>NC_053389.1:313325483-314622854 GCF_905171765.1 Bufo bufo
TATTGTCCCCCAAAAGTAATTGTGCTAAGATGATACTGTGCCAGGGTGCTCCCCACAGTAATAGTGCTCCCCAAAGTCCCAACAATAGAAATATTTATCTGCCAGAGTGCACTTAGTGTTATACAGTGGCCCCAATAGTAATAATGCCCCCATACAAGCAATCATGATCCCCATAGTCACCCAGTAGAAATAATTCTCTTTATAATGTGTGCCAGTACAAAAATACCTCCTTATAATGAGTGCCAGTACAAAAAATACTCCCTAATAATGTGCGCCAGTGAAAAAATACCCCCTTACAATGTGCGCCAGTATAAGAATACCCCTTTACAATGTGTGCTAGTACAAAAAAATACCTCTTTATAATGTGTGCTAGCACTAAATATACTCCCTTATAATGTCTGCCAGGGCAGAAATTGCCCCTTTATGTGTGCCAGTGTAAAATATACCCACTTATAATGTGCGCCAGTACAAATATTTACCTCCATGCATCTGTCTGCAATGTGAGGCAATTCCTGAGGACAGCGATACACTAGGAAGCGTTCATTTCGCACGACCCTGCCGCTGCCCCCTGTCTCCAGGTTGCACCTTCTGAGGAAATCACCTTACCTTGCCTAATTGGCAGTGCACCACTGTCAAGGGGGGCCCTGTAGGCCCTGATGGCTTAGGGACCTGGTCGTAATTGTGACCGCAGCAACCACTATAGTAACGTGACTGATAGAGGTACAGAAGCTGAGGAAATCTGGGAAATATACAATTATTTGATTTGGCACAGGATTTTTGGGTAAAAAGCATAAATCAAAACTATGAACGAACACATGTGGAATTATATACATAACAAACAAGTGTGAAACAACTGAAAATATGTCATATTCTAGGTTCTTTAAAGTAGCCACCTTTTGCTTTGATTACTGCTTTGCACACTCTTGGCATTCTCTTGATGAGCTTCAAGAGGTAGTCCCCTGAAATGGTTTTCACTTCACAGGTGTGCCCTGTCAGGTTTAATAAGTGGGATTTCTTGCCTTATAAATGGGGTTCGGACCATCAGTTGCGTTAAGGAGAAGTCAGGTGGATACACAGCTGAGAGTCCTACTGAATAGACTGTTAGAATTTGTATTATGGCAAGAAAAAAACTTTAAGAAATGAAGGTCAGTCAGTCAGCCCAAAAATTGGGAAAACTTTGAAAGTAAGGGCTATTTGACCATGAAGGAGAGTGATGGGGTGCTGCGCCAGATGACCTGGCCTCCACAGTCACCGGACCTGAACCCAATCGAGATGGTTTGGGGTGAGCTGGACCGCAGATTGAAGGCAAAAGGGCCAACAAGTGCTAAGCATCTCTGGGAACTCCTTCAAGACTGTTGGAAGACCATTTCAGGGGACTACCTCTTGAAGCTCATCAAAAGAATGCCAAGAGTGTGCAAAGCAGTAATCAAAGCAAAAGGTGGCTACTTTGAAGAACCTTGAATATGACATATTTTCAGTTGTTTCACACTTGTTTGTTATGTATATAATTCCACATGTGTTAATTCATAGTTTTGATGCCTTCATAGTCATGAAAATAAAGAAAACTCTTTGAATGAGAAGGTGTGTCCAAACTTTTGGTCTGTACTGTATATATACTAGCAGAAGTACCCAGCATCGCACGGGTATATTTCATCGATTGTGCCCACCCCTTTAACAGTGAACGTATCTTTAACAGTAACCTCCACAGTGCCTGCCCCTTTTAACAGTGACCTCCACAGTGCCCGCCCCTTTAACAGTGTCCGACCCTTTAACAGTGACCTCCACAGTGTCCACACCTTTAACAGTGACCTATACAGTGCCCGCCCTTTTAACAGTGACTTCCACAGTGCCCGTCTATTTTACAGTGACCTCAACAGTCCTCACCCCTTTAACATTGACCACCCCTTTAACAGTGACCTTCATAGTGGCCGACCCTTTAACAGTGACTTCTACAGTGCCCACCCCTTTAACAGAGATCTCTAGTGCCTGCCCCTTTAACAGTGACCTCCACAGTGCCTGCCCCTTTAACAGTAACCACCCCTTTAACAGTGACCTCCACAGTGAACGCCAATTTAATAGTGGCCGCCACAGTGTCCGTCCCTTTAACTGTGATCTCCACAATGCCCACCCCTTTAACAGTGACTTCCACAGTGCCCGCCCTTTTAATAGTGACTTCCACAGTGCCCGCCCCTTTAATATTGACCTCCACAGTGCTTTCCCCTATAACAATGACCTTCACAGTGCACTCCCCTTTAATAGTGCCCCTTTAACAGTGACCTCCACAGTGCCCGCCCCTTTAACAGTGACTGCCTTTTTAACAGTGATCTCCACAGTGCCCGCTCTTTTAATAGTGACCTCCACAGTGCCCGCCCCTTTAACAGTGACCTCAACTGTGACCTCCACAATACCCACCCCTTTAAAAGTGACCGCCGCTTTAACAGTGACTTCCACAGTGCCCGCCCCTTTAACAGTGACCTTAACAGTACCCGCCCCTTTAACAGTGACTTCCACAGTGCCCGCCCCCTTTAACATTGACCACCCTTTTAACAGTGACCTTCAGAGTGGTTGCCCCTTTAACATTGACTTCTACAGGCCCTGCCCCTTTAACAGAGACCTCCAGTGACTGCCCCTATAACAGTGACCTCCATAGTGCCCGTCCCTTTAAAAGTGACTTCCACAGTGCCCGCCCCTTTAACAGTGACCTCCACAGTGCCCGCCCCTTTAACAGTAAATGCCTATTTAACAGTGACCTCCACAGTGCCCACCCCTTTAATAGTGACCTCCAGAGTGTCCGCCCCTTTAACAGTGACCTCCACAATGCCCATCTCTTTAACAGTGGCCGCCCCTTTAACAGTGACCTCCACAGTGCTCGCCCCTTTAACAGTGACCTCCACATTGCCCGTCCCTTTAATTGTGACCGCCTTTTTAACAGTGACCTCCACAGTACCCTCCCCCTTTAACAGTGAACTCCACAGCGGCCGGACGTTTAATAGTGGACCCTTCCCCCATGCATGTAGCAGTGTAGTTGTGCCGTCATACGTCATATGACTGAATATTTAAAGGGCTTCTGTCACCCCACTAAAGTAATTTTTTTTTTTTTGGGCTAGTTAAATTACTTATATTGCGATATATGAAAATATAATGGTCTTACTTACTTTGACTAAGCAGTTTCTTCTAAAAACGAAGTTTTATAATATGTAAATTAGGTCTCTACCAGCAAGTAGGGCGGCTACTTGCTGGTAGCAGCTGCAGAAAACCGCCCCCTCGTTGTGTTGATTGACAGGGCCAGCCGTGATCTCCTCCTCCGGCCAGCCCTGTCGGCATTTCAAAAATCGCGCGCCTGTGTTCGTTTGGCGCAGGCGTTTTGAGATGAGGAGGCTCGTCTCCTCAGAACTCCCTCAGTGCGCCTGCGCCGATGACATCACCGAAATAGAAGACGTCATCGGCGCAGGCGCACTGAGGGAGTGCTGAGGAGGCGAGCCTCCTCATCTCAGAGCGCCTGCGCCGAATGAACACAGGCACGCGATTTTTGAAATGCCGACAGGGCTGGCCGGAGGAGGAGATCCCGGTTGGCCCTGTCAATCAACACGACGAGGGGGCGGTTTTCTGCAGCTGCTACCAGCAAGTAGCCGCCCTACTTGCTGGTAGAGACCTAATTTACATATTATAAAACTTTGTTTTTAGAAGAAACTGCTGAATCAAAGTAAGTAAGACCATTATATTTTCATATATCGCAATATAAGTAATTTAACTAGCCCAAAAAAAAAAAAGACTTTAGTGGGGTGACAGAAGCCCTTTAAGGACCTGCGAACTGCTAAAACCTGTGATCAGTTGTCATGGCAACCTGGAATAGGACCTGCGAGCTTCTATTGGCTAATAAGGGACATGTGACCGTGTTAATGGCAGTTTGGATTTTAATGAAAGGCTTGCCTGCTTCTATTGGCTAATGCAGGTCTAAAACCTTCCCGGACACCTGAAGTACCTTTGTGCCAAATTTGGTGAAGATCAGTCCAGTTGTTTGGTCATAAAGAACGTCTAGGCAGACAGACAGAAACTCATTTTTATATATATAAGATATATATATATATATATATATATATATATACTAGCAGAAGGACCCGACTTCGCATGGGTATATTCATCTATTTCATTTTATGTTTCCGTGTGTCGTAAAAATATTTCAAGTTTCCTCATAACAATGACCTCTACAGTACCCACCCCATTAACAATGACCTCCACAGTGCCCGCACCTTTAACATTGACTTCCACAGTGGCCGCCCCTTTAACATTGACCTCCACAGTGCTTTCCCCTATAACAATGACCTTCACAGTGCACGCCCCTTTAATAGTGCCCCTTTAACAGTGACCTTCACAGTGCCCGCCCCTTTAACAGTGACTTCCACAGTGCCCGCCCCTTTAACAGTGACCTCCACAGTGCCTGCCCCTTTAAAAATGACTTTCACAGTGACCGCCCCTTTAACAGTGACTTTCACAGTGATCGCCCCTTTAACAGTGACTTTTACAGTGACCGCCCCTTTACCAGTGACTTTCACAGTGACCGACCCTTTAACAGTGACTTTCATAGTGACCGTCCCTTTAACAGTGACTTTCACAGTGACCGCCCCTTTAACTGTGACTTTCACAGTGACTGCCACTTTAATAGTGACTTTTACAGTGCCCGCCCCTTTAACATTGGCCGCCCCTTTAACAGTGACTTTTCCTAGCGACCGCCCCTTTAATAGTGACTTTCACAGTCACCGCCTCTTTAACAGTGACTTACAGTGACCACCCCTTTAACAGTAACAGCCCCTGTAACAGTAACTTTCACAGTGACCGCCCCTTTAACAGTGACTTTCACAGTGACCGACCGTTTAACAGTGACTTTCAGAGACCGCCCCTTTAACAGTGACTTTCACAGTGACCACTCCTTTAACAGTGACAGCCCCTTTAACAGTGACTTTCACAGTGACCGCCCCTTTAACAGTGACTTTCACAGTGACCGACCCTTTAACAGTGAATTTCATAGTGCCTGCCCCTTTAACAGTGACTTTCACAGTGACTGCCCCTTTAACTGTGACTTTCACAGTGACTGCCCCATTAACAGGGACTTTCACAGTGCCCGCCCCTTTAACAGTGGCCGCCCCTTTAAAAGTGACTTTCATAGTGACTGCCCCTTTAATAGTGACTTTCACAGTCATCGCCCCTTTAACAGTGACTTTCAGTGACCGCCCCTTTAACAGGGACTTTCATAGTGACCGCCCCTTTAATAGTGACTTTCACAGTGACCGCCCCTTTAATAGTGACTTTCACAGTGGCCACCCATTTACAAATGACTTTCAAAGTGACCGCCCCTTTAACAGTGACCACTACAATATAGAGCTGCATGGCCAGTTGCTAAAAAATAAATAAAAATATGAGACTTCTGCTGTATAGGAATACTTACTAATAGTAAGTATTCCTATACAGCAGAAGTCTCATATATATTTATTTATTTATTTATTTTAAAGTAACTAGCCATGCAGCTCTATAATGTAGTGGTTAAGGTTCTTGGCTGTAATGTAGAAGGTTGTGAGTTCAAATCCAGCTAGAACTTTTCGGAAATAGAGGCTAAGGCCTCATGCACACGACCGTATTTTTTCACGGTCCGCAAAACGGGGTTACGTTGGTCCGTGATCCGTGACCGTTTTTTCGTCCATGGGTCTTCCTTGATTTTTGGAGGATCCACGGAATTGAAAAAAAAGTCGTTTTGGTGTCCGCCTGGCTGTGCGGAGCCAAACGGATCCGTCCTGAATTATAATGCAAGTCAATAGGGACGGATCCGTTTGACGTTGACACAATATGGTGCAATTTCAAACGGATCCGTCCCCCATTGACTTTCAATGTAAAGTCAGGAGTTAATATACCATAGGATCGGAATTTTCTCCAATCCGATGGTATATTTTAACTTGAAGCGTCCCCATCACCATGGGAACGCCTCTATGTTAGAATATACCATCGGATTTGAGTTACATCGTGAAACTCAGATCCGACAGTATATTCTAACACAGAGGCGTTCCCATAGTGATGGGGACGCTTCTAGTTAGAATATACTACGAACTGTGTACATGACTGCCCCCTGCTGCCTGGCAGCACCCGATCTTTTACAGGGGGCTGTGATCAGCACAATTAACCCTTCAGGTGCCGCACCTGAAGGGGTTAATTGTGCGCATCATAGCCCCCTGTAAGAGATCAGACCCCCCTCCCTCCCCAGTTTGAATATCATTGGTGGCCAGTGTGCGCCCCCCCTCTATTGTAATATCATTGGTGGCTAGTGTGTGGCCTCTGTCGGCCCCCCTCCCTCCCTTTATTGTAATATCATTGGTGGCCAATGAGCCCCCCCCTAGCCCCCCTCCCTCTATTGTAATATCATTGGTGGCCAGTGTGCGGCCTCCGTCGGCCCCCCTCCCTCCCTTTATTTTAATATCATTGGTGGCCAGTGTGCGCCCCCCCCCCCGGCCCCCCCTCTATTGTATTAATATCATTGGTGGCCAGTGTGCGGCCCCCCCCCCCCCCCCGATCATTGGTGGCAGCGGAGATTCCGATCGGAGTCCCAGTTTAATCGCTCGGTAACCATGGCAACCAGGACGCTACTGCATATTACAATATTGGAAGCATCATACTTACCTGCTGCGCTGTCTGTGACCGGCCGGGAGCTCCTCCTACTGGTAAGTGACAGGTTTGTGCAGCGCATTGCTTAATGATCTGTCACTTACCAGTAGGAGGAGCTCCCGGCCGGTCACAGACAGCGCAGCAGGTAAGTATGATGCTTCTAATAATGTAATATTGCTAAGTAACCATGGCAACCAGGGCTGCAGTAGCGTCCTGGTTGCCATGGTTACCGATCGGAGCCCCAGAGCGATTAAACTGGGACTCCGATCGGAATCTCCGCTGCCACCAATGATTGGGGGGGGGAGAGGGGAGGCCGCACACTGGCCACCAATGATATTAATACAATAGAGGGGGGCCGCACACTGGCCACCAATGATATTACAATAGAGGGAGGGGGGGGCCGCACACTGGCCACCAATGATATTACAATAAAGGGAGGGAGGGGGGGGGCGACGGAGGCCGCACACTGGCCACCAATGATATTACAATAGAGGGAGGGGGGGCCGGGGGGGCCGCACTGGCCACCAATGAAATTAAAACTGGGGAGGGAGGGGGGTCTGTCCCCTGCTGCCTGGCAGCCCCTGATCTCTTATAGGGGGCTATGATATGCACAATTAACCCCTTCAGGTGCAGCACCTGAGGGTTTAATTGTGCGGATCACAGCCCCCTGTAAGAGATTGGGTGCTGCCAGGCAGCAGGGGGCAGTCCTGTACACAGTTCGTAGTATATTCTAACTAGAAGCGTCCCCATCACTATGGGAGCGCCTCTGTGTTAGGCTACTTTCACACCTGCGTTCAGGTGTCCGCTCGTGAGCTCCGTTTGAAGGGGCTCACGAGCGGTCCAGAACGCAGCCGTCTGGCCCTAATGCATTCTCAGTGGAGGCAGATCCGCTGAGAATGCATCCGCCTGCCAGCGCTCAGCCTCCGCTCCGCTCAGTGAGCGGACACCTGAACGCTGCTTGCAGCGTTCGGGTGTCCGCCTGGCCGTGCGGAGGCGAGCGGATCCGTCCAGACTTATAATGAAAGTCAATGGGGACGGATCCGCTTGAAGATGACACCATATGGCTCAATCTTCAAGCGGATCCGTTCCCCATTGACTTTTAATGTAAAGTCTGAACGGATCCGCTCAGGCTACTTTCAGACTTAGAAAATTTTCTAAGTAATAATGCAGACGGATCCGTTCTGAACGGATGCAAACGTCTGCATTATCGGAGCGGATCCGTCTGATGAAACATCAGACGGATCCGCTCCGAACACTAGTGTGAAAGTAGCCTTAGAATATACTGTCGGATATGAGTTTTCACAAAGTGAAAACTCATCTCTGAAAAAGCTTTTATGCAGACGGATCTTCGGATCCGTCTGTATGAAAGTAACCTACGGCCACGGATCACGGACGCGGATGCCAATCTTGTGTGCATCCGTGTTCTTTCACGGACCCATTGACTTGAATGGGTCCGTGAACCGTTGTCCGTCAAAAAAATAGGACAGGTCATATTTTTTTGACGGAGAGGAAACACGGATCACTGATGCGGCTGCAAAACGGTGCATTTTCCGATTTTTCCACGGACCCATTGAAAGTCAATGGGTCCGCGAAAAAAAACGGAAAACAGCACAACGGCCACGGATGCACACAACGGTCGTGTGCATGAGGCCTAAATTAGATTTAAATACACTGACTCGAGCACACGAGATATTCGGCCGAGCATAGCGATGCTCGAGGAGCCGAACTGGTGTTCTGCCGAGCATGCTCGCCCATCACTAGTATTCACCCTATGTTGCTGGACATGAATCCTGGACTCCTCTTCCATCAGTGATAAGTTCCTTTACTACACAATACAGAAATGGACATTTTTGATATACGCAAGCTGTATAAAAATATTATGATATTTGTTTAATGGCTCCAAATTAGGTGATTTGTTCCATTTCATTTAGTGGTTATTTATGAGTAAAAATGCAGCAAATGTGCCTATATCCA
This sequence comes from Bufo bufo, assembly GCF_905171765.1. Taxonomy (NCBI): domain Eukaryota; kingdom Metazoa; phylum Chordata; class Amphibia; order Anura; family Bufonidae; genus Bufo; species Bufo bufo. The sequence goes on from NC_053389.1 coordinate 313,334,106, forward strand.
ATAGATGCATTGGCAGAATTTTTCACCACAAAATATAAAAAAACAAAATGCCCCCCCTCTTAAAGAGGACCTTTCACCTGGATATCTATAATCTAATTATTTTACTTCCTTATAGTGCGTCCCCCAGTGATGTCTTTGCAATTTTATTTTTCTAAAGAACCCCCCGTTCGTCCGCTGTGGTGCCCGTATCTTTTGGCGTCTCATATGCTAATGAGGCAACTTGGTTATACTAGGCGTGAACTTGAAGTTCTCCTGGGCGCGGTTATCTTCTCCCTGGCTGTGAGCGCATCTAATCAGAGCGCCCCGCTCTTAGCCAGGGAGAAGGAGCTAAAGGGGGGGTTCTTTAGAGAGAAAAAAATTAGCAAAGAGGTCACTGGGGGACGCACTATAAGGTAGTATAATAATTAGATTATAGATATCCAGGTGAAAGGTCCTCTTTAATCTTAGTTCAGACTAGCACCTATCCCTATCATAGCATAATAGAGAATGTAGAAAAATTAGTTTTACTGTCCTAAAGTTAGACAATAACACTAGATGAGACATGCAGAAACTGCACCAAATTTATCCCACTGCAATAAGCGTGACACATATTGCTAGACGTGTTAGATGCATTTCCTTTCCTTTAGTCCCCTCTTAGCTGGCTTAGTTTATGCCAAAATAATGTTACTTGCCATTAATCAATATGACACTTTTTATGGCTCCTCTTAGCCATAGCAATTTGCAAACTGTACAGCAAGGCATAAAATGAGTACAGTTTGCTTGGTAAATCAAAATCAATATCTAAATTCTTTCACCCCTGCTGATCACCTGCTTCAAGAGGCCGCAGCGCTCTCACTAGGCCACTGATGTCACTTTTATCAGTCACATGGACTAGGTGCTGCCCTGGAGCACCATAGCCATACAGCAGACACCCGTGACTAATGTCGACAATCGGCAATAATGCTGACCGTGGTTATTTAACCCCTCAGATGCCGTGTTCAAATGTGACAGAGTCTGAGAGAGCTAAAACCCGGAAGTGCGCGCTTCTGGGTAAGCAAGGTCTCTCCCAGGTGGAGATCAGAGAAGGCTGCATGAAGAACGGGAAAATGTGTACACTGGGCATCACATTTTGAATATTATCTATAGCTAGCCTTTATCTGGTTAGGATGTGCCTAAAGTTACCCAACTATAGACAAATACAGTATCCATCATCTATGAAGAGCTTTACTCAGGTGCTGCATAAATTTGCCTTCATCTAAAGAGGTTTTCTGGGATTTCAATATTATGACCTTTCCTCAGGATAGGTCATCAATATCTGATCTGTGAATGTCCGACTCCTGGCGCTTCCGCCAATCAGTTGTTGAAATGGGCCTTTTCCTCCGCCTGTGATGTCATGTTCATCATTCACATAGCTTTTCTGCAGCTCTGTCCCAATTAAGTGAATTGAATTGAGCTGCAATGCCAAGACCAGCTATTAATTAAATGTATGCTATTGTGCTTGTTTTAGTATGAAAAAGCCATAGTAGTCATAGGGGCATTGCAGCCTCTTCAAACCACTGATCATCAGAGGTGCTGGGAGTCAGACTCCCATTATTAGATATAGATAACTTACAGAATGCTGAAGATAGGTCAATTTTTTATTTTTATACTCAGACCTTTAATACTTGATACATGGAGTCTGTCAGTAGTTTTGATCATGCTAAACTGCTGACAATGCTAGGTACAGTAGGAGCCAGAGAGAGCAGAAAAGAACATACCTTTTTCTGAGATTCGTTATCAGGAGTAGTGTGAATATGAACATTTATTCTGCCAGGCTCTGCACCTGCAAGTTTACTAGATCAGTGCTTCACTGTGAAGTGCTCTTTGGGTTGGGCAATTTCACAACCGCTTACCTCTGCTATAAGTGACAGCTGTGGAGGTCCTGGCTGGATGCTGCTGCTATCACTCAGCAAACAGGAGGTACTGTGAGGCAGCTCGAGGCAGAATCCTCATCACAGTGAAGCACCAGCTCTGGGTGATTTGCAGCAGCAGTGCCTTGCAGAATAAATGTTCACATTGACAGTACTTTTTTATAATAAGAGCCCTGCAAAAGGTATTTTTGCCCTGCTCTCCTCGGCACCTACCTGCCAATGTCTGCAGTGTTGACTGTTGGTCAAAGCTACTCACAGATTCCCTTTAAAAGGTGGCAATCGTTCTGTTCAGTAGATCAGTTCATGATGGCTATGTGGTTTACCGTGAAACAATTGTTAATATATGGCCATATAGTGATTGTCTGAAGCTGACCTTAGGATAAGCCTGGGTGGGAGAAAAAGGGGTATCTTAACCCTGGGTTAAAAAAAAACATGTATGTTAAATATAAAAATGAAGACTTACTGCATATTTGTATTAAAAAGTCTCCGCAAAATTTCACTGGAAAACAAATCATAACACTATTCTTTACATAAGCAGCAATCTTGTCTATCTTATCTGCTTATTTAGTTTTCTAATATTTCATTCAAGGAGAGTTTTGTGTTGAATAAAATAAGATAAGCTTGACAACCACATCAAGGTAACCTCAATAAAGTAAAGCAATAACTTTAATGTAATTGTCTAATCATGTCTTGTGGGTTCAATTTGATTCGCATTTCTCTTTAGTTTGCAGGAAAAGAATATTTAGAATTTCAGAAAATGCCAACCACAAACCATTAGTCTTCACAAGGCTAAAGAAGAATAACCTGAATTATATTCTCATAAATTTAGATTAGGGTTAAATGGCAGTGCATGGCTGAACCACTATTGAAAGGGGGAAGGGTGAGACAACATGTCTCAGAGACCTCATAGCATACAGAAGACCCCAGGTAGTGAGTGCAAAGAGTAAGTGGCTAGAAGGAGGGCCTTAGTACTAATGATGCAGCTAGGGATGAGTGAATCGACTTCGGATGAAACATCCGAAGTCGATTCTCATAAGACTTCGTTCTAATACTGTACAGAGCAGGAGATTTGCACAGTATTAGAATGTATTGGCTCTGATGAGCCAAAGTTATTGCTTCGCGAAGTCTCGCGAGACTTCGTGCAATAACTTCATAAATTAATTTGTACTGTAAAAAACTATTTCTCGAACTCAGGTTCGGTTCCAAGTGTTACCTTGGAAGCAATAACTTTGGCTCATCGCAGCCAATACATTCTAATACTGTACGGACCTCCTGCTCCGTACAGTATTAGAACAAAGTTTTATGCAAATCGACTTCTGATACTTCATCCGAAATCGATTCGCTCATCCTTAGATGCAGCCATTATTAGTAGAAAGGTAAAACCTGCTTTCAGCACTGAACACTATTATTTGCCTTTGATGCCTGCATCAGACTCCACAGGAGGACTGAGGAGCAGTTATTACCATTATGCACATTGTAGAGACACACAGGACCAACACCTGGTGTCATGGTGTGGAGTGCCATTAGCTACCATCATCATTCCTGTCTGGTATTCGCGATCAAACCTACCTTTGGAATGTCCAGGATATCATAGAACCAGTTCTAGTGCTTTTTTGACTCAGTAAGGAGACATATGAGGTAGCGTGAGCAGTGTGTGGGAAGGTGTCATCTTGTTGGAACACTATTGAAGTCATTTATCAAACTAGTGTAAAGTAGAACTGGCATAGATCAGGGGCGTAACTACCATAGTGGCAGACCATGTGACTGCTATGGAGCCCAGGGCAAGAGGGGGTCCAGTCTTAGTTGGGATTATCTCCTCTTCTACTGGAAGTGAAATTTTAGTCAAGACTCTACGCTCTAAAGGAACAACTGTTAGCAAATGATGCAGAGGAAAAAATGTCCAAAGGGTCATTAAAAAGGGTTTAGGCAGAGACCCTTTTGTCCTGTGTAGGGGGCCTGGTTTGATCCTTGATATCGGGCCCTTACTTCTCTATGTACACCAGTGGCTTAGATTTACGTCTTATGGATTCCATTATTTTCCGTTATAACCATGTTATAACGTAAAACAATAACGGAATGCATAACGGTGATGTGAACCTGGCCTAATCGCTCCAGCCTATAAATATATCAAGGTATCTCCCATGGCCTATTTATACCCTGGACTGTGACGAGAAGACATCCTCTATGTCTAGAGGAAAGAAGGTTTCTACACTAACATAGAAGTGGATTTTCACTGTAATAGCAGTAGGACTAGCTAACTCCTCTGCTAACTAAAGTTCATCAGGGGCATGGACGCATTTATTGAGTGTAATAATAGTACAGGATGGCGCACTAAAAAAGTAGCCACCTCCAACAATAGTATGACAAGATGAACGAGCAAGTGAATTGATTTTTTAAAATTACCCACAATTCACAAACGATGCTGAAAGTGCTTCAGTTCACGTCCATGCATCTCTGGGCACATCGCATTATGTTGGCTGATACTGCTTGCAGATGTTTTCCTTGAGTTCATCCAGAGGCAGTGTCGGACTGGGGTGCTGAGGGCCGACCATTAAAATTAATTCTGGGGGCTCACTATGCAGCTACATGCAAACTCCATGCTCACATAGTGGTCAGCAGCAATAAGACTCTCAGGATAATTCATTATGGGGGTCCCTGCAACAACTTCGAGAAGGTAAGTCCCTGGAGAAAGAGGATATTAGTTGACCTGCCTCTGTATCTAGAAGTCATCTCCGCCACATCCAAGACAGATTTAGGCCTTATGTGCACAGCCGTTTCTCGGCCGTTCCATGCGGCTGCCACAGACAGATCCAGACCCATTCAACTTTAATGGGTCCGTAATCCGACCACACCGCAGAAAAATAAAACATGTTCTATTTTTTTGCAGTGCTGAGGCACTGAGTGAAACCCAACACCGTAGTGTTTCCGTGGGGTTCCGTACCTCATCTTCCAGATTGTGAACCCATTCAAGTGATACAGTGCACAGACGGCAGTTCCCATGTATTGAAGACCCTCTGTTTACATGCTGCAATACGGGCACGGCCAGGCAATGGCGGTGTGCATGAGGCCTTACTATTAGGCAGTTTGATTTGGAGATATTGGAGATGGGCTACTTTTTCGCGGGCCACCCTGTAGAAGTTAAAATGACTAGAATTCTGGTGATGTAGTTGATCCAGAGAGTTATTCTGATTGGCAGATTTGGAGTATGGAAGAATTATTTTTGACCCCTAATTTGAGAAAAATTGGTTTCTAATATATTTTATTTCCACCTTCTCCTGGATCAACATTTCAGGATAATAGACTGAACTGGATGGATGTGTGTCTTTTTTAGCTTTACAAACTATGCTACTATGGAAGTACCCTACCCTTTGGAGAGAGCTGGATCCCCTTCAATTACTGTACATACAGTGATGAGGACCACAGTGAAAAGACTATTGTCAATTAATTTTGTAAAATATACTATTTTACTCCATATTCCCTTTTAATTAAATATATTCATGATATCAAGCAATGAAGTCTATCTAAAAGAACAGAAAAAGAACACTTTTCTTGAAGACAGAACTAAAAGGTATGTATAATTGTCCTATCCAAGGAACAAGAAAGGACACTATGTTATTACTTTCCAGCAGAGTATGAATAGACTGCCAATGTGTATGTCACACCAAAGTACCTGAGCCTCCAACAAAGAAGCAGAAGCAAATAGCAAGTTTCAAATTAAAGGGAGCTGACATGGAAACTATTAATCATGATGGAACACACAGTATTGTTCTGCACTTGGGCAAACAACAAGTCCGTTAAATGGCCCCTGTATAGCTACAGTCAAACCATTCATTTTCGCTACTGCTGTTTTTCATAAAATACTTTCAAATTCAGGGAGAATAGATTACCTGTCCAAATGAACTGCTGCTATTTATGAATATTTCGGCTTTTAAAGGACAAAAAGTGAGGGGTGCAGAACTAAAACTGCATTTGCTGTTTAATGCGATCAATCTTACTCTGTGTTGTTTAATCAAAGTCACTTCAGCAGACGCACTCCACCTCAAAGAGGACAATTCATTAAAGTGAGACAACTAAAGCATGCTCTGTTTTAATGTGTCACAGAGTGAAGTCTTTTCAATAGGGTGTGCAGGAAAATTGCAAGCTGTATACATTAGGGGGTCTTACTGTATTAGAGATAGTGTTAAGTTAAATAAATCCACTTCGACCCGAATTTAAGGAAAATTTTGATTCACCACAAATCTGAATTTCCTTAAAATGAATAAATTTTTTCTGAAATGGAGGTAAAAAAAAAATACTCACCTCATCTATTTGCTCGAGGAGAGGCCTTCACGGCCATCTTAATTGAAGGAAATGCACCAAATATTGCAGGTGCTGACGTGTAACATCACCACGTCATCACGCTGGCAGTGATGACGTCACCGAGTCTTTCCCAGTGTGATGACAGGATGATGCCATCATGTCAGCATGCATGAGATTTGGCGCGTTTTCTTCAATCAATCAAGGCGGCCTCTCAGCGAGCAAATGGATGAGGTGAGTTTGTATTTTTTTAACCCCTCATTAACCCCTGGAAGGCCTCAGTGTGACTGTCAGATGTCGCAATCTGCATTTAACGCAGCATCTTAGGGGTTCAATGAGGGGACAGCGCGATCGCTGCACACAATGGAATGCGATTAGTGATGAAGTAGTTTTGTGAACTTCGGTAAAGCAGCCAAATCCAATTTTTTTATAACTTCGCTCATATCTAATTGGAATATAAGTGGGGACAATGCAAGGTTCAATTATTGGGTCAGCACAACCTGCCTGTAGGTGCAGATCGCTATGGCGAAATACATATACAAACGGAAAATGCAAATGTGATCGCACACTACATCCAGCACTCTGCCCTCCATGCTGGATGAGACATTGGTTTATATTTTGGCCAAAGCATAGTAAGCCACTCACCGCGTCAAGGCTGTCTCATGAGTGGTCCCTAACTCTTGTTCCTACCTGTTCATGGGCCATGACAGCCACATAAAATCCAGGGAATGCAGGTCAGCATGCAAGCCAAGTACACTTTGCTTGTAACCCCGTCCGGTGCCATTACAGCTTTCATCGGATCCAGGGATGCAAGTACCAACATGCATGCTGAACCCACCATATACTTCTCCTGGAGCCAAATGGCTAATGGTAGGTTCTATACAAGCAGACTCAGTTTTATACTGACTTTAAAACCAGCCTCAAGGACAGATTAACTGGTCAGGTGTGCAATGACTCCAAGGAGATCGCCACGCCTCCAATATATACTACAAAGAAAAAAATAAGGGGTTGGGTCAGCACAACCTGCCTGTAGGTGCAGATCGCTATGGCGAAATACATATACAAACGGAAAATGCAAATGTGATCGCACACTACATCCAGCACTCTGCCCTCCATGCTGGATGAGACATTGGTTTATATTTTGGCCAAAGCATAGTAAGCCACTCACCGCGTCAAGGCTGTCTCATGAGTGGTCCCTAACTCTTGTTCCTACCTGTTCATGGGCCATGACAGCCACATAAAATCCAGGGAATGCAGGTCAGCATGCAAGCCAAGTACACTTTGCTTGTAACCCCGTCCGGTGCCATTACAGCTTTCATCGGATCCAGGGATGCAAGTACCAACATGCATGCTGAACCCACCATATACTTCTCCTGGAGCCAAATGGCTAATGGTAGGTTCTATACAAGCAGACTCAGTTTTATACTGACTTTAAAACCAGCCTCAAGGACAGATTAACTGGTCAGGTGTGCAATGACTCCAAGGAGATCGCCACGCCTCCAATATATACTACAAAGAAAAAAATAAGGGGTTGGGTCAGCACAACCTGCCTGTAGGTGCAGATCGCTATGGCGAAATACATATACAAACGGAAAATGCAAATGTGATCGCACACTACATCCAGCACTCTGCCCTCCATGCTGGATGAGACATTGGTTTATATTTTGGCCAAAGCATAGTAAGCCACTCACCGCGTCAAGGCTGTCTCATGAGTGGTCCCTAACTCTTGTTCCTACCTGTTCATGGGCCATGACAGCCACATAAAATCCAGGGAATGCAGGTCAGCATGCAAGCCAAGTACACTTTGCTTGTAACCCCGTCCGGTGCCATTACAGCTTTCATCGGATCCAGGGATGCAAGTACCAACATGCATGCTGAACCCACCATATACTTCTCCTGGAGCCAAATGGCTAATGGTAGGTTCTATACAAGCAGACTCAGTTTTATACTGACTTTAAAACCAGCCTCAAGGACAGATTAACTGGTCAGGTGTGCAATGACTCCAAGGAGATCGCCACGCCTCCAATATATACTACAAAGAAAAAAATTAGGGGTTGGGTCAGCACAACCTGCCTGTAGGTGCAGATCGCTATGGCGAAATACATATACAAACGGAAAATGCAAATGTGATCGCACACTACATCCAGCACTCTGCCCTCCATGCTGGATGAGACATTGGTTTATATTTTGGCCAAAGCATAGTAAGCCACTCACCGCGTCAAGGCTGTCTCATGAGTGGTCCCTAACTCTTGTTCCTACCTGTTCATGGGCCATGACAGCCACATAAAATCCAGGGAATGCAGGTCAGCATGCAAGCCAAGTACACTTTGCTTGTAACCCCGTCCGGTGCCATTACAGCTTTCATCGGATCCAGGGATGCAAGTACCAACATGCATGCTGAACCCACCATATACTTCTCCTGGAGCCAAATGGCTAATGGTAGGTTCTATACAAGCAGACTCAGTTTTATACTGACTTTAAAACCAGCCTCAAGGACAGATTAACTGGTCAGGTGTGCAATGACTCCAAGGAGATCGCCACGCCTCCAATATATACTACAAAGAAAAAAATAAGGGGTTGGGTCAGCACAACCTGCCTGTAGGTGCAGATCGCTATGGCGAAATACATATACAAACGGAAAATGCAAATGTGATCGCACACTACATCCAGCACTCTGCCCTCCATGCTGGATGAGACATCGGTTTATATTTTGGCCAAAGCATAGTAAGCCAGGAGAAGTATATGGTGGGTTCAGCATGCATGTTGGTACTTGCATCCCTGGATCCGATGAAAGCTGTAATGGCACCGGACGGGGTTACAAGCAAAGTGTACTTGGCTTGCATGCTGACCTGCATTCCCTGGATTTTATGTGGCTGTCATGGCCCATGAACAGGTAGGAACAAGAGTTAGGGACCACTCATGAGACAGCCTTGACGCGGTGAGTGGCTTACTATGCTTTGGCCAAAATATAAACCAATGTCTCATCCAGCATGGAGGGCAGAGTGCTGGATGTAGTGTGCGATCACATTTGCATTTTCCGTTTGTATATGTATTTCGCCATAGCGATCTGCACCTACAGGCAGGTTGTGCTGACCCAACCCCTTATTTTTTTCTTTGTAGTATATATTGGAGGCGTGGCGATCTCCTTGGAGTCATTGCACACCTGACCAGTTAATCTGTCCTTGAGGCTGGTTTTAAAGTCAGTATAAAACTGAGTCTGCTTGTATAGAACCTACCATTAGCCATTTGGCTCCAGGAGAAGTATATGGTGGGTTCAGCATGCATGTTGGTACTTGCATCCCTGGATCTGATGAAAGCTGTAATGGCACCGGACGGGGTTACAAGCAAAGTGTACTTGGCTTGCATGCTGACCTGCATTCCCTGGATTTTATGTGGCTTTCATGGCCCATGAACAGGTAGGAACAAGAGTTAGGGACCACTCATGAGACAGCCTTGACGCGGTGAGTGGCTTACTATGCTTTGGCCAAAATATAAACCAATGTCTCATCCAGCATGGAGGGCAGAGTGCTGGATGTAGTATGCGATCACATTTGCATTTTCCGTTTGTATAAGGTTCAATTATTGATGGCAACAGAAAATTCAAGTCGATGATACCATGAAACTCATCTTTTTCATTAAGAAATGTCTCAGAAGAGTATGTAACAAAAAAGAGCAAAGACAGAAGACTTAAATGGGTTTTACAAGTCTAAAACAACCCTCATAAACAAACCTCAAACAGAAGAAACGTCCAGTATGTAGTATGTTAAAGCGCTGCATCATCTTTATTCCATCGTGGATACAGTCAATGTACAAAAGCAGTGGTCATCACCTCCCGTCAGACCGTCATGTTTCAAACCAAACGGTTCTTAATCATGAATGAGAACCGTTTGGTTTGAAACATGTCGGTCTGACGGGAGGTGATGGGAGGTGATGACCACTGCTTTTGTACATTGACTGTATCCACGATGGAATAAAGATGATGCAGCGCTTTAACATACTACGTGCTGGACGTTTCTTCTGTTTCAAGTTTCCATACTGAGCCAGCCTGGGCTTGTCTGTGCACTGTGGATTACTGGTGAGCTGGACTTTTACTCTTTCTATTAAACAAACCTCAAGTCAGCTTGTGAAAGGAAGAGGGTTTGCAAACTACTTACCCTTTCGAAGCACCACAGATTCCTTCATCACCACTGCGGTCACATGGCATCCACAATTTGTTTCTTGGCACTTCCTGTAACTTGCTGTTCCAAAATAAGTCTCCTGTCTCCCAATCCTGTCAAGGTACGAGGCATCATCACTGATATCACCTACATTGAAGGCAGGATGCTTAGCAGGAGAGGTGCTGGGAGGAGCAGGGGCACATTTACACTTATAAGACAACTTAGCCAAGAGTAGTCAGAGCTGGTTGAGCACTGGAAACAAAGAAACAGCCGAAACCAGAAGTTTGGGCTATAAACATCTAGGCCAGTAATATTATATCCCTTTTATATCTAAAAGCACTATGGTTGCTGCAGACAGTCCAGGAGATGGGTGTGGAGGATGGGAGTGGCAATTCCTCCTCTGTGGCTCTCCCTGGGGCCCTGTCGAGACTGGAGGTTGCACTCTTTTCTTCTCTCGAGGCACACCCTGATCTTGGATCTCCTGTTTGGTGGTTTTGACTCCATATATGGCTTGGAAGTCTATGTGTGACGGTCACGTACACTACACACAGGGGGAGGATAGTGACCACTGCGCTCCACCCTCACCCCTGGCCCTGCCTACTTGCCTCGCAAGTCCTAATGACAGGGGACAACTAGACGGCAGTCCCTAACTTAGGATACGTGCTGGGAAGACAGACAAGACAAATAACGGAATGTGAACGGACCGGGTCAGAACCAAGAGAGCTACGCAGTACAAAGGGTTAAGCAAAGAATGGTCAGGAGAAGCCGGGGTCAAATACCAGGAGAGTAGAGAAGTACCAGAAGAGTCCGCAAAGAGTAGTCAGGTGGGAGCCAAGGTCACAATACCAGGAGGGATGCGCAGTACAGGAGGAGCAGGCAAAGGATCGTCAGGGAACAGGATCAGGTGAGTAATCAGTAGTCCAACAAATAGCCAGGAACCTAGAATTAACAGGCAACCTGTGGCCAGCAGGCTGCCTGTATTTATAGTGGGGGTCTGAGGGTCATGTAATGTGGCCAGTGTCACATGACCGACAGACAGACAAGTCGAGCGCCGAGTGATCAGCTCGGCGTTCAAGGCAGACCTAGGAGCAGGGAGCCTCCCAGCTAGCAAAGCCACCCTGGGAACGAGGCCAAACACAGATCCTCGCTCCCGAAGCTAAGCAGCAGGTCTGCGGCTGATGGGAGACTGTGTGCGCCTTTGGTGCCCCGTGACACTATGTCCATATATGGAGTCAGTGCTTCTGGGAGTCCCTGCTCTAACTCCATAGATGGCTGTGTCCATATATTGATTCAGTGCTATGAATATGAAGTATGTCAGTATGCTTGGGGATACAGATGTCACATGGTTAGCACTCCTTAAGTTCAGGACTTTGACTTGGTAATTCCAAAACTTTAACTTTATTCTTCTTTATTGTTCTTGGTCGTTGTAATTCTGGATGAACCACGTTCTCTTGAGATTCAGCTCACGGATAGATGGCATTTTCCTTTATTTGGTATAATTCCGAATTCAATGTTCCATCAATGATGGTAAGCTGTCCTGGCCCATATGCAGCAAAACAGGCCCAAACCATGATACTACCACCATTGTGTTTCACAGATGGGATGAGGTTTTTATGCTGGAATGCAGTTGTTTCCTTTCTCCAAACATAATGCTTTATTGTGGTGTCATCCATCCACAAATCATTGTTCCAATAGCTAGGTGATCTAGTAAACTTTAGCTGGGCATCAGTGGTCTTTTTGGAGAGCAGCAGCTTTCTCCCTGCAATCCTGCCATGCATACCATTGAGAGATAAGTTGCACCCCTTGGTTGATTTAGGAATATTGTGCAGAACATAAGAGACAGAGAGACTCATCCCTCTATCTAGCCCTCAGAATTGCACATGCCAATTCGAAAGATTGCATTCAGTGTGTAAAGTGCCTTTGTGAACCATCTTCCAAATGCTGCACAGTAAAGATTGTTACTTGGTTCTTCCAAACTTGCCTCATCGTTTTCTCTCCCGTCAGAGGACCATACCTCAAATCCACTATCACCAATGGCACTTCACCTGTCATTAGAAAGGACAACCCTAAAAAACAGAGTGCCCAAAGGGAATAAAAGTTGTGCCCTTCCTCATCACTGCATGGTCCAAAGGAGCTTTAGAACTATGAGTACTACTACTGCCATCCGGCCACACTCAAACAATCCCCTGCGTTTCACTGCAACTACAATGAATGGAAATCTGTACAAACTTTGAATGACACATTAAACATTTAAATTGCAACCTGGTTTTATAAAGTGGGCCGTACTGCCACTATGTACACAGGGCCTACCAGGCTTATTTTTTATATTGTACGTTATTTTCAAATCTAGTTATTAGTCCCACTCATCATTAAATGAGATTATGTAAAATATGAAATCTGGTTGTTTCATTATACTAGGAACTGAAAAGGAGATGTGCAAATATTGTGATCATGACCCAAATTAGCTATTGTGAGTATGCATAAATGGAAATGTGGTCAGTTCTCTCAGTCATCATTGGTATTAATCACAAGAATGTTATTTCCAATTTATCAGTAGGGATTACATTTATATTGCTGGAAGTGTTTCATACAAACTGAGCTGGGATTATATTGAAAGCTTACTTCCTTATACACTTGCATTGTCAATATTGAAAGAGTCTGCAGTACAATATTGTTTTGTTGAGGTATAATGAAATACCATGTATAAAAATAAAATTAAGTTAATAACAAGCAGTCAAATAAATTAAATATGGGACCAATATTTTATTAAAAGAGACACTCCAGAGTCAAATTTCTCACTAACATGCTACACACAGAACAAAGTGGTCAAACCAATGTAACTGGGACTTGGATCTATGGAACCCATATTTTAGGGAAAGCATCCAGAGTACTGGAGTTATAACCGCCACATGTAAATTCTTTTGTTGTATTTGGAGGGGTTTACAAACAAACAGAATTACTTTTCTACATTAAAGATGAGCAAATTCCTACCATATCTGGTCAGAATGAGATCCTAGAGGATAATCACCACTGAGCAGTCCCCTGGAAAGCTTAGTATTAATAAAGTGGTAAACCTCTCAGTTACAAAGACATCTCGATCAGGGGCGTAGCTAAAGGCTCATGGGTACTGGGGCAAAAGTTTAGCTTGGGCCCCCCTGTTCTCTCAGTGCTTTGTGGTCAGAGGCAGGGAAGCACATAGCCTTCGTGCTGCCTGAGGCAAAAATTGAAATGGCAGCCCCAGGTGTAACTTGACCAGCATGCACGTTCTATAACACTGGTGTCTTCTTATGTGGCCCAAGGGTCTTTGTGCCCCTTTAGGCTCCCGGGCTCGGTAGCGACTGCTACCTCTGCACCCCCTATAGCTACGTCACTGATCCCGATTCATATTTTGGAAAGTGCCGTGAGCCAGGGTGTACATACATCATTGCTTGGTCAATGGATTACATGTACATGCATGTAAAACATTTTACTAATATTTTTATAGCTAAATACTGCCACACAATGTAATGCTTCCAATTTCATTTTGTGCTCAAAAATATTGCCAACAAGGACTAAGTAACATCGCCATATGCCATCCAAATATTACCACTATACAGTAGCCACAGATGAAATATTCTCTTTAAAGGGTTATACCCATCTCAATATTGCTGGCATATGACAAGGATATGCCACTAATGTCCAATATGTACAGGTCCCACCTCTGGGACTATGGGAATGTTAAAAACAGCAGTACCAGAGGTATGCTATTTTCAGAACTCCCATAGTCTGGAATGGAGGGTGGCCTCTATGGAGTAGTGCGCTCTCCATCCCTTTAGGGGGCCCACTCTGGAAATAAGAGCAGATCCCAGAGGTGGGACCCACATATATACAGTCCTGATCAAAAGTTTACGACCACTTGAAAAATGGCAAAAAATCATATTTAGCATGGCTGGATCTTAACAAGGTTCCAAGTAGTGTTGATCACGAATATTCTAATTTCAAATTTTTATCGTGAATATAGGTACTTCGAAAATTCGCGAATATTTCGAATATAGTGATTTATATTCGTAATTTCGAATATTCGTTGTTTTTTTTAAATCAGTACACATGATCCCTCCCTGCTTTTAGCTTGTGGGCCAATGAGAAGGCTCTCTTTTTCGAATATTCGCTATATTGCTATAACTTCATTTTTTCGAATATTCGTAATATTCTAAAACAAGAATATATAGCAATATAGAGAATATTCTAAAAAAAACAAATATAGAGAAATTTAGCTAATATAGTGCTATAATCTTCTTTGTCTAATAGTTGTAATTTTTTTCTCATCTGAAGTTCAGATTAGAAAAAAAAATGACAACTGTAAAAAAAAAAGATTATAGCACTATATTAGCTAAATTGCTCTCTATTCGTTTTTTTCGAATATTCACTATATTGCTATATATTCTTGTTTTAGAATATTACGAATATTCGAAAAAACAAAGTTATAGCAATATAGCGAATATTCAAAAAAAAAAAGAATATAGAGCAATTTAGCTAATATAGTGCTATAATCTTTTTTTTTTATAGTTGTAATTTTTTTCCAATCTGGATTTCAGATGAGAAAAAATTACAACTATTAGACAAAGAAGATTATAGCACTATATTAGCAAAATTGCTCTATATTAGTTTTTTTTCGAATATTCGCTATATTGCTATATATTTTTGTTTTAGAATATTACGAATATTCGAAAGAACGAAGTTATAGCAATATAGCGAATATTCGGAAAAAAAAAGAATATAGAGCAATTTAGCTAATACAGTGCTATAATCGTCTTTGTCTAATAGTTGTAAGTTGAAAAATTCGCAATAAAAAATTAGTATTACGAAAATTAGAATTACGAAAATTTGCATATTACACAATCATTATCGTAGAATATAGCGAATATTCTACAAAATATTCGCAAAATATCGCGAATTCGAATATGACCCCTGCTGGTCATCACTAGTTCCAAGTAGAGCTTCAACATGCAACAAGAAGAAATGGGAGTGAGACAAAACATTTTTTGAGCATTCAATTTAATGAAAACAACGAATAAAAAAAAAAAGTTTAGGATCACATGCCTTTAAAAGGCCAAATCTGTGCAAAGATGTGGATTCATTGTCATTTTCTGTCAGGTAGTCACACGTTGTGATGGCAAAGGCAAAAAAACTCTCCCTTTTTGAACGTGGTTAGGTTGTTGAACTGCATAAGCAGGGTCTGTCACAGCACGCCATCGCTGCTGAGGTGGGACGCAGTAAGACAGTCATTTGGAATTTCTTAAATTCTTAAATGATCCTGAGGGTTATGGAACAAAAAAATCAAGTGGAAGATCCAAAAATATTTCATCAGCACTGAGCTGGAGGATCCAGTTGGCTGTCCGTCAAGACACTGGATGATTCTCGACCCAAATTAAGGCCCTTACTAGTGCTGACTGCAGCCCCATAACCATCAGACGGCATCTGAGACTGAAGGGCTTTAAAAACAAAAAACGTCTTCAAAGACCTCGTCTCCTTGAACGCCACAGAACTGCTCGTTTGAACTTTGCAAGAGAGCACCAAACATGGGACGTTCAAAGGTGGAAGAAAGTTTTATTCCCTGATGAGAAAAAATTTAACCTTGATGGTCCTGATGGTTTCCAACGTTACTGGCATGACAAGCAGATCCCACCTGAGGTGTTTTCTACGCGCCACAGTGGAGGGGGCGCCATAATGGTCTGGGGTGCTTTTTCACTCAGTGGAACAATGGAACTTTAGGAAGTGCAGGGGCGTCAAACGGCCGCTGGCTATGTCCAGATGTTGCAGAGAGAATTCCTCATGACTGAGGGCCCTCGTCTGTGTGGTAACAACTGGGTTTTTCAACAGGACAAGGCTACAGTACACAATGCCCGCAGGACAAGGGACTTCTTCCAGGAGAATAACATCACTCTTTTGGCCCATCCTGCGTGTTCCCCTGATCTAAATCCAATAGAGAACCTTTGGGGATGAATGGCAAGGGAAGTTTACAAAAATGGACAACAATTCCAGACAGTAGATGGCCTTCGTGCGGCCGTCTTCACCACTTGGAGAAATGTTCCCACTCACCTTATGGAAACGCTTGTATCAAGCATGCCGAAACGAATTTTGGAAGTGATAAACAATAACGGCGGAGCTACTCATTACTGAGTTCATGTTTGGAAGTTGGATTTCTGTTTTGGGGGGGGTTTAGTTTTTTTTTTGAGGTGTGGTCCTAAACCTTTGATCAGCTGAAAAACAGCCTGTTTCAGTTTATTCGTTGTTTTCATTAAATTGAATGTTCAAAAAATGTTTTGTCTCACTCCCATTTCTTCTTGTTGCATGTTGAAGCTCTACTTGGAACCTTGTTAAGATCCAGCCATGCTAAATATGATTTTTTGCCATTTTTCAAGTGGTCTTAAACTTTTGATCAGGACTGTATGATATTAATTAATCAGTCCATCACACCAGTTTTCTGGTGGGAAAAAAAAGCAGAAACACAGTGTGTTGTGTAAGTGGTGTTTGTCTGCTAACCCCACCACTTTCGTAAAAAGGGTCCTGGCAAGTGGAGGGGACAGAGACAGTAGGCCTCACACATTTATCTTCTTTACTCCAGTTTTCTGGTGTAAAACAAGACTGAAATCTACGCCAACTGGCAAACATTTCCATTTAGATGCACGTTGTAATCCTCGTCATAAATTAGTCCCAGCCTTCAAAAGCGCACATGGATATTATAGCCCACCATAAAACAACGGTTTATGATATAATCCCACCAAAGTTTTCACCATGTTTTTTTATTAGTTTCATTGTGGATGAGCAAATCAATCCTAAACAAATCAAATGTGGACTCTAGCAAACCTGAAACTTCCACAATTTGCTTCAGATGTATTACTCAAAATAGCATCCACCATTTTACAGATCAGAAGACAGCACAGCAGGGCTAAGGAAGAGGAAGAAGGAGGGTCAGATCACTATGGGCAGTGCCTTGGTCAGCAGGCTTGCTCATAATTAGAGTTGAGCGAGCCCGAACTGTAAAGTTCGGGTTCGTACCGAACTTTAGGGTTTTCGGCACCCGGACCCGAACCCGAACATTTACGTAAAAGTTCGGGTTCGGTGTTCGGCGATTTTTATGGCGATTTTTGAAAGGCTGGAAAGCAGCCAATCAACAAGCGTCATACTACTTGCCCCAAAAGGCCATCACAGCCATGCCTACTAATGGCATGGCTGTAATTGGCCAACTGCAGCATGTGACCCAGCCTCTATTTAAGATGGAGTCACGTAGCGCCGCCCGTCACTCTGCTCGGATTAGTGTAGGGAGAGGCTGCAGCTGCTGTGAGGGAGAGATCAGGGAGAAATCTTATCAAGAACTGGTTTATATACTCAGCAATCTACAGAAAAAGTGTTTTGTGGGTGCAGTGCACAATTTTTTGAAGCCTGCCCTGAGCCAACTACTGCTGAAAACGAACTTTTTTTTCTTCAGTTAGTCAATATCAATACATGATCGGCAGCCATTTTATGCAACGATAGTGCACCAGCATAGGCATCTGCAAGTCCAGAAATACAGCTTTGGCATACTGGGGTGAAAAAAGCCTCTCATACTGCACATCTGGGATTACACGTGCATAATACACTGTCACATTTAGGACAGAAATACAGCTTTTTGGTTAGGGTGAAAAAACCCTCTAATATACTGCACATCTGGTATTACACGTGCATAAGTCACTGTCACATTTAGGACAGAAGTACAGCTTTTTGGTTAGGGTGAAAAAACCCTCTAATATACTGCACATCTGTGATTACACGTGCATAAATCAGTGTCACATTTAGGACAGAAATACGGCTTTGGCATAGTGGGGTGAAAAAACCCTCTAATATACTACACATCTGGAATTACACGTGCATAAGTCACTGTCACATTTAGGACAGAAATACAGCTTTTTGGTTAGGGTGAAAAAAACCTCTAATATACTGCACATCTGGGATTACACGTGCATAAGTCACTGTCACATTTAGGACAGAAGTACAGCTTTTTGGTTAGGGTGAAAAAAGCCTCTAATATACTGCACATCTGTGATTACACATGCATAAGTGACTGTCACATATAGGCCATAAATACAGCTTTGGCATACTGGGGTGAAAAAAGCCTCTCATATACTGCACATCTGGGATTACACGTGCATAATACACTGTCACATTTAGGACAGAAATACAGCTTTTTGGTTAGGGTGAAAAAACCCTCTAATATACTGCACATCTGGGATTACACGTGCATAAGTCACTGTCACATTTAGGACAGAAGTATAGCTTTTTGGTTAGGGTGAAAAAACCCTCTAATATAATGCACATCTGTGATTACACGTGCATAAATCAGTGTCACATTTAGGACAGAAATACGGCTTTGGCATACTGGGGTGAAAAAACCCTCTAATATACTGCACATCTGGAATTACACGTGCATAAGTCACTGTCACATTTAGGACAGAAATACAGCTTTTTGGTTAGGGTGAAAAAAACCTCTAATATACTGCACATCTGGGATTACACGTGCATAAGTCACTGTCACATTTAGGACAGAAGTACAGCTTTTTGGTTAGGGTGAAAAAAGCCTCTAATATACTGCACATCTGTGATTACACATGCATAAGTCACTGTCACATTTAGGCCATAAATACGGCTTTTTGGTTAGAGTGAAAAAACCCTCTAATATACTGCACATCTGGGATTACACGTGCATAAGTCACTGTCACATTTAGGACAGAAATACAGCTTTTTGGTTAGGGTGAAAAAACCCTCTAATATACTGCACATCTGGGATTACACGTGCATAAGTCACTGTCACATTTAGGACAGAAGTATAGCTTTTTGGTTAGGGTGAAAAAACCCTCTAATATACTGCACATCTGTGATTACACGTGCATAAATCAGTGTCACATTTAGGACAGAAATACGGCTTTGGCATACTGGGGTGAAAAACCCTCTAATATACTGCACATCTGGAATTACACGTGCATAAGTCACTGTCACATTTAGGACAGAAATACAGCTTTTTAGTTAGGGTGAAAAAAACCTCTAATATACTGCACATCTGGGATTACACGTGCATAAGTCACTGTCACATTTAGGACAGAAGTACAGCTTTTTGGTTAGGGTGAAAAAGCCTCTAATATACTGCACATCTGTGATTACACATGCATAAGTCACTGTCACATTTAGGCCATAAATACGGCTTTTTGGTTAGAGTGAAAAAACCCTCTAATATACTGCACATCTGGGATTACACGTGCATAAGTCACTGTCACATTTAGGACAGAAATACAGCTTTTTGGTTAGGGTGAAAAAACCCTCTAATATACTGCACATCTGGGATTACACGTGCATAAGTCACTGTCACATTTAGGACAGAAGTATAGCTTTTTGGTTAGGGTGAAAAAACCCTCTAATATACTGCACATCTGTGATTACACGTGCATAAATCAGTGTCACATTTAGGACAGAAATACGGCTTTGGCATACTGGGGTGAAAAAACCCTCTAATATACTTCACATCTGGAATTACACGTGCATAAGTCACTGTCACATTTAGGACAGAAATACAGCTTTTTGGTTAGGGTGAAAAAAACCTCTAATATACTGCACATCTGGGATTACACGTGCATAAGTCACTGTCACATTTAGGACAGAAGTACAGCTTTTTGGTTAGGGTGAAAAAAGCCTCTAATATACTGCACATCTGTGATTACACATGCATAAGTCACTGTCACATTTAGGCCATAAATACGGCTTTTTGGTTAGAGTGAAAAAACCCTCTAATATACTGCACATCTGGGATTACACGTGCATAAGTCACTGTCACATTTAGGACAGAAATACAGCTTTTTGGTTAGGGTGAAAAAACCCTCTAATCTACTGCACATTTGGGATTACACATGCATAAGTGACTGTCGCATTTAGGCCATAAATACAGCTTTGGCATACTGGGGTGAAAAAAGCCTCTCATATACTGCACATCTGAGATTACACGTGCATAAGTGACTGTCACATTTAGGACAGAAATACAGCTTTTTGTTTAGGGTGAAAAATCCCTCTAATATACTGCACATCTGGGATTACACGTGCATAAGTCACTGCCACATTTAGGACAGAAATACAGCTTTTTGGTTAGGGTGAAAAAACCCTCTAATAAAATGCACATCTGGGATTAGACGTGCATAAGTGACTGTCACATTTAGGCCATAAATACGGCTTTGGAATACTGGGGTGAAAAAAGCCTCTCATATACTGCACATCTGGTATTACACGTGCATAACTGACTGTCACATTTAGGACAGAAATACATCATTTTGGTTAGGGTGAAAAAACCCTCTAATATACTGCACATCTGTGATTACACATGCATAAATCACTGTCACATTTAGGACGAAATACGGCTTTGGCATACTGGGGTGAAAAAACCCTCTAATATACTGCACATCTGGGATTAGACATGCATAAGTCACTGTCACATTTAAGACAGAAATACAGCTTTTTGGTTAGGGTGAAGAAAGCCTCCAATATACTGCACATCTGTGATTACACGTGCATAAGTCACTGTCACATTTAGGGCAGAAATACAGCTTTTTGGTTAGAGTGAAAAAACCCTCTAATATACTGCACATCTGGGATTACACGTGCATAAGTCACTGTCACATTTTTGACACAAATACAGCTTTTTGGTTAGGGTGAAAAAACCCTCTAATATACTGCACATCTGGGATTACACGTGCATAAGTGACTGTCACATTTAGGCCATAAATACAGCTTTGGCATACTGGGGTGAAAAAACCCTCTAATATACTGCACATCTGTGATTACACATGCATAAGTCACTGTCACATTTAGGACAGAAATACAGCTTTTTGGTTAGGGTGAAGAAAGCCTCTAATATACTGCACATCTGGGATTACACGTGCATAAGTCACTGTCACATTTAGGACAGAAATACAGCTTTTTGGCTAGGGTGAAAAAACCCTCTAATATACTGCACATCTGGGATTACACGTGCATAAGTCACTGTCACATTTTTGACACAAATTCAGCTTTTTGGTTAGGGTGAAAAAAACCTCTAATATACTGCACATCTGGGATTACACGTGCATAAGTCACTGTCACATTTAGGACAGAAGTACAGCTTTTTGGTTAGGGTGAAAAAAGCCTCTAATATACTGCACATCTGTGATTACACATGCATAAGTGACTGTCACATTTAGGCCATAAATACAGCTTTGGCATACTGGGGTGAAAAAAACCCTCTAATATACTGCACATCTGTGATTACACATGCATAAGTCACTGTCACATTTAGGACAGAAATACAGCTTTTTGGTTAGGGTGAAGAAAGCCTCTAATATACTGCACATCTGGGATTACACGTGCATAAATGACTGTCACATTTAGGCCATAAATACAGCTTTGGCATACTGGGGTGAAAAAACCCTCTAATATACTGCACATCTGTGATTACACATGCATAAGTCACTGTCACATTTAGGACAGAAATACAGCTTTTTGGTTAGGGTGAAGAAAGCCTCTAATATACTGCACATCTGGGATTACACGTGCATAAGTCACTGTCACATTTTTGACACAAATACAGCTTTTTGGTTAGGGTGAAAAAAACCTCTAATTTACTGCACATCTGGGATTACACGTGCATAAGTCACTGTCACATTTAGGACAGAAGTACAGCTTTTTGGTTAGGGTGAAAAAAGCCTCTAATATACTGCACATCTGTGATTACACATGCATAAGTGACTGTCACATTTAGGCCATAAATACAGCTTTGGCATACTGGGGTTTAAAAACCCTCTAATATACTGCACATCTGGGATTACACATGCATAAGTCACTGTCACATTTAGGACAGAAATACAGCTTTTTGGTTAGGGTGCAGAAAGCCTCTAATATACTGCACATCTGGGATTACACGTGCATAAGTCACTGTCACATTTAGGACAGAAATACAGCTTTTTGGCTAGGGTGAAAAAACCCTCTAATATACTGCACATCTGGGATTACACGTGCATAAGTCACTGTCACATTTTTGACACAAATACAGCTTTTTGGTTAGGGTGAAAAAAACCTCTAATATACTGCACATCTGGGATTACACGTGCATAAGTCACTGTCACATTTAGGACAGAAGTACAGCTTTTTGGTTAGGGTGAAAAAAGCCTCTAATATACTGCACATCTGTGATTACACATGCATAAGTGACTGTCACATTTAGGCCATAAATACAGCTTTGGCATACTGGGGTGAAAAAAGCCTCTCATATACTGCACATCTGGGATTACACGTGCATAATACACTGTCACATTTAGGACAGAAATACAGCTTTTTGGTTAGGGTGAAAAAACCCTCTAATATACTGCACATCTGTGATTACACGTGCATAAATCAGTGTCACATTTAGGACAGAAATACGGCTTTGGCATACTGGGGTGAAAAAACCCTCTAATATACTGCACATCTGGAATTACATGTGCATAAGTCACTGTCACATTTAGGACAGAAATACAGCTTTTTTGTTAGGGTGAAAAAAACCTCTAATATACTGCACATCTGGGATTACACGTGCATAAGTCACTGTCACATTTAGGACAGAAGTACAGCTTTTTGGTTAGGGTGAAAAAAGCCTCTAATATACTGCACATCTGTGATTACACATGCATAAGTCACTGTCACATTTAGGCCATAAATACGGCTTTTTGGTTAGAGTGAAAAAACCCTCTAATATACTGCACATCTGTGATTACACATGCATAAATCACTGTCAGATTTAGGACGAAATACGGCTTTGGCATACTGGGGTGAAAAAACCCTCTAATATACTGCACATCTGGGATTACACATGCATAAGTCACTGTCACATTTAGGACAGAAATACAGCTTTTTGGTTAGGGTGAAGAAAGCCTCTAATATACTGCACATCTGTGATTACACGTGCATAAGTCACTGTCACATTTTTGACACAAATACAGCTTTTTGGTTAGGGTGAAAAAACCCTCTAATATACTGCACATCTGGGATTACACGTGCATAAGTGACTGTCACATTTAGGCCATAAATACAGCTTTGGCATACTGGGGGTGAAAAAACCCTCTAATATACTGCACATCTGTGATTACACATGCATAAGTCACTGTCACATTTAGGACAGAAATACAGCTTTTTGGTTAGGGTGAAGAAAGCCTCTAATATACTGCACATCTGGGATTACACGTGCATAAGTCACTGTCACATTTTTGACACAAATACAGCTTTTTGGTTAGGGTGAAAAAACCCTCTAATATACTGCACATCTGGGATTACACGTGCATAAGTGACTGCCACATTTAGGACAGAAATACAGCTTTGGCATACTGGGGTGAAAAACCCTTTAATATACTGCACATCTGGGATTACACGTGCATAATTCACTGTCACATTTAGGACAGAAATACAGCTTTTTGGTTAGGCCTCATGCACACGACCGTATTTTTTTGCGGTCCGCAAAACGGGGTTCCGTTTTCCCGTGATCCGTGACCGTTTTTTCGTCCGTGGGTCTTCCTTGATTTTTGGAGGATCCATGGACATGAAAAAAAAGTCGTTTTGGTGTCCGCCTGGCCGTGCGGAGCCAAACGGATCCGTCCTGAATTACAATGCAAGTCAATGGGGACGGATCCGTTTTTGACGTTGACACAATATGGTGCCATTTCAAACGGATCCGTCCCCATTGACTTTCAATGTAAAGTCTGGAGTCCCTTTTATACCATCAGATCGGAGTTTTCTCCAATCCGATGGTATATTTTAACTTGAAGCGTCCCCATCACCATGGGAACGCCTCTATGTTAGAATATACTGTCGGATATGAGTTAGATCGTGAAACCTCATTTCCGACAGTATATTCTAACACAGAGGCGTTCCCATGGTGATGGGGACGCTTCTAGTTAGAATATACTACAAACTGTGTACATGACTGCCCCCTGCTGCCTAGTAGCATCCGATCTCTTACAGGGGGCCGTGATCAGCACAATTAACCCCTTAGGTGCCGCACCTGAAGGGGTTAATTGTACTATCATATCCCCCTGTAAGAGATCAGGGCTGCCAGGCAGCAGGGGGCAGACCCCCCCCTTCCCAGTTTGAATATCATTGGTGGCCAGTGCGTCCCCCCCCTTCCTCCCTCTATTGTAATAATTCGTTGGTGGCACAGTGTGCGCCCCCCCCCCCCTTCCTCCCTCTTTTGTAATAATTCGTTGGTGGCACAGTGTGCCCCCCCCCTTCCTCCCTCTATTGTAATAATTTGTTGGTGGCACAGTGTCCGCCCCCCCCCTTCCTCCCTCTATTGTAATAATTCGTTGGTGGCACAGTGTGCGGCCCCCCCTTCCTCCCTCTATTGTAATAAATCGTTGGTGGCACAGTGTGCGCCCCCCATTGGCCCCCCTCCCTCTATAGCATTAACAACATTGGTGGCCAGTGTGCGGCCTCCCATCTCCCCCCCCCCCCGATCATTGGTGGCAGCGGGTTACTAGCAATAGTACAATAGTAAAAGATTCATACTTACCTGGGAGCTGCGAGGTTCGTGCCCGGCCGGGAGCTCCTCCTACTAGTAAGTGACAGTTCATTTAGCAATGCGCCGCACAGACCTGTCACTTACCAGTAGGTGGAGCTCCCGGCCGGACACTAACATCGCAGCAGCAGCCAGCAGCAGGTAAGTATGAATCTTCTACTATTGTACTATTGCTAAGTAACCATGGCAACCAGGACTGTAGTAGCGTCCCGGTTGCCATGGTTACCGATCGGAGCCCCAGCGATTAAACTGGGACTCCGATCGGAACACCGCTGCCACCAATGATGGGGGGGGGAGATGGGAGGCCGCACACTGGGCACCAATGTTGTTAATGCTATAGAGGGAGGGGGGGCCGATGGGGGGCGCACACTGTGCCACCAACGAATTATTACAATAGAGGGAGGGGGGGGGCCGCACTGGCCACCAATGATATTCAAACTGGGGAGGGGGGGGAGGGTCTGCCCCCTGCTGCCTGGCAGCCCTGATCTCTTACAGGGGGCCATGATCAGCACAATGAACCCCTTCAGGTGCCGCACCTGAAGGGGTTTATTGTGCTGATCACGGCCCCCTGTAGGAGATCGGGTGCTGCCAGGCAGCAGGGGGCAGTCTTGTACACAGTTTGTAGTGTATTCTAACTAGAAGCGTCCCCATCACCATGGGAACGCTTCTGTGTTAGAATATACTGTCGGTTCTGAGTTTTCACTAAGTGAAAACTCAGCTTTGAAAAAGCTTTTATGCAGACGGATCTTCGGATCCGTCTGTATAAAAACTAACCTACGGCCACGGATCACGGACACGGATGCCAATCTTGTGTGCATCCGTGTTCTTTCACGGACCCATTGACTTGAATGGGTCCGTGAACCGTTGGCCGTGAAAAAAATAGGACAGGTCATATTTTTTTCACGGCCAGGAAACACGGCTCACGGATGCGGCTGCCAAACGGTGCATTTTCCGTTTTTTCCACGGACCCATTGAAAGTCAATGGGTCCGCGAAAAAAAACGGAAAACGGCACAACGGCCACGGATGCACACAACGGTCGTGTGCATGAGGCCTTAGGGTGAAAAAACCCTCTAATATACTGCACATCTGGGTTTAGACAAGCATAAGTGACTATCACATTTAGGACAGAAATGCAGCTTTTTGGTTAGGGTGAAAAAACCCTCTAATATACTGCACATCTGGGATTAGACGTGCATAAGTGACTGTCAGATTTAGGCCATAAATGCGGCGTTGGCATACTGGGGTGAAAAAAGCCTCTCATATACTGCACATCTGGGATTACACATGCATAAGTCCCTGTCTCATTTAGGACAGAAATACAGCTTTTTGGTTAGGGTGAAAAAACCCTCTAATATACTGCACATCTAGGATTACACGTGCATAAGTCACTGTCACATTTAGGACAGAAATACAGCTTTTGGTGAGGGTGAAAAAACCCTCTAATATACTGCACATCTGGGATTACACATGCATAAGTCACTGTCACATTTAGGACAGAAATACAGCTTTTTGGTTAGGGTGAAGAAAGCCTCTAATATACTGCACATCTGGGATTACACGTGCATAAATGACTGTCACATTTAGGCCATAAATACAGCTTTGGCATACTGGGGTGAAAAAACCCTCTAATATACTGCACATCTGTGATTACACATGCATAAGTCACTGTCACATTTAGGACAGAAATACAGCTTTTTGGTTAGGGTGAAAAAACCCTCTAATATACTGCACATCTGGGATTACGCATGCATAAGTGACTGTCGCATTTAGGCCATAAATACAGCTTTGGCATACTGGGGTGAAAAAAGCCTCTCATATACTGCACATCTGAGATTACACGTGCATAAGTGACTGTCACATTTAGGACAAAAATACAGCTTTTTGGTTAGGGTGAAAAAACCCTCTAATATACTGCATATCTAGGATTACACGTGCATAAGTCACTGCCACATTTAGGACAGAAATACAGCTTTTTGGTTAGGGTGAAAAAACCCTCTAATATAATGCACATCTGGGATTAGACGTGCATAAGTGACTGTCACATTTAGGCCATAAATACGGCTTTGGAATACTGGGGTGAAAAAAACCTCTCATATACTGCACATCTGGGATTACACGTGCATAAGTGACTGTCACATTTAGGACAGAAATACATCATTTTGGTTACGGTAAAAAAAAACTCTAATATACTGCACATCTGTGATTACACATGCATAAATCACTGTCACATTTAAGACGAAATACGGCTTTGGCATACTGGGGTGAAAAAACCCTCTAATATACTGCACATCTGGGATTACACATGCATAAGTCACTGTCACATTTAGGACAGAAATACAGCTTTTTGGTTAGGGTGAAGAAAGCCTCTAATATACTGCACATCTGTGATTACACGTGCATAAGTCACTGTCACATTTAGGACAGAAATACAGCTTTTTGGTTAGAGTGAAAAAACCCTCTAATATACTGCACATCTGGGATTACACGTGCATAAGTCACTGTCACATTTAGGACAGAAATACAGCTTTTTGGCTAGGGTGAAAAAACCCTCTAATATACTGCACATCTGGGATTACACATGCATAAATCACTGTCACATTTAGGACGAAATACGGCTTTGGCATACTGGGGTGAAAAAACCCTCTAATATACTGCACATCTGGGATTACACATGCATAAGTCACTGTCACATTTAGGACGGAAATACAGCTTTTCGGTTAGAGTGAAAAAACCCTCTAATATACTGCACATCTGGGATTACACGTGCATAAGTCACTGTCACATTTTTGACACAAATACAGCTTTTTGGTTAGGGTGAAAAAACCCTCTAATATACTGCACATCTGGGTTTAGACAAGCATAAGTGACTATCACATTTAGGACAGAAATGCAGCTTTTTGGTTAGGGTGAAAAAACCCTCTAATATACTGCACATCTGGGATTAGACGTGCATAAGTGACTGTCAGATTTAGGCCATAAATGCGGCTTTGGCATACTGAGGTGAAAAAAGCCTCTCATATACTGCACATCTGGGATTACACATGCATAAGTCACTGTCTCATTTAGGACAGAAATACAGCTTTTTGGTTAGGGTGAAAAAACCCTCTAATATACTGCACATCTAGGATTACACGTGCATAAGTCACTGTCACATTTAGGACAGAAATACAGCTTTTGGTTAGGGTGAAAAAACCCTCTAATATACTGCACATCTGGGATTACACGTGCATAAGTCACTGTCACATTTAGGACAGAAATACAGCTTTTTGGTTAGGGTGAAAAAACCCTCTAATATACTGCACATCTGGGATTACACATGCATAAGTGACTGTCGCATTTAGGCCATAAATACAGCTTTGGCATACTGGGGTGAAAAAAGCCTCTCATATACTGCACATCTGAGATTACACGTGCATAAGTGACTGTCACATTTAGGACAGAAATACAGCTTTTTGGTTACGGTGAAAAAACCCTCTAATATACTGCACATCTGGGATTACACGTGCATAAGTCACTGCCACATTTAGGACAGAAATACAGCTTTTTGGTTAGGGTGAAAAAACCCTCTAATATAATGCACATCTGGGATTAGACGTGCATAAGTGACTGTCACATTTAGGCCATAAATACGGCTTTGGAATACTGGGGTGAAAAAAGCCTCTCATATACTGCACATCTGGGATTACACGTGCATAAGTGACTGTCACATTTAGGACAGAAATACATCATTTTGGTTAGGGTGAAAAAACCCTCTAATATACTGCACATCTGTGATTACACATGCATAAATCACTGTCACATTTAGGACGAAATACGGCTTTGGCATACTGGGGTGAAAAAACCCTCTAATATACTGCACATCTGGGATTACACATGCTTATGTCACTGTCACATTTAGGACAGAAATACAGCTTTTTGGTTAGGGTGAAGAAAGCCTCTAATATACTGCACATCTGTGATTACACGTGCATAAGTCACTGTCACATTTAGGACAGAAATACAGCTTTTTGGTTAGAGTGAAAAAACCCTCTAATATACTGCACATCTGTGATTACACGTGCATAAGTCACTGTCACATTTAGGACAGAAATACAGCTTTTTGGCTAGGGTGAAAAAACGCTCTAATATACTGCACATCTGGGATTACACGTGCATCAGTCACTGTCACATTTTTGACACAAATACAGCTTTTTGGTTAGGGTGAAAAAACCCTCTAATATACTGCACATCTGGGATTACACGTGCATAAGTGACTGTCACATTTAGGCCATAAATACAGCTTTGGCATACTGGGGTGAAAAAAACCTCTAATATACTGCACATCTGAGATTACACATGCATAAGTGACTGTCACATTTAGGACAGAAATACAGCTTTTTGGTTAGGGTGAAAAAATCCTCTAATATACTGCACATCTGGGATTACACGTGCATAAGTGACTGCCACATTTACGACAGAAATACAGCTTTGGCATACTGGGGTTAAAAACCCTTTAATATACTGCACATCTGGGATTACACGTGCATAATTCACTGTCACATTTAGGACAGAAATACAGCTTTTTGGTTAGGGTGAAAAAACCCTCTAATATACTGCACATCTGGGTTTAGACAAGCATAAGTGACTATCACATTTAGGACAGAAATGCAGCTTTTTGGTTAGGGTGAAAAAACCCTCTAATATACTGCACATCTGGGATTAGACGTGCATAAGTGACTGTCAGATTTAGGCCATAAATGCGGCTTTGGCATACTGGGGTGAAAAAGCCTCTCATATTCTGCACATCTGGGATTACACATGCATAAGTCACTGTCTCATTTAGGCCATAAATACGGCTTTTTGGTTAGAGTGAAAAAACCCTCTAATATACTGCACATCTAGGATTACACGTGCATAAGTCACTGTCACATTTAGGACAGAAATACAGCTTTTTGGTTAGGGTGAAAAAACCCTCTAATATACTGCACATCTGGGATTAGACGTGCATAAGTGACTGTCACATTTTGGCAATAAATACAGCTTTGGAATACTGGGGTGAAAAAAGCCTTTCATATACTGCACTTCTGGGATTACACGTGCATAAGTCACTGTCACATTTAGGACAGAAATACGGCTTTGGCATACTGGGGGGAAAAAAGCCTCTAATATACTGCACATCTGGGATTAGACAAGCATCAGTGACTGTCACATTTAGGCCAGAAATACGGCTTTTTGGTTACTGGGGTGAAAAAACCTTCTGATATACAGCACATCTGGGATAAGACGTGCATAAGTGAGTGTCACATTTAGGCCACAAATGCCGCTGTCATATAGAGTTAAAAAAAAAATATAGAGTGCAATACCCTACATCAGGGTTTATATTGGCGGTTAATTATTTTTAACATACTTAACCACTTTTTACTTTGCTTTGTGAACGCTAACTATGAGGCAAACATCTAATAAGGGACGCGGTCATGGTCGTGGTGGTGGTGTTGGTGGAGCCTCTGGTGCAGGGAGAGGACGTGGCCGTTCTGCCACAGCTACACGTCCTACTGAACCTACTACCTCAGGTCCCAGTAGCCGCCAGAATCTACAGCGATATTTGGTCGGGCCTAATGCCGTTCTAAGGATGGTAAGGCCTGAGCATATACAGGCGCTAGTCAATTGGGTGGCCGACAGTGGATCCAGCACGTTCACATTATCTCCCACCCAGTCTTCTGCAGAAAGCACACAGGTGGCGCCTGAAACCCATGCCCATCAGTCTGTCACATCACCCCCGTGCATATCGGGGAACCTGTCTGAGCCTCAAGTCATGCAGCAGTCTCTTATGCTGTTTGAAGACTCTGCTGGCAGGGTCATCCACCTAGCCCTTCCCCAGGGGTGGAAGACATAGAATACACTGACGCACAGCCACTTATGTTTCCTGATGAGGACATGGGAATACCACCTCAGCACGTCTCTGATGATGACGAAACACAGGTGCCAACTGCTGCGTCTTTCTGCAGTGTGCAGACCGAAAAGGAGGTCAGGGAGGAAGACTGGGTGGAAGACGATGCAGGGGACGATGAGGTCCTAGACCCCACGTGGAATAAAGGTCATGCCACTGACTTTCAGAGTTCGGAGGAAAAGGCAGTGCTGAGACCGAGCCAACAGCGTAGCAAAAGCGGGAGCAGGGTGCAAAAGCAGAGCAGCCGTTGCCAAAACAGTTCGCCTGCTACTGGCCACCGTCAACAGGGACCGAGCACACCAAAGGCAGCTTCAAGGAGTTCCCTGGCATGGCACTTCTTCACACAATGTGCTGATGACAAGACCCGAGTGGTTTGCACGCTGTGCCATCAGAGCCTGAAGCGAGGCATTAACGTTCTGAACCTTTGCACAACCTGCATGACCAGGCATCTACATGCGAGATATGGGCTGCAGTGGAGTAAGCACCTTCAAAACCAAGAAAGGGCTCAGGCCCCTCCTGCTCCCTCTTCTGCTGCTGCCTCTGCCTCTTCCTCCGCCTCTGGAGGAATGTTGGCACCTGCCGCCCAGCAAAAAGAGGATGTGCCACCAACAACACCACCTCCGTCACCAAGCATCTTCACCATGTCACACGGAAGCGTTCAGCTCTCCATCTCACAAACCTTTGATGGAAAGCGTAAATTCCCACCAAGCCACCCTCGATCCCTGGCCCTGAATGCCAGCATTTCTAAACTACTGGCCTTTGAAATGCTGTCATTTAGGCTGGTGGAGACGGACAGCTTCAAACATCTCATGTCGCTTGCTGTCCCACAGTACGTTGTTCCCAGCCGCCACTACTTCTCCAGGAGAGCCGTGCCTTCCCTGCACAACCAAGTATTGGATAAAATCAAGTATGCACTGCGCAGCGCCATCTGTGGCAAGGTCCACCTAACCACAGATACGTGGACCAGTAAGCACAGCCAGGGACGCTATATCTCCCTAACTGCACACTGGGTAAATGTAGTGGCAGCTGGGCCTCAGGCGGAGAGCTTTTTGGCGCACGTCCTTCCGCCGCCAAGGATCGTAGGGCATCATTCTTTGCCTCCTGTTGCCTCCTCTTCCTACTCAGCTTCCTCCTCCTCTTCTACCATCTCCTCATCCGGTCAGCGACAGACCTTCACCACCAACTTCAGCACAGCCAGGGGTAAACGTCAGCAGGCTGTTCTGAAACTGATGTGTTTGGTGGACAGGCCCCACACCGCGCAGGAGTTGTGGAGAGGTATAGAACAACAGACCGACGAGTGGTTGCTGCCAGTGAGCCTCAAGCCCGGCCTGGTGGTGTGCGATAATGGGCGAAATCTCGTTGCAGCTCTGGGACTAGCCGGTTTGACGCACATCCCTTGCCTGGCGCATGTGCTGAATTTGGTGGTGCAGAAATTCATTCACAACTACCCCGACATGTCAGAGCTGCTGCATAAAGTGCAGGCCGTCTGTGCGCGCTTCCGGCGTTCTCATCCTGCCTCCGCTCGGCTGCCTGCTCTGCAGCGTAACTTCGGCCTTCCCGCTCACCGCCTCATATGCGACGTGCCCACCAGGGGAACTCAACCTTGCACATGTTGGCGAGACTGTGCGAGCAGCAGCAGGCCATAGTGGAGTTTCAGCTGCAGCACGCACGGGTGAGTCGCACTGCGGAACAGCACCACTTCACCACCAATGACTGGGCCTCCATGCAAGACCTGTGTGCCCTGTTGCGCTGTTTCGAGTACTCCACCAACATGGCCAGTGGCGATGACGCCGTTATCAGCGTTACAATACCACTTTTATGTCTCCTTGAGAAAACACTTAGGGCGATGATGTAAGCGGATGTGGCCCAGGACGAGGAGGAGGAAGAGGGGTCATCTCTAACACTTTCAGGCCAGTCTTTGTGGCTCAGAAAGAGGATTTTTGCAACAGCAGAGGCCAGGTACAAATTTGGCCAGCCAGGGCCCACTACTGGAGGATGAGGAGGAGGAGGAGGATGAGGAGGAGGATGGGGATGAAGCATGTTCACAGCGGGGTGGCAGCCAACGCAGCTCGGGCCCATCACTGGTGCGTGGCTGGGGGGATACGGAGGACGCAGACGATATGCCTCCCACAGAGGACAGCTTGTCCTTACCTCTGGGCAGCCTGGCACACATGAGCGACTAGATGCTGCAGTGCCTGCGCAACGACTGCAGAGTTGCCCACATTTTAACGTGTGCTGACTACTGGGTGGCCACCCTGCTGGATCCCCATTACAAAGACAATGTGCTGTTCTTAATTCCCTCACTGGAGCGTGATCGGAAGATGCGCGACTACAGGCGCATGCTGGTAGACGCGCTCCTGAGAGCATTCCCGACTGACGCTGGGGGACAAGTGGAAGCACAAGGCGAAGGCAGGGGAGGAGGAAGAGGTCGCCAATGCAGCTGTGTCAGCGCAAGCACCTCAGAAGGCAGGGTTAGCATGGCCGACATGTGGAAAAGCTTTGTCACCTCGCCGCAACAACCAGCCCCAACTGCTGATATGGAGCATGTTAGCAGGAGGCAGCATTTGAACAACATGGTGGAAAAGTACCTGTGCACACGACTACACGTACTGACTGATGGTTCTGCCCCATTCAACTTCTGGGTCTCCAAATTGTCCACATGGCCAGAGCTTGCCCTGTATGCCTTGGAGGTGCTGGCCTGCCCTGCAGCCAGTGTACTCTCTGAACGTGTATTTAGCACGGCAGGAGGCGTCATTACAGACAGACGCAGCCGCCTGTCCACAGCCAACGTGGACAAGTTCACGTTCATTAAATTGAACCAGGCTTGGATCCCACTGTTCCTCCTCTATTGCTGCCTCCACCTACAACACCACATTCACCGACTCCTCAACCTCCGACTCCATATCCACCTCCTTCTCTGAGTTGCAGGTTAATAATTTGTAATTTTTTGTTATTTTATTTCATTTTAAGTTATTTCCCTATCCACATTTGTTTGCAGAGCAGTTGCCCTGCTCTTAAGCACATTTTACTGCCTTTTACATCCCTCTAGCCTTTTCAAGGACTATTTTAGAGCCATTTTAATTAAAAAGAAAGTGCCAATTTTAGTGCCCTAAATTGAAAAAATTCTTATTTTCAATTGTCGGGTGACATTTTACCATTTTTGGCGTATACAAACCCCTGCTGTGCATGGGTGACAGGGGCCTAAATCTCTCAAAATCCGCTGTTGTATTGCTGGGTGACATGAAGCCCCGTTTGCCGTGAATGAACCCCTACTCTGCATTGCTGACAGGGGCCTAAATCTCTCAAAATCCTCTGTTGTATTGCTGGGTGACATGAACCCCTTTTGCCGTGAATGAACCCCTGCTCTGCATTGCTGACAGGGAACTAAATTTAGTGAAAACATCTGTTACTGATCGAAACATGTGTGACTACAAGCGCACGCTGATGATAGCATTCCCACCTGACAGCGGGGGCACAGTGGAAGCACAAGGCGAAGGCAGAGGAGGAGCAAGAGGTCGCCAACGCAGCTGGGGCACCGCCAGCACCTGAGAAGGCAGGGTTAGCATGGCCAAAATGTGGAAAAGCTTTGTCTGCCTTGGAGGTGCTGACCTGCCCTGCAGCCAGTGTATAGTGTGAACGTGTGTTTAACACGGCAGAGAGCATTATCACAGGCCGCAGCCAATGTGGACAAGCTTACGTTTATTAAAATGAACCAGGCATGGATCCCACAGGACTTGTCCGTACCTTGTGCAGAATAGACATTTATACCAGTCTCAACCATCCATTCTTGTACTCAAGTGTACTTATTCTTTGTTTTATTTTGTTATATGTCCCAATATTTTGGGGGATACCCCAATTTAAAAATAAAAAATAACACAAATATGTGTTGGCTACTTATTCCTCCTTCACCGCCGCTTCCACCTACACCGCCACGTCAACCTACACCGCCACATACACCCATCCACCGCCTCCTCAACCTCCTACTCCTAGATCCAGATTGTTATTTTTAATTTTTCTGTATTTTATGTTATTTTAAGTCATTTCCCTATCCACATTTGTTTGCAGAACAGTTGTCATGCTCTTAAGCACATTTTGATGCTTTTTGCAGCCCTCTAGCTCTTTCCAGGACTATTTTAGAGCCATTTTAGTGCCCAAAAGTTCGGGTCCCCATTGACTTCAATGGCTTTCGGGGTCAAGTTCGGGTCCCGAACCCGAACTTTTTTTTTCAAGTTCGGCCGAAACCTGCCGAACCCGAACATCCAGTTGTCCGCTCAACTCTACTCATAATGCCTTGTGCAGTGTACTGAAACACACTGCTTAATGTTGTGATTGTGTTTCATGCAAACTGTGCTTGTAAATGTGTTCTCATAAAGTTGCATAGGGAGGGGGAAGTTCTAACAATCCTCCCAGGGTTAACTCCACCCTACACACAACACAGAGCAGAAGGAGCAAGAAGGTCAGTGTGTGCAATGTCTGACCTCCGCAGCCATTTTGG
Organism: Bufo bufo; assembly: GCF_905171765.1. Classification (NCBI taxonomy): domain Eukaryota; kingdom Metazoa; phylum Chordata; class Amphibia; order Anura; family Bufonidae; genus Bufo; species Bufo bufo. The sequence goes on from NC_053389.1 coordinate 313,369,445, forward strand.
AGAGTTATTCAAACTCCATACTTAGTTCCATGTACCAGCCCATAGAAGGGAAAAGATTACAGAAGAACCAGGCAACTATGAGAGGGAATGAGGATTGACAAAGGAAGGTAACTGTCGTTTATTAGACTCCAGACTCCTTTACATTAGGTGTAGAGATTCTAAGCTACAAGCTAACCACCATAATTAAAGACAAAAGGGCCATTTGTCTGAGTATAGTATTCCTAGAAGAGGATACCGAAGTATAGGGTTATATAGTACAGCAGAGATAGTTCATCCCTCCAACCTGAAGAAATAAGAGAGAGAAAGACTGATTGTTATAGAGGACGATTTCTTATGCACCTTCTGGGAACTAATGTGAATCACTGTGAAAGTTGCCTTTATGTAAATGACTTTTGCATACATTGATGACCTGTGGATCTGCTGATAGTAAAGTACTGGGAGTTCGTTAAAAGCTCTAGTCTCCTTATTCTATATCATCATTACTACTACTCTCAACATTTGCACTTGGCGGTGGTGGCGTCAAGAACCAGGGGGCCAGCCACAAAAGCACCTTACACCAATTACCATCAAGGTCACCTCAACCAACATCGGGCTGGTGTTCCCTGCAACAGAGAGTGCCCCAGAGGATTTTGTGCTTTCTTCCCATCCACTGCACGCCGGCCACAAAGGAACAACTTAACTGTGAATACTGCTATCCTCGGCACCTTATCACTAGTACGCTCACGCACATCACCCCTAGGGTGTCCGGTCGTTGCACTTGCAGTCAGCCTCAGCCAGTCAGGAGGGCTTATACTGACATACTCTATATGTAACACACCTGAAGGGGAGCACAACAGGGAGGAGGGCAGAAGTGGCAGTGGCAAACAGGCTGGTACTAGTATCAATGCTCACGGTGACAGCTTCAGGATGAAAACTGTAGTTCTTCCTAGGCATGCCTGGTGAAAGGTGGGGTGCATTTGCTGTCAGAGAGTGGTTTAAAGACAGGAGACCTGACGAGGATAGAGATGGTGTAGGTTAACATTAACCAGATGTCCTTATTGAAGCGCAAGTTCTAAGCAATCATTCACATAAATGTCTGTCACCTTCACAGACTACTTTCACGCACCCTCCTTTTTGACTGCTCAAACTATGCAATAGTTATTTTCTACTCTCAGTCTCATGGGATCTCTGAATTTCTCCTTGGATCCCAAATTATGACTTTATATGCCACAGGACTGCAGATAGCTGGAAGCTGCTCACCCTTCAACCAAATCCCCCTAACTCATTTACTCCACAGGGCCTGCATCTTTCTGGAGACTATGTCCAATGAATGGAAAATAACCCCATGTTTCAGCTTAACATTGAGTGCAAACAGCAGTTTAAAATTAAATAAAGTCACAAAACATCAGGTACATATCTGACGTTGTTTTGATCATTCAGCAGTGGTCCACTGGGTCACTGCACATGTCATAGGCACAATATAAGATCTTAACCAGGAAATGCATGTTTTTTAGGGTTATACATTGTTGTGATAGGAAGTCTTAGTGATAAATAAAAAAAAAATTGTATCTTTAAACATAGAATACAGCTAGCTTCGAACCCCTACTAATGAGGTGAATTCACTTTTAATCTCATGACCGATTTGTGCAAATTTGACATAAAACAAATTGTAGATGTGTCCCCCTCCCTTTGTTTACATCCATGGGTGCTGCGTGACCAGCACCACTGGTGATGTGATAGACACAGCTCCTGTGCTTGGCCAAGAATGAGAAATAATAGTATGGCGGTTCTCAAAAATTATGATCTCCTTACTACAATGTGCTGTACACAGGGTGATTGGGGTTAACTAAATCAGACTTTTTGAGACAGATATAGACTTACAATTCTCCCGCTTGAATATTCCAGAACATTCTGTAAATTCAGCTTTCCTTCCTACAATTCAAGTAACAGGGAAATTATATTTTCAAATTAGGTGACCTAAAACTCAAATCTCTTCCATTGTCCTTCAGTCAAATGAACCTACTTGATATTTGGCACCATTTACATATTGTTATATATATATAAACTCACAACAGTTAAGCTGCCATTGTTAACAAATCTTTCAAGTGTGAATTATTCAAATATATGGAGAAAAATGGATGCAAATAACGGAGTAAATCTCATACATTTCACTAAAAATATCATGTGTATGGAAATCATCTTCTCTCCTGTCTCAACTATTGTGACAAATCTCTAGATGACAAAAAAGACAGTAATCTGGAGTTACTTTTCAAAGTGCTTTAAAGTATGATTGGCCTGGAAGAGAAGGTCGCAACCTTCTTTATTGGCAGATCTGCAGAAATATTCCCAACATCTGGAAATCACAGATACATCGGATTTATTTGGACACCATGGATGTTTGCCAAAGTCCGCTATATCTAGGGCTAAGCTGTAGGCTGCAGCAAGAGACCTCTGGTGGTGGTGTATCTCAATGAGAACAAAAGAGGCATGTTGATACTCAACTGTCTGATCTGTCATAAGACCCTCATGCATGTTAAATAGTTTACTTGAAACTGGTTTGGCAGATATTAAAATAATGTGTACGGATAGCTTAATTATCCAGATAGGACAATGACCAATGGTCAGAGTGTAGAGAGGAGATATTTAGGGCCTCTATTGATCAGTAGAAGTCAGTTACACTCAGGGACATATTCCAACATGGTGCAACATCTCCTTTTTATGAAATGTCTCTTCCCATTTCTCATGGAAAATACATTAAACATGGTTTATTAAGCTACTGACACACAGGTAGTCCAAGGCTGAACAGATGCTTTCTTGATGATCTACCCATTAATGCCCATTGGCTACTTTATGTTTTTTTAGCTGTGATTGAGTACATCAGATTTTTTTTAAGGTAGACTACTTAAAAGAAGTTAAAAAAGAATATGGCCACTCAGTTCCAGAAATAGAACCACAGCTGTCCATGAGTTCAGTCGTGTATTGCAGCTCAGCTCTACTGAAGTAAAGAAAAAACACCATGTTTTTTTTTGTTAATCATGAACAACCCCTTTAATTAGTATCATATATAAGTTAAGTTTTCTGAAGTTGAGATGTCCTGAATTTGTAGGCTAAAGATCATATTGGTAAACTAGTAAAAATTGCTAATTATCATATGCCAATATCATGCAGAAGAATGGGTGCTTCTCCTTGAGATGAGCTAAGTGATTCACTGATTCGACTGATTCATTAAAATACAACAGGGGAAATAATTCATCCATTAGTCTAAAACATTCACTATATCTGAATCCAAAACCCCAATGTGATCTTGGTCAGCATATGCAGAATCAGACAATTCTGAATGTCCATTCATTGGGCAATATGAGATGCAGTGAACAAAATATTCCAATCCGAAAGAGAAAGACACAAATCGGTGAAATATTGCACTTTCTGAAGCCTTAAAGCTTTGATTCACGAGCTTAATGAATGATAATATAATTTGAAGTTCCATGGAAATGCGAAGGATTTTGAAGCTATGATTCTCCGGTAGAAGAAAGACCATTTTCCACTGCTTTAAAAGATGCAAAGTGTATTAGGGTAATTACTTTTTAGCAGAGAGTAGGCAGCACTTATTTCCTTTGAATTTCTTTCTATTAAATTAATATGGAAGACTACAATAGATGGCAGTTGATATTAAACTTTATATGCAGCATCTAAACAATGTGATACACCGCCATATAAACTGAGGTGTAAGGTTTATTTACTTCCACTATGTAATGCCTGCTATAAAAGATGGCTAATATTTTATTCTATAACCGTGCGGCAGTAACATACTCTGTAGAATTGCTAGTTATGCATTGGCTGTGTCTGCTCTGTCTTCATGTGCAAAACAACATGATGAGTAATGAGTTAATCTTATATAACAGGAATATACAACATCCCATAAAGGGCTTCTCCAACTGTATTTTTTTGCTTTCACCCATTTTGCCCCTTCTGCTATGAATTCCGTTCCAATCCAGCATAAAACTGAATAACTGAGTCACGTTTTCTGGTCTGGATACTAGATATACACTACCTGGCAACAATTCTGGGCAGGATGAGAGGTGGGATGGTGGGTGGGCTTATAATATATATGTAAGTAGTATGGGGGAATTAAGTCCTGCAGTAGGGGCTTTGAGACTTTTTAGGGTCACTTGCACAAAAACATTTTGAGCACTTCACCTTCCAGCGCCACCTACATGTTTTCATCTGCCTGACAGGGAGATGCAGCGACGGCCGTGCGGGGACCACCTACATGTTTTTATCCGTGCGACAGGGAGATGCAGCGGCGGCCGTGCGGGAACCAGCTATATGTTTTCATCTGCCGGACAGGGAAATGCAGCGGCGGCCGTGCGGGGACCACCTGCATGTTTTCATCCGCCTGACAGGGAGATGCAGCGACGGCCGTGTGGGGACCACCTACATGTTTTCATCCGTGCGACAGGGAGATGCAGCGGCGGCCGTGCGGGGACCACCTACATGTTTTCATCTGCCTGACAGGGAGATGCAGCGGCGGCCGTGCGGGGACAACCTACATGTTTTCATCTGCCTGACAGGGAGATGCAGCGACGGCAGTGCGGGTACCACCTACATGTTTTCATCCGTGCAACAGGGAGATGCAGCGACGGCCGTGCGGGGACCACCTGCATGTTTTCATCTACCTGACAGGGAGATGCAGCGACGGCCATGCAGGGACCACCTACATGTTTTCATCCGTGCGACAGGGAGATGCAGCGACGGCCGTGCGGGGACCACCTGCATGTTTTCATCCGTGCGACAGGGAGATGCAGCGGCGGCCATGCGGGGATCACCTACATGTTTTCATCCGCCTGACAGGGAGATGCAGCGATGGCCGTGCGGGGACCACCTACATGTTTTCATCCGCCTGACAGGGAGATGCAGCGATGGCCGTGCGGGGACCACCTGCATGTTTTCATCCGCCTGACAGGGAGATGCAGCGATGGCCGTGCGGGGACCACCTACATGTTTTCATCCGTGCGACAGGGAGATGCAGCGACGGCCGTGCGGGGACCACCTTCATGTTTTCATCCGCCTGATAGGGAGATGCAACGACGGCCGTGCGGGGACCACCTTCATGTTTTCATCCGCCTGATAGGGAGATGCAACGACGGCCGTGCGGGGACCACCTTCATGTTTTCATCCGCCTGATAGGGAGATGCAACGACGGCCGTGCGGGGACCACCTTCATGTTTTCATCCGTGCGACAGAGAGATGCAGCGGCGGCCGTGCGGGGACCACCTGCATGTTTTTATCCTCCTGATAGGGAGATGTAGCGACGGCCGTGCGGGGGACCACCTGCATGTTTTCATCCGCCTGACAGGGAGAGGCAGCGGCGTTCTTGCGGGGATCAGGAGCAACAGGTGTGACGGGGAGCAGGTAAGTATTAAACGTGTAAGGGGCCCAGACTTATGGGAGGCATTTTACGGGTTGGACAACCCCTTTAAGCAACTGTAAATATATTCTTCATAAATATATCCTACTCTTCTAAAGCCTCTCTCATGTTATTGCTCTCAGCAGAGCTCCAGTCACTACCTGGCAAATATTGTCGGCCGGGCAAAAGCCATTGTATGCAGCATTTATTGTCCTGGCATATTTGCCGGGTAGTGGCCGGATCTCTGCCAAATCCCATTATAGTCAATGGGGCCGGCAGGCATTACAGTAACATTCAGCTGTGCTGGAACTAGAGAGCTCACAGAGTAGCTTTTGTCCGGCCGAATTATTTTTGCCGGGTAGTAACAGTCTCCGGCAAGCTGTTTTCTGCCGGAACAGCCTGTCAGAGAGCAATAACACTCGTATGAAACTAGCTTTAGTCTACAGCTCTTATGTAAAGCTATGCATCTTCATGGAGACAGACAACAAGCCCTGGATAGTCTGACCCCACAATACCGTCTATCTGTACCCTATTTCCTGCTAACATACATTTAGAATATTAGGCCTCTTGCACACGAACGTGTGTGCCCCGTGGCCGTGCTGCAATGCAAGAACACCAACCGTGGGGCAGCCACAGCGGATCGCGGACCCATTCACTTTAATGGATGAGCGATCCGTCTGTTCCGCAAAAAGATAGGATATGTTCTATCTTTTTGCGGAACGGAAGTACGGGGTGAAACCCCACAGAAGCACTCCGCAGTGCTTCCGCAGGGTTCCGTTCCGTGTTTCCATTCCGCATCTTCGGATTTGCGGATCCATTCAAGTGAATGGGTCCGCATCCGTGATGCGGAATACCCACGGAACAGCGCCTGTGTAAATGCGGTGCAAATGTGGTCCGCAATACGGCCACGGAGCGCACACGTTCGTGTGAAAGAGGCCTTACCCAGAATTTGGAGACAGGCGGGAGTTAGTTTTACTGCAGGATCAGACCACACAGAGTTTGTTGTCTGTTACCATGGAGACACATAGATCTGCACAGGACTTGTACACACAAAACAGTATGACACTCATAAGCCTTATTCACACGCCAGTGTTTTGGTCAGTGATTTCCATCAGTGATTGGGAGCCAGAACCAGGATTGGAGCCTCCACAGACATAAGGTATAAGGGAAAGATCTGCAGCTGTTCAGTGTTTAGACCTTGGTTTTGGCTCAAAATCACTGATGAAAATCGCTGACCGAACACTGACTGTGTGAAGGAGGCATTATTCTTCATTACTTTCTAAAATCTCTGCTCGATGTCATTAAATGGAAACCTTCATTGTTTGCTATACTTCCAGAGAAAGAATGTCTGTCCTCATTATGCGGGGTTAACACAGGTGCATGGCTTGTTACAGTTACAGCACCCATTCAGCTATGGAGGAACCTGCAGCTGGCTTTGTGCACTTGAATCGAGCTGTGCTGTAGTTCCCCTGCACAGTAAAAAAGCGGCCTTTGCTCCGAATTACAACTGCGCATTTTCATTCTCAGGATCTTGGGAGTCACAAGAGGTCAAACTTCCATTATCATAAAGCTATGGCATTTACTAGTGAGATACCAGCAGTTTATGAATGGGAATACCCCCATTAAGTCACATGGGGTCCATGAAGGCTGATCTCTTTATTTTGTTGGTGCCTCTTCTGGCTATTGCCTTTCCCTAACAGACATCACAGGGATTTCTGGTTCTATGTATAGTTTACCTACAAAGTTTGAAGACATTTTTTGTAATAGACAAGTGAACAAGTTTATGTGTGGTTTCACACTATTTTTTTTTTAAGCTGCAGAGTTTTTTTTTGGGGGGGGGGGGGGATCAAAAAAAGCAGCAGACAGATGTTACATGCTAGCCAATATGACATTATAAAACTTTGTACACAATTTTGTTTATGCTTGTTTTTTTTTTTTTGCAATGGTGTATTAAAAAAGTTTATAGTTATTTTGAAAACACAGCATGCTCCGAACATCTTCATTATTTATGTTGGTCAGTCTGCCTGCATATCTACTCAGTAGTGCAGTGCAAGATATAGCACTCTGGTGAACAAGACAAAGCTGCCATATCCAAGGAAGATGTGTCAATTGCTGGGGTCTGGTCTGAGAGAGCGATCTTGACTAGCCGCAGGAGTGGGGGGAGGAGACGTACAAAATTCTGCTGTGGGGCCCAGTCGGTTCTAGCTTAGCCCCTAATCAAGAGGCTACAGTGCTCACATGAGCGTCATGACGCTTCAAACAGCTGATAGCAAGGATGCTGACAGTCAGAACTCCACAATCTAATATTCATCGCCTATCCTGATAATACAGAGATGTATACAGTACCCCAGAGGACTACTGCAAATGGGTTAATTTGCCACTCAATGTTTTAATGTCAATTGTTAACCCTATGGCTCCCTGTCCTGTATATGTACAGTGCTGGGAGGGGTTTTAAATATGGTGTCGGCTTGTGAACACGCCATAGTCGGCGGGTCTCTGTTATTTAAAAAATCAGAGGTCCAAGGCTAATGTATACAACCATCAATAATGCCGATAACAGGCATTTAACCCATTTAGATGCCATGGTCAAGTGTGACCATGGCACCTAAATGGTGAAAAACCCAGAAGTGCATTCCTTCACTGTATTAGAGCTGCAGTCTGCCACCTGCAGGCCTCCATAGAATAACCGCAAATAAAGCTGAGACTGTCGTTCTATAGAAGTACAGTCTAAGCAAAAATAAATCTGACTAGTCCGTATTGTAGCCTCCTAGAGGGGCTAAAACAAGTTTTAAAAAAAATATATAAAAATTTAAATCACCACCTTTTGCCCAGAATTAAAAAAAAATCATAAATATTAAAAAAAAATTAACATCATGTTCAAAAATAGAATAGGCAGGCACTCTATATCTGGTTTTTATAGGGTATTTATTTATTTGTTATTTACAATGGTTATTATTAAAAGTTTATTAAGGTTATCACAATGGTTGCTTTCTTATTGGTTTAAAATGTGAATTAGGGCATTATAGTGTGAACTAAGTATGTTTCAAAGTATTAGTTCATAGAAAAAAGAACATGGTGATTGTGTGTAGTGCTAGAAAGAATTTTTGGGATGGTGGTGGGGGGGGGGGGTAGTGTGGTATAGGTGTATTAGATTAAATATGAAAAATATAGAAAATATAATCGATGAAAATAATAGTCCGAAAATGTCCAAGAAATACAATGATATTTGTCCAAAAATAAAGAGGATAAAATATAAAATATAAAATAGAATATATATTTCTATGAACTAATACTTTGAAACATACTTAGTTCACACTATAATGCCCTAATTCACATTTTAAACCAATAAGAAAGCAACCATCGTGATAACCTTAATTTTTAAAGCAATAAGAAAGCAACCATCGTGATAACCTTAATAAACATTTAATAATAACCATTGTAAATAACAAATAAATAAATACCCTATAAAAACCAGATATAGAGTGCCTGCCTATTCTTTACTTTTGACTATTCCTATACCTATTAGTGGTTGGGTGAACCACTTCAGACAAGACCACCACCCCAGGGTGTGATCTGGGAGAGCCACTATTACTTCTCTATAACATCATGTTCAAAAATACCCATAGTATTAAAATCGAAAAATATGGCAACAGGAAAAAAAAGCAAAATTACTGATTTGCCATTTTTTCATAGCTTCCCTCACCCCCAAAAAATTGAATAAAAAGTCACACACACTCCAAAATTGTATCAACAAAAACCACAGTTCATCCCACAAAAAGGAGCCCCCATGAGACATAACTATAAAAAAGTTATGGGGTCAGAATATGTAAAAAAAAATATTTTGTTTTAAGTTTTGTTTTTTTCAGTATTAAAACAAAACCCTATGCAAATGTAGAATCTATATAGTTGTACCAACCTAGACAAAGGGCATAGTTTAGTTTTGCAACATAGGGAATGTCCTAGGGAAAAAACCCGTAAAACTGATGGAATTGAATTTTTTAATGGTACCATTAGAAAGTACAACAGCCCTCATACGGCTATGTGAACAGAAAAATAAAAAAGTTATGGCTCTATAAAGATAGGGAAGAAAAATGAAAACGCAAAAACGGAAAAATCTTTGGTATTCAAGGAGTTAATGGGACATTAACCCCTGAAAATACATAACACAAATACATTTAATCCGTAGTACACAAACAGCTATGTCCACAAGGTCATCCCCAAACTGCTGCCATAAGCAGTTTAGGAAAGATCTTGCAGACAAACACTTTGGGGGGAGATTAATCAAGATTGGTGATTCCTGTGCAGGTCTAGATATCCTCTGCGCCGCCAGCAGGGCCGGATTAAGAGCATCATGGGCCTGGTGCTGAGGATTTTGCTGGGCCTTTTTATGGAACTGCACTCAGTGTCTTAATTACATATATATTTTATCGATACCATTAAAGTATTTTGTTCCTGCAACTACCCCTTCATTTGGCTTCTATCTTGGCAACATGGAGGGGGACCACGGGTGGGGCACCCTCAGGGCACTATAGTGTCAGGAAAACCGCTTTGTTTTCCTGACACTATAGTGATCATTTAACATGACTATGAAGATTACTGTTTTCTAGCTGCTGTGGACTGTGGACAACAGCAGCTAGAAACAGTAATTTTCATAGAGCTGTGTTATGATTTATGGACACAGCACTCAGCATGCTTAGCCAGTCAGATAGAAGGCTGGCTAAGCATGCTGAGAGCTGTGTCTAAATAACATAACACATTAAAGGGATTCTGTCACCAGGTTTCACCCCTGTCAGCTAAAAATATGCTGATGTTCAGGGCGTCTTCACGATTCCTAATGTGGGCTTATAAATGTCATCTGTGGGCTTATTTAGCTAAAAAACAGCTTTTACTAACCTGTCAGTCAAACAAATAAGGTGCCCAAGGGGATGTTAATGAATGCAAGGTGTCGGCCGCACCCGCCGCCGTTCGTGCCCAGCGCCGCCTTTGCGGACTTCTGCGCCGCCTCCTAATCCTCTGTGCAGCCTCTCGCTCTCCCTCCCTCCCCCCTCCTCCTGCTGTAAGATCTTGCGCATACAGGGGTTGAGCGAAGTGCCGGCGCATGCGCACTTCGCTGTAAGAAGCCAAATGGAGAAGTCTGCACGGGCGCATCAGGCAGAGCCCTGTGCGCAAGCGCGAGATCTTACAGCAGAAGGAGGGGGGAGGGAGGGAGAGCGAGAGGCGGCACAGAGGATTAGGAGGCGGTGCAGAAGTCCGGAAAGGCGGCGCTGGGCACGAACGGCGGTGGGTGCGGCGGGCATCTTGCACCCATTAACATTCCTTTGGGCACCTTATTTGTTTGACTGACAGGTTAGTAAAAGCTGTTTTTTAGCTAAATAAGCCCACAGATGACATTTATAAGCCCACATTAGGAATCGTGAAGACGCCCTGAACATCAGCATATTTTTAGCTGACAGGGGTCAAACCTGGTGACAGAATCCCTTTAAAGAAATTACTGTTTCTAGCTGCTGTGGACTGTGGACTAGCAGCTAGAAACAGTAATTTCTTTAATGTGTTATGTTATAGAGACTGAGCTCTCAGCATGCTTAGCCAGTCAGTAATTTCCATAGTGCTGTTCTGATTTATGGACACAGCTCTCAGCATGCTTAGCCAGCCTTCTATCTGGCTGTGCTTCTTGAGAGTCACAGTCCACAGGCTCAGAAACAGCCAGATAGAAGGCTGGCTAAGCATGCTGAGAGCTGTGTCCATAAATCAGAACAGCACTATGATTGCCCTCCCTTCCAACTGGATGAGTTTATCTGATACCTGCCCTGCTCCAGAAGCTCCTGCTGTCTCACGGGCTGGTGTGGCTGAGCGCTGTGGGCCGTGTGCTGGTCGAAACTGCTGAGTAGGTTGTACACAGCGCAGCGTGCAGGAGGGATAACCGCGGGCGCACTGAGGTCATATCCGGCGGGCCGGCATTACAGGAACCGCACCAGCTGCTCTGACGTCCTGCCGCCGGATATCCTGTGACGTATATCCGGCGGCAGGACGTCAGAGCAGCTGGTGCTGTTCCTGTAATGCCGCGGCCCGCCGGATATGACCTCAGTAGTGATAGGAAGTTCGGATCTTTCAGATGAATCGGTTCATTTGAATCAGCTCATTCAAATGAACCGATTCATGAATCGGATCTTTGGTTCACTTGGTGAGTCACTGACTGCTGAGCTGACTCGCAAGTGAACTGAAGACTCTAGGTGCCGGTGCGCATGCGCAGATGCTATCCATTCGATTCACTTGCTGCTGCTGACTCAGTCGGCTCTTCAGCTCTCTAATGAGTGAGTCAGGATCAGGAAGAGTGATTGATTATAGTGATAGTGAAGGGAAGCTGAGGCTGACGCCGGACAGGAGTACTCAGGACAGGAGTCAGGAGCTGTCACTGTGGTGTGCATTGTTGTCTGTTGTGCATGGTTACCCACAGGGACAACAGTCTGACACTGACAGTAGTACAACGAACCAAGTGAAGTGAAATGTGAATGCACAGGGAAAACTATGTGCTGAACTGATAACAGTATTACAGTAACACAGTCACTGGCTGATAATAAAATAGTCCCCACAGTCCCCACTTAACGGAATCCATAAAGGAGATGTGAACCCACCCTAAGGCTACTTTCACACTAGCGTTCGGAGCGGATCCGTCTGATGTTTCATCAGACGGATCCGCTCCGATAATGCAGACGTTCGCATCCGTTCAGAACGGATGCGTCTGCATTAAAACTTAGAAAATTTTCTAAGTGTGAAAGTAGCCTGAGCGGATCCGTTCAGACTTTACATTGAAAGTCAATGGGGAACGGATCCGCTTGAAGATTGAGCCATATTGTGTCATCTTCAAGCGGATCCGCCCCCATTGACTTACACTGTAAGTCTGGACGGATCCGCTCGCCTCCGCACGGCCAGGCGGACACCCGAATGCTGCAAGCAGCGTTCAGGTGTCCGCTCACTGAGCGGAGCGGAGGCTGAACGCTGGCAGGCGGATGCATTCTCAGTGGATCCGCCTCCACTGAGAATGCATTGGGGCCAGACGGATGCGTTCGGGGCCGCTCGTGAGCCCCTTCAAACGGTGCGCACGAGCGGACACCCGAACGCTAGTGTGAAAGTAGCCTTAGTTATATAGCTACTGAATGAGATGCCTTTAACATATTTATCTCCTGAGAAGCCAATTTGATCCTAAAGGGTTAATTCAACCTGTAATCTAAACTCTGTGTCATCTGTCACTTCTCTTATCTCTCTGCTCCTGTCAAAGGCGTACATAGAAATCACTGGGCCCCATAGCAAGAATCTAAATTGGGCCCTCATTGCCCTTTTATAGCCCCTCCCACTACCCATTCCAGGCCTCTCTCTTTGTTCCATGAACTATGTTCGCTGCTGTTTTATAATTTATGCATCAGGGCCGGATTGGGATTACAAAACAGGCCTGGCACACAAAAGAGGCATAATAGATACAGTGTGTACAGATGTATAGTGTATACAGCAGTGTACTGATATGTGAGGTACGAGGTATAATATATGCAGTGTGTTCAGGTATATAGTATATACAGCAGTGTACTGATATATGAGGTATAAATTACAGCTCGTACCTCACATATCAATCCAATGCTGTATATACAATATACCTGTACACACCATCTATTATACCTCGTACCTAACATATCAGTACACTGCTGTATATACAATATATCTATACACACTGCATATATTATACCTTGTACCTCACATATCAGTACACTGCAATATATATTATATATCTGTACATATTGCATCTATAATACTGTTTAATATATGCAGAGTGTGTGTGTGTGTGTATATATATATATATATATATATATGTGAGACATACAAGGTATAATACTGTAGATGCAGTGTTTATAGAAATATGTGGTCAGTTATACATTATAGTCACTGTGTGTGTGAAGTACATGAGGTTGTGGTCACTGTACCTGTCTGAAGTATTATACATGAGTGAGCAATGAGTAAAAACAGGGCATGGAGGGGGGGGGGTAAATGATGAAAAGTGGAGGACCTCCTCTTACCTCTCCATTCCAGTCTGTATGGATCAATGCAGAGCTGATTGTGAACTTCAAATACTTGCTGTTAGGGGTTGAAGGACCTGTGATGATGTCATCACAGGTCCTGGCAGATGTACCTTTGAAACCTAGGAACTACACCATTTTTGGTGCAGTTCCTTTGCTAGATTCTGCAGGACCTGTGATGCTGAAGATGATGTCATCACAGGTCCTGGCAGATGCACTGTTCTAACCTGGGAACTACACTTTACACTGTGCAGTTCCCTTACAGGACCTGTGAAGTGCTTGCCTTGCCTCAGCTCTGATTGGTTGGTGGGCGGGGAGGGGAGGGGCTGGCAGAAGCAGCTTCCACTCTAGGATCATATTACGCTCCTCCCGAGTCCCTCCCTCAGGCTCCCTGCTGCCAGCATGAGGTGAGCGTCTCTGCATTGACTGTGTGCTGTGTGACGCTGCGCTGTGTACAACAGAGGACTTTTAACCCTCCCGACGGCCTTTTGGCTGGCAGATGGGCCTATTTTATGGTAGGGGCCTGGAGCTGCAGCTCCATCAGCCCCTACGTTAATCCGGCCCTGGCCGCCAGTGGATGTCCCTGCACCTCATCATAAATTAAGTGCATCCTCCAGCAGTCTATGCCCCTAAACAGAAATCTACAGCAGCTCTGAGCTGTAGAAAACTGGCGTAAAGGAAGATAAAATTGTCACTGTGACTGCCCACGCCTCCTTCCTGCTCTAGACACGACCCTTTCTGAAAGAGCCAAAGGCAGCATAAAACTGCCCTCTGCGCCTTTTTTAAAAAAAAGTCACAAACACTTTTCTGGCGAAGGAAGATAAGTCCTTTCTCAGCTCCTCTCCACCTTTGGCCACATGCACATGACCTCACACACTCAACAGGAAGTTCTGACAGAGCTTAAGCCTAAGGCACACTGAAAAACCAGCAAATGATACCCCTGTATATTTAACTTTTATTCTGTCTACTTTTAAATTACCACTGCCAGGTCTTGAACTTAGGACCTTCTATATTGAAGGCTGATACTCTAACCTATTAGCCACACAGCCCACTGCTATTGTAAAATAATTTTCTGTGACTAAATACCTGAAAACTATTTTTTTCCATGTATTCAAATGTACTGTTATCTATAGATCTCTTTCTATATACAGTATAGCAGTGCATTGCATATCATTTGTTTTTTTTTTTAATATATTATTTTAGTAATCGCAAAAAAATTAAGACTTTAAGAAGACTCAAAGGCTATGGAACGCTTTGGGGCAATTTTTTTTATTATTATTATTATTGCATTGTACTCATTTTGAGCTAAAAATCTTTTTTTAAATTGGTCTTTATAAAAGATATGCAGCAATTTTCTCTGTATATGGCTGAGATGCTGTAGTAGCAGGATCTAAATTTTCTCTATGCTCCGTCATCCAGCTCACCTGACAGGCTCCTTATGTCTGCTCTCTGACACTATAAACACTAATTGTAGCTAGTATCTTACTGATAAGAATATGGCTTAAATAAGTGTTTAGGACCTCTTAGTAAATAGAGATAATGGTTAGTAGATGACGGCAGAAAATAAAAAGTACCATTCACACAGCTAGACAGTTAACCCTTTGTGACAGAATGACTCAATATTTTTTTATAAAAATCAAGTGGAAAAGTTATTTTAGCCCAAAATGAGTAAAATACAAGCATAAAAAAAATTGCCTCCAAAGGTGTACATAGCCTTTAAAATAATGGAAAATACATTTCTATCAAATGCCAAAATGAATGCCATCGGATGGACTGCAGTGACTACCGTTGTATGGGTTATATTTTTATATATTTTAGTGGGAGAGGGATTTAGTAGATTTTATATTCTGCAGTCTGTTACAGTCTCATATGCTTGTAGCCCAGCTTTCGCAGGATCCTGCAAGGCATTTTTGCCTATGGCTCTATTGAGGAGTATGAAGGAGGATTTATCATGTTAAATTTAGCATTCTGCACTCTGCAGTCTATTACAGTTTCACATGGGTGTAACCCTGCTTTCTTAGAGTCCTGAAAGGCAAATCAGCTTAGCAATGACACTATTTATGAGGGACAAGGGGGATTTATCTAGATAGATTTAGTATTGTGCAGTCTATTACAGTTCTAAAGTCTATTACAGTTTGACTAAAGTTATCCACACAAAACCAATGCACTAGCATCAGAGGGGGAGAGGGAGGGGGAGATGTCATGGCTGCAGCCTGAGAAAAAAAATGCATTACTTTTCTACTCTCTATTTTTCATGGTCTGCAATTGTAACATCTGATGAAACAAGAGGAAATAACAAAGACACATAAGGATATTATGTTACGTTTTGCTGAATGTCCTGCTTTTTTGTGTTTGGATTCTGGCTTTAGTGCCCCTTTAATGTTAACACACTTTTTGTATGTGATGGTTGTGGTCCAAGAGCTCAACTGGGAACATTGTCTAGTTATTGTGCCCTGTTGGAGTTATTGTGTCTTCTGGGTCAGGAGCTGAGTAGTGCAGCCCAAGAAGCCAAAGAGTGAAAAAGCAGTTGCATAAGCCTTCGGTGTGAGGCCTATTCCAAAGAGGCTTCATCCTTGCATCTCAACAACTACCACCTTCCTCTAAGAGAGAATGGGCCAACTTAAAAGATTGGTTCAAAGGACAGACAGAAGTGCAACAGGCCTTACTGTTATTGGAAAGGGTTAATTGCCTTTGGTGGCCACCACAATTTTACCATGGATTAGCTACCTGTTGGAGGATCTACACCCTGCAATGGGAATTGTAGTACAGAGGCATGGTGCACCCCTTTGGTTGACTTGGAAAGTAGTTTGGATCTAACAGAGTCAGCCATCTTTCTGCCGCTTGTGCCATGTTCAGCTTTAGAAGTATTGTGTATGTACTCCGGAGAGACTAAACTGAATGCTACCAGTGTCTTTATTTATGAACTGCCAAAACTACTTCAGTAAAAAAAACTTTTGATTTGTTACCCCTACAATGGCCTGATTATTGCCTTTTGCACCACCATTGCACCACTACCATTATCCAGCCCTGCACTTGCTCTCCTACCTTGCACTTTGACAACTGTTCACCATCAAGGGCACCCCAACTACCAACAGGCAGAAGCTTCAAAAAATCAGTGAGTCCCCTGAGGGAAGAAAGGGTGCCCTCTCCATTCACTGCTGCACAGCCTCAAGGAGCACCAGTGTGAGGACTGCCACTGTGGACCACTACTACTATCAATGCCACAACCACCACTCTCATCCTCCTCCCAGCACTCTTCCCTGCTGGCTACCTGCTGCAAGTATCGTACCTGTAACAAAATATTTCAAATATACTACAATAAATTATTTTTTTCAAGATTCATTTTGCCTTCAAAATACATGTATTATAGATATTGCTGTATTTCATATGTCCTAAATAATTGTGAGATACCAGCTCAGATGAAATTCATTGTTTCTGTGGCCTGCAAAAGGTTACTGTAAAAATCCATTACTCGGCAAGGCATAGTTCTGTTTGTTGTGTTTCAGTTCTTATTTTCTTATTAGCTTATGTTTTAGTTTATGACATTTACTATTTTTTGTTGGCTTTTCTGCGATGCTGCTAAAATGTTGTGTTGGAGAGTCTGGCAATATCCTTAAAGGGATTGTCCAACTGCCAAATAAATGTTATTCAGGGCCCTGAAAGTGTCTTATAGGAATGGAACACACCTACAGTATATAATGCTGCTCCATTCCAGTACCAAGGCTCCTGTCTCCCCTCCTTTCAGTTGCTGTTGGAGTGGTAGTGAGACTTCCTGTCTGTGGTCATGTTTGCCACTGCAGTCATTCATTTGCCTCACAGGGGCACATGAAGACAGAGGCTCAGTGGTCATGCACCGCATGGGGAAATAGGAGTCTCAGCAGTGGTATAGACCCAGCATTCAATATGACATTTATTTTTTCCTATAAACACTTTCTGGGCCCTTGCTAAGAAATTTTTGGGGCCATACAACCTTATTAGGGTACTTTCACACTTGCATTGTTTGATTCCGGCAGGCAGTTCCGTTGCCTGAACTGACTGCCTGAACTGACTGCCTGATCAGTCAGAAAAATGCATTGCAATACCGGATCCGTTTTTCCGGTGCCATCAGGCAAAATGGATCCGGTATATTTTTTTTCTCCTTTTTAAAGGTCTGGCAAGTCTTCAATTTTTTTGTTTTTTTGGCCGGAGATAAAACAGTAGCATGCTACGGTTTTCTCTTTTGCCTGTTCAGTCAAAATGACTAAACTGAAGACATCCTGATGCATCCTGAACGGATTACTCTCCATTCAGAATGCATGGGGATATACCTGATCAGCTCTTTTCCGGTATAGAGCCCCTGTGACGGAACTCAGTGCCGGAAAAGAAAAACGCTAATGTGAAAGTAGCCTTAGGGCCTAATACAACGGACAGAATTTTACATTCACGTGCTGTGTGCTCAATAGATTGCTGCACGCAGTACACAGACCCATAAGGCTAGATAACACTAGCGCTACAGAGTGTAGAGGTAAGGTGAGGTTGGGAGGAGTGGCAGTGGCTATGATGGTGGTAGTAGTGCTCACAGTTCACAATGGCAATCTTCACCCTGGCTTTCCCTGTGCCATACACAGTGACTAGAGGTCGCAACCTTTCCTACCTCGGGGCACTTCGTGATTTTCTAGGGCTCGTAGCTGATGGTATTTGGGTTGTCCTTGATGTTAGGTGGTTGGCAGGGTGCAAGGCAACCAGACCCATTTGGTTGCAATAAATAAAGTCTTTCTTTACTAAATCTATGACAGGAGTAGTAGTACATGTAGCAGCAAAAGGTACAACTCCAAAGTATATCATAAAGTATAGTCTTCTCCAATAGCTGTGTATGGGTAGCAACAATTTTGGTAACAGTAGTCCCTGACTCTCCTTCTAAGGACCATTTACAGTCTCTCCTAGAAAACACAGGTTCTATTCTGTTTTTGTTAACTCTTTTCTGCAGTTCATGTGCTGAGAACTGCGGAATTTTAGATCCTGATGGCCAGTCCATCTTAACATGAAGCAGGTGCCAGTGGCAATATACTCTTTGCACAGCAGTAAAGTCTTTATGCCATAAAGAAGCAAATACCTTGCTGTCTTTATCTTGCATGGCCTTGAGGGTTCTGGACCTTCTAAGATGTCTGGTCTCTTTCCTTTAGAGATACTCTGACAAGTTTGGACAGATTTGATAGCTGCAGTCTAAGAGAGAAAGATTCTCCAGATTTGTGCCTAATTTGCAGGAGTTTGCAAATTTAGGTTTTGTCTGCAGCTCTGCTCAGCTCCAACTCCACTAACTAACTAACCAGGGTGGGTGGACAAAGTCCGTCACCCTGGTAACCTAACCAGTCTGGCAGTATTATTGACAGGGATAGATTGACAGGGCTAGGCAGTGTAAACGTGATCACATCAGTTAAAGTGCAGAGGGAACGGTAGTTGCAGAGAGAGGTGCACCTTTAGGTGTAATGGCCATACCCCTGTTGCTCCTAGAGTCTCATTTGCATACATTAAAACATTATTTTTCTCAGTAATAGAGGCACATATGAACATGGAACCAACACAGATGCCTTCAGCTGCCAAGTGCTCATGTAACAGATCAGCCAGTGTCATAAGTATAAATCTGCTGACGGATGACTGGAATACTACATGCCACACTAAAGTCTTCTAGAGTGGTAGCAGTCAGGAGAGGGGAGTTCTGATCAGAGACCTCCCTTGTAATGCCCATATGTCCTAATAGGTCATACAGATAGGGGTTATCCCAATGGTACAAACTTTTTTTAACATAGTTTCTCACTATTTAAGGTTTTTATACTTCCTTAGGTGATATTTTTAAAGTTGAAATATACTTTTTTGTTTGCAATCCATTAAAAAAAAAAAAGGATATGGAAATATTACTAGTCAATGATTGGGAGTAGGACTTGACACTTAATAATACAGTATGAAGTCCGCAGGCTTTCTAGAACTCGGGGTACTCCTTCTTCATCATCTTTTAACTTTTTCTCACTTGACTGAATTGTTATCTTTATGTGTCTGCAGAAAGCTTTGGAACACAGTTGAAGTGTGGAATGGTTATAGAAGTAGAGAACTGTAGAAGCGGAGTGTTCCCAGGTCTTCCAGTAGATGTTTAGCACTTTATACTGTGACACAAAAGTCTTTCATCCTACAATTTATTTAAATTAGCATTGTTTCAATTCAGTCCCATTTCTATTTCTGGCTCTTAAAAAGCTTCCCGTCACATTCTGCATTGACTGTTTTACTCTCTAATAGTCTCATACTGTGTTTTTAAAGTTTCATAACCCAATCCTATATTGTCCATCTTTGTCAATTATCTGTGTTCTCATCTCCAGCTATAAGTCACATCATTCACATTAACCTACTGTTCCCTCTGCTGTAAAAATGTACACAAACAAAGGAAATATCTTCAAATATTTCTCCATGATATAATATTACCGTATGCGCTGTTTCATGGCACTCTTATAGATTGCAAGTTCTTGCAAGCAGGGCTCTCACTCTTAGTATATCAGTTGTATAATAGCATGCAATTTTGTGATGTCTTTGGTGGTACTATATAAATAAAGATTATTATTATTATTATTATTATTATAATTAATTGTAAATAATTAATTGTCAATAGATCTACATTAAAATTAGAGTATTTCTTCACTTAAACCATTCAAACGATGCATAACCTAATAACGAAATTGATGTTACAATAATATTCCATGTAAGAATTTTCCCTTTATAGAAATGAATTATGTAAATCATAAGTTGGGAACATCGGAAATAATTCTAGTCTAGAGGGTCCCGGGCTACTTGAGAAATCTTGTCGTGGTGTCCGGGCTTAGACATGTTCTACACCGTAGGACATGTTGACTAATCTCTCAATTTTAAAATCAGTTTGAGGATTTAGTGAGACTGCAGAGTGCACCTGTGTTTGTTATTGTTTTGTTATATTGTTATATTAATTATGACATCCGCACTTGTTATCTTGTGTAGGATGTCTATTGTGGTACTTGTGGTTCGCCGCGGGCATCCTCCATTGTATGCATTTTGCTGGGGATTGCCATTAGCAACGGCCCACAAGTGCAGGATTTGCTCCCCTATATATATGCACAACTGCATGTGGGTTTGAGCACCTCCTGCTAATGCCAACCTGTCTTCTTAGTTTGTAGTCTAATACAAGGACTAAGAAGTACAATTCTTAAAAAAAGGCACATAGGGGGGACATTTATCATTGTGTATCCTTGGTTTTTTTGGCAGTAAAAAGGTATATGTTTTGGCGCACCTGTTTTATGCAAAAACCTGCAAACCTGCAAATCGATGTCACTTCGCAACACTGTTGAAAGTGGTCTTCGTTTTAGGAAAAATAACTGAAATAAAGTGGCCTAAATGGGAGGAAATGCTCAAAAACCCCAAACACTGTGGCGTGTTTATAACCGGGGAGCAATATCTCTGCATGTGATCCGTTGCTAACGGCAATCCCTAGCAAAAATGCATACAATGGAGGATGTCGGCAGCGGATCACGTGGTTTTCGTTTTAGGACAACTTTTTGGTTTAGAACAGTTTTCTGGCACATTTACAATTTGTGACATTTGCAGAAGTCTCATAAAAGTCCCAGCTCCCTGGTGTACAGTACTTTTAGTGACAGACTGGAAACCAAACCACTTTCGGCAAATGCATTTACCATGTGCGCCATTTAATAAATT
This sequence comes from Bufo bufo, assembly GCF_905171765.1. Lineage (NCBI taxonomy): Eukaryota > Metazoa > Chordata > Amphibia > Anura > Bufonidae > Bufo > Bufo bufo. The sequence continues at coordinate 313,390,601 of NC_053389.1, forward strand.
TGTCACAGGTGCACAAACAAAAAACATACATAAATGGGACAAAACCCCGTAAATGATAAATGTCCCCGATAGTATGCCTCTGACTGTGAAAAATACATAATACATCCTACTGTAAAGGTGTACTTATATTCTGTGGAAAACTTGCTGAGACATGGTGGAGAATTTATTTTTGCATCTGCCCTATGTTTTTTCAAGCTCATAAAAGGAATATGCAAAAAATTTGAAAAAATAACTTCCAATATAGACATGATTATTACAAGTAGGTTACACAAAACATAGACATACACATAAACGGTAATTAGATGTACTATGTTAAATAGACCGGGAAAAAGTAAGTAAAAACCCACTCAGTGTACATAGATACACCAAACAACGAGAATGAACTGAGATTAGATGGGCATATCATCAAAAATAAATCCTTTATTGAATAAATAACATATATAGACGAGAACGTGAGACAACAGATAAAAAATGGCTACATCTGAGGAGGCATATCAGCGCAAGTGAAACATAAAGGGGAGGGATGGAGTACAAGAACGGAGGCAGAGAAAGAGAGTACAATGCCTCACTAAATTCTGCATGTACTTCTGTAACCACAATTACTCAGTATATGGGGGCAAAAAAAAACTAAAAATACTAAGGTGCAAGTGCAAATGATAAAACACCACATCAATAAATGGTTGCAGACTACACCGCAACGTATGGATGTGTAATAGTTCCAATAGATGTATGGGAACATACAACAGCCAAGAGAAAATTAAAGTGCAAGTGCATAGAGAGTCACCACATCAATGGTCCAATATCACAATGGAAACTGTGATGACAACTTAGAACTCCATATACATAAAGATATGGCTCAGGTGCATGGCAACATCCACCTATGGATAACCCAAGTGGGTATAGCTAAGCACCAGAGCCAGTAAACACATCCCCAAAAATCCACAAGAGCATTACATATCTACATACCCATAGTATGGGGATATACACCTCAGGAGAGCCACGTAACCCCGACGCGCGTTTCGGCGGATGCCTTCCTCTGGGGGTGAGGCTCTCCTTGTAAATGTGCTTCTTATAAAGGACCTTACACACCTGTGTCACATATTTTAGTTAATCTAAGAATGCCCCATTGAAAGCAGGAATATGAGAGGAGGGAAGTTAGGGGCGGGCGAAGTGATGTAGCCGGCCAATGGCCAGTTAGCCAGCCGCACACCTCGCCCCACCCACATGACGCGTCAGAGCCATGACGGCCAATCACGCATCCGGCAGTGCAGCACGCCAGACCTGCAGGGTATAGCGAAGCGAGGTCACAGTTATGGGCAATCGAGGGTTGCTCACTGTATGGGAGAACCCTGGGCAGGCATGCGGCAGTGAAGGAGAGGTAGACACAGTTCCTCTGGGGCACACTCGGTATGTAGGGACCAGGCCTGATGGTGGATGAGGTGCCCTGGATGTTACAGGTATTTTGAGTGCCTGGGGCAAGGTCCCTTTTGGATTCGTGACGCCAGTGCCTGTAACGATGGCACACCGATTTATAGTAGTAATAAGTGAGGTACACAGGTGGTATAGTGAACCAAACGTTGCTTTACTTAAACAGTCCAACTTTGTACATGCAGATGGTAACACAGTCCTTTAGATCACAGTGTTTCACAAGCAGGCTTTATTCCACAAGATGGCAAGTATTGATTATGCAAGATACTCAGAGGGTAAATCCACAACACACTCAGAATCAGGTTGTACCTTTCCTCAGAAATAGCGTACACTGTTCTTTTCTAGAACTCCTGTCTGGATTCAATCCCAAGGCCCGGATGCCTAAATGGTGGCTTAAATCCTTGGTATATATATATCTTCCTCTCGTATTAAATCCTTGCTTTGCTTCCTAAAGCATCTGCCCATCAGTGTTACTTATCTTTGCTTGTAATATCCTGACTTGTCTGGTGAAGGGCTGTGGGTTTCTCCCAGGAGGTTCTGTCCTGCAACTGGGGTGTCTCTACTGAGCTAATCCTAGCCTCAGGAGCTTCAGGTGGACGAAGTAACTCCTCTTGTCCCCTGGAATGAACTAACTTCCCCTGTCTGGGCCTACCTATATATAACCAGGGCTCTCTATCTCCCTCTAACGTCTGGGAGGCTAAACTGCACCCTGACAGGCCTGACACCAGTTAACACAGGGAAAATACATACATATGACATTAAATGCAATTCAGACACATTAACCCCTTTTGTGCAGTGCCCACCTCCACCTAGTGGGACACTACAGCAGCACCCAATAGGAGGCAGGGAGGTGGGTGCGGCCGCCCGATGGCCAGTCACGAGGCCGCACACCCCTCTCCGCCCACATGACGCGTCGGACACGTGACGGCCAATCACGTGCCCTCACGCATCACAGATAGTTAACCACTCCCCCAAGAAGGTCCTTCAGCCAAAGTAGGTCATTGAATGCAACATTCTGTTAATAAAGCAGATACGTCCACCAACATGGGAATCTTTCACAATAGAAATACTCAACAACATGTGCATACTCAATACATAATGATATTGCATTGGGAAAACAAAAAGTTAAATAGCGAAAACAATAACAAAAAATCTTACTACATACAGTATGATCCTGCCTTAAGGTGAGAAGTTATAAAGGTGTTGCATAATATATAATATATACTGTGATGCATGATTAAGTGAAAACAAAGATTATAGTATTAGTGAAGAATGATGAAACATGAATCATCTAATCAATACATGAAACAAGAGAACATGATCAAAGAATGTGTTAAATATACAGTATAAAACCATGTATAAATCTATTCTTTTCAAGGTCAGATTGCCAGCTGGCCATGTCCAATCACGGACGACCCCCCCCCCCCCCCCAAAAAAAACAAAAAACATAGTGGGGTGGGGGCTAGCCGCGGTCAGGCACAGCAAAAACTGACAAGAAACCAGAATAAAATAGATAAGTGTATGTGACTACTAATAAAATATAATATAAATAATGACCAAACGTAGATTACGTGTATAAAGATAATGTGACAATAAGCAAGTGAAGAAACTACTGTGCATAAATCCATAAGACATATATAATAAAGAAATAAGTAGTGAGTCCTCCATGTTGATGGGCGTCCAAAGGGATCTTGTCCCCCCGATATATCCTAAGAACTCCATATAGCAAGGGGCGCACAGGTGTAGAAGGAACCAGGTGTACTAAGGAATATAAAAACACACATATAAGTATCCATAAAATAAAATAAACTAGGACGCAAAAGACAAGGATGCTAACGCTTAAAAAATATTAAAAACAAGATTATGTGGCACTCAGAGAAATGGAGCGAAACCCAGAACCTCATTGAGGCCTTTGGGTTGCATAGTATCGAGGGTTCAGATCCACCTGGTCTCACGTTGAGCCAAGGTTTTTGCTATGTTGCCACCCCGCATCCCCAAATCAACGTGATCAATGCCACGTACCCTCAAAAGGGATGGTGCCCTTATGGTGTTTCCTGAAATGTTTGGGAATCGGTTTTAAATTGACCAGGTCTTCAACTTCTCTTGCTTTCACTATGTCCCGGACATGTTCCCTAACCCTCACTTTTAGTTCCCTGGTAGTGAGACCTACATAGATTTTTTGGCACGGGCAGGTGGCATAGTAAATCGCTGCTTTTGTAGTGCAGGATATGCTATGTTTGATCTTATATGTTTTCGTCTGAGCTGAATTCCAAAAATCCGTGGTCTTCTCCACATTGGGACATGCCACACATTTGCCACATGGGGAGCAGCCTCATTTTGGTCCACTTGACCCAAAGATTGTCCCTGCCTCACCTGGGATGTAGTATGATTTCACCAAGTGATCTCTCAAATTCCTTGATCTCCTCGCAACCAGTGACGGAGTGGGAGACAGAAACTTTGCCAAGATTGGGTCCGTCCTAAAGATGGGCCAAAACCTTTTTAACATTTGATACATGTCCTCCCATTGTGAGTGGTATTTGGTGATATATCTTACCGTTTCAGTAGATTGATTCCTCGGCTTCGGATGCACCAGACTCTCCCGTGGCGTATGTCTGGCCCTGTTATATGCTTTCTTGATAGACCTCTTACTGTATCCCCTTTCGAGGAACCGATTTCTCAAAGTGTCTGCTTGTCGCTCGAAATCAGCGTCACTAGAGCAAATCCTTCTTATTCGGATAAATTGACCAATCGGGATTGCCCCAATGGTCTGTTTAGGGTGTGACGATGTGGCGTGCAGCAGTGCATTCACAGATGTTTCTTTCCTGTGTACATCCATCTGTAAATAACCACATTCATTGACTTTAATCATAACATCCAAAAAGTCCACTGTCTTGGGGTCATACTTATAGGTTAGATGGATATTATATCCATTATAATTGAGTTCATTAATGAAGGTTTGACAATATAGACATCAGCAGAAAGCATACACAGAAAGCATCTCTCATTCTGGAGGACCCAGTGCACTCATGTTTTACCAAGGCTGCCCATGATTTCAATAGTGGCAGTGTAAGGCCACATTCATACATACGGATTCTGTATTCTAGTGATGTGTCAAGGACCAATCATGGTTTTAATGACCTGAACTCACAGCATCGTAGGGCATTGTGAATCAAATCATTAACCCCTAGAGTCGCGGAGGATTTTTCTTTTTTTTCCTCCCTGCCTTCCTGAAACCATAACTTTTTTCTTTTTCTTTCATATAGCCATATGAGGACTTGTTTTTGCGGTACAAGTTGTACATTCTAATGGCACCATTTAATACTGCATATGATGTAGTGGGAAGCAGGAAAAATCCCAAATGGGGTGGTACTGGAAAAAAAATGCAATTCTGCCACAGTTTTACAAGTTTTTCTCTCTGTGGCATTCACTATGCAGTAAAACTGTCCTTTGCTCTTCATTCTCTGGGTCAGTATGATTATAACAATACCATATAGTTTATCTTCTGATTTAATACTGAAAAAAATATATATTTGAAAAAAATATTTTTCTTTTCATTGCCATATTCTGACACCAATAACTATTTTTATAGTTATGTCTATTGAGCTGTGTGGGAGTTCATTTTTTGCAAACTGTAGCTTTTATTGATACCATTTCATAAAAATTTTTGGGGTAGGTAAAGCAATGAAAAATGGCTAATTGGTCATTTCGATGTTTTTTTCCGGAATGAATATTTTTAATATTTTAATAATTCAGGCATTTTGCGATGCTCATGATCTTTATGTCTTTTTATTGTTTATTTATTTTTATTTTTATTCTGGTGAAAGGGGTGGTGATTTTTAATTTATACATTGTTTACATTTTTTCAACTATTTTTTACAACTTAAAAAAAAAAGTTTTAGCCCCCTAGGAGGCTAAAATATGCAATCTTCAGATTGCTTTTAGCTTACACTGTAGTTCAATAAAACTACAATCTAAGCTCCATTTGCGGTTATCCTATGGAGCCCTGCCACCTGAAGACCTCAATGGGAACAATATCTCTGATACACTGTGTCTCTTCAGGGGTGGTTTACACGGAGGCGCGCACTTTCAGTTTTTCTGCATTTAAATGCTGTGATCACATTTGACCACAGCCTCTAAAGGATTAAATATTCAAAATTTTAAATCGCGTACCTCTACAACAGGTGCCAATCCGACCACTTCAGTATATGTCGATATTCAAAATGCATCAATTACTGTTTCCATAGGACTCCACACCGCACACTTATTCTTCTCTCCTATAGATGGTCAAATCAAAGGGGCAAAGGATAGTGAAGCACTGCAGTAGATATTTTAAAATCAGCTTTTATTATACTCACAAGATCAAAGGACACAGGCATATCAAATGTTTAGACTGGTTTCCCATCTACCACCCGGCCCAGTTTTCACCTTTGCTTTGTCAGGGACGTATGTGCCACCTTTTACGGACGTATTTTTTTTATATACAATGGGTTCTACTCCTCCCTCCACCTGTATAACATCCTCCTTATTTGCATACTTATTTTAATATCAATCTAAAAACCTTCATAAATATATTTTCCAAATCAATAAAAACTCCCAGAAATAAACATTCATAATTTTTATATCTAAAAAGGCCTAAAATGTATAATCCCACATGTTATCTCTCTAGTTCCGCTTTTCTTATTAATGGAAAACCTTTTTCTCCCCCCTTTCATAATCACATGCCCAGGTATGGCCAATTGAAGATCACTATCGTGATTCATTCATAAAAATTCATTTCACCTCCCTTCTCAGTCACATGTTTACATCATCCAATCAGCACCTACTACTAAATTCTCATTGTTTATACACCGCTGTCACAATCTCCAAGATCCAAGGGACATTATAGTCCTTCACATAGAAAAATAATAGGGCTCTTTCCCTGTACTCTTGACATACTCACTTTTATATCAAACAAGGTTTCAGGTCAAAAATCCATATTTAACCCGGAAGGCTGCAGAGTGCCTAATTTTTAGATCCACTCTACCTCATGGTGATTAATCTTGGCGATGGGATCTTCCCCTCGCCATTTGTTTACCACTTGTTCCAGTCCCGCAAACTTTTTTTTTTCTTAATTAATTATCTTTATTAATTGGTATATCAAACAAATTACAATGCAAGAAAAAATACAAAAAAGAATAGTTTTTTTTCCCTAATTCCCTACACCCTCCCCCCTCCCCCTACCTGTGGTGCGTCAAAAAAAAAAAAAAAAAAAAGAATTATTATTTTTTTTTTTTTATCATGACTAATCAAGTCCTCCAACCACCCCATATCTTAGTCCACTTCTCCTCAGCTCCCCTCTGTTTATACATGATTTTCTCATAGTTTTTTACCTTATCAATTAGGTTTATCCATATATTTATATCTGGAGTATACCCAGCAAACCAGTTCCGACCGACCAACACTCTGGCCAACATCAATATCCTACCCAAAAAAATCTTTTGATACCTAGGGTTATTTATAATGGAAAGATCATTAAGCAAGAATACTTGTGGTTCAAAAGGCATTCGTATTTTTAGTTTATACATAATAAAGTTATGGATGCTATTCCAATAATTTTTAAGTTCTGGGCAGGTCCAGATCATATGGAGATAGTCCGCTCCTGAGGTGTCACATTTAGGGCAGTTAGACGTGTCTCTTAGTCCACATTTATTCATCCATAAAGGAGTGATATATAATCTGTGGCAAATATAAAATTGTACTAAAACATGGTTGAAGTTCTGGGATAGTGAACGTAAATTCCCAAAAATGTTCTCCCACCCTTCTGATTGTAAATTCAGACAATCCACCTCCCACGCTCTTTGTCCTGGTGATTGTATATCACTAAACCGTGCCTTGAGGAATAGCTTATATATATTTGAAATCTTCATTCTAGACGGTGTCCCCCCTGCCCAATCATTCAGGAAGGATGAATTATCTATATCCAGCACCAGTTTATCGTCCAGACTAGATAGTGCTGAACGCAATTGAAAGTACCTAAACCATGAAAAGTTTTCTATATTATGTGTCATCTCTATAAATGGCTTAATCTCTCTATCCTTAACTACCTGTGAAATATACAAAATTTTATTCTTTTGCCAAAATGTGTCGGCTGCAATATTGTCTAGCCTTCGTAAGTGCACATTGTGCCAAAGAGGCGTGAATGTAAGTGAACCCTTTACCTTCAACCATGTCCTAGTAGTAGCCCACACTTTCAGGAATAGTTTTAAAGTATCTCTGTAGCCCAGCTCATAGGTCTTCAGTAGCCCGGATTCTAAAAGGGTAAATATATTATTATGAGCGTGACTAGCTACCAACTTCCCCAACAGTGCACTGTTTTCTGATTCGTAGCACATCAATAACTGGGCTGCAATAAAATACCCTTTGAAGTAGGGGAGATTTAAACCCCCGCACTCCAGTGATTTATACAAATATTCCAACTTTATTCGAACTCGTTTTCTTCCCCATATTAAATCATTATTATTCTTTCCATGAGTTTAAAGTACTTGTCTTGTATCCAAATAGGTGTATTCCTAAGCACATAGAGAAGTTGTGGGAGTATCACCATTTTAACCAATGAAACTCGGTCAGCTCTAGATAGGGGAAGTCTCAGCCAGATCCCTATTTTAGCTCTAATCTTTGCTATTATGGGGATCAAATTAAGTTGTACAAAATTTTCAACCCTGGGTGATATAATCAAACCCAGGTATTGAAAAGTGTCAACGATGTCCAACTGTGTCACAAGAACCTCATTCTGTGGCAGGGGGTCTATTGGCATCAAACTGGTCTTAGACCAGTTTATAAGAAAACCGGACACCTTACCAAATGCTTTAACCATTTGAATAATTCTAGGAAGAGTTGTTTCCGTATGGTCTATAAAAAAAAGAACGTCGTCCGCATATAAGGAGATACGATCTTGCACTCCTAGCGTACCGAATCCTTTAACCTGATCATCCTGCCTAATGGCCATCGCAAGGGGTTCAATATAAATATCAAATAACAATGGGGATAGTGGGCAGCCCTGCCGCGTGCCTCTATTTAAATCAATACTACTGCTCAGGATCCCATTAAGACTTAATTTTGCCCTTGGAGATCTATACAATAGTTTGAGAATGCCTATAAATTTTTCCCCAAAGCCCATCCTTGCCAGAACCTTCCAGAGGAAGCGCCACTCCACCCTGTCAAAGGCCTTAGAGGCATCCAATGACAGGATGGAGCGAGCGGTCCCCCCAGGGGCCTGTATATTGGAAAAAAGCCGATGCAGATTATGATGGGTGCCCTTGTTTTGAATAAAGCCGTTCTGGTCCGGATGGACGATAGAGGAAATAACCCTAGAAAGCCTTGTGGCCAGAACCCTCGCAAGAAGCTTTACATCTGCATTAAGCAGTGAGATTGGTCTGTAGGATTCTAGATCTAGAAGATCCTTGCCTTTTTTTGGAATTAATGTTATTACGGCTTCCATCATTGAATCTGGCAACTTTCCATCCTCCACTGATTCAGAAAAGACCTCCAGCAATCTGGGGAAAATATAGTCCCCATATTTACTATAAAATTCATATGGGAGTCCGTCTGAACCAGGGGTGGAGTTGGCTGAGCATAGTTTAATAGCTCCCTCAAGTTCCTGAATTGAGACCTTTAGTTCAAGTGCTTTCTTTTGCGCCTCAGTAATAGTTGGAATAGCGATCCCATCAAGATACAAATCCATCTTATCTGTGATCTTAGATTCAGCTTTATACAGGTCCATGAAATAGTCCACAAAGGCCTTCTCTACCGGACCCTGTCCACTTACCATCCTACCATTAATCAGTCGAACGTTATCTATATGTTTTTTAGATTGTTGGCTTGCGATCACTCTGGACAGAAGTTTACCTGGTCGCCCTGACTCCGTAAAGTATTTTAGCCCTTTAAAAAAAAGGCTCTGTTGGGCCTTATCCAATAAGAAGTTAGAATATGCTTGTGTGGCTCTTTGCATACTTTCCCTATTCTCCTCCGTCTTATTCATATAGAAGGATTCTGTCGCCAGTGATGCAAGTTCTTCTAGATTTTTCTGTTTTTTCCCGTACTCCTTTCTGAGGTTCGCAATATTACTGACCATCATTCCCCTCATATACGCCTTAAAGGTGTCCCATACCACTTGAATTTTTACTGAACCATGGTTATTATCCCAAAATCGGCCAATTTCATTTTGGATTATTTCATGTGTCTTTATTACTGATAACCAGTAAGGGTTTAATCTAAAAGGTGATTTTTGTATGTGTCTTTCCTGGGTTAAGCAGAGTTCGAGGAGTAGCGGTGAATGGTCCGATATTGACCTCGTTTCATATTTCATTCGCTTTACCAGTTTCACATGTTTACTACTTATCAGTGCAAGATCTATTCTGGACATAGATTTACCTGCTTTACTAAAGCATGAAAAAGCCCTTTTCCCCTGTCCTAAATATCCCGAGAGGTCTTCGAAACCAGCCTCCAAGCAAAACCGTGCCAGGGGAGACCCCTGAACCGGACTATCTCCCTTGACACTCGTAGAGACCCTGTCACGTAGAGGATCAATGACACAGTTGAAATCACCAATAATCATTGTTGGACACTCTGGCCATTTATCCATAAATAATAGCAAAGAATTAAGAACCGAAAAGGAAAATGGCGGTGGAATATAGACAAAAGCCAAAATACATGTCTTCCCCCTTAACCTACAATATAAGAAAATAAATCTCCCCTGCTGGTCAACAGAGGATGCCTCGCAAACGAAGTCAATCAATCTGTGTATAAAAACAGTAACACCCCTGGAGTAACTGGAAAAAGTAGAGTGATACGTATGCGCAGCCCATCCCCTGCCGACCACCCTAGAGGTCTCTTCAGTGAGATGGGTTTCTAATAAGCATACTATTGCTGGTAAGTGGACCTGAGTCAAATCAAAAACCACTTGTCTTTTTCCTCTGTCCCCCAAACCGCGTATATTCCAGGCAATTATTCTAGTCGACATTTTAAAAAGCGGTTAGGTGGGACAAGAGGGAAAAAAAAAAAAAAAAAACAATTTAGACGCACCACAGCCCGACCAGACCCCCCCGTACAGATAATCCACCGCATATTGTAGTGGATTTCTCTCCTATGACCATCCCTCCCACACTCCCCCCACTCGGCCATCCCTATTAAGAAGTGGAAAAAAAAAGAGAATTGGGGGTATAAGCCCCTTATAGCAATTATTATTCCCACCAAATCCTAAAAGAATTAAGTCACAGATCGTTTCGTTCAAACCAGTCCGCGGCTTCATCCGGGGTATCAAAAAATAGGATTTTGTCATTGAAAATGATCCGCAATTTTGCTGGGAACATAAGAGAGTATTTAATACCCCTTTCTCTTAGCCTCTTTTTAACCATCATAAATGTGCGTCTCTTTTCTTGTATGTCTTTTGAGAAATCTGGAAAAAAGGCCAATCTGTTACCATTGTATACAACCGGTGAGCATTCCCTCGCCCTTCTCAAGAACATATCTTTATCCCCTATGGCCAATAACTTAACAAGAAATGTCCGAGGTTGTCTCCCTGGGATTGGTTTACCCCCTTGGGACCCGATGAGCTCTTTCTATCATAAATAGTGGGGAGAACGAGTCCTTCCCAAAATTCTCAAAAATTAACTTCTGTATGAATTCGGTTGAGTTCTTCTCTTCAGCACCCTCTGGGATCCCTATTATTCTCACGTTATATCTTCGTGATCTATCCTCAAGGTCCACCACCTTTTTCTTCAAAAGGCTACACTCTAATTTCAGTGTGGAGACTTCAGAGTTTGTTTTTTGGGATTCGTTCTGTATCACGGCAACGGAACTCTCAAGATTGTTAACTCTGTCTCGGATTTTTGACAAATCATCTTTTATTAGTCCCACAACAACTTGGATAAACCCAAGTTGGGTTGTGACCGCCTGTATTAAATCCCCGTTTTGTTTAACCGCTAGCAATATTTCTTCTAGCGGAGAGGAGTTGTCATTAGGGATAACGTCCCCCATTATACCATCTTCCTCTTCAGGGTATCTGAAGGCTTTTTGTGGTTCTATCTCAGATACCTCCGGATCGTCATTTTTTTTAGCGGCAAGTTCCTTTTGTCCGCCCCTCGTATTAACCCTCGGAGACCTCAGGAACTGGTCTATTTTTGTTGTTTCAAAAGTTTTTGGCCCCGGTTTCTGACCGGAGAGGTCGACCGAGCGCCTGCTAGCTTTTGGAGCCATGCCCTGTTCCTATATATCCTTTTATTTTACTTTTTTTTTTTTTTTTCTTTTTCCTTCTCTTTCTCTTCCTTTCCCTTTTTCTCTCCCTTTTTTTTTTTTTTCCCTTTTTTCCCTTTTTCCTTTTCTCTCCTCCTTTGCCTACTGTTTTCCTCTTTTCCTTTCCCCTTTTTCTCTCCTTTTTATTTATTTATTTTTTCTTCTTTTCCCCTTACTTCCTTTCTCTCCTCTTTTCTTTTTCCTTCCTCCCCTTTCTTCTTTCTTCGTCTGTTTCCTTCTTTCTTTCCTTCGCTTTTTTTTTTCTTCCTTTCTGCTCTATCTCCCCTTTTTTCTCTTTTTTTACTTTTCACTTTATGCTTTGTAGTTTTATTCCTTTTATATTTAAATCGAAAATTTTCTTTTATTTTGCCTTTATAGCCACCTCAGTTTTTTTTCCTCAACAGTAGGAATGGGTAGCAAATAAGCCCTTGAGTATGTTGAAGGATAATGAAGCAGTTTTAACTAATAACTAGCATCAAAGGGAGAGGACATAGGGGAGGCAAAAGGAGGCAAAAAAGGAACAGTCTCACCGCTCTCAACGCTCCCCGAACGTCCACACGAAAAACGCCGTTGCTGACCAGGGCTGGAGAGCCAGGAGACACACCGACAACCAGAGAGGAGAGACCACAGTCTCCAACAGTCCGTCAGCCGAAGCGATCACAGCAAGGTTAATAAGGTTAGTAAAGTTAGTCCTAGCAGTGCAGAGAGAGAAGGGTCAACAAACTCTGGAGGCACGAGGAGGAGATCAAATATAACGAGGGGATCAAACAAAGCACCCAGGCGAAGTCCGTCCGGCAGCCCGTCAATCACAGCACGGTTAGTCACGATCACAATGTGGTTAATCACAGCGGTAGCAGGAAGGAGGGGAAGCGCATCAGCGGAAACTGGAGACACGGAGATGAGGTCAGGTATAGGGGGGGAGGTCAACAGGATTCCCAGATGAAGTCCAGCAGCCCGTCGATCGAGTCATACACAGCAGGGTTAGTCACGCCAGTACAGCGAGGAGGAGGGGGGATCGGCAGAAGCTGAAGACAAACTCCGCACACATTCAGCAATCAAGGCGGCAGCACATACCCCACGATCATAAGGAGGATAGGGCTGAGAACCCCCGCGGAGACGCCAAGAGAGTCAGGATAGCGGGATAGCCGAGCCGCGGGGAGGACGGAGAGCGTGACGTACTCTGTCTACCCAGTCCCGCAAACTTTAAGCCTAATGGATTTTTATTATGCACTCTTTTAAAGTGTGCCGAGACACTATGCGTCTCAAGACCTCTTTTTATATTCTAAATATGTTCCTGTTTTCAATTTCCTCAGGGTTTGTCCTACATACTGGAGTCCACATGGTACTCCACCATATAGACAGCCCCCGTATTTTCACAGGTTAGTTCACCCTCAATGGCAGATCTCAAAGTAGGATTGACAATTTGGAATTAGCTGTTTCTTCTAAAGGATTAAATATCTGTGATTGGCGTAATCGCCAGTCGCAAGACATTAGCCCAGGGCTCAGCGATCAGGCACTATATTTAAAACCCCTCCATCTGCCTTACATGTAGGGTGCTGGGATGGAAGGGGTTAAACCTACCATGACCTGATCTGTGTCACAGATCTCTGCAAAGCACATGGTCAGGAGAGTTGCTGTACAGAAAAAAAAATGAGGCTCATGGAGTCCCCTACAGTGCTGGACCTGTGGTGGGAAGCAGATTTACCTGTTTCTCACCACTGGGTCAAGGCTGCTTCGCTCCCCAGGTAACACTGCCTCCCTTCAGCCTCCACTCATTAACTTCCTGATAGAAAGCATGGCCACTGCAACCAATGATTGGCCGCAGTGGTGACGTGTCCCCCATTCGTCATGTCACAAGGTCACGTGACTCATGGGGGACACGTCACCGCTGGGGTCAATCATTGGCTGCTGCAGCCACGTGACTTGTGTTAAACAGGAAGTTGATGCGTGGAGACCAGAGGGAGGCAGTGGAAGGGAGAGAGAAAAAGTTGGAACCCAGCAGAAGGAAGGAGGAGGTAATGCTTCCCTATGTAGGTTCAATGCCTTTGGTGGGTGCCCAAAAAGCCCCCAGGGTAAACAACGCTTTGATTTACATTGACATGATATAGCAACCACAAAGCTAAAGCAATGTGGTTATGACAGAGTAGTTTACTTATGTCTTCTATGTAAACACAATATTGCATTCATTTTTTTAGAAGTCCAGGCCATAATAACATTGGATGAGCACTAAAACATTATAGATTTAATATTATCTTGTAGCTTTCGCAAAGTCTTTTTGGCATCATACTGTAATATGAAACTAGCAATTTCTGTTGAACAGCTCCTTCTGCCATAAACTCCTATAATTAGGAGCTACATGGGAACATCTGCCGTGAAACCTTGCTGCCTCTTGAAGAAGCTACATTTCTGGGTAATAGTATCAAGCAATTGCTGGCAAACAATGAGCGTTGAGTTCTATTTATGCCAGGCAGCTGCGGCTTGTAGCTGCTCTTCTATGCAAAGCTTTACCTTCACAAAAAAGGTGGGAAAGGAAGATGAATGACTGTTGGCTCTTTGCGCTTTATTACATTTATCTGTCAACCATTGTATGAGTCCAGTAGAGCAGCTGGTTAACCGATTAGTTAGCTATTTGCAGACTGCTATCATATAATGTATATATCCCACATACAACACACATACAAACATCATATACTGCCCAAAAAAATATGCAGTATCTATAAAAATACTGTCCTCAGAAGCCCCCTAGTAAACGGATACAGACAAGAGACAATTGCCCAGATCTCCACCACTCTCTAAGCTCTTGAAGTCAATGAGAACAGTAAATCGTGTCTGAGTGACACTGACATACAAAGCTATAGGAAAACCATGTACAATGACGTTAATGAGCAGCGTGTTTAAAAACACACCGCACCATGGCATACAGTATATTATGCTTTTTCATATTCCAAAGCTTCCAAAAATTGTCCTTTAATTAACCACCTCCGGACCGCCTAACGCAGATTCGCGTTCCGGAGGTGGCAGCCCTGTGCAGAGTCACGCATATACGCGTCATCTCGCGCGAGCCGAGATTTCCTGTGAACGCGCGCACACAGGCGCGCGCGCTCACAGGAACGGAAGGTAAGAGAGTGGATCTCCAGCCTGCCAGCGGCGATCGTTCGCAGGCAGGCTGGAGATGTGTTTTTTTTAACCCCTAACAGGTATATTAGACGCTGTTTTGATAACAGCGTCTAATATACCTGCTACCTGGTCCTCTGGTGGTCCCCTTTGTTTGGATCGACCACCAGAGGACACAGGTAGCTCAGTAATATGTTGCACCAAGCACCACTACACTACCCCCCCTCCCCCTGTCATTTATTAACCCCTTATTCACCCTTGATCACCCCTGATCACCCCATATAGACTCCCTGATCACCCCCCTGTCATTGATTACACCCCTGTCATTGATCAACCCCCTGTAAAGCTCCATTCAGATGTCCGCATGATTTTTACGGATCCACTGAAAGATGGATCGGATCCGCAAAACGCATACAGACGTCTGAATGGAGCCTTACAGGGGCGTGATCGATGACTGTGGTGATCACCCCATATAGACTCCCTGATCACCCCCTGTCATTGATTACCCCCCTGTCATTGATCAACCCCCTGTAAAGCTCCATTCAGACGTCCGCATGATTTTTACGGATCCACTGATAGATGGATCGGATCCGCAAAACGCATACGGACGTCTGAATGTAGCCTTACAGGGGCGTGATCAATGACTGTGGTGATCACCCCATATAGACTCCCTGATCACCCCCCTGTCATTGATCACCCCCCTGTCATTGATCACCCCCCTGTAAAGCTCCATTCAGATGTCCGCATGATTTTTACGGATCCACTGATAGATGGATCGGATCCGCAAAACGCATACGGACGTCTGAATGGAGCCTTACAGGGGCGTGATCAGTGACTGTGGTGATCACCCCATATAGACTCCCTGATCACCCCCCTGTCATTGATTACACCCCTGTCATTGATCACCCCCCTGTAAAGCTCCATTCAGATGTCCGCATGATTTTTACGGGTGGGGGTGATCACCCCATATAGACTCCCTGATCACCCCCCTGTCATTGATCACCCCTCTGTAAGGCTCCATTCAGACATTTTTTTGGCCCAAGTTAGCGGAATTATTTATTTTTTTTCTTACAAAGTCTCATATTCCACTAACTTGTGTCAAAAAATAAAATCTCACATGAACTCACCATACCCCTCACGGAATCCAAATGCGTAAAATTTTTAGACATTTATATTCCAGACTTCTTCTCACGCTTTAGGGCCCCTAGAATGCCAGGGCAGTATAAATACCCCACATGTGACCCCATTTCGGAAATAAGACACCCCCAGGTATTCCGTGAGGGGCATATTGAGTCCATGAAAGATTGAAATTTTTGTCCCAAGTTAGCGGAAAGGGAGACTTTGTGAGAAAAAAATAAAAAATATCAATTTCCGCTAACTTGTGCCAAAAAAAAATAATTTCTATGAACTCGCCATGCCCCTCATTGAATACCTTGGGGTGTCTTCTTTCCAAAATGGGGTCACATGTGGGGTATTTATACTTCCCTGGCATTCTAGGGGCCCCAAAGCGTGAGAAGAAGTCTGGTATCCAAAAGTCTAAAAATGCCCTCCTAAAACGAATTTGGGCACCTTTGCGCATCTAGGCTGCAAAAAAGTGTCACACATCTGGTATCGCCGTACTCAGGAGAAGTTGGGGAATGTGTTTTGGGGTGTCATTTTATATATACCCATGCTGGGTGAGAGAAATATCTTGGTCAAATGCCAACTTTGTATAAAAAAATGGGAAAAGTTGTCTTTTGCCAAGATATTTCTCTCACCCAGCATGAGTATATGTAAAATTACACCCCAAAACACATTCCCCAACTTCTCCTGAATACGGCAATACCACATGTGTGACACTTTTTTGCAGCCTAGGTGGGCAAAGGGGCCCATATTCCAAAGAGCACCTTTAGGATTTCACAGGTCATTTACCTACTTACCACACATTAGGGCCCCTGGAAAATGCCAGGGCAGTATAACTACCCCACAAGTGACCCCATTTTGGAAATAAGACACCCCAAGGTATTCCGTGAGGGGCATGGCGAGTTCCTAGAATTTTTTTATTTTTTGTCACAAGTTAGTGGAAAATGATGATTTTTAATTTTTTTTTTCTTTCTTACAAAGTCTCATATTCCACTAACTTGTGACAAAAAATAAAAACTTCCATGAACTCACTATGCCCATCAACGAATACCTTGGGGTGTCTTCTTTCCAAAATGGGGTCACTTGTGGGGTAGTTATACTGCCCTGGCATTCTAGGGGCCCAAATGTGTGGTAAGGAGTTTGAAATCAAATTCTGTAAAAAATGACCAGTGAAATCCGAAAGGTGCTCTTTGGAATATGGGCCCCTTTGCCCACCTAGGCTGCAAAAAAGTGTCACACATCTGGTATCTCCGTATTCAGGAGAAGTTGCGGAATGTGTTTTGGGGTGTCATTTTACATATACCCATGCTGGCTGAGAGAAATATCTTGGCAAATGACAACTTTTACCATTTTTTTATACAAAGTTGTCTTTTGCCAAGATATTTCTCTCACCCAGCATGGGTATATGTAAAATGACACCCCAAAACACATTCCCCAACTTCTCCTGAGTACGGAGATACCACATGTGTGACACTTTTTTGCAGCCTAGGTGGGCAAAGGGGCCCACATTCCAAAGAGCACCTTTCGGATTTCACCAGCCATTTTTTACAGAATTTGATTTCAAACTCCTTACCACACATTTGGGCCCCTAGAATGCCAGGGCAGTATAACTACCCCACAAGTGACCCCATTTTGGAAAGAAGACATCCCAAGGTATTCGCTGATGGGCATAGTGAGTTCATGGAAGTTTTTATTTTTTGTCACAAGTTAGTGGAATATGAGACTTTGTAAGGAAAAAAAAAATATATAAAATCATCATTTTCCGCTAACTTGTGACAAAAAATAAAAAATTCTATGAACTCACTATGCCCATCAGCGAATACCTTAGGGTGTCTACTTTCCGAAATGGGGTCATTTGTGGGGTGTTTGTACTGTCTGGCCATTGTAGAACCTCAGGAAACATGACAGGTGCTCAGAAAGTCAGAGCTGCTTCAAAAAGCGGAAATTCACATTTTTGTACCATAGTTTGTAAACGCTATAACTTTTACCCAAACCATTTTTTTTTTAACCCAAACATTTTTTTTTTTATCAAAGACATGTAGAACAATAAATTTAGAGCAAAATTTATATATGGATCTCGTTTTTTTTGCAAAATTTTACAACTGAAAGTGAAAAATTTCATTTTTTTGCAAAAAAATCATTAAATTTCGATTAATAACAAAAAAAGTAAAAATGTCAGCAGCAATGAAATACCACCAAATGAAAGCTCTATTAGTGAGAAGAAAAGGAGGTAAAATTCATTTGGGTGGTAAGTTGCATGACCAAGCAATAAATGGTGAAAGTAGTGTAGGTCAGAAGTGTAAAAAGTGGCCTGGTCATTCAGGGTGTTTAAGCCATGGAAGCTGAGGTGGTTAAGGGGTTGTCCGCTTTTTACTATTGATGACCCATCCTTAGGTCAGCTGTTTGAAGAGAAGGCAGCGCTCATACAAGCACTGCTCATACAAGCACTGCTTTCTCTGCTCTCTTTACCTGCTCACCACAGCAATTTCAGTGGTGAGCAGGTGTAATTACAATAAGTATAGTGTTCCCATTTACTTCTATGGGACGGCTCTGTAGTAGTCACTTGAACAGACGTTGTTCCATAGAAGTGAATGGAGATGCCGTACTTGCAATTACACTGATCATCAATGCAATTCCTGTGGAGAGCAGGTAAACAGGGCATAACAGCTTATTGGCGGCGGTTCCGGGGGTTGGACCCCCGCCGGCCTGATATTGATGACCTATACTGAGCATGGGTCATCAATAGTAAAAAACGGACAACCTATTTAACACTTTCAGAACCTTGGACGAGAATGATCGTCCTAAGTTGCCGGTACTTTGCACACTATGACGAGTATTCTCATCCTGCAATTAAACTGTCACTGTGAGTAACCACACAGTGACAGAACAGTGATCACAGCTGTCATAGACCGCTGATTGTCTCTGTAATCGGTGGCGGGACCAATCGCAGTGGTCCCTATCCGATCAGATTGGTCAGTCAATCCAGACTGATCAATCACAGCTAAAGGCGTCTATTTCAACTCTGATCTCCTCAGTTTTGTCATCTGTGTGACAGAAACTCTGGGTTATTAACCCTCAGCGGTACCCTCTCCAGAGCTGAGAAGATCCTAGTTGTAGACTGCCATTTTCCCTCAGTGCACTCAATCCCCCTCTTCAGCGCTGAGGAGATCAGAGCTGCTTGTTATTCTCCCTCAGCGTCACTGAATCCCCTGCTGAGGAGAATAGAGCTGTGTGCCTGCCGTTCCCCTCAGCTGCAGAGTTAACCCCTTCAATCCTCCTCACACAACTGTAACCCTTCCCTTGTGCCCCCTGACCTTTGGGGAGCTTTATGACCTTTTAATTAAAAAATATAAAAATAAAAAATAACTAAATAGTATATAAATATAAAAAATATAAAATGTAAAAATATATAGTTAGAATATAGTTAGTATGGGTTAGTTTGCAATATGTAATCACAGGGTACAACCTGTTGTAAAACGTAGCTTTTAATCTAATTTATACATAAAATAACAAACTCCCATATACACACATAGAAAAAGGACCACAGGACCAGTGAGGCACCATTATCCTGTGCACACGGACTACGGCTGGAGTGATACTGCTAACCCCATGAACAGTGTGGGTCCTCCGAGGCTGTATCCGGACATGCAAGTAGTATCTGGTTACTTGTTTGCTATCTCAGTGTCTATTACACATGGTACTGCACAGATGAGATTGTCTTAGAAGGTTGTCACTCCAATTATCTATCTGGGAACCACTTATGCCTGCATGAGTCGATTTACCCCTGTTTGAGTCTGTACCTTATGCTCTATATCTACTATGGCAAGTGACTTACTCACCTTGTGCTTTTCAAAGGTCCTCTAATACGGTCGTTATATCTGACCTTCTCAAGCTATTTTATGAATGAACTGAATTGACCAGTAAATAATCTGGTCAAAGTATGTCATCATAACTGAGGAGCTTGCTGACTGCTTTGCTACCTCCTACCGATGCCAAATAAACAGCATTGTACTAGAATATGTCCCCTGAGGAACCCGGCAATCAATTAGGGTGAAACGCGTTGGGACTTTGGCACCTGACTGTATGCCAACAATCTAGGAGGCAGTGCTCCTGGTGCCTAGGGTGTGTGTATATATCTTACTTATACACTAGCTTGTACAAATGTGTACGGCCTTTCTGAGTGTAATAATATCACACAATTACTCTGGTGTGTGCAGATTACACATTGATATTGTTTATCTGATGATATATATACTCATGGATAATCACACATGTGGTTGTCTGTAAACCTTGTATGACGTTGTTCCTGCTAGCAATAGTCCACCCACGAGACGCAGCATCCACGGATGTGGGCGGTCTATTGCTCCTTATACTGTAATTTTTGTGTTCTGTGTACCTAGTGTAGGCCCCCTAATAGGGACCAACCTGCATCCTAGGGTTTATCTAGGACCCACCAGGAGGTTCCAGAACACGGGATCGTCCTTATCAGGGCGGCTATTCCGTTCCTAGGCAGGTGATCCGAGCCTAGGGCCAGGTATAGGGACAGATCAGTATCCATGACTGTCCATTCCATCCATCATTTACTCATGTTATTGGACATTACAGCATCATCTCACGTCATCAAGGTTATAACTTTTTTTTTTGTTCTGTTTTTTTTTGTTCTTTTTCTATGTGTGTATATGGGAGTTTGTTATTTTATGTATAAATTAGATTAAAAGCTACGTTTTACAACAGGTTGTACCCTGTGATTACAATAATTATACTCATACATTACCTGTGGATATCACTCCCTCTGACGGGATATCGTCTTAGCTGTGATTAATAGTTTGCAATATGGTTAGTATAGGTTTTTAAACATAGCAAACTATCTTATTCTTAGTATGGCTGATGCCATCCTGTGTTCAGACACAGCCACTGCCAGTGAGGATGGGGAAAACTTCTTACTAACGTCATCCTCTAGTGACAGTGATAAGCCCCCAGGAAGACAGAGCAGACAGAATGACAAATCAGTCAACTGACTCCAGTTGGATGACCCCAGATTTGCTTACACCCCAAATTCCTGAATTCTCTTCTGCCCCACGATTTAAAATTAATACGACTGGGTTCAGGGAACTGATTTTTTTAAAATTTTCTTTACAGATGAATTTGTAAACTTAAAGGTTACTCAAACAAATCTGTATGCAGAACAGATGTGGCATGCCACAACTGCCACAGAAATGCAAAAATTTGGGGGACTCCTTAATATGGGGCTTATTAAGAAACCCATGATATGGTCCTACTAGTCGACCAATGTATTATATAATCCGACAATGTACAGGGTTGTGATAGCGAGAAAGCGCTTTGAAACGATGCAAAAATGTCTCCATTAAAATGATAAGAGCCAGTTCCCTGCCCCTGATGACCCCTCCCAGGACAGATTATTTAAATTTAGACCACTGATTTCTCATTTTAATGAGACATTTTCAGAAGTCTACACCCCAGAAAAAAATATTGCCATCGACAAATCACTTTTTTTATTCAGGGGGAAGCTAAGATTTCGGCAATATTTAATTGGGATATGGGATAAAAATATATAAGCTCTGGGTAAGTGAAAGTGGGTACACTCACAGATTCAGAATTTATGAGGAAAAAGACTCCCAAATGAATCCCCCAGAATGCCCCCCCCCCACCTCATTCTCAATTGAAGTGGCAAAATTGATTGGGACCTTTTATACCCCATGCTAGGCAAAGGTTATCACCTTTATGTTGATAGTTTTTATTCTAGCGTTCCCTCTTCAAGTGTCTATTTGAAAAAGGAACAGTGGCCTGTAAAGGAATCAAAGGGGCCTCCCAAGAAATCTTGTAAATCAAAAATTGGAACGTGGAGAAAGCTCCTTGTGTAACGACAGCCTTATAGGTACAAAATTTAGTTTTAAAAAATTTGATTCGGATGCTTCGCCAGATTTTTTTTTTTACATTTTATTTGATCCAAATTAATTTGTGATGAAGCATGTTATAAATCAGCTATTTCCCGGCTGCAGGGAGAACTATTTCCCAGCTGCTACAAAAAACATTGACCTAGTGGGCCGTGAAAGATACAGTCCTGATCAAAAGTTTAAGACCACTTGAAAAATGGCAAATAATCATATTTAGCATGGCTGGATCTTAACAAGGTTCCAAGTAGAGCTTCAACATGCAACAAGAAGAAATGGGAGTGAGACAAAACATTTTTTGAGCATTCAATTTAATGAAAACGAATAAACTGAAACAGGCTGTTTATCAGCTGATCAAAAGTTTAGGACCACACCTCCAAAAAAAACTAAACCCCCCCAAAACAGAAATCCAACTTCCAAACATGAACTCAGTAATGAGTAGCTCCGCTGTTATTGTTTATCACTTCAAAAATTCGTTTCGGCATGCTTGATGTAAGCGTTTCCATGAGGTGAGTGGAAACATTTCTCCAAGTGGTGAAGACGGCCGCACGAAGGCCATCTACTGTCTGGAACTGTTGTCCATTTTTGTAAACTTCCCTTGCTATCCATCCCCAAAGGTTCTCAATTGGATTTAGATCAGGGGAACACGCAGGATGGGCCAAAAGAGTGATGTTATTCTCCTGGAAGAAGTCCCTTGTCCTGCGGGCATTGTGTACTGTATTGTCCTGTTGAAAAACCTAGTCGTTACCACACAGACGAGGACCCTAAGTCATGAGGAATGCTCTCTGCAACATCTGGACATAGCCAGCGGCCGTTTGACGCCCCTGCACTTTCTGAAGCTCCATTGTTCCACTGAAGGAAAAAGCACCCCAGACCATTATGGAGCCCCCTCCACTGTGGCGCGTAGAAAACATCTCAGGTGGGATCTGCTTGTCATGCCAGTAACGTTGGAAACCATCAGGACCATCAAGGTTAAATTTTTTCTCATCAGAGAATAAAACTTTCTTCCACCTTTGAAAGTCCCATGTTTGGTGCTCTCTTGCAAAGTCCAAACGAGCAGTTCTGTGGCGTTCAAAGAGACGAGATCTTTGAAGACGTTTTTTGTTTTTGAAGCCCTTCAGTCTCAGATGCCGTCTGATGGTTATGGGGCTGCAGTCAGCACCAGTAAGGGCCTTAATTTGGGTCGAGGAACATCCAGTGTCTTGACGGACAGCCAATTGGATTCTCCAGCTCAGTGCTGATGAAATTTTTGTTGGGTCTTCCACTTGACTTTTTTGTTCCATAACCCTCAGGATCCTTTAAGAAATTCCAAATTACTGTCTTACTGCGTCCCACCTCAGCAGCGATGGTGCGCTGTGAGAGACCCTGCTTATGCCATCACAACGTGTGACTACCTGACAGAAAATGACAATGAATCCACATCTTTGCACAGATTTGGCCTTTTAAAGGCATGTGGTCCTAAAATTTGGATCAGCTGAAAAACAGCCTGTTTCAGTTTAATCGTTATTTTCAATTAATTGAATGCTCAAAAAATGTTTTGTCTCACTCTCATTTCTTCTTGTTGCATGTTGAAGCTCTACTTGGAACCTTGTTAAGATCCAGCCATGCTAAATATGATTTTTGCCATTTTTCAAGTGGTCTTAAAGTTTTGATCAGGACTGTATGTACTGTCCCTTCCCATAACAGCTGCTCCAGGTGTTCATCATGGTATGCAGCTTGCCACAGAGCAACAAATGTCTCCACTACGTGAAAGTACAAGACAGGAATGTTTTTTTGGGAGTAATAAAGCCAGCTAGGTATCTTTCAGCAAGGCTAAGCACATGTCATTGGCTCTGTAGAGGCAGCAGACTCTACTAAATGGTATGGCAGCAACTTCACCACCAGCAACTTGGTCAGGTGGGAATTAAGCTTGCGCACCAGTGGATTGTTGGGCATGTAGAGTTGTTGCCTGGCAAACGAAGAGTCTGAGTGGAAGAAGCTGTAAGTAATGATGATAATGTGAAAGATACCTTACTGCCCGTGGATGTGGCCTGGCTGCCGCAAGAAACATCAGGAGTAGTGTTGATCGCGAATATTCTAATCGCAAATTTTAATCGTGAATATCGGCACTTCGAGAATTTGCGAAGATGTAGAATATAGTGCTATATCTTTGTAATCACGAGTATTCTAGATTTTTTTCATCAGTACCGTCACTGCTTCTTGCTTGTGGGCCAGTGAGAAGGCTGCAATATCTGTCTGAGCTTAGCAACATCCCTAGCAACCAATAGGAATGTTACCCCTTACTATATAAGAACCTCCCCTACAGCCATTTTCTGCAGTTTTTTTGCAGTTCTGAGAGAGAGAGCAGTGACATTGCTGTGCTCTGTGCTTTGCTGAGTCATCTGGATCCTTATTCAATTACATTAGATAGTTAGATAGCTTATATATACAGGGTGGGCCATTTATATGGATACACCTTAATAAAATGGGAATGGTTGGTGATATTAACTTCCTGTTTGTGGCACATTAGTATATGTGAGGGGGGAAACTTTTCAAGATGGGTGGTGACCATGGTGGCCATTTTGAAGTCGGACATTTTGAATCCAACTTTTGTTTTTTCAATAGGAAGATGGTCATGTGACACATCAAACTTATTGGGAATTTCACAAGAAAAACAATGGTGCTTGGTTTTAACGTAACTTTATTCTTTCATGAGTTATTTACAAGTTTCTGACCACTTATAAAATGTGTTCAATGTGCTGCCCATTGTGTTGGATTGTCAATGCAACCCTCTTCTCCCATTCTTCACACACTGATAGCAACACCGCAGGAGAAATGCTAGCACAGGCTTCCAGTATCCGTAGTTTCAGGTGCTGCACATCTAGTATCTCCACAGCATAGACAATTGCCTTCAGATGACCCCAAAGATAAAAGTCTAAGGGGGTCAGATCGGGAGACCTTCGGGGCCATTCAACTGGCCCACAATGACTAATCCACTTTCCAGGAAACTGTTCATCTAGGAATGCTCGGACCTGACACCCATAATGTGGTGGTGCAAAAACTAATATTGCCTATGTTGCTCATCACTAATCGGGAGAAGAAGGAAACTCTTCTTGCAATAGCTGGCGGCAACCTTCAATAGAGCTGTGGTGCCTAGGTTTGTGTTTGCCTGCCCACGACTTATTTTTCTCTTGCAGAGCTTGCACAGGACAATGGTTCTGTCTTGCGGCAGCATGGAGAAAAATTGAAAGATGGAAGATTCTCATGCAGAGCTAGCTCGGCTTAGCTCTGGCATGTTTTAGGCCTAACGCACCCACAGTGTCAGTGGCATCACTAGATCCCGAAGCAGATATAGCCCTAGCAGTTCTCTGGGTTGTACGTTGCCTCTGCTCTTTACTGCTGCCACCACCCTCCTCCTCTGATGTTGCCTCCTCTTCCTCCCCTGATCCAGCTGCCAAATCCTGTCCAACACACAATCATCATCAGAGTCCTCACCCTCCCTGCCACCTTCATCATACTGTGAAATATCATGGTGGGCTCTTCGACCCTGATCTCCTGCTCTGCATTTGCCCTGACTGCCACTGTCGCTGCCTCCAATGCAGCTATGCATGGGGCCCCTGCCTCCTCCTGAACCTGTATAGTGTGGGGGGGGCCTGTATACTGTGGGGGGGCCCTGTATAGTGTGGGGGGCCTGTATAGTGTGGGGGGCTGTATATTGTGGAGTGCTATACTGCTGTACTGTATACTGTGGGGGTCTGTATACTGTATACTGTGGGTGCGGTATAGTGTGGGGTGCTATACTTCTGTACTGTATAGTGTGGGGGGCTGTATCATGTATAGTTTGGGGTGCTGTATACGGTGAGGTGTTGTATACTGTGAGGTGTTATATACTGTGGGGTGCTGTATACTGTGGGCTGCTATACTGCTCTACTATATACTGTGGGGTACTGTATAGTGTGGGGTGCTATACTGCATACGGTGTGGTGCTGTATACTATAGGGTGCTATACTGCATACTGTGGGGTTCTGGGGTGCACTGTAACACTAGGGTGAGCCGAGCCCTGGTCTCCTTTCTGCAGAGCGGTGCCCACTTCCAGCCTGAGCCCAGCTGCCCAGAGCACTGATCCTGAGACGCTGGAGTCTTCAGAACTGGAAGTATTTACAGTCATTCACTGTACTCTACCAGATGTGTGGATTTTTTGTGTGTGTGTTGTGGTGGAGGGTGTGATTGCCTGCTAAGGTGTGGGAAGGTGGGATCCAGGGGGCCCAAGTAAATTTTTGCCCAGGGTCCAATCAATATTAAAGACGGCCCTGGTGTCTACTCAAATGCTCGCTGCTCACAATGAAGGCGGACACTTTGCATGTGGAAGAGGTGTAAATGGGGGAAGAAAGTACACAGGGTGATAGCCAGACCACCCTCAGTTCATCTTCTCAGCGCAAATATGATGATGAGGAGGAGGAGCAGGAGACGGTTGCCTCCGCTACAGAGGGTAGTACCCATGGAAGTTTTATTCTATCTGTTCAGCGTGGATAAGTAGAAGAGGAGGAAGAGAATGAGGAGATTGAGAGTCATCCTCCTGATGAGGACAGCGAAGTCTTGTCTGTTGGGACTCTGGCACACATGGCTGACTTTATGTTGTACGCATTTTGGCCAACACAGATTACTGGTTGTTCACCCTTCTTTACCCCCACTACAAAGAGAACTTCTTATCTCTCATTCCTGTGCTGGAGAGGATGAGCAAAATGGTGCAATACCAAAAGGTCCTTGTGGAGAAATTGCACCAAAAATTTCCAGCTGACAACGCTGGCTGCAGAGTACGTAGTTCCTTGGCCAACTGAGGAGGGGAGATGAGGGGAACACACAGCAGTTCCAACAGAGGCAGGGCAACACTCTCCAAAGCCTGGGACAGTTTTATGACACCCCGCCAGCACCCTCAACCTGATGTGCGGCCTAGTGTCACAAGGAGAGAAAAATTTTGGAAGATGTTGAAGGAGTACGTAGCAGACCGTGTCAGCGTCCTGAGTGATCCCTGTGTGCCGTACAATTATTGGGTGTGCGAGCTGGACACGTGGCACGAACTGGCGCTCTACACCTTTGAGGTGCTGGCCTGCCCCGCCGCCAGCGTTTTGTCAGAGCGTGTATTTAGTGCTGCTGGGGGCATAATAACTGATAAGCGCATCTGCCTGTCAACTGAAAATGCTGACCGGTTGACTCTTATAAAAATGAACAAAGCCTGGATTGCCCCTGACTTCTCTACTTGTTTTTGAGGGTCACCAGCAGGTCCTCAACAATAATGTTTTAGAGGGTCAGCTCAGCAGCAGACCCTCATCCCTAGATTTTTAGATGGTCAAGTCTGCAGCAGGTCCTCACCCACAAAATGTTTTAGATGGTCAACTCGGCAGCAGGCCCTCACCCATAATGTTTTAGATGGTCAGCTCGGCAGCAGGCCCTCGCCCACAAAATGTTTTAGATGGTCAGCTCGGCAGCAGGCCCTCGCCCACAAAATTTTTTTGTTGGTTATCTCGGCAGCAGGCCCACACCTCTAATGTTTTAGATGGTCAGCTCAGCAGCATAACCCTCACCCCTAATGTTTTAGATGGTGAGATCAGCAGCAGTCCCTCGCCCCTAATGTTTTTGAGGGTCACCAGCAGGCCCTTGCTCCTAATGTTTTTGAGGGTCACCAGCAGGACAGCAATCATCATTTTTCAAGGGTGTGTATGATGCCCTATTTTATGTGTAATAAAGGGTGTATTGTAGTGCCAGTTCCTAGTAATTTTTGGAAGCTCTTTCCCTTAGTGCATAGGCTTTATGAGTATAGGAGCCCCACTACCTGAACAATTGTACCACAATGAGTGAGGCCCTCCTTTATGTTATATACAGGTCAGAGTGCCTCTTCTTTGTAATTTTTGGCAGCACTTGCACTTTAGATACAAGTAAATATACAGGAAAGAATGTTTCCTAACAATTTTTCCTCCGTCTAAAATCGATTTTATCTTCGGTTTTGTGCATATTATTGTCAGTCTGTAAAAGTGGAGTACTACTCGGACAACATGGTTCCCAGCAGCGACCTGGGAGGCCAAGATGCATCCAGACATCCTCCCCATGCTGTTCCCGAACCATTTCAGTGGCGTTTCCATTCATTTCTGTCCTTTTACTATGAACCAGACACCCTCTTCTCTTCAGAGTAGGGGGTGCCTGGTTTAATGCTTGGGTCCTCCCATTGACTTCCATTGTGCCCGAGGTGTTCTACTCAAGCACCCGAGCACTTTAGTGCTCCACCAACACTAGTTTCAAACACTACCCTCTGTATTGCAAGACACACGTTGAACACTTGCTTTCTGTATTACTATATTGCACAAAGCAAAAAATTTAACTGGAGGTTTGGAGATGCTCTGACACGGAATTTGGACTAGTACTGCATGCAAAAAAACAACAACCTTGAACTGTCTAGAGATGTCCTGACATGGATTTCAGCCTTGTATTTCACATTATAACTCAGATATTTAAAACACTACATTTGGTAATGTCAAAAAATACATATTGCACAATTGTATTCTGCATTGCTATATTTGGCAAAGCCAAAAATAAAAATGTTGAACTGTCTGCCTTGACACAGATTTCGGACTAGTATTTCATGTTTTCACTCAGAGATTTAAAACACTACCCCCTGTATTGTAAAACACACGTTGCACAAAACTGTATTTCTGTTGAAATGAGGAAAAAAAGAATTGTTCTTGCAGTTAGCTGCTTTTGAGATTCTGCAGCAGCTGCAGCTGTGCTCGGGGGCACACCCAGCCTCAGCTCCTCACTTCTTACTCACTGGCAAAAGCTTTTCCTGCCTTTTCTTATTCTACCCAATTCTTCTTCTTTTTTATCCTTCACCTTCACTGTCCCTGACACTTGAATAGAAGCTTGATTGTGACTGTTTACTGTCCCTAAGATCGCTTTCTGTCAGACCATCCATAGATCCATCCACTCTCATTTACAGCCCTACACAGAAAGACATTCTGCTTGTTCTTCAAGGGCAGCTTCCTGCCTGCTGTAGCATTGATTGGTTCATCCAGGCTGTCTGTCGGCCTGTGAACCAATCAAGGCAAGTCCTCCCCCTCATTTCCTCTCATGGTCATGTAAGCATTCTTGTACTTCCTCCCTCGCACTTTTTCCCATCATCAAATGGAGCTGCTCACCGTTTCGATGCATTCGTCCAAAGCAAACCTGAAAAGCTTGGAGTTCATATGGTGGACGAAATTTTGGAGAGTTCACAATGAATCCCATTCATTACGAACTGATTGGCTCATCTCTAGAATATGTATTATAACATATAACTTCTCATAGGATATTCCAGCTGTAACCGCTAGCAGTGCCCCACTACCTATGGTATCAGTATTTTCTTATTCTTTGGGAGCATACTGCTATGCACATCTTCGTTGCTTTGACTGCAGCACAGAAGGCCGCACCTGGAGGCTCCTGTTATAATATATTTTTTTCTTTTTACCAAAGAAATATGAATAGAGAATCATCATCGCAGTGGGAATAAAGTATAGTAAGCTTTTACCTAAGAAAATCATCTTGCAATTTCCTTTCCTTTATTTCAGTGTGGTGTTGATTTATGTAGATATGTCAGAGCAGCGATGTTAGTAAATTTCCCTTTGGTCCTACCATTTCCTTCCCATCCTACAGAGATAGTAATAATGTTTTAATGAAAGCTCCCAGGCCTCCTGGGTTTCAAAGTAATGCTTTATAATGATTTCATAGAATTCCCTAACTTGGAAACTGGAGGGTTTTTACATCACTATGTAAATCTCAGTTATAGCAAGAGCTTTACAATTAACGGCTATTAACAATAGGCTGAGTTTCTATATGGAATCTACTGAGTTCAGAGATATAAAGATCAATCATGTGCACCACTATGTATTAGATTGATGATATGTACAAACAAAGCAAATTCTAGCACTGCAATTATCAAGATTGGGTTGGTAATTGAAATATCCAATGCAATTTCCTCATCTTCTCCCAGTAAATAAATAATGCTTATAGTAAGCTTACCGTCAGAATATTCTAATATTCTGTTTCACTCCGCCTAGTGTGATAGATGACCTCATTGCTTCATGTGAGCCAATGTGCCCATCAGATGAACGTGCATGTGAAATGTTTTATTGGGTAAGGCCAAATGAGTCAGATCTGACACGGCTGCAAACTGCAGCAGCCCACCATGCCCACCACCGCACGGTTTTGAGGCTGAAACAGGTATTTCCTGGCAAACTGTAAGCAACCATTTCAAGGGGCTGTCTGCTTTTTTACTAATGATGACCTATCCTCAGGAGTCAAACCCTGCCGATCAGCTGTTTAAAGAGAAGGCAGTGCTCATACAGCGCTCTGTTTACCTGCTCACCGCAGCAATTGTAGAGGGGAGCAGGTGGAATTACAAGTATGGCGTCGCCATTCACTTCTATGGGACTGCTCTGTCTGTTCAAGTGCACACTACAGAGCCATCCCATAGAAGTGAATCGGGACGCCATACTTGAAATTACACCTGCTCACCACTGCAATTGCTGCAGCAAGCAGGTAAACAGAGAAGACAAGGAAGAGCTTGTATGAGTGCTGCCTTCTCTTTAAACTGATCGGCAGGGTCCAACTCCTTAGGATAGGCCATCAATAGTAAAAAGTGAACAACCCCATTAACATTCTACTTGAACGCTGCAACTGCCACAAGTCATCTTAGATCCGCCCCATTTGGCCTTACACGTACACAGCACCCATATAGAAAACCATGTAAATACTGTATATGAAGGAGCCAAAACAGAAAGCAGAGAGGAAGGCTGGAATAGATAAAAGAGAGCAGGGACAGCTGGCTGACTAAGTAACAGCTCTATAGCTGATAATACAGTTGTGTCTATCCTTACCCCTTTTGGTAAAAGCGGTTGCTCAGCTTTGTGAGCTTTTTTTAACCCTTTAGTGACACCCATACACTTTTTGCAGAGGTCACTAAGGGACCTTTGGCTGGGCCGCCGCCTTTTCACGACGGCCCAGTCTAGGTGCCACACGAGTCCCCTGTGCAGCAGAGAGCGGGGGCTTGGCTCTCACATGAGAGCCGCTCTCCTGCTCTAACAGCCCAGATTGTCAGAAGTGCCAATCCGGGCTGTTTAACCCCTTAAATGCCGCGGGTGCCCGCCACGTGTAAGCGGTGACACAGGGAGCGGACTCCCTCTGTCTCCCATCGACACCCTGCAAATGCAATTGGTGTAGGCCCCAAGCCTGCCTTGAGTGTTCTCCAGCAGGAGATAAAAAATATTCCCCACCTATCCCTTGGTTGAACTTGATGAACTTATGTATTTTTTCAACTGTATTAACTATGTATATAACAATATAAAAAATATGTTTTTCAATGAAAATATTGTAAAAATTTAATCTCCCCCACATGTTTGGTATCGCCATATCCATAATGACCCACACTGCACAAATATCATGTAAATTAACGCCTATAGTGAAAAAACGTAATAAGGCTACTTTCACATTAGTGTTTTCAATTCCGTTATTGAGATCCGTCATAGGATCATAATAGCGGAAGAAAACGCTTCAGTTTTGTCCCTATTAATTGTCAATGAGGACAGAACTGAACTGAACGAAACATAGTGCACCAAAATGCATTCTGTTCCGTTTGGCTGCATCCCCATCACGTACAGAATAACGCTGCAAGCAGCGTTTTTCTGTCCGCGATGTGGTGAGGAGCAAGACGGATCCGTCCTGACACACAATGTAAGTCAATGACAATAGAAAATGGATCCGCCCCCCATTGACTTTCAATGGTGTTTATGACGGATCCGTCATGGCTATAGAAGACTTAATACAACGGGATCCATTCATGACGGATGCAAGCGGTTGTATTATTGTAATAGAAGCATTTTTGAAGATCCATGATGGATTCGCAAAAAACGCTAATGTGAAAGTAGCCTAAGGCCCCTTGCAGACGAGCATGTCCGGATTAGGTCCGGATGTGCTGCATCTGTGATCATGGAAAATCATGCGAGTAGGTACGCAATTTTTATCGTGTGGGTGCAATGCGTTTTGCACGCGCGTGATAAAAAACTGACTGTGGTACCCACACCCAAACCCGGACTTCTTCACTGAAGTTCGGGTTTGGGTTAGGTGTTCTGTAGATTTTATTATTTTCCCTTATAACATGGTTATAAGGGAAAATAATAGGATTCTTAATGTGGCTTTAGGGGTTAAAAAATAAAACTAAATTAACTCACCTCATCTTGTTGTTCGCGCAAGTGGTGAGCGCAATTACATCATCAAAGGTCCTTTGGCAGGTCCTGAAAGAAGAATAAAGAAGACGATGCCGGCTGCGCAAACAACAGGATGAGGTGAGTTATTTTTTTATTTTTTTTTAACCCCTAAAGCCACATTTTAGTAAGCATTCTGTATTAAGAATGCTATTTTTTTCCCTTATAACCATGTTATAAGGAAAATTATACAGTAAATTGACTTTTATCAATTTACTTACATTATCTCCTAGCAACCATGCGTGAAAATCGCACCGCATCCGCACTTGCTTGCGGATGCTTGCGATTTTCAGGCAGACCCATTCAAGTGATGAGTGAAAATCACCGCTCATCTGAACAGCCCCATTGAAGTGAAAGAGTCCGGATTCAGTGCGGGTGCAATGCGTTCACCTCACACATAGCACCCGCACGGAATTCTCGCCCGTGTGAAAGGGGCCTAACAAGCGATCACAAAGTGTTATTTACCTCAAAATGATACCAATGAAAACTACAAGTTTTCCTGCAAAGCCCTCACTCAACTCCATAGAAAGAAAAATTTAAAAGTCTTGGGTCTTGGAATGTGGCGATGCACCAAAAAAAATTCTTCTTTTTATTGCAGAAAAGTAGTAAAAATACTGTATTACTGTAATTGTAATGACCCACAGAATAAATATATTGGGGGACATTTATCAATCACTTCACGCCACAATTGTGGCGTAAAAAAGTTGCACGTTATGGCGTATGGCATCTGTGCACCATAATGTGCGACTTTTTGAGCTTCTCTGCACTTTTCTGAAGTGCAGAGAAAAAGGGAGTGTGGCTTTGCGGAAGGGGCGTGGCTTCATGCCAACGCTGCATTTATTATAACTTTCGCAACAAAGTGGCAGAAGTTATATCTGAAGTCTATGCCAGCCTGTAGCTGGCGTAGACTTCAGTTTCTGGTGTACGGCAGGGCAGAGATGCGCCTGATTCGTTAAGAGGCGTCTGCTTCTTAACAAATCAGTTGCATCTCACGCCAGATGGATTCAACAGTCTTGATATATCTCCCCCATTATGTTACTTATGCTGAGAAATGAACGTTGCAAAATATATAACATAAAAACTCGACGACGATGAAAAAAGGAAGAAAGACACTTGGTTAGTAAGGCCCAAAACAGGCTGGTCGCTAAGGGGTTAAACTGTCAGCCTGTTTCTGATATTTGCGGACTCTATACTGACAGGGAATGTTCCACAGGATTGGCGCATGGCAAATGTGGTGCCAATATTCAAAAAGGGCCCAAAAACAGAGCGTGGAAACTTTAGGTCGATAAGTTTAACATCTGTCATGGGTAAACTGTTTGAAAGTTTTCTGAGAGATGCTGTCTTGGAGCACCTCAATAAAAATAAGCAAATAATGCAGTATCAGTATGGTTTCATGAGGGATCGGTCATGTCAAACTAATATAATCAGTTTCTATGAGGAGGTAAGTTCTAGACTTGACAGCGGCGAATCAATGGATGTCGTATATCTGGACTTCTCCAAAGCATTTGACACTGTACCACATAAAAGGTTAGTATATAAAATGAGAATGCTCGGACTGGGAGAAAACGTCTGTACGTGGGTAAGTAACTGGCTGAGGGATAGAAAACAGAGGGTGGTTATTAATGCTACACACTCAGATTGGGTCACTGTCACTAGAGTACCTCAGGGGTCAGTATTGGGCCCTATTCTCTTCAATATATTTATTAATGATCTTGTAGAAGGCTTGCATAGTAAAATATAAATTTTTGCAGATGACACTAAACTGTGTAAAGTAATTAACACTGAAGAGGACAGTATACTACTACAGAGGGATCTAGATAGATTGGAACAGAGAAGTGGCAGATGAGGTTTAACACTGACAAATGTAAAGTTATGCACATGGGAAGGAATAATGCAAGTCACCCGTACATACTAAATGGTAAAACACTCGGTAACACTGACATGGAAAAGGATCTAGGAATTTTAGTGAACAGCAAACTAAGCTGCAAAAACCAGTGTCAGGCAGCTGCTGCCAAGGTCAATAAGATAATGGGTTGCATCAGAAGGGGCATAGATGCCCGTGATAAGAACATAGTCCTACTACTTTACAAATCGCTAGTCAGATCACACATGGAGTACTGTGTACAGTTCTGGGCCCCTGTGAACAAGGCAGACATAGCAGAGCTGAAGAGGATTCAGAGAAGGGCAACTAAAGTAATAACTGGAATGGGGCAACTACAGTACCCTGAAAGATTATCAAAATTAGGGTTATTCACTTTAGAAAAAAGACGACTGAGGGGAGATCTAATAACTATGGGGTCAGTACAGAGATCTATCTCATCATCTATTTATCCCCAGGACTGCGACGAGGGGACATCCTCTGCATCTGGAGGAAAGAAGGTTTGTACACAAACATAGACGAGGATTCTTTACGGTAAAAGCAGTGAGACTATGGAACTCTCTGCCTGAGGAGGTGGTGATGGTGAGTACAATAAAGGAATTCAAGAGGGGCCTGGATGTATTTCTGGAGTGTAATAATATTACAGGCTATGGCTACTAGAGAGGGGTCGTTGATCCAGGGAGTTATTCTGATTGCCTGATTGGCGTCGGGAAGGAATTTTTTATTCCCCTAAAGTAGGGAAAATTGGCTTCTACCTCAGTTTTTTTTTTTTTTTGCCTTCCTCTGAATCAATTTGCAGGATGACAGACCGAAGTGGATGGACAAATGTCTTTTTTTGGCCTTATGTACTATGTTACTATGTTACTATGTTGAAAAAATCACACTCACCTGCCCCCTGCGGCTTTATACTGGCTCCTATTAGCGGTCTTCTGGTCCCTATTCAGTAAACTTCCAGATGGACAGGGTCTCTGGCACCGCTGTAGTCTTAGCTGGCCTCATCATTGACATATCCCCAAGCAGCCTAGAAGTTTACAAGACGAGGACCGTAAGACCACTGGAGGAAGCCAGGGACCAGAGAAGCCAGAACTTAAGCTGTGGGGAGCAGGTGAGTATGATTTTTTCAACAGGTACGACAGGAGTGGCGCAGCTGCTATGGGGCCCGTGGGGGAAGGGGACTCTGCTGTGTAGGAAAGGCTCACCCACTAATTACACTATAAGAACGGAAGCGGTTTTGTTGATCCATCACGGATTGTGTGAAAGTAGCCTTAGATAGCTAGCTGTGAGGAGGAGAAGAAACAATGTGGAGCACCTGTGATGTCATCATTACGTGACCAGTACAGGAGTTCACCAGTGGAAAGGAAAAGTAGTAAATAACTGGAAAAGGGAAAAGAGCTTTTGTGCTAGTGACTTTCACCATTCTGCTTTGTCATGGGAGCACAACAACAAAAATCATGATAGTGATGAATATGGCACATCACGGATGACAACATCCTGTTGACTATGATAAGATAAGATGGGTTTCCATCATAAAGCATGGCAGCATTTATGACCTGATCTATGATGGAGGCCAGTGACACAGATGTGATCAAAGCCTTGTTCTGCCAAAGTGTTCTGTAGCATCAGATAATCAAGTTCTTCAGCAGTGGAGGTGTGTATTACGAGGTTCTGCAGCAGCTGAGTTGTGTATTATGATGTTCTGCAGCAGCTGATCTGTGTATT
Organism: Bufo bufo; assembly: GCF_905171765.1. Lineage (NCBI taxonomy): Eukaryota > Metazoa > Chordata > Amphibia > Anura > Bufonidae > Bufo > Bufo bufo. Next base: position 313,426,309 of record NC_053389.1, read on the forward strand.
ATGAGGTTCTGCAGCAGCTGAGGTGTATTTTGGAGCAGCAGCACATTTTTCCCTAATACTAAATTTGTAACAAGCCCGCAATGTACTATGTGTCATTTATAATATGGCAGAGGGTTCTTTGGGCCCACAGGCCCATATGCGACTGCTACCTCATAACCTCCAACCTTCTATAGCTACTCCACTGGCTAAAGAGACTGTGTAGTCTTTGTGAGAACTTTTCATGGTGGTCTGGGATGAATAGAGAAGAATGAAAAAGTGAACAACTCCAGTAGAGAGACATTCATTTTGACTGGATTAAATCCTTTATTATTCTGTGTCTGCACATTCTAAAATGCTTTAAAATGTTAGGCACCATTTGCCTAATCTGCCAAGGGCACCAAACTAAGGTACCTTGTCCCTGTTCCTCCTTCACCATGTGTCGCACTGTGACCTGACTGTTCCCGAACTTGACCCTGAACCATTGAAGTCAGTGGAGACCCGAACTTCACTTTATTATTTTCCATTATAACATGGTTATATTAGAAAACAATAGCATTCTTAAGACAGAATGCAAAAGAATATGACCATTTATGGGTTAAAAAAACAAAACAAAAACAACTCACCTCATCCACCTGAACGCGCTGCAGCAGTCTCTTCTATCTTCATTCAGCCAAAGGACCTGCGATGTGCGCAATGACCGCGCTCTCTCCTTTGACACATCCTGCTGAATGAAGATAGAGACTGCTGCAGCGCAATCAAGTGGATGAGGTGAGTTGTTTTTGTTTTTAAATTGTAAATGGCCATATTCTTTTGCATTCTGTCCATGTTATAACAGAAAATATAAAAATCACCAGAACACCAAACCCGGACTTCAGTGAAAAAGTGAAAAAGTTCAGGTTCGGATCCAGGTACCCGAACTCGCAAAGTTTGGTACAAACCCGAACTTTGCAGTTTAGGTTCGCTCATCCCTAGTAATAAGTGAAAATACTGTAAAAATACAATTGATAAATATAAATTTAGTATTGTACCTACGGTTTTGAAAATAACAAAAACTCAGAAGATAAGTCCGTGGATAAAAAGCTTGAGGAACCTTCTTACGCTCATTCAGACCTTCCTGACCTGCTCGCTTACATATAGATTTATTTTATTGACTCTGAGTGGCATTGCCAGAAGACACAAACAATTATTTTAAAAAAAATCCATCCCAGCTCCTCTGAAACTGGAGATGTAATGATATTTGCATATGATCTATACCTGTAATTAACAACTTTGGAACTGAGAGACTGTGATGCTACTTAGCTATGCTGGCAATTTGTCTAAGTTATTAGCTGGACAGGATATGGAAGTGCCCTCAGGGAAGTGCTTTGGAGTTTTTCAAACACGGAGAAGAAGCGTCTTTGCTACTCACACATAATTAAAGGGGTTCTCCTGCAATTAAGAAAATGAAAATACTTAAATATTACTTCATTATTAATATATTACTAAACACCTTCCATAAGTTATAATGGCTCGTTTTGTCCGGAGAGCAATCATTAGGAAAAATAAAATGTCCGCCATCCTACTAGTACACACAAAATCTGTCCTAATTACACAGGAGGACAAGTTAACGAGCTGCACCATCTTCCTCTCTTACTTGTCAGGGATCATGATCCTGTATACAGCTTAATATGATCTTCAGATGAATCTCTGTGGGAATGGAGTTCATGAGGAAACATGAAGTACAGAGAGGATAGTGGGGGTGTAGATAATGAGCAGCAACTCTTGTATGTAGTCTCCATTATCACAGCCCCGCATTACCACAGTCTGTCCTGTCCGTCCCTTCTGTACTTCATGTCTCCTCATGGACTCCATTCCTACAGAGATTCAGGTGAAGATCTTATCTGTTTTCAGGATTATAATCCCTGACAAGTAGAGCAGAGATGAGGATGAAGCAGCTCTTTACCTCAGTGTTGTAAAGTAACTTGTCCTGCTGTGTGATTAGGACAGGTTTTGTGTGTGCTAATAGAACGACAGCCATTTTATTTCTCCTAATGATTGCTCCCCAGACAAAATGAACCATTATTACTAATGAAAGGTATTTGGGGATATTTATACTAAAGTAATATTTAAGTATTTTCATTTTCTTAATTCCCAGAGAACCCCTTTAAGGATAAACCCTAAGCATACATTTGATGCTGGGCATGGGCAGACTGGCGGGCCTGTACTTCAACCAACATTATTGCTGTCTTGTACAATCACGGTTTTAGATACATTGTATGCTCCGGAATTTAATTTGTTTTATTTTGACATTAAGTGTCTTACTTCCAAACAGTTCTAAGTAAATTATTTGCATGGGTGCAAAGTAAAAGATATTGCAATGCACTCAAGAGGCTGCTTATGAGCTAGAGCATATTATAGTTATAATGTTTCTGAACAGTTTATGACTGCAATTTTTAACTCTGAATCAAATTGAAGAATTGAGATGTGTGGGTAATTTGTTATAGACGCCAGTGAATGTGTTTTCTTAAAGCACTGAATTATGGCAAGTATTAGATGTTCATAAGAGAGTTAACGTCTGCAGATTTGACTTTAATTATTGAATTATCTGCAGTATATTTTTCTCGTCTTCAACTTATTGTGAGAGAACAATTGGTTTAAAGGGGTTTTCTGCTTTAGAATGTCCATTTTCAAATATCCTATTATTGTATTTGAGTTAATAGAGGGGGATCTCTTGTCAGGACCCTTAACTATAAGCCAGGACAAAGAGTGACCGCAAAGAGTATGTCTAAATCTAAAACATCCAGGAATTACCTGGACAGCAAATTGGTTTAAATTAGAATGGTGTAATTTGTGATTTCCGCTGTTACAGTAATGCTGAGTCCATCCCAAAATTACAGCTCATTGTAGAGGGCCACAGCAGAGGAACACAGTGACCAGCTTAAAGGGTATTCCCAGTTATATCTAGTTAGTATAGGGGATAACTAGTGGTTGGAGCCCCCTGATCATGTGAACAGGGGCATCATAAATGAATGGAGCAGTAGGTTGAGCACTAGCCATGATGCCCCATTTTTTATGGGACTTCCAGAGATAGCAGAGTACAGAGCTCATCTATTTCCAGCAGTCCCATAGAGAAGAATGGAGGGGCAATGCCCATGATTCAGCTGCCACTATATTCATTTTGGGGGTCCTATGTTCTCATGATCAATGAGGGTCCCAGCAGTAGGACTCTCATCAGTTTAATAATTATCCTCTATCCTGTATAACTTGATATGATGAGAATTCCTCTTCAACTTTACTGGACCTTTCTAAGAAACATGGATTGTTCAGAGGATAAATTTGATAAGTGTCATAGAGGCAATCCATGTGTATGGATGTAGCAGAGTTAAAGGGGTTGTCTCACTTCTGCCAAAAACATTTATTATGTAGAGGAAGTTAATACAAGCAACTTACTAATGTATTGTGATTGCCTATATTGCCTCCTTTGCTGGCTGGACTCATTTTTCCATCACATTATATACTGCTCGTTTCCATGGTTATGACCGCCCTGCAATCCATTCATATGTCCGTCAGTGTTTTGTGGTCCAGAAATTGCGGATCCGCAAAACACGGATACCGGCTGTGTGAGTTCCGCATTTTAAGAACCGCACATGGCCGGCCCTATGATAAAAATGCCTATTCTTGTCCGCAATTGTGGACAAGAATAGGACACGCTCGATCTTTTTTGCGGGGCAATAGAACGGAACTATGGATGCAGAGAGCACATGGTGTTCTGTCCTCATCTTTTGCGGCCCCATTGAAATGAACGGGTCCGCACCCACAGATGCAGACCCAGAAGTACCGACGTTTGAATGGACCCTTAAAAGGTGAGTTCTGTTATTTTAGCCCATATACAGTTGCAAGAAAAAGTATGTGAACCCTTTGGAATGATATGGATTTCTGCACAAATTGGTCATGAAATGTGATCTGATCTTCATCTAAGTCACAACAATAGACAATCACAGTCTGCTTAAACTAATAACACACAAAGAATTAAATGTTACCATGTTTTTATTGAACACACCATGTAAACATTCACAATGCAGGTGGAAAAAGTATGTGAACCCTTGGATTTATTAACTGGTTGAACCTCCTTTGGCAGCAATAACTTCAACCAAACGTTTCCTGTAGTTGCAGATCAGACGTGCGCAACGGTCAGGAGTAATTCTTGACTATTCCTCTTTACAGAACTGTTTCAGGTCAGCAATATACTTGGGATGTCTGGTGTGAATCGCTTTCTTGAGGTCATACCACAGCATCTCAATTGGGTTGAGGTCAGGACTCTGACTGGGCCACTCCAGAAGGCGTATTTTCTTCTGTTTAAGCCATTCTGTTGTTGATTTACTTCTTTGCTTTAGGTCGTTGTCCTGTTGCAGCACCCATCTTCTGTTGAGCTTCAGCTGGTGGAAAGATGGCCTTAAGTTCAAAATGCAAAATGTCTTGATAAACTTGGTAATTAATTTTTCATTCGATTATAGCAATCCATCCAGGCCCTGACGCAGCAAAGCAGCCCCAAACCATGATGCCCCCACCACCATACTTCACAGTTGGGATGAGGTTTTGATGTTGGTGTGCTGTGCCTCTTTTTCTCCACACATGTGTGTGTTTCTTCCAAACAACTCAACTTTGGTTTCATCTGTCCACAGAATATTTTGCCAGTACTGCTGTGGAACATCCAGGTGCTCTTGTGCAAACTGTAAACGTGCAGCAATGTTTTCTTTGGAAAGCAGTGGCTTCCTCTGTGGTATCCTCCCATGAAATCCATTCTTGTTTAGTGTTTTACGTTTCGTAGATTCGCTAACAGGGATGTTAGCATATGCCAGAGACTTTTGTAAGTCTTTAGCTGACACTCTAGGATTCTTCTTCACCTCATTGAGCAGTCTGCGCTGTGCTCTTGCAGTCATCTTTACAGGACGGCCACTCCTAGGGAGAGTAGCAGCAGTGCTGAACTTTCTCCATTTATAGACAATTTGTCTTACCGTGGACTGATGAACAGCAAGGCTTTTGCAGATACTTTTATAACCCTTTCCAGCTTTATACAAGTCAACAATTCTTAATCGTAGGTCTTCTGAGAGCTCTTTTGTGCGAGGCATCATTCACATCAGGCAATGCTTCTTGTGAAAAGCAAACCCAGAACTGGTGTGTGTTTTTTATAGGGCAGGGCAGCTGTAACCAACACCTCCAATCTCATCTCATTGATTGGACTCCAGTTGGCTGACATGTCACTGCAATTAGCTCTTGGAGATGTCATTAGTCTAGGGGTTCACATACTTTTTCGACCTGCACTGTGAATGTTTGCATGGTGTGTTCAATAAAAACATGGTAACATTTAATTCTTTGTGTGTTATTAGTTTAAGCAGACTCTGATTGTCTACTGTTGTGACTTAGATGAAGATCAGATCACATTTTATGACCAATTTGTGCAGAAATCCATATCATTCCAAAGGGTTCACATACTTTTTCTTGCAACTGTAGTCTGCAAATTCATACTCACACTAGGCTAATGAGTCCAATGGGTGGCCCTACTAAGTGATTGGTAGCCTTTTTCTACTTTCATGCTCTCACAGAGTAAGCAATAAATCACTGGGTAGGACCAACTACCGGACTCAATAGCCTAGAATGTGCAGGGATTAAAATCAATGAGTTCCAAGAATCTGAATCTATTCCAACCAAACTACACTGCTCAAAAAAATAAAGGGAACACTTAAACAACACAATGTAAGGCATCATGCACACGATCGTTGTGTGCATCCGTGGCCGTTTTTCCGTTTTCCGTGATTTTCTGCGGACCCATTGACTTTCAATGGGTCTGTTGAAAACTCGGAAAATGCACCATTGTTCATCCGCAGCCGTGATCAGTGTTTCCTGTACGTCAAAAAAATAAGACCTATCCTATTTTTTTGACGGACAACGGTTCACGAACCCATTCAAGTCAATGGGTCCGTGAAAAAACACGGATGCACACAAGATTGGCATCCGCGTCCGTGATCCCTGGCCGTAGGCTACTTTCACACAGGCGGATCACAGATCCGTCTGCATAAAAGCATTTTCAGAGCTGAGTTTTCACTTTGTGAAAACTCAAATCCGACAGTATATTCTAACACAGAGGCGTTCCCATGGTGATGGGGACGCTTCAAGTTAGGCTACTTTCACACCTGCGTTTGGTGCGGATCCGTCTGGTATCTGCACAGACGGATCCGCACCTATAATGCAAACGCTTGGATCCGTTCAGAACGGATCCGTTTGCATTATCATGAACAAAAAAAAAAATTTTTTTTTTTTGTTCATGATAATGCAAACGGATCCGTTCAGACTTTACATTGAAAGTCAATGGGGGACGGATCCGTTTGAAAATTGAGCCATACTGTGTCAACTTCAAACGGATCCGTCCCCATTGACTTACATTGTAAGTCTGGACGGATCCGTTCGCCTCCGCACGGCCAGGCGGACACCCGAACGCTGCAAGCAGCGTTCAGGTGTCCGTCTGCTGAGCGGAGCGGAGGACAAACGCTGCCAGACTGATGCATTCTGAGCGGATCCGCCTCCACTCAGAATGCATTAGGGCTGGACGGATCCGTTCGGGGCCGCTTGTGAGAGCCTTCAAACGGAACTCACAAGCGGAGCCCCGAACGCTAGTGTGAAAGTAGCCTTAGAATATACTAAGAACTGTGTACATGACTGCCCCCTGCTGCCTGGCAGCACCCGATCTCTTACAGGGGGCTGTGATCCGCACAATTAACCCCTCAGGTGCCGCACCTGAGAGGTTAATTGTGCGTATCATAGCCCCCTGTAAGAGATCAGGTGCTGCCAGGCAGGAGGGGGCACACCCCCCTCCCTCCCTAGTTTTAAATTCATTGGTGGCCAGTGCGGCCCCCCCTCCCTCCCCTGTATTACTGTACATTCATTGGTGGCCAGTGCGGCCCCCCCTCCCTCCCCTGTATTTAACTCATTGGTGGCCAGTGCGGCCCCCTCCCTCCCCATTATTATATTCATTGGTGGCCAGTGCGGCCTAACCTCCCCCCCCCACCTAATTAAAATCACCTTCCCTCATCATTGGTGGCCAGTGCAGCCTCCCCTCTCCCCCCCCTAATTAAAATCACCCCCCCCATCATTGGTGGCCAGTGCGGCCTCCCCTCTCCCCCCCTCCCTAATTAAAATCACCCCCCCATCATTGGTGGCCAGTGCGGCCTCCCCTCTCCCCCCCCTCCCTAATTAAAATCACCCCCCATCATTGGTGGCCAGTGCGGCCTCCCCTCTCCTCCCCCCCTAATTAAAATCACCTTCCCCCATCATTTGTGGCAGCGGAGAGTTCCGATCGGAGTCCCAGTTTAATCGCTGGGGCTCCGATCGGTAACCATGGCAACCATCGGAGCCCCGATCGGAGCCCCAGCGATTAAACTGGGACTCCGATCGGAACTCTCCGCTGCCACCAATGATGGGGGAAGGTGATTTTAATTAGGGGGGGAGGGGAGGCCGCACTGGCCACCAATGATGGGGGGGTGATTTTAATTAGGGAGGTGGGGGGGAGAGGGGAGGCCGCACTGGCCACCAATGATGGGGGGGTGATTTTAATTAGGGAGGGGGGAGAGGGGAGGCCGCACTGGCCACCAATGAATATAATACTGGGGAGGGAGGGGGCCGCACTGGCCACCAATGAGTTAAATACGAGGGAGGGAGGGAGGGAGGGAGAGGGGCCGCACTGGCCACCAATGAGTTAAATACAGGGGAGGGGGGTCTGCCCCCTCCTGCCTGGCAGCACCTGATCTCTTACAGGGGGCTATGATACGCACAATTAACCCCTCAGGTGCGGCACCTGAGGGGTTAATTGTGCTGATCACAGTCCCCTGTAAGAGATCGGGTGCTGCCAGGCAGCAGGGGACAGTCATGTACACATTCTTAGTATATTCTAACTTGAAGCGTCCCCATCACTATGGGAACTCCTCTGTGTTAGAATATACTGTCGGATCTGAGTTTTGACGATCTAACTCAAATCCGATGGTATATTCTAACATAGAGTCGTTCCCATGGTGATGGGGACGTTTTAAGTTAAAATATACCATCGGATTGGAGAAAACTCCGATCCTATGGTATATTAACTCCTGACTTTACATTGAAAGTCAATGGGGGACGGATCCGTTTGCAATTGCACCATATTGTGTCAACGTCAAACGGATCCGTCCCCATTGACTTGCATTGTAAGTCAGGACGGATCCGTTTGGCTCCGCACGGCCAGGCGGACACCACAACGACTTTTTCTTCATGTCCGTGGATCCTCCAAAAATCAAGGAAGACCCACGGAAGAAAAAACGGACACGGATCATGGAAAAACGGAACCGGTTTTTGAGGACCGCAAAAAAAAACGGTCGTTTGCATGAGCCCTAACTCCAAGTCAATCACACTTCTGTGAAGGCAAATTGTCCACTTAGGAAGCAACACTGAGTGACAATAAATTTCACATGCTGTTGTGCAAATGGGATAGACAACAGGTGGAAATTATAGGCAATTAGCAAGACACCCCCAATAAAGGAGTGGTTCTGCAGGTGGTGACCACAGACCACTTCTCAGTTCCTATGCTTCCTGGCTGATGTTTTGGTCACTTTTGAATGCTGGCGGTGCTTTCACTCTAGTGGTAGCATGAGACTGAGTCTACAACCCACACAAGTGGCTCAGGTAGTGCAGCTTATCCAGGATGGCACATCAATGCGAGCTGTGGCAAGAAGGTTTGCTGTGTCTGTCAGTGTAGTGTCCAGAGCATGGAGGCGCTACCAGGAGACAGGCCAGTACATCAGGAGACGTGGAGGAGGCCGTAGAAGGGCAACAACCCAGCAGCAGGACCGCTACCTACGCCTTTGTGCAAGGAGGAACAGGAGGAGCACTGCCAGAGCCCTGAAAAATGACCTCCAGCAGGCCACAAATGTGCATGTGTCTGCTCAAACGGTCAGAAACAGACTCCATGAGGGTGATATGAGGGCCCGACGTCCACAGGTGGGGGTTGTGCTTACAGCCCAACACCGTGCAGGACGTTTGGCATTTGCCAGAGAACACCAAGATTGGCAAATTCGCCACTGGCGCCCTGTGCTCTTCACAGATGAAAGCAGGTTCACACTGAGCACATGTGACAGACGTGACAGAGTCTTCAGACGCCGTGGAGAACGTTCTGCTGCCTGCAACATCCTCCAGCATGACCGGCTTGGCATTGGGTCAGTAATGGTGTGGGGTGGCATTTCTTTGGAGGGCCGCACAGCCCTCCATGTGCTCGCCAGAGGTAGCCTGACTGCCATTAGGTACCGAGATGAGATCCTCAGACCCCTTGGAAGACCATATGCTGGTGCGGTTCCTCCTAATGCAAGACAATGCTAGACCTCATGTGGCTGGAGTGTGTCAGCAGTTCCTGCAAAACGAAGGCATTGATGCTATGGACTGGCCCGCCCGTTCCCCAGACCTGAATCCAATTGAGCACATCTGGGACATCATGTCTCGCTCTATCCACCAAAGTCACGTTGCACCACAGACTGTCCAGGAGTTGGCAGATGCTTTAGTCCAGGTCTGGGAGGAGATCCCTCTGGAGACCGTCCGCCACCTCATCAGGAGCATGCACAGGCGTTGTAGGGAGGTCATACAGGCACGTGGAGGCCACGCACACTACTGAGCCTCATTTTGACAAAGTTGGAAAAATTTGATTTCCATTTTTTTTTTGTGTGATTTTGTTGTATGTTTGTTTATATTTATGTAAAGAACAAAGTATTTCAGAAGAATATTTAATTAATTCAGATCTAGGATGTGTTATTTTTGTGTTCCCTTTATTTTTTTGAGCAGTGTATATATCAACCTGCTCTATCCTGCTCTATAATACAACCTGCTCCTCCTGCTCTATAATACAACCTGCTCCTCCTGCTCCATAATACAACCTGGTCCTCCTGCTCTATAATACAACCTGCTCCTCCTGCTCCATAATACAACCTGGTCCTCCTGCTCCATAATACAACCTGCTCTATAATACAATCTGCTCCTCCTGCTCTATAATACAATCTGCTCTTCCTGCTGTATAATACAATCTGCTCCTCCTGCTCTATAATACAATCTGCTCATTCTGCTCTATAATACAATCTGCTCTATCCTGCTCTATAATACCACCTGCACTATCCTGCTCTATAATACAACCTGCTCCTCCTGCTCTATAATACAATCTGCTCTATTCTGCTCTATAATACAACCTGCTCTATCCTGCTCTATAATACAACCTGCTCTATCCTGCTCTATAATACAACCTGCTCTATAATACAACCTGCTCTATCCTGCTCTATAATACAATCTGCTTCACCTGCTCTATAATACAATCCGCTCCTCCTGCTCTATAATATAATCTGCTCCTCCTGCTCTATAATACAAACTGCTCTATCCTGCTCTATAATACAATCTGCACTATCCTGCTCTATAATACAACCTGCTCCTCCTGCTCTATAATACAATCTGCTCTATCCTGCTCTATAATACAATCTGCACTATCCTGCTCTATAATACAACCTGCTTCTCCTGCTCTATAATACAATCTGCTCTATCCTGCTCTATAATACAATCTGCTCTATCCTGCTCTATAATACAATCTGCTCTATCCTGCTCTATAATACAATCTGCTCTATCCTGCTCTATAATACAACCTGCACTATCGTGCTCTATAATACAATCTGCTCTATCCTGCTCTATAATACAACCTGCACTATCGTGCTCTATAATACAACCTGCTCCTCCTGCTCTATAATACAATCTGCTCTATCCTGCTCTATAATACAATCTGCTCCTCCTAAGACACGCAGATCTGGAACACGGGTCAGGGGCTTCTTGGCGAAGTGATAGGGTGCATCTCAATGCAATTGTGATTGATCTCCGGTGTCTCGGCTTACAAGGAGGCATTGAAATGGCTTTAGGAGTTTTGAGGGATGCACAGGCTTAAGGGCTCAAGCCGGTGCGTCCTTGGCTGCGGGAGGTCCTCAGAGTTGGTGGCATAACAGGTTCTGGAGGATGGGAGGGCTCCATGGTTGGGGCTGGACTCCCATGGTTGGTATTTTCAGGGCAGGTTTGTTAGGTCCATCAGTGGTGCCTCCGAGCTGGCGCTCATCGGCTGAGGGCAAGATTGAGTACCCCGCGGAGGAGGGTTTAACCTAAACAGTTGGGGCTTAGAGGACCTCCCTCGTCGTTAATATATGTTATACATATGTTGGGGAGTGTATTATCATATGACATTGCATATGGATTGATTGTTATATTTTATGGCAAATTTATATATGTAATAATAAATGGCTGCTGTGGCCAATTAAATCCAAAATCTGTGTACGTGTCATGATTATGGGATAAGGGGGGAGTACGGGTGATTTGAAAGCGAGCAGGATAGCCAATACCTGCAACATGTTTTTTACCACAATTTTGCCTTTGAAATTTCTATATAGAGGGAAGCTTTCTGTATTAGGGAGAAAGGATTTCACTAATTTTATACCATAGATCAGTGATCAGTGGTGGCTCTCCACCTGTTGTGACACTACAACTCTCAACATTTCATGATATGCTGGACATTGTACTTTCACAAGAGCTGGAGAGTCACTTGTTGGATACCCCTGCTTTAGATAAGGGCTCATGCACATGGTCGTATTTTTGGTCCGCATCCGATCTGCAGATGCAGACCCATTCATCTCAATGGGGTCACAAAAGATGATGTCTGTATCTGAAAGTTTGTAAAAAAAAAGCCTGCAAAAAAAAAATCATGTCCTATTCTTGTCTGTTTTGCAGGATGTAAAAGGAGTAAAAAGAAAATGGGGACAGGGTCTTGACCGTGTTTTGTGGATCCACGATTTGTGGACCAAAAAAACAGATAAGGTTGTGTGCAGGAGCCCTAATGATGATGATAGTGTGCTGTTCCAGTTATACATTTATCATTTCTGCAATTATTTCTTTATTCAAACCAATTTATAAAAAATCAGGACAGAACCTCTGTAAATATCTTTTGTTGTAAAGGTTTGAGCATGATACAGTGGAGGATGGAAACCGTAGGCTTTGTTTTATAAATCTCATTGATTTACTTCCTGCTTCAGATCTATAAACAGGAACACAGCACTCATTTAAAGTCTTTGACATAATAATCTAAAGCTGTATATTTTTCCCATTTAAGCCTGATTGTATGTGTAAAAGAAATGTCTTTCTACAAAGGCTCACATCAGCTAGTCTGGCAGCTCTGATAGGTACTCCTAGCTATCAGCAGTTAGATTTTACTGATAAACCATGTCTGCTTGAACACAGCGTTTGAAATTCAAAGAGTTTTTCCTTTTTTAATTCTTTTCGAAATATAAGTGAATCTCCATCTTTAGAGCCAATGCACCTTCACCATTTTCCCTTTTATTTCCCTAAAATTAAAAATAAAGCAAGAAAATGATGAATCAAGTCTATTTTGCAGGACATTTATTAAGAATGGCAATTTAGATTGCGGTCTTACTTCCTCTGTGCTGAAGGTGGATGCGCCAAAGTTATGTGAAGGCACAGACCTCTACATAACTTTGGCACTTCCTCCAGCAGGCCGTGCAACATACTAAAATCTATGTCAGTTCCCTTGTTGGCGTAGATTTAAGTCATACTCCACACCAAAACTTGCGTGGTAAATGATAAATGAGCCTGCCCTTTTCCCTGCCCACGCCCAATTTTCTCAGCGTGAGTGCAAAAAGTTGTAGACTTTGCCGCAAATAATCATTATTATATGTCTAAGAGTGGCATAAAATTCATAATAAATGTCCGCCTTTGTGTTTATATATATACTATGCAGGCCTACATGTTTCCATGGTAACAGACTGCAAACCTTGTGTAGTCTGATCCTACAGTCATCCTCTCTGTCATCTGTCCCTTCACTTCTTGCACATATGCATTCAGTAGGCCAGGAGAAAGTAACAGATGGATAGAAGGATGGCTGCATGATCAGGCTACACAATGTTTGTTTCTGTCTTGTACTATGGAGAGGAATAGATTTGCATAAGAGCTTTTGACACCAAATAATATATATTTTTTTTAATGAAGACAGTTTGTAACATTGAATAAGATCAATAATAAAAATCTGGTTGTGGAGGCTTAGATTCTGGAATTGCATAACTAGCATTCTCAAATATAATATCACTCTCGTTACTAGCTAGATCAAGCCTCTAATAAGCTGACAGGAGATGACGCTCAGCATCCTGAGATGCCAATAATGAAATTATTCATCCTTAGAGGAGTTGGCTAGTTAACCCAGTCTCTTAATACCCTATTCTAAGTTAATAGTTGAGAGACCCCTGTTTTGGAATTCTCAACTCTCTGCGTCTGCATTACACTAAATGCTCATTGATTTCAGTAACAACTGTGTAATGCCTCATTTCTCCTGTGGAGGCACTGTAGGGAAATTTAACAAATACTTCCTGGTTTCCCCCATAGATTACCACTGAGTATCACAGCAACAGGACAACCTGTGGTCAGATCATGTGTTGGAGATCCTTCTATCAAGAAGGGATTATCAACCCCTAATAACATTTTGCAGTTTAAGGAATGAACATACAGTATGTGTTACATAAGGCTACTTTCACACTAGCGTTCGGGTGTCCGTTTGTGAGCTCCGTTTGAAGGGTCTTACAAGCTGCCCCGAACGCATCCGTCCAGCCCTAATGCATGCGGATCCGCTCAGAATGCATCAGTCTGGCACCGCTTGTCCTCCGCTCCGCTCAGCAAGCGGACACCTGAACGGTGCTTGCAGCGTTCGGGTGTCCGCCTGGCCGTGCGGAGGCAAGCGGATCCGTCCAGACTTACAATGTAAGTCAATGGGGACGGATCCATTTGAAGATGACACAATATGGCTCAATCTTCAAATGGATCCGTCCCCCATTGACTTTCAATGTAAAGTCTGGACGGATCCGTTCAGGCTACTTTCACACTTAGAATTTTTTTTAAACTATAATGCAGACGGATCCGTTCTGAACGGATCCAAACGTCTGCATTATAGGAGCGGATCCGTCTGTGCAGACATCAGACGGACCCGCTCTGAACGGTAGTGTGAAAGGATCAGTATAACTATAGATGCTCCAAAGACTAAACAATTTCATTTTACCTATGTTGTTATGCATGGGACCGGACTGCAGGAGTTGTGGCTTTGGTACTATTCAACCTATAGTGCATACAAACCTTCACCTGAAAGGAGAGGGAACCCAAAAAAATTAACTGGGGGTATTATACAGTATGGGCCACATTTATTAAGAGTGGCTATTTAGACTCCCATCTTAATAAAGCCGTAAGCTGCTGCAGTTATGAAGAGGTACAGTTATGTAGAGGATCCTCCGCCAGTTCTAAATGTAAGGCAGCTTCCTAGCTGTCATACATTTAGACCTTTTTTTACGCCCAAAACAGGCGTAGAAAATAGTAAATGAGTCCCCTTCCCCGCCCCCACTACGCCCACAATTTTAGAGCTGGTGTGAGCGGGGAGAAGAAGCAGATTGTGGCGCAACCAGCTGTTGCGCCGCAATCTGCACCTGAAATACGCCTATTGTTGGCATATTTCAGATTGATAAATGACCCCCCATGTCTTTTATCATAAACAAGTTTTATAGTCAGCTGGTAAAATACAGGGTTAAAAGATATTCTGATGTATCTGCAAAGCAGAAGTAGATGGGCAAAAGGCCAGAAATCCTAAGCAAACTTTGTATATTAAAGTACCTAGGAATAAATGCTGTCAAACCAATCCCCCAGCCTAATCACTAATTGACCTGTTGAAGTTTTATGCTCATTTGTTTAATGGTCATAGATACTAAAGAAGCTGCGTGTGGCTGATATTCTCAAATAAACACCTTGGGACCTAGATAAGGCAATATCCCTTGAGAAAAATTACAGCCTACAAGCCTCCTGTTCCTTCCAAATTCCATTTATAATGAAGAGCTTGTTTTTAGGACAAGACATGGTTTCTTCAGTGAGAATACAAATGCTGCTTATGTTCCAGCCTGCTTAATGAAATATGTGAATTTCCAACCAAATACAGGAGGAGATATTAAGGTAGATTTGGGAAAAAAGCACACTATCATTTAAAGCAACTATAACCTCAAGAATTTGGATTTACTCTGTTTAATAGGTTTCTGTTTTCTGAAATTGCTTCTGTTCATTTTTCTTTTATAATGGAGGATTATTACCCAGGCTTTGCCTGTTTTCCTAGCACTACCTCTTGCAAGCTAAACAATTCATATCATTATTTCAAAGGGGGATGTATTTTTTATACAGTACATCCATCATTCCTAGCTAACTTCCATATGAGTAATGCTTGTCTTAGCATCAGTGGTCCTTAAAGGGGTTGTCCAGGATTTATCTTTTTCATATAGTGATATTCCTTTTCAAGAAGGAGAGGGATTTGCAATATAATGCCTATTAAAAAATGTCCTCCTTCAACCCATACGGTGCCCCCAGAGCTGAGCACTATTGATCATAAACATTGGCGCATACCTTTCACATCAAGGCTTTTTTTGCTGAAGCTTCTGATCTGTAGCTGTGATATCTCTGCAGTGGAGAAGGCCCTCTTTATGCAACGTAAGGGTGCCCATGAGAGCATTTTTCAATAAACAGTATTGCAAAGCGCTCTTATTCTTTGAGAAGAAGACTATATAAAAAGATTATAAGAGGTCATATTGTTGTCACTAAGGGACACTTACTTAAAAAGGTTCTCCAGGAGAATAACAGGACTAGCCTAACAGCACAATACCATGGCCCCTTCATTGCGCTGACCAACAGGGGTCCCAGTGTTCAGACCCACTAATCATACATATATGGCCTGCAGTAAGTGGAATACACTGCAGTACCAGGCACAGCTGCTCATACAGATGAACTACTGTTCAATGTGAAGGATGAATAGGACTTGGTGCTCACAGGCGTGCCACTTCCTCTTTTTGCCATTTCGAAGGTGTCCTGGAGGTTGGACTAACACAAATCAAACATCAACTTTACAGACTTGGAGAACGTTGGTAAAGTCACCCTCTGGTTGACAATTAAACTTTCATTATACACGCAACATGAACAGGTAACATTGGTGGCACTCTCCTTTTCAATTTTGCTGCCACGGTTTGTCTTATTCCCGCTCTCTCTGCACACACTGTCTGAAAAACTGGCAGCTATTTTACATACCTGAAGAGTGCAATGGAACAAAAGTCAGCAGTAACATTGAAAAGGAGGTCATCAGGTATGTTAAATATACATTCCTCATAGATAGTGACATTTATACCACAGACTAGAGGATCACTTTGCGTTCCTCAGGGGTGGGTCTTTCATTAGATTCACCTTTTAGCTCCTCTTTCTCTATTCATAGAGAACATTGCTACTACTATAAAACAGCAACAGCCAAAGTAACAATATTAATAACAATAATTAGTTTTCCTCTTACAATCTACAAGTACAGTATACAGCAGCAATTATATTTATATGGCACAGCGGTAATAAAAAACAAAAGAAAGCCAATAAATGTTTTTTTATGCAGGATGCAGCATAAAAAGAAAAAGATTGAAAACAAATTCACAAAAGACTGAACAATGATAAATTAATTCTAT
This sequence comes from Bufo bufo, assembly GCF_905171765.1. Classification (NCBI taxonomy): domain Eukaryota; kingdom Metazoa; phylum Chordata; class Amphibia; order Anura; family Bufonidae; genus Bufo; species Bufo bufo. The sequence continues at coordinate 313,442,883 of NC_053389.1, forward strand.
TCTAGTAAAATCTCAGCTTCCCTGGGGACACATTAGGCTTTACATATAAGACAATGAAATATTGGGAACAACATTCATTATTTATTTTATTTTTTTGTCTGCGGTTCCCACACACCACAGAAGAATTTGTGATTACCGTTATACTAAACTGTTAATAGATGCAGTTGAATAATATACTGTACTATATTCTACTTTCTTCCTTAGTAATTGAATGGGAGACTTTGCTTCCAGCTTCTAGCTGTACAGCTTTTGGCTGTAGTGGTGTAGGCCTGAGAAATGAGTTTACTATGGTGTTTTGCAGTGTTTAATGGCTGGCTCAGCTGCCAATTCAGCGAGTTCTACTTTAATGAGAGAAAATATTATTATTCTAATTGCCTGCTTTGCTGCACAAAACAGAGTCAATTTTAATTAGTTCAATTGTGCCTGTCATGTACATACTTTGGTGGTAGCCATTTTGAGATCTGAAAAAAAGTTAAACTTTTCCATTAGTACTCTCCATTAAAGGGGTTGCCAAAAAAAAAACTAAAGTGGGGCAGAATGTAAAATATTTCCTACTTTGATGTTTCACAGCTCCCCTCATTTGCTAAGCTCAACATATCTCGAGATGTGTGGTGTGAGAGGACTAGCTTAAAAAAACATGGTTTTGTGATACTCTGTCATAGTTTGTCTATGCTATATGTATCTATGTGCGGCTACTCAATTGTTGGGAGTACTTGAAACTGGAGTCCTGAAGCAAGCTCAATTCAAGCTTAGGGTGGACACGTTTGCGTTTTTCCCCCCTTAGCATGGAGATCGCCACATTCCATTAAGACCTAAAAGCAGAGATGGCGGTCGCCCTGTGTTTCATGGTTACAGTATGTCATTAGGCAATTGCCCCTGCTATTGTATGTGTAAAAACAGCTATAATGCTATAGAGCTTCAAGTTTTACATAATGAAAGCATAAGATGTGAGAACCAAAATATGTTCAACTGCAATATCTCTGATGATGTGAACTCAAAACCAAAGGAGCTAAACTAGACCATGCCGGTCATTCTCCAACCAAAGCAAAAAAGGTATACAAGTAGCTTGACTTCCACTGTTTGATTCTTGGCTTTGCCCTTTTGAGATAGAAGATTCAATTTTATCAGTAAAAAAATACATATGTTGTTGTACCTTACAATTAAAGTTTTTGTTTTCTGCTTTTTTAATATTTGTGCCAGTTACTGTATTTCAATAAAATATAGAAAAATAGATCATTTAAACTCCATTCCCTTTCCAGTACGAATTGGAGGTGTTTATCAGGACATACTCCAAACACGTGCCTCAGATGGAAGTCTTCAACATATGTCACTATAGGTATACTGTATAGGCTTCCATTGTGAAAAGGGTAAATAAACCTGTATATGTTTTTTGGTGGAATGCATGCTAAAAAAAATACTGTAATTAACATTTAAAAATAAATGTAAAAAACTATGCTAATGCATAGCTCCTAGACATACTGTATGCCAAGAGGATTCTTCTTAGGCATATGTTAGGTCAGTTTGGCCCTTTGAATGCATTCGGTAAATGCGATGGGAGCTTTGTCAGGGCATACACTGAATGTACACCGAAAGAACTGTGTAATCATAGTGTAAAACATATAGACAATTCACATACTACAAACTTGTATAAAATGGAATATTTGGATAACAAAATATTGAGATCAGACTTAAAAAAATAAGTAGCAAATATATCTAATAATCCTCTTACTGATGAAATGTCTGATTAGATAGCCTTTAACCAATAATGTCTTATGTAATTTTCCAAAAACAATAATTTTAACCTTATTTTTTGGAAATGTTCTGTCTGACTGTAAAGGCAAGGGCAATGGTCAGACTAAAACAAATAAATGGCACAGCCGATCATGGATAATATCTGACTGATGATCTTTTTAAATAGATTCAGACACAAGGCATTTCCAGAAAAAAAGTTGGATTTTTCTTCCTGTTGCATCCAATAATAATTAATTCACTGATAGTTGGTTCCAGCAAGTTTTAACAGAGTTTAGAAAAGAAAACATGATTTGTTTGCTCTTTATTGTAATTGAAAATCTACGATATTCCGATCATTTCAGTTCAGTAACCTCTTCCCTCAATTGCAATTTCCTTTTTGTAATCTAAATACCGTAGCTACATGACAAAGTCCTACTCTCCTGCCTCCTTGTTGCTCTGTACCAGCACCTTGCCTCCATTCAGCAATCTTCCAGTCCCCGATCTGTCAATGCTGGGCCACATGCCACTTGGGGACACATTATACAGTATCTGAGACCACTCACTGTCAGACCGGGGCTGGAAAATTGTTGAATGGAGTCAGGGCACCAGAACAGGTGGCTGGTAGCAGGTGAGTAAGCTTTTTAATCAGGAACCACATGAGCTGGGGAAAAGTAACCATGATTCTGGAAGACCCCTTTATAGTAGCTGGAGCTTTGTTTTTTAGATAAAGAACTATAGATTTCCTGCATTGTCAGTGTCTGTATGTCAGCTAAGTGTCTGCTCCCTAGTGGTTACATATTGAACTGAATAATAAAGTAGTATGCAGTAATATCCCCCAGTGGTGAGATATAGAGACAAAAAGTTGAATCTATAATCAAGAGAATGTTAAAAGGTGGATATTTGGTTTAAGATTAAAGCATACCTTCACTTTCAGATAACTTTGCAGAATAAGATGATAGCCCATCTTGGTCTCATAAGATAGAAGTGTCAGAAAATTCATAAAAATGTTATTTTAGAATGTAAGACATCAGGAAAAGAAAAATGTTTCTGTGATAGAATATTATTACAAAATTTCCTATATTCAACTGTACTATTGATTTATGCAAACCTGTGTGAAAAATGACTGACCATTTAAGCTGTCACCATACACTGCTCACTAAAAGTTAGGAATATTTGTCTTGTGGGTGAAATTTCAGAATGAACTTAAAATGCACTCTAACTAGGGTTGAGCGAACACCTGGAAGTTCAGGTTCGGCCGAACTTCACCGCAAAGTTCGGGTTCGGGACCCAAACTTGACCGAAACTTGACCCCGAACCCCATTGAAGTCAATGGTGACCCGAACTTTGGGGCACTAAAATGGCTCTAAAAAAGTTATAGAAAGGGCTAGAGGGCTGCAAAAGAAAGCAAAATAGGGGTAAGAGCAGTACAATTGCCCTGAAAACGAATGTGGATAGGGAAATGACCTAAAATAACATAGAATAGAAAAAAAAATTAAATAATGATCTTGAATTAGGAGGCGGAGGTCAAAGTGGAGTAGGAGGTTGAGGAGGCGGTGGACAAGGCGGTGTAGGTGGAAGCGGTGGTGGAGGAGGAGGAGGAGGTAGCCAACACTATTTTTGTATTTTTTTTTTATTTTTTTTACTTTTTTTTATAAATTTGGGAAGACCCCAAAACATTGGGAAATATAAAAAAGAAAACAAAGAGAAAGTGCGCTGGAGTATAACAATGGCCGGGTGCGGCCGGTATACTTGTCTATTCTGCACAAGGTATGGACAAGTCCTGTGGGATCCATGCCCGGTTCATTTTAATGAACGTGAGCTTGTCCACATTGGCTGTGGACAGGTGGCTACGCTTGTCTGTGATCACCCCCCCCCCCCCAGCCGTGCTGAACACACGTTCGGACAATACACTGGCCGCAGGGCAGGGCAGCACCTCCAAGGTGCAAAGGGCAAGCTCAGGCCATGTGCCCAATTTGGAGACCCAGCAGTTGAATGGGGAAGACCCATCAGTCAGTACGTGTAGGCGTGTGTACACGTACTGTTCCACCATGTTGCTGAAATGCTGCCTCCTGCTAAGACGTTCCATATCAGCTGGTGGTGCTGGTTGTTGTGGCGTGCTGACAAAGCTTTTCCACATTTTGACCATGCTAACCCTCCCTTCTGAGGTGCTGGTGGTGCACCAGCTGCATTTGCGACTTCTTCCTCGTTCTCTGCCTTCGCTTTGTGCTTCCATTGAGCCCCTGGTCAGGTGGGAATGCCATCAGCAGCGTCTCTACCAGCGTGCGATTGTACTCGCGCATCTTCCGATCACGCTCCAGTGAAAGAATTAAGGATGGCACGTTGTCCTTGTAGCGGGGATCCAGAGGGGTGGCCACCCAGTAATCAGCACTGGTTAGAATGTGGGCAACCCGGCGGTCATTGCGCAGGTACTGCAGCATGTAGTCGCTCATGTGTGCCAGGCTGCCCAGAGGCAAGGACAAGCTGTCCTCTGTGGGAGGTGTATCGTCTGTGTCCTCTGTATCCCACCAGTCACGCTCCAGTGATGGCCATGAGCTGCTTTGAGTGCCACCCTGCTGTGAACACGATTCCTCCTCATCATCATCCTCCTTCTCCTCCTTCTCATCCTCCAGAACTGTGCCGTGGCTGGACAATTGTGTACCTGGCCTCTGTTAGTGCAGGAACCCACCCTCCGAGCCACTTGTGAATGACTGGCCTGATAACCTTGGAAATGATCCCTCTTCCTCCTGTGCCACATCCTCTTCCATCATCGCCCGAAGTGTTTTTTCAAGGAGACATAGAAGTGGGATAATAACGCTGTGGACTGCGTCATCAGCACTGGCCATGTTGGTGGAGTACTCGAAACAGCACAACACGGCACACAAGTCCCGCATGGATGCCCACTCGTTGGTGGTGAAGTGGTGCTGTTCCGCAGAGCGACTCACCCGTGCGTGCTGCAGCTGAAACTCCACTATTGCCTGCTGCTGCTCGCACAGTCTGTCCAGCATGTGCAAAGTGGAGTTCCACCTTGGGGGCACGTCATATATGAGGAGGTGAGTGGGAAGGCCGAAGTTAGGCTGCAGTGCAGACAGGCGAGCAACAGCAGGGTGAGAACGCTGAAAGCGCGCACAGATGGACCGCAGCAGCTCTGACATATTGGGGTAATTTTTCAGGAACCTCTGCACCACCAAATTCAGCACATGCGCCAGGCAAGGGATGTGCGTCAAACTGGCTAGGCCCAGAGCTGCTACGAGATTTTGCCCATTGTCGCACCCACCAGGCCGGGCTTAGTGGCACCAACCACTCATCGGTCTGTTGTTCCATGCCTGTCCACAGCTCCTGCACGGTGTGGATTTTTTTCCCCAAACAAATGAGTTTCAAAACAGCCTGCTGTCGTTTCCCCCTGGCTGCGCTGAAGTTGGTGGTGAAGGTGTTACGCTGACCAGATAAGGAGGCGGTAGAGGAGGAATCGGAGGAGGCAACAGAAGGCAAAGAGAAACGTCCTGCAATCCTCAGTGGCGGAAGGACATGCGCCAAACTGCTATCCGCCTCAGGCCCAGCTGCCACTGCATTTACCCAGTGTGCAGTTAGAGAGATATAACGTCCCTGCCCGTGCTTACTGGCCCTCATATCAGTGGTTATGTGGACCTTGCCACAGATGACATTGCGCAGTGCACACCTAATTTTGTTCGCCACTTGGTTATGCAGGGCGGGGATGGCTCAGCTGGAAAAGTATTGGCGGCTGGGAATTACGTACTGTGGGACATCCACGGCCATAAGTCTCCGTCTCCACCAGACGGAATGACAGCATTTCAAAGGCCAAGACTGCAGCAGAAGAGGGACCAGGAGGAGCCTGAGATCTTTTGTGGTTTTTAAGGTGTTTACTCCACTGCAGCTCGTGCTTTGCATTTAGATGCCTGGTCATGCAGGTGGTGCTCAGGTTTAGAACATTTATGCCTCGCTTCAGGCACTGATTGCACAGCGTGCAAACCACTCACGTTTTGTCGTCAGCACATTGTCTGAAGAACTGCCACGCCAGGGAACTCCTTGGAGCTGGCTTGGGGATGGCCACTCTGCTTTTGCACACTGCTCCCTCTTTTGCTGTGCGGCTTGTGCTCTGTGACCACCACCTCTTCCTCCGAACTGCACATGTCACTCGCATGACCTTGATTCCATGTGGGGTCGAGGACCCACTCTTCACCCCTGCCCTGCCGGTCTGCACACTGCAGAAAGCTGCCGCAGTTGGAACCTGTGTTTTGTCATCATCAGAAATGTGCTGCAGTTGTCCTCCCATGTCCACATCCTGGAACATAAGTAGTTGGGCATCAGTGCACTCAATCTTTTCCACTTCTGGAGCAGTGCAGTGCAGGTGTACTTCACACAACAAATGGGTATATGACGTGCACCTAACTAACAGACGGATTAACTATATCAATTTCCCTGTCACGTATGCAGTGCAGGTGTACCTCACGCAATAAATGGGTATATGACGTGCACCTAACTAACAGACGGATTAACTATATCAATTTCCCTGTCACGTATGGGTATATGACGTGCACTGCAGCCTTTCAACAAACTTTATTAAATGCCCGAACACCAAACTCGAACCCAAATTTTTCTGGCAAAGTTTGGGTTCGGGTCTGGGTACCAAAAATCATAAAGTTCGGTACGGACCCGAACTTTACAGTTCGGGTTCGCTCAACACTAACTCTAACCTTTACAGGTGAACTTAACGTGACCTTCTCTAAACGTTTGATTGCACGTGTCCAACTGTTCAGTGTTTCAGTACTTTTTGCACAACTTGCTGTTCTCTAACAAGGAGCTTAATGGCAACATTCACAGGAGGTGTTTGATCCTTGAATCACCCAATAAATTTACTGGTTCAATTAGAATTGGTATTTAAACAGTCCTCCCCATCATGTTATTCATATTTTGACATCATGAGATCAAAGCAACAACTAACAATTAATCAACAGTTTACATCAGTGTGGCCTGCATGCTAGACAACCTGCGATGGTACCTGACCACACCACCAGGCACAGCGTCATTGTCTTGCATGGGCCAGGGAGCATCTATGCTGGAAGAGGGTCTAGTGGGCCTCAGTACTGTTCACTGATGAAAGTCGATTCAAGCTGAGCAAAAAATTATGGCCGCCAATGATGTTGGAGATGTCAAGAAGCGCTCTATGGCATCAGCCACTGTTGTCACCAGATGAGCCTTTGGTGGTGATGGTGGTGTTACAGTTTGGGCAGGTATATCTAGTCAATACAGAACTGCCCTACACTTTGTGAATGGTACAGTGACAAGCCCATACTACGTAAATAACACCATTAATCCAGTCATTGTGCCTCTGCATGAACAACACAGGCCTAATTTCATCTTCATGGATGACAATGCTCCAGCTCATCGAGGTCACATCATTAGGGAGTCACCTTGTCCGAAACTCTTAATTTTTTGTGGGGGTTTACCCACCACTGTTGTTGGCTTTTGTTTCAATAATTTGGTAGAGATGAGGAAATCACCATTGCTGCTTCTACTTAAATGCCCTACTTTCATTATATAATATCACTGTGGCGTGAACGTTTTACGTTTTCCGAAAGCCAAACTTTTTGTGAGTAGTGTACATATATCAATGAACTAATGCCTACATTATACTAGTAGAGGATGGCTGCCACTGCCACTCATAGTGGCAGGCACATAGATAGGCACTGTGCATTGAATGCCTCTACTTCGTGACAGTAGGCAGAGCAATGTGATGCTTCCTAGAAGACATCTTTTATGAAGGTAAAACCCAACACATATGAAGTGAGAACGGCAAGCTGAAGACGCACCTCTGATGTAAGATGCTATGTGTTCTATCTATATTTTCTATCTATATTTGCCTCTCATCAGAGTGTTTTGCAATGTCTGCTTGGACACTTCCTTTAACCAAAGTGCAGATCGTTAAGCTGTCCATGGTGCTGAAAATAATTTAATTACGATGTCTATGTATATCAGTACAGGTATACCCATGGTACTACGAATTGTTCCATGCTGAGTTCTACAATAGACACAAACGGTGACTGCATTTCTTTCATTACTACATGAAAAGTGGAACTTTGGTGATCAGTTGTTGATGCTAGGGCAGCTCTCTTTATAAAAAGAATTTTCTTCATAAAAAAGTTCCATTTTAAAGCATCCTGTGTGGAATTGTTATACCATTTTTCTTCCTGGATTTCAATTCATTAAAAAGGGGCTGTTTCTTTAAATTCAAATGTTTCCAAACATCGGTGCTATCAGACAGTAAGAGGCGCTCTGCCACTGACTGGACAGAGTCAGAGTACTAAGCATCAGTGACTGTCTCCTGGAGAGTACATGACCTAATATGCATATCAGGCACAGAAACTAACAGTGATGAATGTTCGAGAATGGGGAGAGAAAAATAGTGGAGTGTGTAGAGCGGAAGCTACATCCAGGCAAAAGAGAGTTGAGGTTGTTGGAGGTTGTTGGACAGGTCCTCTTTACATTGGTCATAAATGCATTAACCTTCAGTCAATCTGCAGCATTTTTCAGTATTACTGATACTTCAGTAACATTAAGAAATATAATCCACACACTGTGAAATCAATCTGCAGGTTAAATTAACACGTCAACTTATGCTGTGGATTTCCATTATGGACCTCACCCTTTGCAATGCATTGGGTCAGTTCCATGACAAATCCGCAGAATTTACCGTAGCAGCACATAGACGAGATTCAAAAAATGGTATCCACACGCTGCAGAAGATATCCACACTGCAACCGATGCAGACCCTGATATGCAGTGCCGATATTAAATCCGCAGCATTTCTATTTGATTTGCAGATATCTGCTGCAGATTTCACTCTCTGCAATGAAATGTGTGCTTTGGTGCCGATTTTACCACCGTGGATGTTGGCCAACTCCACTGCAGTATCATATGGCTGTACCCTTAATGCGGAATGTGCTACAAGTGGCCGTACCCTTAAGGTCCATTTAGATGACTGTAAGGGCTCAGTTGCCCATATCGCAGCCCGCAATGCACAGGCACTTGTTGTGTGCACTCAGTTTGCAGATGTGGGCACATTGATTTCATTGGGTCCGCAATCTGCAAGACATGGAAACAGAAAGGACATGTCCTATCTTTTGCGGAATGGAGGCACGGATCGGAATCGCTTCCATGGGCTTAGGAGTCCGTGCCTCCCTACCACAAAATATAGGACATGTCCTACTGTATCTTTTGTTGTATCTTGTGGATCGCAGACTCATTCAAGTCAATGGGTCCGCATCTGCAAACAGAGTGCACACGGCTTGAGGCCGTGCATTGCAGACCACAATTTGTGGGCCACAATATGGGCATGGAGCCCTTACGATCGTCAGACCCTAAGGGTATCAGCATTTGGATAAGATTTGCTTCAATCTGATCCACTTTGTTACTACTGTAAAATGCTGATTTCCGCATGCAATTCAACATGTGGAAAACCCAGAGCGTTTGTGCCATGTGCGGCTTTACCATAATAGTGCTTCAATATACAACTTCTCCCACATCTTCAGAAATATTGGAAATGTTGGAAACAGGCATAAACTTGCATACACCCAGCATACAGTATACTGTACATCAGAAGATTTTACATTGTACACAATTAGTGTTGAGCGAATTGAAGTCAAACGAATTGACTTCGATCCAACTTTCAGGAAAAATTTGATTCGCCACGAAGCCGAATTTCCTCGTGCTTCATTGTAACAAATTTTCTGTGAAATGGCGGTAAAAACAAAAAAAAATACATACTCATCTCATCCATTTTCACGTGAAGAGCCCATCGCGGCATCCTTGATTGAAGATACTGTGTGAAATCTTGCGCACAGTGATGTATAACGTCACCACGAAGGCCAGCGTGATGACGTCATCACGTCACCGTGTGAGATTTCGTGCATTGGCTTCAATCAAGATGGCCATGACAGCCTCTATGCAATCAAATGGATAAGATGAGCATTTTTTTTACCCTGATTGACCCCTGAAAGGCCTCAGATGCCGCGATCAGTGATGAAGGTGGCATCTGAGAGGTTCAATGACGGAGGGCAGCGAGATCGCAGTTCCCTGTCATTGCATCCGCTATGCGCTTAGTGACAAAGTCATTTGTCATGAAGCGAATTTCCTTGTGAAATTCGCAAAGCAGACAAATGGAATTTTCCATAACTTTGCTCATCAATATACACAATGAACGTGCTCTGTAAGCCTTAAGTACAAATTCACTAGAGGAATCAGAGGTAAATAAAGCAGTCCTCTGCATAATGTAAGATGTGTTTTTATCTGAGGAATATGTTTTTAATTTGCTGGTTTTTAGCTCCATAATTCCTCACATTTTGTTTGTGCAGTTTCAGAATGAAATAAATGCCGTATCCTATGGCTGTGCTTTAATAGTCGTCTGCCTGATAAATATTACAGTAAATGTTATCCATGTGGCGGTTTAAGATTTCCTCATGTTCGGCTTCTCATTATAAAAGTCTTATCTAATGACCTAGTTACAAGACAAATAAACCAATCATATGAATATTTTAAGAAAGATTTTACTGCCAATGTACTATTCTCCCCAACACCTGCTCTGTAGATTAGAGAAGCGCGCAGGGAGCCCAAAGGCTCAGATTTAGATTTGCATCCAGGGTGTGAGAGAAGACGTACAGCTTCTACTGAAAGCCATTTTTATGTTTTCTTAGAGGTGAGAAACATTTATGGAAAGGGAGCGAGGGTTAAGCTAGAGAAAACACTGTGAGAGTGGGAGCGGTAGAAGATAGAAAAAAGGGCTTGTTGTCACAGATCAGCCCCATTCACCTTAGCTGCAGTACCGGACATAGTACAAGAGCAAGGGTGGCGCTGTTTGTGGGAAAAAAACATTACCTGTTCTCTTATCTGATACAACCACTGCTTCAACACTGAGAAGAAAACAACAATAGGGACATTTATTACACAATCCGTGCCAGTGGAATTAAAAACTTGAAAATTATTGTGCACGCCATATTTTCAAAAGCGGTGAGAAATGTGGGCAGGTTTAACCAGAAGGGGATGTGGTCTCCAGCTGACCAAATTAGCACAAATCTCCGTTTGCTCATAGCAGGGAAGTTTTATGCTTCTGATGTAAGGACATTAAAAGTGTCTCTAAAAGGGAACCTCTCACGTGGTGCCTGACGGTTGATATAGAGTTTTATGGGAAAAGTTTCAGCAAAACTTGTGAATTATTCATTTAAATTCCTCCTCATTCTGGGCTGTGAAGAAAAGGAGACGGTCCTATGAGTGATTGACAGCCTGTCCTCTATGGCTGTGTATCCAGAGATGGCTGTCAGTCACTGATCGGACCATCTCTTTGACTTCAAAGTCCAGAATGAGCAGGAATTTGAATGAATAAAATTCAGGTTATACTGGGTCTTTTCCAATAAAACTATAGATCAATCTGCTCCGCTCCTCCTGCCCTATAACATGCTGCCTGCAGGTTGCTTTGCATTTCCATGCTGACACGTTTCCTTGAATACATTTTGTGCATTTTATTCCAGTGAATTATGGATTATAGGGGTTGTCCCATTTTATTATTTCCATGGTAAGATGGGACTAAAAAACAGCTCCATGTCCCATTTACTACAATGGGATTTCCAGAAACAGTGAAGTGTCCGGCCTGCTCACCTGTTTCCGTAAGCTTGGCCACCTCGGACCAGTGCTAAGTCTCTTCTCACCATGGAAAACCCCTTTAAGACTAGTGTAGCAAACACCGGCCATATTAAATCTGTAGGCTAAAGTAAAGACAATAGGGAAGTTTGTAAAAGAACACAATTTTGAAAAAGTACATAGTTTTTTTTAGACTCAATTGATATCTGTAGAGAGAATGTAGATTTCTTTCTGCCCCTACCCCCCTCAATTGTATGAATAGATCAGTGGTTGTGCATGTATGCTGTCCATGTATGAATAGATCAGTGCCACGCCTCTTTGTAGGAGGGAGACACCACACCGGACGAAGAAGGAGAGGAAACAAGGAACAAGACCTGAAAGCTAGGGAAGAAAGGAGACCTCCTAGTCAAATCCCTAGTCACAGTCCTTACTGGCTATCAGTATGAACAGAACCCAAAGGTAGATGAGCTCATACGCAGGAGTACCTACAGGGAGTGCAGAATTATTAGGCAAGTTGTATTTTTGAGGATTAATTTTATTATTGAACAACAACCATGTTCTCAATGAACCCAAAAAACTCATTAATATCAAAGCTGAATATTTTTGGAAGTAGTTTTTAGTTTGTTTTTAGTTTTAGCTATTTTAGGGGGATATCTGTGTGTGCAGGTGACTATTACTGTGCATAATTATTAGGCAACTTAACAAAAAACAAATATATACCCATTTCAATAATTATTTTTACCAGTGAAACCAATATAACATCTCAACATTCACAAATATACATTTCTGACATTCAAAAACAAAACAAAAACAAATCAGTGACCAATATAGTCACCTTTCTTTGCAAGGACACTCAAAAGCCTGCCATCCATGGATTCTGTCAGTGTTTTGATCTGTTCACCATCAACATTGCGTGCAGCAGCAACCACAGCCTCCCAGACACTGTTCAGAGAGGTGTACTGTTTTCCCTCCTTGTAAATCTCACATTTGATGATGGACCACAGGTTCTCAATGGGGTTCAGATCAGGTGAACAAGGAGGCCATGTCATTAGATTTTCTTCTTTTATACCCTTTCTTGTCAGCCACGCTGTGGAGTACTTGGACGCGTGTGATGGAGCATTGTCCTGCATGAAAATCATGTTTTTCTTGAAGGATGCAGACTTCTTCCTGTACCACTGCTTGAAGAAGGTGTCTTCCAGAAACTGGCAGTAGGACTGGGAGTTGAGCTTGACTCCATCCTCAACCCGAAAAGGCCCCACAAGCTCATCTTTGATGATACCAGCCCAAACCAGTACTCCACCTCCACCTTGCTGGCGTCTGAGTCGGACTGGAGCTCTCTGCCCTTTACCAATCCAGCCACGGGCCCATCCATCTGGCCCATCAAGACTCACTCTCATTTCATCAGTCCATAAAACCTTAGAAAAATCAGTCTTGAGATATTTCTTGGCCCAGTCTTGATGTTTCAGCTTGTGTGTCTTGTTCAGTGGTGGTCGTCTTTCAGCCTTTCTTACCTTGGCCATGTCTCTGAGTATTGCACACCTTGTGCTTTTGGGCACTCCAGTGATGTTGCAGCTCTGAAATATGGCCAAACTGCTGGCAAGTGGCATCTTGGCAGCTGCACGCTTGACTTTTCTCAGTTCATGGGCAGTTATTTTGCGCCTTGGTTTTTCCACACGCTTCTTGCGACCCTGTTGACTATTTTGAATGAAACGCTTGATTGTTCGATGATCACGCTTCAGAAGCTTTGCAATTTTAAGAGTGCTGCATCCCTCTGCAAGATATCTCACTATTTTTGACTTTTCTGAGCCTGTCAAGTCCTTCTTTTGACCCATTTTGCCAAAGGAAAGGAAGTTGCCTAATAATTATGCACACCTAATATAGGGTGTTGATGTCATTAGACCACACCCCTTCTCATTACAGAGATGCACATCACCTAATATGCTTAATTGGTAGTAGGCTTTCGAGCCTATACAGCTTGGAGTAAGACAACATGCATAAAGAGGATGATGTGGTCAAAATACTCATTTGCCTAATAATTCTGCACGCAGTGTAGAGTCCTAACTCACCCTATAAGACCCTGGCGATTGTGACAGGACTGAGACTACCTGTTCCTCCAGAAATGAAGGATGAACAGAAGTCTCCCTCAGGCCTACAACAAAGGGTAGGGGAAAAACAACACAGATAAACCAAAACAAAATGCTAAAGGGAAAGGAAACACTTAACTTTCCAGTAGCTAGTGCATGGCAGCAACAGGAACTCACAGACCACAGATACCACTGAAGCTATAAATCGCACAGCATTATGGAAGAAGCAACTATAAATAAAAAGTCTATTGATCCACAAGGAAACCTGTCAAATCAAAGCACGTGTTGCCAGTCTCACAGATCTTCTGTCACCCACTGTCGCGGGGACGTCCGTGAGTCTCAGTATGTCCATGATAATCATGCTGTCCATGTATGAATAGATCAGTAGTCGAGCATGCATGCTGTCCATGTATGAATAGATCAGTGGTCGAGCATGCATGCTGTCCATGTATGAATAGATCAGTGGTCGAGCATGCATGCTGTCCATGTATGAACAGATCAGTGGCTGAGCATGCATGCTGTCCATGTATGAATAGGTCAATGGTCGAGCATGCATGCTGTCCATGTATGAACAGATCAGTGGCTGAGCATGCATGCTGTCCATGTATGAATAGATCAGTGGTCGAGCATGCATGCTGTCCATGTATGAATAGATCAGTGGTCGAGCATGCATGCTGTCCATGTATGAATAGATCAGTGGTCGAGCATGCATGCTGTCCATGTATGAATAGATCAGTGGTCAAATGTGCAACTGCCACTCTATTCATCTCCATGGGACTTCTATAGATAGCAGAGTACAGATAGATCTTATAACAGCCCATCTGTTTGGGCCACACGTCCATTCTTTTGTGCTCGAATTTTGGTCACATTGGTCTGATGAAAATATTTTGATGGTCATAAAGTCACAACTGTTTTCATCATAAGGAAAAAATGGAGTCACAATTTAACTTGGATTTGAACCCTATGATGATCTAGGTTTGATTCAGTAGAACCAGATCGAGTCCAGATGTTGCAGCCACACATTGAGCTTTAAAAATCCACCAGTCTGAAGCAAGCCAGAGACTGTTCACACAGTTTTGATGCCATTTTGCATGTACATTATTGTTGGTAATAAGGCAAAGCTTTATATGCCTCCTCTTTTATGTCCATTCTTTTTACTAAAACTAGTGTGAACACAGCCTTGAATTGTGCTCTTTCAGGTGACCTGCACAAAGGGTTAATAGGTTCTAGATGAATACTGCACACTCCTCTCATTGTTGCTGCAGTGAGTGACTTGCAGAAATGTTACAGAAAGAGAAAAAAAAAGAATAAAGCTGATGATTCGGACTTCTAAATGAAAAAAAGGTTGGGTGAAATTCAGTATAGCCTTGGGAGCCCTGGAGCAGTCAATGCACTTGTAGATTATAGGTGAGCGTCTGAAACAGAAAACGTATTAAGGATATTGATCCTCCCATCTATGTCTCATCATTTCCCCCTCCCTTTCCTTTACAACCTCTTCATGACACCCGCTGTGCTACATTCGAAAATAATGTTGCAGGGCTGTCATTACCCAGTTGTGCTAGTCCTTCTGCAGGAACATAACCATTACTACCACAAGTGGTGCGGAGAGAGAGTGTGTGCTTGCACTGCAAGTGGGGCAGCCGGCAGTCTTTTTTTCTACGTGCTATCGATGAAAAATACATTTCAATAATGTTCCTCAGCTTTCGGGGATAGTGTGGAACGATTCAGTGAGCAGATGGATTATGCCAGCAGCCTGTACTCAGGGCCACCAGCGGCATAAATATGGAGCATATCTCAGATCCTTTAGTGGAAAATGTTGCAATAACTACATTTCTATTTTTTATTATTTAGGAAAGGTTTTCATCCAATTTTTTTTCAGTCTTTTGTGTTATTGAACAGATGTAGCTGAGCTGATTTGGCACAACATATTGTCATACCAAAATTGTGGACTGTTTGATCTGACACGTAAAATGTATATTAGCTATTTCTTATTTATAAGGGTTTCTCAGAAAGCTGGACCACTGCTCTAGAAAAAAAGAGGACATACACTGCTCAAAAAAATAAAGGGAACACTTAAACAACACAATGTAACTCCAAGTCAATCACACTTCTGTGAAATCAAACTGTCCACTTAGGAAGCAACACTGAGTGACAATCAATGCTGTTGTGCAAATGGGATAGACAACAGGTGGAAATTATAGGCAATTAGCAAGACACCCCCAATAAAGGAGTGGTTCTGCAGGTGGTGACCACAGAACACTTCTCAGTTCCTATGCTTCCTGGCTGATGTTTTGGTCACTTTTGAATGCTGGCGGTGCTTTCACTCTAGTGGTAGCATGAGACGGAGTC
Source organism: Bufo bufo (assembly GCF_905171765.1). NCBI lineage: Eukaryota > Metazoa > Chordata > Amphibia > Anura > Bufonidae > Bufo > Bufo bufo. Next base: position 313,458,695 of record NC_053389.1, read on the forward strand.
TACAACCCACACAAGTGGCTCAGGTAGTGCAGCTTATCCAGGATGGCACATCAATGCGAGCTGTGGCAAGAAGGTTTGCTGTGTCTGTCAGCGTAGTGTCCAGAGCATGGAGGCGCTACCAGGAGACAGGCCAGTACATCAGGAGACGTGGAGGAGGCCGTAGGAGGGCAACAATCCAGCAGCAGGACTGCTACCTATGCCTTTGTGCAAGGAGGAACAGGAGGAGCACTTCAAAATGACCTCCAGCAGGCCACAAATGTGCATGTGTCTGCTCAAACGGTCAGAAACAGACTCCATAAGGGTGATATGAGGGCCCGACATGCACAGGTGGGGGTTGTGCTTACAGCCCAACACCGTGCAGGACGTTTGGCACTTGCCAGAGAACACCCAGATTGGCAAATTCGCCACTGGCGCCCTGTGCTCTTCACAGATGAAAGCAGGTTCACACTGAGCACATGTGACAGACGTGACAGAGTCTTGAGACGCCGTGGAGAACGTTCTGCTGCCTGCAACATCCTCCAGCATGACCGGTTTGGAATTGGGTCAGTAATGGTGTGGGGTGGCATTTCTTTGGAGGGCCGCACAGCCCTCCATGTGCTCGCCAGAGGTAGCCTGACTGCCATTAGAGATGAGATCCTCAGACCCCTTGTGAGACCATATGCTGGTGCGGTTGGCCCTGGGTTCCTCCTAATGCAAGACAATGCAAGATGAAGGCATTGATTCTATGGACTGGCCCGCCCGTTCCCCAGACCTGAATCCAATTGAGCACATCTGGGACATCATGTCTCGCTTTATCCACCAACGTCACGTTGCACCACATACTGTCCAGGAGTTGGCAGATGCATTAGTCAAGGTCTGGGAGGAGATCCCTCAGGAGACCGTCTGCCACCTCATCAGGAGCATGCACAGGCGTTGTAGGGAGGTCATACAGGCACGTGGAGGCCACACACACTACTGAGCCTCATTTTGACTTGTTTTAAGGACATTACATCAAAGTTGAATCAGCCTGTAGTGTGTTTTTCCACTTTAATTTTGAGTGTGACTCCAAATCCAGACCTCCATGGGTTGAAAAATTTGATTTCCATTTTTTTATTTTTGTGTGATTTGGTTGTCAGCACATTCAACTATGTAAAGAACAAAGTATTTCAGAAGAATATTTATTTAATTCAGATCTTGGATGTGTTATTTTGTGTTCCCTTCATTTTTTTTTAGCAGTGTATTTACTGGCAATACAGTGGAAACGTCCCTGGATGCAATCTCTGAAGAATGGCACAGAGCAGAAATCCAACATTGGCAGAAGAGGTGTTGGAGTACAGGTCAGGGCATGCAAATTGGCAGTGCCTAAGTTGGAGGAAGAGCAGCATACAATACCGCTACCTGACACTGACACTGATTGATACATAGAAGGAGCTCCCATGGTTGACTCCCAGGTTGCGGCCACCGAAACAACTTCACATACAGTTGCAAGAAAAAGTATGTGAACCCTTTGGAATGATATGGATTTCTGCACAAATTGGTCATAAAATGTGATCTGATCTTCATCTAAGTCACAACAATAGACAATCACAGTCTACTTAAACTAATAACACACAAATAATTGAATGTTACCATGTTTTTATTGAACACATCATGTAAACATTCACAGTACAGGTGGAAAAATTATGTGAACCCTTGGATTTAATAACTGGTTGAACCTCTTTTGGCAGCAATAACTTCCACCAAACGTTTCCTGTAGTTGCAGATCAGACGTGCACAACGGTCAGGAGTAATTCTTGACCATTCCTCTTTACAGAACTGTTTCAGTTCAGCAATATTCTTGGGATGTCTGGTGTGAATCTCTTTCTTGAGGTCATGCCACAGCATCTCAATCGGGTTGAGGTCAGGACTCTGACTGGGCCACTCCAGAAGGCGTATTTTCTTCTGTTTAAGCCATTCTGCTGTTGATTTACTTCTGGAGGCAATGATTATGCTTTGGGTCGTTGTCCTGTTGCAACACCCATCTTCTGTTGAGCTTCAGCTGGTGGACAGATGGCCTTAGTTTCTCCTGCAAAATGTCTTGATAAACTTGGGAATAAATTTTTCCTTCGATGATAGCAATCCATCCAGGCCCTGATGCAGCAAAGCAGCCCCAAACCATGATGCCCCCACCACCATACTTCACAGTTGGGATGAGGTTTTGATGTTGGTGTGCTGTGCCTCTTTTTCTCCACACATAGTGTTGTGTGTTTCTTCCAAGCAACTCAACTTTGGTTTCATCTGTCCACATCTGTCCACAGAATATTTTGCCAGAACTGCTGTGGAACATCCAGGTGCTCTTGTGCAAACTGTAAACGTGCAGGAATGCTTTTTTTGGACAGCAGTGGCTTCCTCTGTGGTATCCTCCCATAAAATCCATTCTTGTTTAGTGTTTTACGTATCGTATGTCTGTGAAGGTTCTCATTTATCCAGGTCATGGTATATCTGTAAAGTTATACCATGACCTTGATTTATTCTTTACAGAATAAATCAAGGTCATGGTATAACTTTAGAGATGCCTTGATTTATTCTTTACAGATATTTACGTATCGTAGATTCGCTAGCAGGGATGTTAGCATATGCCAGAGACTTTTGTAAGTCTTTAGCTCACACTGTAGGATTCTTCTTCACCTCATTGAGCAGTCTGCTCTGTGTTCTTGCCATCTTTACAGGACGACCACTCATAGGGAGAGTAGCAGCAGTGCTGAACTTTCTCCATTTATAGACAATTTGTCTTACTGTGGACTGATGAACAGCAAGGCTTTTGGAGATACTTTTATAACCCTTTCCAGCTTTATGCAAGTCAACAATTCATAATCGTAGGTCTTCTGAGAGCTCTTTTGTGCGAGGCATCATTCACATCAGGCAATGTTTCTTGTGAAAAGCAAACCCAGAACTGGTGTGTGTTTTTTATAGGGCAGGGCAGCTGTAACCAACAGCTCCAATCTCATATGATTGATTGGACTCCAGTTGGCTGACACCTCTCTCCAATTAGCTCTTGGAGATGTCATTTGATCAGGGGTTCACATACTTTTTCCACCTGCATTGTGAATGTTTACATGGTGTGTTCAATAAAAACATGGTAACATTTAATTCTTTGTGTGTTATTAGTTTAAGCAGACTGTGATCGTCTATTGTTGTGACTTAGATGAAGATCAGATCACATTTTATGACCAATTTGTGCAGAAATCCATATCATTCCAAAGGGTTCACATACTTTTTCTTGCAACTGTAGATGCTGGCTCAGAGTAACATGGTCAGGCAAACTGGATCAATAATGTGCAGACCATAAACTGTACCAGATACGTAGACAAGCTTACAATCTAAGAATGGTAGTCAGATTTCAATAACACGATAGAAGTAGACCAAAATGACAACAACAGGCAATAGCAGAATCCAGGAAGCAAAAGACAAAGGTCAAACATAGAATAATCAGAGCATGAGAAAACACAAGAGTTCTAGCAAGATAGTCAAACATTTGTCTGTTTGCCCACTGTTGCCCATTGTTACGGATCCACTGCGCTAACTAACCAATCTGGCTTTGGTCATAACCCTAAGGACGTTATTCCAGCACTCTCCTGGCATTCACTCTTTAAACCCTATGCAGGAATCTGGCCTTCGTTGCAGGGAAGCAAGAGGATCGCTACCTCCTGGAATAGTACCAGTGTATAGTCTGAACAGTCACTCAGACTTGAATGCAGGTTTCTTAGATCCAGACAGCACACTTGAAGCATAGATGGTGGGAGACACAGGTCAAACAGGCAGGCAAGGTAAAGATACAGATAAGGCAGACAGACAGAGTTAACTTAAACACAAAAAGAACTGAAACTGCAAGTGCTGGAATACACAGGGCAGGTACAGGCTGGAGCACAGACAGGAACAAACACAGGATTAAAGCAGATAAATCACAATAGCATAAGTCTATCAGAGCACCTTTGTTGGTCACCAGAGAACCTAAAGCTCAGGCACCCTCCATCTGGAGAGGGCACCTAGTCATTAATGACAGAGACATAAGGCAAAAGCATAGAAGCAGCAGCATTGGTGAGTAGCGCAGGTATCATGCCCTCAGGGAAGAGCAGGGCAGTGGCAGACATAGACAACTGACCTAACAGCCATTAGCAGCAGTGGGATTGTGACAACTATATATGCTCACCATCTGTTGGTCATCAGTAGTGGTATGGCTGTGTTAATGATATACACCCACCGTCTATTGTCTATTAGCATTGGTGTGCTATGTAAACTACGTATATATGCTCATTATCTGTTGGCCATTAGCAGCTGTGGCAGCACCAAATGGTAAAAGATAAAGGCAAATTATGCTTGACAGTTGGGGGGGAGGGGGCTGTTACTGATATTTCAGTGGGGCGCAGTTTCTTAAAGGGGTTCTCCGGGAATTAAATAAATGAAAATACTTAAATATTGCTTCATTATAAATATATTCCAAAATACCTTTCATTATTTATAATGGCTCATTTGTTTGGGGAGCAATCATCAGGGGAAACTAAATAGCCACTGTCCCATTAGTTTACACAAAACCTGAGAGGACGGACAGGACAGGCTGTGGTAATGGAGACTGCATATAATAGCTGCTGCTCATTAGCCTTACCTCACCCTCCTCTCTGTACTTCATGTCTCCTCATCTTCACCATTCCAACAGAGATTCACCTGTATTCAGGATCATGATTTCTGACAAGCAGAGCAGAGAGGAGGATGAGGCAGCACTATGGCTCATTGTGGTGAAGTAACTTGTCCTCTTGTGTGATTAGGACAGGTTTTTTGTGCACTTATAGGATGGCGGCCATTTTATTTCTCCTAATGATTGCTCCCTTGACAAAACAAGCCATTCTAAGTAATGAAAGGTATTTGGAAATATATTTATAATAAAATAATATTTACCGTATTTTTTTATTTATAAGACGCACTTTTCCCCCCCGTCTTATAAAGCGAATGGTGCACTTTTTAAATGTCTGACACTGCGATGTGTCAGCGGGGAGGGAGGAGGGGCTGTTTCACTCGCGACGGGGCCCGTTGCAGTCACTGTACTCCATTACACCGGGCCCCGCTCACAGCAGTTTTCATATGTAAAGTCCATTCATGTAATCTTTAAGCAGTGGCTCTGCTTTAAATTAGCACAATCCTCTGTAGTAGTACTCACTATCAAAGCAGCAGGCAGGCCGGCAGTGTAACCTCACTCACTCATTCGCGCTCCTGCTCCTGCTTCATTAATGAAGCAGGAGCGTGAATGAGTGAGTGACGTTACACTGCCGGCCTGCCTGCTGCTTTGATAGTGAGTACTACTACAGAGGATTGTGCTAGTTTATGGTTCAATTTGTTTTTATTGAAAACCATATACATGAAAAAAAAATATATGCATCATGAGCTGGTTACATTTGAGTATATGCAATATGTGGGTATTACAAAAAAAAGTCGCCAATCATCAGTACTAGATGAGTGGAGTAGAACGGGGGAGACAAGACAAAGGATCCAGGGGGGAGGACAAGGAGGGAGGGGGGGGGGAAGGGATTAAGCTAGTAATCTATGCAAGATATAACTGTAGTCAGACTGAGCAGAATATTTTAAGTAGTAGATCCTGAGGACAACCAACTTGAAAAACCTGCTGATGCACGGAATTGGTACCAGGCCTCCCATTGTTTAGAGTGAGCAGCTCCAAGACCTTGATCCTCTGCTCCCAGCTCCTCCAGACGTGCTAGAGAATCCAAAGCATTTACCCAAGTGATCCTGAGGGGGCTATCTGGTGATCGGGGGATTATTTGACGCATTGCTATTACAAAAAATGCCCTTCTTAACTATCTTAATTCTGCCCGGATAAACTGAGAGGAGAGCTATCTGAGGAGACATAGGGATATGAATTTTGTATAGGTATTCGTATGGCTTGAAGACGTCATTCCATAGAGCTGCTACTCCCGTACACTCCCACCAGATGTGCAGCATAGTGCCCCTATCTTTCGAGCACCTCCAACACGTGTCTGGTACCGAGGGATAGAACTGGTTAAGCTTAACCGGGGTCCTATACCATCTAGACCATATCTTATAATTGAGCTCCTGGATCTTGCAGGAGATCGAAGACTTATGGGTGAAAAGGAGAGATCTCTTCCACTGATCAGGTGTGAGAGGGTATCCCAACTCAGATTCCCATGATAGCATAATTTTCTTGGTCGGGGAAGGGAATTTTTCTGTGTCATCCCCGATCTCTCCCGAGTTCAGAATGGCATAAATAAGGGATATAGAATGCCCAGGAGCAGAAGAAGCTAGGCATAGTTTCTCGAAATCAGTTACTGAAGATTGAAGTTGCATACCGGGTGCCAGAGATCCAGTGAAACTGCGTAATTGTAAGTAGTGAAACCAACGTCCCGGTGAGTCAGGTATAATGTGGCCTAGGTCTTTAAGATCTTTAAACCCTCTAACCGAGTATATATCTTTGACCCTGATCTGGGGTCTGGATTGTAAACTAAGGGTTGGTAGGGCTAACAGTGTGGCTGGCATCAATGGATGACCAGATATGCTTGTGAGCGGGCCAGGAATCGTAACTAGTCGGGTCGTGGAGGCGAACCTGGTCCAAATGTGTACTAGAGAAGATAGAAGAGGTGAAAACCTTTGAATATGCAATTGGGTCAGTGTACTTGTCGGAAACCAGAAAACGCCTGGGATCAGACCAGGGGCTAGAGCGTGTTCTATTTCAACCCAGGATTGTGCTAATTTAAAGCAGAGCCACTGCTTAAAGATTACATGAATGGACTTTACATATGAAAACTGCTGTGAGCGGGGCCCGGTGCAGTCACTGTACTCCATTACACCGGGCCCCGCTCACAGCAGTCTTTATATGTAAAGTCCATTCATGTAATCTTTAAGCAGTGGCTCTGCTTTAAACTAGCGCAATCCGCTGTAGTAGTACTCACTATCAAAGTGGCCGGCAGTGTAACGTCACTCACTCATTCACGCTCCTCCTACTTCATTAATGAAGCAGGAGCAGGAGCGTGAATGAGTGAGTGAGGTTACGCTGCCAGCCTGCCTGCTGCTTTGATAGTGAGTACTACTACAGAGGATTGCGCTAGTTTAAAGCAGAGCCACTTCTTGAAGATTACATGAATGAACTTTACATGAAAACTGCTGTGAGCGGGGCCAGGTGTGTCTTATCATCAGGTGCGTCTTATAAAGCGAAAAATACGGTAAGTATTTAAATTTTTTTAATTCCTGGAGAACCTCTTTAAATATCCACATTTGGGCCTACCAGAGGAAATAATTCTAAGGGTCAGAACATGTACACACATTCACATGTTAAAATGTTAAGGCATATTGTTTGAATATGCATAACTTTTGACCAATGGAAGGTCAAACTCTGGGAACTCACTACTCCAGAGAAAGAAGAGACTAAGGGTTCTCTTTAGCATTTCTTCTACACAGTGGTGCTCTTGGCCAGAAGGGGGCATGTTTTGTTTCCTGCACAGCAGGGGAATGGAAGTGTCACTATGCAGGGGATATCATTAGGGGGGTACAGTTTTGGAAGCCTGGAGTGGATCATAAATGAAGAGAAAGTATAGAAGAGAGTTACAACTTCTCTTTTTGGAATTCACTCCTGGTTGTGTTCTTCAAAACTGCATCAGGAAACCTGACCGCATGGTCATACCCACCTCTTGACCTTCAGGACCAATTATCTGTTAATCTGGTGAACCATTTCTGCCCCAGTTAGCAGTAACACCAAACACGGCCCCAATGAGCTAAACTAAAAATGCAGTTCTTCTCTATCAGTGTGACATTGGCATGTCTGCATACATTGTAATCAGGAAAGGAACGCACCGACAGGTTCTCCCAGCTGAATAGAGATTTTGTGCTAATATGTGACACCGTAGGCAGCTATATTACACTGAGGTCATTGTGGGCTAATATTAGTCTTGAACTAATCCAGAATCTTGGGGATAGACAATGTCATCAAACAGGGTTTTCATAAGGTTTAAAGCTGTTAGTAAAACATCTGATACAACAAATACACGAAGCTCCTGTCAGGCATAGAAATACAAAGTCAAACAGCTATAACTGGATGCAAATACTCTGAGCGGTATTCAAATACAATGCGCACAATTTGGGAGAAGGTAGAAAGTCAAGATGAACCATAGCCTGTAACGGCTGTGGCGCCAAGTGGAAAATTGGAACATAGTTAAGTGAAGAATATCATCTTCCACAACACACCTCTAATTAATTGTTACCAGCAAGCTTCATTTATATTTCATGAGGCATTATACAAGTGGCTGGTAAAGCAGAGCGCCGCTAGCACTGTGCTGGGAGGACACGGGGGCAGATTTACTAATCCTATAGATGGTGGAAACTAGACCTGCACCAGATTTGTCACAGGGGCTTAGGCTGGAGGACAAATCTGGTGCCGGGATGGACACTTTACTCTGACTCTAAACCAACTATTGGTTAGCTTACTTTCAGACAGATTTTTATGCCAGAATTGTGGCCAAAAAACTCCCATGTTAGGCCACGCCCCTTCCCATGACATCATTCTTCTTTTCCTTAAATCGCTCCACCTCTCTGACTAGGATCAAATAATCTCTCTAAACCTAAATGTGCCAAATTGCGCTACATTTGACACAATTCACTGCAGAATTTAGGTGTGCTCATATTTAGTGTTGAGTGCATCGAAGTGCATCGAAGTGCATCGAAGTGCACGAAGTGGACTTCGATCCGAAATTTCAGGGAAAATTTGATTTGCCATGAAGCCTAATTTCCTCATGCTTCGTCGTAAGGAGTCGATTTTCCCTGAAATGGGGTAAAAAAAAAATATCATACTTACCTCCTCCATTTGAGCGCAAAGAGCCCACCGCCACCATCTTTATTGAAGAACCGGCAAAATCCAGTGCGCGGTGACGTATGACGTCACCACGCTGGACGATGTGATTCACGGGCCGCTTGAGATTTCCCGGTGAATCTTCAATGCTTTATTATTTTTTTAAATTATAGACTTAAATATTATGAATGCGGCATCTGAGGGGAACAATGCAGGGGAGTCGCGCAATAACCATTCTCTGTCATTGCATCCGCTATTCACAAAGAAATGCGCATTGTGACTCAGACAGGGAAGCAGCGCAATAGCCGTTCTCTGTCGTTGCATCCGCTATTTACAAAGAAATGCGCTTTCTGAAGAGAAAGGAGTTCAGCGCTCAGGCCTGCACTCCTCCAGGGTCCCATACCAGTTGTGTGGTCTGCCTCCATTAAAGGTATGCCACTATTACCCAGGTGGATGTGGTGCCACACATGTGCTGTATGTGTGTGCGCCAGTATTTTGGGCAAGTATGAGTGATGTTTAGTTACTATGAGGCTAGTTTCCCCCAATATGGGAGAGGGGTGCATGTCTCTCGAACCAGTGGGTACAATTGAATGCATTATCTATGGTCTACAAAGTATATATTCCTCTCTCCGAGATCCAAAAATATAGAGGAATAATTTCGGCAGATTCTTATGTTTGTTACTGTGGATATTAAAGGGAGTGAAAAATTAATAACATTTAGATGCCATTTAAAAGACAACAAAATCCATAATTACGACATTTCCCGGGTTGTGCTTTTCCAAATGCCATTTTCTTTAGAGAGGTAATTCTGGGCTTTAACCAGTTTAAACCAAATGGAAATGATGTATTTAACCCTTTCTGAGCAATAAAATAAGTGGGTTTTAAACAGTAGTCGAGTGTAGCAAAGTAAATGAAATCACCCAGAACATCAGAAAATAAGCTGTAAATGTGGAAGAAAATTCCATTTAGTCATTTCTAAACTTGTGTCTGAAAAATGTGTCTGACAACTCATAAAGTGACATTTAGATACAGTATTCATGTCCGGGCTACTCTGCAAAATGAATTCAGAAGTGGCCTGTCATTGTCAGACGTTTTTCAATAGATGTACAGTCACTTCTGACTTTTTAACTATAGGGCACAATTTACTACAATTCACGTACGGCTATGCTTAAGTCTTCAAGTTAATAACCACCTTTAAATATCATTTCATATTGTTTGCTTATCAAATACTGTGCAATAGGTTAAAAATAACATAACATATTTTTATAGCGGTCAGAACTCAGCTTTCCTGATACAGATCTCCAAATTTTCTGTACAGACAGAGAGAGATGCCTACCATCCCTCGGTGCACCCTTGCTCCTCCTGCTTCCTCTGCCGCCCGCCCTGCAGGGTCAGGTTCCTGGATAGTCATCACCCCTTGCCCTGACAATCAAGGTGGAGGGGGAGGGGCTTGCAGAGGAAGCAGCAGGAGCTTGGGCCTGCCCTTTGTGCACAGAACTGCTAATTTGCATATGAATTAAAAGTACTTTTTATCCAAAGTGAAGCAATGGATTGGTATGAAAGGTATCCTTACATTTAGTTGTGCTAGGGATTCTCTTTAACCCTTTGAGAACATGCCAATTTTTTTTTTTTTTTTTTGCCTTATCTTTTTTTTTTACTCTCTGCTTCCCATTTATTTTCTCATTCACTTTCTCATTTGTTAACCTTTTTAAGCCCCTCCCCCCCAGGGGACCTGAGCGTGCAATTATTAGATTGCTTCTCTCATATACTAATATGGTTTAATACAGCAGTGTATGGGAAATTCAGTATATTCCAATGCAGCACTGCCACCTGCAGGAACATTGGAATATACCGGTGATGAGCCTGGTAGACTTGTACAGGCTTCTGCCTATCCCCGTCAATGAACATCTTTCCAAATTTCAGTGCGGGAAAGTGGTTCAGGCCGCAGATGCCATGGTCACAACTGACCCCAGCATCTGAAGGTTTAAATGTTATCCCGATCGCAGATATAAGTCCGGGTGTCTGCTGTGCCAGAGTGGGCACCATCTTTAGAGACGACATCCACCATACATGTACGACACATGTCATCAAGGGGAAATGGATAACATGATGTCTTCCAGCTGCTGCCATTAGAGGGACCCAGAAGCTCAGCACATCATTGAATAACAACTCTGTATTAAGTAAGCTCCCCCTACTGGTGGCCGCAGGTAGACGGGATCTATCTCTCTTTTTACTAGGCGTTTAGAGTTAAGAAAAAAAGAGCTCTGACCACTTTAAAGATATATGAAGAAAGGAATCAACACATCATTTTGTACAACCTAGAGTGAAAAAGTCTCCCAACGTAGGCTGTCGCAGATTCTGAAATCACCAGGTTATCTGAATATGCATTGTTACCTAATCAGATCTAGCTGTATAACCATTTGCCAGCCATGTGCCCATATTGGTTGTTGTCACTCATCCTTTCCATTTGCAGACATAAGGCTGAAAATTATTTTTGACATCCATTATTTATTATAGCACCCATCAATCCTTTCTGTGGCTGGTATGGTTTTCAGGAGGATGCAGGTGAGAAGATGGGACTAGTAATAAGATGAATAGAGCGTCCTTTCAGATAATAAGACGATGATCAATTAGCCCTATTCACTACTGGGAGATTATGTTGTGATGGATGCAGAAGCAAATTATAGATACTTTACTATAGATCTCTAAATAATACTTTAATACTAATGAGAGCTGGCCATTCTTGAATCTAGACTATTCTATTCCCTCGCAGACATGAATCATTCCCTAATCATTACAAATTTTTCAGACAATAAGGCTGCGGCTACATGGCTACTTTGACCGCGACACATCACTCGCAGACGAAGATCGCAGTAGCATTATACCCATTGATACTTATCCAAACATGGATGTGATCTAAAAAAATTCTCATCACCAAACTGCCGAAAATATCCACAACAAAATGCAGTATTGTTTTAGACTCCTCAGCATGTCAATTTACATTGTGGATTCTGCAGTGGATTTTACCCTTAGTGTCCGGCTACATAGCTATGGCGCCCAAGGATCGCAATGTAGCGATGCTAGCATAGAAGTCTATAGGATTACAGCGCGACTCAAACATTTGCAGCAACTGCGACCCCAAGAATCGCAAAAAATCCATCAGTGTTGAATTTTTTTGCGATTCTGGGGTCAAGGTTGTGGCACATGTACAAGTCGTGCCGCAACCCCATTCATTTCTATGCTACCACGACTACACTGCATTTCTTGGGAGCAACAGCCATCACGCGTACACGATCGGCATGTAGCCGAACTATTAATGCAGAGGGTGAAATCTGCTACAGACCCAAAGCATTTCCGAACATAATCTACAACATCTACAGCATTTGCTGCTGTGGAATTCCTGCTGTATTTGCATTTTACCCTCAGTGTATATTTGTCCCACTGGTTCAACTGATTTTTTAAAATTATTTCAACATTTATTTAAAGAATTTTTCACATTTGACCTTAAGGGGGTATTCCCATCACATACAATGGGGACATATCACTAGGATATGCCCCTATTATCTTATAGATGCGTGTCCCACCTCTGAGACCCGCACCTACAAGGAGAACTTAGCGGCGAGAGCTGTGGCTGGAGAGCTGTGGCTGCTCCCATACAAGTGAATGGAAGCACACCATGCACGCGCGGCCCCTGCTCCCATTCATTTCTATAGGGCAGACAGAAGTAGCCAAACCAGTGCTCGGCTATTTTCGGCGGCCCCATTAAAATGAATGAAGGGTGGCTGCGCATGCGCAGTGCGCCCTCCATTATTTTCCCCGCTCCATTCTCGCTGTAGGTGCGGGTCCCAGAGGTGGGACTCACACCTATCAGACAATGGGGGCATATCCTAGTGATATGCCCCCATTATATGTGATGACAAGACCCCTCTAAAACACATAAGCAGTGTGGTCCTATAAGGGCAACCAAAGTTGTATAAAATTTATTAAAAGGTCTGTACGTCAAAAATGTGATGCATCCAGGGGGTGTACAGAAATCTCATAGGACCCCAGAGCAAAACTTAGTATGGGCCCTTCTGTCTCACCCAGTTTCCCAGTACGAATGTGACAATTTTGCCTAGGCAACGCAATGCACAACACCCCAGAAAATTTCATTTAAAAAATGGTGATAAAAAAGTCACACCTGGCCTCTGAACACTATATTCCTCAAGGTATTCACGCCAGACAACTGGTATGAATGCATAGATAAATCTCCTGTTTCCCTTTTATTACCACTAGGGGGAGCTCATTTCATAGGAATTAATGCAGTTACCATTGACTGAATTAAAAGCTGTAATAATCTGTTTGTACTGAGCTCCCTTTAGTGGTGACTGCATAAAAATGGAATGTTTTCAAATTGGGAATTGAAGAAGGAGTTCAGCGTCAGGCCCGGCCTCCTCCCGGGCCCTACAGCAGCCCCATGGTCTGTCTCCATTGAAGGTACACTACTGGATGCATTGCATTTCAGCAATCTTTAGTTTAAGACTAGTGTTGAGCGAACTTCTGTTTTAAGTTCGGCGTCTAAAGTTCGGCTTCCGGTTAGCGGAGAATCCCGATATGGATTCCGAATTCCGTTGTGGTCCGTGGTAGCTGAATCAATAATGGTCGATTATTGATTCCGCTACCACGGACCACAACAGAATTCGGAATCCATAACGGGATTCTCCGCTAACCGGAAGCCGAACTTTAGACGCCGAACTTAAAACAGAAGTTCGCTCAACACTATTTAAGACAAACATATGAAATACCAGTTTTGATAAACTCCCTTAATGGACTTCGTTTTGGACTTGCAAACACTCCTGCAACCACGTTATTGCACTAATGCAACTAAAATGCATTTTCTATCAAAATTGTTTAAATCAAAACTATTCTCCTGTTTTGTCTCTCCTGTGTAGGCCTGTGTCTCCATGGTAACAGACTACAAACAAATCATGTGTGCAGTCTGAATTTGCTGTAGTATATTACGCTCTTCCTTTCTTAATAGAAGTAGTCACCCATTTCCCTTTTAAATGGGCAGATTCTCTCTAGCTTTCATTCCCTATAACTGGTCAGTGTAAATCGCCCTGTGTAAACAGCAATGTGCACCTGATAAGGGAAATATATGGGAGACAAGCGCGATCATAGTAACATCAACTTACAACAGCGATCATTGGGCCCTTACTCTGAGGAGCTGTATACACAAAACACATAAGGAACAAACTCATCCATATTAAACACGGTATATCCACATGTAAAAAAGTAAATGCTCAATCACTGAAAAGTCACCTAGACCTCACACTATACACTGAGCCTCGCCATAACCCTGAAATAACCACTCATCAGCAGCACAGGGTATATAGGATTCTCATTCAGTGCGCCACCTAGTGGTCCTTTCATCTCACAGTTCATAGGCATCAACGTGTGGGCAAAATGATGCACCGCTGATATTCTACAGTGTAGGAATTATATGAGGACAGTTCTGTGCATGAAATGGTTACTCGTATATTACGTTTACCTGCACAAGCGCTGAGTTTTGGTCTGGATACAACATTAGAAGTTCTTAGATTTTTAGTGAAGCTATTCGTTTTATTCTTTGGATAAACGCCATAAAAGATTTTTTCTGCATTCCAGCAATAGAGCCTAACAATGCATATCATCCATTGTCTGAATAAACAGCACAGACGCTTACGTATTATAGAACAGGAGGGATACAAGAAAACACAAAGATACAATACTCTCACATCATACAGTGAAATCTATGTTCAGTATTTAAATAGCGATGATATCTCGATAATAGCTCGTTATTTAAAGTGAATCTTCACCCTTTACCATTATGTTGCCTTTAGGTCCAAAAGTCGGTGCTGATTAATTTCTTGTGTTATTGTATTCTGATGGGAGCTGAGTTTTTCAAAGACCGAGCTCCTGATCAGTGATGGCCAGTTCGCAGTGTTCGCCAGCGAACACATGCGGGCTGCCATCTTAACTCACCAGTCCGGCGATGCACAGGTAAGCCCTTACCTGTGCCTGTGCCGGGAGCCGGTCTGAAACACATGCGGTCACCGGGATCAGGCAGTTCCGAGACAGGCACCGGGGGCCTTCATCAGGTTGTTCTCGGAACTTTGCCTGCTCTCGGTGACCGCATTTGTTTCAGACCCGCTCCCGGCACAGGCACAGGTAAGGGCTTACCTGTGCATCGCCGGACTGGTGAGTTAAGATGGCAGCTTGCATGTGTTTGCTGGCGAACACTGCGAACTGGCCATCACTGCTCTTGATACACTGCATAGACTTATATGTAGACATGTGGACTACCTGCAGCTACCACTAGAGGGAGCATAGGAGCTTGATGCATAGTGTTCAACATATTTATTTATTTATTTTTTGCACTTATATAGCGGTACTATATTCCACAGCGCTTTACATACATTAGCATCCAACTGTCCCCAACGGGGCTCACAATCTAAGGCTATAACAGTATGCTGCTCTTAAGTGTCCTGTACTGGTAACTGCAGGTATTAAGTATTTTGGGGGTCATTTATTAACTGATATACGCAACTTTTGTGATTTTGTTGCATGCCATTTTGTGACATTTCTCCACTCACGCCACTATTCCGACAAGTCGTGAAAAGGGGACATGGGCGTGGAAGAGGGTGGGCTGGAAGGCCCATCTCATTCATCATTATCTACACCAGTTTTTGGTGCACAAAATGTTTTTTGGGAGCTGGTGTAGATTTAAAGGGGTTGTGTCACTTCAGCAAATGGTATTTATTATGTAGAGGAAGTTAATACAAGGCACTTACTAATGTATTGTTATTATCCAAATTGTTTCCCTTACTGGCTTGATTCATTTTTCCATCACATTATACACCGCTCGTTTCCATGGTTATGACCACCCTGCAACCCAGCAGCGGGGGCCATGATTGCACATTATAGGAAAAATCTCCAGCCTCTCTGTTAGGTAGGACCGTGGGAGCTCACACAGAATAGTGTGCAAGCACGGTCACCACAACACCATTTTGACAAATCTCCCCCAACGTGTATATCCCTGCACAACATTCATTATCCAGCCTAAACCACTGTGATAAACAGGTCTAGACAGGTCTGCCCCATAGTCCTCAATCTTCTGTTAGGACCCATGGAACAAGCTTCTAATGGTTGGAGAACTTTGTTTTAGTACCATACACACAATGATGATCATGAATGATTGTCATTTTGGGTCACATTGTTACCAATTTTTCATTTCACGTGTGATGACCAGGACATGGCACAAGGACATTAGATTTTAACTCCTTGGAGATCAGAGCATCTTGTAGATTTTTACAGATCCGTCCTTGTATTTTATGAAATCTAGGTCGTTTTCAGTCGGGGCGAGCAGATAGATTCATATGACTTGATCTGTTCATCTGAACAAACGTACGCATGTTGTGAGGGAGCATCCCCACAGCTCTAGAAGCTTCTTCTCCCGGCAGATTAACATGGTCCCACATTTTGTGTGGTCTTGATAATCTCTCGCATGCGTCGTTACTGCAAACATCGGCGCATACACGGATGATACGCCTACAAATCCGCATCAATGAATTTCCATGTGTCGCCATACGAAATTTCAGCAGCACATGCAGAATCGCTGATTCCTCTTTGTAGATAATCGCAGTAACAGATGCATGCACGAGATGTGCGGTCATGTTAATCTGATGACACAGTGGAGAATTCCTTACAGATGGATATACAAATCGATTCGCTCATCCCTAGTTTGCACCTACCCCTCTGTACTCGGCTTGGGTTGAATAGTAGATTGCCCTCCTGTTAGTAAAGATATTGCAACAAACAAATAGTGCTCCTTTGTTTTAAAAAAAAAATCTAAACATTTTAAAAACTTTCTATATGTTTTATAATTTGCAAAAATAGCATCAGACGTTGCATAATGACTTTGATGCATTTTAATGTCTGTGTTTTGAACTGTAGCATTAAGAGTATGATAGCACCAAAAGGGGTAAAATATACTGTACAGGGGCTCTTAGAGAGGGACTATAATTCATTGTATAAAATGCATTTGTATCCCTCTTACAGCCCTTCGTTCTGCTGGATATTCTGCTCTAATGGGTGTTTGGGTGTTGTACTGGCAGACAATGACAGCTGCAAGGCATTCACACACACATATATATATATATACACATTCATATATACATGCATATGTTCTGTAGCTTCTATAGGTATCCGGCCTGTGAAAATATGGCACAATGTTAAATAAATTGATTATTATTCATGGTTGGAACAATGTCATAAAGTAACGACATGGAAGAGATGACCGGTGATTAATGAATTAGCTAATGAGCTTCGGTAGACATAGACAATACCAATGAATATTCGCACAGTACATGTTTAGTTCATCTGATCACTATTCAAGAGACTTGCTCATTCTCCAGCAACTGTGTTGGCAGACATGTTATGATGAACCTTTTAGCAGTATACTTATGGAGCGAGAACTCCATAGACAATTCCCTATCCAACATTGCCATCTCCTGGTGATATTTAAAATTGCACCACCTAGCAAACGTATATGAATTGGTCAAATGCCACACATTTATCTCAGCTACAAGAGCTTTGTATGTTACAGAGGGGAAGATAGAATATTATATGAACCCTAAATACTTTAGCATGTCCTATTAACACCTTACCAAGTTTTTCACACATAACCTAGTCTTAACTTATTGAACAACATTATGGTTTGCACCTTTTTTTGTATTACATCGCATACAGGGGCTTTTATTTAATTGGTTTGGGGGGAGAAAAAACCAAAATCCCCCCCAAAAAAACATACAAAGCCTAGTTCACACATCAGTGTTTTGGTCAGTGATTTGCATCTGTGATTCTTAGACAATGGCCAGTTTCAGACAGGCATGTTCTCTGCATGAAATACGCAGCAAGTGGAAGCGCAAATTCTCATAGTGAACTCTGCTCCTGTGACAAGACCACATAGTATTATAATGATTTATAATGCTGTGTGTCTCTGCCCGTTCTCTGCTGTAATGATTTGAACACATGTAATGCAGTCAGTATAAATCATTACAGTGGGGGTCAGGCAGAGAAACACAGCATTATAAATCATTCTAATTTCATTCAGTGAATGAAGTAGAGTTCACTACAGGAATTCACGCTCCCACATAAAGCATGTTTCACACGGTGAACACATTCATCTGAAACTAGCCTAAATCAAGGTATAATTCAAGGATTTCTGTTTTTGATCCACACCTGGTTTTTGGCTCACAATGACTGGTGCAAGACTTTGACAAGAACAAATATTGATGCTGTCAGTGGTGTCTGGACGACAACTGAATGGACTGGAGGTCCTGATCGAGCCTGCTTACCAAGAGAAAACGCAGACTCGCCCACTGGTAGCACGGGCCCTCGCTATTGTGAAGGATGAATGTTTGCCCATACGCTGCCTCAATGTTGAAGACTGCGAGTTAATCGTTCCTGGGAATACCTTGCTGGCCAAAGTTTATGTGTTCGAAGGGGATATTCCTCGACGAAGGAGCTTCACGCTACAGCCAGATAGAAGGTCAGCCAGGACCTATGCTGTAGAGTCCCATCAAAGGGAGACCCCAACAGTGGAGTGGAAAGGTTGAGTGATCATGGCCCGGATGGGGGTGGACTGCAAGACCCTGACTCCAGGACAACAGAAGTTGCTGGAAGACACCCTTTGGGAATTTCAGGAGGTATTCTCGAGACATGATGAGGACTTCGGGTGTGCTTCCACCATCGAACACGAGATCCCCACTGACGAAGCTGCACCGATCAGGAAACGTTACCGGTAAATCCCACCTAAAATGTACCAGGAGGTGAAGGATATGGTGGCCAGCATGTTGTAAAACCAGGTGATCCAGGAGAGTCAAAGTCCTTGGGCTGCTCCAGTAGTCTTGGTGCAGAAGAAAGATGGGAGTCTCCGGTTCTGCGTAGATTATCGGAAGCTGAATACCCAGACCGTTCGAGATGCCTACCCCTTCCGCAGATTGAGGAGTCGTCCGCCCTGAGTCATGCAAAGTTCTTCTCGACTCTTGACCTCGCCAGTGGGTATTGGCAGGTACCGGTGGCCAAGAACAACAAAGCAAAGACAGCCTTCATCCTACCTATGGGACTCTACGAGTTCAACAGGATGCCATTCAGCCTTTCCAATGCCCTGGGAACGTTCCAGCGGTTGATGGAGCACTGTCTGGGAGATCTCAACTTCAAGTCGGCATTGATATACCTGGGCGACCTAGTAGTGTTTGGGGCCTCCTTTGAGGATCACCTCCAGAAGCTGCGACATGTCCTAAGATGGCTGCGAGACCATGGGCTCAAGATCAAGCCCAAGAAGTGCCAAGATGGCCGCTCCCCAGCAAGGTGGAGGCCATACAGAAGTGGGCCCAACCGAGTACACTACGAGAGGTGCGGGCGTTCGTGGGACTGGCCGGCTACTACAGGAGGTTTATACCGAAATTTGCTTATTTGGTGGGCCCATTAAATGAGTTATTAAGAGACACTGCGGGGGGGGGGGCAAAGAATCGTCCCATCGAGTGGGGAACCCAGCAGCAAGAGGCCTTTGAAGCAGTGAAAGAGGAGCTGACCAGTGCCCCGATTATGGCTTATGCGCAGTTCAACACCCCATTCCTACTGTACACTGACGGAAGTTTACATGGTCTGGGGGCCGTGTTATCCCAAGTCCAGGATGGACGTGAGAGAGTCATTGCCTATGGCAGCTGGTCTCTGAGGGAGTCAAAGCGCAACCCTGACAACGATAGCTCTTTTAAATTGGAACTCCTGGCACTGGTGTGGGCCATGACCGAAAGGTTTGCGTGATGATGGATAACAACCTGTTAGCACATCTTGAGAATGCCAAGCTCGGTGCACTTGAGCAGAAGTGGTTAACTCACTTTTTTAAGTACCAATACCGCATCAAGTTCCAGTCAGGTAGGTGGAACGGCAGCGCCGACGCACTCTCCCAAGTCCCTGAGGGGTTGTCGGCTCAGAGTGCCAATGAGGAGCTAGAGGACACTGAAACTCCAGAACTTGGTTGATTACCCATGTTCCAGGATGTGGCACATTCAAGTGGGGTGGCATCCGGGATGCCAATGGTGCTGGGAAAGATGTTGGCTGATTGGGAGAGGGTCCAGAATGGCTGCGCGGACCTGTGGAAAGTGAAAGAATAGGTCCGCCAGAAGAGCGGGCCCGTCAGAATAGGTCCGCCAGAAGAGCGGGCCAGTCTCACTTTAGAGGGCCAAAAGTTGTTGAGGCAGTGGGATAAGCTGACTGTTACCCAGGGCGTCCTGTGTTGGACCACATACTTGCAATCAGAGTTGCAGTACCGGCAACAGATCATTTCACAGAGTATGCAGTGGCTGTACCCACCAGAGACCAGATGGCAGAGTTGGCCACTGAAGCCGTCTGCGAACACTTTATACAGGTGTTCGGGTGTCCACAGAGGATACATTCAGACCAGGGGGAATGTTTTCAGGGTACTCTAATGAATGAGTTGTACCAACTGTATGGGATCGAACGTTCCCGCACCACCCTGTATCACCCCCAGGGAAACGGGGCGTGCGAGCGATTCAACTGCACCTTGCTCCAGATGCTGCGGACTCTGGAGGACAGCCAAAAGGCTTGGTGGCCCGAGTACCTACCAGAACTGATGTGGGCCTATAACAATAGGGTACATAGTACCACTGGATACTCCCCACTGGATACTCCCCACATATGCTCCCAGACGGGAGATTGAAGATCTCCACATGCGCGATCCTATGGAGCCACCACCGAGAAATACCACCACATGGGTACAACATGGTGCGATTCACCAGGTTGTGGGGGAGCACTTGGGACAAGTGGTACACCCTACCCCAAGACCAGTGCAGAGGGATGGGCATGCCCCGGGTGATCGAGTGATGGTCAAAGCCAAGCGGCCATCTGGGAAATTGGATGAGCGGTGAGAGGTGGTCCCATACATGGTGAAGGGAAGGGTAGACCCTGCCATCCTGATCGATGAGGTAGAGCCAATAGGGACTGGGGGGCCCTCACGAAACTTACACCGTAACATGTTGAGGTGTTGTAATTTTGATGAGCCGGGGTGCATGGAGGAGATGCCACCTCCTGCAGAGTACAGAGGAAATCCCCTTAGAGGAGGAGGAGTAATGGTGGGTTGTCCCTGCCCCGTTACCCGCAGAGGCTCCAGCCGTGGCAAGTTTGCCACCCAGGGAAAGTGTTGAGCGGTCAACAGCTCCTCTCCTATTAAATGTGCCTGACAAACATCGGCCGGGACGTTTCGTGAACGCGTGTTGGCGATCAAATGTTCGCAAATTGCGCGTTCGCGGCGGGCCCCATTCACTTTAGTGGCAGCCAAACCTGAAAAACCTTCAAGTCATATTTGCAGCCACCAAATACTTACTGGAAGTGCACAAATAGTTCCACAACATGGACAGTGACATACCAGAGGGGAATCAATGGCAAAAATTCCCACTAAAAAATATGTATTTAAATCAGGGGCCATTTTTATGCATCTTAAAGAGAAACTCTCAAAAATGTGCCCTGGTGGAGATTAGAAAATTTTTATTTTAGGCCACGGGAGTACGGGCCCCAAACATTAGGCATTCACCGGACAGAAAAGAACAATCGATTATGTGGCTGGAGGTATATTAGGCAATAGGTGAATAACAATTTTACTGTAGGCCAGTGGAGTATAGGCCCCAAAAATTAGGCATTCACCTGACAGAAAAGAACAAGTGATTATGTGGCTGGAGGTACATTAGGCGGCCACTGATTAACAATTTTACTGTAGGCCAGTGGAGTACAGGCCCCAAAAATTAGGCATTCACCTGACAGAAAATAACAAGTGATTATGTGGCTGGAGGTATATTAGATGGTCAGTGGATAACAATTTTACTGTAGGCCAGTACAGGCCCCAAAAATTAGGCATTCACCTGACAGAAAAGAACTAGTGATTATGTGTCTGGAGGTACATTACATCACTGGATACAAATTTTACTGTAGGTCACTGGAGTAGCCCTATTAGCTACATGGGGGTGTGTTCATGTGCTGAAACATCTCAATTGGCTGTCCTTTCCCACCTGATGGGTGTGTTATGGGTCAAAGTTCGGCACAATGCAAAGAATATGACGCATGCGAACATCGCCATATGTTAGCATGTTCGGCGAATCGCTAACGAGCAAAGTTCGCCGCGAAACGACCTCCGGGCGAACGGCAAGGCCATCTCTATTTCTGAGCCTGTCACTCTATGAAGGTCAAAGAGGCCCAATGCTAGTGTGGCCCCACAGCGTTATGCCCAGAATGATTTTATATGGGGAGGGTTGCTGGGACAACAACCTCTAGTGGGGTGGCATGTGAAATGGGGAAACAGCTCTCCTTGTCTGAACACTGTGTGATTAAATTAAATGTTCTGGACTGACATTCTGCTGTTTGGCCACAATATGCAGATGTTTCCTAACACAGCTACAGACTGCACACATATCTCCATATTCATGAGAGAGGTGCAGTTTACACAAGGTCTGGAGAGGAAGAGAAAGACAGAGAAGATATCTTAGAGGGAGGTGAAGCTAAGGAGCTGTGTGAACAGAGAGTCTGACAGCATCCAGGTGTGAGAGCAACCGTCAAATACCAGAGCTGCAACTGAGTGAAGCTGATCATGTACAAGACCCTGATCCTGTCCAGAGGAAGGAAAATTGCGGCCAGGAATGCTGATGAGAGCAGAGGAACAAAGCAACATGCACAGCGGTACCGCATGCTTGTTGGAGAGATGTTTGTTCTGTTCAGAGTCACCAACAGATGCATAGCAGACCCGGGTCGGTAAGATCATGCACACACCTCATCACAGTGTTGGCACCTAGAGACTGAGACCAGTCCTGTAGTTAGTTAGTTAGGGTTTCTGTTTGTGTCAGGCCACAAGTGTTCATTTCAAGGACTTCATAAATTAAAGTGACATTTTACATTGGGGAGCTGATAAAATTCTCACAAACTCAAACCAGGCTGGCGGTTTCTTGCTCAGGAGGAATACTTAGGCATGTGCTACAGGACCAGTTATGGGAGGGGGAATACTGTAGAACTTGTTAAGATTGTAAGCTGTTGTGCTGCACCGCAGGTGAGCCTGTAGCACACACCCATACAGTGGTTCTTGTTTTTAGGGTAATAACAGGTAAGGTGTGGCAGTTTAGTTGTACCCACCAGCAGGTAAATTACTTCACTTTTCTCCTTCATCCATCGGAGGGCGCCATGCTGTGCAGCACAAGGGTATAAGCTTTTGGGCTGGGTGTATGTAAATTGATTGTATGTTCTCAGCATTTGTGGTTGTGTTTATTGCCACATTTAAGTAGAATTCCATTTTGGCAAAAGCTGGTGTTGGGGTTGCATTCCACGTTCGTGACTTCACTGTATCCTGGGAAGCCCACCCCGTTACACGGCTTACATGGTTGGCCGGTCCGACCCTGATTCTCTTGTACAGAAAAGGAAAAAGACCAATGATGATATGTCCAGACAGAAAAGAGCTAGATTCAGGTAAAGAAATGAAGGAAACAATGCCAAGTACTGAGAGAATACAAAATTTTTCACTTCAGAGCTCTATATTTTGGGCAGATAGTTCGATGGGGTTGTAACCAATTTTTAAATAACTTTGAAGGGTATTTTAAACTGATGAGTCCCAATTAGTTCCTATTAAATATAATCAATTATCAGATCATAAAGCCACAGAGAGTATGGCGGATTGCAATTATACCTGAAATCACTGGACACAGAAACAGTAATTGCAAAATAATTATTTAAAGGAGTTCTAGAGAAGTCTACACAAGATCCATCTGTAAAGCCCCCTTTACATGGGCCAAATATCAGGGCAACTATCGGGAAGCAGAATTCCTGGGTATGCTTCTTTCCAATAATTACATGCCTCGTCAACTATAAATCAGAATGTGGGTGGCTGTAGTAGTGTAAATAGCGGTAGCAGCACTAGCTGTCCGACAAGTAGTAATAGTAGTACCAGAAGGCCACATTTCTCCCTCAGATCCAGTAAATGCCAGATTATTATTGAGGACAAAGAGGATAACACTGTGGACTGGATGGCTTACTCCTCCTCTCAGTCACAGCAATGTCACCTCTAAGTCTGACACCATGCCTTGGAACCAGGGGTCAGAGCATTCCTGCTCCTCCTCCTTGTCGGCCCAGAGAAGACTTTCAATTGCATCATGTCACAGTGCAGTTCACTATGACACTTGCTACCGTGTAGGCTGGCTACATGCACTCCTGTATACTGGCTGTGGTTGACGTTCCCATGTATGCTGGTTGCTTGTGTGGTGCGTGCTGGCTGCGGCCTTTTATAGTATATGAACTGGGATTTGTGTGTTACGTGTCTATTTAGGGTTCATGCTTCCCTGAGCTTGTTTGAATATCAGGTGGTCAGGTGACTTAATCACCCTGCTTTTTAGACCTGTGTGCGATATGCCTAGGAGTTTAGTCTGTCTCCAGGAATGCTCAGTGCAGGGTGTTTGCTCTCCTGACCTGTGTCATTGTTACTGTACCCCGGGTCAGCCTGGTTATTCATCAATGTCTTCTATCCTAGTTTGTCTGTGAACGCCATGCTCACTGTTCTGCATGGGTTACAGGCATGTCTGTATAATGTAATTATCTCCTGATCTGAGTGTGAATGCCATGCTTCCTGTATTACAGTTACGCATGGGTTCCAGGCATGTTTGCATGTCTGTCTGTAAACACCATGCTCCCTGTACCCTAATATGCATGGGTTACAGATTATGTAACTATGTTTCTATTTTGCAATGTCTTTATGTTCTGTCTGTGAATGCCATGGGTTACTTATGGGTTCCATTTAGGTTTGTATGTCTGTCTGTGAATGCAATGCTACCTGTTGTGCATGGGTTCCAGGCATATTTGTATGTCTGTCTGTGAATGCCATGCTTCCTGTTATGCATGGGTTCCAGGCATGTTTGCATGTCTGTCTGTGAACGCCATGTTCCCTGTTCTGCTTGGGTTCCAGGCATGTTTTCATGTCCTGTCTGTGAAATCCATGCTTCGGCTTCCGCACGGGTTCCAGCTATGTTTAAATGTCTGTCTAAAAAACACCATGCTCCCTGTTCTGCATGGGTTCCAGACAAGCTTGTATTGCTATGATGTATGTTCTGATCTGTCTATGTTCACCATGCACTGTGTATCCTGATTTGCATGAGTTTCTATGTTACCCTATCTGTGATCCTGTATCCTGGTCTTGTGTCTGAATAGTATTCTATATCCTATACCTGGATTGCTGATTTCCGTGAAGGTCAGCTGCGAAGTGTACCAGGAATATCCTAGGAGGTAGCAGTCCGGTCACCTACCTGCAGCACAGGCCAGATGCCTGTATCGAGGTTAAGGGGTGAAAACCAGGGGAGCACCAGAATAACAACCTTAGGGTTTGGCCCAAAGTCAAACCGGTCACTTAGCACAATGGTACACTTCTGCCACTGATCCACCTGATCCGCACAGCTTGCTCAGATTTGAAACCTACTGTCCTTCTTAATTGCAGTTCCTTCCTGGCCTGGTTTATTATGATTGTTTGTGTCTGGTGCTTTTGTTTAACCCTTTCTACCCCAGAGGTTTTTTCATTTTTGCATTTTCGTTTTGCACTGCCTGCCTTCCCAGAGCCATAGCTTTTTATTTTTCCATTCACAGCTGGTAATGCTGCTGATACTATGTTGACAAAGACAAAAAACATGGCAGATCTAGGCCAAGCTTGACTCCCACTAGCTATGTGTGAGTATCTCCTATCTGGAAGCTTTAACCCACATTGCCAGTAGAGAAAAGCACATAAGTCATGAGCATTTAAACACAAACATAGGTATCATGGCCCTATTGCAGCACATGAGGTGATATCACCAGATCCAGTGGGAAAATTGTGACCAGCAGTTGAAACAAGACTGCCTTCTTTCTATCTGTCTCCTTTGTGGCAGTCAGGTCGCTCCATATGCAGTACAATGTCTTTGTAACCATCATTATCAGCTATAGCTTGTCCTACTCAGACTATTCCGCTTTCTCTAACACCACTCTGATATCAGCCTTCAATAACAGAATGTGTGGCCAGGAAAAAACAGTAAGCGCCCATCAATTCTAAGATGTGCAAGCTTAACTCACACCTGACTAACTTGCTGGAGGGGCAGTCGCTGCCCTACCACTTTGTGGATTCATTATTATAAAAAATCCTTGCAATTGTCTGGGAAGGTGTACGCTGTTACGGGTAGGGACAAAACATGCCTTTCATGGCCCACTGGGTCACAGTTTTTTGGGCAGTGTTGACACAGCAACATGGCAATGAGGCTAAGTTCTATTGACACCTCCACATTTGTATCAGTTTGGTTCTGCCTCCTCCACGTCCCCAATAGAAACAGGGCAGAGAGTTGCTTCCACTACCCTTTCCCCCCTTTCCTCCTATCATATCTGTAAATTATAGTGTTGGCATGCTGTGTTTGAGCTGATCAGCCTCAGTGAGAGTAGCCACATAGTGGATATGTTGCTAAAGTGCATTAAGCAGCAAACATCCCTCTGGCTCTCTCTCCCCATTTCCAACTGGGCAAGGTAGTCAGCAAATTGACAGAATCCTTGTGGCTATACTGCATTCGGGGGAAATAACACATGCTCCTTGTATAACACACATGGTAAATTTTGTGGTAGAATGCTTTTCAGGGGCGTTGCTAGGATAAAATATTTGGGGCCTGGGGTGTAACGGATCACCTCGTACACCGACCGGGTACCTCCGTTGAATGAATGCTCCTAGTGCTTTCCGAGGACTCCAAGCACTCCACTTGACGCCGTACGCACTGCAGACCCCACGAACCGCCGAAGCTTGGTTGAGGTCTCACCGTCTCCTACCCACCCTGGACCTACGACAAGGCTCCAGGCTCCAGTGGGTGGACCTCTCCTAAAACCAGAGATCAGGAACAGCCCTTAAAAGAGCTAGTAGTTATAGCCAGGGGAGTATACACGTATAGCAATCCCCACACACATGAGACGAGGCTCTATGTTGAAGGTGAAACAGGAACTGACTGTACTTCACGTACAGCCTCTTTTATTCACAAACCAAAAACATAGTACTGCCCACAGGGGTTTGAAATACAACCAATCAGTAATTAACAACACATACAATGCAACTACAGCAACCAATCGTTCACGCCCCCAGAGGACCAGAATGAAGACTGGGACATAGGACAACATATCCCCACAATGCATCATGGTCTCCTCCCCTCTGTCTGGAGACAACCTGAGGAGCAATCCAATTATCTCTCAGAACAAAGGGAGATCGCCAATACACATGTAGATACAACAGGACAGACATCACCATTTAAACACACAATGGGACAATGGCACAATAGAAACACACCCAGCATTTTCCTCCCAAGCTGACAAGTTACAATTATTATAGATTGTTACAACTTTGTGAGTTTACATTGGCCATACATATAACTTACATTAATTCAAACAGTATAACGTGGGGACAAACCTATCCAAAATTCACTTGAATCGGTTCAGGGGTTTAAAAGTTAGTATATGGCCCATAATCCTGGGGCAAGAGGCCAGCAGCCAGTCCTCTCCAAAACCCAGTGGCGAGGTTGGTTTCGCCACACATCTCCCCCTCCCAGGGAAGACTAACCAGATACCTGACCTCACGGTCAGTACCGGAGTTAGTCTGGCAGTCCAACCACAACCCAATACTGGACCTGTTGAATCTTGGGGCCTGGCTCTGTTCTGTATGTCCCCAGCTGTTGAGTGGGCATCTGCTACTCCTCGCTTCCTTGTGGTTCTCCAGCTTGGAGCTGTAGGTACTTGGTGGGCAGAGGCCGACTGCGCTCTGCCCAGATGCCAGCTCTTCTGCTGGGGTAGCCTGTGGGAAGTCCGGCTCTGGAGAAGAGGATAGGGGAGGGCAGAGGCCGACTGCGCTCTGCCCAGATGCCAGCTCTTCCGCTGGGATGTGGTCAGGGAATCCTATCCCCAGGACCTTGTTGCAGATCGGCTGTGGAGAGGAGGAATCGCTTACCTCCTCCTCCTGGCATTCCTGCAGGGTTGGTGGGGGATCTGAACCGGCCGTCCAGTATCTCGGTAGGTCTGGTGCAGAGACCGTGGTCCCATCTGCACCATCGGAGTTAGGGGTGCTGTCCCCCTGTGGTTGGGGAGAGAGATCAGTGGATATCGCAGGCTCATCCCCTGCCCCCAGAACTCGGTTGGGAAGTACCTGGGAAGGGGAGGGCTCGCTTACCTCCTCCTCCTGGTATCCCTGCGGAGATGGCTGGAGATCTGGACCAACCGTCCAGCATCCCTGTAGGACTGGTAGAGAGACCTCGGTCCCATCTCCACCTGCCATCTGTGGGTCCTCCCAGGACCAGTCTGTGAGGTCCCTCAACAGTTGCGAGTAAGAACCACCTGCGTCCACACCTGGCAACTCCGGCTGCTGTTGAGCGTCTGGGCCAGCTGCCCAGCATCCCGGTGGAGAGACCTCGGTCCCGTCTCCACCTGCCTGTTGTGGTTCCTCACAGGACCAGTCTATGAGGACCCCTACTTCGGGTTCCTCTGGCCGCCTCAGGGGGAGACTGCTAACCTCCTCGGATGCAGCCTCTGCTCGGCTGCTGTAACACTCCTTCCGCTGGGCAATTTCGCTCTCTTTCGCCAGTCGGAATTCTCGTTCCATCCTTGCATGTCGCTTGGCTGTGACCTGGTTCCAGATGGCCTGGTATATATCCATGGACACATTACCTCCATACTGGGCCACTCGCTGCCTCACCTCGGCCAGCCAGTCATCTTCAGAGCCTTCCATACTTGTCTGCTCCAAGTCGCTGGATACCTCTGCTCCCCGGGGCGCTGTACGGATACTAGCGTTGCCCTCAATTTGTAACTCCACGAACGGTGTCTCCGAGCTGCTTCTCCTCACACTAGGACGCCATCCCACTGCTTGCCACCAATGTAACGGATCACCTCGTACACCGACCGGGTACCTCCGTTGAATGAATGCTCCTAGTGCTTTCCGAGGACTCCAAGCACTCCACTTGACGCCGTACGCACTGCAGACCCCACGAACCGCCGAAGCTTGGTTGAGGTCTCACCGTCTCCTACCCACCCTGGACCTACGACAAGGCTCCAGGCTCCAGTGGGTGGACCTCTCCTAAAACCAGAGATCAGGAACAGCCCTTAAAAGAGCTAGTAGTTATAGCCAGGGGAGTATACACGTATAGCAATCCCCACACACATGAGACGAGGCTCTATGTTGAAGGTGAAACAGGAACTGACTGTACTTCACGTACAGCCTCTTTTATTCACAAACCAAAAACATAGTACTGCCCACAGGGGTTTGAAATACAACCAATCAGTAATTAACAACACATACAATGCAACTACAGCAACCAATCGTTCACGCCCCCAGAGGACCAGAATGAAGACTGGGACATAGGACAACATATCCCCACAATGCATCATGGTCTCCTCCCCTCTGTCTGGAGACAACCTGAGGAGCAATCCAATTATCTCTCAGAACAAAGGGAGATCGCCAATACACATGTAGATACAACAGGACAGACATCACCATTTAAACACACAATGGGACAATGGCACAATAGAAACACACCCAGCATTTTCCTCCCAAGCTGACAAGTTACAATTATTATAGATTGTTACAACTTTGTGAGTTTACATTGGCCATACATATAACTTACATTAATTCAAACAGTATAACGTGGGGACAAACCTATCCAAAATTCACTTGAATCGGTTCAGGGGTTTAAAAGTTAGTATATGGCCCATAATCCTGGGGCAAGAGGCCAGCAGCCAGTCCTCTCCAAAACCCAGTGGCGAGGTTGGTTTCGCCACATGGGGCTCTGATGTTTTGTCCCAGACCCTGATTGTACTGCTGCCAGCTAGATACAGCTGTATTGCCATCCTCAGGACGGCAACAAAATTGAATCTAATGCACTGGAAAAGTTGAAGGACCTGTGATGACATCACAGGTCATGTGACCAGTAAAACAGGCAGTAATTGAGGGCCTGCGATGATGTCACCATCATGTGACCAGTGCAGGAGAGAACGGCACTGAAGAGGAGAAGTAGTAGGGAAGAAGCCATGGTGAGGTCTACATCAGGAGAGGTAAGTGAAGGGAGAGGCAGAGTAATGCTGGGAGTTGTATTTATTTAACTGGGACTGTATGTTAGGGTTGAAGGGAGGGATGTTATTTACATAGGACTGAATGTTGAGGAGTGATGTTATTTACATGAGGCTGCATGTTGGAGGTGGCTGGGGCAGGGTGATGTTATATACATTGGACTGTGTGTTAGAAATGGCTGGGGAGGGGATGATGTTATTTACATGGGACTGTATGTTGGCGGCTGTGAGAGGGAATTATGTTATTTACATGGGACTGTATGTTAAAGGCGGCTGTGGGAGGGGATGATGTTATTTACATGGGACTGTATGTTGAAGGCGGCTGTGAGAGGGGATGATGTTATTTAAATGGGACTGTATGTTGAAAGCGGATGTGGGAGGGAGTGATGTTATTTATATGGGACTGTATGTTGATGGCGGCTGTGGGAGGGAGTGATGTTATTTACATAGGACTGTATATCGGATGGGGTGGGAAGATGGTGTGATGTTATTTACATAGGACTGTATGTTCAAGGCAGCTGTGGGAGAGGGTGATGTTATATACATGGGACTGAATGTTAAGGGAGCGATGTTATTTACATGAGACTCATGTTGAAGGAGGCTGGGGGAGGGAGTGATGTTATTTACATGGGACTGAATGTTGAGGGGGTGGTGTTTACATGGGATTGCATGTTGAAGGAGGCTGGGGAGGGGGTGATGTTATTTACATGTGACTGTATTTTGGAGGGGGCTGTAGACAGAGAGGGATGATATTTACATGGGACTGTATATACATGGGGGCACTTCAGGGTGAGCATTATAACAGTAGAGGGCAAAATAAATACTGGGGGCACTTCAGGGAGAGCATTATAACAGTAGGGGGCAATATAAATACTGGGGGCACTGTGGGGGGCATTTTAAATCCAGGGGAGATTAGGCATTCTTAATAATAGGGGCTCTATAGGAGAGACTTATAGATCTGCCTTATTTCTATTAAGACCACTATGGGGGCCTTATTACTACTGAGGGGTCTGTAGAGAGCTTTTTTACCACTGGGGGAGCAATAGGGTGGCCTTATTTCTACTGGGGGCTCTGTGAGGGCATTATTAAAACTGGAGGGCTCTTCAAATAATGGGGGCACTCTTGGGGAGCATTTTTACTGTTGGGGCACTGTAGAGGGTAGTATTACTAATGAGGGCATTCTAGAAGGGAATTACTATTGGTTGGACTATGAGGATCACTATTGCTATGGGGGGACAAATTTTTCTTCAGGATAGTATTTTTGGGTATTGGGGAGCACAGCGAGCAGCAGGATAACACTGTTGGGACTCGAGGTTGGGGGATGATGATAGAAAAGTGAGGAACCTAAGATGTTTGTGTGTCACACTCTGCAGAGAATAGGCGCAGCTGAAAGAATTTTTTCGGACCGAATGGAGACGATGATGAGAAGGTCTACATCAGAGAAGACGTCACCTGGGAGGCCCTGGATGTGAAAGGTATGTGCTGCTGTATAGCAAATACAGTACAATGCAGTGTCCAGGGGGGGCTGGGGAGCTGGAGGGTCGACTTAGAGAATTGGGCTATATTCATTGGGGCTTGGGCCCTGGATCTTTTGAGACCCTAGCAACGCCCCTGATGCTTTTTGGCTTGCAGAAGGTGCTAGTTATGTCCAGGAGAATGTCCTCACATTTCATCGATTCTTATGTGCCAAGGAACTCCTGGACTTGCAGTGACAGGACAGTCTGCCATTGCACTGCTTGATTCCTGATGTTCCAACTCATTGAAATCCCAACTTGCATATGCTGGAGCGTCTATATGAGCACCGTCAGATCAGAGAGTGGCAGCTCATCAGAGACGCGTGTCACGTACTCAGGCCCTTTGAAGAGGTGAACAGATTTGTCAGTATGGACAACCTGATATTTATTTTAGAGTTATTGAAACAAGGGAGGGTGGAAGTAGAACATCTTGCTTGCCACCCTGGAGCTGTTGGGGATCCACACAGACAAAATTCCATGAAGGAGGAAGATGAGTGTCACGGTGTGGTTCACTGTGACAGTTGTGGCCGTGTAGGCTGGCTGCATGCCCTCTCATGTACTGGCTGCAGGCTGACTCCTGTGTATGCTGGCTGCTTGGGGATGCGTGCTGGCTGCGTGTCTTGTGTGAACTTGCCTGTGAATGTGTGCTCTCCCCGTGTCTGTTTCTCTGTGCAGTTCTTGTCACTGTTGCTGTGTAGGCTGGCTGCAGGCTCTCTCGCGTACTGGCTGCAGGCTGTCACCTGTGTATTCTGGTTGCTTGGGACTGCATGCTGGATGTGGTGTGTGTGTGAACAGGGTCTGTGTATGGATGCATTTCTGTTTGTATCACTGTACGGTTCTGTCACTCCTTTTTGTTGTATAAGCTGGCTGGCTGTAACCTCGTACTGGCTACAGTTATCCTGCGTATGCTGGTTGTCGTTCGCGCGTGCTGGCTGCAGCATTCTGTGTCTGGTGTGAACTGTCACTTGTGATTGATTGTGTGTTCTGTGGTTCTGGTAATCCTGGTTCTGATGGAGTTAACTTTCACTGGTCTGTTCCTGGGTTTGGTGTTGCCTGGTAAGGCTTTGGTGTTGTTGTTACTTTGTTCTCTGTACCTGTCCTGTGATAATGTTGTTATCCTTGTCCATGCCTTGCCTGTTCTTCTGTAACTGTTCTCTGTCTGGATCCACTCTGTTCCATGTGTAGCCTAGCAGTGCTCTAACTGCATCTGTTAGCCTGGCAGGGCTAAATTGCTTCTGTTCCATGTCCAGCCTGGCAGTGCCTACTGCTTCTGATCCATGTCTGTCCTGCAGTGCCTTACTGCTTCTGTTCCTTGTCTGTCCTGCAGTGCCTTACTGCTTTTGTTTCTGTGTCTGTCCTGCCTTCGTGAGAGGGTCCCTGGGTTTTCCGGAGGGAGAATCTCTAGTCTGTGTGCAGCTGTGCCTGAGACCAACATGCATCCATTGCAGTTGGGGTCCAGGCATCTGCTTCTGCTCTGATTCCCATTTGTTGTCTGATCAATATCCTGTGTTTGGTTGAGTTGCAGTCCTGTGTCTGTGGTTCTGTGCAGGTAGCGGCCAAGTGTACCGGTACTTTCCTGGAGGTGCGACCAGTGAGCCCTCAGCCCAGTACATCCCCACCACCAGGGTCTCTGTAAAGACCGGGGCTCACTGGCTCCTTGCCCTCTAGGGTTTTGCCTCTGGTCTTCCGTTGCACTTGGTTCTGTGGTAGTGCTACCCCTATTGCCTAACTTGCTTTTCAGTCCTGTCATGTTCACTTATTACATGTGTAATAAAGTACACTGTTGGTCCCTGGTCTGTTTCTGCCTGTTTCCTGTTTGCAAGACGTCCCAGAGGTCTGCCTTGGATCTCCGGCACGTGACAATAAGGATGAGGATCTACCACTGGAGGAGGAAGAGGAGAAGAAGTCGGTGGTTCACAAAACTGTTGATGATGATTAGAGATGAGCAAAGTTTTGAAGTTTCGACAAGAAATTCGATATGTCACAAATTAATTTGTGACGAATCGCTATGTAAAAACCTTCTTCGGCCTATCAATCAATGGAACCATTTTGATTGGCCGCTTAGACAAAAGTGCACCCATCTGATGGCCGTTAAAAAAGTAATTCGCTAGTGTAATATGGCCTTTTGAGTAAAAAAAAAAAAATCACTCACCTCATCTACTTGCTCGAGCAGGGTTAGTCTGTTCCTCTCTTGAGTGCAAAAGACCTGCGCTATGCGTGATGATGCCACCACATGATCATACTGGGAGAGCGCGGTGATATCATCACTGCACAGGTCGTTCAACAGGTATTTTCCACTCAAGAGAGGAGCAGACTGCCTCTGCACAAGCAAGTGGATGAGATTTTTTTGGGATTTTTCCGTTCTTTTTAAAACAACTCTAGCTGCCATTTTAGGAAAAATGATTAATTACCACAAAGTGCAAGGAATTCGCTCAGCACTAATGATGATGATGACCTTGACCATGATGACCAATCAGTGGGGAGGCAAAGCCAGAAAGAACTGGGTCCTTGGGTGAGCATTGCAAGTAGTGTTGGGTTCCGAAGAGGTGAACTTCATTATCAGAAAAGTCTCGCGAGACTCGGTAAATAGCTTCGGACATCAAGTTTTAAAATGTTTTTCAAGTGTAAAAATTGAACTTGAAGTCAGCTTTGGTACCGAATTTCCCCAGGCCGGAGCCCATATATTTGAATGCTGAATGGATATCAATGCAGAATTTAAATAAAGTTTTGACCAAGGCGACTTCAGATCTATGATCCAATGCTGACAAAACCTCTCCTAAAACCTTTTACACTGCGTGCAGAATTATTAGGCAAATGAGTATTTTGACCACATCATCCTCTTTATGCATGTTGTCTTACTCCAAGCTGTATAGGCTCGAAAGCCTACTACCAATTAAGCATATTAGGTGATGTGCATCTCTGTAATGAGAAGGGGTGTGGTCTAATGACATCAACACCCTATATCAGGTGTGCATAATTATTAGGCAACTTCCTTTCCTTTGGCAAAATGGGTCAAAAGAAGGACTTGACAGGCTCAGAAAAGTCAAAAATAGTGAGATATCTTGCAGAGGGATGCAGCACTCTTAAAATTGCAAAGCTTCTGAAGCGTGATCATCGAACAATCAAGCGTTTCATTCAAAATAGTCAACAGGGTCGCAAGAAGCGTGTGGAAAAACCAAGGCGCAAAATAACTGCCCATGAACTGAGAAAAGTCAAGCGTGCAGCTGCCAAGATGCCACTTGCCACCAGTTTGGCCATATTTCAGAGCTGCAACATCACTGGAGTGCCCAAAAGCACAAGGTGTGCAATACTCAGAGACATGTCCAAGGTAAGAAAGGCTGACACACAAGCTGAAACGTCAAGACTGGGCCAAGAAATATCTCAAGACTGATTTTTCTAAGGTTTTATGGACTGATGAAATGAGAGTGAGTCTTGATGGGCCAGATGGATGGGCCCGTGGCTGGATTGGTAAAGGGCAGAGAGCTCCAGTCCGACTCAGATGCCAGCAAGGTGGAGGTGGAGTACTGGTTTGGGCTGGTATCATCAAAGATGAGCTTGTGGGGCCTTTTCGGGTTGAGGATGGAGTCAAGCTCAACTCCCAGTCCTACTGCCAGTTTCTGGAAGACACCTACCAAGCAGTGGTACAGGAAGAAGTCTGCATCCTTCAAGAAAAACATGATTTTCATGCAGGACAATGCTCCATCACACGCGTCCAAGTACTCCACAGCGTGGCTGGCAAGAAAGGGTATAAAAGAAGAAAATCTAATGACATGGCCTCCTTGTTCACCTGATCTGAACCCCATTGAGAACCTGTGGTCCATCATCAAATGTGAGATTTACAAGGAGGGAAAACAGTACACCTCTCTGAACAGTGTCTGGGAGGCTGTGGTTGCTGCTGCACGCAATGTTGATGGTGAACAGATCAAAACACTGACAGAATCCATGAATGGCAGGCTTTTGAGTGTCCTTGCAAAGAAAGGTGGCTATATTGGTCACTGATTTGTTTTTGTTTTGTTTTTGAATGTCAGAAATGTATATTTGTGAATGTTGAGATGTTATATTGGTTTCACTGGTAAAAATAAATAATTGAAATGGGTATTTATTAGTTTTTTGTTAAGTTGCCTAATAATTATGCACAGTAATAGTCACCTGCACACACAGATATCCCCCTAAAATAGCTAAAACTAAAAACAAACTAAAAACTACTTCCAAAAATATTCAGCTTTGATATTAATGAGTTTTTTGGGTTCATTGAGAACATGGTTGTTGTTCAATAATAAAATTAATCCTCAAAAATACAACTTGCTTAATAATTCTGCACTCCCTGTATAATCCTCTTCTAAATACTCTTCCAAAGCCTCAACCAAATATTCTAAATCCGCAACTAAATTAGAAATATGTTTTACGTTTTCAGCTTCTAATCTGCTATGGATTTTTCTGCTGCAGATTTTGCTTGTGAACTTAGCCTTAACCATATATGAAAGGCCTAATACAATAGTAACCCTTCATGATCAGTAAGCTTGAGCCAGTACCAAAGCCCACTTCAGATTCCTATTTTAAAATGTTTTTAAACACGCAGATAGGAATACAGTAGTAATTTACTGAATTACCGTGCAATGATGTGAAGCTCGATTCACTCAAGCCTAATGATCAGCTTGCAGAAGCCCGTTGCAGAATAAGTGCATTCTAAGAAGAGGTTTTCCAAAATGGTCCCTTTAAAGATAATTTAATGCATGAACCCAATGAACCTTTATGTTATGGACAAAAACAAAGTAATATACCACACAAGAAAAACTGAAGGTAAGCTCTGCTAGAAATAAAAGATTTTTTTGGCATCTAAACAAGATTGAAGGGGGCATTATCGTCAAAGATCTTATAAGTAGAGCTGACACAGGCTACTGTAGAAAAAGTATACATAAATAGCCACGTATACAATAAATCGTATAGTGCTGCTGCTGATTCAGAAATCAGTGCTGTAAAAGACAGAAGCTTTGCAGCCAGTTAAGTTACATACATTAAAATATATACAGTTGCAAGAAAAAGTATATGAACCCTTTGGAATGATATGGATTTCTGCACAAATTGGTCATAAAATGTGATCTGATCTTCATCTAAGTCACAACAATAGACAATCACAGTCTGCTTAAACTAATAACACACAAAGAATTAAATGTTACCATGTTTTTATTGAACACACCATGTAAACATTCACAGTGCAGGTGGAAAAAGTATGTGAACCCCTATACTAATGACATCTCCAAGAGCTAATTGGAGTGAGGTGTCAGCCAACTGGAGTCCAATCAATGAGATGAGATTGGAGATGTTGGTTACAGCTGCCCTGTTCTATAAAAAACACACACCAGTTCTGGGTTTGCTTTTCACAAGAAGCATTGCCTGATGTAAATGATGCCTCACACAAAAGAGCTCTTAGAAGACCTATGATTAAGAATTGTTGACTTGCATAAAGCTGAAAAGGGTTATAAAAGTATCTCCAAAAGCCTTGCTGTTCATCAGTCCATGATAAGACAAATTGTCTATAAATGGAGAAAGTTCAGCACTGCTGCTACTCTCCCTAGGAGTGGCCGTCCTGTAAAGATGACTGCAAGAGCACAACGCAGACTGCTCAATGAGGTGAAGAAGAATCCTAGAGTGTCAGCTAAAGAATTACAAAAGTCTCTGGCATATGCTAACATCCCTGTTAGCGAATCTACGATACGTAAAACACTAAACAAGAATAGATTTAATGGGAGGATACCACAGAGGAAGCCACTGCTGTCCAAAAAAACCATGCACGTTTACAGTTTGCACAAGAGCACCTAGATGTTTCACAGCAGTACAGGCAAAATATTCTGTGGACAGATGAAACCATAGTTGAGTTGTTTGGAAGAAAAACACAACACTATGTGTGGAGAAAAAGAGGCACAGCACACCAACATCAAAACCTCATTCCAACTTCGAAGTATGGTGGTGGGGGCATCATGGTTTGGGGCTGCTTTGCTGCGTCAGGGCCTGGACGGATTGCTATCATTGAATGAAAAATGAATTCTCAAGTTTATCAAGACATTTTGCAGGAGAACTTAAGGCCATCTGTCCACCAGCTGAAGCTCAACAGAAGATGGGTGTTGCAACAGGACAACGACCCAAAGCATAGAAGTAAATCAACAACAGAATGGCTTAAACAGAAGAAAATACGCCTTCTGGAGTGGCCCAGTCGGAGTCCTGACCTCAACCCGATTGAGATGCTGTGGCATGACCTCAAGAAAGCGATTCACACAAGACATCCCAAGAATATTGCTGAACTGAAACAGTTCTGTAAAGAGGAATGATCAAGACTTACTCCTGACCGTTGTGGACGTCTGATCTGCAACTACAGGAAACGTTTGGTTGAAGTTATTGCTGCCAAAGGAGGTTCAACCAGTTATTAAATCCAAGGGTTCACATACTTTTTCCACCT
Source organism: Bufo bufo (assembly GCF_905171765.1). Lineage (NCBI taxonomy): Eukaryota > Metazoa > Chordata > Amphibia > Anura > Bufonidae > Bufo > Bufo bufo. The sequence goes on from NC_053389.1 coordinate 313,496,652, forward strand.
GCACTGTGAATGTTTACATAGTGTGTTCAATAAAAACATGGTAACATTTAATTCTTTGTGTGTTATTAGTTTAAGCAGACTGTCTATTGTTGTGACTTAGATGAAGAACATATCACATTTTATGACCAATTTGTGCAGAAATCCATATCATTCCAAAGGGTTCACATACTTTTTCTTGCAACTGTATGTAAAGTTTTTTCTGTGGCCGCAACCTGGGAGTCAACCATGGGAGCTCCTTCTATGTATCAATCAGTGTCAGTCTGGTAGCAGTATTGTATGCTGCTCTTCCTCCAACTTAGGCACTGCCAATTTGCATGCCCTGACCTGTACTCCAACACCTCTTCTGCCAATGTTGGAATTCTGCTCTGTGCCATTCTTCAGAGAGAGATTGCATCCGGGGACGTTTCCACTGTATTGCCAGTAAATATGTCCTCTTTTTTTCTAGAGCAGTGGTCCAGCTTTCTGAGAAACCCTTATAAATAAGAAATAGCTAATATACATTTTACGTGTGAGATCAAACAGTCCACAATTTTGGTATGACAATATGTTGTGCCAAATCAGCTCAGCTACATCTGTTCAATAACACAAAAGACTGAAATTTTTTTGGATGAAAACCTTTCCTAAATAATAAAAAATAGAAATGTAGTTATTAGTTTAAGCAGACTGTGATTGTCTATTGTGACTTAGATGAAGATCAGATCACATTTTATGACCAATTTGTGCAGAAATCCATATCATTCCAAAGGGTTCACATACTTTTTCTTGCAACTGTATATCAATTACAATATGCATTGTATTTTAATCCTAAGGCCTCTTTCACACGAGCGTGACGGATTAGGTCCGGATGCGTTCCGGGTGCGTTCAGTGAAACTCGCACCATTTTGCAAGCAAGTTGTAATGGTCGCGTACACACACACACACAGGGGGGAGGGAAGTGACCACTGCGCTCCACCCTTACCCCTGGCCCTGCCTACTTGCCTCGCGAGTCCTAATGACAGGGGACAACTGGACGGCAATCCCTAGCTTGTAATAAGTGCAGGGATGACAGACAGACAAACAACAGAACGTGAACGGACCGAGTCAATATCAGGAAAGCTTCAAAGTACAAATGGAGCAAGCAGAGAATTGTCAGGAGAAGCCGGGGTCATAAATACCAGGAGAGTCATGAAGTACCAAAGGAGTCAGCAGAGGATCGTCCAGGAGGAAGCCGGGGTCAGAATACCAGGAGAGCAGCAAAGTACACAAGGAGCAGGCAGAGGATCGTCAGGAATTCAGCAGGAGGTAAGTACGCTAGGAAAGACCAAATCACAGGTGGAACCTAAATTAACAGGCAACCTGTGGCCAGCAGGCTGCCTGTATTTATAGTGGGGAGTGAGGGTCATGTGACGTGGCCAGCGTCACATGACGGCCGGCCCAACCAGTCGAGCACCGAGTGATCAGCTCGGCGCTCAAGGCAGACTAGGAGCAGGGAGCCACCCAGCTAGTAAAGCCGCCCTGGGAATGAGGTCAAACACAGAACCTCATTCCAAAAGCTAAGCAGCAGGTCTGCGGCTAATGGGAGACCGAGTGCACCTTCGGAACCCCGTTACACAAGTTAAGTCAGTTTTGTCTGCGATTGCGTTCAGTTTTTCAGGGTTTTTTTTCGCGCGGGTGCAATGCGCTTTGATGTGTTTTTCACGTGCGTGATAAAAAACTGAAGGTTTACAAACAACATCTCTTAGCAACCATCAATGAAAAACACTTTGCATTCGCACTTGCTTGTGTATGCAATGCGTTTTTCACTGAAGCCCCATTCACTTCTATGGGGCCAGGGCTGCGTGAAGAATGCAGAATATAGAACATGCTGTGTTTTTCACACAATGCAGAACTGATGTGTGAAAAAAAAACACTCATGTACACAGACCCATTGAAATGAATAGGTCAGGATTCAGTGCGGGTGCTACGGATTCCTCACGCATTGCACCCGCACCATGTGCTTTTCAGAGATGGGACCTTTTTGCTGTATTGGCCCTCCATTTAAAAGAGCTCCATATGATTTTCCACCACTGCTCTGAGTAAATGCATGCTTGACAAAGCTGAGCATGCATATGCATGGAGGGTCAGGAGAAATAGTTGTCAACTGAAAGAACACTAGTCATAAGTTATCCAATATGTATGAAGAGCTTAAAGGCTACAGAATCTTCAGAATCATTTTTATTATTGATATATTTTGTGTTAAAGACATTTTTGTAATTGTTTTTTATTAAAAACATTGCACGTTTGGCTGCTATGGTTTACAATACATACTGCGGCTGATGGTGTTCTGTGATAAATCCTTCCGCTTTTTGATGACTCCGTCTCTGGTCCTTCTCTGACGTCTTCTGAACAATCTTCTATGCTGATTTCTGCCCACCTCAGTGCAATTTTATACCACACCCTGCTTCAATTCCTCACTCTTTGGCCTCATGCACACGACCGTTTTTCGGGTCCGCATCCGAGCCGCAGTTTTTGCGGCTCGGGTGCGGACCCATTCACTTCAAAAAGATGCGGAAAGCACTCCGTGTGCTGTCTGCATGCTTTGCTCCGTTCTGTGGCCCCGAAAAAAAAAAAAATAGTATGTCCTATTCTTGTCCATTTGGCGGAAAACAATTGGCATTTCTACAATGGGCCGTCCGTTCCGTTCCGCAAATTGCGGTCGTGTGCATGAGGCCATTTCAAGATCTCTGCTGGATATCAATGAATTTGAATGATATGAAGAGGCTGATGAACTGTACAGACCCAATGCATCTTGCAGTCGAGAGTTTGCTAGTTTGCTACAGTGTAGCCATTCGAGGGAATGCAGTATGTTTTACCTACAAAGATACATGGTACATCAAGACAGAAGAAACATTTTACAGGTGATTTTCTTACAGAACATTAACCACACTTGAAATAATCTGGATAGGTCATCAGGATCTGATTGATGGGGGACCGATACCTCGGATCCCCACAATCAGCTGTTTGAGAAAGCACCGGCGCTCCTGTGAGCACAGCGACCTTCTCACGGCTTCTAAAGCACAGCGCTGTACATTGTGCTGTGCTTGGTATCGCTTTCAGCCCTATTCACTTCAATAGGGCTGAGCTGACTTAACCAATGAATGTGTTGTCACATGGCCTAGGGAAAGCTGTGAGACAAACACACAGTAGTGCTGATGCCTTCTCAAACAACTGATCGGCGGGGGTCCCGGGTGTCGGACCCCCACCGATCAGATACTGATGACTATCCATGCCTCCACAATGTTTCCTAAGACACTAAAGGGTTACTGTAAGTAATAGACCTCAGCAGCACTGATGTATGTTATTGGGTTCTCATTTTTTGGGGGGGTGTAAGAGAGTGAAATTCACATCCCTGCTCGAATTTCCAAAATGATTACATTACAGAAGATTGAATTTTTCTAACAAAAGTCAGTTACACGAAAAAGATTGGTTAAATGTGTTTGACCTACTAAATTGAATACTTTTCAAAGTAGAAAATTAGGTGATAAAATGAATGAACTGTGAAAGTGGAAAAAGAGGCAAGTAAGGGCACAACACTTCATGTGTATAATGTCCCCTTATAATTACAGTGTGGTCCGTGACCTATCATTAAATCAGAATACAATACACATGCAGGTTGCGAGGAGGGGGCTTCAGCCAGAAATTATTGGAAGAAGTCAAGGGGATAGGAAACAAAATGAATGCATAAGAGTGGGAATCAGAATCATAGCGTCACATACTATGTAGTGGCCATGCCTGGTTACGCACCTTAGCTTCAATTCACTTGAATGGGAGATGAGCTGCAGCAACCAGGCCCAGCCACTATGCGGTGGACAGAGCAACAACCTAGCCATTTTTCTTCACTGCCGTAGGTCAGCTTTAAAGGGGCAGGGCGCTGTGGATGACACTGTTAAGGGAGAGTGCTGTGGAGGTCACAGTTAATGGCCATTAAGGCCACCCTCAAAAGACGGACTTAACAACCACCCCCAAGTCCAGCTAAGCCACGCCACAACCAGTTAGGCCACGCCCTCTCACTCCGCTCCACTCTCACTCCGCAGCTGACAGGGATTGAAAAAATGAAGGTAGAAATCAACCTCTGTCAGCTGCAGGGATGGGAGGGACGGTGACTTTCTCCCTGCAGCTCACACTCTGACAGTACTGTGCTGCTGTCTGAAAGTGAGCTGTTCTAAAGAACATCCCTGTATCTGTCCAGGTCCTGCACCAGACGGAGGACAGGGAGTGAAAACCGGACTGTCCGGCCTAAAACCAGACCTCTGGCTACCCTAGGGGCAGGCTGCTGTGGAGGTCACAGTTAAGGGCATGGTTCGCTATGGAGGTCAGTGTTAAGGGGCAGATTGCTGTAGAGGCCACTGTTAAGGGGGCAGGGTGTTGTGGAAATCACTTTTAAGGAGACGGGGTACTGTGGAGGTCACTAATAAAGGGGAGGTTGCTGTGGAGGTCACTGTTAAAGGGGAGGTCGCTGTGGATGTTACTGTTAAGAGGGCACGCCACTGTGGAGGTCACTATTAAAGGTGCGGGCACTGTGGAGGTCACTGTTAAGGGAGGAGGGGACTGTGGAGGCCACTATTAAAGGGGCATCAGGGTACTGTTAGGTCACTGTTAAGGGAGCGTGGTACAGTGGCAGTCACTGTTAAAGGGGAAGTTGCTGTGGGGGTCTCTGTTAAGGGGGACGGGAATGGCGAGGTCAGTTAAGGGGACTGTAACCTATGGTCAGTGTTAAGGGGCAGGTGCTATAGCGGTCACTGTTAAGGAGTGGGCCCCTGTGGAGGTCACTGTCAAGGGGGTGGGGTGCTGTAGAACTCACTGTTAAAGGGGCAGGCTGCTGTAAAGGTCAAAGTTAAGGGGGTGGGCTGCTGAGGAGGTCCCAATTTAAAGGAACAGGGCATTGTGGGGGGGCAGTGTTAAGGGGTGGGGGGCTTTGAAGGTCACTGTTAAGGGGGCGGGGTGCTGGAGAGGTCACTGTCAATATCTTTTAACAACACACACATGAAATTGATTAAATATACCCGTGCGAAGCCGGGTCCTTCTGCTAGTCTAATATATAAAGCTGAGTGTATGTATGTGTGTATGTTTGCTATAGGAATCCACACCATCACATTTACAATCACAAAATATTGCACAGCCGCCTCCTGTGACCCGGAGAACATCATAGACTATGTTTTGAGTAGAAATTTTCACCCCGCGCTTTTCAATTATTTGCCAAAAAATACGCTTAGTAAACTAACCGCCAAACTACAGGAGCCATCGTCTGTTGGCTGTTGAGGCAGTCAGCCTGGATATTCATTAGGTTGCATATAGCAACCAATCACAGCTCAGCTTCTATTTTCCTGCAGGTCATTAATATGAGCTCTGATTGGTGGCTACAGGCAACGAAGGACATTCTTAGTATAAAACAGCCTATGTGTGAGTTAATATGATTATGATTGCGACGCTTAGCCAACGTTGTTGTAGAGGCTGATGTAACTCACATGACCTTATGTCACCGCCAGTTCTGTGAGAAGGTCTGGCAGACGTTCTTCTCTACCTCTTGTATGAAGTTCTTTATTTTGGTTTCACTTTCTCATCTCCTTTCCTTCTGCCAGGTGTCACTTATTTAGACTAATCGTCTTCCTTTATATTCCCTCCCATACTGCCTCACTTTGCGGTTTATACTACTTCCTGGATGAAGTGTTCACTGCTGGAGGCTGCTTCTGCTGTTTGCTCAGATAAGTCCTTTACTTTATTGTGTTTCCTTGCTCGCTTGGATCTAGGTGACCCTGAATCCATCCGTATTAAGTGCAGGGAGCCGGTAGTCATGTCCCCTCACTATTATAGGGTTTTCAGGTGTCACACAGACTTAGGTACCTGGGCATGCAATCATCTACCATCGAGACCCTTGCATGTGCATAGCAGTCAGGGAGAGCTCTTAGGGTTTTATAGGGCTCACCTATAAGCTCCTTAGTTTGTGATCAAGCCAGTTGCTCATTTATTCATAAGTTCCAGCTATCTGCAAACTTCACCCGTGACACCTTAAGTGTATAAAAATTCCGTGGGGTTTTATATACTGTCAATTAAAGACAAAAATGCCCCGCTGTGGAGGTCTTTGTTAGGGGGTCAGGTGGGGTGTTGCGGAGGTCAATGTTAAAGGAGCGGGCTGCTGTGAAGGTCAAAATTAAGGGGGTGGGCTGCTGTGGAGTTCACATTTTACGGAGACGGGGCACTGTGGGGCGGTTAGTATTAAAGGGTGGGGTGCTGTGGAGGTCATTGTTATGGGGAATACAACACACACAAACATTAAATGAAATAGATGAAATATACCCGTGCAAAGTCGGGTCCTTCTGCTAGTAGTTTATATTGTTCTCAGAGGCAGACAGATTTACAGTACTTCATTATTAATGTGGAGCCATCGCTCTGGTATAGACCAGATAAACAGATTCATGGTAGTAGACATTTATCATTTACTGGCAGCACTACTCTTCCATTTACTGATCGTCTAACACCTCGTGGAGGATAAGATGCACACTGTACTAAATGCTCTACGTTCTTGGAACCCTTGATTTAAGTAGAACCTTATCTTGTGATGTTGTTGCTAATTTTTTACCTTTTTTTCTTAGCTAACACCAACTCAAAAATATGTTGCACTGATAACCCAGCTCTGCTACCTATCTATATAAAAGAGTTTTCTGGGAGTAGAATATTGATGGCCTATCCTTAAGATAGGTCATCAATATCTCATAAATGGGGGTCCAACCCCTGGCACCCCTGCCAATCAGCTGTTTAAAGAGGCTACAGTTCTCCGGAGAGCCCAGTGGTCTCTTTCTAGGCCATTGACATTGCATTCATTGGCCACATGACCTATGTGCAGCTCAGTTCCATTCAAGTAAATGGGCATGGGCTGCAATATCAAGTACAGCCACGATACAAGATATAGCACTGTGTTTGGTGTACTGTGAGGGGGCTGCAACATTCGCAACCTCTTAAAATAGCTGATCAATGGGAGTGCCAGGTGTTGGAACCCCACCAATCAGATATTGACGACCTATCCTGAGGATAAGTAATCAATATTCTACTCCTAGAAAACCCTGTTAAGATGTAGAATGAACCATATTTTCAACAGGTACTCTGTATCATCCTAACCGGTCATATAGGCCCCTTAGAGATTACTATTTAAAGGGAATCTGTCACTAGCAATTTACCCCAAAATTTTTTTCATGAATCCATGTTTAACAGAGTATCTTTTTTCCATCTGTCTTATTCTTTTAATTGTCAGTCTTGTCATTTCTTCAAAAAATCGATTCTTATGATATGTAAATGACGCTGTAAGGAGCCCAGAGGGGCGTTCTTCTTTCTCCACGGTGCCCAGGAACGCCCCTCTGAAGTGCCGTGCCCGGCTAAATTTGAAAACTAATAACGCCTCCAAGTTCATCTAAATCGCCTCCCAGAGGCGCGGCTAAGTGCTCAACACCCCCCCTCCTCAGCGCCGCGCTCTGCAGCAAACACCCCGATCCTCCTCTCGCCGGCATCCCAAAACCCGCGCAGGCGCAGTGCCGTCAGTCATCTTATCATAGCGCAGGCAATCGCCGGCACTGCGCCTGCGCGGGATTTGGGATGCCGGCGAGATATCATAAGAATATCATAAGAATCGATTTTTTGAAGAAATGACAAGACTGACAATCAAAAGAACAAGACAGATGGAAAAAAGGTACTCTGTTAAACATGGATTCATGAAAAAAAAAAATCGGTAAATTGCTAGTGACAGATTCCCTTTAAAGGGATTTTCCAGTTTGAATAAACATCCTTAAAAATAGTCTTTTATTAAGGCAGCTGTCCTTCTTTTACCTTTAATGCTCCTACCTTATGTTCTGGGCTGTGGTCGCATGACCATATTTATTGCACTTCTTTCCTGTTTGCCGGGAAGTTATGTGCAAGGGTGTGTCAAAGCAGCGGCAGTGATAGGTGAATGTCTATGTAACTAGCTGGGAGTTCTTGGGGACGGTGCTGGAGCTGTGGCAGAGAAAGGAGAAGTGCATCATGGGTTTGGTTGGATACAGGAACAGGAAGTGCTACATACTGGATATTAAGAGACCAAAGTGATTAGTTTACATGGTGAAAACAGGTCAGTAGAGTCCAGTTTGAAAAAGAAAAGGCATGGGGGAGATGTACATGAGGTAAGCAACTACATGAGCATACCAAAACCACAGTAATCCCAGAAAACCCCTTTAAAGTGCTATTTTCTAAGGGGTGCAGTCCCACTGTACATTTAATGGAACTGACTTGGCTCAAAAGACACCCCATGTGGTCTAACTGCTTGTTTGATCTGTACCCTTGCAATAGTTTGTAGGGGACCCTGACTCCTGGGTCAGTTCCTACTCACACCTTTTTTTCCATGAAATTTTACAGCAGGGGTGCACAACCTTTTCTGGTTGGGGGCCACATTGTCACTGAAGAAATCCCAAGGGTCGAAAATAAAAGTTAAAGGGGTATTACCAACTGAAATACTGTATTTATGGCGTATTGTACATACAGTATGTACTATAAATGTCTGGTTAAACCTCCAGGATTCCCATCTAATGGGAGAATGCATAAAGAATGCATGTGAGCAGCCACAAGACATAGACATACGTCTGTCGCCAGATGGTTGGGGGCCGCACCGAATGATATCTAGGGCCGCATGTGGCCCCCGGGCCACAGGTTGTGCAGCCCTGTTCTACAGTATGTGAAAAGGCATTGCATGCCGAAAGTGCAAAAGGAATCTATGCATGGCCTAGAGCAGGGGTGCACAACCTTTTCTGGTTGGGGGCCACATTTTCAGACTGAAGGAATCCCAGGAGCCAAAAATAAAAGTTAATGGGGTTACAAACTGAAATACTGTATTTATGGCATATTGTTCATACAGTATATACTATAAATGTCTGGTTACACCTACATGATTCCTATCTAATGGGAGAATACATGAAAAATGCATGAGAACAGCCACAAGACATAGACATACATGTCTGTCACCAGATGGCTGGGGGCCGCACAGAATGATATCAAGGGCCGCATGTGGCCCCCGGGCTGCAGGTTGTGAACCCCTGGCCTAGAGTCTGCTGCTGCTGCCTTTATGATATGTACACCCTTGAATATTAACTTTACTTCAAGGATTTACCTTTATATGAGAAGATCTTAAAGTGTTAAAAGACTATTAGCCAAATTCTTTGAAATTGGGGCTAAATTTACATTTAAATTATTGCTATGTGTATTGTGAAAATTAAATATTCAGAATATCTAAATGATTATTTAATAATCCATTATGTAAAGAAGAGTGCAAAGAAAGGTTGTCGATGCTTCCTATACCAGGAAACAAATGCCTAAATTTAAATGTTACTTGGATTTTGCCCTATGTGGCCTTTTAGTTTAGCCTAGTTCAGTTGTCTTTCTTGCAGCACTTAAATTCCTGTAAAGCTCGTTTGGTGGGTGTACCATATTATATAACATTATAATAAAATCTGCACCCTTTTCTCCAACAAAAAAATTGGGTCAGAATACATTTTCTATAAAAGTGCTATAAAAGTAATCTGTCGCCAAGACTGTCCATTAATATGGACCTATCACCTCTCCTGACATTTAGGTTTTAGTAACTACTTATATTCCTCATGAAATAACAATTATGGGGCATCTTTTCTTATTTCTGTATGTGGTAAAGTTCCTCTTTTAATCCTGCTAGAAGTTTATAAATACATGTATGGCTGGTTATTACCAGACAGGGGTGTGTTCCTGCACAGTCTGACACTGCCAGCACTGTTTGGACAATGTCATGCTGTGCAAGGATACAGTTGGCAATTTGTAACACCCAGTTGACAATTTCGCTATAAACTTCTAGTAGGAATAATAGTGGAATGAAACAACAAACAGACATGTTAGGATGACGACAGGCCCTCTTTAAAAGAGTCAAAGACTATATACTGTACACATTTGCAATGATTTTTTTAATACATCAATACATTTAAATAAATAAAAAAACTTTTTTTGCAAAAATAAAAAATCTACTGTCTGCCTTTCCAACACCTACTGTATATGTGTCCATGATTACCGAATACAAATAAACCAATGGCAGCATATTGCAGTTATACGCTTTCCCATCTGTCATCTTCTTCTTGCTCCCCGAAAAATGAGCACTGATTGATGATATGAAAATTGATCGGTGCTCATTTGAAGGCCTTTCACATGTCCTGATGCTGAGTGAAAAGGGGAACCAACGATTGCTATATTCACTTTGCTCATTGTCGGCAGCACATTCTCTGTTTACACAGGGCCATGGGCTGCCAATAGTTATCTTGAACAAGCATTCATCCAAATAGTTTATTTTTATAAAAAAAATATTTTTTACTGCATTTAGGGAAAATTGATTTGTTACCACAAAGCGCAAGGAAATTCAGCTCAAATTTTTCCTGAAATTCAGATCTAGGTCAATTCGTTTGACTTTGATTCGCTCAACACTACCCCTGTGCAAGATTAATATCTTGGTTCCTTGATGTTCAACTATGGGAACCAATGTGCCTATTTATAGGTGTATTGGGTCCCCTTGCCTATAAGACTTCTGAGCAGTTGCCCATACTGCACCTATGATATTTCCCTCTTAGGCTTGTAAGGGGTTACACTCTCAGGCAGGGCGGTGATGACAGATTACTTTGCAGACCACAGAGTTAAAGTCCAAATGTTGCTTTATTTGTATACAGGCAACCCCAGTTATAATTCACTGGGTAAGGTGAAGGTCCAGCACCACAAAACATAAACCAAACCAAAATAAACACATGCCCGTCTGGGCTCTGGCTAATACAGTGAAGTTCCTAAATCACCTATTGAACACAGGTCACACAGAGAATTCGGCTTCTCTAGCCAGCAGCGCAGCCATCTTCCCAGACTTTCTCCAGGCATTACTCTCCCCAGACTGACAACCTGGAATGTGCTTTATTTCCCCTTGACGATCTCAGCTGGGGATCCCTCAGGCTAGGGGAAAACCTGTCCTGGAATGGGGTGGACTGGGGAGGTCCCTTTACCACGCCTACCTTCTCCCAGTCCAATAAAATCCAGCCCATAAACTTAACAAAACTGTCTCAGCAACCTACACATTGCTGAGACCATTTTAACCTTCTGGATTTTATTTACCTCACCCAGTTGAGGAAGCTGGGTGGGATATACACCCATTCCAGGACTTTACCATACACTTTTCTGTTCACCTTACCACAGGCTATATTGTAAAGGCTCAATCTATAACCAACTATAAATGTAAATGTTCTTAGGCTTCAGACTTGGCATTCCCCGATAGCATTATAATTGGCCCACAATAGTATGTCAGTTTGGCGTGTGGCACATACGGTATTTAACATTTCTTTTTAAAGCATCATTATCTGAAAAATTAAACAAAAATTTAATGAAATTAAGATAAAATAAAAGAGATGTGCAGTGACCAGGAGGAGAGGATGGGAGGAGTGGTAGTGGCTATGATGGTGGTAGTAGTACTCACAGTTCACAAAACTCTTTACCTTGGCTCTCTCAGGGCAAAGCACTCCCTGACTTTCTGGGGCTTCTGCCTGTTGGTACAGTACTTGGGTTGCCCTTGAGGGTGAATGGTTTGGCAAGCAGAAAAACTTATGCAGGGCCCTCAGATGGATGATGGAGTCAATAATCAAGACCATTGGTTGCAATAAATAAAGTTTTTCATTACGGAAAGGATGATGGGAGTAGTAGCACATGTAGCAGCAAAAGGCACAGTTCCAAAGTATATCACAGCATAGTCTCCTCCCAATAGCTGTGTATGGGCAGAAACTTTGATGGTAGTAGTAGTAATCCCCGACTATCCTTCTAAGGACACCTTGCAGTCTCTCCAAATATCCTCATGAATGCAATTCTCTTCTTGTGAACCCTTTCTGTAGTTTCTGGGCTGATGGGTGCAGAGTTTAGATATGGATGGCTAGTCCACCTCAAGGTGTGGTAGGTGTCAAAAGTAATAATCCTTTCCACAGCAGCCAAGTCTCAATGCCATAAATGAGTGAATACCTTGTTTTTTGAATCCTGCATGGCCTAGATGGTTCTGGACTTTTTACAGACATCTGATCTCTTTCATTCAGGGGCACTCAGGTAGTAGAGTAGCCTTTTTAGCAGTTGTAGTCTGACAGAAATTCTCTGGACCTTGGCCTAATCTGCAGGAACTCTCTCATACATGTTCTTCCTGTAGCTTTGCTCAGAGTACACTCACTAAGCAGGGGGTGGGCTATGTCCATCACCCTTATAACGTAAACACGAGGGTGTCCACAGAAGACAACATCTGGACATCTAACATTGTGTTCTGGGGCCGTTTAATTGATGATATTTTCATACTCTGGAACCACCCCAGAGGCACCTTTTTGGAGTTCATTAAGGCAATTAATGTAAATGATATCGGTATGCATTTCACCTATGGAATTGATGATAAACATATGGCCTTTTTGGATCTTGACATCAGTGTACAGCGTGGCATTCTACAAACAAAGACGTATAGAAAGCCCACTGCAACCAATAGCCTGTTAAGGTGGGAGAGCCACCACCCACCAAGTCTAAGATGTGGCATACTGAAAGGACAATACCTACGTATACATAGAAACTATTCAAATCAGGAGGACCTCAATCACCAGGCCAATCTAGTTTTGCCAGGAGGGGTTACCCATAGAAAGTCCTTAGTAGAGCTTTTAAACATGCTAGCAACAGGTATAGGACGGATCTGCTGGGTTCCCAAGTAACAACAAAAAAACTGGATTAGACAAAAAAATCATTTGCATCATAGGGACATATGATGACCAAAGTAAAAGGATTCGGTATATTTCATCTAAATACTGGGACCTTTTGCGATTGGACCCAGACATAAGAGATGTTATCCCAGAGTATCCAGCCATCACATACATGAGACGGAGATCTCTGAGAGACAGATTTGTCCACAGCGAAGCTGTGTCAACCCCCCAAGAAACAGGGCACTTGGCTTGACAGGAAGCCCTTTGGGATGCACAAATGTGGGGGATGTATAGCTTGCCCATTTGTGCATCCCACAAAAAGTTTCTCCAGTGTTAACACACAGAGGACATATCAAATCTGTGACTTTGCCAACCGTAAGAGCATGGGGGTTGTATACCTGTGTACATGCACATGCCCCCTCAAATATGTAGGCAAGACTGTTAGAGAATTGCAGAGACGCATAGGGTATCACCTTGGGGACATTAAACATAATCCAGACATGTACATGAGAAGCATTCTGGGAATCCTAGATCCTTAAAATTCAGTGTGATTGAAATAATTCGTCCATCACCAAGAGGCGGCAATTTAGATAAGAGAATCCTTCAAAAAGAGACCGAATGGATGTTCAGATTAAAGACTGTTAGCCCACAGGGTCTGAATGAAATACTGTCATTCACAAGCTCCTTTTGAAACAGTATTATATCTTGATTTTTTTACTGAGTCCTTGTCCCTTTAAATTCAACTATGAATGCTTCATGAATGCTAGCATTGTAATTTTATCATTGGGTAGAAAGCCGTGTATTCAACCGTGAATGGTCTAACTCGATCAGATTATCTTAAAGAAATGGGGGAGGGGATTTCGCTGTGTGGGAGACCTCTAACTTTATTAGTCCAGGGCCCATATCCCTACCTACCTGTTGTTGTTTTTTACCCCACATTTGTAAGCCAGTGAAATCAGCAACATTAGATGTATATATCCTGCTTATGATGCATCAATATAGTTGCTTTATTATTTATCCCACCTCCCTCCTGTTCTCCAACCATAACGGTATACCAGATGGCTGTCATCTATAAAGTATACATATACATATGTGACCCCATTGTAACACCCCAGAGTTGTGTTACGAAACTCTTTTACCCCGTTACAATCTGTTAAGAGCTTTAACTTTGTCATTGAATTTAATTTTACATTATGTCATTCACAGATGTGCATAAATCTTGTTAACTCTAATAATTTTTGTCATTTTTCATGTTCACCAGCAGGTGGCAGCAATGCGTTGGTAAGGACTTAGGTTCAGTTTAGTATTTCTAAGCTGGAATAGTTAATTCCAGCTTAGCTCCCCCTCTGTAAGCAGAGTGGGCTGCACCCACATCCTGCAGCATGGGGGGGGGAGGAAGTTAGAGGCAGTGTGCCAGCCACCCCTGTTGGGGAAGGCTGTGTGTGTTAGGAGCTCCCAGATATAGGGAAGAAAGCCAGGATCTTGTCTCGGCTGAGACATTGATCAAATCCCCAGCCTGAGCCCTGCAGCCTCAGCTGGATGAAACAGCAGACAAACTCCAGTTCCAGGAAGAAAGCATACCCTGAGAAGATAACTGTGAGTAAAGTCCAGAGACCCAGGAGAAGCCATATTCCTCCTCAGCTAGTCAGTCCCCATACAGCAGAAGATAGACAGTGCAGAAGCCAAATTCCTGCCATAGTATAGAGCTACAAAGCAAACGTCCTTTCCTGCAAGCTCCAGGTTGATAGAGCAGAAGATAAATTCCTGCCGACCATTGCTGAAAACCTGCTGGGACCAAAGACTAAAGCTGTATCTTGCTTGGATGAAAGTTACAATCAGTAAAGACAAGTTTGAACTTTACCAAAGGTCAATTTCTGCTGCAAATTCCTCTATTACTCCTACTATCACTACACTCAATTTATTGCAAGTGAGCCAGGAGTCCAGCCGTACCCAGGTAGGAGACACCGTTGACACAATTACCACTACCATACAGAGACATTACACCACTCTGGCATTCCTAAAATGGGATGTGAGTTATAACACCTTTAAAGGGTCTTTGACAGTACACTGCGCACGCTGCTTTTGGCGTCACTAACAAAACTATAGACTATTATACCCATATCCTGACCCATTGCATAATTTGGCGTCAGTGTAATCACACCACGGTCCTGCTCATTGCACCATTGTTGTATATAAGTCTATTGAGATGTATCTGTAAGCTTATTATTATCACCTTGTTTTCCTTTGTCAGACAGGTAGAACCTTATTTTATTGTGCGAAGTCAAAAGTGAAATCAAATACACATGGGTTTTATTCCTGTGTATTTTGTGGTATGTCACGTGATATTTAGGCAGGTGACAGCCGGCATACACATAATGGTGCATTCGTGTCATTTACCTTAAGCCCGAGTCTATTCTTTAGTGCTAGAGATCTACACACGCTCGGCTAAGGGCATTTGCCCAAATGGACAGCACATGCGCATTAGAGAATTTTATACATCTGCCCTGACCATCGGGCGCATGCGCAATGAATGGATATACACACCAATTACGGCGCGGGGTGGGATATTTAAACCTATCACCTGCTCCTCACATGTTGCTGCAGGTAAAGCTATCCACTGGCTATTATATACCAGCCATCGTGCGTGCTAGAGACTTTAGAGTCCCCTGATGAACCTGATAGATATAGGAAAAGGGGAAACGTGTCAGGACTTCTGATGATATACAGGCATCTACCATATGGGAAACTTTATGATAGGAAGGGAATCTCTATATAGGGTGAGCCACCAATAAGTGGGGCCGCCCCTTTCAGGGCGATCACTCTGCTTTTAGGCAGGGACATTGTAGATAAATAGGGAAAGCATCCCAAGTGCCTAAAAGCGGATGACAATATTAACATATGAGAACGACAAACGCGGCAGCATTCGTTATCCAATTGTCTCCAGGGAACTATGTGATGATGTGACTTGCCCCCAATATCGAGGTCCACAGAACCGTGAGTGACCACAATTGTGGTAACATTTGGTACACGCTATATTGTATCCTCCATTTATTGAGTAGATGCCTAATTGTATTATCTGATATTAAATATTTGCATTATTTGATATTTTGATGTGGGAACTTTTTAGTGCAGATTTATTAAAAATTACATTTTAAAGGGTTGTTTTTCTTTTCAGTGACTTACCTATTTATACTTACCCATTCCAGACAATTACGTGATTCTTTTAACGTAAACAGTTTGCTAATATTAACTGTCTGTTGCCTATACATTGCTGTTGGGATCACACAGTGCATACGTTGCACAATAAATCACAACATTGAACTTGCCAACATCAAATTAACCTTTTTTGCAATAATTAACCCTTTATGGTAGCCCTCTGGGGTACTGTGGATGCACTGGAAAAAAAACTATTTCCAGTTTTACCATATTCGGTAGGGGGTACTCTAGTAAGTAACCTTAATGCAAGGGCAGCAACCATATAAGCACAGATATTTGCTTCAAAACAGGCCCTTGCGATAGTGGTGACAGTCTTGAGGAGTCCAGTGTGTGGCTATCTTCAACAAAGGTAATGGTCTGGTTTCTTCAATACTCATAATCAATCTGAACCATACAATTCACTGTCTAAGAGCCCTCTTTTCCATGACTGTGGTTCAACTTGAGCTTTCAGATGACTCGAGGACTTGATAATGTCTACTATAGGTGTCACCATGGGCTACTTCTACTATGGGCTACTTCTACTTTCCACTAGTTTGATAAATAACCCCATATGTGCCTTGAATTTTAATTGGCCAGACATCAATGCGTACTTAGTTGCAATATACCTTTGTGTACAGAGAAAAGAAAAAGGATTGTCACCGAATGTCCTCCTTCAGGTTACAGCCTGACATATAATTGTAAGCCCTGTCTCCATATGACACCTGCTTCAATAAAACATTGTTCTACTGCATCTGCAGAGGACACTTTAACTTCGATAATTAGACATTTTTAACCAGGATTGTGTGGAACTCAAGTTTTAGGGAATTTGTGTATTTAGCTCTCTCACACCATATGGACACAAAATCTTCAAGAATGTGCCAATGTAGCTCTCACAGTGCGTAGGAGAGGAAGTCTGTCAGGCCTGTCGATGAGATAAAAGAGGGTGGATAGGAATGAAATCCACCCACGCAATGAAAAGGTTATATACTTGTATGAAAACAAGGAATATTCAGTTGTATGCCATCGCGTCTTAATAACAGCACATTATTATTTTTAGTATTCAAATGATCATTACCCATTAACTTTCTGCATTACTTCTCTCATTTGCATGGAGGATAATTATCCATATTAAATTTCTGTAAAATCATGGCAATTATTCTACATTGCTTTTTATATTTTCATTGTCCTGCCCGTCTCTCTTCACAGGAATACTCACTTAGGCATCTAGAGGAGAGGAAGGTGGTTCAATGAATTTAATATCACACAGAGACTCGAAGCTGGGAAGCTTCTGAGGGCTTTTGAAATTCAAAGATATCTACATATCTTTTAGGTGTGATTATTTTCATGCAAAGTAACCTGTGCAGCTTGCAGACTCTAATTGACTGGCCTAAGATTATCAAAGAGGAAACTTCAGAATGTCTGTGTCTGTAGACCTGGAAATACAATGCACTTTTTGTTGTGTCTTTTATATAAGACATTTAAAGTGACACTCATGTCAGAATGGGATACGTTTTAACTCAAAATTCATAGAAAACTTTAAATTATTTAACTGTTTTCTTTTTATTTTGACAGTGCTATACCACTGAAAATGTACAAAATATTGTCCTTCTGGAGTAGTCAGCACAGAGAGCTACAACTCCTATAAAGTTAGGGATCCAATTTTTTGTAAACTGGGGATGTGAGGGAAGATGTTACCTGTTAGTATAATAGTAGATTGTAGAATTGGGATGACAGCTCTTTTGTTTTTCTGATAGTCCTAGATAGATTGTTTTAGCGTTTCACCTTACAGTGATATTTACAATAATTATTAAAACACCTACACGTCTATCCCAGTGGATATTACTAGAGGAGCACTGCACTTATCAGTGTAATATATGATGCTCTAATTGACTCACTCACTTTCCCATTCCATCTCTAGTCAGAGTGAATGGTCTGACTTAGTTTACTTTCATACTCGCGTTTTGGCTTTCCGTTTGTGAGATCCGTTCAGGGCTCTCACAAGCGGTCCAAAACGGATCAGTTTGCATTCTGAATGGAGAAGGATCCGCTCAGAATGCATCAGTTTGCCTCCGTTCCGTCTCCATTCCGCTTTGGAGAGGGACACCAAAACGCTGCTTGCAGCATTTTGGTGTCCGTCTGATGAAACTGAGCCAAACGGATCCGTCCTGACACACAATGTAAGTCAATGGGGACGGATCCGTTTTCACTGACACAATCTGGCACAATAGAAAACGGATCCGTCCTCCATTGACTTTCACTGGTGTTCAAGATGGATCTGTCTTGGCCATGTTAAAGAAAATATAAATGGATCCGTTCTGAACGGTTGCAGACGGTTGTATTATCTGAATGGATCCGTCCATGACGGATCCGCACAAAACGTGAGTGTGAAAGTAGCCTACGAAGGTCAAGCGAGGATGTTTGCCATGCTAAAAATCCAAACAAAGGAGGAAGCCAAAGATCCAAGACAGGAAATAGTATACATAAAGTGACTTCAAAAAATGACATTCAGAAAACCATCCATCCATTTTTGTAAAAATAAATAAATAAATTGCATAGAATATTCACATATAGGCATTTCAACATCCAGGGACCTCCACCACCTCAAAATTTCCAACCTAGGAGTTTGTTAAGAACGAATGTGCATATGCTGTATCTGCAGTGGAAGAAGTTGAAATTGGCAAAACCTAGGTTGGAATGGATCAGCAAGTGCAAGGGTGGTTTTATATGATAAGTGCTTAATTTTACGTGGAATGTAAGTATGAAAAAGCTTTTATATTTAACCATTGGCCAGCGGCCTGCATTATCTCTCCTCTGTTCATCCTCTCTATTACAGCCTACTGTATAGAAATCAATATTTTGGAATATCAATATACTGTACAGTAAACTTTATGTCCCATCTATACTGAGAGACCCAGGGAAACTGTGGTCATCAGAGCAGGAGAAAAGTGATGGCTTATGGAGGAGATAAGAGACTGACCAGTCTTTTAAATCAGAACCTGTTATGTTTTTTTCTCCTGGTATGAATAAAACTGAGTGGTTTTACTGACCTCCTTCTGTCAGATATGAGTTATAAGATTTTATAAATGAGTCATTCGTTTTTTGTCAAGGGTGTCAAATTCCAACAAGCACTGCTGTTAAAGGACTTGTCTGGCTTTTAACATTGATAACATATCCTTAGCCATATCTTATCTAAAATTAGCTATAGATTGTGTGGCAGACTTTAACATTTTAGACTGAAGCTTTGCAAACTTAAAGGGGTTTTCTGAGATAATTAAAATGTTCCCTAAAGCCAACTATTGTAATATAATAATTGTTTGCCTCTTCCAGTGGCACCACTCCGATGCTCCCTGACGGCCTTTGTTTACATGGCTATAGCACATGCCCATATACCCCATGATTGCTGCAGCCAAACACTGGTATCAGAAGTCTTATTCCATATACTTCTGAGACCAGTGACTGGCTGCTGCAGTTGCATCGGATGTAGTTCCACATCATCACTGCAGCTAACTAAACAAAGTCTGGTGGGGCGAACCAAACTGGTAGTGCTGAAAGTGGGGGGAATATTAAATGGGTGTAGCTTCTTTTCTTATTTCATCACAAATCCTGGCTTTGGGAAACATTCTAATTATCACTGAAATTGCCTTTTTGTTTGAAATAAATATATTACATTTTCTTAAGCAAATGGGGGTATTCATCTGAATTGTACATATCCTATCATTAGCATTCTATGAAGACATTGTGCTGCACTGTCTATAACAATCCGTGTGTCAACAAGCCTATTGATGACAGTTTCCAATAATAATTAGAAGAACTGTGAATGTAACTCTGGGATTAAATACAGGTTGTACCTAAAAAGTAAACTGTAAAAGTAAAAAAGTTAAAAGTAAACTAATGATTTTATAAATATACTCTTTTTTTTTAACTTTAAAATATTGAAAATAGCCCTGTCCCTTTTACAAACGAAACTCTTTCTTATTGTGTTCTATTGCTATGGGTTACCATTGACTCTTGTGAACTGCTATGTGCTGAGGACATACATGCATTACATTAGTCATGTTTATGCATGTTATTAGAGATCCCCACTTAACTTTGTCACATAACTTACAGCCATGTATGATATGCTATGTGATATGCCATAGAATGTACCTTATGCTGCTCAGTGATACTCAGTGGGTTACAAGGCAGGAGAGCAGGGGGTGAAAAGTAGAGGCAATGGCCAGGCCCGTGTCATTGGAATAAATAGTGTTTCTTGTTACTCAACAGATGATGGGAGTTACAGTATAAGTGCAAGCAATAGTTCTCAGATATTACACAGACTAGGCTTTTCCCAAAGGCTGTATGAAGGAGATGGCTGTAATAATTGTCCTCTCTGAGTCTCTTTCTGTAGGAACTAGCTATCTTCCCAATCACAGTCAGTATACTTTCTGCAGTACCCAGTTATGGAGTGCAGTCCTAGATAGGATGGCCAGTCCGTCTCAGAAGTGTGGCGGGCACCAGAAGCAATTAACCCTTTCCACATGCAGTAAGGTCTATTTCCATATACATGCATTTACCTTACTACCCCACAACATGCCCTTTTTAATGGTCCTCAGCCTTCTGCAAATATTCAGTGCTTCCTTCTTTTAGGGGATAATCCTTAGCAAAGTTGCTTTTCTGGAATGTGTTTTTCTTGACAACATCTCTCTCGGCCTACTTTTCATCAGCACACACATAACAGGTTTTCTCTCTTGCAAACACTCTACTAACTAAGGCTACTTTCACACTTGCGTTTGGAGCGGATCCGTCTGGTGTCTGCACAGACGTATCCGCTCCTATAATGAAAACGATGGTATCCTTTCAGAACGGATCCGTCTGCATTATATTTCACAAAAAAATCTAAGTGTGAAAGTTAGTCAGACGGATCCGTCCAGACTTTGCATTGAAAGTCAATGGGGGACGGATCCATTTCAAAATTGCACCATATTGTGTCAACTTCAAACGGATCCGTCCCCATTGACTTACAAGCTGCGTTCGGGTGTCCGCCTGCTGAGCGGAACGGAGGCCAAGCGGAGCCAGACTGAGGCATTCTGAGCGGATCCGCATCCACTCAGAATGCATTGGGGCTGGACGGATGCGTTCGGGGGCGCTTGTGAGAGCCTTCAAACGGAGCTCACAAGCGGAACCCCGAACGCAAGTGTGAAAGTAGCCTTACCAGGGAATCATGGGTCGAACCCACTAACCAGCAACTGTAACTAACAACTGCCAGTTAACTATTTCCTACCTATACATAGCCTTATGGGATTCATAATGTACAGCTAATCACAATAAACAATATAACTTCTTTTCAGGTGTAGAGTTTAGTGTACCATAATGACAGTTCATGCACTGACATCCATATAAATGTTGCTCTCCCTGGTCCTGAAACCCAGCTATCTCTCAGTCCTGTTTACTTGAATGGGCTGAGCTACATTACCAGGCACTACCCGTACTGAAGTGAAGTGATTGCAATACTACAGCAAGCACCGCTGCCCCCTTACTTCTGCTGATCGTTGGGTACCATCTATCAACCTATCATATGTTATAGCCTGCATAAATTCAAATCCTAGAAAATCCTTTTCTGAATAAAGTCACTGCTGCTATTTGCCATGGAAGCTGTGGACAACAAGACATTTTTAGTAAGACATGATGGTATTTCAGATGAAACTGCTGTCCATTATGGCTTATAGAGTGGTATGACCCACTTTGGACCTTAGAAAGGTTCTCCAGGATTACTATGGTTCATTAACAGATATGCTCATATAGTTGCTTATCTCATGTTCATTTTCCCTGTGCTTTTTTTTAAAATTTGGACTCTCCTGACCCGTTTTTCCATGTAAACAATTCACTCTGGTTTCTTTATAGCCTGTATTTAACACTTATTGTTGCTATATCCTACCAAACCCATGATGCACTCACTACTTTTCCTCTTTAATATTCACAACAAGCATACATTAATATACATAGATTAGACCAGCCAGTGCATTTCATACTTGACCTTTTTAACACCACCCAGTATGGGCCACCATTGTTTAATGTACCTACCCTAATGAAGCTCTGCAATGAATTCCATTTCTGTTGCTTTTTTGCTTCAATAATTTATGCAGCTTTCTTGTCCCATGGTGTTTGTAATAAATGCTCAGCATTTAAAAAAGCTGATGTTCCCATAATGTCCTGCAGATGAGAACTTACCCTTGCTTACTACATCATCTACATATAATCAAGCAAAATGTTTTTCTTTACAATATGCTGTAGCATATGATCAGTACAGGCTGACCTCCATTTGGTGACATTATTTGCTGTAAATTACATTTCTGCTGATTGAATTTTCTAATTCAGTGTTTTTCTAACAAGAGTACTTGAAAATAACCCAAAGGTTGAGCAACGGGGGGAAAACAAATTACTGTGTGATTTTAGTGTATTGTCAGAGGGAGATTTTGTATAATAAAAATAGCAGGAATATGGAGGAATTTACACTTACATTTGGAAATAGTTATTGTCTTTCTGATAGCATGCTCATTGCAGCCTCATTTGTAAGTGGAACGTGTATTTATAATCAGGAATTCGATTTGGGTTTTTGAACTGCTTGATGGGAAACTGTTGATAGATTTAGTATAGGATGATGGTGGCATAAATAACGTAAGAACAGCATCTTTCATTTCCATTAGGAATTGCAGTGTTTTAAGTCACCTAGAAGGAAAATGTGAATATGAATTGTCATAAATTGGTAAAACTATCTTTGCCCATATGTTAATGTAGATATTTTGTATGATGGGCAGCCATCCTCATTATCATAAAAACAATATAATGTTTGTCTTTCTGTGGAAGCCTCTAAAAACCTAATGTATTGAACCAAATAAGCATACAGCACCCTCTGTTGCGAGTGGTTTAAAGGGGTTTGACCATTTATTTCAAGTGTAAGCATGTGAATCAGAATGTGCATTGTAATATATCTTTATTTCATGTTCACGGTCATTTTGTAGATTGTTTAAACCCCACCACCACCATGAGCCTCTTGGATGGCTTTCCCTTCGTCATGCATCCTCCATTGAAACATAGTGTGCAAGCCTGGACACTCGGAGTCAAGAACTGATAAAGTTGGTTCCTGGATTTCAAAACATAGTTTTCCCAGTGGATTTATTTGCATGATTCTTTTTCGTGGTTTGTTTTATTCATTGTATTTACTTATATAGAGCTGACAAGTTCCCTATCCGTATGTCTTTGGAGTGTGAGAGGAAACCGGAGTACCCGGAGGAAACCCACGTAAAAACACGAGAACATACAAACTCCATGCAGATGTTGTCCTTAGTCGGATTCAAACCTAGGACCTCAATGCTGCAAGGCACCAGTGCTAACCACTGAGCCCCCGTGCTGCCCAACATTATAAGATGGATTACTTGGATGGATGCCGTAATATGTACGAAGTAGAGATGAGTGAATTTATTCTAAGCAAATACATTAGGAAATTCACAAAAATTAGTTTGGCAATTTGCTTCGGACGAATCATGCAAAAATGGCACCCAGTACCATTTTACTGTGAAAATTGGTGGGGAAAACAGGAGGGAGGATAAAGATGAAGGATCATATGACACTAGCTTGCCCAGGTTGACTCAAAGGCCGACAGACATCCTGATTTGCTAATAGGGAAATATAATTGGGTAGATTTTAGGGTTTTATCAAGGAAAACAGCATAGAGAGTGAGGGACTGGTCAGTCTGAGTTGTGTGTTATTTCATAGTACATAAAACTTGCTGGCAAGTTCTGAATTACAAAATCCCTCAAAAAACTAATTTTTTTCTGTATGAACAGCCAGCCAGCCTTTTTTTGTAAAAAACTCAAGTTTCTAAAGTTCATTTCTTTATTGCCAGCACCACACTACCAAACATTCTGCTGCAAATGCTGAGCAATTGCCTTTCTTTTTCTAAAAACCTCAATTTACCATTTGTAATTTGGCATTTTCAGTGCATTTCAGTGCATCAATATACCAATGTTATTGAATGCATTGCACTACTGCAAGAAGCTGTTTAGTTACAGCAAAGTTGCAAAGGAATTTTACTGCAAAAACATAATTAGTATACACGTGTTAGTGAACACATTGTATTATTGCAAGAAACTGTTCAGCTATAGAAAACCCATTTTTCTGCATTTGCACCATTAGTACAGCCATGTTAGTGTATTTACTACCAAAAACTGCACTATTATATCTGTATAAGTGTGTGTTTTACTGCAAAGACTGTGTTACTGTATTGTATTACTTCGATACCATGTAGTTATAGCAAAAGCATTTTACTACAAAAACTGCATTATTATACCTGTTAGTGAATGCATTGTACTACAAAAACTGCATTACTATACCAGTTTTAGTGAACATGTTGTATTACTTGGAACAAGGAAACGTATTGGGTTGCTCTACCGAGAGTATAGATGGATAGGTGCAACTGCTAAAGACTCACCCAGTGTAAAATTATGAATAAACAAGTAATAGCAGGCACACTTACATATGGAGTACGTATTTAATGTCTATAATCAAACAATAATTACACTTGTGAATACATAAAATTAGGGTAAAAGTGCAGGAGTAAATGTTAGCAGCATATATAAACCAAGGTTGGTATCCACTGAGGTAATAAAATGTCTATATATCAGCAACAATAATAGTAGGTCCTCCGGTTTCAAAAAAGATACATGGAGCTCTAATTTCAGTCAATGTCCTGGAACAATTGTATCGATACAAAGTTGATGTAAAAATACTGATGAAGGGAATACGGGTCCCGAAACGCTTTTGAGGAAGCTGGGGGCTCATCTTTCTGCTTGCAAGCAAGATAAAGAACTTTTGGACTCGATTCCCAACCCCATTAAATATAAAGCGCATTGATGTATGAATGCGAATAGCTATACAGAGGCGCTTCATTTAATTCACCACACCGCTTTTTGGTTGATGCCATCTTGGACCTTCACTACGCTGATCACGTGTGAGAGGGAACCCCAGTGAGGTCATTGCTGACGTCTGAACTACGCTGAAGTGCGCTCCATCAAACAGAACTTACGAGCGCCACCTCACTCCACGTGGAACACCGAAAAGCCTGCACACAGACTCATACAACAAACGGAACCTACTGGACTGCGGAGGGGGAAAGAAAACTTCTGGAGAGGTAAGCACTGAGTGGATACCGAAGAATACGCGGGACGCCGTGCTGAGGTACACCGGCCTGTTACCTATTTACCCTCACTTGCAGGTCCTTCATTAACCATTTGTTGCTGAGGCTTTAACCTGTTCAGGACACATGACGTACCGGTACGGCATGTTGTCCTCGTACTTAAGGACACATGACATACCGGTACGTCATGTATAGTTCCCGGCGGGCGGTGATCGGAACCCGATGCAGGAGCAGGCACCTTGGCTAGATGCACCGGGGGGTCCTGCGACCCCCCCATGTCTGCGATCGCAGCAAACCGCAAGTCAATTCAGACCTGCGGTTTGCTGCGTTTCCGGGTTATTCGGGTCTCTGAGGACCCGATAACCCGGAACAGGATATTGATCAGTGGTGTGATTTTACACCACCAATCACCATCCTGCGATCCTGAGAGGTGATGTGACATCACCTCTCAGGATCGCCTCTGATTGGTAGGTGGGCGGGCGTTAGGGAGATTCAAATCTGCCTGCACGTGTGGATCTCAGCCAGCATCACTCCATCTGTGCCCCAGCACCCATCTTTGCCCCAGGACCCGATCTGTGCCCCAGCACCCCCCATCTGATCAGCCAGGTAATTAGGGAAAGGCTAGGGAAAGGTTGGGCTAGGTAGGGATATAAAAGGGAAAGTTAGTGGAAAAAAAAGTTTGATTGCATCAGCTGTGTGACCCTAGACCCCCCCAGGAGTGCTGCGGCTTGCCCCCCTGCCTTCCCCCCCCCCCCACAACTTTTTTGGGGCGCAGGCAGTTTTTTTTTTTGTGCGTACGCTGATTGTGGCCGGCATCCTTAGCGTCCGGCCACTGTTAGCGCATCGCACACCCCACTCTGATCAACTTTGGACGGTTGATCACCGTTTTTTTTTTTTTTTCAAAAATTCAAATTTTTTGCCCTTTTTTTAGTTAGTCTTTTTTTTTCTGTTAGTTTTAGGGATAAGTCCGCGAACACCCGTGCCCCCACACACACGCACACCAAATAAAGATTTACACGCACATACACACTTCCCTATGGTCCACCGGATGTTCACGGCCGAGGAGGCATACGCCCAGCTTGCCTCCGAGTCCGAGAGTCCCAGTGAGGACGAGGATGACCCCACTTTCCTGTTGTCATCCGCGTCCTCCTCATCATCTAGCGATGATGATGAGACCCCAAGGCGGCGGAGATGCCGCCAGGCGGAGCAAGGGGACTGCCATGTTAGGGACACTGTGGCCCACCCTAGTACGAGCAGCTCTAGGGCTTGTACTAGTTTTCCGGCCCACCAGTTAAATCCACCGGAGCCCCCTGCCGGTGAACTTGTCTGGTATACCCCAGAGCGATTTGAGCCCGTGATTCCTGATTTTGTAGGCCAACCAGGAATCCAGATTTTCACAGTGGGATTCACTGAATATGACTTTTTTAGTCATTTTTTCAGTGACCAACTGGTAAATCTAATGGTGGAGCAGACAAACCTGTATGCCCAACAGTTCGTTGCTCAACACCCGGGCTCATTTTTGGCTAGGCCTGGTGGCTGGACACCGGTCAGTGCAGCCAAGATGAGGACATTTTGGGGCCTCGTGCTGCATATGGGCCTAGTCAAGAAACCTAGTGTTAGGCATTACTGGAGTGGGGACGTCCTCTACCAGACCCCACTTTACACCCCCTCCAGGTACCTATCCCCAGGGGTGAGACCCGTGCCCTTACCACTGGAAACCTGTTGCTGGTCAGATATAAGGACAAGAGGGATGTCCTTGTACTGTCCACAATTCATGGTAACGGCATCACCCCTGTCCCTGTGCGAGGTACCGCGGCAACGGTCCTCAAGCCCGATTGTATCGTCGACTACAATCGGTATATGGGAGGATTTGAACTCTCTGATCAAGTCCTCAAGCCATATAATGCCATACGCAAAACCCAGGCATGGTACAAAAAAAGTTGCGGTCTACTTGGTACAGGTTGCCTTGTACAACTCTTTTGTGCTGTCTGTCCCGGAGCGCTGGCAACACAGGGACATTCCTTCAGTTCTATGAGGCAGTCCTCAAGGCCCTGATCTTTTCGGACCGGGAAAGAGCAGCCCGGAGTACCTCGGGAACTAGAGGCGCCCGGATCGTCCCTGGCCAACACTTTCCAGGTGTGGTCCCCCATACTGAAAAGAAGGGACGGACCCAAAAAAGGTGCAGAGTGTGCACTACCCCACAAGTGACCCCATTTTGGAAAGAAGATACCCTAAGGTATTTCGTGATGGGCATAGTGAGTTCATGGAAGTTTTTTTTTTTTTTCACAAGTTAGTGGAATATGAGACTTTGTAAGAAAAAAAAAAAAAAAAAAATCATCATTTTCCGCTAACTTGTGACAAAAAATAAAAACTTCCATGAACTCGCCATGCCCCTCACGGAATACCTTGGGGTGTCTTCTTTCCAAAATGGGGTCACTTGTGGGGTAGTTATACTGCCCTGGCAATTTAGGGGCCCTAATGTGTGGGAAGTAGTTTGAAATCAAAATGTGTAAAAAATGACCTGTGAAATCCTAAAGGTGCTCTTTGGAATGTGGGCCCCTTTGCCCACCTAGGCTGCAAAAAAGTGTCACACATCTGGTATCGCCGTACTCAGGAGAAGTTGAGCAATGTGTTTTGGGGTGTCATTTTACATATACCCATGCTGGGTGAGAGAAATATCTCGGCAAAAGACAACTTTTCCAATTTTTTTATACAAAGTTGGCATTTGACCAAGATATTTATCTCACCCAGCATGGGTATATGTAAAATGACACCCCAAAACACATTGCCCAACTTCTTCTGAGTACGGCGATACCAGATGTGTGACAATTTTTTGCAGCCTAGATGTGCAAAGGGGCCCAAATTCCTTTTAGGAGGGCATTTTTAGACATTTGGATCCCAGACTTCTTCTCACGCTTTAGGGCCCCTAAAATGCCAGGGCAGTATAAATACCCCACATGTGACTCCATTTTGGAAAGAAGACACCCCAAGGTATTCAATGAGGGGCATGGCGAGTTCATAGAATTTTTTATTTTTTTGGCACAAGTTAGCGGAAATTTTTATTATTTTTTTTCTCACAAAGTCTCCCTTTCCGCTAACTTGGGACAAAAATTTCAATCTTTCATGGACTCAATATTCCCCTCACGGAATACCTTGGGGTGTCTTCTTTCCGAAATGGGGTCACATGTGGGGTATTTATACTGCCCTGGTATTTTAGGGGCCCTAAAGCGTGAGAAGAAGTCTGGAAAATAAATGTCTAAAAAATTTTACGCATTTGGATTCCATGAGGGGTATGGAGAGTTCATGTGAGATTTTATTTTTTGACACAAATTAGTGGAATATGAGACTTTGTAAGAAAAAAAAAAAACAATTTCTGCTAACTTGGGCCAAAAAAATGTCTGAATGGAGCCTTACAAGGGGGTGATCAATGACAGGGGGGTGATCAGGGAGTGTATATGGGGTGATCACCCCCCTGTCATTGATCACCCCCCTGTCATTGATCACCCCCCTGAAAGGCTCCATTCAGATGTCCATATGTTTTTTACAGATCCACGGATACATGGATCGGATCCGCAAAACACATACGGACGTCTGAATGGAGCCTTACAGGGGGGGTGATCAATGACAGGGGGGTGATCAGGGAGTCTATATGGGGTGATCACCCCGCTGTCATTGATCACCCCCCTGTAAGGCTCCATTCAGATGTCCGTATGTGTTTTGCGGATCCGATCCATGGATCCGTGGATCCGCAAAACACATACGGACCTCTGAATGGAGCCAGCCTTACAAGGGGGTGATCAATGACAGGGGGGTGATCAGGGAGTCTATATGGGGTGATCACCCCCCTGTAAGGCTCGATTCAGACGTCCGTATGTGTTTTGCGGATCCGATCCATGTATCGTGGCCGTCTGAATGGAGCCTTACAGGGGGGTGATCAATGACAGGGGGGGTGATCAATGACAGGGGGGTGATCAGGGAGTCTATATTGGGTGATCACCCCCCTGTCATTGATCACCCCCCTGTAAGGCTCTATTCAGACGTCCGTATGTGTTTTGCGGATCCGATCCATGTATCCGTGGATCCGTAAAAAAAATACGGACGTCTGAATGGAGCCTTACAGGGGGGTGATCAATGACAGGGGGGTGATCAATGACAGGGGGGTGATCAGGGAGTCTATATGGGGTGATCAGGGGTTAATAAGTGACAGGGGGGGGTGTAGTGTAGTGGTGTTTTGTGCTACTTATTACTGAGCTGCCTGTGTCCTCTGGTGGTCGATCCAAGCAAAAGGGACCACCAGAGGACCAGGTAGCAGGTATATTAGACGCTGTTATCAAAACAGCGTCTAATATACCTGTTAGGGGTTAAAAAAAAAATTGCATCTACAGCCTGCCAGCGAACGATCGCCGCTGGCAGGCTGTAGATCCACTCGCTCACCTTCCGATCCTGTGAACGCGCGCGTTCACAGGAAATCTCGGCTCACGCGAGATGACGCCTATTGGCGTTAGTGTGACCTGGCAGCGCCGCAGCAATCACGCCTTTCGGCGTTAGCGAGATGGCAGGAGGTTAAAGGCTACAGATGACCCCTCTGATTTGTATTTCTTAAAGGCCCTCTTTTTGTCATTTACTGCCCTTTTTACACTGTTTGTAAGCCATGTGGGGTTTAACATTATTTGCTTGTACTTGTTACCTCTAGGAAGGTATTTAACAATATACTTATCCAAAATAGATTTAAAGAGGACCTTTCACTATAATAAAACCTCTAAACTAACTATACAGACGTGTAGAGCAGCGCCCAGGGATCCCCCTGCACTTACTATTATCCCCGGGCGCCGCTCCGTTCTCCGGTTATAGCCTCCGGTATCTTCATAGTTAGGGGAACCTGACGCCGTCTCTTTCTCCTATGCTGTAGCGCTCAGCTCATAGCCTGAGAGGTTTTTTTTTTCTCTCAGGCTATGAGCTGAGCGCTGCGATTGGCCAGCGCTACAGCATGGAAGAATGAGACGCCGGCAGGTTCCCCTGGGTGGAGCCTAACTATGAAGATACCGGAGGCTATAACGGGAGGATGGAGCGGCGCCCAGGTATAACAGTAAGTGCAGGGGGATCCCTGGGCGCCGCTCTACATGTCTGTATAGTTAGTTTAGATGTTTTATTCTGGTGAAAGGTCCTCTTTAAAGCACTCTCATTTAGCATTAGTGTCATTATTTGACAATAGTTGCTCCCAGTCTTTGTCCTGAAGTGCAGCGCTCAACCCTTTTAAAATGTTTTTGCCCTACATATCTGAATTTGTTTTTTTACAGTTTGGTTAGAATATAATTATATTATGGTCGCCATTACCAAGTTTTCATAGACAGTGACACTTCTCACAAGCTCTGCATTTTTAGAAATTACTAGATCCAGAAAAGCATCACCTCTATTATGATCTTCTACAAACTGGCCCATAAAATTATTCTGCAAAAAGCTGAGGAATTTTCTCCCTTTTACAGCAGAGGCAGAACTGTATTCCCATTCTATGTTTGGATAGTTAAAATCTCCCATTACCCCTACTGTGCCAGCCTGCTCCGTCCGCTCCATTTGATCATACATATTGGGAGGTGTATAGATCATACCAAAAATATTTTTTTCATTATTTTCTTCCCTCTGTAATTCCACTCCCAAGGTTTCAGCATCCTTACAACTGTCATCCATAATTGTTTCTTTCACACTTACCTTCATATCACTCCTAGCATACAGATATACACCACCACCTTTGCGGTTAGCCATATAGTTTCTAACGAGTGTAAAATCTTGAAGATTTACAGCCCAATCATGAGAAGAGTCCAGCCATGTCTCAGCACCAACTACATCAATATGTTGATGTCACGGCGGGGAGTGGGGGAAACCCCCCACCGTGCGATGTTAAAGGAATAAGGAAGCTGCTAGGCCAGGACGACAGGATCAGGGAGCAGGTCACCTCCTAAAACGTCCCTAATTCTGACCCTGACTCCTAACCGTATGAGTCAACCCAGATGGTAGGAGGGCTCATACTCCGGAACCTCAGGTCCCTACTAGCCCTCAGGAAATCCCTGGACTAGGAGCAGAGTAAGACGACCTGTTCCTCCACATCACGGATGAACAGGAGTCTCAACTGGCCAAGCTGCAAGGAGAAGGGAACATATACAGCATATGGATATGGCAGGTAAGTTAAACCAGTTCCACCCTACCTGCCACAGACACACTGACTGGAACCCGTGCACAAGTGCTGATGTCCACACCAACATGAAAGGACACAGCACACATCAACAAATCACACAGGAAACCAGGACACCATAGCTGCACTAAGGTGAGACTGCAGCGGAACATAAACTTAACATCATGACATTTACTTATGACCACAAGGGTGGCCCTCACTGGACATAGGAGGATGACCAGAAGACCAGGAGGATGACTCCAGCATACAGCATGGCCGGAGTACCCCTCTCCTTCAGGCATCCAGCGGAAGCTAAATAGCCGCCACACCCACTCACACACACTAGGATGGGAGTTAACCCTTCCAACACCAGACAGGGTAGTGAAGCCACTTAAAGGGGAAATGCACACACAACTAAACCCAGTGCACACCAAACAGGGAAAATGCACACATACACTACACAAGTTGCCAGAGGCAACCGCATGCATAGACAGTGAGCAGCCCAGCAGTCAGCTCAGGCTGCTACACAGCCAACAACATCATGTTGCAAGCGGCAACCACACGTGAGGCAAACAACTCACAGCCCTCACCTGCGGTGAACAACCAAACTGACCGCTGGCAACTGCATGCGGCTCTAAGAGTCACGACCATGAACATAGTCGTGACAGTTGAAGTGTGAAGAACTGTGCCAGTTGGAGTGCCTTGGCAAAATAGGGGTTAATTGGTCATATTGGAACTATGCCTCATGTGCAGCTTCCCTGCCTCCAGAATGACAAAGCATGGCCCCACCCCATCCAAGGACACAACACTTCATCAGGGCCCCTACCACTCCCTGATGAAACTCGTATCCTCTATACCGGCTCCACAGGGAGTCGCTGTACTTGCCGCAGCTTTAGTCAGACAGATGCCTGCTGTCCACATGTCTGACCAAGAGGCCACTCTTTGCCCACTATCTCCACTACAAAAAGCTTCAGAAGTCGCAGCATCAGCCGCCAGTTCAGTATCAGCAACAAGATAGAGTCATTTTTCCATGTTCCAGGCAAGGCTGACGCAAATTAGCAAATGGAGACGTACTGCTTAAATAACCAGGTTCAGTCCTACCTATGCTTAGGGTATTTGGCACCCGGGGCAGGTCCTTTCTCTGGCACTTCCCCCCCCCCAAAAAAAAACTTGACCACATACCTCTTACATCCAGGGACATCTCCTGTCATGTAGACCTTCTCTTTCCTCTTCTCCTCCATTAGACCGCCATGACAAAATCTTTCAGCTGCATCTTGTCTCTACAGAGTTTGTAACACAGACACGTTAGATTTCTCAGTTTTTCCATCAACCTCCCCATCCTGGTGTCCCCAAAGTGTCATCCTGCTGCCACCCCCAATACTGTGCCCGTTGTGCCCCCCAATGCCCCAGGTACTATACTGCTGAAAAAATAGTGACCCCAGTAGAGATAATTGGGGTCATTTATCAAACTGGTGTAAAGTAGAACGGGATTTCCAAAAGAGATGTCAAATATGAAAGGTGGAATCTGATTGGCTGCTATGGGCAACTAAGCCAGTTTTACTTTACACCAGTTTGATAAATTACCCCAAATGTCCCTATAGTGTCCACAGCAGCTACAATGTCCCCTAGAGTGCCCCCAGTAATAATAACACCCTATATTGTGCTCCAGGTAATAATCCCTGTATAGTGTCCCCAGAAATAATAGAATTGCCCCTACAGTGCCTCCCCAATAGCAACGTCCCCACACTGCCCCATATAGTAATTTCCCCCACACTGCCACCACATAGTAATCCCCCATAGTAATTTGCCCCTACACAGTAATTTCCCCCACACTGCCCCATATAGTAATTTGCCCCACACAGTAATTTCCCCCACACTGCCCCCATACAGTAGTTTCCCCACACTGCCCCCACAGTAATTTCTCCCACACTGCCCCCCACAGTAATTTCCCCCACACTGCCCCCCACAGTAATTTCTCCCACACTGCCACCCCACTGTAATTCCCCCCACAGTGCCCCCATACAGTAATTTCCCCCATACAGTAAATTCCCCCACACAGCAGTGTCCTCCACACTGCCCCCACACAGTAGTTCTTCCCACACTTCCCCCACACAGTAATTTCCCCCCACACTGCCCCCACACAGTAATTTCCCCCATGCAGTAATTTCCCCCACACTGCCCCCACACAGTAGTGTCCCCCACACTGCCCCCCACAGTAGTTTCCCCCACACTGCCCCCACACAGTAGTTTCTCCCACACTGCCCCCACACAGTAGTTTCTCCCACACTGCCCCCACACAGTAGTTTCCCCCACACTGCCCCCACACAGTAGTTTCCCCCACACCTGCGTCAGGATTTCACTACCGCATAGGCCTCAGGCCTACTAGGCCTGAAGCCTATCATGGTGATCGGCGGCAGGACAGGCAAGTATGCGCTCCCGTGCCCCGCCGCAGTATTGATGGAAGCGCTCATTGCTTCTGGCACCCCCTGAGGGCCGGCACCCGGGGCGGACCGCACCCCCTGCTCCCCCGTAGGCAGGCCACTTATCTGGTGCATACTGTGTTCCTGACCCCATGGACTTCTGGGCAGACAGATTTGAAAAGTAGCCGAAACTGGCTCAGTTTGTTCCCTCTGTACTGTCTTCTCTAGCCTCCAGTGTCATCTCAGAGAGGGTTTTCAGCACGGCTCTTGGCATCATCACACTCAAACAGGCAGACTTATGCTCTGCCAGTGTACAAAACATCACTTTTGACAAAATGAATATGACATGGATCAGTGAGGGTTTTCACACACCTCAAGTTGAAACCAATGAATAAGTCTGCCATTGCTGACGGTGGCTATTTATCACCGGCCCCATCATGCTACTGCTGCTGTCTGCCTGTCTTCCATCATGTCACTCAGATGCATCAGATGATGTCTGATTTTCAATTTTTATATCATTCATTACTACAAGTGAAGTACACAATGATTATTACCAGAAACATTAATCAGTCAAATTAGTCAGATCAGCCAATGGTCATTTGATATGTGACCCCCCCAACTACTACTATTTACACATTATGAAATCCTAATTTCCAAAAAGTATAATGCAATATATTTTAAGCTGTTTTGTTCATTATATTTTGCAATATTTGGATATCTTTCTTTTCCCAGATATAGGTGTTGCTACCCATCAGTCAACTTCTCAGAGAAAAACTTGAACAAAAATTCTGTAAGCTCAACACTGCCAATCATTTTTAAATCCGTGATTGAAGTGCAGGAGAAAAAGGTAGATATTATCTTTAAAACATTGTGACATTGGAAAACAGCTTCAATGCGTTTCGAAAAATGCGTTGGCAAGTACATTTGTGTTATTGGATGAAGAAGGGAGGGAGAGAACATTTTTTGTTGGAAAGTTGAAATTCTGATTTCTAAAGAACTTGTGAATTATGTTATGCTGTCAGTTGAAAAACTTAAAGCTGTTTTTTGTGAAGAGAGAAAAAACGACAGACTGGGCTAAATTCTTGGTTTCAGTTACACAATGCTTCGAAGCTTAAAGCAACAAATGTTCCTACAAAATCCAAAATGCTTAGAAAACAGAGAATAAATTAGGCCAGTAGATTAGTGAACAAAGAGAAATTTTTCTCAGTCATTTTAATTTACAGCGTTATCTGATAAAAGATTTTGCCAGCATTTAAGAGGCTATTCCCAAGTTACTACTTTCCTCTTTTAAATTTCATGTCTTGGAAGATTATGGGATCTGCAGAAATTAATTAATTGAACATAGATGAAGATGTAATATTAAGCTGGTTTATGTAATTGTTCATTAATACATTTAGCAAATATTGTATTCAACTGATGAAACACATGGTCTCTGTATTTTTACTTGAAAGAATATTTAGTGGTCACAGCATAGCTCCATGAACCTACCTTAGAGGCATGGCTCTTGCTGTGGGGCCTGGGAGGTGGTCATGTGCTATACTGAACTACATCTCTCTTAGGAGCAGAGACAATATTCCCCAAAATTTCCCACCTGCGTAAAGCCGGCCATACACATTGGCAAAGCCTACTAATTTCAGCATCATGTATATTTCAGCATCATGTATATGGGGTACTCCTAACTTTCCCGAAATGCAAATTTAGGTGAAGAGAAGGTTCAGGTAGTTGGATTTCAGCATGCCTAATCCTATTGTTCTCAGAGAGATATGCTGCTGTCAAAACTGTCTGGCAGTGGCTTACTCCCCTCTCACCATTAAGAAAACATATGAAGCAACTAATGAGTTTAATATGTATAGGACAGGAGTGATTGCAGTGGACTAAGGGTACTTTCACACTAGCATTATTAGAATCCGGAAATCCGTATGCAAACGCATATCTTTTTTTTCCCGGATCCAGATACGGATCCGTTAGACTTATTCATTGAAATACCGGATCCATCTTTCCGGTATCATCTGGAATAACGGATCCGGTCAAATACCGTACAAGAAATGGGTAGAAATGGGCAGGTTTTCCTTCCTGCCAGAAGGGAGAGTTTCTGTGTAGCTTCAGTGCAGCCTGCCATTCTCCTAATCCTGTTATAGATTTCTCCAGAGAGAACCATTATTAGATTGTCTCAAGTAAAGCTTTGAGAAGATAAAGACAGCAGAACAAACTGCTATATTCAGCTTCTACAGACCCTGTTGTGAAGTGAGGGGATACAGCAAAAGACACCCTCATCACCATACAACCACTAGTATCACCCAGTTGTGGAATTGCTACCAACAAACCAATATCCTTGCTGGTGCCAGAGAACAATTTCAAATAAGGCCTGCCGCTAATATATGTATTTTCAAGTTCTACGTTGCACTTAGTAAAAAGGACTTTGTTATGTTCAACTCTGACCTCATTCTTCAATGCTACAACTTTCACTAGCGATGGCCTGAGGTAGGGGACACCGTGACACAACTACACTACAGTACAGCCACTACCACTCCCATCCTCTATACAGGTTCCCATGGGGGCTTGTTTCATTTCTATTGATTATGGTAAGGCCAGGGGAGAATTCAGACAACAAAAAGGTCATGTGAAACAGCTGATTTCTCAAGAATGAGAGGCTTGTCATAAATTTCCACTGTGTATTGTCTTCACTTCACCAATTTGCCTGGAGAGTCACAAACCACAAGTAATTATGATCTGTGGGGATGCTTAATACCACACCTTACATGCAGGTAAGAAGAACCTTTTATTTTAAAGTGAGCCTATCATTTCAACTTTTCTACTTGCAAATAAAATCACCTGTAAGACTGGGTTCACATTACTTCTTTTTTTTTTTTTTACCGGACTATGCAGGATACAAGAACGTGGTATTGCCCTCCACACACTGTAGGATTCCAGTGCCAGAGGAAGCAAAGCAGCCCCAGAGCATCAACAAGCACTAATCAACACAAAACTTCTGTGGCTTATTTCTATGGTTTTCTTGTGCTTTCGGGTGGGTAGAGGTGTATGATTTTGGCCATGGAGTTTAGTATGCTCCTTAGGCCTCCTGCACACGACCGTTTTTTTCCCCCGTTTACTGGCCGTTTTTTGCGTTCCGTATACAGTCCATATACGGAACCATTCATTTCAATGGTTCCGCAAAATAAACGGAATGTACTCCGTATGCATTCCGTTTCCGTATTTCCGTTTTTCCATTCCGTTTAAAGATAGAACATGTCCTATTATTGCCCGCAAATCACGTTCCGTGGCTCCATTCAAGTCAATGGGTCCGCAAAAAAACGGAACACATACGGAAATGCATCCGTATGTCTTCCGTTTCCATTCCGTTTTTTGCAGAACCATCTATTGAAAATGTTATGCCCAGCCCAATTTTATCTATGTAATTACTGTATACTGTATATGCCATACGGAAAAACAGAACGGAAAAACGGAACAGAAACGGAAACACAACGGAAACAAAAAACTGAACAACGGATCCGTGAAAAACGGACCGCAAAACACTGAAAAAGCCATACGGTCGTGTGCAGGAGGCCTTACTGTGCAAACTGAAACCTCTGTGCCTGCTGTCATCAGATCTTTTGCAGTCACTCAAGCATATTTGACCACCTGCCTCCTCAGGAATCTGGTGGCAGTAGGCGATAGCATCCTCTTTCTGCCAAGTCCAAGTAGTGTAGCCAGTGTTCCATTAACTATGAACTTGCAGATGATGTTTCCAACTATATCTCTTGGAACATTCATTACCTTTGCTATCTTTTTGTGTCAATTTCCTTGTTTGAGCAAGGTAATGATCTCGCTTCTTAAGGCTGGGTTCACATCTGCACTGTGAACTCCGGCAGTCTGTTCCGGCGGAGGAACAGACTGCCAGAGTTCAGCATAGCCAGATACATTCACTGTAATGGGATCTAGCAGTAATCCAGCCACTTTCCACTGTAGCATTTTTTGTCCGGCTGAAAGTTTACAACGCAGATGTGTACTCGGCCTAACTTTTAAGCCCATAGTCAACAAACTCCTAGCAAGTCTAGGCATTTGATGTGTT
Source organism: Bufo bufo (assembly GCF_905171765.1). Taxonomy (NCBI): domain Eukaryota; kingdom Metazoa; phylum Chordata; class Amphibia; order Anura; family Bufonidae; genus Bufo; species Bufo bufo. Next base: position 313,534,414 of record NC_053389.1, read on the forward strand.
TTATCTCAAGCACACCTGATGCAACTAATGAAGCTCTTGATAAGTTGCTTCAGGTGTACTTGAAACAACACCAGATTTACAAATGTGTGCTCTTATGAGGGATTCTCATAGACATAGAGTCTCAGTACCATGTCCTTCCCTTTCCACAAACACACTGAAGACACTACTACCGACAGTTGACTTTGGAAACACTGCAGTATCTGCACCACTAACAAATTTGTGCCTAATGTCTTTTGCTAAAATATTCAGATTCCCCCCAAAATATTCTCCGGTGTAAAACACAAGTTGACAAACTACTATGCAATTTTTTCCCCTACCCTTCCCCCACCACACCAACTCTTGAAGTACCTGGAGATGGCAATATACGGATTTATGCCCAATACCACGGTATCACTCACAGATAGTATTGTGCTCTACCCTGCCTATTGTAAGACAAGTAATCACGTATATAATGGTTTAAATAAATTCATCAACCTCAAAAAATATTAATTGAAACTGTGTGGAGTTTGAAATACATGGACTGAGGCCTATTATTATTGTTATCACTATTATTTGGTATTGCTACCCTACATATTGTAAGACACACAAGTTCTGGTTTTATTAAATTTAACAACCCCAAAAATATAAATTCAAACAAAACAATAGCTGATCTTGGGGAGACCAGCTACAAAAACACAGCAGAGCCTCATTTACGAGTTTCAACACAGCAACCCAAAGTGCAAAGCTCCCTGGGAAACAGTAATAAGCAAAATAACTGTACAGACCCAGTTATGGGTCTTCAACACAGTGCCCTGCTTCCAGGCAGGGACAGACTGGCCATAGACTCTACAGGGAAATTTCCCAGTCGGCCGATGCCCAGGGGGCTGCCTGAGCCCTCCTTATGGCCTCATAGCTTTGCGCATAGTGATATGCTGCTCTCAGAATTAATTAATGATGGTGGCATCAGGTACTTATGATCCTGGTAAATGGCCGTAGGTCCCTCCTGAACTCAACTGTATCATCGTCCTCAGAATTTTGTACTACACTGTGATATTCAGTTCTGCCTGGGTGGTATTTTGTGTTGCACTATGGTAATGCAGGCCCCGCCTACTTATGCTTTCCTGCCTATTTGTGTTGCACTCATTGGTCAGTTTTAACCCACCTACTACATGGGGCCACTTTTAGATTTTTTTTTTTACAGGGCCACTTTACTTTCCCAGTTGGCCCCTACCTCCATGGAAGGAAAACCAAGCAAAGGGGAGTCCCTGTTTTAGAGATCATCAAATCCACCATATTAAGTGGCCCCTATGTCAAGATCCAGCTCTGTTACAAGCCTTAAAGGGCTTCTGTCACTCCATTAAACTCATTTTTTTTTTTTTGTCTCCTTAAAATCCTTATGCTGCGATTTCTCAATATATAGGGCTATTACTCAGTTTGGTTCAGTAGTTATATAAAAAAAACTGACTTATAATATGCAAATTACCTCTCTAGCAGCAGGTAGGGCGGCTACCTGCTGCTAGCAGCCGCATCCTCCATTCATAATGACGCCCCCTCCTCATGTTGATTGACAGGGCCAGCGGACGCGCTCGTTCTCTGACTGGCCCTGTCTGCGTTTTAAATCTCGCGCCGGTCTTCGCTCGGCCGCTCCATCCTCAGTGCTCCTGTGCCGGGTGTACATGTGACGTCATCGGCGCAGCATAAGGATTTTAAGGAGAAAATAATAATGAGTTTAGTGGAGTGACAGAAGCCCTTTAAGGATATGACAGGGGAAGACCTATATCAGTTATATATCCACAGACATCTGTTTCAGGGTGTTGACCCTCATCAGTGTGGAGTAGGATTCTGGCTAACCGGGAACAATGCCTAGGAGACTACTCAAACAAAACAATAGCTGATCTTAGGGAGACCAGCTACAGAAGACACTGTGGAGCCTCATTTAGGAGTCTCAACACAGCAATCCAAAGTGCAAAGCTCCCTGGGAAACAGCATATATGATATACTGTATAAAAATATAAATTGGAACTGTGTGGAGAAATACACCGATTTAAGCCCAATATCATGGTATGACTCACCAATGTTTTTGTATGGTACCCTGCGTATTGTAAGGCTAAATAAAAAATGCCACACAACTTTTCTGCAACAAGAAGTCACATAACACATGTGACTATGTACCCTAGCCTAAGACACGTATATGCTGGTTTTAATAACCACAACCTAAAAAAAAATTGGAACTGTGTGGAGATGACAGCTTTCCTGCCCGTCCCAATTCTATACACACAATCTTTCTTCTTTCTAATTCTAGCCTTTCTGTTCAGTGCCCCTGGCAGTAGAATTGAAGTTTGATTGTGACTTTTGACTTTCCCTGACTCCCTAAGGCCGTTTTTTCAGGCAGACACTGCTACACCCATCCTCCCTCATTCACAGCCCAAAACAGAATGACATGTCGCTCGTTGTGCAAGGACACCTGCAGCACTGACTGGCTCGTCCAGGTTGTCTGTTGGCCTGACAGCCAATTAGGGCAAGCCCCCCCTACTCACCAATACGTGCAGTAAAATGGCGCAACGCAACATTTTACTGGATTTATCCGAAGCAAACCTGAAAAGTGTAAATTAAAAATGGGCCTTTTTGTAGTAACCACAAATATATGAATACATGTTAATAAGGGACAGCACTATAGTATTCACTTGAATAAGAAGGGGCTGTCCCATAGAAGTGAATGGGATAGCTTAGGTGTAATTACACTGCTCACCACTGGAGTTGCGACAGCAAGCAGGTAAGCAATAAAGAGAAGGCAGAGCTCGTACGAGCGCTGCAGTCTGTTCAAACAGTTGAGGATAGGTCATAAATAGAAAAAGTGGACGACCCCATTAAGTTCGATTTCGCAGCTTTCAGTAATCTAATTACCCACCAGTTTTGCAATATCCTTTTTAAAATATTGGTCCCAAAACTCTGAAATCCAAGTCCTGTTATTCGCTGGCTTTACCCTGGTGACTTAGGCCTTGTCATATATTAGGAGCCTGGTTTCTTGGAATATTTTGTATATTTTAGGAAGAAATAATAAAAAATAATAATCTTTGTCCTTAACATTTATATACATTTTTTACTCCTGTTTCTTTTTTTAAACTGTATATTGTATACATTTAATAAGTAAACTGAAATGCCGGGAGGCATAATAAGCTGATATCCTTCAATTTTGGTGTCTTCAAGAATTATATTAAATTACACAATTTCATTTTGCTCTGGTATATTGTGGTGGAAGGTTTACCTTGAGCAAATACCTATTTGAACTTAACATTTATTAAACAAATACAAGAAGTCACAAGGACTCAGTAGTTTGAAGAATGTAAAGCCAGGCATGATTTTCATATTTCAGTGCTTTTTATATTTGAAATGCACTTGTTAATTTTCCCTATGTACACACTGGCTAACATATAATGATTAATAGAAATTTTGAGGAACTGAAGTTAAAGGTTGACCTTTGATGAACCTATATATAGTGGTATGTATTATGGGTGCCCCAGGCCTTGGTCAACTGTGCAGTATTACCTGCTCTCCAACGCCACTACTAGAATCAATATAATTTTTTCAGATTTAGCTTAAAAAAGACTCATCCATCAAGTACAACATTTCCCAGACTTTAAAAGTTAGACCCAAATGAAGATAAGCAAAACCCACTGGGAGATTGTAGCCAAATAAGAGTGCATCGATGATGGAAGTACCCCTAATCTTAGGTTAGTCGAAGTCTTCTTATGTCCTAGTTCTTTAGGCTCTGCTCATATATGCATTTTAATTCCTATTTATATCTGTGATCAATGGATCCCATCAAGGCTGGAGTTTATGCTGCACAAGGTACGTTTAGGGCTCACACCCCATATTAGTTCAGCTAAAGCTGCCTATTGACGTGAGGATATAGAGTAGCTACATTAAATGATTTCGACCATGCAGTAAAAAAACACTGTTGAAACGGACCTGGTTTTACTATGCTTGCTGTGGTTTTGTGATGTGGGAAAACACATAAACATCATCCATCTGCTTTCCATATCCGTATGTCTGTTCCGAAAAAGATGCAACATTTGCAATTTGGTTCCGTAAAATGTGGACCGTGAACCCATTGAAGTTAATGGATACACAAAAAAATCCCCCTCTAGTGATTGCAGACGGCAACGGCTAGGGACCAGCGCATGCATGTTAGGGTTTTTCTATTGCACGAGCGCCAGGAAAAAGGAAGGCCGGCAGAAGGCACTGACGTTAGTGATGACGTTCCGAGTCCTGCTTCAGACAGGAAAGAAAGAAGAGAATACGGGCTCGAACTGAAAACCCAGAACTGGAAGCCCAGAAAATGCAGAGCATCTAAGAATGGGCTGCACTGCAGCAGGTATTGACTAACCTTTCTTCTCTTCCCATTTTTTAAACCTATGGCCGGAGAACCCCTTTAACTCTGGCCACACTTGACTGCTGCTGGAAGATTCTGAGTGTATTACATAGCAGCATAATGCATGAAATTAAATGCAGCACATTTCCTTAACAGTGCAATAACAAAGAATTGCAGATACCTCATCTGGGCTACTGCACTATGATTAGAAAAATCAGAGCGTGCGCTCTCCAGCATTAATTTTCTCTAAAGATTCATTCACTCCAGTGAGTGGGTATGCAAGAAAAACAGACAGGACGTAGACATAATCTGTGAGTGGTCCATATAAAAGTACAAACTAGTTTAACATCACTTATCTGAATGAGCTCTAAGGCCCCTTGCAGACGAGCGTGTCCGGATTAGGTCCGGATGCGTCCTGGTGCATTGTGGCATACCCGCACGAGTAGGTACGCAATTGCAGTCAGTTTTGACTGCGATTGCGTTCCGATGTTCAGTTTTTATTACGCGGGTGCAATGTGTTTTGCACGCGCGTGATAAAAAACCGACTGTGGTACCCAGACCCGAACTTCTTTACAGACGTTCATGTTTGGGTTAGTTGTAGTGTAGATTGTATTATTTCCCCTTATAACATGGTTATAAGGGAAAATAATAGAATTCTGAATACAGAATGCATAGTACAATAAATAGGGCTAGAGGGGTTAAAAAAAATATAATAATAATTTAACTCACCTTAATCCACTTGTTCGCCGCCGGCATCTCTTCTGTCTTCATCTGTGAGCAATAGGACCTTTGATGATGTCACTGCGTTCATCACAAGGTCATCACATGATCCATCACCATGGTTAAGGATCATGTGATGAGCATAGTGACGTCATCAAAGGTCCTATTGCTCACAGATGAAGACAGAAGAGATGCCGGCTGCGCGAACAAGTGGATTAAGGTGAGTTAAATTTTTATTTTTTATTTTTTTAACCCCTCCAGCCCTATTGTACTATGCATTCTGTATTCAGAATGCTATTATTTCCCCTTATAACCATGTTATAAGGGGAAATAATAATGATCGGGTCCCCATCCCGATCGTCACCTAGCAACCATGCGTGAAAATCGCACTGCATCCGCACTTGCTTGCGGATGCTTGCGATTTTCACGCAACCCCATTCATTTCTGTGGGGCCTGCGTTACGTGAAAAACGCACAAAGAGGAGCATGCTGCAATTTTCACGCAAGGCACAAGTGATGCGTGAAAATCACTGCTCATGTGCACAGCCCCATAGAAATGAATGGGTCCGGATTCAGTGCGGGTGCAATGCGTTCACCTCACGCATTGCACCCGTGCGGAATACTCGCCCGTGTGAAAGGGGCCTAACTCTTGCTAGGTGTATGGCCATTTTTACTCTGAGGCTGTGAATTTTTTTGTAGTTATACTGAGGAGCTGTACTACTTTGCAGTCAGTGTGTGGATTATGGAATGGACTTCTGTGTGATAGACAGAGAAATCTGCTATTTGGCAATGTACACATGGGTCATATACTGGGGTCACTGGAATGAGGGCAGGCACGGGCACCACATTATTCTCACCCTGTTCAGAGGTGCAAGGCGTCTTCCTGTCTGCTTTAGGGAGTGCGTGTGTGCATCTCCTTGTTCTTGTGCCCAGTTGTTTAAAATCTCATCCAGCTAATGGTTTGGCACCTGTGGGTATTTAAGGTACCTTCCCATAGTGGAATATGCCTGAGCTTTAGGTTCCTGGTTGTCTAGTTAAGCAGTGAAGGTGTGCTATTGTGATTGTCTGTCTGTGTACCGAACATCAGCCTGCTAACCGACTCTATTACTCCACCACCTACCCTTAGAATACCTACAATACTAACCCTTTGCTGCCTGCCCTGACCTCATTTCTCAAAATTGTAAAAACTCTGCTGCCCTGACCTTTGCTTTCTTATCGGCTACAAGTATTGCCTGACCTCTTGGTGCTTCACACCAGTGCTTCTGATCCCCAACTACACTGGGACTATTCGAAGAGGTAGCGGCCTGGTGGATCCCCTGCAGTGAAGGTCAGGTCCCTGTATAGGGGTTAAAGGGTGAAAAACAGGGAATTTCCAGGATTATGCCTTTGTGACTAGCCCACAGTCAAACCAATTAGTTAGTACAGTGGGTCTACAACCACTGCCCATTATACATGTTTTAACTAATAATACATCTTATATATTTCCTCAAGTGCTATATTCGCATCTATACTGATGGGTACTTCTCTATTATGTCCTATTCTGTGTGATGACTCTGCGACATCTGTTTATCTCTGGTTCAGCTGTACTTACAGGCTTACTGTATAATTCAGATTCTTCTGTCTGCTGCACCTTCTCTCTGTAGTCTGACTATTAAGTTATGCCAGGGAACTATGCTCCTGGCTCCTGAGGCTTTAAGCTTTGGCCTTCATGACCAGCAGAGCTAAGGGTGCTCTGTCTGGCTTGGGCACGTCCAGCAGAGATGTGCCCTGCACACCTTCCCCAAGCAGGGGGTAAGCTAGACTAACTAGAAACTGGGACCCACCCTTCCTGCAGGAAGTAGAACTCGCCCACTTCTCTCCAGAGGGAGGTTAGAATGGAATGGAAAGCTCCATTCTACCTAACTATAGCTCTGCCGTGTTTGCTGCCACCTGCTGGTGAACCAGGCACATTACATTTGAACATAACAGTTGCAAAACATTAGAAATGCACAGTGCAGTGGACCTGAACAAAATACATAAGATGACATTTTTTTAGCCCATTAGAAATAATAGCAGGGTACAGAAGTGGTAATGCCACTCTAAAGCGTTACAAATCTTCTGTGCCCATGTGCAGTTTATGGACAGACATGACACAAGCTAGGCTGCAGATTACAGACAGAGTATGTCAGATACAATAGATCACTGCAAATGGTGCACCACAATAGTAGGCAACTGACAATACAAGGCTAAACCCTCACACTGTCACATGGCCTGATATAGGTGGGGTTCGCAGCCTCCTCCCTCCCCCCATTGTATGAGTGATCTTACTTTGGAGGTATGTGGGAGTTTGGCTGTGAGTCGGACTTTGGCACCTATTGGACAGTGTTCACACACTATAGGTAGGTAAGCGGTAGATCCCGCGCTACACTGAGATACCTTGGCGGGGTGCGCAGGCTCCGATATGTTCCTGACAGGAATATATTGGCCAAAATCTAATTTTTTAACATCAGTGTGAGGGTTTAGCCTTGTGTTGTCAGTTGCATACTATTGTGGTGCACCATTTGCAGTGATCTATTTACTCTTATATTTTCATCCACATATTATTTCATCTTGTGTAGGATGTTTTTGTGGTACATGTGGTCTGCTGCCGGCATCTTCCATTGAATGCATTTTAGCTGGGGATTGCCGTTAGCAACGGATCACATGTGGAGGATCTGCTCCCCCAGTTATAAATGCGCTACAGTATTTGGGGTTTGAGCATTTTCTCCCAGTTAGGCCACTCTATTCTGTGATTTTTCTGTCAGATAAAAGCCGTATAATGGCGAGAAATAGAATTATCGCTCATGTAAACACACATGGCTGCTTATTCTGAAATGTCATCTCCAACAACAGAAAAGGCTTAAGCCAGCGAAACACATGTCTGTCAGTCATTCATGGGATCATTCATATGCACAATCCCACCAGCACCATGCTGGTCTTTTAAAAAACAAACTCACTAGACACTTAGGGTACAGCCACATGGTCAGGTTTCTACATGCAGTTTTGGAAGCCAAAACCAGGAGTGGATCATAAGGCTACATTCACATGAACGTTGTGTTTTGCGGATCCGCAACAAAACATAAACATTTAAATCACCCCCCAAAATAAAAATAAAAATAAAAGATCTGAAAAATGAAAAATACACATCATGGGTATCACCATGTGTGAAAACAACCATAGTATAAAAAAATAAAAATATCTTCTCCATACGGCAAACAGCGAAACGGAAAAAAGAGTCAAAATGGCCGATTTGCTGTTTTTGGTTGCTTCTTTTTCTACAATAAATTAAATAAAAAGTGATCAAAAAATCTAACACACCCCAGAATGGTATCAATGAAAAGTATAGATCGCCCCACAAAAAATGAGCCCCCATACATAAGGGTCAAAATATGACTGCTTTTTTCCAAAACAAAACACAAGAAAAACTATACATATAAGGTATCACTGGATTCATACTGACCTGTAAAATGTAAGTATATGCTCAGTTTTATCATACATCAAACGTCGTAAATAAAAAATAAAAATAAAATGTAAAACTGTGGCGGATTTGCTTTTTTTTTGCAATTCCCCCCCATTTGGAATTTTCTTCCCGCTTAGCATTACATAATGTGCAAAATTAAATGGTGGCATTGGAAAGTACAACTTTTCCCACAAAAATAAGCCCTCATATGGCTATGTGAACAGAAAAATGAAAAAGTTATGGCTCTGGGAAGGCAGGGTGCGCAAAACTAAAACACAGAAACAAAAAAAAATCCTGGTTAGAAGGGGTTAAGGGTATGACCACACAATCAGATTTCTGCATGCAGTTTTGTAAGCCAAGACCTTTATATGGGCACCTTTACACTTCTTACAAATAATTCTCATATAAAATGGAAGAAATAAGACCTCCTGAGCATTAGTTTTTATTAAATTGAAGGGACAGCTGTTACCTGCCTCTATCGGTGCTAGTGTCATGACTTAACTGGAGCAATGACATCTATACTGAATCTGTTTTTAAATGGTAACTAGTCGATTTTGTCGCAAATACTGGAATACTTGACTGGTCATAAGAGTTTTCTCATATCAATAATCTGCAGAAAATGCTGAATATTGAATGGTTCCCAATTGAGTCTAATCTAGTTAGGCTTGTATCCCTCTATAATCCTTTTAACTGCTCAAAGATTGTTGGGATATTTGGAATACTTCAGCCTCCTTGCCTATAATGAGTTAGATTAAAGGGGTATTTCTGTTTGTAATTCTCTAATGTATTGTTTTTACCTTTATAGCCCCTTTCTTCCATTTTGTGCTGTAGTCACATGACCATGTCCATACAGCTCTTTCTTATTTTCTGTGAAGTTATGTCCATGGTTATGTCCATGGGCATGTCAAAGCAGCAACAGGGGTAGTGATGGAGGAGTGTCTATGTAACTAGCTGGGTGTTGTTAGAGGTGGTACTGGAGCTGTGGCAGAGAAAGGAGAAGAGCATTATTGGTTTGATTATATACAGCAACAGGATGTGCTACCTACAAGATGCAAACAAACCAGAGTGATTTGTGTACATGGTGAAAATAGGTCAGGAGAGTCCAAAATGAGTACAAGCAACTACTGTATTTAATCATATCTGTTAAAAACCATAGTAATTCCAGAAAACCCTGTTAAGGTTTCTGGACACCATCCCTTGTTTAACAGTGTTTCTATGGAGGCCTAGAGTAAGCGCTACATGGGTCTCCTGTCCAGTGGAGAGGAGGAGCCGGGCTCCTGTCGATATACCACAGTATAATACACTGTACTGCATAAGCAGTATAGTGTATTATAGAAGCAATCAGGAGGTTGTAAAATAAGGAAATAAAGTAAAAAAAAAAAAAAATACACATTTTCCCATTGAAAAAATATTTTCAATGGAAAAATTGCAAAAAGAAAATACCATCCACATATTAGGTACTGCACGTTTGTAACAACCTGCACTATATAATTATAACATAATTTATCCCGCATGGTGAACATCGTAGAATGAAACAAAAAACATACACACAATGGCAGAATTGCTGTTTTTTGCTAACTCGCTAATTCGCCACTAATAATTTGAATAAAAAGCTATCAAAAATGTAATATACTAAAAAATGTAACGCAATGAATAGAAAGTCGTCCTAAAAAATTCAAGCCAACTTACCTGTCCGGGGTCCAGTGCCGCAGTCTGGGGCTCGGGCGCGGCTTCGCCACATCAAATGCACTGCTGGGCCATGCCCTTCATAAAGAGTGGCCTAAGCCATGCCCCCTGGTGACGTGAGTGCATCCATGGCAACGGTTCACTCGCTCACCTCTTTTCTGTGGCGTGGAAAAATAAAAAAAAATATATAGTTCTTGGAAAGCGACAATGAAAAAATGAAAAAAACTGCTTGGTCGCTAAGGTCCCAAATGCATACAGGGGGAAGGGGTTAAAAAAAACTCCCAGGACATAGGCAGAAAGAGAAAGCAGATCATCAGCTGTCCAACAGATCATCATAGAGCACCTCAACAATTGACTGTGAGCCATTAAACAGCTTACTCTTACACCTAATCTAATAGACACTAGGAAGCTGCTTTCAGCATGGCAGTGCCCCCCATACATATTGGGGCCCTTGTGCAGCAGAAGCTTAGTCAGCACTGGACATTTTTAGGCTTGGACTGACCCATGAAAGTTGCAGTAGTCCTATCCTATGGCCTAATGAAAAAAAATAAAAAAAAATAGTCTCAGTTTGAGTTGAATTTGCAGCTAATCTACCCTGTAGGTGCCCTGTGCATTAACACAGTTTACAGTGCAACTAAAAGTGTGCATACATGTGTTCTATGTACATTGACGATAGTCCCTCAAACTCACTTCCTCTTGTAGGTCCAAGAATCCCCAATCTGATCGAGCTCCTGAAAGGGCAACTGTGAAAACCCCAAGGGCACCTGGTAGTTCCTTCCGTAAACCCGCAGGGTATGCAACATTTGTATAGACAGCTTGAAGGCAATGCTTTACGGGGGGAGCTCAAGCAAAGCATTTTCTACAAAAAATACTTGAATTACAAGAGAGAAGTTGTAACTATCCTTTAAGAAATCACAGGTACAGTACATCTATATTATCACACTGCCCAGGAATATACAGACAGTTGGCAACCCTGGCTTCCGCTTTGAAAAAGTGGGTGTCTGGATTCAAGAATTATACTGTGGTATTAGTGCCATGCAAAGATTTTACATTATACAAACTAGCAAGCAATTCTTTTTATTAACCCCATAGTACCATCTAGTGTTGAAGAGAAATAGACTGTATGTTCCTCCATTTTGAAGGCTGCTTGTTAAACACAGCTAAGTAATGCTAAATTCACTTGGCAAACCAGACATGCGCTGTGAATGGAAATGAGTCTACGTTGTAGAGAAGCACCAGAATCAGCAGTAACCACCAGATAAATGAGCCGTGCTGGACACACAATGCCGATTATTAATTGGAGAGCAGGATTTTTTTTTATTAACATGCATAGTGGGAAAATTAGAGTCTATGAGGACATTGAAAGGAAACAGAGAAGTGCACGCAGATCTACATAGCCATAATCAATATTATTTTACTCATTAATGAATGGAGTGGACGGCAGCCAATGAGGGGGGGGTGGATATAGTTATTATTATATATTGTCGTGAGGGTGTTCTTAGGATGTTGTATAGAATTTATCTTCTTGTAAGGATGTTTATGATTGCCATGCTAGGCATACCGTTGTGATTATTACTGTTTTATGTACTAATATCATGATTTGGAAAATAAAAATATATATTTATAAAAAATAAAAAAACATGCATAGTGGGAGATTTATGACTACTGGTACACCATATGAGGGGTGCGCTAATGTCTGCGGGATCCATAAGATTCATCACAAGGATGCCCTTTTTTTTTTTTATAAATTCTTTATTAAGAAAATTCAGCATTCCATACAATATAGAGGGTGCAACCTCCTGTCTATAGCGTCAAGTAACAAACAACTTTTTCGTCACATAACTTAGACAAATATAAATGCAAGGATATCATCGTATAATAAAGCCTCCCTTTCCAGGGAACTGGCATATAAGAGAGAGATGGCAAGGTTTGGGCACAAAAGTATATTGGTAATGAAATGTGATAATGGAGGGTATTAACCCTCAGGTAAGACCTGTTTAGAACGTACCAGAGTCCCCACTGTACTCAGCTGATACTATCTGGCCATTCGTTGGAGTTCCTAAATAATTTCCATGCTTCCCACAAATTTGAAAACTTTTGGAAGTTTCTCAGTTCCCAGGAGGAAAGTTCCTCAAATCTGTGGATCTGGTCAACTTTTGAAAGCCATTGCTTGATAGGAGGGGTTTCTGTGGAGAGCCAGAGTCTAGGGATAAGCAATTTGGCTGCTACAATCAGATGTTTAAAAAGACCAAGATTTGGGATTTTATGATTCAAAGGGAAAATGTTCAGAAGAGCTATCTCGGGGGAGGGAGAAAGATCCCCACCACAGATGCGATTGCTAATTTGGAATATTTTGTTCCACCAAGATAGTAATTTCGGACACTCCCACCAAATATGTAAGTAAGACCCTCTTTCAGCAAGACATCTCCAACATTTGTCACAACCGGATGAAGAGTATCGGGAGACCACGTCTGGGGTTTTATACCACCTAGTAATTATCTTGTACCCATTTTCTTGAATACGTACACATCTAGACGCTTTGTGAGGAGAGTTTAAAATAATATGGATTTCTTTAGCTGAAAAAGAGCGTTTTAAATCTCTCTCCCAAAGACCGATGAAGGAGGGCAAAATGGAGGTTGAATGGGTTCTTATTCTGCTGTAGAAACTCGATATCATTTTTGTAGGGTCAAGCGAGTTCTCAACTAGGCTCTCGAACCAATTCAATGGTCTTATCAGGTCGCTATAAGAGACATGTTGAGATAAGTAGGCCTTAATAAAGTAGATGGGATTCCTAAGTGGAAGAGAAGGTGGGATTAAAAGGCTTTCTTTTAGACTATTAAGAGATATGGGCCTGTTATCCTGATATAGATCTCTCAACTTAACTACAGAATCTCTCAGGTTAGTGGGTAAACTATCCCGAAAAACTTTAGGAGCGATTTGTAAAATATCTCTTATTTGGAGAAGTGGAGAGGGGAAAGGGGACATGAAGATGAGTGGCTTGCAGCCATTTCCAGGTATTGTAAGTAGCCTTGATTAATGGGGTTACGTCTGGTGAAACCGGGGGAGGGCATTTATGGCCCAGCAGGAGAGCTTTAAAGGATGTTTTGGCTAAAGATTGTTCAATTTGGACCCAAGATTTATGGGGGGGAGATCTCAACCAGTCCACAATTCTGGAAAGGAGGATGGCCCTTCCATATAGTTCAGGATCTGGAAGTGCAATACCACCAAGAGCCTTGGGTCTATTTAGGGATTTGTAAGAAAGTCGGGCTTTCCCTCTATTCCAGATGAATGAGCTAAAAAGTGATCTAAGCGAAGCATAATAGGAGGAGGGAATAGGGATAGGGAGGACCTGAAGTAAGTAAGACAGTTTGGGTAATACTAAAGACATAAGAAGGTTTTTCCTACCAAACCAAGAAAAAATTGGCAGGTCCAAGTTTTTCAAGGTGGTGGATATGTGGTTCAAAAGAGGGGTATAGTTTAAGGCAAAAAGTTGGGAGGGATCATTACTTATTTTATGCCAAGATAAGTTAAATGTGGGGCCGTCCAGTTAAAGGGCGAGTTCAATTTTAGACGGTTTTTCATGGAGTTAGAAAGGCCAGAATGGATGATCAAGGATTTGCTATGGTTAATCTTAAAATTGGAAAGTTTACTAAAATTTTCTAAGTGATGATAAACTCTGGGGAGGGCAACACTTGGGTTGCTGATCATGATCAGCAGGTCGTCGGCAAAGGCCGCTGTCTTATGCTCTTGGTCCCCAAGGCACACTCCCTTAATGTCCCTATCAGTTCTAATGGATTGCAAAAGGGGCTTCATGATCAGTACAAAAAGGAGAGGGGAGAGGGGGCAACCTTGACGGGTTCCGTTAGATATCATGAATGGGGAGGATAAGGTATTATTAATGGAGATTGAGGCTGAGGCCTTTGAATACATGGCTTCTATGGCTGATAGGAAAGGTAGAGGGAATTTTTGGGAGGAGAGGACAAAGTTCATAAAGGACCATTTAACCCTATCAAATGCCTTCTCAGCATCTGTGCTGAGAAGGACCAAGGGAGTAGCTTTTTTTTTCGCATGAAAGAGGATATTAAGGACCCTAGCGGTATTATCCTTACCCTCTCTCCCCCTAACAAAGCCAGTCTGATCTCTGTGGATCAAAGAAGGTAGTATAGATGCTAAACGATTCGCCAGCATTTTAGCTAGTAATTTAAGGTCAATGTTAAGGAGAGAGATGGGCCTATAACTTGGGCATAGTGAGGGATCCTTACCCTCTTTGGGGATTAGGACAATATGGGCTTTGGTCATGTCCTTGGATAAGGGAATATTGGTAAGGGTTTGGTTATAAAGCTGTATGACATGGGGAACAAGAAGATCTTGAAATGTAGAGTAATAAGAAATAGGCAGGCCATCCGGGCCTGGACTTTTCCCTTTAGGAGAATTACGGATGACCTCTAAAAGTTCTGTAGGAGAGAAGGGGGAGGCCAGCAGTGATTTATTCTCTTCCGATAAGGAGGGAAGGTGTAGTTTCCCTAGATACTCGGAAAAAGGATGAAAGTAGCTCAGGAGATGGAGGAGAAGGGGTGAGCCCCTCTAGGTTATATAGGGATTCGTAGTAGTTTCTAAATTGCCTTGCAATTTGATCTGAATCAAAAATGCATGAACCTGAGGTATTAGTTAGTTTATGTACGAAGTTGTTTGATTTCCTTTGTTTGACTCTATTCATGACGAACCTAGAGGCTTTGTTTCCGTGAGCGTATATTTTATATTGCGAATTCAAGTAATATTTTGCTGAGATAGTATTTAAAAGGTCTCTAAGGGAACGTCTATAGCTGTTTAACTCCTCCAATTGGGCTTTTAGTAGGGAGACTTTATGGGATTTTTCTAGGAGAGAAATTTTTTCATGGAGATCGTTTATTTTTTGATTCCTAGTTTTTTTGAGATGGGCTCCAATACTTATGCACTGTCCTCTCACCACAGTCTTATGAGCATCTCATAGTGTCTGGGGAGACACTTCTGGGGTGGAGTTTAGGAGGAAATACTCTACCAGAGTTTTTTGAATTTTTGCAATAGATTCTGTGTTTCCTAGTATTTGCTCATTCAATCTCCAAGATGTAAAGGCTCTACTTTTCTTTGGCAAGTTAATAGTTATATAAATAGGGGAGTGGTCCGAGAGGAGAATGTTTCCAATGGATGAATCTTTACAATGCTGGAGGTGATTTTTAGAGATATAGAAATAATCCAAACGTTGATAAGAGCCGTGGACATTTGAATAGTAGGAATAATCCTTAGTATCAGGGTGGAAGGTACGCCACACATCAATGAGTTGGGCTTTCCAGAGTTTAGAAGTTAGGGAGCGAATTGCTGATTGAGAGTGAGGAGACTTTCCTGATGAGGAGTCTAAAAGAGGATTTAAAACCAAGTTAAAATCCCCCCCTAGTACTAATGTACCTTCCCTAAAATTGTTAATTTTGTCCAAGATGTTTTTTAACCAGGGAATCTGTTTCTTATTAGGGACGTATACATTAACAAATGTATATAAGTATTGAAGAATTGTCCCCTTCAGCATTATGTATCTTCCTTCTGGATCCAGGCATTGGTCCAGAAGTTGAAACTGAACTCCCTTGTGCATCCCTATACTCACACCTCTAGAATTGGAAGAATTAGATCCACTGTGGAACCATTGAGAAAAGTAGGAATAGGAGAGGTTAGGGAAATGGCCTATCTTCAAATGCGTTTCCTGAAGAAACACTACTGAGATACACTCCTTTTTTAACATCCCCAACACCTGTCTTCTTTTGGAAGGGGAGTTAAAGCCCCTGACGTTGTAAGAGGCTAATTTGAGGTCAGCCATCCTGACTGTGAGGGGGAGAGGGGGTCGCCCTGGGAGGTGTAGAAATATAGTGATCTGTGGGCTCCCGGGGAAAAGATGTAACCTCTCTCCTTACATAAAGGTCAAACCTTATTTGCGCATCCCACAACCTTGCCATCCTTCCGGAATTTTCTGGTGACGAAGCAACATAACGAACCCAATAACTAAAATAATGAAAAGAAAACAAGGAACATAAGCAGTGTATCTGCAGTATCATGTATATTGGGGGAAATATGGGTAGTGACCCTTATTTTTGCATTCCTTTACCAAGAAAGCAAATAATATAATTCCCGGACCTAAGGGTGGGCCAGTAGGTCCCCTCTAGCTCTGGGTTATTTAACAGAGCCAGCAGGGGAGCATTGAGACAAGGGGGGATAATACCAGAGGAGAGGCGACTACATCAAAATTGAAAAGAGAAATGATAAGATCGGCTCTCCACTAGGATCTGCCCCTCTAAAGAAATAGAAGGGGAGGGAAGTAGAAAGAAAATACAATAAGATGAAAGGGGGGAAGGCTAGGGAGGGGGGGGAGGGGGGGGGAGAGGAGAGGGGGGGTGAGGGGGGGAGGAAAGGGCATAGGGAAGGAACAAAAAATCAAAACGGCAGTTACATATGGGTGTAAGAGAATGAAAACCCGATTATTTCAACCTTATCCCAGTGAGGCCTCCACCTCTGCGACTCAGCAAAGAACCGGGAAAAAGGTTCAAAAAGAGTCTGTAGAAAGACGTCTAGGAGAGATCAAGTTGGCCTTCCTCCTCTGACGATGGGCTTTGGGGGTCCACCTGGGCTCGAAGAGCTGCGGTTTAGGGACTTCAGGTAAGGATGCGACATCCTGGATGAGGTCCCAGTTCTCAATCTCCAAGTTAGGGATCTCCAGATGCTGTAGCGCTTGTTGTAGGTCAGCATATGTTCTAATCGTGATCCTGTTCCCCTTGTATAGGAATGAGATGCCGAAGGGGAAGGTCCACCGATAGATGATCTTCCGCTGAATAAGCCACTCAGTCAGGGGTTTAAGTGCCTTGCGTTTCTTTAAGGTAATCGGAGCTAAGTCCTGATATACATGGATGCGGTGTTCTCTAAACAAAACTTCCGATTTTTTTCTTGCACTTTCCAAAATAGCTTCCTTGTCTTGGAAGTTTAGTAGACGACATATTATGTCTCTAGGCGGTTCCGCAGGTTTAGGTTTAGGGCGAAGGGCCCTGTGAGCCCTTTCGATGATCGGGCTGGGGTGGTCCGGACCCAAGAGCTGTTCACAGAGAGCCATTATTGCTTCCGGCACCTCTGAGTTAATGATCGATTCAGGCAGGCCCCGAAATCTCAAATTATTTCTCCTGCCCCGATTCTCTTGATCTTCTAGGGCTGCATAGACGGAGTTTCAGTGGGACTGTACCGCCTGTAGGTTGTTGGAAGCCGCGGCCTGAAAATCGAGCATAGCGGTATGTGCGGTTTCTAAATCTTCCACCCTTCCCCCGATGTGCCTTATATCCTGGCGTAAGGAAGAAACTTCGCTTACCAGCGGTTCTAGGGCTTTAGTTAGGACTGACTTGAGGTATTTCCTAGATATAGGGAGATTTGAGCGGCCTCCTGTGTCTTCCGAGTCGCTATCTCTTTCAGCAGTGTCCTGGATTTCATCATCCGGATTCACTGTCGGCGCCATTTTAGAATCTTTAGCGACATATATAGCCGCCGCTTTTTTAATGAATTTGTCCATGTCGCCCGTTGCTACAGATGACTTCGGGTGATGTGAGGGTTCCCCCTGTTTCGGGTTGCCTATTTTCACCATTCTCAGGTCTTGGGAGCTAACGTAAGCTGAGGTAAAGAATGCTGGCTAGCCGGAGCTCAGACACACACCACCATCTTCGTCTGGCGCTAGCTCCGCCCCCCACAAGGATGCCCTTTTAACCCTGCCCAATCAGACCAATCAGCTCTCCTGACAATTTGGTTTTAGTTAATAGTTACAATCCTCATGAAATAACCATGTTGGAACACTTATGTCGTAGAACTCTGCACTATGCAATTCCTCTGTCATTCCTCCTAGAAATCTATGGCTCTTTTGACTACTGGACATAATTTTTTAGCACTGATTGGGTGGTTTCCAAGAGTGCTGGGACTCAAATCTTTCAGTCATCTTTCACCACCATGGAATCCACATCAGTTGAATCCAGTATCAAAATTCCACCAACAGCTTCCCATTGACTTCAGTGGGAAAACTCCCACCATCTGTACACGAAAGGCTGATTCCAAGTCAGCTTCAAGAGGGGCATGTAACTTCTTTGAAGTGGATCTTAGCTGTTTTCTCCATTGAAGATAGCTTTTTTGTGCATTTAGGTTGCCAATTCTGTAATGTTCCCAGAGGCAGATCAGCCTACTGATCTACCACTGTTTTTGGCACAGAGGATTTTGTCAATATGAACATAGCCTCACAAGGAAAATGGAAAACAACCAAAGGCTATGAATAAGCACCAGTTTGGTCTGAAACACATAAGCTGAGGTTTCCCCTCATTATTGCTATTTGTATGCTTGATTCAAGTATTGAAAAGAAGGTTCATTACTAGAGTTGAGCGGACACCTGGATGTTCGGGTTCGACGGGTTCGGCCGAACTTCAGAAAAAAGTTTGAGTTCGGGACCCGAACTTGACCCGAACTTGACCCCGAACTCGAACCCCATTGAAGTCAATGGGAACCCGAACTTTTGAGCACTAAAATGGCTGTAAAAATGTCATGGAAATGGCTAGAGGGCTGCAAATGGCGTCAAAATGTGGTAAAAATAAAAAATAAAAATCTTGATTTAGGAGGACCAGGTCCATATGGAGTAGGAGGTTGAGGAGGCGGTGGATGTGGCGGTGTCGGTGGAAGCAGCGGTGGAGGAGGAGGAGGTAGCCTACACTGTTTTTTTGTTTTAAATTTTATTTTTAAAATTAGGGTACACCCCAAAACGTTGGGAAATATAACCTGTGATAAACCCCTCCAGTCATGCTAAACACACGTTCAGACAATACACTGGCTGCAGAGCAGGCCAGCACCTCCAAGGGGTAAAGGGCAAGCTCAGGCCATGTGCCCAATTTGGAGACCCAGAAGTTGCAGGGGCTGACCCCTGTCAGTCAGTTCGTGTAGGCGTGTCTACACTTACTGCCCCACCATGTCGCACGTCCCCATGATGTTCACGATCCAATTTGATATCTGCTCTATCAACTTTCGATGTTCTTTTATGCGCCTACCATGGTGATTACAGGTGGCGGGGAATCAGGGTTCCAGGCCGGAGAGGGAGCGTGACAAAAAGAGACCAAATTTAAGGGAGGATCCATTTTTTAAAATTTCAAATTAGAGTTGAAATATGGGAGACAATTTTGGTACTATACACCCAAAAATTTGTTAATTTCACCCGAAAAAGTAAATGACAAATTTTTTTTTTGTTTAACCTGTCTACTAGGTATAGCAGTGGTACTATACACCCAAAAATTCGTTAATTTCACCATATAATGTAACTGACAATTTTTTTTTTTTTTTTTTACCGGTCCACTAGGTATAGCAGTGGTACTATATACACCAAAATTGGTGAATTTCACCCAAAAATGTAAATGACAATTTTATTTATTTTTTTAACCGGCCTACTAGGTATAGCAGTGGTACTATACACCCAAAAATTGGTTAATTTAACCCGAAAAAGTAAATGACAATTTTCTTTCTTTGTTTAACCTGTCTACTAGGTATAGCAGTGGTACTATACACCCAAATATTTGTTAATTTCACCATAAAATGCAACTGACAATTTTTTTATTTTTTTTATTTATTTTTACCGGTCCACTAGGTATAGCAGTGGTACTATACACACCAAAATTGGTGAATTTCACCCTAAAATGTAAATGACAATTTATTTATTTTTTAACCGGCCTACTAGGTATAGCAGTGGTACTATACACCCAAATATTTGTGAATTTCACCCTAAAATGTAAATTGCAAAGTAGTGAAATGATATAAAATAAAAGACGTACAAATATTTTTTTTTATTTATGAGGTGGAGTTCCATATGGAGTAGGAGTTTGAGGAGGCGGTGGACGCAGCAGAGTAAGTGGAAGCGGCGGTGGAGGAGGACGAGATAGCCAACACAGATTTTTGGTTTTAATTTAATTTTGTAAAATTAAGGTACACTCCAAAAGAGTGTGAAATATCCAAAATACAAACATGAGCAATTGCGCTGCAGTATAACAATGGCTGCTTAGTGCCGGTATACATGTCTATTCTGCACAAGGTACGGACAAGTCATGAGGGATCCATGCCTGGTTCATTTTAATGAACGTGAGCTTGTCCACATTGGCTGTGGACAGGCGGCTGTGCTTGTCTGTGATGACGCCTCTGCCGTGCTAAACACACGTTCAGATAATACACTGGCTGCAGGGCAGGCCAGCACCTCCAAGCTCAGGCCATGTGCCCAATTTGGAGACCCAGAAGTTGAAGGGGGCAGACCCGTCATTCAGTACATGTAGGCGTGTGCACACATACTGCTCCACCATGTTGGTGAAATGCTGCTTCCTGCTAAGACGTTCCATATCAGTTGGTGGTGCTGGTTGTTGTGGCGTGCTGACAAAGCTTTTCCACATTTCGGACATGCTAACCCTGCCTTCTGAGGTGCTGGCGGTGCCCCAGCTGTGTTGGCGACCACTTCCTCATCCTCTGCCTTCGCCTTGTGCTTCCACTGTGCCCCCGCTGTCAGGTGGGAATGCCACCAGCAGCGCGTCTACCAGCGTGCACTTGTCCTCGCGCATCTTACGATCGCGCTCCAGTGACGGAATTAATGACGGAACGTTGTCCTTGTAACGGGGATCCAGCAGCGTGGCCACCCAGTAATCAGCACAAGTTAGAATGTGGGCAACTCGGCGGTCGTTGCAGAGACACTGCAGCATGTAATCGCTCATGTGTGTCAGGCTGCCCAGAGGCAACGAAAAGCTGTCCTCTGTGGGAGGTGTATCGTCGGTGTCCTCTGTATTGTAGTGTCCCACTGGGCAAAGGTGTGCTGCATAAATTGAGTCATGAACAGGATTTACGGAACATTCCTGCGCCATTGCGGATATAAAACTGTGTGCTAAGAAATTGCCTTAAAGTGACAAGCCCTATTGTTTTATTCAAAATTGCTGGGCCAAAGAACTGTCATAATTAGCGGTGTGAAGATAATGTTTTCTGGACTGTTTGCTGCTTATTTGAGCCACCGCTTGCTGTCAGTGAATAGACAGCGTTTTGCTAAAGATGGCCGCTGAGCTTGCTTGAACTTACTGCTGCGTCATCTTCATCCTGAATTGGCGGTAAAAGTTGGCGCCTTTTTGCTGAAAAGAGCGGGAAAGGCTCAATGTCGGCGCCACCGCCCTGTCCGGACATTTGCATGTCTGCAGAAATGGACTCCGCCTCCCCCATACTGGAGTACCTGGGGGGCGGCCTCCCAGTGCAATGGGAGGATCTGTCTGAACTTATTGGCGCCACCCTGTCGCTCTCCAGAGAAGGATCGAGCATGTTGCAGAGTGAAGTCTGCGCCTGATTTGTTAAAAATGGACGATGTTGGTGTAGAGCCAGAGGATGCTCCACCGGCCTACTCTCCGGGACCGGAGAAGCCCGCCTGCCCGCCACTGGGGACGCAACCGGAGGACTGGGAGGCAGATGAGGACTACTCTGGCTGCGAGCGCAAACCAGCGCGCTCTCCAGAACCGGCCCATCACGCATTCCAAGAGCGGGGCTCTTTCATTGGCCCTAACGTATTTTGGCAGCCAACCGTGTTGGAGAAATGGGTGAGTCCCTATCCATCCCCCGAGCTGCCTCGCCGGGAGAAAACGATCGGAGAAATGGAGAATCGGAAAGGACTCCGCGTTACCCTGGATAATATCCGGAAGGGTAAGAGACCTGATGCGCCACCGGAGCCTGCAGCGGCCGCGTCCGATGCACCATCTACTGTACCAGTGCCAGCGGCGATAGCGGAGGACAACGATCCTGAGACCGAGAGCCTCGACGACCAGATCGTCCGTCTGGAGGAGAAGTTGCGGGAGTTACGCAAGATTGCCACCGCCAGGATCCAGACGCCGCCTAAGAATGAAGAGGTAAGGGTGCCTGTCCCTACCCGCCGGCCACCTACAGCAACTACGGCTACGTTGAGGCCCCCAAGAAGGCCCTCTCATACTGTGACTTGCTGCGCAGAGCCCACCGGACCGCTTGCGGCGGCGGTACCTAGGCAAGCACAACCTGCAATTGTTATCCCTGCACCGGTGCGGTCAGCAACTGTCATCACCCCTAGGCCTATGGGGCCAATACCTATTAGGGGTCCCTTCATGCTGCAGCTGCCCCCTAATACCGTGTTGTGGGCACATCCGCCTGTGGAGGATTATTACCGGCCTCATTTGCCAGCAGAGCCAGGTGATTATGATATGCCCCTGTGAATTAGCCTGCTAGGCCCTTGATTTATTTTCTTTGCCAAGGGATTACTTCTGAAAATTTAACCCTTCCAGGACAGGAGTCCTTTGTTTTGGTCCTTTGTTGCTGCTGCCAGATACCCACGGCTCAGTGGTGGTGGTCACCCACTGAAATAAAAATGTCAGCAAAACCATCTTGTTTACAGGACCTCCTGCCTGCTTCTACGATCTCACACCAAGTTGTGCCTATTTTTGTTGCACCTTTAACCCTTTAACCCCCTTTTCAGGTTGATTAAGGGTATTACAGCACTTGTTTTTATATTATGCCATTTGAAAAGTGTGGGCTATCTTTTATGTGCTGTCATTTTATTGTGCAACTGAATTCTAAGGAAACGTGCCCAGTGATAGACTCAAAAGTACCTGAGCCTCTGAGATATTTCTCTTTTAAAGAAATGTGCCCAGAGATGGACTCCACTGTAAGCGAGCCTCTGTGATTTGCTACCTTGCCTGGCTGGTGAAAGACACTCACTCAAAATAAGAAAGGAACCTGGGTACGGACTCATATTTGTTCCTTGAGCCTCCAAGAACTTTTAAATTGTTTACATTTTTCTGCTGTTCTATTAAGGACAATTTGCACTTATGGACTATCCTGGTAATAATGCTACGCTGCACCAGGTCAGCGCCCCTGTTCCCTCACACTATCTTGAGAGAAGAGAACGACGCCCCTTTTCACCGTCACTTGTTCCTAAGCCAGTGGAACTGCCTGATTTATACATATAATGTATTTCTGCAAATGTAGATGTATTTTTCCTGCTTTGCATTATTTTCTCTTTTTTCAGGTGCAGTATCCAGCTGGGCAGGGCCCCTCCATGTTGCGCCGAGGTCGGGCAACGTTATAGCGTGGTGGTATGTAGTGTCCCACTGGGCAAAGGTGGACACTACACAAGAGTCAATTGGTGTGTGCGTTACTCCTACTCACAAGGGACAGTAATGTTATATTTAAGTGTGCATTCAATGTATTTTCTAATGTGTTTTTACATGCAATGTTCCCCTGTATGATGCGATAGCAGGCCTAGTTGGGTGTAGTTAGACATCCCATACAATAGAGGGAGATAGGCAGCCCCTAGTATAAAGGTCCAGGCCCAGACAGGGAGAGGGAGTTCAGAGTCAGGAGTCTGCAGAGACAAGTTAGAAGGCACCAGCCAGTGATATGCTGAGGGCCTCCTCCTGACATGCAGCTAGACAGCCCAGGCTTCTAGTTGTTACCAGGGGGCTAGTAGAGGGATCCTAGCCTACCTGCGGATCAAGTGAGCCTCAGTTAGCTCAGAAGATTACCCCAGTAGTAGGAATGGACCTCCTGGGAGAAACCTGCAGCTTCCCAACCAAGCAAGAATAATACAAGTCAGATAAGTAACCTGATGGGCAGAGGATCTATAAAGTAAAGAGCAAGGGTCAATACTGGAGAGAGAATTTATATACCAAGGATTAAAGCCAGTATTTAGGCATCCGGGCCTTGGGATCCAGCCAGCTAGAATAGCTGAAGGGGATAGAGCAGCATTGCACTGTAAAGCATTAACCGTTGTGTCCTCCAAGTATCTTGCATGATTACTACCTGCCACCATCTAAAGTCTACCTGCTTGTGAAGTATTGTTCAAGGGACTGCATTATCATCACTATCAACTATAACTGTATGTACAAAGTTGGACTGTGTTCACCAAGTAAAGAAACGTTTGGTTTATCCACTGAGTACTCAGTTATTCCTCCTATAAAATCGGTGTGCCACCGTTACCGGCACTGGCGTCACGAATCCAAAAGGGACCTTGCCCCAGGCACTTAAAATACCTGTAACATCCAGGGCACCTCACACAACATCAGGCCTGGTCCCCACATACCGAGGGTGCCCCAGAGGAACTGTGTCTACCTCTCTTTCACTGCTGCATGCCTGCCCAGGGTTCTCCAAATACAGTGAGCAACCCTCGATTGCCCATAACTGTGATCTCACTTCGCTATACCCTGCAGGTCTGGCGTGCTGCAGTATCCCCCCATCCACGCACCAGTGATGGCCATGAGCTGGTCTGGGTGCCACCCTGCTGTGAACATGGTTCCTCCTCCTCCATCTCCTCCTCCTCATCCTCCACCTCCTCATCCTCGAGAACTGTGCCCTGGCTGGACAATTGTGTACCTTGGGTTTGTGGGTGCAGGAACCCACCCTCGGAGCCACTTGGGAATGACTGTCCGGAAACCCTACGAAGTGATCCCTCTTCCTCCTCCTGTGCCACATCCGCTTCCATCATTGCCAGGAGCATTTTTTCAAGGAGGCATAGAAGTGTGATAGTAACGCTGAGAACGGCATTATCGGCACTGGCCATGTTGGTGGAGTACTCGAAACAGCGCAACAAGGAACACAGGTCTCGCATGGAGGCCCAGTCATTGGTGGTGAAGTGGTGCTGTTCAGCAGAGCGACTCACCCGTGCGTGCTGCAGCTGAAACTCCACTATCGCCTGCTGCTCGCACAGTCTGGCCAGCATGTGCAAGGTGGAGTTCCACCTTGTGGGCACGTCGCATATGAGGCGGTGAGCGGGAAGGCCGAAGTTACGCTGCAGCGCTGACAGGCGAGCAGCAGCAGGGTGAGAACGCCGAAAGCGCGCACAGACGGCCCGAACTTTATGCAGCAGCTCTGACATGTCGGGGTAATTTTTAAGGAATCTCTGCACCACCAAATTCAGCACATGTGCCAGGCAAGGGATGTGCGTCAAACCGGCTAGTCCCAGAGCTGCTACGAGATTTCGCCCATTATCGCACACCACCAGGCCGGGCTTGAGGCTGACTGGCACAAACCACTCATCGGTCTGTTGTTTAAGGCCCGTCCACAGCTCCTGCGCGGTGTGGGGTTTGTCCCCCAAACAGATAAGTTTTAAAACTGCCTGCTGTCGTTTACCCCTGACTGTGCTGAAGTTGGTGGTGAAGGTGTTACGCTGACCGGATGAGGAGCTGGTAGAGGATGAGGAAGCAGAGTAGGAGGAGGAAGCAACAGGAGGCAAACTGAAGCGCCCTGCAATCCTCGGTGGTGGAAGAACATGCACCAAACTGCTATCCGCCTCAGGCCCAGCCGCCACTGCATTTACCCAGTGTGCTGTTATGGAGATATAAAGGCCCTGACAGTGCTTACTGGTCCACGTATCCGTAGTCAGGTGCACCTTGCCACAGATAGTGTTGCGCAGTGCACACCTGATTTTGTCCCCTACTTGGTTGTGAAGGGAAGGGATGGCTCGCCTTGAAAAGTAGTCGCGGCTGGGCACAACGTACTGTGGGACAGCCACCGCCATAAGGCCTTTAAAACTATCCGTCTTCACCAGACGGAATGACAGCATTTCAAAGGCAAGTAATTTAGAAATGCTGGCATTCAGGGCTAGGGATCGCGGGTGGGTACGGGGGTACTTCCTCTTCCTCTCCAGTGTTTGGGATATGGAGAGCTGAACGCTTCCGTGGGACATTGTTGAGATGCTTGGTGACCCAGGTGTTGGTGTTGCTGGAAGATCCTCTGTTTGTGGGGTGCCGGGTGGCACTGTCACTCCAGAGGTGGATGAAAAGACCGCGACTTTAGCAGAAGAGGAAGCAGGAGGAGCCAGAGACCTTTCTTGGTTTTTAAGGTGTCTACTCCACTGCAGCTCGTGCTTTGCACTTAAATGCCTGGTCATGCAGGTTGTGCTCAGGTTGAGAACGTTTATGCCTCGCTTCAGGCTCTGATTGCACAGCGTGCACACCACTCGTGTCTTGTCGTCAGCACATTGTCTGAAGAACTGCCACGCCAGGGAACTCCTTGGAGCTGGCTTTGGTGTGCTCGGTCCCTTGCTGCGTTGGGCAGTAGGAGGCGTACTGTCTAGAGGACGGCCGCTCTGCTTTTGCACCCTGCTCCCTCTTCTGCTGTGCTGGTGGCTCTGTGCGACCACCGCCTCGTCCTCCGAACTACATAGGTCACTCGCATGACTTGTCGAGGACCTCATCGTCCTCCACATCATCTTCCACCCTGTCTTCACCCCTGACTTCCTTGTCGGTCTGCACACTTTCAAAAGCCCCAGCAGTTGGCACCTGTGTTTCATCATCATCCGAGACGTGCTGCGATGGTCCTCCTATGTACTTATCTTGAAAAATAAGTGGTTGGGCATCGGTGCACTCATTCTCTTCCACTTCTGGGGCAGGGCTAGGTGGATGGCTCTGGGAAACCCTGCTAACAGAGTCATCAAAAAGCAGAAGAGACTGCTGCATGACTTGGGGTTCAGACTGCTTGGCTGATTTGCAAGGGGGTGAGGTGAAAGACTGATGGACATCAGCTGCAGGTGCCAAATGTGGTCTTTCAGCAGGAGACTGGGTGGGAGACAATGTGAAGGAACTGGATCCACTGTCAGCAACCCAATCTACTATCGCCTGTACTTGTTCAGGCCTCACCATTCGTAGAGCAGCATTACGCCCCGACCAAATACCGCTGCAGGTTTTGTCGCCTACTCGCACCTGAGGAAGGGGTTTCACTTGTGCATGTAGCTGGCACAGATCGACCACATCCTCTCCATGCAACAGGAGCTCCACCAGCAGCACCACGACCTGGGCCACGTCCCTTATTTGACGCTCTCCTCATATTTTTCAAATTTAGGATCTTGCCCTAAATGGGTGTTAAATTAATAGTAGAATTGAACGACAGTATGTAAAGGGTGTATCTCACACGGTCTGAACCAGTGTAGGCCTAAATTAAATATTTCTTTGCCCAAAATGGCTGTATTTCAAATGGCTGTATTTCAAATCCCTGATTCAAACCCCTGTATGTAGAGGGTGTATCTCACAGGGCCTGAACCAGTGTAGGCCTGAATTCAATATTGGTGCACCAAATGGCGGTATCTAAAATCTCTGAATGTAACCCAAATGTATTAGGCTGGGTTCACACTTGAGCGTTTTACAACGCGTTCAAACGCGCTGTAAAACGCTCAACACATGAAAACCAATGCTTCCCTATGGCCCTGGTTCTCACTTGAGAGTTTTACAGCGCGTTTGAACGCGCTGAAAAACTCCCTATGCTCAAACAAGTTCTTGAGCTTCTTTGGGGCGTTTTGTCGCGCGTTTGTCGCGCGTTTGCGGCCATAGGATAGCATAGGAACGCGCATATATGTTATTTTGTGCGTTTGTGACCATCAAAACGCGCGTACGAACGCGCGTTTGGCACATAGCAACAGGCAATAAAAGGACACACCCCTAGTGAGAGGCAAATGTGTAGCCTGACCAAGATGGAGGAAGCAGGCTGTGATAGTGAGACACTGATCAGGCTTGTGCAGTCAAAACGCTGCCTGTATGACATCCAGGATGCAAATTTCAAAAATAGGAGAAGCAGGAAGCAGGCATGGGAGGACATTGGCCAAAACATCTGGCCACAGTGGATGAGCTTATCCAAAACAGGGAAAGAAGGGCAAGGTATTGACATGTGTGTTCTGAGTGTAAAAAGGAACTCTTTGTGTGCACTGGTGTAAAAACTATATGTAATAGTCCAGCCCAGCTCTACCTGCGGCCCTCCAGCTGTTGTCTAACTACAACTCCCAATATGCTGTGCTTTATTTTACTTGCTGTAGCCTGTCCAGCCATGCATGGAGTTGTAGTTTTGCTACAGCTGGAGGGCTGCAGCTTCACCATCCCTGTTCTAGTATATGGGCAGTCAATGTTTCCCGTCATCCACATTCTGGCACAATGTAGGGGGCCTGTATGCTCAATTTGCACTTGTTCCACTGTGTTTCGCCAGATGGCGCTGTTCCAATCAGGAAATGTTTTTTAATTTCAAATGTTGGCCTACATTTGTGGTGCGGATTGGTGTTATAAAGTTGATATGGATATTGTCTACGTTTAAACATTATTGTGCTTGTGGGCTATTGCAGCACTGGCACATTATAGGTGAGTGTATGTGTACAGTACCAGTATTGGCCACATAAATGGGACCCCTAATTCCGCCCACATTGTTTTCCCTTGTTAATGGACGAGTATTGGGCCCATAAATGGGACCCCTGATTCCGCCCACATTGTTTTCCCTTGTTAATGGACGAGTATTGGTGGGCACTATTGGTGCTTCTACAAGGGGCACTATATAGGTGAAAAAAGGGCATTGCACACATTCACTCTTCAAATCTTTTAATGCAGCCATTACACTAATCAAATAAAATGGAATATTAAAAGATAATGAAACAATCTTCGCAGCAGAAAAAGACAAAATAATAGAAATTTATATGGCTTGCATTTGCCAAGGTAACTCCCCCTGTGGTGACATGAAATATGCAGTGAAGTGGTCCCGAATAGCGGCACCATGTGTGGTCCCACGAACACCGCTGCGAATAGTACTCTCCATGGAATGGCTCAAAGAATCCTCAAAATTGAAGCCATCCCTTTGTCTGACAAAATTGTGAAGAGTACATGCTGCCTTCACAGCCGAGATGGCGGTCTCCAATTTAAGATGTATGGGTGAGTGCAGAACTCGCCATTTGTTGGATAATATGCCGAATGCACATTCCACCACCCTGCGTGCTCTTGTTAGACGATAATTAAAAACACGTCGCGCAATGGAGAGACCACGGCTGGAGTATGGCCTCATAAGATGCTGACCTAGAGCAAATGCCTCGTCCCCAACAAAAACAAATGGCATAGACGGATAAGTGGTGCCAGGCAGTGTGGTGTTCCCGGGAAGGTCAAGGGAATTATTAATGAGCATTTGACCAAAGTCAGAATGGCCAAAAACAGCAGAGTCAGAGCTGCTGCCATAGGAACCCACATCGATGTAATGGAAACAATAGTTAGCATCACATACCGCAAAAAGAACTACAGAAAAGTATTTTTTATAATTAAAGAACTGACTGCCACTCCTCATTGGCTTCAGAACGCGGATGTGTTTGCCGTCAATTGCTCCTACACAGTTTGGGAAATTGCATGTTAGCTGAAAAGTATCCGAAATTTTCAGCCACTCCTCCTTGTTTGGTTGGCCCATGACAGCAGCATGTAGGACATGCCAAATGGCGATGCAGGTTTCCTTCACGATCACACTGGCTGTGGATTTCCCGATCAGAAAGGTGTAGTGAAGACTGATCAAAGAGTGGCCAGTAGCTAGATAGCTGCAAAAAAAGAGTGAAAATCTGGATTTAAATTACTGGATGTTGTTTTTTTTTTAATATAGTCAACGTACTTAAAAGCAAGTGGAAGAGCCTGAAAGATGCATTCGTTCGTCATCGGCGCAAGGAGAGGGAACAGAGGAGCGGAGTTTCGCCAAGTGCACGGTCCAGTTATGTCCATGCCGAGCAAATGGCCTTTCTTATACCATGCACTGAAATGCGGAGGTGAGTCCAGTGCATACACATGCAGGAGAGGGTGTGGTATGACATGCATTCAGTTTTCATATCTTGCACATACTTATGTATATTTTCATGTTCACAGCACCGATAGTAGCTGGTCGCAACCTCAACAGCAGGAGGAGGAAGAGGGGGAGGTCAACAGAGACAGTGAGGCCTGTGCGTCTACGGGGCCACTAAGTCCTCCTCCACCCGATCCCACCCCTACATTCTAAACCCCCACACAGCCTGCCCCACCTGTCGTGGAAACCGCAAACCTTCGGACTCACCGACCAAAAAGGAGAAGGCCAGAACGCCATGAGGACCGGCTAATTGCATGCCTGGATGCACTTGCCCATCCAGCACCCAAACTCTCTTGTGATGGCCTTTTCCTGTTGAGTTTGGAGGAAAAAATGCAGCAAGTGCCCAGAGGTAGAATAACACAAGCGAGGGATACCTTAACAAGGGTCCTAGACAGCTTCATTCCATGTTATGACATCACACAGGCCAACAATGCACCACAACATCCACCACAACATCCACCACAACATCCACCACAACATCCATCAACCACTCACACATACACATCACAAACATACCCACAAACTAACATACCACACCCTCACGACACATGGCACACACAACCACAATCATCATACACCTATCCCTCCACCAGCATGGGCAACAACCCCTCCACCACCGCTCAAATGCAATCTGGCCATCAATCAGGCGGACTGAGAGAGGCCATGCGGGATCCCGAGCCACATTTTACCTTTCCACACTACCAAAATCTGTGAAAAATAACAGACATAATTTGGTGTGTCAGGGGTGTTCTACATTCATTGTTTTTTGCGGAAAATTTCCGAAAAATTTAACGTTATAAAGTAACATAGTTATGTTGATTTGGTAAAACACACTTTGCGCATTTTTGGAGGAACTGGAACATGTTCTGTAACTTTTCCCCAAATTAAAATCATTTGCAAAGTTTGTGTGACTCTTATTTGGAAGTGAGTGGTTCCGTATGGAAAAATGTGGGTAAACTATGTAAGTATGGTATCTATATGCCAAATTTAAAAAGCATACACATCAAATCCCCCCCCCCCCCCCGCAAAAACACTCAAACGTCACAACCACCAGTAGAAAATAACAAAGGCCACACTAATATCCAGTCACCACACAATGCAAATGCTTTATAAGGCCACAATTAGAGTCTACTTACCGCAAAGTAATAATCAGTCTTTCCGCTGGTGGTATACTGTCCCGCATGAAGGTGTCCTGACGTTCTAAACGGGTGCCCAACAACCCCAGGAGCTTATCAAAGCTGTTCCAAATGAAAATGGGGAGGGTTAACATTCCCAAAATACTTCAACTGGTACCTTCACAATTGCAACACCACTACTATAACTATTGAATATGTACAAACCTGGTGATGGACATCCGCGTGTATGAAAAAAAATTGTCTTTATGGGCCCGGAGGGCCACGTACAATGCCCAGAACTGTCCCCTTTCATTTCGATTGGCAATGACAGGATGGACCCAGAAGCGTCGCCTGCTCTCTCTCCTTCGCCGCAAACGTCTGAGATGGATTGCTGCAACAATTGCCGCAATTGGTCGCCTTCTGGAGAATTCCATGACTGCAAACAATCCACTCTCCCAAAACACATGAAATTGCCCACCTGCATTTCTCTCTCATTAGACACCTTTCATATAGACAGGGCTGTATTTTCATAGGACAACACTGCTGTCCATCACACAAACGCGCGTAATACGCGCGTTGGCTATGGATAAAAACGCGCACAAAAACGCGCATAAAACGTGCGACAAAAACGTGCGTTAAACGCGCATATCAAATACGCTCAGGTCGGAACCCAGCCTTAAGGGTGTATCTCACAATGACATCTGCATCAAAGGCTGCCAACTAAATTTTTTGTGCCCAAACGAGTGTTTAACAACTGAATTTGACAGCAGTATATAGGCCTGTAATTTCACACGTGCTGATGCTGCAAGGCCTGAAATTGTGTTTTTTGTCAAAAAAGTGTGTTTTTTAAACCCCAAAAAATGATGGGTGTATTTCTAGCTTAAATTGCACACTGACTAATCAAGATGTTGTAGATTGCCAAAATTGTGTTTTTTTGGTAACAGAAATATGAAAGCTGTATATATTAAACTTGAATTTAACACTTGCAGATCTGGAAAATACATTTTTTTTTTTTTTAAAAGTGTGTTTTTCAAACCCCAGAAAATGATGGGTGTATTTCTACCTTAAATTGCACACTGACTAATACAGATGTTGTAGATTGCCAAAAAAGTATTTTTTTGCTAACAGAATATGAAAGCTGTATATATTAAACTTGAATTTAACACTTGCAGATCTGGAAAATACAGTTTTTTGAAAAAAAAAGTGTGTTTTTCAAACCCCAGAAAACGATGGGTGTATTTCTACCTTAAATTGCACACTGACTAATCCAGATGTTGTAGTTTGCCCCAAAAAAATTGTGATTTGTAACAGCAGAGTGACGTGCAGCGCTACGTGACTCAAGCTTATATAGAGCCTGGGTCACATGCTGCTCTGACCAATCACAGCCATGCCATTAGTAGGCATGGCTGTGATGGCCTCTTGGGGCAAGTAGTATGACGCTTGTTTATTGGCTGCTGTGCAGCCTTTCAAAAAGCGCCAAGAAAGCACCGAACACCGAACCTGAACCCGAACTTTTACGGAAATGTTCGGGTTCGGGTCCGGGGTCCAAAAATCCAAAAGTTCGGTACAAACCCGAACTTTACAGTTTGGGTTCGCTCAACCCTATTCATTACTAAAGTGGTTAAAATGTTCACTGTGATACAGACTACGATCTGTGCCTGATGTAACCCACAAGGGCTATGTATAGGTAGGAAACAGTTAACTGCCAGTTTTTTTTGTATTAGTTGCTGGATTAGTTATGGGCTGGTCCCATTTCCCCTGGTCAGTAGAGAGTCTGCTGCTGAACAAGCAAGAGAGAGGATGTACAGTGGATATAAAAAGTCTACACACCCCTGTTAAAATGTCAGGTTTCTGTGATGTAAAAAAAAATTGACAAAGATGTGACCTATAAACTGTACCACTCAATTGAAAAAAAAACTGAAATATTTTAGGTAAAAAAAAAATTGACAAAGATGTGACCTATAAACTGTACCACTCAATTGAAAAAAAAACTGAAATATTTTAGGTGGAGGGAAGAAAACTAAAAAAAACTAAAATAATGTGGTTGCATAAGTGTGCACACCCTTTTATAACTGGGGATGTAGCTGTGTTCATAATTATGCAATCACATTCAAAATCATGTTAAATAGGAGTCAGCATGGGCGTAGCTATAGGGGGTGCAGAGGTAGCAGTCACTACCGG
This sequence comes from Bufo bufo, assembly GCF_905171765.1. Taxonomy (NCBI): domain Eukaryota; kingdom Metazoa; phylum Chordata; class Amphibia; order Anura; family Bufonidae; genus Bufo; species Bufo bufo. The sequence goes on from NC_053389.1 coordinate 313,567,624, forward strand.
GCCCAGGAGCCTGAGGGGGCCCAAAGACCCTTGTGCCACATAAGAAGACACACAACGCACTGAGGGAAGGGGGGCCCAAGCTGAACTCTTGCACCAGGGCCCATAAGCCGTTAGCTACGCCCCTGGGAGTCAGCATACACCTGCCATCATTTTAAGTGCCTCTGATTAACCCCAAATAAAGTTCAGCTGCTCTAGTTGGTCTTTCCTGAAATTTTTTTTTCTTTCATCCCACAGCAAAAGCCATGGTCCACAGAGAGCTTCCAAAGCATCAGAGGAATCTCATTGTTAAAAGGTATCAGTCAGGAGAAGGGTACAAAAGAATTTCCACGGCATTAGATATACCATGGAACACAGTGAAGTCATCATCAAGTGGAGAAAACAGTCACAACAGTGACATTACCAAGAACTGGACGTCCCTCTAAAATTGATAAAAAGACCAGAAGAAAACTGGTCTGGGAGGCTACCAAGAGGTCTACAGCAACATTAAAGGAACTGCAGGAATATCTGGCAAGTACGGGCTGTGTGGTACATGTGACAACAATCTCCCGTATTCTTCATATGTCTGGGCTATGGGGTAGAGTGGCAAGACGAAAGCCTTTTCTTTTGAAGAAAAACATCCAAGCCAGGCTACATTTTGCAAAAACACATCTGAAGTCTCCCAAAAGCATGTGGGAAAAGGTGTTATGGTCTGATGAAGCCAAGGTTGAACTTTTTGGCCATAATTCCAAAAGAAATGTTTGGCGCAAAAACAACACTGCACATCACCAAAAGAACACCATACCCACAGTGAAGCATGGTGGTGGCAGCATTATGTTTTGGGGCTGTTTTTCGTCAGCTGGAACTGGGGCCTTAGTTAAACTAGAGGGAATTATGAACAGTTCTAAATACCAGTCATTATTGGCGCAAAACCTTCAGGCTTCTGCTAGAAAGCTGAACATGAAGAGGAACTTCATCTTTCAGCGTGACAACGACCCAAAGCTTACATCCAAATCAACAAAGGAATGGCTTCACCAGAAGAAGATTAAAGTTTTGGAATGGCCCAGCCAGAGCCCAGACCAAATTCCGATTGAAAATCTGTGGGGTGATCTGAAGAGGGCTGTGCACAGGAGATGCCCTCGCGATCTGACAGATTTGGAATGTTATTGCAAAGAAGAGTGGGCAATTGCCAAGTCAAAATGTGCCATGCTGATAGACTCATACCCAAAAAGACTGAGTGCTGTAATAAAATCAAAAGGTGCTTCAACAAAGTATCAGTTTAAGGGTGTGCAAACTTATGTACCATATTATTTAATTTTTATATTTTTTCTTCCCTCTACCTAAAAGATTTCAGTGAGGGCCTCTTTTTGAAATCACTTACCTGGACTATGCCATGTACCTTACTAAAATAATTTGTTGAACAAACCCAACTTACTCTATGCATTTTTCAACTTAAAAAGTTTGTCTGAGGTTTTGATATTGTTATCCTATCCTCAGGATAGGTCCTCAATATCAGTTAAGTGAGGGTCTAACTCCTCTTCCTAGGCCAGTGATGTCACGTTTATCAGTCATGTGGCCTAGACAATACTCAGTCCCATTGAAGTAAATAGGGCTGAGCTGCCGTTATCAAATGGATGACACTGTGCTTGGTAAGCTGTGAGGAGGCCGCGGTACACACAAGATTCTGATTTATGGGCATCCTGGTGTCGAACTCCTGTTGATCAGATATTGATGAGGATAGGTCATCAATATCTAAAATTTCGAAAATCCCTTTAAGACTGGATGTATACATGGAAATGAGATAGTACCCTCAATAAATTCACCCTCATCACATACTAATGTGTCTCATGTCATTTAATATTAGTTTGTAGCATTTTCTACATATGCAAAAAATTGACATATTCGTACACGGTCTTAATTGCAGGTTATCTATGCAGAGCTGAAACTCAGATCATGATAGGGTTAAAAATAACTTTAAAGAGTGTTAAGGTGTTCTTTATGCTTTAAAAACTTTCAAACTCATTTTCTGAATATGTACATAAAAAGTTATAATAAATTCTGAAATCTAAAGTAAGATATCTTAGTCAAACTACAGGCTCATTAAGCCCCAAATCTATGAATAGTAATGAGTGAAGACGAAGGGTCCTGTGCCAAGCCTTAATTACATTTTAATGTAATAATCCGGCCTTCCAGGTACCATCATGGAAGAGGGGTCCAAAGGAAACTGCTGGGGTTTCAGATTCCAAACTTATCTTAGATTCTACATCATCTAAGCAGGAAAAACATATTCATGCTTAATGATAAAAGGGGAGTTTTATTTTTAAAGAATAATTAAATATGACAATGTATTGGTGGACTTGACCATATAACTTTAAACACAGAATGTCCTTGTTCTATGAAGTAAAAAAAGTTCTACTGCAAACGTCCTGCACAACATAGTCAATTTCAATTACCTAAGAGCAATACCAGGCTCAGACCACATGAAACAATATCACCTGACCCAAGAGAGAGTCACAAGAACCACCCCATATATGCACATCCAACAATAAGTCAATATAAAAATATATATAAAGTTTATTAGACACACCAACAGATATACATTAAAAAGTGTATACAATTAGAACAAAGTGCGGTATGCAATATAATATATGTAACCGACACATGCAGGTCCACTGGGTTGCCACAGAATGGGCATATACATTATAAACCAGCATATAAAAATCCAATACAAAACATATAGCAAATATGAAATGAGGTGAGACCACTAGAAATGCAGACAGACCATGATGAGGTCTAAATTTGAGAGTCAAACCTACATAAACCTGCTGGTGCAGTGGACCTGGAAGAGTGAGAGAACGCCCATGGGCGAAGTTTAATTCCATCTGTTCAGCGTGGATGGGCAGAAGAGGAGGAGGAGGATGAGGAGATGGAGAGTCATCCTGATGTTGACATCAACGTCTTGCCTGTTGGTACTCTGCACAAATGGCTGACTTCATGTTAGGCTGCCTTTCCTGCGACCCTCTCATTATACGCATTTTAGATACAACGGATTACTGAGTGTTCACCCTTCTCGACCCCCGCTACAAAGAGAACTTCTCATCTCTAATTCCTGTGGTGGAGAGGACGAGTAAAATGGTGTAATACCAGAAGGTACTTGTTGAGAGATTGCTCCAAAATTTTCCATCTGACAACTCGGCCGGCAGAGTCCGTACTTCCTTAGGCAACTGAGGAAGGGAGACAAGGGGAACACACAGCAGTTGCAACAAAGGCAGGGAAACTCTCTCCAAGGCATGGGACACTTTCATGACACCCCGCCAGCACCCTCACCCTGAAGTGGTACAAGGAGGGGAAAGTTTTGGAAGATGGTGAAGGAATATATAGCAGACCGTGTCAGTGTTCTAAATGATCCCTCAGTGCCTTACTATTGGGTGTCCAAGCTGGACACGTGGCACGAACTTGCGCTCTACGCCTTGGAGGTGCTGGCCTGCCCTGCTGCCAGCGTTTTGTCTGAGGGTGTATTTAGTGCTGCTGGTGGCATTATAACAGATAAGCGTATCCGCTTGTCCACTGGCAATGCTGACAGGTTGACTCAGATAAAAATGAACAAGGCCTGGATTGCCCCTGACTTCTCAACTCCACCAGAGGAAAGCTGAGCTGATGATGAACATAAAGGCAATTTTAATCTATCACTTATAATGTACTCATTACACTGTAGTGTATTCTCATGCACCTTTTCCACCACAAAAAAAAAAGAGTATATGGTTAAATCTTGTTTTCTCCTCCTCCTCCTCATCCAGATTGTATATATTCCCTCCACTCAAATTTTTTTAATAGGGTCTGCTCAACTGCAGGCCCTCAACTACAATTTTTTTATAGGGTCAGCTGAACAGCATGCACTCGCATATAATGTTTTCGAGCGTCAGCTCACCTGCAGGCACTCACATATAATGTTTTACAGCCCCTCCTCACCAGCAGACACTTGCATATAATGTTTTACAGGGTCAGCTCACCAGCAGGCCCTCGCCCCTAATGTTTTAGAGCGTCAGCTCACTAGCAGGCACTCGCATATAATGTTTTAGAGCGTCAGCTCACCAGCAGGCCCTCGCCCCTAATGTTTTAGAGGGTCAGCTCAGCAGCAGGCCCTCGCATACAATGTTTTACAGGGTCAGCTCAACTGCAGGCCCTGCCATATAATGTTTTACAGGGTCAGCTCACCTGCAGGCCATCGCATATAATGTTTTAGAGCGTCAGCTCACCAGCAGGCCCTCGCCCCTAATGTTTTAAAGGGTCAGCTCAGCAGCAGGCCCTCGCATATAATGTTTTACAGGGTCAGCTCAACTGCAGGCCCTCGCATATAATGTTTTACAGGGTCAGCTCACCTTCTGATGATGACAGCGAAGTCTTGCCTGTTGGTACTCTGGCACACATGGCTGATTTCATGTTAAGCTGCCTTTTTCACGACCCGCGCGTTATATGCATTTTAGACAACACGGATTACTGGTTGTTCACCCTTCTCAACCCCCGCTACAAAGAGAACTTCTCATCTCTCATTCCTCTGGTGGAGAGGACAAGCAAAACGGTGCTATACCAGAAGGTCCCTGTTAAAAAATTGCTCCAAAGTTGATAGGGCAGACATCGAAATTGATCAACGCCGTCACAGGGACGTGCGATCGCCTAGAAGTTATCTAGAATCAACAAAGCGGCAGCAGGCCCTCCCCTACAAGTCCAGTCTCAGTAGCCAAGAATCTGGTCAACACAATCCTCACCATGATGGCACACTGGGTGAACGTTTTGGAGGTCGGGAGCAAGTTGGCTGCTGGCACCAGATTTGCTCTCCAATAGATCCTCGTTAACGGAAAGTGTACTTATTCCAAAAACAGGGCAGCTTAGGAGTGCTGTATTGTTATTTATCGTCACTACCTTCCCGAGTCGGAAGTGGGTAATTGCCGCGCACCTGCTGCCTTCCTTGGAATCTTGTGCTTTAATAACTTGACCCACCCTCTCTGGGTGGTTCACAATTTGGAAAAAAAAGTGGCCAGGCAACAACAGCCAATCAGATTTCAGCCATTGACCTCCCTTGGATGTGGTATCCCTTTCTCAAGCTCCCTCTCTGACATGGAACCCTGATTCCCCGTTACCCATGATCACCATGGTAGGCGCAGAAAAGAACGTCGAAAGTTGATAGGGCAGACATCCAAATGGATCGTCGCCGTCACGGGGACGTGCAATCGCCGAAAGGTTATCTAGAGTCACCAATGCGGCAGCAGACCCTCTCCCCTAAGGTTTCAGATGGTCAGATCAGCCGGCCCTTGCTCCAAATGTTTTTGAAAGTCACCAGCAGGCCATCAATCATAATTTTTTTAGGGTGTGTATGATGCCCTCCTTTATGTGTAACAAAGGGTGTTTTGGAGTGCCCATTCCTTGTAATTTTTGGCAGCCCTTTCATTTAGTGCTTAGGCTTTGTGAGTGTAGGAGTCCCACTACCTGAACAATTGTACCACAATGTGAATGAGGCCCTCGTTTATGTGATATACAGGCTGTTTCGTAGTGCCTCTTGCATGTAATTTTTTGCAGCACTTGCACTTTATATACAATTGAATATACAGGAAAGAATGTTTCCTAACAATTTTTCATGTAAAATAGATTTTTCGGGGGGGTTTTGTACGCATTTTTGTCAGTCTGTAAAAGTGGCAGCAACCTGGGAGTCCAAGATGCATCCAGACATCGTCCCCATGGTGTTCAAATCCATTTTGGTGGTGTTTCTGTCACTTTCTGACCTTTTCCAATGGTCCAGGCACCCTCCCCTCTTCAGAGCAGGGGGTGCCTGGTTGTCGTCGGCTGAGCACACGAATATAGCAATGTGTTCGGGCCGAACACCCAAATACTTTGGTGCTCGATCATCACTACTCTTCACCACTGTAGCAGCACTCAGGTCCCTTGCTCAGGTCCCCGGCTGTTAACATACGATATGACCACAGTGGTGACCTACCTCACTTGTGTCACATCAGTTGATCACATGATGCAAGGGGGGCAGGTCACCGCTGAAGCCAGTAATTGGCTGAAGCTTTGTCAAATCAGATGTTGATAGTGGGGAACCTGAGCACTGCAGGGGCAGGGAAGTGAAGGAGCCAGGGCAGTTAAGCATGCTCTCCTCCGCGGGTCCAGCCACGAGGACGGAGGGTTGCCAAAAGACCTCCAGAAGATGAACAACACCTTTAAGGAGATCAGCTATATAAACAAAGAGGGGAAAAAAATCATCCACTTTTAAGGCCTCATGCACACAACTGTATTTTTGGTCCACGTCCAATCCACATTTTTTGCAGATCGCACGCGGACCCATTTGTTTCTATGGGGCCGCCAAACTGCGGACAGCACATAAATGTCATCCTTCTGCCATCCGCAACCAAAACACACCAAAAAAGCCAAAAGGGACACATATATAATATCAAATCTTTATTGGGTAGTAAATAATTACAACAATGTTTAACTATAGATATGTTTGATCCAGGCAATGTTTAACTATAGATATGTTTGATCCAGCAGCCTGTACTTACGATCATAGCAGGCTGGAGGCAGGAGGCTGGGCGGGCGGGCACTGGGAGCGTAACTTCCTATGTCAATAGAATACAATGACTGCACTGGGCCCGCGCTGCCATTTAAAAAAATAGTGTAGATGCCAGCCCCCACCCCCTGTATTGAGGGTCATTCACAGTGGCTGACACTGTTATGGGGGGATCTGTGGATGTCAAATAGCATAAGATGCTATTTTTCTGTCATCCACAGATGCCCCCATAACAGTGTCAGCCACAGACCACCATAACAGGGTAAGCCACAGACCCCCATAACAGTGTCAGCCACAAACCCCCATAACAGTGCCATCCACAGACCCCCATAACAGTGCCATCCACAGACGCTCATAACAGTGTCAGCCACAGACCCCCATAACAGTGCCATCCACAGACCCCCATAACAGTGCCATCCACAGACCCCCATAACATTGCCATCCACAGACGCTCATAACAGTGCCATCCACAGACCCCCATAATAGTGTCATTCACAGGCTACCATTAGTTCAAAGCCCACCAAAAGCACACCTTTTGGTTCAAAATATTTTTTTTCTTATTTTCCTCCTCAAAAACCTAGCGAAAAATACGGTATATATCTGCACTCCTGGTCCTTTAGATAAAGGAGACATTATATCTTCAACAGAATAAAGGGATATATAGAGGAGTGGGGGGAAGGGACCGAGAGCTGCCAGGGAAGAGTTGATTGGTGATGATGTCATTCTACGAGTAGATTGTGATTCTTCAGTTTTTCTTTGCGCACGCAATGAAAAAACTATCCAGGATCACACACACATTGAATGCAATTGCAAACTGACTGAACGTGCATGCAAAACCATCAGTTTTTTTCTGAACAGATCCTGACACAATTAGTTTTGTTCATGTGAATGAGACCTTAAACTTGTAACGTGCATGTAACCACCTCAGGGTGGTGGATGGAGAAATAAGAAAAAGAACAAACAGCAGGTGGTGCTATACAGATTCACTTTATTGGATAGCTCACTGCCTATACTACTTTTTTATTTACATACGATTACAAAAGTATTCAAATCCAGGTGCTGGATTGAAAAATGTACAATATTTTTCATGGCACACCCCTTTAAGAAACATTTTGGAATTTTCAAAAAATTTGAAAAACAGTTATATGATAAAAATGATAAAGGATTAAAAATAATAATAATCCTTCTGCCAAATGCATTTCTCCTAAGGCATGCTAATATGTCAAAATATACGACACACAATAGCAGACACAAATATCATTTTTCAATATATACATTTTAGGGTCTATTTATGTGGTTAAATAAAAATTGTCTTGAAATGTTTAAAAAAATCTCTTTTTTATTGCAGTTTCTAATGGTCCAGCTATTAAGATTTCTTATCATAGAGGATATACATTGTGAATATTACACATCTACCACTAGAGGGAGCAATGTTCCCAAAATATAACTACTGTATATCAGCGTAAGTTGTCTACTTTCCTAATAAGGTTGTTATCATACAACTTTATTTTTTTAAGTTACTGTCAAACATATGCTTAGCACAGTTTCAAATTTGTTAGGGCTGTTAGCATGTGAAGTAAAAAAAAAAAAAAATAAAGACCCAAAGACACAATGATTAAGGCATGTTGCTGTGTTGATGTGAAATGAACTATTAAAGTTTCTGCTTGTGCCATCAAAAATGTAATGCCAATTAAAGCCACACAGATAGTGTGCATGTGTAATGGCACATAGACTACTGGTTCTCCATTCAAGAACCCTCACCCTAAACACACACGAGACCACACAAACACAAAAATGCATCACTTTCCTAAACGCTACTTTTTACTACCACCTGACCCATCACGTGACCTCAACTCTGGGGAGCCCATACACTCCAGTCTTTACTGCAGACTCATAGAGGAACATGGAGAAGATAAGTGAACTACAGTTGTGATAAAGGAGGGCCACTATTGCAGGCTGCCTTGATTATATGCTCATGTATCATTGCTTTTGATTGACTCTGTTCTGCTCATTCTGAACATTATATTTCTCAATGTGTTTACACCAGACAACTGGCGTAAATGCATTGATAAATCTCCTGCTTCTCTTCTATTACAAAGCTGGCTGCCTGCAGCCACCACTAGGTGGAGCTCAGATCATAGAAACTTATACAGTTACTATGGAATAATCTCTTTGCATTGTGCTACCCCTAGTGGCGGCTGCATGAAAATGCAATGTTTTCATGTCAGACAGAAGAAGCTCAGTGTGGGCCTCATAGCAGTTGCATGGTCTGCCTACAATGAAGGTATGCCTCTGTCTCCAAAAATACAGAGTAGGACCTTTCCCTTTCCAGTCCCAGCACTGACATGGCTAAGCCATCAGATGGACAGATTATGGCCACCTTGTTCCCCAGACTTAACCACATGTGATTTTTATCAACGGGGAAATTGAAATACGGTAACCATTCACATACCCAAGATTAACTCAAGGAAAACATCACAAATACTATCCGCAGCGTCACTTTGGAAGAGCTGCAAGCAGTATCAGCCAACATAATGCAACGTGCCCAAATATGCCCTAAAGACCGGAATGGGGACCATTTTCACCATCTTTTGTGACTTGTGGGTAAAAAACAATCCACTTACTCGTTCATCTTGTCATACTTTTTTGTGGGTGAGTGCAGGAGTAGGTCAGGTCCCCGGCTTTCAATTTATTACCGCTTCTGCCTTCTCCAGTGAGTGCTGTGCAGTAAATAGAGAAAGCTGGGTGTTTCGAGGGCACAGCGGAGCTGCAGGGTCTTAGAGGTGATACCATGTCTTTTTACTGAAATTAAGTGCTAAGTTATGCATATCTTTGTTTCTTTATGTGTTTGAAATTGATAATATCTGTTGGTGCAGATACTACAGCCATACAAAGGGTTAACAGGGTGTTGCAACAGTTAGGCCTCATGCACAGGACCGTATGGTCACCATGCCCGTATTGCAGATCAAAACCGTGGGTCTACAAAACGCACGCACTGACTGTGTACACTCCGCATCGCAGTGCGGACTCATTGAGCCAGACACAGGCAAAAGTACGGACCCAGAAGCCCAGGGAAACATACGGAAATCCTTCCATGGGCTTTTGAGTCCATACCTCCGCACCACAACAGATAGAACATGTCCTATCTTTCGCAGCATCTTGTAGATTGCAGACCCATTGAAGTCAGGTTTGCGGTCCTCAACACTGGCACGGCAACCCCATAGTGGTGTGTATGAGGCCTTATGTGGAAAGGTTCGGCCCACATTACTGCATGTGACTTGGGCTTGAGTGTTTTCAAACTAATCACGTATCGCTCTTGTCTATGCCATGAATAAATATGTCAAGAGACTGTCTTAACGTGTTTTAATTGTTTGTATCTGTTGCTTTTACTATGACCAAATAAAACTTCTAAGGATTTTAGGCCGAGATGCTGGAATTTTTTTATATTTAGGGTCTTTAGGGCCAACCGATACTGTCACCATTATCGTTCTGATTCATGTGAAACTATACATATTATACATAGATCAACCCAACCCAACAAAATACAGTAGGTAACTCACGTTAGTCATTTATTTTGGTGTCAATTTGCATATTTAAAGAATAAGCAGCAATATTTTACAAAAACTTTTAAGAGCATTATTATTATTTTTTTTCCGTTTTCCCCAATTAAAACTTAAAAAATGAAAAAAAAAATGCTAAAAGACATATTAAAAGCCTTATGTGTCACGTAAAAAAAGTTGCAAAAATTATTCTGGTAGTCAAAATATTTAAAGTTAGAACCGTAAAACCACCATATGCGTCAAATCGCAAAAAAAGTGTCTGGTCATTAAGGCCTTTTCAGGCCTGGACATTAAAGGGTTAACCAATGAGCACTTTCTCCGCTAGTAAGGGAAATTGCTTACTGGTTATTGCTGGGCACCGGTCACATAAACATAACCTATAATTGTGGGACAGGAGGCGGTAATAACCAATGACCGTCATCCTCAAAAGTGAAGAAATGCGCTCATGTATGAATAGGAGGCAGGATGCAAAGAGATGTCTCTACTTTAACCCCTAATACACTGCACGATTTTCAGGCCAATGACTGGGAACAAGTGTTCATAGAAACACTCATTCCTAACTAACTGGACCATATAATCGTGACGCCGATCAGCCAATAAACAAGCAATCATTCGTTTGTTGGTTGATTTGTATCTTTTATGAGGATAGGATCATCAGTTTACGTCTGTCTGTAATGACGATGTCAGTGACAGCAGGGGAGCCGAGGAGAAGACAGAAGCAGTTTATCAGCGCTTCTGCCTTCTCCTCAGATAGATGAGCACTGTGCAGTTTGGACCCGGCTTGGGGGCAGATGAGCGCAGAGCTGCAGGGTCAGGAGACCCTGATCAGCTCTGCCTTGTACAAAGCCCCTACAGCAGGCCGGTTTCCCCTGTAACTTGGGCTTCTTTGGATGCCCCAGTTACAGTGGAAATAGTGCAAAAAAAAAAAAAAGTCTCCCAAAGGTCTTTCAGTGACCTCTTGGGGACGAATTATGTGAAAAAATATATAAAAGTTATAAAATCTAAAATAAAAATTGAAAACAAAATAAAATATATAATAAAACACAACTAAAAGAAAAAAATCTATATGATGGAAAAAGGAAAAACTGCAAAATAAAAGAGTGTTCATTGTCCCCCAACTGTCTTTTTATGACCTCTTGGGGCACATACTGTATGTGGCAAAAATATATAAAAAAAAATAAACCAATTTAAAAACAATTATAATACAATAAAATATTAATAAAGTAAAAGAAAACAAAAAAAGAAAAAATGCAAAATTAAACTTTTTATCACCTCTTGGGGGACATATTATGTAGCAGAAATATATTTAAAAAAATGAAGTTAAAAAAAGATGACTCAGTGATAAAATCTGACACTGGGAAAGCTGGGTAATAACTCGTGATCTACACTGAGTTATTACCCAGCTTTCCCAGTGCCAGATGTTATCACTGAGTTATTAACCAGCTTTTCCAGTGTCAGACTGCTATTGTAAGGTATGCTGGCTATCTGTCTCATGGATAGCTGGATGGCTTGTACATACCTGGCTTTTGGCATACAGCCTTTGTGTGGTTGTCTATTGTATGTCATAGATAATAGGAGTCCAAGAGGCATCCAGCTATCGTCTTAATGCTTTTGCCAAACCATTTTGATGGGGTTTCCATCAATTTCTAACCTTTTTTTTATGAACCAGACACCATCTTCTCTTCCGAGCAGGGGTGCCTGGTTGTCTCACATTGATTTCCATTGTATTAAATTGTATTCGAGCACCCGAATTCTTTGGCCAAACACTCGGATCTGCCGAGCATAGCGATGCTCAAGCCAAACAGGTATTCGGCCGATCATGCTCGCTCATCACTAGAGGCAGGATGTAAGGAAATGTCGGCACTTTTGCGGTAAAAATTATTTTTATCCAAGTTCCTGCAGCACTTCTGTGAAATCAAACTGTCCACTTAGGAAGCAACACTGAGTGACAATCAATTTCACATGCTGTTGTGCAAATGGGATAGACAACAGGTGGAAATTATAGGCAATTAGCAAGACACCCCCAATAAAGGAGTGGTTCTGCAGGTGGTGATCACAGACCACTTCTCAGTTCCTATGCTTCCTGGCTGATGTTTTGGTCACTTTTGAATGCTGGCGGTGCTTTCACTCTAGTGGTAGCATGAGACGGAGTCTACAACCCACACAAATGGCTCAGGTAGTGCAGCTTATCCAGGATGGCACATCAATGCGAGCTGTGACAAGGTTTTCTGTGTCTGTCAGCGTAGTGTCCAGAGCATGGAGCCGCTACCAGGAGACAGGCCAGTACATCGGGAGACGTGGAGGAGGCCGGAGGAGGGCAACAACCCAGCAGCAGGACCGCTACCTCCGCCTTTGTACAAGGAGGAACAGGAGGAGCACTGCCAGAGCCCTGCAAAATGACCTCCAGCAGGCCACAAATGTGCATGTGTCTGCTCAAACGGTCAGAAACAGACTCCATGAGGGTGATATGAGGGCCCGACGTCCACAGGTAGGGGTTGTGCTTACAGCCCAACACCGTGCAGGACGTTTGGCATTTGCCAGAGAACACCAAGATTGGCAAATTCGCCACTGGCGCCCTGTGCTCTTCACAGATGAAAGCAGGTTCACACTGAGCACATGTGACAGACGTGACAGAGTCTTGAGACGCCGTGGAGAACGTTCTGCTGCCTGCAACATCCTCCAGCATGACCGGTTTGGCATTGGGTCAGTAATGGTGTGGTGTGGCATTTCTTTGGAGGGCCGCACAGCCCTCCATGTGCTCGCCAGAGGTAGCCTGACTGCCATTAGGTACCGAGATGAGATCCTCAGACCCCTTGTGAGACCATATGCTGGTGCTGTTGGCCCTGGGTTCCTCCTAATGCAAGACAATGCTAGACCTCATGTGGCTGGAGTGTGTCAGCAGTTCCTGCAAGACGAAGGCATTGATGCTATGGACTGGCCCACCCATTCCCCAGACCTGAATCCAATTGAGCACATCTGGGACATCATGTCTCGCTCTATCCACCAACGTCACGTTGCACCACAGACTGTCCAGGAGTTGGCAGATGCTTTAGTCCAGGTCTGGGAGGAGATCCCTCAGGAGACCGTCCGCCACCTCATCAGGAGCATGCACAGGCTTTGTAGGGAGGTGATACAGGCACGTGGAGGCCACACACACTACTGAGCCTCATTTTGACTTGTTTTAAGGACATTACATCAAAGTTGGATCAGCCTGTAGTGTGTTTTTCCACTTTACTTTTGAGGGTGACTCCAAATCCAGACCTCCATGGGTTGAAAAATTTGATTTCCATTTTTTTATTTTTGTGTGATTTTGTTGTCAGCACATTCAACTATGTAAAGAACAAAGTATTTCAGAAGAATATTTAATTAATTCAGATCTAGGATGTGTTATTTTTGTGTTCCCTTTATTTTTTTGGGCAGTGTAGAAGATTCATACTTACCTGATCACCACCGTTCTGGTTCTCCACACTGCTCCTGCTGCCTCCATCTTAGGGTACCTGGCAGTGCTTTGGCTTGGTCACATATACCACTCCAGTCAATAATTGGCTTCAGCAGTGACATGATGCTTGTGGCCGCATTACTGCAGAAGCCAGTCATTGGCAGGAGAGGTGCATGTAACTATGCTGATGCACTGCCAACAGTGACTGGAAGATGGAGGCAGCAGGGCAGCGATGGGCAGGTAAGTATAACTCTTTGGTTTCAGGAGCCATGCTGCAGGAACTTGTTAAAAAATAATTTTTACCGGGCAGTCCCTGTAAGCCCCTATTACTCTGCACGATATTCAGGTCAATTACTCGAAAGAAGTCTTCATTCCTGATAACTGGCCGGTATAATTGTGGTGCCGATCAGAACAAGGAATCACTCGTTTGTCGGCTGATTCGCATATTTTGTCAGGATGACAGATGTACAATTATCATCAGCACATCTCTCTGTGTAATCAGGAATGTGCTTCCGATAATCAATAGAACTGAATGAGGGAGGAATGACTGTGATATCGTCCATTCCTCCCCAGTCAATTTGCACTGGCTTGTGTAATAGTCCGATGCAAATAAGCGCCGATCAACAATTTTTTTTATTTGCAGCCCCTTGAATTTAAGCAATGTGACAATGCGGCCCCCAGACCAAAAAAAGGTTGTGCACCCCTGCATTAGAGCCATAATTTTATCTCCCCATTCCCTTTGCATCGGACTGTCTAATATACCGGTGCAAACGGGCACCGATTGACAGCATCTGAGCAGGATATGATAAGAGAGAGGGAAGCTGAGCTCTGTGAAATATAGGCTTAGGCCTCATGCACACGACCATATGTATTTTGCGGTCCACAAAAAAACAGATCCGCAAAAATACGGATGAGGTCCGTGTGCATTTCGTATTTTGCGGAACAGAACAGCTGATCCATAATAGAACAGTACTATCCTTGTCGGTAATGCGGACAATAATAGGACATGTTCTATTTTTTGGAGGAACGAAAATACAGACATACAAAAACAGAATGCACACAGAGTAACTTCTGTTTTTTTGGGGGGACCCATTGAAATGAATGGTTCCGTATACGGTCCGCAAAAAAAAAACGGAACGGACATGGAAAGAAAATACGTTTGTGTGCATGAGGCCTTATGCGTATGATTTGGAGCCGGATTTCTGTCTACAATGCAGAGTAAGGCCTCATGCACACAAACATATTTTCTTTCCGTGTCCGTTCCGTTTTTTTTTGTAGACCGTTTATTTCAATAGGTCCGCAAAAAAAACAAAAGTTACTCCATGTGCATTCAGTTTCTGTATGTCCGTATTTCCGTTCCGCAAAAAAATAGAACATGTCCTATTGTCCGCATTACAGACAAGGATTGAACTGTTCTATTAGAAGCCAGCTGTTCCGTTCCGCAAAATACGGAAAGCAGACAGACGTCATCTGTATTTTTTGCGGATCAGTTTTTTGCGGACCGCAAAATGCATATGGTCGTGTGCTGGAGGCCTAATTCACATGTCAGTGTCCATGCTTAAATGCGAGAAAAGGTGGTCAGTGATGCCTCCGTGAAGCAGTCCGTGAAGGATCCGTGTGTGGTCCGTGTATCCGTTTTTTGCATGTTTCACTGACACTGAACAGCTGAAAAATAATTTTCAAAGCATCTCTTCCTAATCATCCGTGAAACACGGATGGCATTCGTGTTGTAGCCATGGTTTTTACGGACCCATAGACTATAACGGCATGATGGATCCTTGAACATGTGCAACGGGCGGGTCACTCCAGGGCCCCCTATAACGCGCGTCCCAGGTGTAGGAAATGCTGAGTGGTATAATGGTGTGGCCCAAATGTCTCTTTATGTGTGTCACGGTGCTCCTACATGGATAACGCTGGAACCCAGGCTTTGGCTCCGAAGCAATAAATAGGGGGAATAATTGAGGGATAATAGAATAACTTGAATCCAGATCTTGTATGTAGTTGAACAGCAGCTGTACTTGAATAAATGTTTCTCCAAACAGTTTCAGGCTTTGTCTTGGTTCCAGCAGGCTTTAGCATTAAACTGGCAGGCTTCTTCAATAACTCTGCTTGCTTTCTCTCTCTCTCTACAGTACTGATAAGCTGAATAGGTAACTTGGTTTCCTCTGTAAGCTGCACTTTCTCTCTGTAGTCTGACTCTAAGTTATGCCAGGGAACTTTCCTCCTGGCTCCTGAGGCTTTAAGCTTTGGCCTCATGGCCAGCAGAGCTTAAGGTGCTCTGGCTGGCGTGGGCATATCCAGTAGAGATGTGCCCCGAC
This sequence comes from Bufo bufo, assembly GCF_905171765.1. Lineage (NCBI taxonomy): Eukaryota > Metazoa > Chordata > Amphibia > Anura > Bufonidae > Bufo > Bufo bufo. The sequence goes on from NC_053389.1 coordinate 313,583,479, forward strand.
ACACCTGTCCCCTAGCAGGGTGGTAAGGTCGACTAACTAGAACTGGTCCCCACCCTTCCTGCAGGAAGTAGGACTCACCCACTTCTCTCCAGAGGGGCTTAGAATGGAATGGAAAGTTCCATTCTATCTAACTGCAGCTCTGCCATGTTTGCTGCTACCTGCTGGTGAACCAGGCACATTACATGTAATAAACAGTTGCAAACATTAGAAATGCACAGTGTGGTGAACCTGGAACAGAATGCATAGATGACATTAATGTTAGCAGACACAGATAGAAGTCGGGTGCAGGAGTAGTAACACCACTCTGGGGTGTTACACATGGACAAAACAGAGCATTCGTGCTAAGAAAAACGTACCTACGGACCGTGCTAAAACACTAATGTGAGAATACACACATTAAAGTGAATGGGGACATGTGCGGTCCGTGAAGAAGACATACAGCACACGTCCGTGGAACAGTACATGTGAATGAGGCTTTAATCCTGACAGAACTCCTAGGAGAGACAGGAGTAAAGGAAATCAAAAGTAAAGGAAAACTGGTTCAGTCACCCATAGCAACCAATCAGATCCCACCTTTCATTTTCCAAAGGAGCTCTGAAAAATAAAAGGTGGAATTTAATTGGTTGCTATGGGCAACTAAGCCAGTTCTGCTTTACACGAGTTTGATAAATCGTGTGTCTTGATAACCCCAACCACACAGGGTGATTGACAGCTCTTTCTGTATGAGGCCTCATACAAACAAACGTATTTTCTTTCCGTGTCCGTTCCGTTTTTTTTTTGTGGACTGTATACGGAAGCATTCTTTTCAATGGGTCCGCAAAAAAAACGGAAGTTACTCCATGTGCATTCCGTTTCTGTATGTCCGTATTTTCGTTCCACAAAAAATTAGAACATGTCCTATTATTGTCAGTATTACAGGCAAGGATAGTACTGTTCTATTATGGGGCCAGCTGTTCCGTTCTGCAAAATACAGAATGCACACGGACATCATCTGTATTTTTTGCGGATCCGTTTTTTGCGGACCACAAAATGCATACGATTGTGTGCATGAGGCCTTATGGAAAGTGATGGCAAAAAAACTGAAAACACACCAAGATCTCCATCCTGAAGCGAAGAGAATCCAGAAAGACAAAAAATGACACCTAATTGAGAGACCAGCCTGTTTTGTGCCTTAAAGTGTCACCTTTGTTTCGGTTTATTTTTAATATAGTGTAGGGACAGGGATGTTACCATTTTTTTTATTGTACTTTATTAGGGAAAGAGGTTTCTTTCTAGTAGAAAACAGGATATAAAGAGTCTTCTTGTCAAACCCCTAACAGCGTTGCTAATGAGAGAAGACACCTGTGTGTGACATACAGAAGCTTTCAGCCAGTCCCTGACTATGGACATGTGGCCTATCACTGCCCATGACCCTGCCTATCGGACTTGTTACAGACTCTCCTTGGTTACACTCAGTGACAGCTTTGATAGAAGACTCTTTAAACCAAAAGAAAAGTTACACTTTTTAATGACCAAACCTTTGACATGTCACTATGACATATGAGAAGTTTTTTCAAGGTACAGGGACTAGTTAAAGGGAATCTGTCACTAGAAACCTCCCGATCAAGTTTTCCATAGACACATAGCTGTGGTTTACCTGATTGAAATCCTCTTTTTCTTTTGTTGATCCGAGGCTCCGTTCCCAAGTTATGATAATTTTTCTTTATATGTAAATGATGCCTTTGGTGCAATGAGGGCGTTATCGTTGCTCTCACTGCAACCAAGCTCCACTCATTTCTGTGGCCGTAGAGTTGAGCGAAGCGAGCTTCGGATGCTTCATCCAAAGTCGCTTCTTTCAAAACTTCGGAATAATACTGTAGGGAGATTCGTTTCCGTACAGTATTAGAATGTATGGGCTCCGATGAGCCGACGTTAGTTATTCACGAAGTCAAGCGTGACTTTGTTGAATAACTTCGGTAGTTGATTTTTAAAGTGGAAAAGTTTATCACGTTTTAAAGTGGTATTCCACTTTAAAAATCAACTACAGATTTCGTGAATAACTAACTTCGGCTCATCAGAGCCCATACATTCTAATACTGTACAGAGACGAATCTCCGTACAGTATTTTTCCAAAGTTTTGAACGGAGCGACTATGGATAAAGCATCCGAAGGTTGCTTCACTCAACTCTAGTGGCCATCACCTCCCTCAGTGTTTTGCCATTGCTGGCCCTGTCAATCAAAGCAGCTAGTGAGGGGCTGGCCACAGAAATGAGCGGCGCTTGGGTGAAACAAGGGCAACTGAGACAACCGAATTGGCTCCTCTGGGCCGTGGAGCCCAAGAGAGAGCTGAGAGGAGGGGGTTCTCTCCTTCCCCATGCTCCTCACTCCAGCTCCTTCCACTCAACAATCCCCACTAACTAGGCCTGAACTGTGGTATATATAGACTATGGTGCTATCCCCATCTAGTGGTGGAATAAGTGTAATGCACCTGACAGCCTGTTAACAGGGATTTTACATAAGGTTTCAATACAGCATGATATAACATATAATATGACAAAATTTGCAGTGCCCACGTATACGAGTGGGACGCTGCAGAATCTGATAGGTTGCTATGGACAACTAAGCCAGATCTACTTTACACCAATTTAATAAATGACCCCACTAATTTCCATCCAAAGAAAAGATACCATGACTTGGAAACTGAGCCTTGGATCAACAAAAAAAACTGCATTTTAATCAGGTGAACCACAGCTTTGTGTCTATGCAAACAGTTTATTAGGGAGGTCGCTGGTGACAGATTTCATTTAAAGTTATAGCACTCCAGAAGGTCCAATGAAAAACTCATGTTCAGTCATATTACTCATACTTTGCTCTCAGAAATCACCATACAGGTTCACCTTAAGGGCTCATGCACACGAACGTGTGCCGGCCGGGCCTGTGCTGCGGACTGCAATTTGCGGTCTGCAATGCACAGGCACTGGCCGTGGGGCCGCCACATGCGGAACACGGACCTATTCACTTGAATAGAGTCAGTGATCCACATCTGTCTGTCCGCACCGCAAAAAAGTAGTGCATGCACTACTTTTTTGCGGGGCAGAGGCACGGAGAGAAAACCTACGGAAGCACTCCGTAGTGCTTCCGTGGGCTTCCGATCCGTGCCTCCGTTTCGCATCTGAATGGGTGATGCGGGGTGCACACGGCCAGTGTGCATGAGCCCTTAGAGTATATTCACATACAGCAGATTTGTTGTAGATACTTTAGGGCAGGGATGGCCAACAGTGATGGCCAGTTCGCAGAGTTTGCCGGTGACCGCATTTGTTTCAGACCGGCTCGCGGCACAGGTAAGGGCTTACCTGTGCATCGCTGGACTGGTGAGTCAAGATGGCAGCCCGCATGTGTTTGCTGGCCATCACTGATGGCCAACCTGCAGCTCTCCAGCTGTTGCAAAACTACAATTTCCACCATGACCTGCTGTAGGCAGTCTGGGAGTTGTAGTTTTGCAACAGCTTTAGGGACTAAAAATAAGCTCCTTTCATATGCCTAAATTCAGGAGACAAAGGCCAAAAGATCTGTCTGTTTTTTGTTTTATTATAAGTAGGGATAACTTTTGTTGCCATTGGTAATATGATATAAAGTACAGATGAGTATACACATAAAGTATATAGAGTACACGGGTAAAATGAACAGCTGAGCCTGTGAGGATGACTAAACCTTTGTAAAAAAAAATAAAAAAAATCCACAAAAGGGCAGAAGTGCCACCCTGAGCATGTGAAGTATGGATCTGTTCTCCAAATGCTTGGCCAGCTGAACAGGGGTGATGAAGGCTGAAGGTGCAGAGCGCTCTGAACAATGCTGGTTCCCGTTTGTTTTTTTTTTTGTTTTTTTTTGGGGGGGGGGGGGGTTGTATTTTTTTTTTTACATTTTAACTCTGGCTTATGACTGCGTGTAAAGAAACCGAAGAATGAATAGTTTCAGCTCTACTTTACTACCAGCATGTACATAACATTCTGTTCCTTGCTGGAATCATCTAGTGCTCTCAGCTATCACAGGCTCTCTGCACCACTTGTATGCAGTGCACTGCAGAACGGATGATATAGTGGCTACATGCCAGATGGATAATGCACAGCTCCTAGAGGCTAAAACTGCATTATCCTTTTTCATGGATCATGTCTTTTCCGACTCTGCCCATTCCCAAATCTCTAGCTCTGGCTCCATCCTCTGCAGTGTTAGTGCAGTAGAAGGCCACTTTGGAGATTGCTGCATTGCTCACATTTCTCATTGACTCAAGCCCTTTGTCATACCTAGACCTATTTTGCAGGCCTGTTTAATGGACTTGATGATGAAGCTGTCTGGAGATATCAGCTGAAACCGTAACTGCAGTCAAACAGATGGAGATTAGGCTCTCAGAGAGGGGAGGACGCTTGGGAATGAAGAGGAGGGAGCAATGGGCTGGGTGAGGAATCCAAGACACCTGTATGATGTTACCTGCTAAATAATATAGGACTTTAGGAGCTTAGGTATAGGAAACCAGAGACAAGTAGCAGAGCTTATTGGATTTGGAGGTGTGCAGTTCAGTTTTGGGATCACTGAGCCTTGGAAAAAACACAGAGATACTGACGTTAACCTAAGAAATCCATTGCAAGACAGATAATAGGAGCAAGCGGTGAATAAATACACATAAGCGGTACCGGAATATGGAAATACAGAGAATTATCTTCTACAAAGCTTAACACAAGACAAGTCTTCTCCACCCAACTGCAACTTCAAGGGAAGTCAATAGTTTAATGTGCAGTGAACTGAGAGGTTAACCCCCTGCTTGGAGTACAGCTGCTGGGAACAGTGAAAAGATGGTGCATATTCCGGACGATGCAGATTTTAACTCCTTCCGGGAGCAGTGCGAGAGCGCTGAAGGCTGGCAGTGCCAGTACAACAAAGGGGGAGTGACGGTTTGGAGCCAGGAGCAAGACAGCAGCAAGGCAGTAAAGAAACTCAAGGTAAAGTAACTAGGACCCTCTACTACCGTAATTTGCACTTTTGTCATATTATTCCTCCATGGTTTCTATGTGCATGATAAATGGCATCCTGAATACAAGGGGTTAAAGGGATTGTAATAGAGAAACTATAGTCACACACTTTGTAATACTCTGTTAGGCTAGTTTCACACTAGCGGCAGGGGAGTCCGGAAGGCTGTTCCGGCGGGTGAACAGCCTGTCCGATCCGTCCTGCTGCTAGTTTACACGTGCCCCCGGACTGCCGCTCCGTCCATTATAGTCAATGGGGACGGAGCGGCAGTCCGGGGGCACACGTGAACTAGCGGCAGGACGGATCCGACAGGCGGTTCACCCGCCGGAACAGCCTTCCGGACTCCCCTGCCGCTAATGTGAAAGTACCCTTAGCGAGTGCTGCTAATCTTTGGAGTCGAAAACTGCAGGGGAGGTGATTATTTACTGAAGCTTGCACGTGCATAAAGATGAGACTAGTTAGGCTACTTTCACACTGGCGTTTTGGCTTTCCATTTATGAGATCCGTTCAGGGCTCTCACAAGCGGTCCAAAACGGATCAGTTTGCATTCTGAATGGAAAAGGATCCGCTCAGAATGCATCAGTTTGCCTCCGTTCCATCTCCATTCCGCTTTGGAGACGGACACCAAAACGCTGCTTGCAGTGTTTTGGTGTCCGTCTGATGAAACTGAGCCAAATGGATCCGTTCTGACACACAATGTAAGTCAATGGGGACGGATCAGTTTTCACTGACACAATCTGGCACAATAGAAAACGGATCCGTCCTCCATTGACTTTCAATGGTGTTCAAGATGGATCCGTCTTGGCTATGTTACAGATAATACAAACAGATCCGTTATGAACGGATGCAGACGGTTGTATTATCTGAACGGATCCGTCCATGACCGATCCGCACAAAACGCGAGTCTGAAAGTATCCAGTCGGAAACTACATACCGATGGAGTAGAGCTGGACTGGTCATTTAATAGTTTCGTTTGTACCTTGTGATAAGACATTGGGGGAGACTTATCAACGTTAGTGTAAAGGAAAACTGGTTTAGTTGCACATAGCAACCAATCAGATTCCACCTTTCATTTTCCAAAGGAGCTCTGAAAAGTGAAAGGAGGAATCTGACTGGTTGCTATGGGTAACTAAGCCAGTTGTACTTTACACCAGTTTTGAAAATGTTTCCCATTGAGTGATGTTAACTCTGGGCATCTGTCATACATGGAATAAAACCCCCACACAACAAAATATTGTCGCATGACCTTTTAAAATAGTTGTGACAATGCCGTTTGCGACTATTTTTAGGCCAGATGATCTTTAATAAATGACCGCTAGTATTTTTACCTTACCCCTGTGGAAAACTGCAGAGAATGCATCATTACATTAAGAAGTTGTGGAGAAAGACAATCTGAGCTCTGCTACATCTTTACATGGCCTACCCTCATGGATAGGTACATATTAACCTATACCTGCCAGAACAAGTTGGAGAAAACAACTACCCTACAACTGCCCTTCTTGGCACCATGAACATATCGTAATACAAGTTATGTTTATGATGTGCTTGGTGCAGGTCTGTTCCCGAATATAATTCCCATCCCCATTACCTGAATTGCTCCTACTTGCATAAATTGGGGAAGTTGCTGATAATTCCATGCTAAAAAAGGGGTTGAGAAAGACCTGTAAAGGAAGGATCACCTACGCGTGCCTCCCAGCGATGGCTCCCTGCTAGTTTGCTGTAGCAGAGACTGGATCCCCTTGGATCATGTGCCATTTGTCATGATGTAAAGAGAGCTGGTCACTGCCGTGGCGATGTCAAACTGGAGGTTTACAATGAAGTAGCCCAGTGGACCATCACAGGCCTGGGGGAGAAGAAGTGGGGAGCCAATGCCGGGAAAGCTTCCCTTTACAGACCCAGTAGAGGGGGAGGGGGGGGGGGGGGGTTTGCCAAAAACCTACCATTCTTGCACAACCCCTTTTAGGCCCCTTTCACACAGGTGAGTTTTCCGCGCGGATGCGATGCGTGAGGTGAACGCATTGCACCCGCACTGAATCCGGACCCATTCATTTCTATGGGGCTGTTCACATGAGCGGTGATTTTCAGGCATCACTTGTGCGTTGCTTGAAAATCGCAGTATGCTCTATTTTGTGCATTTTTCACGCAACGCAAACCCCATAAAAGTGACTGGGACTGCATGAAAATGGCAAGCATCCGCAAGCAAGTGCAGATGCGGTGCGATTTTCACGCACTGTTGCTAGGAGACTATCTGGATGAGGACGCAATCATTAATATTTTCCCTTATAACATGGTTATAAGGGAAAAAATATAGCATTCTTAATACAGAATGCATAGTACAATAAGGCTGGAGGGGTTAAAAAAATAATAATAATAATTTAACTCTCCTTAATCCACTTGATCGCGCAGCCCGGCTTCTCTTCTGTCTTCTTCTTTGCTGTGTACAGGAAAAGGACCTTTGATGATGTCACTGCGGTCATCACATGGTCTGTCACATGAGCCATCACCATGGTAAAAGATCATGTGATGGACCATGTGATGAGTGCATTGATGTCATCAAAGGTCCTATTTCTCAAAGAAGAAGACAGAAGAGATGCCGGCTGCACGAACAAGTGAGTTAATTATTATTATTTTTTTTTATTTAACCCCTCCAGCCCTATTGTACTATGCATTCTGTATTCAGAATGCTATTATTTTCCCTTATAACCATGTTTATAAGGGGAAAAAATACAATCTACACAACCTTGAACCCAAACTGAACTTCTGTGAAGAAGTTCGGGTCTGGGTACCACATTCTGTTTTTGATCACGCGCGTGCAAAACGCATTGCACCCGATAAAAACTGAACAACGGGATGCAATCGCAGTCAAAACTGACTGCAACTGGGTACCTACTCGCGCGGTTTTGCCGCAACGCATCCGGACCTTATCCGGACACGCTCGCGTGAAAGAGGCCTTAAAGGGTTTCCAGATATTAAAGGGGGTTATCTAGAAATTTGATATTTATGTCCTATCCTCAGGATAATATCAGATCGGTGGGGTGCTGGAATCAGCTATTTGAAGAAGCTGCTGGGCTCACTGGTCTCTTCACAGTTTACGAAGTACAGGGCTGTGCACTGTATACTGGCTGTGCTTGGCATTGCAGCTCGGCCCTCTAAACTTGAATGGGACAGAACTGTGTCTAGGTCACGTGACCAATGTTGGGTGACGTCTCTGGCCTAAAAACTCATGCAGTGCCTCAGCCCCTTCAAACTTCCTGGATAACCCCTTTTCTCAGAATAGGTCATCAATATCAGATTGTGGAGGTCAAACAGCCATCACCTGCACCAATCTGCTAATACTAGAGTCCCAGATATAGCCTTCTATTTCAGTGATCCATATGGCTTAACAGAAATGATCTGTTGTCTTAGAACTTGTCCATATATAGGTATATGTGTATCTGCATAGGAGAATACTGCAAAGCAGGCGCCACTACATCTTTTGGTCCACAATGGACATAACATAGGACTTTTCTGTGGTTTTACAGCCATATCACTGCCTTAAATAGTCGAATCATAGTCAAGTTGCAGACAATGATTTGTGGCCTGACGGTGCAGCTGGCCATGTGGCCAAACCGTGGCAACCAATGGCCACACAATTTTGTAGTAAAATCATGCAGCCGTCAGGTGGGTGTGGCCAGGGGTGCACCTAGCCTTTTTGCTGCCTGAGGTGAAAATTGAAACTGCGCAATAGTCCCCCATCTCCATGCCAAATTATCACCCTAACCTCTTCCCTCCTAACATTATATACAGCACTACAAACATAGAGGGTAACACAGCCCCACATACCTCTTACATCCAGTGAGGTCTCCTCTGATGTAGACATTCTCTTTCCTCATTTTCTCCTTCAGACCAAATTGCCATGATGATTTCTTTCAGCCATGTCTCGTCTCTGCAGAGGTTAGCAAACTGATATATTTTCCTAATTTTCCATCCTCCTGCCACCCCCAATACTGTGCCTGCTGTGCTCCCCAATACTATATTGCAGAAACAGATAATCCCCCTTAAAATACGAGTACCACACATGTAGTGCCCCCTTCAAGAATTATTGGCACACATCACCGTAAAAAAATAAAACTGAGCCCAGCAAATAGTGCCCCTGACACTAATAGTGTAAACATAATGTCCCCCAAATATAATTGTGCTAAGCTGATACTGTGCCAGGGTGCCCCCCACAGCAATAGTGCCCCCCAAAGTCCCACCAATAGTAATAATTCTCTGCCAGAGTGCACTTACTAGTAATAGTGCCCCTACCAGTACTAAAGTCCCCACTGTGCTCAGAATTAATAATGCTCTTGTGGTGCCCATACTATAGTAATCCTGTTTCCCATAGGCCCCCAGTAGTAATTCTAATTTATAATGTGTGACAGTAGAAAAATGCCCCCTCTTAGTGCCCCCAGAGCTAATATCCCCATAGTGCTCCTAAAATGTGTGCTAGAATAGAATTCCCTTATATAGTGCCCCCATAATGCTCCCCCCCCCCATTTTGACCAAATAGCATGGTGTCAAAAAAAGAAAAAATCTTCTGGCCTGTGTCCCGGCTCAGGCGGCGCAATGATAATGATGTCACTCATTGTACTAAAGCCTATCAGAAGGAATGGGGCAGGGAGGCGTCGCTCCCATGCCCTGCTGCAGCATTCTGCTGTATCACTGTCCTGAATATAGTGAGATGAGCGCTTACACAGTGGAAACGCTCATCCCCTGCTGCCGCTCCCCACTGCCTTAGGTGGCACGAACCTGAAGATAACTCCCATCACCTTGCCTAATTGGTGGTGCAGCCATGAGTGTGGCCTTGCCACGTGGCCAACCGCACAGCCAGGCCCTAGTAGTGCCTGCAATGAGACCTACTGTAAATTCCCAGGGAACCTACTAATCAACAAAAATAAATTTAAAAAAGTCTTTAAAAAATCAACATTTACTACATGATGACAACATAAAGTAAAGTAATAACTGTTTTGCGAGGTATCAATATCTGCCTTAAAAGCAAAGAAATTCTAATTTTGAAAATTTACAAATTTTTCTGTAAATGTAGGATGTTTTATAAATAAGGGTGGTTTATGTTGACTCAGATTGTACTTCATGTTAGTGGTAAATCTCAGAATGGCCTAGATAAGTAAAAACATTCAAAAATGATTACCACATAAAGTGACACGTCAGATTTCCAAAAATCAGCGTGGTCACGAAGGTGCAAAATAGCCCTGTCATTAAGTGGTTAATCCTTAAATGTCCTTCTTTTTGACCTGGGGAATGAATGCATAAATGTGCATTAATAGATTTGCAAAATTGCTCCTTGACGTGCAATCCTTTGATCCCTACGTGTGTGTGATGTTCCCCTTTTATAAATTAGACAGAGTGCTGCTGTACACTATGGGGGAGGTTTATAAAGAGCTGTATTGATATCCCCTAAACTGCCGGAGAATGTGCCTACCGTATTACAAGGTGCAGGCCTCGTCATAAGGTGCAGTCCATGCGCAAAATAGAAATCTACAGTAGCTCGAAACCTCACCACAGCCCCTTTTCTTCGGAGCGTGCCGAACTTGGGTGCAGCAAGAGCAATGGAGGCCCCCACATTGTGCTAAAGTTCTAAGTTTCAAATTAAGACAACGGGAACGGAGCCTCGGAACAACAAAAGAAAAACGGCATTCAGTTGAACCACAACTATGTGTCTATGCAATTGGTTTCATAGGGAGGTAGCTAGTGACGGGTTCCCTTAAAAAAAGTAAAAAGTATCTAGGGTGCAACATCCCCTAAATCCCAGCATCCGATAATCCACGGCCAGTTGATGGCTGATTGAAGTAAAGCTACTGAATAAGGGCTCATGCACACGACTGTTGTTTTGCGGTTTGTGGTACCGTATCTGAGTTTTTATTTTATTTATTTTTTCCGATTAAGTCCTCTTCCGTACGTTATTCCACAAAGCATATCCGTATGATTTCCGTATGTTTTTTTTGTGGATCGGAAACAGTTACTTATTAATCGCCATACACATGAGCAATATGGGCTGGTCATAGCATTTCTACAGTATGGATCCGCAAAATATAGATGAAATACGGATGACCTATGGATGTGTTCTGTGTGCGTTCCGTATTTTTTGTTGACCCTTTGACTGGAATGGGGCCTTGTGCAGCACGCCAGACCTGCAGGGTATAGCGAAGCGAGGTCACGGTTATAGGCAATCGAGGGTTGCTCACTATATTGGAGAACCCTGGGCAGGCATGCGGCAGTGAAGGAGAGGTAGACACAGTTCCTCTGGGGCACACTCTGTATATAGGGACCAGGCCTGATGGTGGATGAGGTGCCCTGGATGTTACAGGTATTTTTAGTGCCTGGGGCAAGGTCCCTGTTGGATTCGTGACGCCAGTGCCTGTAACGGTGGCACACCGATTTTAGAGGAGGAATAACTGAGTACTCAGTGGGTAAACCAAACGTTGCTTTACTTGGTGAACACAGTCCAACTTTGTACATACAGTTACAGGTGATTGTGATGATAATGCAGTCCCTTGAACAATACTTCACAAGCAGGTAGACTTTAAATAGTGGCAGGTATTAATCATGCAAGATACTTGGAGGGCGCAACAGTTAATGCTTTGCAGTGCAATGCTGCTCTATTCCCTTCAGCTATTCTAGCTGGCTGAATCCCAAGGCCCGGATGCCTGAATGCTGGCTTTAATCCTTGGTATATAAATCCTTCCTCCAGTATTGGCGCTTGCTGTACTTTATAGAACCTCTGCCCATCAGGGTACTTATCTGACCTGGTATTGTCCTTACTCGGCTTGAGGGTAACTGCAGGTTTCTCCCAGGAGGTGCTGTCCTGCAACCGGGGTGTCTCTACTGAGCTAATCCTAGCCTCAGGAGCTTCAGGTGGACGAAGTAACTCCTCTAGTCCCCTGGAATGAACTAACTCTCCCCTGCCTGGGCCTTCCTATTTATATCTAGGGCTCTCTGGCTCCCTCTAACGTCTGGGAGGCTAAACTTTACCCTAACTAGGCCTGACACCAGTTAAACACAGGGAAATGCATACACATAACATTAAATGTAATAAAGACACATTAACCCCTTTTGTGCAGTGCCCACCTTAACCTAGTGGGACACTACACTTGGACCGTGATTAATAGGACATGCACTACTTTTTTGCGGAACGGAAATACGGAAACGGAATGCACACTGAGTACCTTCCATTGTTTTTGCGGCCCCATTAAAGTAAATGGTTCCATATACGGTCCGCAAAAAACCCAGAACGGAAGCGGAAAGAAAATGTTTGTGTGCATGAGCCCTAAGAGTTAAGATATATTCATGGCCCACATTGATGATACAAGCTCTTGTTTACAAGTCAGCTGAATGTCAGCAGCAAGTCCATGACGTTACTTTCATCTGCAACTCTGATACTTGAAACGCGTGGTTTTCAGGGTATTTTTGGGAGATCAAATACCCTTGTTAAGTATCGGTGTCAGTTCACTGGCGGTAAACAGTGCCGAGGAGGCTTAGTGAATACAAGTACTACAACTGTATCGGGAAGGAAATCATGACATTGCTTTTAAACGTACTTCAGGTTTGACAAATCTAGGGCACCCTGTGTCTGGGATATGCATGAGCCAATTCCCATCATTTCCACACAACAGATAAGACTCTTCAAGACGTGTGATGCATGTACGGTACTCCTCCCTAAATCTAATTGCTTCTCTATTACCATGGAGCATACAGGATCTTCCGGGGCTGTCTACATTGCTGCAGTGAGAAGTGCTGGTTTCAAATCTTACCTAGCAAATGATTCATTCTGCACTGAGGTTTGCAAGAATCTTTGGCAGTGAATGGCAGAAAATATAACAAGAGATGTTACAAGATGACTTATTTAATGTTGGGCCACCAGGGTATCTGGAACTTTTGAAGATTTCCTTAAATAAAATAAAAAAAACTGAATATAGCAAATAAAATATCATTTATTTTTTTATCTAAGTTTTGCATTAATATTAATTAAATGAAAATGTGTTATGACGGCCTTACTAGAAAACTTTCCTAAGGGAAAATCTACAGCGAGATAAGAAAATACCAGACGCAGTTCTCTGGGAATATAAACCTGGTGAAATGTCTCAGAACATCACTAGGTTAAGATCTATAGACATCTGTCTTATAGATCTATTTCAATCTATGCATCTTCATCAGCACCAAGAAGAATATTTCTCACCTTAAGGCTACATTCACACGTCAGTATTTTTCTATATAACGATTTTCGGTCCGTTTTTTGCGGATCCGCTGTTCCTGAAAATGTTTCCGTATGTCATCCGTTTTTTGCGGATCCGCAAAAAACGGAAACATGTATAAATTTCAATAAGCAAATAAAGTTGTTTGGATTTCTTTGAAAAAAAATTGAAAAAAATAAAGTGAATAAAAGTCTAGTTATGTGTTACCTCAGGTGCCATTTAATTTCCAGGAACGGTATCCGCATAAAACGGATGACATACGAATGTCTTCTGTTTTTTGCGGATCCATTGACTTTGTATTGGTCCAGGATCCAATTTTTGCGGAAAAGAATAGGACAAGTTTTATATTTTTTCGGACATGCGGAACGGAACAACTAAAACGGACAGCACACATTGTGCTGTCCGATTTTTTTTTTTCCAGGACCCATTGAAAATTAATGGGTACAGAACTGGTCCAGATCTGTTCCGCATAAAACGGAACAGATCAGGAAAGAAAAAACGGACGTGTGAATGGACCCTAAAGAGGCACCTAGGTTTTAGAGGAGGAACATGAGAAGAAACCTTTTTCCTCAGATCAGACCCCCAATATTAATTAGACATCAGATCAGACTACCAATGTTAATAAGAAACTCAATTATGCCTCTCCTATTCTGGATGCTACTGCTCCGGAGATCCAGCACTCGTCCATCGCACAGCGTGAGGTCACAGAGCGCGCCTACGCCCTCATGCTATTCGCAGGTCACAGCAAAGCTTGCAGCACTGGCGGACAAAGACCAGGAAACCGTGAGTCAGCACAGGGAGCGCTGCGTTCACTGCTCCCCGATTCTACTGTACTAATAAGTGCTTCCATAATATTCACCCTATAAGACGCAACAACATTTTTACCTGACTTTTGAGGAGGGAAATGGGGCATCATATAGGGTGAAAAATATGGTAGTTCTTTAAAATGCCTCACTTTCACTGTAATATTTTCTTTTCAAATTACACTGCCAAAGTGTCCATGCGTTTAAGGCCATAGAATACTACATTATAGTATCTAAAATTACTTGCATAGTATTTCCATAATGCCACCATACAGTGCACATTGTAAGCATCAAATAAAGCACCGCTACAGGTTTCACGTAGTATTCCATATAGTGCTATAAGTGTAACTACCATACACAACCCAAATAGCACAGTTTGCCAGTACATGATACTGGGTGTTTTTAAGATTATTATTTTTTATATTTATTTTTAAAATCTTCCAGTACAGTAACTCTTAAACCAGTATAAACTGTTCTTGGATTCATTAAATGCACATCACACTGAAATAAATAATGGCTTATGGATGCGACTGGTAAACTATTATTACTATTTTTTAAAGAGGACCTTTCACCGATTCTTACCCTATGAACTAAGTATACTGCCATGTAGAGCGGCGCCCGGGGATCTCACTGCACTTACTATTATCCCCGGGCGCCGCTCCGTTCTCCTGCTATGCCCTCCGGTATCTCCGTTCCCTAAGTTATGGTAGGCGGAGTCTGCCCTAGCGCTGGCCAATCGCATTGCAGAGCTCACAGCCTGGGAGAAAATAACCTCCCAGGCTGTGAGCTCTGCGCTGCGATTGGCCAGCTCTAGGGCAGACTCCGCCTACCATAACTTAGGGACTGGTATCTCCGCCTACTATAACTTAGTGAGCGGAGATACCGGAGGGCATAGCAGGAGAACGGAGCGGCGCCCGGGGATAATAGTAAGTGCAGTGAGATCCCCGGGCGCCGCTCTACATGTCGGTATAGTTAGTTCATAGGGTAAGAATCGGTGAAAGGTCCTCTTTAAGGAAGTATTTACCCACTATAGCACTTCCCAACACAGCCAGTTTTTTTGTTTCTTCATACCTGCCTTACAAGATATATGTTTTATGTATTTTTATAATTTAAAAAAGTGTGTGTGTATATAATATAATATAATAAAAATAATATATGTGTGTGTCAGGTCCATAAATATTGGGACATCAACACAATTCTAATGTTTTTGGCTCTATATATATAACCCCAAAATGGATTTGGAATGAAACGAACAAGATGTGCTTTAACTGCAGACTGTCAGCTTTAATTTGAGGGTATTTACATCCAAATCAGGTGAACGGTGTAGGAATTACAACAGTTTGCATATGTGCCTCCCACTTGTTAAGGGACCAAAAGTAATGGGACATAATAATAATCATAAATCAAACTTTCATTTTTTAATACTCGGTTGCAAATCCTTTGCAGTCAATTACAGCCTGAAGTCTGGAACGCATAGACATCACCAGACGCTGGGTTTCATCCCTGGCGATGCTCTGCCAGTCCTTTACTGCAACTGTCTCAGTTCCTGCTTGTTCTTGGGGCATTTTCCCTTCAGTTTTGTCTTCAGCAAGTGAAATGCATGCTCAATCGGATTCTGGTCATTGCATAACATTCCACTTTGGTTGCTTTTGCAGTATGCTTTGGGTCATTGTCCATCTGCACTGTGAAGCGCCGTCCAATGAGTTCTGAAGCATTTGGCTGAATATGAGCAGATATTGCCCAAAACACTTCAGAATTCATCCTGCTGCTTTTGTCAGCAGTCACATCATCAATAAATACAAGAGAACCAGTTCCATTGGCAGCCATACATGCCCACGCCATGACACTACCACCACCATGCTTCACTGATGAGGTGGTATGCTTGGAATCATGAGCAGTTCCTTTCCTTCTCCATACTATTCTCTTCTCATCACTCTGGTACAAGTTGATCTTAGTCTCATCTGTCCATAGGATGTTGTTCCAGAACTGTGAAGGCTTTTTTAGATGTCGCTTGGCAAACTCTAATCTGGCCTTCTTGTTTTTGAGGCTCACCAATGGTTTACATCTTGTGGTGATCCCTCTGTATTCACTCTGTTGAAGCCTTCTCTTGATTGTTGACTTTGACACACATACACCTACCTCCTGGAGAGTGTTCTTGATCTGGCCAACTGTTGTGAAGGGTGTTTTCTTCACCAGGGAAATAATTCTTCGGTCATCCATCACAGTTGTTTTCCATGGTCTTTCTGGTCTTTTGGTGTTGCTGAGCTCACCGGGGCGTTCCTTATTTTTAAGAATGTTCCAAACAGTTGTTTTGGCCACGCCTAATGTTTTTGCTATCTCTCTGATGGGGTTGTTTTTGTTTTTTCAGCCTAATGATGTATTGCTTCACTGATAGTGACGGCTCTTTGGATCTCATCTTGAGAGTTGACAGCAACAGATTCCAAATGCAAATAGCACACTTGAAATGAACTCTGGACCTTTTTATCTGCTCATTGTAATTGGGATAATGAGGGAATAACACACACCTGGCCATGGAACAGCTGAGAAGCCAATTGTCCCATTACTTTTGGTCCCTTAACAAGTGGGAGGCACATATGCAAACTGTTGTAATTCCTACGCCGTTCACCTGATTTGGATGTAAATACCCTCAAATTAAAGCCGACAGTCTGCAGTTAAAGCACATCTTGTTCGTTTCATTTCAAATCCATTGTGGTGGTGTATAGAGCCAAAAATGGTAGCATTATGTCGTCCTAATATTTATGGACCTGACTGTATATAGATATTTATTTATTTTTCTCCAGTCAATGTAGCTGGGTTATGTTTGTGAATAGCACCATTCAATGTACCATATTATGTTTTGGAAACTTAAAAAAATTATATATATTTGTGGGGCAGAGTGGGGAAGAAAAACACAACTTCTCCTTCGTTTTTGGGTTTTCTGTTTTGTGACAGTAACTGTGCGGTAGAAATTACATATTAACTTTATCTCTCGCTCACCGTCTCTCCATAAGCTCTATGCTGCACCTTGGTATGTATGTATATATGTATGTCAGTGAAGCTCCTTGAGAATTTGTCTTTTGCAGGATAAGCTGTGTTTTTACTTGTACCAACAGTGGCGTACATAGAGAAGTAAGGTCCCCATAGCAAGGGTCAAACCAGACCCCCACACACAGGACAGAAGGGTTTTCACCTAAACCCCTTTCAATGATCCTTGGGCCATTTTTCCATTGCCTCGTTTGCTAAAAGTTGTTTCTTTAGAGGGCAGAGTCCTGACTAAGTTTTCACTCCCAGTAGAATAGCAAATGATCCCAACTGGGCCCCATAGCAGTCACATGGTCTGCAGCTATGGTAGTTATGCCCCTGGATACCAATTTTTGTAACAAACAAAGGACTGGTAATATTGCAGGACTGGAGGTACCCTTAAGAGGCACTCTGTATCCCTAAATTGTGTTCTGGGAGAGGGGAAGGAGATCAGTTGACAGAGGGAGCCACTTCCACTATAGAGTTTGCACCATGCAGTCCTCTGGTAGGGGAACTGGTGTAAATGATATAACATATGTACACCAGCTCATAGCTGGTGTAGATTTGTACTACTGCAGCAGAGACTCCCTATGGAGATGCCTGCAGTTCTTCATAACTTTTGTTACTTAAGCACGTTTCTGATTATGGCCTCTTTCACCCGATCAGTATTCAGTATTTTTGCATCAGCATTTGTGAGCCAAAAAATAGAGGCACAAATATTTCTATTCTACCTTTTTTTGTTTCTGTAGGTTCCACTTTGGGTTTTAGCTTACTGACTGTGTGAAAGAGGCCTAAGAATAGTGTGTATGAAATGCCAGTCTTATACACGTCTTTGTTTTTAAACTATTGAACCTACATTTTGAAATTCCTGTGTGGTAACATAAACTGAATTGGTATACTATGATGTGTAATCGTTTCTTCTGCTTATACAGGACCTAGCTATTTTCCTACAAACAGTAATTCCTGGTCTCCGTAAAATGACCAGTTACAACAGTGCCGTGTCTGTGTTATAGGTATGGGTTCCTTTAATGATACATTGTGTGGAACTGGTTATTATTGTGTTTTGCATGTTTATTAAACATTCACTGGCTCGTGGCGGATTGTAATGGCGCATTTCTGGAGATGGCATGTGACCGTGCAGTGGGAGGCCGAGACAGACTCAAGATACTTTTTGGGAAGCATGACAGGATAGGGAGTTGAAACTTTATAGGTTGTCATCACTTGGAACAATTCCTTTTCATTTGGAAAATTGCTAATCTTATAGACGGTGTAAACATAGACAGACTGTCTCGACATGCACCAAACTATCACAGTGGCTGGGTGGTAAAGTTATTTCATAGATCCTCTGATTTGCACCACACTTCGGTGCAATTTACATTAATATCTAGGTGCACTCACGTTAGTAAGTGTGGGGCAATGTTTCCTGCAGCTGGGACCAGTTTCAGAAAAGTGTGTTTGATCTGTCTGACGACTTCATTTCCTTGCCCAAACGTGGCTTGTGTGGCCCATACTCAATATATCATAGTGACACATTATGCTGTGAATTCCTGCCCAACTCTGGGTCTACTGACCCATACTTGCAGCATCATGTAAGTACAGTACAGTAGACCTGTGGACAGGCAGGAACTCGGAGCATCATCAATCACTATGATGCAGTGAGTTCGAGTCGGATGAGCTGCAGATGGTCTAGGAAATAAGGCTATCGCATGGACCTGGTTTCACTGGCTGTCTGAAACCGGCCTCAGTTGTAATCCTTAGTGGAACCCATCAGCAATTGTTCCCTTAACACCCACACAGGAGAAATAAAGCATTATGTATTCTCACTGAAATCAATGAACTCTTCATGTAATGCATGCGCTTGTTGAATCCTCCAGAGCAAAAGATACTCTTTTTGGATTTGCTCTGCTAATAGAATCCTGAAGAAGAGCTCCATTTTTATTAGATCTCTAAATTCCCAAATATTTGACAATGGATTTTCTAACCCAGAAAATCCCTCTAAGTTTAAAACAGAATCCATAACATTTGCTTTCCGAGCAACAGTATATGCAGTAAAGTCTTGTCATTGGAGAGCTGTCCTGGACTTGCCGTAATTCTAAAGGTATATTCGTGCTGATTTGTAGCCAAAAGTTCTTCTGTGGAGTACAATGTGACCATACAGGTCTATATTAAAGGTTCAAAGCAGGGTTGCCAACCAGAATGTTCCTTTTTCTGGAGAACTTATCCCAAAATCGTGGACAGCCGACATTTCTACAGACAAATTGGAAAACCATAATAAAAAAGATTGTTATACATGTCTGTAACTCAATATACTGATAAGAATTCCTTACCAGAATTTGCAGAGTTGTAAAATGATGATATTAATTACCTCCAAAAAAATCTAGTCAAACCTCCAAAAGGATCGCGGACATATCTATATATTTAATTTTTTTACGGACACAGGAAAAAGTCTCCTATTTTTACGTACTGTCTGGAAATTTCAGGCCAGTTAGAAAACCTGTTCAAAGAGTATGCTGTCTTTATAAACGGCCCCATTCTTCCCTAGAAGCAGAGTTGGAACTACTGTTGTAGCTGCTGCTATGGAGCCCAGGCGTCCCCTGCCAGATTGTGTGTGCAAGAGCTGAAGCACCTCTGACATCACCGTTCTCTTATCCTTGCAGGAGGAGGCAGAGCGCATCGGAGAAGGGGACAAGTGGTGGTCATGTGACATGGGGGGGCAGAGTTTTGTCTGAAGCACTTTGGGGATGTAATGGATTCAGTGTGAGAGCCAGGGAAATGCTAGGAGTGGTATTTCTCTCCTCATACCTGCTCTCTTTTTAATGTCAAATAGCAAACTCTTAATATAAATGATGGTTTTTCATTTTGTGTGCTATTACCCATGGTCTTCCTTTTTTGAGTTTTATAAAAGTGGTCACCCTACTGCCAGTGTGCTCGCACACAGTAATCATTACTGTGTGTGTCCAGGCGAGACCCAGGTTGTAATGGATCTCTGTCAACTATTACAACCCAGGCCTCATTCCCCAGCAGGCATAATGCCGTGACACGATCACTCCTGCTGGACCGAGTAGAAGAGCGTACTGTCTGAGAATTGTCCCCCGGCCTGTCCTCATGTGCAGGGGAGAGTGAAAGATGCTCTGTTCGGGGGGAGTGAGGCTAGGTGAGTATGGTGCCATATTCAACAATAACCTTTAAAGGCATATACCCTTACCAACATAAGGCTGTAATAATAATTAATAAAAACACAGGAACTTCAAATGGATGAAAAAGGCCGCGGTCTTTATTAAATTATTGGGGGTTACATAACTCAACCATTTTAAACCAGTATAAAACCATATTAATAAAATTAAAGTCCATTTACTGAATTAATTTAAATCCACCCAGAATTCTGAGCGACTAACCCCCCCTTTAAAGAAACAAAGACCGCGACAATAATCAAGGGAGGGCGGGCGGGACAAGCCTCTTCTCTGTTCTTGACACGGCGACTGATCTTCACAGGTACGACACCTTCTTAAATAGGTAGAATTCCCGCCGAACCGCTCCACAAACCAATCCAGGACCTAGATAAAAATAGAACAAGGCCCAGCAACCGGACAGCAACTGATTTAACCAATAGTAAACAATGACCCTTCAGCCACACTGACCAATCCAGAAGCTGCCCGGTATCCAGCTGGCTTACTTCACCTGAGGGAAATAAACAGAAACACAAGGGAACAGACAAGGGGAGAAAAGGCAGAAAACCCAGTCCATAGCAACCTATGTTTCAATGGCACCATGAGGTGCAAAGCCTATTCAGGCCAAGCCCCTATCATGGTGCCATATTCAACAATAACCTTTAAAGGCATATACCCTTACCAACATAAGGCTGTAATAATAATTAATAAAAACACAGGAACTTCAAATGGATGAAAAAGGCTGCGGTCTTTATTAAATTATTGGGGGTTACATAACTCAACCATTTTAAACCAGTATAAAACCATATTAATAAAATTAAAGTCCATTTACTGAATTAATTTAAATCCACCCAGAATTCTGAGCGACTAACCCCAACAGGCAAGTGAGGATTCATCCGCACTTGCCCCCCCACCAATAAAACCGCAGCCCTTTCAATCATTACCTGTAATCCATTGATAAAAATATCTAAACCAATATCCGAGAGGTGAACCAAATCCTCTCGATATAACCCCCGAATTGACCCATCCAGCTCCAAATGACGATGAGACCAGCCATTTACAACTGGCATAAATTTCTCTAAACCTCTATTTATCCTCTTACGAATCTTTTCTAAAAATCTGAGTTGAGGATTATTCCATACAAAACGAGGGATAATCTCTGAAAATATCAATACCACCCCCGGGATAAGCTCACTAATATACACTAAATCTTTTTTTATTTCCGCTAATAAATCTAATGTTTTCTTTCTACCTAAATCATTCCCACCTACATGAAAAATAATTACCTGAGGAGGAAGGTGAGACTGTAATTCCCCTTTTAGGATCGGGACTACCTGCCTCCATTTCATACCTCTAAAACCAAACCAATATAAACACACAGATGGAATATTAAAAAATACTTGTTGGGAATAATTACGAACCGAAGATCTCCTTTCGGCCCAGAAAATGAACGAATGTCCCATAATCCAAACTCTAATCTCCTCAGAATCTGAAAAAGAATTATAATCATCACACTAAATTAGGTCTAACATATGATCTATAACAGTCAGACTCCCACCTACCAATTCTTTTTATCAGAGCTTTATCTAAACCCAACCTAGAAGCTTCTGTAGCTGCCCCAATACGAAAGGAATGGGAAGAATAACGCTCTGAACCTAAACCCAACCAACATAAACATTTCTTAAAGACTGCATTGAACTGAAATTTAGATAAAGAAGAACCATTCTCATGCACCAAAAAAGAACAACTGCCAACTGGGCGAACCATTAGAAATTCTTTAACTGCCTGGACGGGACAAACTTCAGCATTTCCCAACTTATTCAAAGAAATAACAAAACCCTTCCCTAACTGGTCTGTTTTTGACTTAACAACTGAGATTAAAACCGAATCAACACTTAACCTAACATCCGACAAACATAACTGAGATACAGACCTAGTATTTGCTGCAACTAACTCACTCAACCTAAAAGCACCAAAAAATGCTAACACAAACGCCACCTTAAACAACCGAAACTCAAAAAACGAAGACGCCACTTGATTTAAAACAGACACTAACCTCCCTAACAACTCAAAAGTAACTGGCCTACGTGTATCAGCTACAAACTTATCTTTCCGAATACCCTTCAACAGCTGCTTCACAATAAATGAACTATTAATTGGAGCAAGACCTGCTAACTTAAAGAAAAACGATATACCAGCCAAAGTCTTCTGAATAGCAGAAAAACCCAAACCCAGCCTAACTAAACTACAACTAAAATCTAACACTGAACCTATATCCCCTTCAAAAACCCCTATATTCCTATCATTACAAAAAACCAACCATTTATTCCAGGCTAAATCATACCCACTCCATGTATTGGGTGCCAACGAATTCCGAATAAGTTCACTCATCAATGCCAAATTATTTCCCACAAGTAGGCCGGACAAGGGATGCCTTCTTTCCTCGCGTCTGGAACCAGCGCTTGAAATTCCTTCCACTGTGCACGAGAGAGAGAATCTGCTATAACATTTTCTTTACTTGGTAAATACTTAGCCTTCAACCAGATATTTCTGGCAAGGCAACATCTAACCAAAACTTGTAACAACTTAACTACTAATTTATTATTAGAAGAAAGACAATTTACAGCAAACAACACACCCTTATTATCAGTATGTAATAAAACCCTCTTGTTAGCCAACTCACAACCCCAAATTATTAAGGACACAACCACTGGAAATAACTCCAATAAAACTAAATTTTTTGTAAGCCCAGCAGATCTCCATGACTCAGGCCACGACCCCGCTGACCACTGACCATCTAGAAAAGCCCCATAACCCCAAGAACCTGATGCGTCAGTAAACAGCCTCAAATCCGCTGCCTCCACGAAATCACCCTGCCAGATACTAGCTCCATTAAAATTAACCAAAAATTCCTCCCAAACTCTAAGGTCATCTTTAAGTTCTTTATTCAAACGAACATGAGCTCCTGGAGACTTCAGGCCACTCGTAGCCATATACAATCTCCTAGAAAAAATCCTACCAACAGGGATTACTCTAGACGCAAAAGCAAACAATCCCAATAAACTTTGCAAATCCTTTAACGTCGTCTTTTTTGCAAACAACATTTTCTTAATTAATAACAATAACCTATCAATTTTCTCCCCTGGTAACCTAAACTCCATTCTAACAGTGTCAATAGCTATGCCTAAAAACTCAATATAACAGCAGGGTAAAACAGTCTTCTCTTCTGCTAATGGAACACCAAAACACCTACAAACATCATAAAAACGACTTAACAAACCAGAACAAACTTCAGAACCTGCCGGACCAATAAACAAAAAATCGTCTAAATAATGTAACAAACCACCAACTTTAACATTATACATGCACACCCAATGAATAAATGAAGAAAATGATCAAAATAAGAACATGACAATGAAAAACCCATGGGCAAACACATATCATAGTAAAATCTCTCATCAAATTTAAAACCTAAAGAATTAAAACCCTCAGGGCATACTGGTAATAAGCGAAAAGCAGATTTAATGTCAGCCTTTGCTACTAAACAATTCTTCCCAAATGAATTTAATAATTTTATAGCATCATCAAAAGAACTGTAGGAGACTGAACACAAATTATCATCAACTTCATCATTCAATGAAAATTTTTCAGGAAAAGATAAATGATGAATGATTCTAAACTCATTACTGGCTTTCTTAGGCACTAAACCTAGAGGGGAAACACGAAAATCTTCAAAAGGGGGATCAACAAAAGGGCCTGCCACTCTGCCTGCTAACACTTCTTTCTCAATTTTCTCTCTAACAATACCCATATTTGCAGAAACTGAATTCAAATTCTCACTTAACAAACAACCTGGCCCTTTAAAACTAGGAACGAAAAAACCAACTGAAAAACCTTTAATTAGCAGCTCGGCCTTCTCCTTGTTTGGGTACATTTCTAGCCATGGCAGCATGTTTTGCAAGCTCACTGGAGTCCGCGCCTTTTGAATACTCCCGGCTATTGCTAACCTGCTGAGATCCAAAGGGCCTTTTAAAACATCTAAACATTGGATGTGGGCCCGCACAAATGGAACATTCATGTCTATACCTGCATGAACTTAACCATTTGCACGCCGACTCATTAAAAGCAAAACATAAGCCCTTCCTAAAAGAATTCTGTGAACTTACCACCTGCTGCCTATTAATTGCAACCGACCTTTGAGGTAGCATCAAACTTAACCATAACCCCACATCCTTGTTACCCCATTTTAGACTTGGATGTACCGCTAGCTTTTGCCTGAAAGTTTCATCATAAAGAAACCATGAAAGCCCACCGAAATTACGATAAGCTTCCAAAATAGTATCAATATGCTGAAACAAACCTACTCCCAGCTGCGGATATTTAGAAACTAAAATAGAAGCGTAAATTGAAAAAGCCTGTAACCAATTGTTAAAGGATTTAACAATACCTCTTCGCCTATCCTCATCTGATTTTTCATCTGTCTTTTTCTCTGCTTTAAAAACCTCTTTGGCTGACGGCAGTAAAGATAAAATATCTACATACTCCCGACGCCAAATTTTTTCTTTTACAACATTTGACAAATGAAACCCCAGAGGAGAAGCCTCACACGACAGTGCTTCTTTTAAGCAAGCTTCGTTAACCCCAATTGCATTTTCAAAAACCGGACCCCCTCCGCCAGAAGCAAAACTAGCCGCTGGCAAAGGGGGATCCGTCCAAGCCACCGATGGCGACTCCACTGGCTGCACTGCTCTAACTCTATTACCCTTAGCTAGATCTGAAAACATTGCAGCCAAATCCTGTAAAAAAGACATGTTAGGGTTAACAGCGATGACTGCCTGTCTGACATCTCACCCCTGGGAGGCTGGATCGGGTCTTCAGGCGGCAACACAGCTATCCCCTCTAAACCAGGCTGCGAGACCGCCGGCCTGGGAGGAGACTGCTGGTGCCTGCCCTGGTTGCTTGTCCTCTGCGGCGAATAGGTCCTCCTGGGTCTCTTCTTCCTGCTTGAGCTCCTTGTTGCGGTGGCCACCGGCAGCTCTCCAGCAGAAGCATCCACTTCCTGGTTGGCAACTGGTGATGACGATCTTCCGGCCGCTTCTTCGTGATGAAAACTTGGCTCCGCCTCTTCCGGCGCATGCCCAGACCCGATTCTTTCACTCCGCTGAACGCCGGCACCCTGAGACATCAGCACCTCCCCGGCCAACAACCTGCGCAGCCACTCGTCGCCGCCACAGGTAAGAGCTCTATTGCGAATGTGGCCGAGGAGAGCTTCAGTACTGCTAGGGTCCATTGTCAGCCGACGGTTCCCCTTCACAAGCCGGACTTCTTTGCTTCAGGCGCCGCTGCTAAGGCCGACAACCCCGCACGCTGCTCCGCTTCAGGCGCCGCTTCACTGCCGCTTTACTTCCAGATGCCGACCCACCGAAGCTCCTTCTTCACCGCCGACCCCGAACTCCGCTGCCGCTGGACCTCTTCAACCGACGTGGACAAGCCTCTTCTCTGTTCTTGACACGGCGACTGATCTTCACAGGTACGACACCTTCTTAAATAGGTAGAATTCCCGCCGAACCGCTCCACAAACCAATCCAGGACCTAGATAAAAATAGAACAAGGCCCAGCAACCGGACAGCAACTGATTTAACCAATAGTAAACAATGACCCTTCAGCCACACTGACCAATCCAGAAGCTGCCCGGTATCCAGCTGGCTTACTTCACCTGAGGGAAATAAACAGAAACACAAGGGAACAGACAAGGGGAGAAAAGGCAGAAAACCCAGTCCATAGCAACCTATGTTTCAATGGCACCATGAGGTGCAAAGCCTATTCAGGCCAAGCCCCTATCATTACTGTTTGTTTACACCACAGCAGGCCTTCACTTGTATAAGAATGAGCACTTTTCATCGGACTTGTATTCATTGGGCAGCATGCCATGTCAGTGCTATAAAAATACTGATTGGCTCAAAAGTGACAGACCATACGTGAGGGCAGCATAGTACTGGTGACAAGTTCCCTGAGGAATTGGAGAAAAATAAATTGCATAACTTTTCATTATCCATTAAATTTGTTAAAACTGTACTTCTCAACATTAAAGGGGCTTTCTTTGAGTTTTCTATCATAAAAGACCTACTTCACTGATCTCTCCACTAGAGTTGAGATGCTTAATCCAAAGTCGCTTCATTCAAAACTTCAGAATAATACTGTACGGAGATTCGTCTCCGTACATATTAAAATGTATGGGGTCCGATGAGCGACTATTTTTAAAGTGGAAAACCACTTTAAAACTTGAAACTGAACAGTGGCTGCTGATGAATCAATGCTGACTCCTGAATCTAAACGGTTTACAGAGGAGGAGGGCTCCCTCTATCAGCTCCCGTGATGAGACCATGGGGAGCTGATGGTTGCTATGGCAGCTGTAAACCTTACAAAGTTCTCCTGGTCTGCCAGCTACAGAATCCCATCAGGCAGGGTCTGATAGCCATAGTGTCAGTTAGAGATGGCCTTGCGGTTTGCCCGGCGGTCATTTTGTGTCAAACTTTGCTTGTTCGCGATTCGTCGAACATATGGCGATATTCGCACACACCATTTTTTTGCATAGCACCGAACTTTGACCCATGACACATCCATCAGGTGGGACACAGCCAATTGAGATTTTTCAGCACATGGACACCCCCCCCCCCCCAACCCTATAACAGAACCTGATCTGGCAGCCATTTTACATTGTGTTTTGCCAGTGTAGGGAGAGGTTGCATTTTGGAGCAGGGACATTTAGGGACACCAAACACTAGCTAATAGGGCCACAAAAGTCTTTTTTTAAGGACTGGTATAGGTGTGATATACTTACACTATATCTTAGAAAGTATATTATATTTGTATTGTGCAGCAGTTGTACCGCAGCTAGATAGAGGGAAAAACTCTATTGGAGTAACTAATTGCAACGGGTGTGATATATACCTGTTGCCCCCCCCCCCCCAAAAAAAAAAACCTAAAAACTGAGGGCTGTGATTTACCTTTTTCCACAAAATCCTGATTGAGGGGTGCTATATACCTGTTTCCGCCAAATACTAATTGAGGGGTGCTATTGCTATATACCTTCTTCTACCAAATACTGATTGAGGGCTGTTATATACTTTCTGTAACATTCCAGAGTTGTTACTAAACTCTCTTTTTTTCCCCCGCTACTATTTGTTGGTAACATGTGCCTTGTCATCTAATGTGATTTTACATAATATTCCTCACAAATGTGCATTTTCTAAGCCTGTTACATGTATTTGCTGTAATTTTCATGTACACCAGCAGTTGGCAGCAACGTGTCAGCAGGGCCTTTAGTTCAGTTTAGCATATCTAGACTGGAATAGTATATTCCAGTTTAGCTCCCCCCTCTTTGAGGAGGTGTGGAATGTTCCCACCTCCTGCCTCATGGGTGGGGAAGGAAGTTCAGTTAGTGTGCCAGTCACCCTGGCTAGGGGAAGGCTGTGCTGGGAGGAGCTCCCAGTTCTAGGGATCCCAAACCAGGATCTTGTCTCGGTTGAGACCAAAGATCTTCATTCCCAGTCTGAGCCCTTCAGCCTCAACTGGTGACAAGCAAGCAGCCATCTCCGGAACTCCAGGACGAACCATTCCCTGTGAGCATAACTGTGAGTACTATCCAGAGACCAGGAGAAGCCAAATTTCTCCTCGGCTAGTCAGTCCCATACACAGCAGAAGATAGACAGAGCAGAAGATATAGATTCCTGCCCTATTCCCCAGGCACATGATAGAAGCAGAAGAGATATTGATCCCTGCCATACATTGCCAATACCTGCTGGGACCCAAGACTATTGCTGTACCTCATATGGATTAATGCTGCCTCCAGTAAAGACAAGTTGAATTATATTCCAAGTCTGGATCTCATTCATTGCTACCAAAACCCTCAATTACTCCTACTAGCAACACACTCATTTATTGCAAGTGAGCCAGGATCCAGGAGTCCAGCCGTACCAAGGTAGGAGACACCGTTGACACTATACCTACTACTACACAGAGGCATTACCCCACTCTGGCATTCCTAACCTGGTACGTGAGTTGCAACACCTTAAAGGGCCCTGAGACTGTACCCTGCGCATGCTGCAATTGGCGTCACTAACAAAAACAGTAGACTTCTATATCCATATCCGGACCCACTGCATAATTTTGGTGTCCGCCTAACCGTACCACGGTCCTGCTCATTGCACTTCTTCCACAAATACTGCTCTTCTCTAAGGACTTAAGCAGAGGGTCATTTAGAAAATGACAGACAGAGGAAGAGGCAGACCATTCTGCAGGGATGGTAGGGGTCGGGCAGGTGCACTAGACTGGAGCTTAAGTGGGAAGTTGTAGAAGGCACGTGTGATAACTTCAAAGGGCGCACTAGAGTTGGTTGAGTGGCTGACTCAGCCTTCCGCTTCTGCACCCTCCTCACTCTCTGCTGTGTGCACCCCCAAAGACACCACCACCATAGCCCCTCCACCCGAGTCAGAGGAATTATTTTCCCATCCATTCCCAGACCTTACCGATGCGCAGCCATTCTTGGCAATCTGAAGAGGAGGGAGTAATGGCCGCCACCTGACGACAGTACCCAGATCAGCCCAAGGAGGCTGGTCCCCGCTATTGCTGCCTACTCCGAGATCTCTAATGTCAGTGGTGGTGAAGGTGATGATGATGACGTGTCGATGGACGTCACATGGGTGCCCACAAGAGAGGAAAAGGAGGGGAGT
This sequence comes from Bufo bufo, assembly GCF_905171765.1. Lineage (NCBI taxonomy): Eukaryota > Metazoa > Chordata > Amphibia > Anura > Bufonidae > Bufo > Bufo bufo. The sequence continues at coordinate 313,612,434 of NC_053389.1, forward strand.
TCAAAGGGAGAGACAGAGCAGCAGATAGGGAGGCAAAGCAGGCAGAACTCGCAGTGCACAGGAGGCAAAAAGCAGACTGCAAATGTATCTGGAGTGAGCCATCCACCACGCACGGTCACATCTTGCGCACCCAGGACGCTGGCACATGGCTCCGCAGTGTGGGCTTTTTTCTTTTTACGTGTCAGCTGCTGATAATAGTGTTGCCATCTGCAGCCTGTGCTGTCAATACATAAGTCGCAGTAAGCCCAAAACTCTCCTAGGGATGACCGCCTTAAGAAGGCACCTGGCCTCCCATCACCGAGCCCAGTGGGAGCAACGCCGTGAGAAACCCACAAAGCCACACTCCTGGCGCTCCACGTCCTGCCTCTTCTCCTCTCTCCTCCCATTTGTCCTCCACTCTACTTTCCACCATGCTGTCATCGCGTTCATCTAGCACAAGGCAGGCTTCCGTAGCCCAAATGTTCGAGCGTAAAAAAATGACGCCGGATAATCCTCTTGCCCAACAGCTGACCGCTGGCTTGTCGGAACTGCTAGCACGCCAACTACTGCCATATAAATTGGTGGACTTTGAGGCCTTTAGAACATTTGGGGCCATTGGCACACCGCATTGGAAGGTCCCCGGAAGGAAATATTTCTCCCAGAAGGGCATCCCTGAACTATATGGGCATGTTCAGCAGAAAGTTAATATATCTCTGGCACAGTGTCGGTGCCAAGATACTTCGGACCACATACACGTTGTCTAGCAAACACGGACAGGGAAGGTACATAACTTTTACTGGGTGAACCTTCTGACGGCCGTCAAGCATGTAACCCGTGGCACCCGTGTGGATTTGGTGTAATCTCCATGGATTGCATGCAGACCTGCCTCTTCTCCTCCTACTCCATCCTCCGTCTCCTCCTCAGCTGACTCCTCCTTTTCCACTGCTACCGCCTCTTCCGCTCCCCCCCCCCCCCCCCCCAAAGCTCCCCAGAACCTATTCGACATGCCAGGTGAGACATTGCCATGCTGTGCTGCGGCTGTTGTGCCTGGAAGCCAAGAGCCACACTGGTCCTGCACTCCTTTCAGCTCTGTGGTCACAGGCGGATCAGTGGCTAACCCCGCTCAATTTGACAATTGGTAAAGTGGTGTGCCACCACTGTGCAAAATTACACACGTGCCATGCATGGCACTTGTCCTGGACTTCTTGCAGCAGGCCAGGAAAATCTCTGGCCATTTTAGAAGATCTTACACTGCCATGGCTCGCCTTGCTGACGTTTAGCGGCGACGCCACTTGCCCGTCAGATGTCAGATTTGTGACTGCCCGACGCGCTGGAACTCCACCTTTTGTATATGCTTGATCGGCTATTCCAGCAGAAACATGCTGTTAACGACTACCTGTAGGAACTCTGAGGCAGGACAGGTTCAGGTGAGCTTGTGTGTTTTTTTTTTTTTGTTGTTTTTGTTTGTTTTTTCACCGCTCCAGTGGCTGCTCATGCGCGACTTCTGCGGCCATTTGATGAGATCACCAAAATGGTCGCATGCCAGCACGACATCACTGACATCATACCTTGCTCTGCCATTGATCAAACAAGTAGAAAGTACTGCGGCACTCCAAATCTTCAAATGATTTCCATATTTATTTTCAACAGACGAGCCGCAACGTTTTGACTCTAAGGCTGGGTTCAGACCTGAGCGTCTTTGATATGCGCGTTTAACGCGCGTTTTTGACGAGCGTTTTTTGCAATAGTAAACGCGCGTTTGACGCGCGTTTGTGTGATTGACTGCAATGTCCTATGGCCACAAACGCGTGTCAAAACGCCCCAAAGAAGCTCAAGTACTTGTTTGAGCGTAGGGCGTTTTACAGCGCGTTTTTCAGCGCTGTAAAACGCTCAAGTGAGAACCAGGGCCATAGGGAAGCATTGGTTTTCATGTGTTGAGCGTTTTACAGCGCGTTTGAACGCGCTGTAAAACGCTCAAGTGTGAACCCAGCCTGAGGCTTTCTCATTAATCTTGAGAGACTTGCAGGGTAGAAACGTTGCTGCTTGTCTGGTAAAAATAAATATGGAAATCATTTGAAGGCTTGGAGTGCCGCGGTACCTTCTACTGGTTTGCTACTTTGGGGGTCCAACAGGCCGTGACCCAACACTGCAGGCACCGCCACAGAATGGACATACTGATTATTTTTCAGTAAGTAGTGCTGAGGACGACATTCTCCTGGGCAATGAGCAGGAGCCAGAGCGCTCCACCGCTTCCAATTTACTGCATAAAAAGCATAAAGGTCAAGGACCTGGGTGGCAACGTACTTAGACCCCTGGTACAAACATAAAATGGCGGACATGTTACCAGCATCACAGAGGGCTGTCAGAATGCAGCATTTCCAGGCCTTGCTGCGAGAGATGCTGCACTCTGCTGTTGCGGGTGCTGGCAGAGGAATTTCCACCCACATCGAAACAGGTGCGCGTACCAATCATACTGTGCCTGCAAAAAGAGGGTGGTTTGAAAATGTGTTGGGCACTTCGGATATGAGATTCTTGCAGCCAACCCATCAGCAGCTGCCCTCCAGATCCAGCCTCGGGGATTGCCTACACCGACAGGTGTCCAACTACATCGGGTTAACGGCCGATGTGGACGCTCTGAGAAGCGAGGAACCCCCTGACTACTGGATGTGCAGGCTTTACCTGTGGCCAGAGCTGACACAATTTGCCATGGAACTCCTTGGCTTGGCCGTCGTCGAGTTTATTTTTATGTCCGGTGAATGCCTAATTTTTGGGGCCTGTACTGGCCTACAGTTCCTTTTTTTTTTTTTTTTTTTTTTTTTTTTTATTTATTTATTTATTATCTCTAGCCACATAATCGCACCCCTGTCTCGCTCCTCTCCCTCTCATTATGGTGGTGTATGAACCGCATTCACCATAAGGACCTTCTAATGTCACAGGGTCATGTGACTGTGCCCCCTTATACCCTGCATTGTACCCTTTTACCACACCCTGTGCAGTGCCCCTAGTCATTCCCTGTACTGTGCCCGTTCACCATACAGTTCCATGGTAGAAAAAAAAATTACGTTAACGTATGGATTTTTTTTTATGGACTCTGCAGGATACCAAAACGTGTAGTGCTGCACATTTGTATACATCAAACCGATAGGAAACAAAACCCCTCACATTTTTGAGAGTTTCCCTTTAAGATGCATTAAAATGGCCCCTGACTTAAAATATTTTTTTGTGTGAGGTTTTTGCCAATGATCCCCCTCTGGTATATCACTGTCCATGTTGTGGGACTATTTGTGCACTAAGTTTGTATTTGGTGGCTGCAAATATGACCTGAAGGTTTTTCAAGTTCGCCTGCTATTAAAGTCAATGGGAGCGATGCGAACGCGCGGTTCGCAATCAAATGTTCGCGAACGTGTGTTCGTGAATCGTCCCGGCTGATCGTCCATCACTAGTGTCGGTGTGATGCTACCAGTGAGACTTGGATGGCACAAGCTGAGCACAGCATACCTGGCACTGAAATGCCATATCTGTGTGAGAAACTCACTCAAAACTTTCATTTTACATAGGACCCTGCTCATTAATTTCTGCAAAATACCTGTTGTCAAGATGCTCACTCTACCCATTAATAAATGACATGACGGATGTTGTTTCCAAAATCGGTTCACTTATACAGGTACCTCGGGATCTATGCAAATGTGATGTATCAACAAAAAACATCACTCCTTCCCTTTTGAGCCCTGCTGTGCACCCATACATAAGTTTATGACCACATATTGGGGAGAAAATGGGTAGAAAATTGTGAGTGATTTTTCTCCTGTTACCCCTTGTGAAAATGCTGCAAGTATTTCTAAATTCTATTATATGCTTGTGGAAGTCAAAGCGCTCAATACACCCCTCAATAAACTCTTTGAGGGGTGTGTTAACAAAATGAGGTTACACATGGAGGTTTCCACTGTAGGAATATCTCAAGAGCTCTTACAAATGAGACATAGTGCCCCTGAAAACCATACAAACACAATAAAAGCACTCCACACATAAAGGGACAAAAGTCCCATTTGTAAAGTTAGGAAGGTGAAAACTGACTGTGTCTGGAAGTGGTTAAAGGATATTGATGCTAAACAGAAAACACCCTTTAAACACATACAGTATATTTTTACAATGGCAATATTCATCCTAAAATACGATTTATCTTTTACAGTTCCTTAACTGCCTGATCAGGCATTAAATATTAATGTTTCCTGTATATTATGATCTCAAGTATTGGTGTGGAGAGCTCATGATCTAGTCAGCTTGGAGTGTTTTACAAGCAGCAGTCATGGCTCCTATGTCCAAGTGACGTCTATTTGTAATATTTAACAATGGTGCAGGAGTATCTTGTTGCTGATGAGACATCACGTATCTCATCTGTCCATAGAGCTCCTGGAGAGGCTTATCACACATGCGCATGGCCGCTCCATTAATTTCTAAGGGAGTTCCAGAGATGGCAGAGTAGAGCACGCCCTGTGTCTAAGTACCGGGACATCAGGACGTTTATTGTCAGACCATGAACTTAAAGTTCTAGGTCGAGGTTTAACTTTTGCGCCGTCATGTCATTTTGATTTGTATAAGACCATATTGGATGTGAACAGAATAGCCCGCAGTCTAACTCTGCAGCAGCATTTCCAATCAACAGACTCACAGGTGTGTAGTCCAGGAGATGCTGCAGCTTGTGCGTTCACCTCCAATGTGGATCTTGATCCAGCCATGAATACAACTTTGATTCCAGACCATACATATGATTCAGCCAGTATGTCCTTTAATGAAATGCTACATGTGTATGATCTATTGGAATTGGGAAACACTTGCCCACCGTCTAATCCTGTTTATTGTTTGCCAGATTTCAATCCTTCTAATCGTGATTTCTATCCCGTGCAATCCAGATCTCATGCACTGGATAGATTTCAGGAATTAGTTGAAAAGGACTTAGTCTCTTTGTACAATTCTGTTGTTTCACAACAAAAGGATTTAAATACCAATAATCTATCCAAAAAAGAATCCCAAGCATTGCGCAATCTTAGTAATAGAGATGATATTGTTGTGAAGCAGGGTGACAAGGGGGGAGCAGTGGTCATCCTTGATAGTGAACTCTATAGATCCCTTATCCATCAGATGTTACATAATGACAAGATCTATGATGTTTTACCTGGTGACCCGCTCCCCTCTTTTCAGAAAGAATTGAAAGACTTGTTACTACATGGATCCAATATAGGTGTTCTTAACCAAAAAGAATGTGATTATATCTTTGTTGCATTCCCAGTTATTCCGATCTTACATGCTCTACCAAAAGTGCACAAATCAATCTTTTCACCCTCCGCTGAGACCAATCGTCTCAGGCATAGGGTCGTATTCTGAACGCCTATGCCAGTGGGTCAACTCACTACTGCAACCCTTGATTCCAAATATCCCCGGTTTTTTGAGAGATACTAAATCGGTTTTGCAGGCTGTACAAAGCCTGGAATGGTCCCAAGAATATTCATGGGTGACAGCGGATGTAGTCGCACTTTACCCCAGTATCCCTCATAAATTGGTGAATATTTCCCTGGTATGGTTTTTGGAGAATTTTGGAAATTTTTCTGTGGTGCTATTGGAGTATGTGGTGGCTGTGGTGGACTTCCTACTGAGGCGGAATTATTTTATGTTTGATGGAAAGTTTTTCCTGCAGACATCGGGTGTGTCAATGGGGGCTAAGTTCTCTCCCTCCATAGCCAATATTTTTATGGCATGGTGGGAGAGGGGCTTCCTCCTCATCGACACTAACCCATTTTCGGATAGCATAAGATGGTATGGCCGTTACATCGATGAGCTGATCTTTATCTGGTCTGGTGATGTGGCGGCCATACCATCTTTTGCAGATTATCTGAACGCATGCGTGAACGGTATCCAATTTACCGTTCAACACAGCGCCAGGGACATTGAGTTCCTGGATCTCCGCCTCAGGGGAGACTCCACCACGGCCTCCATATACACCAGCACCTACAGAAAACCAACATCAGGCAATACAATATTACATGCACAGTCATGCCATCCCATGCATACCATCAGAAATATACCAAAAGGAGAACTAATTAGGGCTAGAAGAAATTGCAGTGATGAGTCGACCTATGAAACAGAGGCGCAAAACATAAGTAGATTAACACACAGAGCATATTCAGAAAAAAAGTGGAAGAAATGCAGCAGAGATATTCGACATATGAATAGGAATATACTATTGAACACACCTGTAGAAACAAAGAGACCAAAAATCAGAGAGATATCTAACCAGGAAAGAAAAAATATTTTTGTCACACAATATAGTAAGGAATACACCCAAATTTGTAACCTCGTCAGAAAGCACTTCCCAGTGCTAGCGTGTGACAAAATATGGGCATCCATGGTACACCATGGCATCAAATGCGCAGCCTGAAAGGCACCCACCATAGCCAGTTCCATGAGCCCTTCTCTCTTTAAAAATGTCCCGAACAACACAAAACACATGGTTGTCAACAACAGGAAATTATAAATGCGGTCACTCCATTTGCATTTGCTGTAGATACACGAAGATCTGTCAAAATTTTGAATCCAGTATTAATGGCCAGGTTTTCAAAATAAAATCCTTTTTAAATTGCAATACTACCTATGCGATTTATTGCATAACATGCACAAGTTGAAAGCTACAATATGTGGGATGTACCACAAATGCAATAAAAACACGCATTAGAAAACATATATCAGACATACCGCACCATGAGAACCGCAATATATCTGCGGCAAGTCTCCATTTTGCCATGCTACATGGTGGTGATGTCTCCTATATGTCAGTACAAGGCATTGAAAAGGTTAAAAAACCAATAAGAGGTGGCAACAGAGAATCATATTGGATTTTCCGACTTGAAAGTCGCCAGCCTCAAGGTTTAAATAAGAGACTGGATCTAATTTTGCAGTATTAACCAACGGTTTATTTCTTTTCTTCTCTTCCTTTTATTTTCCCATTCTCTTCAATCTATTGTTTTATGGACCATATGAATTGTCTTTTGGCATGTTTTTACCTATGTACACATTTGTGGAAGGGAGGGGTTGAATTTCAGCCTGATTACTTCAGGTGAGGGATCCTCCCCCTCCTTTCTACAAAAGTAACTCGGTGTATTTGAAACAGTTATGAGTAAGGGCTAAGATTGCATTGTGCCCGAAACATGTAGACTCTGCTTTCTGTACCTGGATTTTATACTGAATATTCAATAAAGAAGCCTTTGGATTACCACAACCACAAGCTGGACAAAACCTCTTTTTCTCTATCAGGACGTACCTGTACGCACTGTGTCCGTAAGAGGTTAAGGCCTTATTCACACAGTTTTTGGTAAGTGATTGTTAGACAAAACCAGGTGCGACACTAAACACAGAACAGCTGCAGACCTTTCCCTTATACCTTATGTCTGTGGAGGCTCCACTCCTGGTTTTGGCTCACAATCACTGATGGAAATTACTGACCTTAATAGAGTTTCAGATGATTAAGGAAATTAGCACTAATAACTGCAAGCTATTTGAAAGTGTCCGGATTCGTTCAGTGCAAACTGCGTGATTTCGCAAGCAAGTCCATTCAGTTTTGTTTGCGATTGCGTTCAGTTTTTATCGCGCGGGTGCAATGCGATTTAATGCGTTTTGCACGTGTGTGATAAAAAAACTGAATGTTTACAAACAACCTCTCTTAGCAACCATATGTGAAAAATGCATCGCATCCGCACTTTCTTGCGGTTTCAATGCGATTTTCACGCAGCCCAATTCACTTCTATGGGGCCAGCGCTGCATGAAAATCGCAGAATATTGAACATGCTGCGTTTTTCATGCAATGCACAAGTGATGCGCGAAAACCAACGCTCATGTACACAGAGCCATTGAAATGAATGGGTCCGGATTCCGTGCGGGGCAATGTGTTCGCATCACGCATTGCACCTGCGTGGAATACTCGCTAGTGGTAAAGGGGCCTTATTTGATCAATATTCGTTTTCAAATATCTCATTGACATTCTTTATACTGTGCTTCAGAATATATTTAACTCCTGAAATATGCTTAAAACACTGCATACTCCTATTTGAAATTATCCAAACGGCATAGAAGTTGTATGTTCTCTAATGTAGATCTCCAGTGTGTAGTTTTGCACTGTATAATCCCAAGTGGTTGTCTATAGGCAGCGAATAGTTAACATCTGGTGGATCTTTAGCATGATTGTATGGAGACAGGCCTGCCCTGCCCCCTCTGGCTTGTTGCAACAGATTTTTACAGATCAGTCTTTCTCGTCATGTGTGAAGCTACAGCTTGTGGGCCTAGCAGAAGCTGATAGCAAGAATAGATAATTTTTCTCCAAATAAAACACCATTCCTGTGGAGTAAAAAGCTGCCAGAGCAAAAGCATTTGTGTTAGAGCTCATGCACATGGCCGTAAGTGTTTTGTGGTCTGCAAAGCGCATATCCACAAAACATGGATTCCGGCCATATGCATGCTGCCTTTTTTTTTTTTTTTTTTTTTTTTTCTGGGGCACAATGTTCTATCTATTGTTCTGGACAAACTACGGTCATGTGCATGAGCCCTTAGGAGAACCCCCTGAGAGAGAATGAACATCTGCAGACTGTTTAGAATCACAAGAGACTGTGCATGATGGCGAAGATGACACTCATTTATGGCTATGGACTTTGCTACTTGTAGACAGGGTTGTACAGCCCACATAGTATTTCTTACAGTCAGAGCATACTGCCAGATAAATGACCTATTTGGTACTAAAATTAATGTAACTATACTGTACATATTTTTTTGCCCTATAAGACGCACTTTTCCCTCAAAAAAAAGTGTGGGCAAAATGTTGGTGTGTCTTTTTATAGGGTGAATACGAATAAGCACTTCCATTATGGAAGCTATTTTTATTACAGTCGGACCGGAGAGCGGTGAATACAATGCTCCTTGTGCTGGCAGTACTCGTCTTATGGCAGTGCCGTGCTGTGCTGAGACGTATGCATAACTTGAGGACGTAGGGATGCCCTTTGATGTCACACTGTGCAATAGCAGGTCACAGCGCGGCAGGAAGAGCACTGGATCTCGAGAGCCCTGACACTGTCTGGAACAGGAGAGGGGAGTTTTGCTTGATCTGGGGTCTAATTAACATTGGTGGTCTGAGCTGAGGTCTGATTAATGTTGGGGTTCTGATATGCAGTCTAATGAAAAAGATTTTATTTATTTTTCCTTGCCTAAAATTTAGGTGTCTTATGGGAAGGTGTATCTTATAGGTAAAAAAAAATACAGTGCATACTATCTACAGCTGAATGAAAACTTTTTGGAACCTTCATATGTGTCCAGGTCCCACATCAAGCTTGAACGCAATTTATAGCTCCCATGAGTAGAACCACGTCTGTTCTCAGAACTCCATAGAAATGAATGGAGTGTGCTGGGAGTTGTAGTTCCACCACAGCTGGAGTGTCGGAGGTTAGCCATCCCTGGTATAGGCTTTTATTTCAATAAACTTGGAGACCATAATAGTCCTAAGGTGGATGCTTTTCTAGCTACCATTCTCACTCCAGGGGCGGACACATTAGGCAACATAGGGTCCTGCAGTTATAGTTGAATGTATTTTCTAATGATTTGTTTAAAGGGCTTCTGTCACCCCACTAAACTCCTTTTTTTTTTTTTTTTTTTTTTTTTTTTTTTTGGGGTACTTATAATCCCTATACTGCGATTATATCTATACATTATGTTATTAATCCTTTTTGTTCTGTAGATAAGGCAAAAAACGTACTTTTATAAAATGCTATTACCTGTCTACCAGCAAGTAGGGCGTCTACTTGCTGGTAGCAGCCGCAAAAAACCGCCCCCTCCTCCTGTTGCTTGACAGGGCCAGCCGCGATCTCCTCCTCCGGCCGATCCTGTCTGCATTTCAAAAATCGCGCGCCTGTCTTGATTCGGCGCAGGCGCTCAGAGAAGGAGGCTCGCCTCCTCAGCACTCCCTCAGTGCGCCTGCACCGATGACGTCACCGAAAGAGATTATTATATATATTTTTTTTATTAATCATGGGATAACCCCTTTTAAAGAGAATCAGTACTTCAGAAGCTGACTGTCAGGAATCACCCTGCTATGTCTGTTTTAGTTCAGACTGTCTTGCCCTTAAGTTTTCCTTCAATAAAGATGGCGGATTGTCTTTTAGCTGGGTGCCATCTTACTTCCTGTTTCATATATAAACCTCTCAAGCCTGGTATTCATTGCTTGAGTATTGTGTTTTAGCTCATGCTTGTGCAATCCTCTCGTCTGGAACTTGCTCTCTGGTTTGTTCCTCCTCCTTGCGGTTTACCCTGATGCTCCAGGACACCTGCCGACCGCTCGCTGGGTTTCCCTCTGACCTCTCGTCTGGATCCCTGCATTCCTGCTACCTCCTGTTCAAGACTCCGGTGCCTCCTGTGTTAGGGCCTTGTCCCTGCCATTGGATTCCAACAGTATTCCACTAGTATCGTGACACTGACATTCGTGGGAGTCCAGGGAACTGTGCCTTCTCCTCTGAGAGGTCTCTCACATTTTTCTGTCTGCTCTCGAATAATTTTAAACACCCCGTGGTGCTTTTGTTTTGTATCGTATGTGTTTGTCCACACTTACTGTCTGTGCATGTTTAGAAGTTCTTTTCATATACTGTAGTAGGGAATCTTCTGATGGCTACTAGACCAGATCATGGAACGTTTGACCAGTCACTCTAGGAAAACAACCTCTTTAGCATATAAAAGGGGTTAATGTCTGATTTCTTGTTAGACCAACAGCCAGTGCATTGCAGCAGCCTGATTGTGGAGGGGGTTGGTGAGGATGGGAGTAGTGGTGTGGCAGTGGCCATGGGGGTGGTTGTAGTGCTTCTTGTAGGGGTGGAACCCTTCTTCCCCTCAGGGGGGAAAACCTTGGACTTTGGGGTCTCTTTCTTGGTGGTGGATGGGTTAGATGTGGGGAAAAATGACCAGGCCAGCTAGATTATAGTAAAATATAGTATCTTTTACTGAATAGATGATGGATGTCACAATGCAAATACAAGCAGTAGGCACAGTTCTTAAGCGTTTCACAGAGTAGACTTTTCCCAAAGGCTGTGTGTAACGGATCTCCTGGCACCCCGACCGGGTACCTCCGTCGATGGATGCTCCTAGTGCTCCCCGAGGACTCCAAGCACTCCGCTCTACACCAAAACCACCACAGGAACCAGGAACAGGAACAGCTCTTACAAGAGCTAATAGTATAGCCAGGGGAGTATAGCAATCCCCAGTGTCTATCAGTAACCCAAACACCAGCCTCAACATGATGAAGGGTAAAACAGGAACTCTTTATTGAACACACAAGCATTGACTTATACACATTTTCCAACAAGGTTACCACCCACAGGGTTTTGTAAAAACAACCAATAAACACGTACAATACAGTAAAACACTCCCACACAAAATCCTCCCCTCTGCCTGTAATACAATTACCTTACACAATGGGTTAATGTAATCACAGGCAGGAGAATACACTGTCTTCTGTCCTGGAGACAACCGAGGAGTAATTCAATTATCTCTCGGGACAAAGGGAAATCGCCAATACAAACGTGGAGACAATAGGACAGACATCACTACTCAAATATGCAATGTCCCACCCTTTACAGTACACATAGAGATTTTACATATCCCAAAATGGCACGAATTAGACCAGGGGTTTCAAAGTTTAGCATGGGCTGATGAGAGGGCCCATAATCCTGAGGCAAGAGGCTGGCAAACAGGCCCCTCCAAAGCCCAGTGGCGAGGTTGGTTTCGCCACACTGTGTATAGGGGATGGCTATTATGGTCCGCACTAAGTCTCTTTGCACAGATACAAGCAATCTTTCCAATCGACCAAAGCTGTGCAATTTCTCTAATGCCTCTCGGCAATGCCCAATTGCAGGGTGCAGTACTTGATTGAATGGCCAGTGCAGTGGCCGGGGTTGGGGTGGCCACAATGCTACGCTGGGTCCCCTGGACACTGTTGAGGTGTTGCCATATGTTGCTGCTTTATGGAAGGGATGGTAAGGCGTAGTGCACCCCAATGGGAAATAAGACCAGAGTCAGGGTCTGCAGTAAATCAGTGAGCTTCTTTCCTGGAGTAATTCAGGTGCAAAATACAGGCAAGGCATAGGGCTGGCTTCTCCATTCTCCTCCCTGGCAGAAGAAGGGTTTGATGCACAGGAAATGCCTGATATCTCTCTATCTCTCTCCCTCTCCCTCTCTAGATCTCCATCTCCCTCTCCCTCTCTAGATCTCCCTCTCCCTCTCTAGATCTCCCTCTCCCTCTCCCTCTCTAGATCTAGATCTCCATCTCCCTCTCCCTCTCTAGATCTCCATCTCCCTCTCCCTCTCTAGATCTCCATCTCCCTCTCCCTCTCTAGATCTCCATCTCCCTCTCCCTCTCTAGATCTCCATCTCCCTCTCCCTCTCTAGATCTCCATCTCCCTCTCTAGATCTCCATCTCCCTCTCCCTCTCTAGATGTCCATGTCCCTCTCCCTCTCTAGATGTCCATGTCCCTCTCCCTCTCTAGATGTCCATCTCCCTCTCCCTCTCTAGATGTCCCTCTCCCTCTCTAGATGTCCATGTCCCTCTCCCTCTCTAGATGTCCATGTCCCTCTCCCTCTCTAGATGTCCATGTCCCTCTCCCTCTCTAGATGTCCATCTCCCTCTCCCTCTCTAGATCTCCCTCTCCCTCTCTAGATCTCCCTCTCCCTCTCTAGATCCCCCTCTCCCTCTCTAGATCCCCCTCTCCCTCTCTAGATCCCCCTCTCCCTCTCTAGATCCCCCTCTGTAGATCTCCCTCTCCCTCTGTAGATCTCCCTCTCCCTCTCTAGATCTCTCTCTCCCTCTCTAGATCTCTCTAGATCTCTCTCTCCAGCTTGGTCACCGGGTTGGTGACCCATGGTCTGTGGCTCAGAGTCCTCATCTCTGCATCTTCTGGTCACTCATGCAGACTGGCAGAGTCTTCCCCCTCCAAGCACTGATCACTGACTGCTCTCCTTTTATATACAATTTCTAGCTAAACTAGAACCTTCTAGTGGAGTGGAGAAACTCTGCACAAACAGATACATTGTTACACTTTCCGTCACTCATAGACTTGCATTAGAGTTTCAATGACACAACAGTTTTTCCAGATGAAAACAGGTTTTCAGACATGCCAATAGAGCTAAACCAGACGTTCAAATGGTCAGTCTGTCTGGTTTTGGTGGTAAACAAGTCTGGCTTTTTCCCTCCAAAACATGCACTCTGGTAGCTGTGGAATATTACTATCTCATGAAAGTCTCAGTATTCATTTAAGCCCGTCATGCGCCACTGACTGGCTATGCTCTAGAGGGACGTGACTAAGCAACTAGCTGGTCTCCACTAGAGCCTCTGATGGTAAGGATAGGCTTGTGCCATTGGGGTAGTTGCCAGGTGCCACTCCAGAGCAGTCCCTGAGATACCGGTGCAAGCACCAAGGGGACATATGTGGTCAGGAAGTCCGAGGTCAGGGCAGGCAGCAATCAAGCAAGGTCCGTAAACTAAGTCCAAGGTCAGGGCAGGCGGTAAACAAACAAAATCCGATTAAATCCAAAAGCAGGGTCCGGTACACAGCAAAGCAGAATTTCAAAAACACCTTCACACAACGAACTAGACAAGCTAGTGACCATGAGTAGTGTTGATCACGAATATTCGAATTTGTTGCGAATATAGGTACTTTGAAAATTCGCAAATATTTCGAATATAGTGATATATATTCGTAATTTCGAATATTCAAATTTTTTTTTTTTTAATCGGTACACATGATCCCTCCCTGCTTCTAGCTTGTGGGCCAATGAGAAGGCTGCAGTATATTTGACTTTAGGAGTAGTGTTTGCAAATTTTTATTGCGATTTATTATTATTATTTTTTTCAACTTACAACTATTAGACAAAGAAGATTATAGCACTATATTAGCTAAATTGCTCTATATTCGTTTTTTTTTTTCGAATATTCACTATATTGTTATATATTCTTGTTTTAGAATATTATGAATATTCGAAAAAACAGTTATAGCAAATATTCGAAAAAAAAACGAATATAGAGCAATTTAGTGCTAAAATCTTCTTTGTCTAATAGTTGTAAGTTGAAAAAAATTCGCATGACGAAAATTCGCATATTACATGATCATTACCTTGCCGATTTTTCGATTAAAAAAATCGTAGAGTATAATGAATATTCGAATTTGCGAATATTCGACGAATATTCTACGAAATATTGCGAATTCGAATATGACCCCTGCCGCTCATCACTAACCATGAGTTGCTCAGGCATCTTCCTGGGGCAGGAAGCACCTTTTAAATGCTTCCTGCAATCCAGCCATAGGCTGGTAAGACAGAGGGTAGGTACATGCTGCCTCACAAGAGAGTAGAGACACACCCATGCAAGTAATAACAAACAGTACAGGTCTCCAGCAGAAAGTAAACTCTGGCATGAAGCACAGATGCAACAGTTAAGCTATCTGCTGCCTGCACTTGTTAGCACGGCGCATGGCAGCAGAAGGGGAAAGAGGGAGCCTGGCACCCATGCCCGCAGGTAGGGGCAGCAGCTCCGACACAGACTGCTGGGCTAACAAAGCCTTTTCCACAGAGCCTTGAAAATACAATGCAAATGAACAGGATATATATCGCAACATACCGTATTTTTCGCTTTATAAGATGCACTTTTTTCCCCAAAAGTGGGAGGAAAATGGCTGCATGTCTTATAAAGCGAATATTAGTGAGCGCTTCCATTAAGGAAGCGCTCACTAGTATGCCTTAGGCGCCGGGAATAGGGACTGAAGCGCTGCAAGCGCTTGTAATACTCACCCTCCCGGTCTTCCTTCCTGGATGCACACTATGACCTGACGCTGCACGCAGTCAGGTGACAGAGCAGTGCCAGCAGGGAAGACAGTGGAGCGCGACTTCTGCCGAAGGTGGGGATGAGCCGCGGCTCAGGACAGGTAAGAGATGGTTTTTATTTTAATCTGATCTGCGGTATGATGAGGGTCTCACTATGTGGGCTGATATAAGGTCTGATGGGGTTCTGACATGAAGGGCTGATCTGATGTCCTGATATTTATGGGGGTATGATCTGAGATCTGATATGAGGTCTTATTTTCCTCCTCTTAAAACTGGGGTGCGTCTCATCATTGGGTGCGTCTTATAAAGCAAAAATGCGGGCATAATAAATGCGGTTACACAGTGCAAATTAACCCTTTCAAGTGAAATAAAGTAAGATGTTTATAAATTTGCATAGGAATAATAGGCAAATGTCCAGACTTCAAAATACCCCTGCACGTGCAGTTAAGTCTACAGCCATATTTGTGCATT
This sequence comes from Bufo bufo, assembly GCF_905171765.1. Classification (NCBI taxonomy): domain Eukaryota; kingdom Metazoa; phylum Chordata; class Amphibia; order Anura; family Bufonidae; genus Bufo; species Bufo bufo. The sequence continues at coordinate 313,627,776 of NC_053389.1, forward strand.
ACCTTTACTGTCTTTCTCCAAGCACTGTCCCTTTATGGTCCCCCTGCAAAAATCAATGCTTCTTTCCCTCATTGTTATTTAGCAAAGTCTGCTTTTCCTACAGCTTTTCTCACATGACTGGTTTTTCTTTGGAGAAGATTTCTTTTCTACTGCTTTTGCTTGTCTAGTTTAGGTTACCTGCACACGTTGTGGATTATGTGCATTTTGTTTTTTCCCCCCACATGGATTCTCATGCAGAAACACTGCAGCTTTACAGCACAAGTAAAGCATATGAGATTAAACAAATCTTGTTTACACATTCCTTATTTTTTTTTCTCCATGCTGAAATTAACCTGCTGTGTGGCCTTAAAAATCTGTAGCAATTTAGGTTTGCGATTTTTGGTGCGGATTTCACAATTTTCAGTGGGTGAGATCTGCGGCAAAACCACATCAAATACTGCAAGTGGTGTTTTTGGTGAAGAAATCCACATGAAAAGTATGCGGATCATCTGCAGGTTTAATAACACCTCGGGTTGCCTTACACACCAGCAACATGCATGCCCTCACTCTAGGCTAACTTGCCAGTAGCTCTCTAGCCAGGGGAAAGTGGGGCACTATTCAACATTTACCCACCACGGACACCATACTCTTAACCCCTTCAGGACCAGACCATTTTTTGCAAATCTGACATGTGTCACTTTGTGGTGATAACTTTAAAACTCTTTTAGGCTGGTTTCACACGAGCGTTGTGGATTGGGGCCAGATGCGTTCAGAGTGCGTTCAGTGAAACTCGCACTTAGTTGTTCAGTTTTTTCCAAGCGAGTGCAATGCGTTTTGATGCGTTTTTCACGCGCGTGATAAAAAACTATGTTTACAAACCACATCTCTTAGCAACCATCAGTGAAAAACGCATCGCACCCGCACTTGCTTGCGGATGCAATGCGTTTTTCACGCAGCCCCATTCACTTCTATGGGGCCAGGGCTGCGTGAAAAACGCTGAATATAGAACATGCTGCGATTTTCACGCAACGCAGAACTGATACGTGTAAAACAACGCTCATGTACACAGACCCATTGAAATGAATGGGTCAGGATTCAGTGCGGGTGCTATGCGTTCACGTCACGCATTGCACCCGTGGGGGAAACTCGCTCGTGTGAAAGGGACCTTACTTAGGCTTCGTTCACATCACCGTTCTGGCTTTCCGTTCTCCTGCTCCGTCTAGGAGCAGGAGAACGGAAAGGACGGAAAAGGCACATAACTGACGCCAAACTAGTCAAACGGAGCCCTTTGGACCCCATACATTATAATGGGGTCCGTTATGTTTCCGCTCAGAAGATGATTTTTAAGCGGAGACAAAACTCCTGCATGCAGGACTTTTGTCTCCGCTTAAAAATCATCTTCTGAGCGGAAACATAACGGACCCCATTATAATGTATGGGGTCCAAAGGGCTCCGTTTGACTCAGTTTGGCGTCAGCTATGTGCCTTTTCCGTCCTTTCCGTTCTCCTGCTCCGAGAACGGAAAGCCAGAACGGTGATGTGAACGAAGCCTAATCCAGGCCATTCTGAGATTTTCTTGTCACATATTTTACTTCATGACCATGGTAAATTTGAGTCAAAATATTTCATTTTTATTTATAATTTTATTTTTTCAAAATTTCAATTTCTCTGCTTTTTAAAACAGATGGTGATACCTCCTAAAATAGTTATTACTTTACATTTCCCAAATCTCTACTTCATGTTTGGATCATTTAGTAAAAAAAATTGGGACATTAGAAGGCTTAGACGTTTAGAAGCAAATCTTAAAATTAAGACCATTTCCAAAACCCAGTTTTTAAGGACCAGTTCAGGTCTGTAGTCACTTTGTGGGGCTTACATAATAGAAACTGTGACAGACTGAACCGTCACTGAGGCTGCTGGAAAAGTCAGAGGGCCAGCCTCCTTCCTACGGACTATGGACCCAGAACTATGGAGACCCCCTCAGACCTCTTGGGGTTACAAGGAACTATTAACTCCACACAAATCAGGGTTATAGGCCACATCTTTTCTATTGGCCATTAAAGGTGCAGGGTGTGAATCCAGCAACACAAAAAGGGTTAACTCTGCACTGAGACTCCCAATGAATGTGTTAGTTTATTTGTCCCTTGGTTCTATTCCGTTCGTGATGGGAGATAGCTGACTCTAGGCGTAGCCGACTCCAGTGTAGAGGAGTAGATCACCCTATGATACACTGAGGAGATAATCCCATCACATATCTTCTCTCTCCCTATTCTTTCATTAAGACACTGGGGAGAGGATGTTAAACTTCTTGAACTGTATAATAAAGACCAACTCAGTATATAAAGTCAGTTCTTGATTTACTCTTTAGAATTGCCTGATGATTGAGGAGTTTAGCGTTATGCCCTCATATATCGGCTCTGTCCAATTATTAGACAGGTTTGGGCTGAGGACACTGGAATTCGGGTTTCAGCGGAGGGGAAGCTGTTTTCTGACTGAGGTACCCAGTCAAGGTACCAGGTGGTCCATCACAGAAACCACCCATACACGGCCCCATTTTAGAAACTACATTCTCAAGGTATTCAAAACTGATTTGACAAACCTTAACCCTTTAGGTGTTCCACAAGAATTAAAGGAAAATGTAGATTAAATTTCAGAATGTAATTTTATTTTTGGCAGATTTTCCATTTTAACCCCATATGTGGTCGTAAGCTGTACGGACACACGGCAGGGCGCAGAACAAATGGAGCGCCATAAGGTTTTTGAAGGGCAGATTTCACTGGGATAATTTTAAGTTGCCATGTCCCATTTGAAGCCTAGAGTAGAAACTCCAAAAAAGTGACCCCATTTTGGAAACTACAGGATAAGGTGGCAGTTTTGTTGGTACTATTTTAGGGTACATATGAGTTTTGGTTGCTCTATATTACACTTTTTGTGAGGTAAGGTAAAAAAAAAAGCTGTTTTGGCACTTTTTTTTTACAATGTTCATCTAACCTGCTAGATGTGCTATTTTTATAGAGCATGTATTTACGGATGCGAAAATGCCAAATATTACAACTTCTTTTTGGTTGTTTGTTTTACATAAAGCATTTTTGAGAAATTTATTTTTATTTTCTCCATATTCTGAAAGTGTGTGTGTGTGTGTTCTTTTTTTTTTTTTTGGGGGGGGGGGGGCAACTGGTCTTATGTAGGGGCTCGTTTTTTTCTTTATGAGAACTGTTTAATTGGTACTATTTTGGGGGGCATACACCTTTTTAATCGCTTGGTGTTAAACTTTTTATGATGTAAAGTGACCAAAAAATGGTTGCACAGCTTTAAAAAAAAATTCTACGGTGTTCAGGTGAGAGGGTGGATCATGTGATATTTTTATACAGCCGGTCGTTACGGACGCGGCAATTCTAGGGGTCTGATCCCCCCCCTCTGCAATGCATTACAATACATCCTATATTGTAATGCATTGGCTGTCAGCTTTTTATGCTGACAGCATGCCTGAGACCCAGCCTAAGGCACTGGGTTTGCCTTCTCTGCCATCAGGTCCCCGCCACTGCAGCGCAGGGACCAGTTGGAGATGCGGAGGGCACGCATACCCTCAACAAATTCTCTGCATGCCGCGATCAGCTTTGACCGTGGCATACAAGGGGTTAATACGCCAGCATCGGTATCTTCACTGACGTCGGCGTATGCAGCAGGGGCCTTGCTGTCAGTGACTGCCGGGTCTGTGCCACTGATCAGGCGGGCGCAGCTCCTGCACCCGCCCAATCGGCCCGCTGTACATATACAGCGCTGGTCCTTAAGTCGCGTCCACCGGGTCCTTAAGAGGTTAAAGGAGTGTAGGTGTCTGTCAACACATTACATCCAGCAGCTATCACTATGGACTGCCAGTTAACCATTTCCTACCCATATACAGGCTTTTGTAATACATGGTGCATAATAGTCACATTAGCCATTTGTGCTTCTGAAAAGGCATATGAAGCATCTCTATAAACATTTTATCCACTATAAAGTGAACCATAGTGCATTATAATGTTAACTCTTCTTTAGCAGTGAACCGATAACTTTAGGAGTGAACCATAGCATTTACCCTTTTAGCAAGAACCAATGCAAGAGCAACAAATGGCAGTATTTAGCTTGCTCACAGGAAAACCATAGTTAATGTTAGGCAATCTAATGTTTTTCCTAAATATTTTTATTTTATTTTATTACTTTTCATTATTTTGGTGATTTCAATAAATTAAAAGAAAACTGTAATATTTACAGAAAGTCTTTTACCAGGAAATTCACTGTTAAACCTGGCCAGGGGTGCACCTAGCCTTTCTGCTGCCTGAGGCAAAAATGACATACATCCCTACAGAACATACAGGGTAATACAGCACCACATACCTCTTACATCCAGTGATGTCTCCTTTGATGTAGATGTTCTCTTTCCTCATATTCTTCCTTCAGACCAGACCACCATTTTTCAGCCACTTCTAGTTTCTGCCGTTTGACAAAAAAAATCTTAGCTTACTACTTTTCTATCATTCTCCCATCTTCGGAACAAAACATCCTATCTCCCCCAAGATTGTGCTGTTTTGGTCCCTAATATTATACTGCAGAAACAGATAACCTTCAATATTGGCACGCAGTGTCCTAAAATAACTGCGCCCAGCAAATAGTGCCCCTGACACTAATAGTGTAAACCTAACATCCCCCAAAAATAATTGTGGTAAGCTGATACTGTGTCAAGTTGCCCCCACAGTAATAGTGCTCCCCAAAGACCCACTAATAGTAATAATTCTCTTCTAGAGCACACATGGTAGTAATAGTGCTCCTACAGTGCCTCCAACATGTCCCCACTGTGCCCCAGAAGTAATAATGTTCCCATAGTGCCCATACTAGTAATCATGTTCCCCATAGACCCCCAGTAGCAGTTAAGGCTACTTTCACACTAGCGTTCGGGGCTCCGCTTGTGAGTTCCGTTTGAAGGGGCTCACAAGCGGCCCCGAACGGATCCGTCCAGCCCTAATGCATTCTGAATGGATGCGGATCCGCTCAGAATGCATCAGTCTGGCAGCGTTCAGCCTCCGCTCCGCTCAGCAGGCGGACACCTGAACGCAGCTTGCAGCGTTCGGGTGTCCGCCTGGCCGTGCGGAGGCAAACGGATCCGTCCAGACTTACAATGTAAGTCAATGGGGATGGATCCGTTTGAAGTTGACACAGTATGGCTCAATTTTCAAACTGATCCGTCTCCCATTGACTTTCAATGTAAAGTCAAAACGGATCCGTTTGCATTATCATGAACAAAAAAAAATAATTTTTATTATTTTTTTTTGTTCATGGTAATGCAAACGGATCCGTTCTGAACGGATCTAAACGTTTGCATTATAGGAGCGGATCCGTCTGGGCACATACCAGACGGATCCGACCTAAACGCAGGTGTGAAAGTAGCCTAAGCTGACCATAATTCCCTCCCAGTAGTAGTAATTCTCCATATAATGTGCCAGTGCAAAAAATACCCCCTTTTAAAGCCCCCAGTTGACTAATGTCCCCATAGTGCTCCTCTCCCCTTCCCATAGTACCCACCATAAAGTGTCCCAGTATAAAATGCCCCTATACAGAGCCCCCATATAAAATACCCCTTTATTTGTGGCCTCAGTAGATGCCCCCATAGTACACTCCAATAATGTGCCAGCAACAAGTGCCCCCATAGCGCTCCTCTCCTGTATTGTACCATATAAAATAAAAAAAACACATACTTGCCCGTCATCGCGCCGCTTGCACCGGCCTCTGATAGGCTGCAGGCACTAAGCCTGCAGCTTATTAGAGGAACAAGGAAGGGAGACTCCTCTCCCTCCTCTGCCGCGCCGCAGCACATCCATCTGTATCGCTGTCCTGAGGACGGCTATACAGATGACTATGGAGATGAGCGCTTCCACAATGGAAGCGCTCATCTCCCTGTGCCCTGCAACTGCCGCTCCCCACTTGTCACCAGGGCCACCTCGCCTAATTGGCGGTGCGGCCCTGAACCTGGCACAATGCCCTGTATAGCTAGCTTAGCTGAATGTAATGATACCTTTCACTTACCGATCCTTTGCCTTTTTGAATCCATATGCTTCCTCTGCCAACCCCACAATTTCCATCTTGATTGACAGGGCCAAGTTTCTGTATAGTCATCTTGCCTGGTCCTGGCAATCAAGAATGAGAGGTAATGGCTGGCAGAGGAAGCAGGAGGGACAAGGGTGCACAGTGTAGCTTAGAACCACCCCCAGTGAACTTTAAAAGCTTTCTCCAGGAATACTGATTTTTCATTAAAGGGGTTATCCGAGTTAATAAAAAAAAAAAACACTTAAAATCCATCAGGATATACATATAATTTGGTTAAGCTTGATTTCATCAAGTTAAAACCCATATTTGCACCTTTTCATGGTCCTGTCATTGCTTTGTTTACATGCTGAAGTACATGCTGAGGGGGCGTGTACCAACAAAGCCTGAGCTCTGCCTCATGAATATTTCTGGGCGTGAACAACCTGACCTTCCCCTCACCCTGCTCTGCACTTTGCATAAAAATAAATACACACACAGGGCAGAAGATCTCCTTGTCACATTGCAGCTGCACAGTGTAAGGCTACTTTCACACTAGCGTTCGGAGCGGGTCCGTCTGATGTTTCATCAGACGGATCCGCTCCGATAATGCAGACGTTTGCATCCGTTCAGAACGGATCCGTCTGCATTATAATTTAGAAAATTTTCTAAGTCTGAAAGTAGCCTGAGCGGATCCGTTCAGACTTTACATTGAAAGTCAATGGGGGACGGATCCGCTTGAAGATTGAGCCATATAGTGTCATCTTCAAGCGGATCCGTCCCCATTGACTTACATTGTAAGTCTGGACGCTGCAAGCAGCGTTCAGGTGTCCGCTCACTGAGCGGAGCGGAGGCTGAGCGCTGGCAGGCGGATGCATTCTCAGTGGATCCGCCTCCACTGAGAATGCATTAGGGCCAGACGGATGCGTTCGGGGCCGCTCGTGAGCCCCTTCAAACGGAGCTCATGAGCGGACACCCGAACGCAGGTGTGAAAGTAGCCTAAGTTATGTTATTTTACATACATTTCTTTCATGTTTGGTTTTGTTTTTAGTCTAAAAATTTTCTTTCTGTTATTACAGTATATCAAGGAGGACGTATTTGCACTAATTCCAAATTCCGTCACCATAGAAAATGAATGGGTCCGCACCCTTTCCGCAAAATTGCAGAACAAATGCGGACCCATTTGTGGGTGTGTGAATGGAGCCTAAGGCTACTTTCACACTAGAGGCAGGATCGATCCAACAGGCTGTTCACCCTGTCGGATCCGCCCTGCCGCTATTTTGCCGTGCCGCTGGACTGCCGCTCTGTCCCCATTGACTATAAAGGGGACGGTGGTGGAGCTATGGCGCAGCACGGCAGTGCACAGCGAGCGGCCACTTGACTAAAAGTCCTGGATTTTTATGGTACTTTCACACTAGCGTTAGTGTGATCCGCAAGGCAGCTCCATCGTCGGAGCTGCGTGCCTGCCGGATCCGCCAATCAGTGTGACAACTGACAGCATTTGTAGACGGATCCAGGTGCGGATCCGTCTAGAAATGCATTGCAAAAACGGATCCATCTATCTGCTTGCCATGTCGATGGACGGATCCCTCTTGCAGTCTTTTTCACAGTTTTCATGTTCTGCGCATGCGCAGACCGGAAGGGCGGATCCGTCCTTCAGTTGTTTTGCAATGCCGGATCCGCAAGGCAGCTCCGTCGTCGGAGCTGCGTGCCTGCTGGATCCGCCGATCAGTGTGACAACTGACAGCATTTGTAGACGGATCCAGGTGCGGATCCGTCTAGAAATGAATTGCAATAACGGATCCGTCCAGCGGCACCGTCAAAGAGCGGCAGGGCGGATCCGACAGGGTGAACAGCCTGTCGGATATGTTCTGCCGCTAGTGTGAAAATATCATTAGCATTATCTGTATCTAAGCGATATCTATATTATTCAAATATATATTCAATATGGATATTGCTTAGATAAATCCATATATTGGTGGCAGATAAGGATTTTATATAGCTGAATAATGATGATGATGATGATAATAATGATGGCCAATAATTTATTTATATTTCCCAGGGGGTGCTGAATGTGTACTAGTGGGGGGGGGGGACCAGGGCTGTAATAATGATCCCCAGATGCAGAGGGGAACGTTTACAAACTGCCACCTCTAGCCCCAGTGAATGCAGGAGGGACAAACTTAGGCCTCTTTCACACGGCCGTTTTTTTTTCCCGTTTACTGGCCGTTTTTTGCGGTCCGTATACGGTCCGTATACGGAACCATTGATTTCAATGGGTCCGCAAAAAAAACGGAATGTGTTCCGTATGCATTCCGTTTCCGTTTTTCCGTTCCGTTTTAACATAGAACATGTCCTATATTTGGCCGCAAATCACGTTCCGTGGCTCCATTAAAGTCTATGGGTCCGCAAAAAAACGGAATGCATACGGAAGTGCATCCGTATGTCTTCCGTATCCGTTCCGTTTTTTGCGGATCCATCTATTGAAAATGTTATGCCCAGCCCAATTTTTGCTATGAAATTACTGTATACTGTATTTGCCATACGGAAAAACGGAACGGAAAAACGGAACGGAAACGGAAACAAAAAACGGAACAACGGATCCGTTTAAAACGGACCGCAAAACACTGAAAAAGCCATACGGTCGTGTGCAATAGGCCTTACCCTGTGCTGCTGGAGAAGGGATCGCATAGCAGAGCTGAGGCAGTGACATGAGCTGGAGGGGCGAGGAGGGAGGGCACCAGAGGCTCTGACGTCTCGTTTACACAACCTGGACACTCCCTCAAGCAGAGAGAAGCTTGTAAACAAGACATCAGCAGCAGAGCAGAGCCGGGCAGTGTGAGGAGAGCTGGAGGGGGGAGGGCACCAGAGGCTCTGGTCTCGTTTACACAGCCTGGACACTCCCTCAAGCAGAGAGAAGCTTGTAAACGAGACATCAGCAGCAGAGCAGAGCCGGGCAGTGTGAGGAGAGCTGGAGGGGGGAGGGCACCAGAGGCTCTGACGTTCCGTTTACACAACCTGGACACTCCCTCAAGCAGAGAGAAGCTTGTAAACGAGACGTCACCAGCAGAGCAGGGTTACTGACGTCAGGTGTAACATGACCCTGAACTGAACTGGCCAAACTGTGATAGATAGGTGATGAAAGTGATTTTAAGAATCTTTCACTGGTCTACAATAAATGCAATTTAGAATAGATTTATTTAAGTCGGATAACCCCTTTAAGTGCCCACAGCTTGTCTCTGTAAACAGAAGATTCATACTTGCCTGCTCTCTGATGCTCCGGTCCTCCACAGTTTTCTTCCAGGGCTGCATGGTTACATGCTCCACTGCAGCCAATGACTGGCTCCAGGTGATGTGCTGCTTCAGGCTGTGGACACTTGCTGAAAAATCTGTATTGCCGAGGAACCCTTTAAACTCATTTGCATATGGATTTAAAGTGACAGAAATCATTACATTCAGCTGAGCTAGCTCCCGCATTGTGCCTGGGTTAACACTGAATTTCCTGGTGACAGATTCCTGTCAATGGGCAGAAGTAATCAGCAGATCTTTTACCCGTGTTTTTTTTTTTCTGATGTCTGCCCCCATCCCTCAGATCTAGAGCCTCAAGCTCTACATCCCCGAAACCATAACAGCAGTTCTCCAACCGCTATCATTATGCCATTGGTGGTTCAGCAAACAGCGGGGTAGCACCCATGGTATTCTGTGAGTACAGTAGACCTGAGGTTAGGTGGAAATTCACAGCATCATGAATCAATATGATGCTGTGAGTTTGGTTAGAGGAGATTATTTGGTCTGGCAAAATGCAGCCATCACACAAAGCATGTTTCCTGGACAGAACACTCTTGTGTCAAACTGGCTTCAAGGTGAATTATAATTGTAACATTTTCAGTATACATTCCTCAACATTGAAATTGCAACACCAAGAATTACAAGCCATAAGGATATGCATATTGAGGAAGTAGCAGGCGTCACTAAGATCTGCAGATGATTACATTTTCAAGCACCTAGCTCCAACCTGTGGTATGTGGAAGGGGCATAGAAGCCAGATTGAAAGCAAAAATTTGTTGCCACGTGAAAACTCAAATCGGATCAAGTCATGTGGGACGATCGTGCGATACCTCATGGTAACGTTCGAGTTATCGCCACTTAGTTCAAGGATTCTGTCGTTTTGCAACGAGAGACCCTGGCTTAACATGTTGCTAATTTGCTACTTTCCTAGGCTGAGATTTCAGCATTGTTCGAAGTTGTGCTTCCCGGTGGTTGTGAGAATGATGAACTGGAATGACAGCAAAGCAAACTCCTGCATGGATGGATTGTCTGATTATTAGAATGGCATGTAGTCGTCCATTCTGTACTACAAATGAAATTGGACGTCGCATCCCAAGTCTAGAGATGTAAACCGTGTCTACACAAACCAACAGAAGGCATTTGCACAACATTGTTCCTGGAGCAAGACAACCAGTTCCAGGTGTTCCATTGCTCTCAATGGCTATCATGGTGCACAGCAAAGCTGGAATAGAGGTCTATCCTTCTCAGCGAGGCGTTCTGCTTTTGTCCCTGATGCAGTGATAGCTGGAGATTGATCTGGAGACCACATGGGCAATGCCATGAAGAGGCCTTCACAAGGGAACATAACGCTAGTCATATTCTGGAGATTATGGTGTGGGGTGGCATAAAGTATGGTAGCCAGACCCCTCTAGCCTTCATTAAAGGTACACTAATAGCTCGGAGTTAAACTTATCTGTTTGTAGAACCAGTGGTACGGTCATATCTCCAAAGTGTCACAGCAGCCATTTTTCAACTGGACAATGCTAGGCCGCATGTTGCTTGTGCTATTGTAAACAGCCAGTGTGGCCTAAGGGCTCTTTCATACGAGTGGATGCCATGCGGGTAATCTGCTGTGAAAGAGTGCCTAGCCCCACTCCGGACAGCAGAGACACAGAGCATTGACATAATTGATAATGCTCTGATCTTTTTACTACAAAGTCAATAGTGCCAAGAAATTGCAAATTCACTAATTTTGGAGAGTGATTAGCTGGTGGTGATATGCAGAAAATGCATTGTTCTAGAAGATTTTATGAAGGGTATAACCGTATTAATAACTTCTTGGATTATACAGAAGTTCTGAACTGTTTTAGCACCAAACTCCAATATTTATTCTGTACACTTCTGCATGTTTCACATAGCTTCATATTACCATTTAGCATATCCTTGAGAACAGAATGTAAATAGTCATTAGAGTCCTGAATTTAAACTATTTTTCTATGTTATTTCTTGTCCTGAGAGTAAAGAGGATTAAGCATTAGACCTGGCAGAATCTGTATCCGCCACCTAGAGCAGATTGAGAACATGTTGACAATGTCTAATACTTTTGCTTATGGGTAAGAGCTTAGAAAGCAAGAGAAAAATCCTAATTAGAAATGTTTCCTATGTTTTCATTGCGCTGGTGCTTGTGAATATGAAAATTATTATAAGCATTTGTCATAAGTCCTAGGATTATACATTTAGTAACTATGCGTACCATGATCTAATGATGCCTGCTGATATGTAGGTGTGAGACACTTTAGTATGTACACTGCTCAAAAAAATAAAGGGAACACTTAAACAACACAATGTAACTCCAAGTCAATCACACTTCTGTGAAATCAAACTGTCCACTTAGGAAGCAACACTGAGGGACAATCAATTTCACATGCTGTTGTGCAAATGGGATAGACAACAGGTGGAAATTATAGGCAATTAGCAAGACACCCCCAATAAAGGAGTGGTTCTGTAGGTGGTGACAACAGACCACTTCTCAGTTCCTATGCTTCCTGGCTGATGTTTTGGTCACTTTTGAATGCTGGCGGTGCTTTCACTCTAGTGGTAGCATGAGACTGAGTCTACAACCCACACAAGTGGCTCAGTTAGTGCAGCTTATCCAGGATGGCACACCAATGCGAGCTGTGGCAAGAAGGTTTGCTGTGTCTGTCAGCGTAGTGTCCAGAGCATGGAGGCGCTACCAGGAGACAGGCCAGTACATCAGGAGACGTGGAGGAGGCCGTAGGAGGGCAACAACCCAGTAGCAGGACCGCTACCTCCGCCTTTGTGCAAGGAGGAACAGGAGGAGTACTGCCAGAGCCCTGCAAAATGACCTCCAGCAGGCCACAAATGTGCATGTGTCTGCTCAAACGGTCAGAAACAGACTCCATGAGGGTGATATGAGGGCCCGACGTCCACAGGTGGGGGTTGTGCTTACAGCCCAACACCGTGCAGGACGTTTGGCATTTGCCAGAGAACACCAAGATTGGCAAATTCGCCACTGGTGCCCTGTGCTCTTCACAGATGAAAGCAGGTTCACACTGAGCACATGTGACAGACGTGACAGAGTCTGGAGACGCCGTGGAGAACGTTCTGCTGCTTGCAACATCCTCCAGCATGACCGGTTTGGCATTGGGTCAGTATTGGTGTGGGGTGGCATTTCTTTGGAGGGCCGCACAGCCCTCCATGTGCTCGCCAGAGGTAGCCTGACTGCCATTAGGTACCGAGATGAGATCCTCAGACCCCTTGTGAGACCATATGCTGGTGCGGTTGGCCCTAGGTTCCTCCTAATGCAAGACAATGCTAGACCTCATGTGGCTGGAGTGTGTCAGCAGTTCCTGCAAGATGAAGGCATTGATGCTATGGACTGGCCCGCCCGTGCCCCAGACCTGAATCCAATTGAGCACATCTGGGACATCATGTCTCGCTCTATCCACCAACGTCACGTTGCACCACAGACTGTCCAGGAGTTGGCAGATGCTTTTAGTCCAGGTCTGGGAGGAGATCCCTCAGGAGACCGTCCGCCACCTCATCAGGAGCATGCACAGGCGTTACATCAAAAGGACATTACATCAAAGTTGGATTAGCCTGTAGTGTGTTTTTCCACTTTAATTTTGAGTGTGACTCCAAATCCAGACCTCCATGGGTTGAAAAATTTGATTTCCATTTTTTTTATTTTTGTGTGATTTTGTTGTCAGCACATTTAACTATGTAAAGAACAAAGTATTTCAGAAGAATATTTAATTAACTCAGATCTAGGATGTGTTATTTTTGTGTTCCCTTTATTTTTTTGAGCAGTGTATATTTATACATATCTCCTTGTGTTTTCATAGATTTATTTTCCCCTATTTTTATCCACCAGGTTTTGGTGATGGCCTCAAAGTGTTCAATCACTGCTTTTTGATAATATAATTTTTTTTAATCTATTGCTGTCCTTTTGTCCCAAAATAATGCTTCTCTAGAAAAGAGACATGCAAGCTAGTCTTTCCAAAAAAAAAAAAAAACAGAGTGTCTCATACCAGGAACCCAGTTCTTTATGGGTAACTACCCTTTAACAGAGCTGAACGAAGAAGGTTTCCTTGGCTGCCTGAGAGGCCTTGGTTGGGGTACTACATCTCCCTTATGAAGGGTCCGAGTATGTATGAGGAGTCTTGTAAGCCAGTCAATGCTCCTCTGAGTTTCTGGGGAAAAACATATGACAATTGGCACATCTTTTTACATCTGCTGGCATCAGATAAATTTAGTTTCTCATTTCCAGCTTTCTTAGAAACCGAGAGGATCGTTGCCTGACCTACAATACTTCTCTCTGTCTCTGTCTCTGTCTCTCTGTGTCTCTCTCTCTGTGTCTCTCACCCTTCTTCCGCTTTGCATTTTTTTTTCCTCTCTCAAACATGTATTTAAATCTGTGTGTCTTTTACTTGACTGCTAATACCTGATAAAAGTGCCAGTTCAGGGCCATGTGGGATACAATGAAGGACTCAATACTTCACCTCCATGTGCCTGCCTGTGTGTTCCTATCCATTTATTCCAATGGAACATCATTCATATTTTTTTTTCTTGCATTATTCTTTAGGCACCGTAGGATTTTCTGCACAACAGCCAAATGACCATATAAAATCCATTTCACATAATGCAATAGAGAATGTGAGTTTTTTTTTCAATATGATGTCTATCGATTCTGGCACATGCATTTCAGGCAGCCCATTCGGTGACCACCACTTATTAAAATTTGTCTTTCTTGGTCAGAGATGCAGAATTGTAGTTGGCCAGGTATCGGGGGGGAAAAAATCATTATGATTTTTACTTAATAAAGTTCCTTTGACAAATGTTGGTAGTGATGATCTTAAGGAGTCTCGGCACTAACCCTTCTTAAAGTCACAGCAAAAGCTAAATGTGATTCTGTTGCAGCTGCCATTGTATAATAACATATATATTGCTATTTATGGTCTTTATGCCAATTTTTTTCATTATAGTCCATAAGGGTTAAATTGTTAAAAAAAAACTATTGTGCTCTATTTACGGAGTGGAATCCAGTGCTCAACTTGGTCAGTTTCAAGTAAGCGACCTAGAGTTTTGCTGAAGGTCTCTATCACCAGCCTATGCTGTTCTCAGATAGGGAGGCATAAAACTGTTCACCGATCATCAAAAATGATGCAAAGAACAAATTGTTGTCATAAAATATTACATTTCTTCAGAATTTCTACATGGAAACTGTCTAGGAGCCAACTGCTTTTCCAGCTGCAACGCTTGATCTGGGAGGTTTTAGGAGCTGGACCTAATTTCCAGGTCTAAATGTGAACCAGGTTTTTCCCCCTCCAATAATCCTCCATACCAGTGGTGGCGAAGCTATGGCACGGGTGCCAGAGGCGGCACTCTGAGTCCTCTCTGTGGGCACCCGCACCCTGGAAAAAGTCTATGGCATACTAATATGCCTTAGACTATTCCTGCCATTCATCAGCGCAGGGCGCACTATGAACAGCACAGGCAGCCCACTGAATGTAGGCAGGCTATTATAGCTAAAGGATAAAGTACATGGAAGATATACTGTATTGGACTGTAGTATTCAGGGTAAATTGCCGTGTTGGCACTTTGCGATAAATAAGTGAGTTTTGGGTTGCAGTTTGGGCAGTCAGTCTGTAAAAGGTTCGCCATCACTGCTCTATAGCTACAATACATAATTTCTGAAGCAGTTTTTTATGCCTGTAAGAACATACCCTATATAGAGCATGTCGTTATCAACAAATGTATTTTTTTTCTTTTTTTCGCTTTGGGCACTTAGAAGATTATTCCAGATTAGAAGAAAACCTTTTCCCTAAAGGCTAATTCTGTATGTGTTGAGGAGAGAGATTCCAAGGTTTGCACTTGCCAGCAAAATAACTGCAGCACTGGCAGAAAATCTTCAAACCTTCTAATTAAAAGAAGGTTTAATTTTTTTTTCTTTCTATTTTTATATAAAAAGTGGCTGCTCAGCCAAGAACATTATTGAAGTGTAAAATGAAAGGAGCAATATTGTAATATTATGCATTTGCCTTTTACTGATCCCGACTTGGTGTGTATTTTAGTGTGGAGATGCATTCACTATTCTGCAGGCTTCAGAGCTCAAGTAGATTAGTTCCCTTGCTGTCTCTACCCCCATAGTTTGTGTTGGTGATTTTTGTTTTCTGAGAACCGCAGATCTAACCCCAAGTAATTAAAATGGGGAAAGCAAAAGCGGACTATACGTAGAAGTCGGTTACAGTATGTGAAATAAACGTGGCTGGTTGGATGATCAGAACGTGTGTGCTTACTGCCCGGACCAGTGTTTCCCTGCCAGCGACTGCCTCACATCCTCCATCTGTAGCAGGGCAGCCATTGGAATGAATGGGTTTGCAGTGTCGGCATCAGGACCCCAGATTCTGTGAGTTGCACTGCGCCTCCATTCAGTTCAATGGCTGCACTGCCATATAGCAATCTTTAGATCACTGTGTAGCCCCAGCCTTAAACATGACAATCAATCATTTACAATAATTTCCCTCTTGTTCCAATGGGCATCTGTCAGCAGATTTGTACCTATGACACTGGCTGACCTGTTATGCTGAAGGCATTTGTATTGGTCATTGCTGAGAAACATTGTTTTAATATATGCAAATGAGCCTCGAGGAGCAGTGGGCTCAGCTCTCTCTGCAATGGCAATGCCCCGTTGCTCTGAGAGGCTAATTTGCATACATTGTAACTTCATTTTTCTCAGCAATGCGGGCACATATGGACATGGGACCAACACAGATGTCTTCAGCTGCCAAGTGCTCATGTAACAGGTCAGCCAGTGTCATAGCTACAAATCTGCTGACAGATGCTCTTTAATTGCATTTTTGGTGCATAGATTGTGCCCCACAGTCACCTATTCGACCAACCCTTTATCAGATTACCTGACCAGTTGTGGATAGAGACTAAGAGGTGATATGAGCCCCTCATCACTCAATATAGACATGATCCACATTTTAATAAATTGTATTTGGTGAACACTTGCATTCTTAGGCCTGCAAAAAAGGGCACTAACGGATGAAAAGGCTGTGCCCCTCTCTGGCTATGAGCCTGTCTGTGATATTGCTCAAATAATTAGTTTGCCCCTGTTTCAGCACTGGCAAACAGTACCATGGTTGTCAGTTTTTGAGCTATTTGTTTAGCAAATCACGCCAACCATTTATTATGTTGTCACATTATACTTTTGTAGGGACTGCCGTGCTTGGCCAGTAAGGGGTTAATGGTTTTCTAGTGAACACCTAGTCGCTGTATCTCTGTAAAGCTCCGGTTTGATTTCTCTTGGCTGTGAATAGCCTCTCAAGATGCTGCCAGCGGTTTCAAAGGACTCGTTTCCTGTTCCTATTAATTATAAATGAAAGATAATGAGATGACAAGACTTGGTTCCCCCATTGATGTAACAACAAAGGGGTTTCTCTCAAGGAGATGGAAAATTGTAATTAACCTGTTCATTTCTAAAACTTTACTACTATTCTAATGGTCAAAATGTATATTTAGGTTGAGATAGTATTAACATTCTCTTTTTTTATGTATTGTACCTATCATGAGGTGCAGATTAAAGCAATACCATACACTGGTATTTTATATTCTAGAATTTTGTTATCTCTTCCATGTTCAGGTCTGTGCTCTGGCAGTTGTGTGCACACAGTCCCTACTCCTATAAGCCAAGCAGTGGTAACTTCCAACCATCACAGATATAGCGGACAGTCCTGGAATGTGGGCACCACTTCAGGATGCAAACAGGCACTACTACTGTGCAGGGCACTAATGGGGTACCATTACTGTGTGTTATACAAAGGAGGGGGCACAAAGGGAACTGGCAGGATTGGGCAGATTAGAGGTATGGCCTAAAGGGCTTTTTCAGCTACACCAAAAATAAGTAACAAGTATTCAACCTTACTGCACTATGTAAGTCAGATGATGACGTTCTTCATGCATTTTGAGCCCTCCAGCTTAATTGTGATCTGTGACCCGACTCTGTGTTCACATCCTGGCGCAAGACTCACAGGGAGTGTCCGTAACATTAGGTCTCTGCTTCTCCCTCTACTCCCAGCTTGAATGTCACAGATCCAAGCCTACTTGAAACCGTGCTGGAAAAAAAACCTAAGGGCTCAATCAGACGACCATGTATTTGTGTCCGAATCTGTTCCTTTTTTGTGGACAAGAAAAGGCATTTCTATCATAGGGCTTGCCGTTCCATTGCGCAAAATGTGGAAGGCACAATGCTGGTATCCATTTTTTTGCGGATTCACAATTTGCGGACAGCAAAACGGATATGGTCGTCTAAATGAGTCCTAAAACATAACCTCAAACAATTCTGGAGTCTAAATAATTTGTTTAACTGGCCTCCCAAAAATGGAATGTAAAACGATCAAAAGGTCATATGTATCCCAAAATGGTACGAGTAAAAATGGCAACTCATTATGCAAAAAAGTCATGACATTGATCTATTGCTGCAAAGCAAAATTTATAAGGGGGTTATAATATACAGGGTGGGCCATTTATATGGATACACCTTAATAAAATGGGAATGGTTGGTGATATTAACTTCCTGTTTGTGGCACATTAGTATATGTGAGGGGGGAAACTTTTCAAGATGGGTGGTGACCATGGCGGCCATTTTGAAGTCGGCCATTTTGAATCCAACTTTTGTTTTTTCAATAGGAAGAGGGTCATGTGACACATCAAACTTATTGGGAATTTCACACGAAAAACAATGGTGTGTTTGGTTTTAACGTAACTTTATTCTTTCATGAGTTTCTGACCACTTATAAAATGTGTTCAATGTGCTGCCCATTGTTTTGGATTGTCAATGCATCCCTCTTCTCCCACTCTTCACACACTGATAGCAACACCGCAGGAGAAATACTAGCACAGGCTTCCAGTATCCGTACTGTTGGAACAAAAAAATTGATAGTATGGTGTGGTATATGGGGTACAAAGATAGTGGGGCCATTCTTCATCAATGGAAACCTCAAGGCCACTGGATATGCGAAATTGCTACATGATGATGTGTTTCCCTCTTTATGCACTGAAGCTGGCACGTTCCCTGAGTTTTTCCAGCAAGATGGTGCACCACCAGATTATGAGTGTCGGGTCCGAGCATTCCTAGATGAACAGTTTCCTGGAAAGTGGATCTGTCGTCGTGGGCCAGTTGACTGGCCCCCATGGTCTCCCGATCTGACCCCCTTAGACTTTTATCTTTTGGGGTCATCTGAAGGCAATTGTCTATGCTGTGAAGATACGAGATGTGCAGCACCTGAAACTACGGATACTGGAAGCCTGTGCTAGCATTTCTTCTGCGGTGTTGCTATCAGTGTGTGAAGAGTGGGAGAAGAGGGTTGCATTGACAATCCAACACAATGAGCAGCACATTGAACACATTTTATAAGTGGTCAAAAACTTGTAAATAACTCATGAAAGAATAAAGTTACGTTAAAACCAAGCACACCATTGTTTTTCTTGTGAAATTCCCAATAAGTTTGATGTGTCACATGACCCTCTTCCTATTGAAAAAACAAAAGTTGGATTCAAAATGTCAAGATGGTCACCACCCATCTTGAAAAGTTTCCCCCCTCACATATACTAATGTGCCACAAACAGGAAGTTAATATCACCAACCATTCCCATTTTATTAAGGTGTATCCATATAAATGGCCCACCCTGTACAATCGGATATATATGCAATTTTTTGGCGTATATCTGGCTCAGATTATATGCAACTTTTCACCGCTCTCGCCAAGTCTAAAGATTTCGGCAGATCCACCGCCAGTGCAGGGTTTATTAAGACCGGTGTCTAAAATGCCAGTCTTAATAAATGACCCCCTAAGTTTTTAGCAAATGGGCTAGTACATTTTGATCAGAACGTATGCTAACTTCACAGCAACTTGTTTTATTAGTCGCCGTATGTAAAGTGTTGTAGCAAAAAAAGCTAAACCTAAAAAAATAAAAAATAAACTTATTTGGTAAGTCTATTTGTTTTTGCATAATCCTATCAATCCATAGAATAAAGATCTGTTTTTATGTTGCACTGTGAATGGCATAACATTTACAATTTAAAAAACAGTGGCAGAATTATTATTTATAAAAAAAATTCTATCCTGCTAAAAAGAGTTAACAAAAGTTAATAAATTATATGTACCTCAAAATGTGGCCAGTAAACAATTCAACTCCTACCACAAAAAACCTTCATGCAGCTTTATATTGATGGAAAAATTAAAAAGTTCTGGCACTTATTATGTGACAATGAAAAAATACATGGTTTCTTTTAAGGCTCAGATAAGCTTGCAAACAAACAGATTTCTTAACCCTTGAATCTCTTCCTGCCGCTACCCCTACTACAGTGCCTGTTATTCTGGGGTCACAGCAAACGTGTGCGTTGCACTGCTGTGCATGAAAACTGTACACCAATATAATTTGTCAACTGAAGCTCTTTAGGGATCTCAAAGAATTATGCCTTGGGAAATATAAGAACACATTTCCATTAATAATCCTTCTTTTAGATTTTTATTAAATCCTTTCATTAGTTACCTGCAAAGTACATTCCACTGAGAAGCGTCATAATGATTATATTGTAGAGATGTTGTGCAAAAGTCCCAAACCAACTGAGCTAAGTGAATAATTGAGATATTGGATTAGGCCTTTATATCTGGCAGCCTTGAGTAGGATGTTCCTTCCAACTAGCTTCACTGGAAGCTCATTAGACCTTGCTGGATTACATACATTTACAATGCTGTCCATCTGGCCAAAGAAAACGTGCTTGGGACAGAAATTAATCTCCCACTTTAAGGCCCCTTTCACACGGGCGAGTATTCCGTGCGGATGCGATGCGTGAGTTGAACGCATTGCACCCGCACTGAATCCCGACCCATTCATTTCTATAGGGCTGTTCACATGAGCGGTGATTTTCACGCATCACTTGTGCGTTGCGTGAAAATCACAGCGTGCTCTATTTTGTGCGTTTTTCACGTAACGCAGGCCCCATAGAAATGAATGGGGTTGCGTGAAAATCGCAAGCAAGTGCGGATGCGGTGAGATTTTCACGCACAGTTGCTAGGAGACTATCGGGATGGAGACCCGATCATTATTATTTTCCCTTATAACATGGTTATAAGGGAAAATAATAGCATTCTGGTATCTTTTACCATTGTGATGAATCATGTGATGGACCATGTGATGACCGGAGTGACGTCACCACAGGTCCTGTTGCACACAGCAAAGAAATAAGTCAGAAGAGATGCCGGCTGCGCGATCAAGTGGATTAAGGGGAGTTAAATAATTTTTATATTTTTTTTTTAACCCCTCCAGCCCTATTGTACTATGCATTCTGTATTCAGAATGCTATTATTTTCCCTTATAACCATTACAAAATAATACAATAAACAGAACACCGATCCCAAGCCCGAACTTGTGTGAAGAGGTTTGGGTACCAAACACGCGCGATTTTTCTCACACGAGTGCAAAACGCATTACAATGTTTTGCACTCACGCGGAAAAATCCTGCATGTTCCCGCAACGCACCCACACCTTTTCCCGCAACGCCCGTCTTAAAGAGGCCTAAAAGTTCTTGAACAACTCTGCAACATCCAGCAAAGAAACTATTCATAACGAGGAAGGAAATGGCAAAAATGTCTATATAAAGGGAACAAAAGATGAAAAATCGGTGAGAATAATGTCCCTAACTGCATATGTAACTTTATATGTTGATGTTGTCTACTAAAGTTTCATATGCCACGAGCCTGTTAGATTATGGGTCATCTTATTCTTAAATGCAAATGTAGAGCATAAAAAAAAGTCCATTGTGTAACATACTAATGGTTCTGTTAGTGATGTGTACAAGTCTAAGCCACCAGTAATAATATAGTATTTGCTGCCTTATCTACCCATCAGTCTATAATGTTATGCTGTGTCAAATTGCATCACCTTGGGCCCAGTAGATAAAATTATTCTCTTGGCTAAATCTACCTCTAAACTCTAGAATTGAATTTTAGGTCCACCAGATTATTTTATGGTGGTACAGTCTAATAAGCGTGTAAGGGGTGTCAGCCCTTACAGAAGGGATCTTTTTGTCACTGAGTGGTATGCATGGTTCTCCACTCTAAGTTAATCAATGCGGTCTTTACATTTACATTAGGTACCTAGTTTAGGGTTACAACAGCCCTTGACAGGCAATAGACTTAGTGGGGACACAAGCATAATTCAGTACACTGTCTCTTTAAGTGGCAACAAATATTATACATTCCCTTGAAGAGGCGACAACTCACTCTTCCTTGCGTTACACCTAGCTCACTGAGCGTCAACACTCTGCCTCTGGTCTTCTTATAGTAGCAGCAATGAAGACCGTATCTGCATTTATCACCACGTCATCCTTTCTACATGGTGAGGAACCACACAATCTGCACTGGAGCACTGACGTTGTGGTATCTCTGACTTCACAAGCTCAACGTGCACTCAAGTGCCCAATATGTCGATAATCATCAACCATATGTGCCCTCTGTGTTTGAGAGACTGTATAGCAATGTGCCCCTGCTGGAGAAAATGGAAAGCTTGTTTAAAAGTGTCTCTCTGCCTATCTTTTTAAGCACCATTAAAACAACCTTCATTCCCCAGCCTCTTCATTGTGTGTATTAGGTTATCTAGGCTGGCTATATTTATAGGGTCTGTACTAGTTGAGGGTGTCTCTATTTAGGGGGTCCTGTCTGGAGTCTAGTTTAGGCTGATGGTCTGAAGTCTGTATTTGTTACCGGATTATCTATGAGGCGAACAAAGGTAGTTGAAATCAAACATACCAAACCTTCTTTCTTCTATCATCTGCTGTTGGGGGAGAGACAATAGACCTTAATTTACATTTGTCATCCTATCTCAACAAACTCATGCATGTTAGATAAATGTCAGTCAATCACACTGGACAGTGTTAGAGCCATGTGCTGACATTCTTCCTACATCTGTGTAGTCACTATATCCAACCTATGAAGGCTTTCGGCCAAAATAAATAAATGCTACACACAGCTTTTTTTTTTTTTTTTGGTCTAGCAGAAAGCGGCATATATGCCGGAAAGTGGCCGGATCCCTGTTGAATCCCATTACAGTGAACGGGGATCTGGCGATGCATGGTGGTATCCGGCTATGGCGGATACAGTGAACTCCAGCAGTCTGTTCCTCCTCCACAGCTCATATGTGAATGTGGCCTAAGATAAGGCTAGGTTCAGACAAATATGCAACAACTCTGACTCAAAATCAAAGTGTAACCCAGATTGCAAAAGATGAAGTCTGAGGGGAAAATCAACAGCTTTTCTGCATAAGAATGAGCAGATAAAAATTTTTGAATGGTCTGATTTCTGTGTGGACTTTTTCCGCTACATATGGATAGGCCAGCCATGAGCCTCAGGAATGATGTTCTTTGAGCACTCCACAGGCACCTGTTTATTCCAAGCATTTCCTCAGCTGCTCACCCACTGAGATTAAACTGCTGCATTAATATGAGTGAGAAATGATCAAAACAAAGTGGGTGCAGGCAAAATAAAGGGCAGCTCTCTAATTACTCAACATCAGAGACGGGGGCTCATTAAATATTCAGGTGACCCTAATGACGGCCACTGACATTCCATTCATTGTGCAAACAGTCACTTCCTGCTCCGAGGGATACAGAGACACAGTGGAGGAGGTCTTCATGAATTATTTACATCCTCTCTGAAGACTTGATATCATGGATCAGTTTGGGTTACTAGGTAATGGTTTCTCATTACCTCAGAGCTCAAGTCTTGCTGTGATGACTACTTCATGAAAAGCAGCCCCGGAAAAGCAAATGACCGGAGTATGACCCACCCAATGAGTTCTTCTAGAAGATCTGACAGGCCTTTTATTTTTGTTGACTTCTATATATCCCAGTGCTATAGTCATTATGTTTTTCATGTTAGTTTAAATTGGACGTTTGCCAATCATAGTAGGTACAAGAAGCTCTGATATGCCTGATTTTAATAGACCACTAAATGTTTAAATGGACTTAACATCACGCAGCCACAGAAAGCAAGTTTTAACAAGACATTTATGAAGTTGTAACCCAAAGTGCCACCTAAGAAAGCATGTTATAAATGTCACATCGTAGATGGAGGGCCTGGTTATAAAATTAACGCTGGAGCCCAGGAGATGAAGTGAATGTAGGGGACATCAAATTGTGCTGCTAATGTAGATGTGGATCTATAGGACTGAGGGTGGTCAGGGTAACCAGCCAATGTTGTTCATGGGCTCCTTTCCAACCAGCACAGATATAATGCACTTGAGCCACGTTAATATTTTGAAAACAAGTGCAAAACTGTTTCCATGTCTTTCTCAGAAGACCTTTTTAAAGACACGTGGTTGGTCTTTGTAGAACTTCGAATTGGTCGTGAAAATCAAGCTATAGCTGCAGTCCGAAGGCATACACTGAATTGTATACAATCCTGTGGACTGCAGCTATCATTTAATGTCATTGCAGTCTTAACGGAAGCCACAAAACACTACTGCAGATCCCAATGTCACCTGATGGACCTCACTGACCTACAATAGATAAAATATGCAACATTTTAAGGGGTAAATTTTATTATTTTTCTAACTTCCTGCTGGAATGCGGGCATAGTTTCTAAAGAACATATACTTTAGGAGAGATTTATTATAGCAAGAGTAGATATTCTCTCCTGGTTGTCAGACAGGTAGAGGTATGCAACTTTTAATACTTTCGGGGAAAATCACTCCAACTGCCTTCTTATGTTTTTGACCTGTTCATCAACCAAAAACTATGTCCTTGCCTGTTTAGTAACTGTTTTCAGACCATCCAACAATAATTAGACCACTTAGCTAACAGTTCTTCAATTATTCTAATATATGTTTTCATAACTTCATCAGAGATATTTAAGAGCCTGAACATTGACTTGCCACATTCTACATTGACTGGAACCTTTGTGGCTCCAGAGACACAGCTTTATTTTTGGAAAAAGAGCTAACTTGCAAATCAGCTAAACCTGTGGGCGCGCACACACTACTCTGACTCACATAAAGAAACAACAGATTTCCTCCTTAGTCTTCCCATCTTTCTTGGTTTTCTAGTGTTCTTCACTGTATTGCTTGATGTGGTAAAAGGTTTACTTTTGTCTTCCTAGAAGTGTGAGGGCTAAATTGACAATTCCACCTTTCATTTTCCAAAGGAGCTGTGAAAAATGAAAGGTGGAATATGATTAATTGCTATGGGCAACGGATAACTAAGCCAGTTCTACTTTTCACCAGTTTGATAAATCTCCCCCTATGTGCTTACCTTGCATACTCTTTTGTCGAATACTTTTCTTCAATAAAATTGTGCTTAAAGGTAAATCCAGTAAAATAAATTCCTTAGAAAGGTATTTTCCATCTCAGACATTAATGACCTATCACTAGGACTTGCACCTATCTCCAGATCCGCCCATCTCCCAGTAAAGGAGCGAGTACTGCGCAAGCAAGGTCACCCGCAATGGGTGTTCCAAAAATAGTTGAAAGCACCATAGCAGTGAATGGAGAGCACCCAAGCATGTGCCGTCTGTTCTCCTTCACTTTGGTGACTCCATTCTAGAGAGAGGCATGTTTCCCACCTCTAAGACCTACTCCTATCTGATTTTGATGGAATATCCTAGCAAAAGGCAAAGTCTGAGATGTGCAAAACCATTTAATTCTATACAACGCATAACTGGTTTCTTTTTTTGTCTTGTGTGCTTTGACAGATGCGTATTATTTGCAAAGATGTCTCTGCGGAGGTTCTGTATGATGTGCTCCATGATACCAGCTACCGCAAAAAGTGGGATTCTAACATGATCGATACCTACGATATTGGAAGACTCACTGTCAATGTCGATGTTGGGTACTACTCATGTAAGGATTTATTATGGCCATTGATGTCTATGTTCCCCATCTTTCTATCTGTCTGTGCCTGTACAAATGAGTTTCTATAGTATACATATAAAAGTAGTGTATAATATTAAGGTTTTGGCTTTTACCATAGAAGCTTTGAGTCACAATTTATCATACTCTTTTGTTCTGTCAACTTATTTTCCTTCATTACAGGGAAATGTCCAAGTCCACTGAAGAACAGAGATTTTGTGACGCTGAGGTCCTGGCTGCCACTTGGGAATGATTATATGATCATCAATTACTCGGTGAAGCACCCGGTAAGCTTTAATTTCTTGCAATAATGAATAAAAATATTTCTGTAGGGTCCAAACAAAACTCATTATCAAATCATAAGAAGATATCATATTGCTTCAAATGGTAACTATTCAGGCTCCTTTCTAGTATAGTTTAAATTTTAGTTTGTTATTAGTGTTGGGCGCGAATATTCGAATCGCGAATATTAATCGCGAATATCGGCACTTCGAGAATTCGCGAATATTTAGAATATAGTGATATATATTCGTATTTTCAGATATTCTAGATTTTAATTTTTTTTTCCCATCTGAACCCATGATCCCTCCCTGTTTTTTGCTTGTGGGCCAATGAGAAGGCAGAAATGTCTGTCTGAGCTTAGCAACATCCCTAGCAACCAATAAGAAAGTTTCCTACCCCTTACTATATAAGAACCTCCCCAGCAGCCATTTTCTGTAGTTTTTATCGAGTTCTGAGAGAGACAGCCGTGTCATTGCTGTGCTCTGTGCTTTGCTGTGTCATTACATTAGATGGATATATATATATATATATCCAATACTAATTACAGATAGTTAGGGGGGGTAGTCAGTGTAGGTTAGATCCTGATAGTGTGGTTCCAGTGCAGGGTGTTAGGTAGTGTGATAGGTTCTGCTGTCCATACATACATGCTACAGACATAGTGCTGTGATGTCACAACAATACTTAGTGCACCGATCAGTAATATGTAGTCAGACCTGCTAAAATGTGAAGTATCACGTATTGCGCCAAAATATTTGCATCATTAGTGCCGATTTGCGTAATCGCAAATATAATGTTCTGCCATGCCAACCTCCAGTCTCAGGAAACTTCTAGCAGCTTGGAAAATGTAGCAAAAGTGACCCACGCCTGTATTGCGCACGCATTACGCGAATATTACTCTGCAGATTTTCGCAATCAAGAAAATAAAATTCGCAAATATATGATGAATATTCTACAAAGTATTCGCAAAATCCAGCTCAGTCTCGCAGAGGTAAAATCTATACTTTATTAACGCGGTATAAAAATACATCCAGGAAAAACAATCTTAGTCTACATGTTTCGGGCTACTTAGAATGCGAGCCCTTACTCATGACAAAGTATTCGCGAAATAACGTGAATTCGAATATTACCCCTGCCGCTCATCACTATTTGTTATAAATGCTATAGCCAAAACAATATACATAGACCCTGTCAGGGGAGGGCAAAACTCATTAGAGACGTTGCTTGCCATTTGGCTACCTTGCCCAACTTGCCCCCAACCTTTACAGTAATTTTTAAAAAATCAACCTTTATTACAATAATAAAACGTGGTTATACTGAAAGTGCGTTCAGAAAAATCGCCAAGCTAAATGCATTTCCTACATTGGGTGCAGCTAGGAATAGCAGGTGTATAATCCCTATTCTGCTGCATATAATGCTTGTTTGACTCGCAAATCGGTTTACTTCACTGACTAGATAAATATGTAGCTAGCATCAGCATGGCACCCAAAACCTAACCACTGCCCCCAACATTTTTTGCCAGCTACACTGGCTTCATCAGGGGTAACGGGCAGAAATGGTAAGGGCGCCGTGAAACTAACTTATAAACCCCACTATTCTCCTCCCTATTAACTGAGTAACCTATAGGAATGGAGCAACGTCGCCTGATTGGCAAAGAATACGACGTCCCTTGTGTTGTGCTTGTCCAATGATGGACCCACCTGAGCTAATGATGCTGCGGGGAGGTACCGAGTGACGGCGTGCGCGGAGAATGCCTGCTCTTCAGCTTAGAATAGTGAGCAAGGCTCTTCTACAGTGCGACTGGAGGGGGAGGGGGTGCTTTTGATGCATCGATACATGTGGCGCAGATCAAATATGGTCCATTAACACTTTCTATGCTGCAGTGCAATGAGTGGAGCATTTCTGGGCCCTTGTATCAAGTGATGGTGAATGTGAAACAACCACACAGAGTCTTGTTAACACAATATGGCTGTAGTTTCCACAGATTTTCTTCCAGAAAGGCAATAATGTCTCCTTTAGGGTCCACACACAATTAGGCCAACGATGGGCACGGAGGCAAATCCTGTTTATGATGCCAAAATTAATGCAGAAAGCCCCTGAGGAGTTAATGTAGAGAATGGGAGTGGTAGTGGCCCTGATGAAGTGTTGTCAGTGTATTCCCTCAGTCCCTGGGGATTGGTGTAGTGGAAATGTAGTACCAGAATCAAACGTAACCAAGTCCTTTTTACTAAGTGCAATGAAGTATTTCAAATGCATTCAGTATCAGCAGGCTTTAAATCTTCTCTGGCACCAGTAAAGATATGGAGACAGGTTGGATGGTGGCAGGTACGCACTTAGGTGATATTTGGCTGTAATCCCTCACCTTGCAGCAGTGTCTTCAATGCTGGTGGTGGTAGCATTTCACTCTACTGTCTTGCTTCTCAGGACTTTGCTTGAGAGAGGTTTGAGTAGGTCTCTCTGAAGAATCTGTAACAGGTCAGGAGCACTGTAATGTGCTGCCTCTCCCTTCTGTCTCTGGACATAAATGCCCCCTCTTGGCAGGAAGCGGGACTAGCCTACTCCTACTAAGAGGGGAGAAACAGGGTGGGTAACCATTGCCATCCATTCCTTGCTGGGAAGTATGACCAGAAACAAACAAAGTACATAATGCAAACTATATACAAATTGGAGTACACCCAGCTCTGGGGAACTACTGTCCATATACACACTGGCAGGTGTTTGCCACCAAAAAGCTAAACTTTTTTTGGACCATTTAAGAGAAAAAAAATCGGAGGTTTGTCACCACAAGCAGTCATGTATTTACCCTGCAGTCCTAGGGAAGCCCAGAGTATCATCCACAGCTATTCAGGGCAATTGAAGCACTTCCGATTCGACTCAAGTTTATTCAGATCTAAATTGAATTGACAATTCAGCCAAAACGACTCCAAATCCAATTTCAAGAAATTCACTCCTCACTACTGATGGCTTTTACCAAAGTCAGTATATTACGTGTTCAATGACAGCCTAGGAGTTAGAACTAAAGTGGTCAATTGCTTCACCCCCCAAAAAGCTGGACATTATGGCCACATCCCTGAGCCCCTCGTTGCCAGCAAAAGAAAAAATAAAAAGCATGTGAAGACCTGATGGTGAGCTGTGAGCAGGGCCTGGAGTGCTTCTCTCACCCTTAGTCAGTCAGAGTGACATGTCCGCCAGGGAAGCCTGTCAGGGAGTGCCAAACGGAGGACAGGGTGCCAGGAAACCCAACTGTCTGGCCACCCTAGTTAGGGTTCATATTGTGCGTATGTGTACACACTGACTGTCTTAGGATCTGCTCTTTTCACAATGTCTTCTGTTGTATTTCAGAAACATCCTCCTAGAAAGGATTTTGTTAGAGCAGTTTCCTTGCAGACTGGATACCTAATTAAAGCCAATGGAGACAAAAGCTGTATTCTCTACTACCTTACACAAGTCGACCCGAAAGGTAATAAGACCATACGTCCGTTTCACTTGTTTAGTGCTCCCTACTAGTTCTTGGAAAGAATAAAAATTCTCGAAATCTTGCATTTTATTGTAATGTTGGCAAATAACCTGTAGGTTCTAAATCACATATTCTATTAAAATGTACCTAAACCTTTCTATATACTTTATTAAAGGGTTTCTACCACTTCGTTTCACATATTTAGCTGTCAGACACTAGCGATCCGCTAGTGTCTGCTCTACCAAACCATCCTAATATAATTGCTTTTGGGGCAGCCGTTTCGCTAAAAAAAGAACTTTTATTAATATGCTAATGAGCCTCTAGGTGCTATGGGGGCGTCATTAGCACCTAGAGGCTCGGTCTACCTTCACAAACTGCCGCCGCCCAGTGCGTCCCTCCAGCCCGCCCATCTCCTCCTGAATGCGATCCTCCCTGTGAGCGTATGTATTCGGCGCATGCGCAGTGAATGTCTGACCGCTTCCCTGCTCAGACATCTCCACTGCGCCTGTTCCTCGGAGCACTATGACGTCATCGCGCAGGCGCAGTGGAGATGTCTGAGCAGGGAAGCGGTCAGACATTCACTGCGCATGCGCCGAATACATACGCTCACAGGGAGGATCGCATTCAGGAGGAGATGGGCGGGCTGGAGGGACGCACTGGGCGGCGGCAGTTTGTGAAGGTAGACGGAGCCTCTAGGTGCTAATGACTCCCCCATAGCACCTAGAGGCTCATTAGCATATCAATAAAAGTTCTTTTTTTTGCGAAACGGCTGCCCCAAAAGCAATTATATTAGGATGGTTTGGTAGAGCAGACACTAGCGGATCGCTAGTGTCTGAAGGCTAATTATGTGAAACGAAGTGGTAGAAACCCTTTAAAGGGCATCTGTCAGCAAATTTGTAGCTATGACACTGGCTGACCTGTTACATGAGCACTTGGCAGCTGAAGACATCTGTGTTGGTCCCATGTTCATATGTGCCTACATTGCTGAAAAAAATTACTTTCAATATATGCAAATTAGCCTCTAGCAGCAACGGGGGCGTTGCCATTACACTTAGAGGTTCTACTCTCTATGCAACTGCCACATCGCCATGCCAGCCCCTGTCAATTAAAGTGCAGAGGAAGCAGCGGTTACAGAGAGTGCAGAGCCTCTAGGTGTGACGACAACACCCCTGTTGCAACACCCCAATTTGCATATAATAAAATATCATTTTTCTCAGTAATCCAGGCACATATGATCATGGGACCAACACAGATGTCTTCAGCTACCAAGTGCACATGTAGCGGGTCAGCCAGTTTCATGGGTACAAATCTGCTGACAGATGAACTTATTGTAAGTGCCTTAAAATTACATTATTTTTTTTTTATTATTATTTTTTTTACACTCTCCCAGCAAAATAGGCACCTGAAGTTCAGGTGCCTATTGAGCTTTAGAGTCTGTTCTCCTATACAAAGCTGTGTAAGGGAGTATGGATTCCCCTGCATTCCCAGTGAGCGCTGTACAGGCAGGAGCGTCGCTGCTCTTACCTGTACCAAAGTTGCTCTCCTAAAGTCTGGCAAAGATTGGTTATGTCAGACTTTAGCAAACAGGCACAGGTAGAGGAGCAATGTCTTATGTGAGCCCCTGCACTGAACTTGCTCCGCTCTGCTAATGGCCTGCTTACCACATCGGTACTTGAACGTCAGGTGACTATTTTGCCTACGCTGAGGATAGGTCAACAATATTAAATCCTGGAATACCCCTTTAAATGCATCTAGAAACTGTCAATGCATAAACTGTTACAAATAACTTATCTGCCAACCTACATCAGTAGAAATGTTATCATTCCTTTAGAAAAAGAACTCAAGATAAATGTATACAGTTCTGTTACAAAACATTTAATAGAACTTGAAAATCATGAACAAGTAGCCATCACTATGCATAGTTTATTACGAGGGTGCAGCTTGTCTACTTGACCATTAGATGGCGCTGTTGACTTTGTGGAAATAAATATCCCTTGGAAACGCAGTGCAGTAAGTTTTCATGCTTGGGTAACCCAGTAGTTGGACTGGCCTCTGACTCTTACAAATATGCACCTAACATTGTGTTTTTTTTTGTTGTTTGTTTTTTACACTGAAGGCTCATTACCAAAGTGGGTGGTAAATAAAGTTTCTCAATTTGTGGCTCCAAAGGTAAGAACATTCATTATTAACTATATACCTACAGCAGTAGATGGAACTTTACACAGAACCTACAGTAAAAAATCAACATAAACTCAAACTCGGTCCAGGGTAGCAATGAACAACGTTAAGAGAAGGCTATAGTGAAGTAGGACTATGTAGGAACTACAACCACTCCACAAAGGAGGAACTGCTGAAGCAACCTGAAAACTTGGGGGGGGGGGAGGACTTGTATTGCAGACAGTCCTTAGAACTGTTGTCCAGCTGATTGGATTTGGCAGGGGTCCAACGCCCAGCATCCTTGGTGATCAGCTCTGCTGTGTAGCTCCATTGCCAAAAGTTCCCACTGAAGTCATCTAGGACACCCATACCTTAAAGGCTGGGCAACCATAATATCAGAAAACCCACTTTATAGCAAAAAGCCACTATATTGTTATTCCCTGCAAAAAGAACAATGTTCTTGCAATGTTCCCACCCTCAAGTGCTATGGCTATAGTTACACCCATGAGTAACAATATGTATACAAAAGGTAATGGCTGTATAGAATGCTCATGTAAATATGGCTCACCCCATTAGATGCTCAGTGTTTTACAGTGAGGGCCACACTACTTGCAGCAAGTATCTCCAGATCTTTCAGTGCTGAAAGTTACAGCATAATGGATTTGAGTTACAAAAACCTTACTAAAAAGAGTAACCAGCTAGGAAACCTGTTACAACATTGAATCTCATCCTTGGGTGTCTGCTGCTTGCTAATAAAGGCAGATTTTGTACATGATAATAGTAAAATGACAGCCACTATTATATTATATAAACCTTAGATTTTGTACGTCACTGCAAGTTATTCCTACTTCTATACACCAAATACAACCAATAAAATATTCCAAATATGAATAGATTATAATCTAATTGTTCATATTTACATAGTACTGCCATAGTTCCCAAATAGTGCTGTACAGTATGGTGTGCAAGTAAAGGGGTTGTTTTGTGAACCTCATCTATATGCCAAAATAGATGGGGTCACGAGTGGCTCGTATGCTGGATGTAGCGCGTCTGTGTATTACCGTACACGGAATACTGAATGACATGGCTATAAGGCAGTGATGGCTAACCTCCGGCACTCCAGCTATGGTGAAACTATGACTCCCCGCATGCTCCATTCATTTGTGGAGTTCTCAGAACAGCCAAACAAGTGTGCATCTTGGGAGTTGTAGTTTAACCACAGCTGGAGTGGCGGAGGTTAGCCATCACAACTATAGGGGGTGCAGAGGTAGCAGTTGTTCCCGAGCCTGTGTACCTGGAGGTGTCCAAAAGACATCTGCTGTATAAAAAAAAATCACTAGTATTATAAATGGCACATGTTAGGTGGGGTCTTCTTACAGATTTTGCATTACGACAAGAAGGTTTAAGTTACCTGAACTTTCATATCCAATCCAAAGAGTCAGCAGGTCTCTGCCGCACCATGTGAATACCCCCTAAATCTGCGCTAGAGTATGATTACAAGACACTGTAACCTATTCATATTGATATAACTGATTCTGTACAGGCAATGAAGAAGATTTACAAAGCGGGTTTAAAGTATCCAGAATGGAAGAAAAAGCATGACCCTCATTTCAAGCCTTGGGTTTATCCAGAGCAGAACACACTACCTACTGTGAACCTGGAAGATCTGGCAATCCAGCGAGCAGATGAGCTGGAAAACATCGATGAAAGTGGAGTGGCGGAAGACAGGATGCACATCAGTGATGATGAGGAAGGGCTCGCCAAGGATTCTTAGACAATTTTACAATTATCTAAACATTAGGATGGTTTTCTAATTCTTGTGTTCAGCTACCAGATATAGTTCAGTATGTATAATTAACCCTTGATGACTTCTGGTCCTGCTCTAACCTTTTTCACTTTACTTTTCACATACTGCTAATGAAAATAGGACCAGAATGAACACCACACATATATACTCAATTTTGGGAAACAATTATGTGTTTCATTTGATATTCTTGTCAATAGTCCAATTTTGACCTTGATTGACCCTAAAGGGGTTTTCTCATCTTGCCATTTCCACAAGATGGAACTAAATGCCAGCCCACTCAGCAGTTTCCATAAGCCTGGCCACCTGGGGCTGGTGCATAGTCTCATCTCATTGTGGGAAAGGCAAGATGGGACAACCCCTAGGAGTCTACTAGAAGCTGTAACTAGTAGGACATGAGGAGATTGCAAATGTTGAAAGCTTCTTCCCTTCATCCCTGGCATGAAAGAGTACATTGTTTAAGGTGTCCCTAAACTAGGAGACTTTCTAAGAAAACTTTTTATTTTAAGAAAAACTGTGATCACTAACACAAGATATAATGGAGAGTTGCATTGCGGTTCCTTTCAACAGAATGCAAGTTCAACTTTGATCAACTGAGTCCCATTTAGGCCATGTATCCATAATAATGACCAAACTGTTTCAACAGCTACAATCTATAACACAGGGTTGTCAAGCAGCAAGTCCCTAAAGCCTCATGCAGACGTCCGTGGAACACAGTCCGTGAGATACCGGACTGGCATTGCAGGAGCGCACGGCGTCACAGCAACCAATGACACCGTGCGCTCCTGCAATACCAGTCCGGTATCTCAAAAAGTCTGTGGGACATTTACATCCGTGAAAAACATTTTTTATTTTCCAAATAGCTCGAAAATGCTGTGCTGAATAATTTCTTAATATCTCTTTACATGGGTTGGAAGTTTATTTTCTTTATACACAGATGTATAGTTATAGCATACCTCTAATTATACAAAACCTAGAGACTCATCTAATTTTTTTCAATGGTGGAGGTTTGGGCTGGAGGCAATCTCCTATCAGGCCTCATGCACACAGATGACCGTTCCTCTTTAGCTCATGGAAACAGTGTTTTAAAAAAGTGCTTGTATATTGTTCCAAAGTTATTAAAGTTTATAAATATCAATATTTTTCCAAAAATTAAATGAGTTGAGGTTGAGGCGCTGTTGCATTGGTTTTCAAATATTAATAGGCAAGAGTAACTTTCCACCACCCTGCTGCTTACAGAACGTAAGCAGCAGGGTGGTGGAAAGTTACTCTTGCCTATTAATATTTTTATAGAACTGAAAAGCCATAATGTGAAAGGGCGTCTGTCAGCAACTTTACATGTGTTAAACTTCTCACGCCGCAAACACACAGAAAACAGATGCTACTTTTTTCTTGTCTTTTCAGTCTGTAGAGCTCCAAAAACAAACTTTGATGTATATGTAAATGAGGATCACAAGTGCCCAGGGGTGGAGCCTGTACTGAAAGTGCCCAGTCCCCCTGGCGTTACTAGTGTATAACTCCTCTCCCGTTTAGCGGTGATGTGTGCGGGATTTCAGACGTAAAAACAGTGACATCAAAAGGATACAGGGCTGGCTGAGTGCTAAATAGGGGAGACACCACCCCTGGGCACTTGCGATCCTCATTTGTATATACTTTAAAGTCTGTTTTTGGAGCATTAGAGACTCGTAAAAGCCAAGTAAAGGTATCATCTGTTTTCTGTATATTTCTCCCACCTAGCGGTGTGAGCAGTTTAAAACATAGAAAGTTGCTGACAGACTCTTTTTAAAGGGGCAGGTCCTATTAAATACAGTAATACATGTATAGAATAACTGATTCCAGATCTGTAACTTGTAGGTCTATATTTACCCCATCTTCCCACTATGTGCTCACAAACCAGCCATGGAATTCATAGAGGAGACTTCTCCTATAGTCTTCTATGTTTTCTGCGCATGCACAGGAGTCCTCTCTCCATGGCTGGTTTGTGGACACACTGCAGGGTATGAATACTGACATACAAATTGCTGATCTGGAGTCGGTGAAAGGTCTTCTATACATGTATTATTGTACTTATTAGGGCGACCGGTTCCCTTCTAATAAAGTAAAGCAATGTTTCAGCATCCAGCTATGTTTTTAAGGTGCTGATACTTCCCCTTTAAAAAAGTAGGTTTACGGAGCTGAGTTTTTAAAATTTAAATCCAATTTACAAATGCAGGAATGTTTCTTTTAATAAATTGCATTTAGCATTTGTTAAATCATCTGAATGATCTCTTCTGTAAAATCTCGTTGTGATCTGATAGACGGTGTGCTTATATATATATATTTTCTTGATCAATAAAACTGTGTGAAACCATGATTTGTGTTTCTCATTTAGCTTGTGATCGCCACCGGCATTCTGGTGTCAGATCGATCATGTGAGTTTGGGGCAGTAGAATCAAGGAGGGTCTGACTTTTGCAATTTGAAACCACACTGTTGTCTGGAAATGTTCTGTACCCACATCATAAAATAACCCAGATATGGCTAGGGCCCTATGGTGTTGTCACGTTAAAATTGCAAGATCACCATGAAATCAGTGTTTTTAGAATGGAAACAAAACCTTGCAATTAGGGCAAAAAATCCTAGACAAACATGCCGAGAGGCGGCCGGAATAAAACTGAAACATGTCATCGTTTCATTCCGGCCGCCTCTCGTCATGTTTGCCGTGCTTTGGCCGGATCTCCGGCCCACCCCCATTATAGTGAATGGGGCCAGAGCGGACCTATGGCGGCATGGTGCACTAGCAGCAACACGGATCCAGCAGGCTGTTCCTCCGCTGGAGAAGGCTGTCGCTAATGTGAAAGTAGCCTAAGGATCTTGGATCCGAACAACGATTTGCTCGACCCTAGTCATCAATATCAGGTCGGTGGGGTTCCAGCTCTCGCCATTCTGCATTTTGGTGAATGGCCGGCCTCTATCGTTGTCTGTAAAACGGACAAGAATAGGACATGTTCTATTTTTGGGGGGCAGCAGAACAGACATACGGGTGTGCTGTCCGCATCTTTTGCCGCCCCATTGAAGTGGATGGGTCCACATCTGACCCACAAAAAATGTGGATCAGGTGCGGACTAAAAATACATTTGTCTGCATGAGCCCTTAGGACATTTTTACATGGTCAGTATTTATAAGCCAAAACCAATAGTGGATCCTACTGAAGAACATATAGTGGGAATATATGTGCCTCTTCTGTGTTTTTGTCTACAAATACTAATGCAAAATACTGACCAAATACTGACTTTGAACAGGCATGCTCAACCTGCGGCCCTCCAGCTGTTGCAAAACTACAGCCCCCAGCATGCCCGAACAGCCTACAGCAGTGATGGCGAACCTTTTAGAGTGCCCAAACTGCAACCCAAAACCCACTTTTTTATCGCAAAGTGCCAACACAGCAATTTAACCTGAATGCAAATATAGTATATCTTCCATGTACTTTATTATTTAGCTATAATATCCTCCCTACATTCAGTGCGCTGCCTGTGCTGTTCATAGTGTGCCCTGGGCTGAAGAATGGCAGGAAAGCTCTAAGGCTTATTAGTACACCATAGACCTTTTCCTGGGTGCTGGTGCCCACAGAGAGGGCTCTGAGTGCCGCCTCTGGCACCCGTGCCAGAGGTTCGCCACCACTGGCCTACAGCTTTTAGCCTACAGCAGGGCATAGTGACCTCAGCCGTGTTAGCCCCCCCATATCAAAATTTTTGAACAAAACATATGCAATTGGTTAGATCTTTGTTAGATCAGGTTAGATCAATTGTTGTTTGCGTTAGATCTCATACAAAAGTAGAGATATTAACAGTTATTTGCAGGGGGGGCTAACCCGTCATCAGCCCCCCCTTATCAAAAAATTGACCAAAAAATTAGCTATTTTGGAAGATATTTGTTAGATCAGGTATGATCAACTAGTTGTTTTGTTAGATCTCATATAATTACAGACTTATTAAGTGATTAATGAGGGGGGGCTAGCCCCCCCACATGCAATTTTCAGGTAAAATTTGATGCAGAGTAATAGGCCTTCGTTAGATCCGGTAAGATCAAGTGGTTTCAACGTTAGATCTCATTTAATTACAGAGATATTTCACATAAAAACACAGATATTAGGTAGTATTAAATAGGGGGGTTAGCCCCCCCACATGCAATTCTCTGGTAAAATTTGATTCAGGCTAATAGGCCTTCATTAGATCCGGTAAGATCAAGTGGCTTCAACGTTAGATCTCATATAATCACAGAGATATTATGGATATTTGGTATTACGTCAGGGGGGGGCTAGAACCCCCACATGCAATTTTCTGGTAAAATTTGAGGCAGACTAATAGGCCTTTGTTAGATCCGGTAAGATCAAGTGGTTACAACGTTAGATCTCATATAATTACAGAGATATTTCACATAAAAATACAGATATTAGGTAGTATTAAATAGGGGGCTAACCCCCCCACATGCAATGTTCTGGTAAAATTTGATGCAGACTAATAGGCCTTTGTTAGATCCGGTAAGATCAAGTGGTTTCAACGTTAGATCTCATTTAATTACAGAGATATTATGGATATTTGGTATTGCGTCAGGGGGGGCTATCGGGGGGGCTATCCCCCCAACATGCAAATTTCTGGTAAAATTTGATGCAGACTAAGGCTACATTCACACGTCAGTATTTTTCTATAATCCGATTTTCTGTCCGTTTTTTGCGGATCCGTTGTTCCTGAAAATGTTTCTGTATGTCATCCGTATGTCATCCGTTTTTTGCGGATCCGCAAAAAACGGAAACATGTATAAATTTCAATAAGCAAATAAAGTTGTTTGGATTTCTTTAACCACCTCAGCCCCCAGTGCTTAAACACCCTGAAAAACCAGGCCACTTTTTACACTTCTGACCTACACTACTTTCACCGTTTATTGCTCGGTCATGCAACTTACCACCCAAATGAATTTTACCTCCTTTTCTTCTCACTAATAGAGCTTTCATTTGGTGGTATTTCATTGCTGCTGACATTTTTACTTTTTTTGTTATTAATCAAAATTTAACGATTTTTTTGCAACAAAATGACATTTTTCACTTTCAGTTGTAAAATTTTGCAAAAAAAAACGAGATCCATATATAAATTTTGCTCTAAATTTATTGTTCTACATGTCTTTGATAAAAAAAAAAATGTTTGGGTAAAAAAAAAAATGGTTTGGGTAAAAGTTATAGCGTTTACAAACTATGGTACAAAAATGTGAATTTCCGCTTTTTGAAGCAGCTCTGACCTTCTGAGCACCTGTCATGTTTCCTGAGGTTCTACAATGCCCAGACAGTACAAACACCCCACAAATGACCCCATTTCTGAAAGTAGACACCCTAAGGTATTCGCTGATGGGCATAGTGAGTTCATAGAACTTTTTATTTTTTGTCACAAGTTAGCGGAAAATGATGTTTTTGTTTTTTGTTTTTTTTTCTTACAAAGTCTCATATTCCACTAACTTGTGACAAAAAATAAAAACTTCCATGAACTCACTATGCCCATCAGCGAATACCTTGGGGTGTCTTCTTTCCAAAATGGGGTCACTTGTGGGGTAGTTATACTGCCCTGGCATTCTAGGGGCCCAAATGTGTGGTAAGGAGTTTGAAATCAAATTCTGTAAAAAATGACAGGTGAAATCCGAAAGGTGCTCTTTGGAATATGGGCCCCTTTGCCCACCTAGGCTGCAAAAAAGTGCCACACATGTGGTATCTCCGTATTCAGGAGAAGTTGGGGAATGTGTTTTGGGGTGTCATTTTACATATACCCATGCTGGGTGAGAGAAATATCTTGGCAAAAGACAACTTTTCCCATTTTTTTATACAAAGTTGGCATTTGACCAAGATATTTATCTCACCCAGCATGGGTATATGTAAAATGACACCCCAAAACACATTCCCCAACTTCTCCTGAATACGGAGATACCAGATGTGTGACACTTTTCTGCAGCCTAGGTGGGCAAAGGGGCCCATATTCCAAAGAGCACCTTTCGGATTTCACTGGTCATTTTTTACAGAATTTGATTTCAAACTCCTTACCACACATTTGGGCCCCTAGAATGCCAGGGCAGTATAACTACCCCACAAGTGACCCCATTTTGGAAAGAAGACACCCTAAGGTATTCGCTGATGGGCATAGTGAGTTCATGGAAGTTTTTATTTTTTGTCACAAGTTAGTGGAATATGAGACTTTGTAAGGAAAAAAAATAAAATAAAAAAAATCATCATTTTCCACTAACTTGTGACAAAAAAAAAAAAATTCTAGGAACTTGCCATGCCCCTCACGGAGTACCTTGGGGTGTCTTCTTTCCAAAATGGGGTCACTTGTGGGGTAGTTATACTGCCCTGGCATTTTCCAGGGGCCCTAATGTGTTGTAAGTAGGTAAATGACCTGTGAAATCCGAAAGGTGCTCTTTGGAATGTGGCCCCCTTTGCCCACCTAGGCTGCAAAAAAGTGCCACACATGTGGTATCGCCGTATTCAGGAGAAGTTGGGGAATGTGTTTTGGGGTGTCATTTTACATATACCCATGCTGGGTGAGAGAAATATCTTGGTCAAATGCCAACTTTGTATAAAAAAATGGGAAAAGTTGTCTTTTGCCAAGATATTTCTCTCACCCAGCATGGGTATATGTAAAATGACACCCCAAAACACATTCCCCAACTTCTCCTGAATACGGAGATACCACATGTGTGGCACTTTTTTGCAGCCTAGATGCGCAAAGGGGCCCACATTCCTTTTATGAGGGCATTTTTAGACATTTGGATCCCAGACTTCTTCTCACGCTTTAGGGCCCCTAGAATGCCAGGGCAGTATAAATACCCCACATGTGACCCCATTTTGGAAAGAAGACACCCCAAGGTATTCAATGAGGGGCATGGCGAGTTCATAGAAATTTTTTTTTTTTGGCACAAGTTAGCGGAATTTGATTTTATTTATTTTTTTCTCACAAAGTCTCCCTTTCCGCTAACTTGGGACAAAAATTTCAATCTTTCATGGACTCAATATGCCCCTCACGGAATACCTTGGGGTGTCTTCTTTCCGAAATGGGGTCACATGTGGGGTATTTATACTGCCCTGGCATTCTAGGGGCCCTAAAGCGTGAGAAGAAGTCTGGAATATAAATGTCTAAAAATTTTTACGCATTTGGATTCCGTGAGGGGTAGGGTGAGTTCATGTGAGATTTAATTTTTTGACACAAGTTAGTGGAATATGAGACTTTGTAAGAAAAAAAATATATAATTTCCGCTAACTTGGGCCAAAAATATGTCTGAATGGAGCCTTACAGAGGGGTGATCAATGACAGGGGGGTGATCAATGACAGGGGGGTGATCAGGGAGTCTATATGGGGTGATCACCCCCCTGTCATTGATCACCCCCCTATAAGGCTCCATTCAGATGTCCGTATGTGTTTTGCGGATCCGATCCATGTATCCGTGGATCCGTAAAAATCATACGGACATCTGAATGCAGCCTGACAGGGGGGGTGATCAATGACAGGGGGGGTAATCAATGACAGGGGGGTGATCAGGGAGTCTATATGGGGTGATCACCACAGTCATTGATCATGCCCCTGTAAGGCTCCATTCAGACGTCCGTGTGCGTTTTGCGGATCCGATCCATCTATCAGTGGATCCGTAAAAATCATGCGGACGTCTAAATGGAGCTTTACAGGGGGGTGATCAATGACAGGGGGGTAATCAATGACAGGGGGGTGATCAGGGAGTCTATATGGGGTGATCACCACAGTCATTGATCACGCCCCTGTAAGGCTCCATTCAGACGTCCGTGTGCGTTTTGCGGATCCGATCCATCTATCAGTGGATCCGTAAAAATCATGCGGACGTCTAAATGGAGCTTTACAGGGGGGTGATCAATGACAGGGGGGTAATCAATGACAGGGGGGTGATCAGGGAGTCTATATGGGGTGATCAGGAGTGATCAAGGGTGAATAAGGGGTTAATAAGTGACGGGGGGGGGGGGTGTAGTGTAGTGTGGTGCTTGGTGCAACATAATACTGAGCTACCTGTGTCCTCTGGTGGTCGATCCAAACAAAGGGGACCACCAGAGGACCAGGTAGCAGGTATATTAGACGCTGTTATTAAAACAGCGTCTAATATACCTGTTAGGGGTTAAAAAAATCACATCTCCAGCCTGCCAGCGAACGATCGCCGCTGGCAGGCTGGAGATCCACTTTCTTACCTTCCGTTCCTGTGAGCGCGCGCGCCTGTGTGCGCGCGTTCACAGGATATCTCGGCCATCGCGAGAGGACGCGCCGGCGCGTCCACTCGGAATGAATCAACCACCTCCAGGACGCGTCTGTGCGTACAGCGGTCCGGAGGTGGTTAAAAAAATAATAATAATTAAAATGTAATTTCCAGGAACGGATTCCGTATAAAACGGATGACATACGTAATGACATCCGAATGTCTTCCGTTTTTTGCGGATCCATTGACTTTGCATTGTACCAGGATCCGATTTTTCAGGAAAAGAATAGGACATGTTTTATATTTAAACGGACATGCGGAACGGAACAACGGAAACGAACAGCACACATTGTGCTGTCCGTTTTTTTCCAGGACCCATTGAAAATGAATGGGTCCAGATCTGGTCCAGATCTGTTCCTGAAAAAACGGAACAGATCAGGAAAGAAAAAACGGACGTGTGAATGGACCCTAATAGGCCTTCGTTAGATCCGGTAAGATCAAGTGGTTTCAACGTTAGATCTCATATAATTACAGAGATATTTCACATAAAAATACAGATATTAGGTAGTATTAAATAGGGGGGCTAGCCCCCCCACATGCAATTTTCTGGTAAACTTTGATGCAGACTAATAGGCCTTCATTAGATCCGGTAAGATCAAGTGGTTTCAACGTTAGATCTTATTTAATTACAGAGATATTTCACATAAAAATACAGATATTAGGTAGTATTAAATAGGGGGGCTAGCCCCCCCACATGCAATTTTCTGGTAAAATTTGATGCAGACTAAAAGGCCTTCGTTAGATCCGGTAAGATCAAGTGGTTTCAACGTTAGATCTCATATAATTATAGAGATAAAAATATTTGGTATTACGTCAGGGGGGCTAGCCCCCCACATGCAATTTTCTGGTAAAATTTGATGCAGACTAATAGATCTGCATAAGATCCGGTAAGATCAAGTGGTTTCAACGTTAGATCTCATATAATTACAGAGATATTATGGATATTTGGTATTACGTCAGGGGGGGCTAGCCCCCCCACATGAAATTTTCTGGTAAAATTTGATGCAGACTAATAGGCCTTCGTTAGATCCGGTAAGATCAAGTGGTTTCAACGTTAGATCTCATTTAATTAAAGAGATATTTCACATAAAAATACAGATATTAGGTAGTATTAAATAGGGGGGCTAGCCCCCCCACATGCAATTTTCTGGTAAAATTTGATGCAGACTAACCGGATCTAACGAAGGCCTATTAGTCTGCATCAAATTTTACCAGAAAATTGCATGTGG
Source organism: Bufo bufo (assembly GCF_905171765.1). Classification (NCBI taxonomy): domain Eukaryota; kingdom Metazoa; phylum Chordata; class Amphibia; order Anura; family Bufonidae; genus Bufo; species Bufo bufo. Next base: position 313,670,224 of record NC_053389.1, read on the forward strand.
GGGGGGGCTAGCCCCCCTATTTAATACTACCTAATATCTGTATTTTTATGTAAAATATCTCTGTAATTAAATGAGATCTAACGTTGAAACCACTTGATCTTACCGGATCTAACAAAGGCCTAAAAGATCAAGTGGTTTCAACGTTAGATCTCATATAATTATAGAGATAAAAATATTTGGTATTACGTCAGGGGGGGCTAGCCCCCCACATGCAATTTTCTGGTAAAATTTGATGCAGACTAATAGGCCTTCGTTAGATCCGGTAAGATCAAGTGGTTTCAACGTTAGATCTCATATAATTACAGAGATATTTCACATAAAAATACAGATATTAGGTAGTATTAAATAGGGGGGCTAGCCCCCCCACATGCAATTTTCTGGTAAAATTTGATGCAGACTAATAGGCCTTCGTTAGATCCGGTAAGATCAAGTAGTTACAACATTAGATCTCATATAATTACAGAGATATTATGGATATTTGGTATTACGTCAGGGGGGGCTAGCCCCACAACATGCAATTTTCTGGTAAAATTTGATGCAGACTAATAGGCCTTCGTTAGATCCGGTAAGATCAAGTGGTTTCAACGTTAGATCTCATTTAATTACAGAGATATTTCACATAAAAATACAGATATTAGGTAGTATTAAATAGGGGGGCTAGCCCCCCCACATGCAATTTCCTGGTAAAATTTGATGCAGACTAATAGGCCTTCGTTAGATCCGGTAAGATCAAGTGGTTTCAACGTTAGATCTCATTTAATTACAGAGATATTTCACATAAAAATACAGATATTAGGTAGTATTAAATAGGGGGGCTAGCCCCCCCACATGCAATTTCCTGGTAAAATTTGATGCAGACTAATAGGCCTTCGTTAGATCCGGTAAGATCAAGTGGTTTCAACGTTAGATCTCATTTAATTACAGAGATATTTCACATAAAAATACAGATATTAGGTAGTATTAAATAGGGGGGCTAGCCCCCCCACATGTAATTTCCTGGTAAAATTTGATGCAGACTAATAGGCCTTCGTTAGATCCGGTAAGATCAAGTGGTTTCAACGTTAGATCTCATTTAATTACAGAGATATTTAACATAAAAATACAGATATTAGGTAGTATTAAATAGGGGGGCTAGCCTCCCCACATGCAATTTTCTAGTAAAATTTGATGCAGACTAATAGGCCTTCGTTAGATCCGGTAAGATCAAGTGGTTTCAACGTTAGATCTCATTTAATTACAGAGATATTTCACATAAAGACGCAGATATTAGGTAGTATTAAATAGGGGGGCTAGCCCCCCCACATGTAATTTCCTGGTAAAATTTGATGCAGACTAATAGGCCTTTGTTAGATCCGGTAAGATCAAGTGGTTTCAACGTTAGATCTCATAGAAATACAGAGATATTATGGATATTTGGTATTACGTTAGGGGGGGCTAGCCCCCCTATTTAATACTTCCTAATATCTGTGTTTTCATTTGAAAAATCTCTGTAATTATATGAGATCTAACGTTGAAACCACTTGATCTTACCGGATCTAATGCAGATCTATTAGTCTGAATCAAATTTTACCAGAAAATTGCATGTGGGGGGCTAGCCCCCCCTGACGTAATACCAAATATTTTTATCTCTATAATTATATGAGATCTAACGTTGAAACCACTTGATCTTAGCGGACCTAATGCAGATCTATTAGTCTGAATCAAATTTTACCAGAAAATTGCATGTGGGGGGGCTAGCCCCCCTATTTAATACTACCTAATATCTGTATTTTTATGTGAAATATCTCTGTAATTATATGAGATCTAACGTTGAAACCACTTGATCTTACTGGATCTAACAAAGGCCTATTAGCCTGAATGAAATTTTACCAGAAAATTGCATGGGGGGGGGGGGGCTAGCCCCCCCTGATGTAATTCCAAATATCCATAATATCTCTGTAATTATATGAGATCTAACGTTGAAACCACTTTTCTTACCCGATTTAACAAAGGCCTATTAGTTTGCATCAAATTTTACCTGAAAATCGCATGTGGGGGGGCTAGCCCCCCCTGACGTAATACCAAATATCCATAATATCTCTGTAATTATATGAGATCTAACGTTGAAACCACTTGATCTTACCGGATCTAACGAAGACCTATTAGTCTGCATCAAATTTTACCAGAAAATTGCATGTGGGGGGGCTAGCCCCCCTATTTAATACTACCTAATATCTGTATTTTTATGTGAAATATCTCTGTAATTAAATGAGATCTAACGTTGAAACCACTTGATCTTACCGGATCTAACGAAGGCCTATTAGTCTGCATCAAATTTTACCTGAAAATCGCATGTGGGGGGGCTAGCCCCCCCTGACGTAATACCAAATATCCATAATATCTCTGTAATTATATGAGATCTAACGTTGTAACCACTTGATCTTACCGGATCTAACGAAGGCCTGTTAGTCTGCATCAAATTTTATTAGAAAATTGCATTTGGGGGGCTATCTCCCCCCTGACGTAATACCAAATATCCATAATATCTCTGTAATTATATGAGATCTAACGTTGAAACCACTTGATCTCACCGGATCTAACGAAGGCCTATTAGTCTGCATCAAATTTTACCTGAAAATTGCCCTACTTTACACATTTCAGCCATATCCAGCTGCATTATTTCACACCCCTTGTTTTAAAAGTTGGTAAAAATAGAAAATTGTGCATTAAAATAGACAGGAAATTGGTCTCCTGCCCACACCCACTTCCCTAAACAATGTACTACTGTGTGTGTGTGTATGTATGTGTATATATAATTTATATATTTATATTGTGGCTGCTGTCCTTCACCCTGTTAAACTACTAAACCTAAGTATCTGGTTATAGTACATCTAAAATGTATTAGCAAACATTCAGACTGCAGATTCTGCACAAAAAAATCTAAATTTACAATACAATGTAACTGAATGGAGTTTCACAGAACCCCATTTGCATACAGCAGATTTTAATGATGCAGATTTGAGGACGTTCCAATAAACCGCATGCCTAGTAACACATTTTTACTGCAATTATCCCCTTTGAAATGGGTGGAAACTGCATACAAATTTGCCACAAACCAGTTGTTTGGGCTTCAAGGAAAGATCAACGAGCAGTATACGTCCCAATATTACACAGGGATGGCAATGTGACAGTCATATTACATTCTGCCATAGAGTACATTATGGTTGGAAAAAAATAGCTTCTTAATGGGATTAACAAATTTACGTTTTTCACTCCCAGCCTTTCTAGGGCCATACCTTTTTTATATTTTTTATTATTCCATTCACATGGCCATATGAGGGCTTGTTTTTTGCGTGACAAGTTGCACTTTCTAATTCCACCATTTAATATTGCATACGATATAGTGGAGAGATGGAAAATAATTAGAAAAAAATGCCATCCTGAAACTGTTATATGGGTTTTGTTTTTATGGCGTTCCCTATATGGTAAAATTGACCAGTTACTTTTATTCGAAAGGTCAGTACGACTGTGGTGATGCCACATATAGTTTTTCTTGCGTTTTTATACTGAGGAAAAAAAAAAAAAAAGCTTGAAGAAATTTTTTTTCTTTTCGTCACCATAGTCTGACCAATTTTTTTTTTTTGTATTTATGTGTATGGAGCTGTGTGGGGGCTAATTTTTTGCTGGGCAATCTGTACTTTTAATTGACACTATCTTGGGGTGTGTATGACTTTCTGATCACTTTTTAGTTATTTTTTTGTTTGAGGAGGAGACCAAAAAAAGGCGAATCAGCCATTTTTGTCGTTTTCCATATGAGAGAAATATTTTAATTGTATGGGTGTTTTCGGACATGGCGATGGCCATAATGTGTTTTTTTTTTCTGTTTTTTTTATTCTGTAACAAGCAGTCATTAGATTGCTTCTCTCATACACTACAATGCATTAGCATTGGAGTGTATGAGAAATACACTGTATTCCTATGGAACCCAGAGGCAGGGGCCCCATAGGAACAAATGTGAGGCAGCTTCAGTTCATTCCAGAGAACTGGAGCTGCCGCATAATGTATCCGGCTCACCCAGTCTCTACCGCCAGGAGCCAGTGCACACCCAGAAGTGCGCGCATTCAGATTCCATGGTCATGTTTGACCACAGCATCTGAAGGATTAAATGTCAGCTGTATGAAACAGCAGGCACCTGGAGGCTATGGTGCCTGCCACGCTCGTGAGCAGGTGCTATCTTTAAAGTCCCGGCCAGCGCCGTACATGTACGCCACTGGTTGGGAAGGGGTTAAAAGTACATCTTCACAGGGCAAAAAACTGTATTTGCCAACAAAGACTTGCTTTGAGTAAATCTGCGGAGTTTTACAGAACCAAAAATCCATGGATAGGGATGAGCGAACTTCTGTTTTCAAGTTTAGCGTCCAAGGTTCAGGTTATTTAAGAATTCCGTTATGGATTCTGCAACCACAAACCATAAGTTATGGTCCGTGGTAACGGAATCCATAACTGAATTCTTGGATAACCCGAACCTTAGATGCCGAACTTGAAAACAGAAGGTCGCTCAACACTATCCATGGAATTTAGATCTGCAGCATGTCAGTTTATGCTGCAGATTTCACACTTTGCAAGTTGTGGTAAATGCCCCCCAAATCTAGACCAGAAAATCTCAGCATTTTGATGTGATGACATTTGCAGTATGGGCAAATACACTACTCCATTGAAATACAGGAGAAAAACAGGGCACATCATTAGGAACAGAATTTTGTGAGCTAAAGGAATGATCTACTGAGAGGCCGGATACAAGACTAGAAACCACGTTTACCTAGGTGTGCAGCAAGCCCCTGAGGAGCTAGTGCTGGGGATGGGAGTGGCAGTGGCTCTGATGAGATATTGTCATGATGTACTCTCTCCTGCTGTTGCTCCCTGGGAGTCGCTGGTGTAGTAGTACAAAGGGCCCCTCCTGGCTGAGTGACAAAGTAGAAGCTCCAGCTGGTGCGAGTCGCAGTGGCAGAACATGTTCTCTGGCTACTCTTAACTCCTCCAGAAGCTCCATCACTTCAGTCCCAGATCATGGAAGACCACTCTGAATGAGGTCACCTCACTTCTATGTTTGCCATCACGTGGCAAACCTCTCTCACTCCACAAGGCTTCCATTCTCCCTTCATGTGAGCTGCAAGGCCAGGCCTTGGGATGCAGAGTCCCTTTTTCCCGCTCTTTTGCTGGGCGGAATAGTCTTCTTTTTTTTCTTTTTTTTTTTCTTCTCTTCACAGGAAGTGGGTCCTCAGTACATGAGGCACAGAAATCAAAGATTCCCACTTTTGCAGCAAAGTCCTTGTTTCACTTGAACACAACAATACAGTCACTTTAGAGGTCTTACACATCAACTTGGCCAATTGTTAGCAAGGCACGGAGATCCATCCTGTTAGTGAAGCCAAATTATGCATCAAGCACCTGAGAGAGCCAGAGCAGAGGATGGGCGTGGTAGTGGCCCCACAATGCGCTCCCTCAGGCCGTCACTCCTTGGGGGATAAGTGCTGTGAAAAAAGGTGCAAGGAATGAGTCCAGAAGTAAAAGTACAAAGGTCTCTCTTTCCTAAATGCAAGAAGAGAGCAATGCTACATCCAGCAGTAGTTTGTACACTGTGCAAAGGTATGGTGGCTGACAATGGCGCTCTGAGTATACAGGGAGTGCAGAATTATTAGGCAAGTTGTATTTTTGAGGATTCATTTTATTATTGAACAACAACCATGTTCTCAATGAACCCAAAAAACTCATTAATATCGAAGCTGAATATTTTTGGAAGTAGTTTTTAGTTTGTTTTTAGTTTTAGCTATTTTAGGGGGATATCTGTGTGTGCAGGTGACTATTACTGTGCATAATTATTAGGCAACTTAACAAAAAACAAATATATACCCATTTCAATTATTTATTTTTACCAGTGAAACCAATATAACATCTCAACATTCACAAATATACATTTCTGACATTCAAAAACAAAACAAAACAAATTAGTGACCAATATAGCCACCTTTCTTTGCAAGGACACTCAAAAGCCTGCCATCCATGGATTCTGTCAGTGTTTTGATCTGTTCACCATCAACATTGCGTGCAGCAGCAACCACAGCCTCCCAGACACTGTTCAGAGAGGTGTACTGTTTTCCCTCCTTGTAAATCTCACATTTGATGATGGACCACAGGTTCTCAATGGGGTTCAGATGAGGTGAACAAGGAGGCCATGTCATTAGATTTTCTTCTTTTATACCCTTTCTTGCCAGCCACGCTGTGGAGTACTTGGACGCGTGTGATGGAGCATTGTCCTGCATGAAAATCATGTTTTTCTTGAAGGATGCAGACTTCTTCCTGTACCACTGCTTGAAGAAGGTGTCTTCCAGAAACTGGCAGTAGGACTGGGAGTTGAGCTTGACTCCATCCTCAACCCGAAAAGGCCCCACAAGCTCATCTTTGATGATACCAGCCCAAACCAGTACTCCACCTCCACCTTGCTGGCGTCTGAGTCGGACTGGAGCTCTCTGCCCTTTACCAATCCAGCCACGGGCCCATCCATCTGGCCCATCAAGACTCACTCTCATTTCATCAGTCCATAAAACCTTAGAAAAATCAGTCTTGAGATATTTCTTGGCCCAGTCTTGTTTCAGCTCGTTTCAGCTTGTGTGTCTTGTTCAGTGGTGGTCGTCTTTCAGCCTTTCTTACCTTGGCCATGTCTCTGAGTATTGCACACCTTGTGCTTTTGGGCACTCCAGTGATGTTGCAGCTCTGAAATATGGCTAAACTGGTGGCAAGTGGCATCTTGGCAGCTGCACGCTTGACTTTTCTCAGTTCATGGGCAGTTATTTTGCGCCTTGGTTTTTCCACACGCTTCTTGCGACCCTGTTGACTATTTTGAATGAAACGCTTGATTGTTCGATGATCACGCTTCAGAAGCTTTGCAATTTTAAGAGTGCTGCATCCCTCTGCAAGATATCTCACTATTTTTGACTTTTCTGAGCCTGTCAAGTCCTTCTTTTGACCCATTTTGCCAAAGGAAAGGAAGTTGCCTAATAATTATGCACACCTAATATAGGGTGTTGATGTCATTAGACCACACCCCTTCTCATTACAGAGATGCACATCACCTAATATGCTTAATTGGTAGTAGGCTTTCGAGCCTATACAGCTTGGAGTAAGACAACATGCATAAAGAGGATGATGTGGTCAAAATACTCATTTGCCTAATAATTCTGCACGCAGTGTATAGCCAGCAAATGTCTCTCGCTATTGATTCTCTTGCTAACAGCAATATGTTGGCACTTGGGGCTCTAGGTGTCCACTTGTGAAATGCAGGCTTTTAAGTGCACATGTCCTGAACTGTGGTGATGGATATCTTCACATGTTTTCCCTCACCTGCAGTAGAGTCTGCATAGCTGTAGTGCTGATCACTCTGCTGACTGTAAATGCTGTAGCTTGCAGAAATTCTTGTGATCTGGCACCCTGCGGTCTCCTGGAGTAGTGGTCCTCAGAGATGAGCTCAACCTCTAGTCCAAAAGTCCCTTGGAGAGGGAAATGATGGACATGCTGCCCCACGCCAGGCTTCCCAAACTTACTCTCCCTCCTGACAGGAAGTCGGACCAACACACACTTATCAAGATGAATGAGTGGTTAGCTCCATTCCCAGTGCCACCCAGGGTTTCTGGGGTACCGCAGGTGTGCCTCAGAAACATTGCTTCTAGGTGTGAATACTGTACTTAAAGGGGTTGTTCGCCTTATATAATCGTCCCAGTACCCCCAAATGTGATAAAATAATAAAAGAACATATACCCACCACCTATTTAACTGCTGTTTCCAGTGCTATTGCTCCAGTCTGTACCTCAGTCGGTGGTGACATAGATGTATGCTGTATGTGACCACTGCAGCCAATCACTGACCTCAGCAGTCCAGTGCTGTATATGGCTGCATCACTACTGCGGGCGTTAAACTGGAGCTGAGGAAAGGAGCAGGAGCAGGAGCACTGGAAGCGGTGGAGACTAAGTTGTAAGTTCATTTTTTTTATTTATTATTTCATCACATTTCAGGTCCCTGATGAGGTTTACATATAAATCGGACAACCCCTTAAAGGCAACATTTCCTACATTGGTTGGTCTGGCCCTGGTAGATTAGTTAGTAGACCCAGTGTGGACAAAATCTTCTCTACACATAACGAAGTACTCTACAGGAGGATGTTGCACTGCATTGAGCAGGCCAGCAGGAGGCGTTGTGTAAGTCAAAGCATTTCATGTACTATGTATCTCTCAGCATATTGTTCCTTGGAGGAGTTCTATTCACCCAGACAAAAATCATATTACAGAAAATTATGGAAGCGACTACTATTCTAATGTGCACACTTCAATGATGAATTCCCTAATTTTTCCAAGTTGCACGACTACATATGATGAATACACAACACAGAGATCATGAATTGTATCACTAGACAAAGAAGCGAGTTCATAAATCATATGGCTGCATTCTGACTCAACAGAGTAGCTCATTGACTTCCTGCCACTGATTGAGTCCTGACGTCTGTCTTCCGGACACTGTATAGTCCAGGAAATGGGAAGTTCTGTTTGACCTGAGATAAGTAGGCAGCTGTGAGCCAGTAGCCAGCATATTAGCTAACAAAGAACCTGCAACCAATTTGATTTTCCATTGTTTAGATGGCGGAGAATATACAGCACAGACTTCAAGGGTGACGGTCTATATACAATGACTAGAGTCAGTGTCAGTTCACAGGTCCACTTTGTATAAAGCTAAATCTCCAGTGAAATGAGGTAGGAACTTGCAAAGTGATGGCTAAGAGTTAGAGGGAGCTCCCGTATCACATAAATAATGGGTCTACATATTCTCATAAGTTTTACTCTATTTCTGTAAATGTTCAGTAGGTGATATTTCTCAAAAATAAAACTGATGAAGGACCTGTCAATTGCAGCATTTTTCCTGCATTTTTTTAACCGGTATTATATGTATTTATATATTACTAGCAGAAGGACCCGGCTTTGCACGGGTATATTTAATCTATTTCTTTTAATGTTTGTGTGTGTTGTTAAAAGATATTGACAGAATCCCCCATAACAGTGTCATCCACAGCGCCCTGCCCCTTCAAAGCTGACCTACAGCAGTGAAGAAAAATGGCTGGGTTGTTATGGAAACCTGGTGTAAAACTGTGTGTATATGGAGACTAAGGGCCTGCGAGCTTCTATTGATAAGGGTCATGTGACCAGGCTTCTATTGGCTAATGCATTTTTGGGGAAAATCTCATGCAGGGATGTCCTTTTGAACAGCTCACTCTCATACAGCAGCACTGTGCTGTCTGAGCGTGAGCTGCAGGGAGAAAGTCACCATCTCCCCGACCCTTGAAGTGGACAGAAGTAGATTTTTATCTTCATTTTTTCAATCCCTGTCGGCTGAGGAGTGGGAAAGGGCATGGCCTAACCAGATTGGGGCGTAACTTAGTGGGTCCTCGGGGTGGGGTTTTTAAGTCAATCTTTTGAGGGTGGCCTGAATGGCCACCCTACCTGCCCCCTGAACTGTCACCTCCACAGCATTCCGCTCCCTTAACAGTGTCATCTACAGCGCCCTGCCCCTTTAAAGCGGACCTGCAGCAGTGAAGAAAAATGGCTGGGTTGCTTTGGAAACCTGGTGTAAAACTGTGTGTATGTGGAGACTAAGAACCTGCGAGCTTCTATTGGCTGATAAGGGACATGTGAGCGTGTGTATGGCAGTTGGGATATGAAGAGAAAGACCTGCAGGCTTCTATTGGCTAATGTAGGTCATGAGATTTGCCATATTTGCATTTTTGGGGAATATCTCAGTAACGGTACATGCTAGAGAGCTGTGACCCCCACAAAATTTATTTCCAGGTATCAAGGGATGTGTATACCAAGTTTAGTTGAAATCAGTGGTTGCGTTTTTGAGTGATCGCAGAACATACATACATATATACGTCCTTCTTTATACACTGCTCAAAAAAATAAAGGGAACATAAAAATAACACATCCTAGATCTGAGTTAATTAAATATTCTTCTGAAATACTTTGTTCTTTACATAGTTGCATGTGCTAACAACAAAATCACACAAAAATTAAAAAATGTAAATCACATTTTTCAATCCATGGAGGTCTGGATTTGGAGTCACACTCAAAATTAAAGTGGAAAAACACACTACAGGCTGATCCAACTTTGATGTAATGTCCTTAAAACAAGTCAAAATGAGGCTCAGTAGTGTGTGTGGCCTCCACGTGCCTGTATGACCTCCCTACAATGCCTAAGCATGCTCCTGATGAGGTGGCCGACGGTCTCCTGAGGGATCTCCTCCCAGACCTGGACTAAAGCATCTGCCAACTCCTGGACAGTCTGTGGTGCAACGTGACGTTGTGGATAGAGCGAGACATGATGTCCCAGATGTGCTCAATTGGATTCAGGTCTGGGGAACGGGCGGGCCAGTCCATAGCATCAATGCCTTCGTCTTGCAGGAACTGCTGACACACTCCAGCCACATGAGGTCTAGCATTGTCTTGCATTAGGAGGAACCCAGGGCCAACCGCACCAGCATATGGTCTCACAAGGGGTCTGAGGATCTCATCTCGGTACCTAATGGCAGTCAGGCTACCTCTGGTGACCAAAGAAATGCCACCCCACACCATTACTGACCCAATGCCAAACCGGTCATGCTGGAGGATGTTGCAGGCAGCAGAACATTCTCCATCGCATCTCCAGACTCTGTCACGTCTGTCACATCTGTCACATGTGCTCAGTGTGAACCTGCTTTCATCTGTGAAGAGCACAGGGCGCCTGCGGCGAATTTGCCAATCTTGGTGTTCTCTGGCAAATGCCAAACGTCCTGCACGGTGTTGGGCTGTAAGCACAACCCCCACCTGTGGACGTCGGGCCCTCATATCACCCTCATGGAGTCTGTTTCTGACCGTTTGAGCAGACACATGCACATTTGTGGCCTGCTGGAGGTCATTTTGCAGGGCTCTGGCAGTGCTCCTCTTGTTCCTCCTTGCACAAAGGCGAAGGTAGCGGTCCTGCTGCTGGGTTGTTGCCCTCCTACGGCCTCCTCCACGTCTCCTGATGTACTGGCCTGTCTCCTGGTAGCGCCTCCATGCTCTGGACACTACACTGACAGACACAGCAAACCTTCTTGCCACAGCTCGCATTGATGTGCCATCCTGGATAAGCTGCACTACCTGAGCCACTTGTGTGGGTTGTAGACTCCGTCTCATGCTACCACTAGAGTGAAAGCACCGCCAGCATTCAAAAGTGAATTTGAGGAGAAAGAGAAATGGGTTATTGGTTGCTCACCTGATCACTGCAATGTATAGGTGCTCTGGTTCTGGACTGATTCACCCAATCAGGAGGGTAGTTAATAACAATAAGCATATATAATGGAGAACCGGCACTCTACATCTATCAAGGTGCTAAAGAAGCAATATACACAGATGATGGTATAAAATATATATTTATTTTTAGAAGGGTAGGTTTGGGGGTGGGGAGTAGGAATAAATATTCTGAAATTATAGAGGTGCTGGGAAAAATAAAGTCCACAAGAAAAAATATTGATTTGCAGTATGCGGCAGTGGGAATGCAGATGCACAGTAAAAAATGTTTGTGGAGGGTATGACAATACTGTGATTGTCCAGTGGTGATTACCCCCTTTCAATTGGTAGCTATGTCCATTAGTTGTATAATCCGTTAAAAAATATACCACGTGGACAAGGTAATGTGAGAAGTATAAAATATATAAAATATGGGTAGAGCAATAAAAAGCAAGGAGTATCCAGTGAACAATATGCGAAAAAATATAAAAAAATATATATATAAAAATATATGCGAAAAAAAGTAAATGGTATATCAGTCGGGTGCTGTGCTTCAGTGTGGCGTCCCACACATTTAGTGAAGACTGCGCCCTGACTGTTTTACCTTCTTTGTGGGGTATGGATCTCCTGGCTATTGGAGCAGCCTTACAGCGCTCAGCGTTGTCTGTTTCCCGGTCTTCTCGGCGTGCCGCGTGTGTGTGACGTCACTTCTCAGGCGACTCGCGTCTCTGCCGGGTGCAGTGTTGGGATCTTCGCTGGTAATGTGTTTTCGATCCAGGGGATTTGGATGTGGTCGGTGGTGTGGAAGCGCTTCCAAAGTGAGGTTCTTGGCAGGTTTCTAGAGGGGAGTCACCAGACGCGTTTCGAAGGACTGAGCTGCCTTCTTCATCAGTGGTAGCCCTCTGACTGCCGTTATCCTGCCTTTTATGCCGCCCGTGGGTCTTTCTAAAGACCTGGACTGGATCTCATTTTCTATGGTACAGACTTTTTGGGTATGAGGGTTCCATCAAAAACCTGGTTGAGTACTATTGTCCTATGTTCTTTTATGTGCAATTGTTTTCTTTTCTTTTCTTTTTCTGCTGCGGTTGACGGTTTGGTGTGTGTGCTGGTTGCGGGTTCTGTAGTGATTTTGCGTTTTTTTCAGTGTTCGTCTTTGCTGCGGTATCGCTGCGTTATCCTCCGATGCTTGTATTACCGCTGTATTTTCCTGGTGGTTAGTTCTTTACTGGTTTCTGTTGGGCTCTGAATGCTGTGTATTTTTTCTGCGGTGTTTTATTTATTTGTTGTTGTGTGTTTGATTTTTTATGGATTTGGGTGCATTTCGAGGTGCTGGTATGTGGTGATCTATTTTGGAGATGTGTGTGTGTGTTCCTCCAGTGCCATTGTGTATCTAAGTGCGTTTTTTGGTGCGGTTTTTTGCTGGTGCGTTTTTGGTGCGGTTTTTTTGCTGGTGCGTTTTTGGTGCGGTTTTAGTGCGTTTATTGGTGTGTCTTTGTATTTGGGGGTATTGGGGATTTGTGGTGTTTTGGGGGTGGAATTAGTGTTAAAGGGGCCTAACGAGATTTTGGTTGCAGTGTTCGGATATGGTGTGTTTGGATGGGGGTGTGTTGTGTAGCATGGGGGTGATGTGTTCAGTGTGGGAATGGATAGTGTTGGCGGTGCTACATGTTTTGTCTAGTGTGATTGTGTTTTTGTGTTCGTTTTGTTTGGATCTGGTTATTATGTATTCTGTAGTGTGTAATTGGGATGTCTGGGAGTGCTTGTTAAGGTCTCTTGTGGTGCTGCTGTGGGGTTGTGTGGTTCAGTTTTGAGTTGTGTGTTTCTGTGTTTGTATTGTTTTTGTTTGGTCATTCCTGCGATGGTTGGTTTTCTGTGGGTTTATTTATTTCTTCTTTTTCTTCTTCTTTTTGCAGTGTCGGTAGGGTGGCGGCCACGTGTCAAGTGTCGGTAAGGGTGCTGGTAGACAGCCGGACGCCTACCGCTGGTCAAGTAGCGGCGGCCACTCTTTGTGGTAGTTTATAGAAATCCGAATAGTTCAAAGTCAGCGTTTAGGCCTCCTGGTATGATTGTGTTGAACTCAAAAATGAATTTTGATTCGATACGGGACATCTTGGCTATGTGGTTTCCTCCTCTCCAGTCTGTTTTTACCTTTTCCAGTGCTGCGAACGATAGTCCTGATGGGTCTTGTTTGTGGTGTGTTTTGAAGTGTTTGGAGAGTGAGTGGGTTTCAAATCCTTTTTTGATGTTGTTTATGTGTTCTGATATTCGTTTTTTTAGAGTTCTTTTTGTTCTGCCGATGTATTGTTTTTTGCAGGGACAGGTGATGATGTAAATTAAATTTGTGCTGCTGCAAGTGAGGAATTCTTTTATTTCGTGTTCTAGTGCCGTGGTTGTGGATTGTACTCTCTCGGTTTTTTTCTTAAATGTGGTGGTTTTACAATTGGAGCACTGATTGCATCTATAGAATCCTTTGAGGTTTTGCCATGTGTTTGTTGTGAGGTTGTGTTTTTTCTGTTGTGTTTTGACAGATGGCGCAATTTTCAGGCCTAGGTTTGGGGCCCTAGTGTATATGATGTGAGGTTTTGTGGAGATGGAAGGGCCTATCGTTTTGTCCTTTTGGATGTGGTGCCAATGGGTGTCGATAATTTTTTCAATATTTTTGTGTTGTGTACTGAAGGGTAATATTAATTTTGGGGTTTCATTTGTTTGTGTTTGTGCTGTCATTTTTTTCTGGGGCTTCTCATTGAAGAAAGAGGTTCTGTTTAGTTTTCTTACTTTGGTGAGGGATGTTTCTATTTTGTTTAGGGGGTACTCTTTTTCAATGAATTGTGTTTTTAGGGTCTCGGCTTCTTTCTCAAATGTGTCATCTTTTGTACAGTTGCGTCTCAGGCGTCTGAATTGGCTTTCAGGTATATTGTTTAGCCATCTTGGGAGGTGACAACTGGAGTAGAGGATGAAGCTATTTTTTGCTGTTGGTTTGTGGAAAGTGCAGCATGTGAGTTTATTGTCTTCTACTTTGATGTTTAGGTCCAGGAATTCTATTTCAGTTTTGTTTATGTTAGCTGTGAATTGTAGATTGATTTGGTTATTGTTTATTTCTTCCAGGAATATTTTTAAATCGGCCTCGCTTCTTTGCCAGATGAAGACCACGTCGTCGATATAACGTTTCCATAGCACCAGATCCGTCCCCAGCCGATGCTGTATATGGACATCCTCCCATTGTGACATGAAGAGGTTTGCATAGCTGGGGGCGAATCTGGTGCCCATGGCTGTGCCCCTGGTTTGTAGGTAGTAGGTGGAGTCAAAGGAGAAATAATTGTGTCCCAGAATTAGCTCAACACCCTCTGCTATGTAATTTATTTGTTCTTTTTTGAATTCCTTGCTTTTTTCTAATTGTGTAGTCAATGCTGCGATCCCATGTTTGTGGTCTATTGTTGTGTATAGTGACTGCACGTCTAGGGTGCCTAAGATCCAGTTGGGGTTGTAGTCTATGTTTTCCATTGTCTTAATTATCTGTGTGCTATCTTTGATGTATGTATCTGTGTTTTTGACAACCGGTTGGAGTAATCTGTCGATGTGTTGTGAAAGGTTTGATGTGAATGATCCTATACCGGAAATTATTGGACGGCCTGGGGGGTTCTCTAAACTTTTATGGACTTTGGGTAAACAGTAGAATATCGGAAGTCTTTGTGGTGTGTTTAAGATGAATTTTGCTTCTTGTTCAAGTAAAAAATTATTGTCTAGTCCTTTTTGACCAAAACATCAGCCAGGAAGCATAGGAACTGAGAAGTGGTCTGTGGTGACCACCTGCAGAACCACTCCTTTATTGGGGGTGTCTTGCAAATTGCCTATAATTTCCACCTGTTGTCTATCCCATTTGCACAACAGCATGTGAAATTCCTAAGTGGACAGTTTGATTTCACAGAAGTGTGATTGACTTGGAGTTACATTGTGTTGTTTAAGTGTTCCCTTTATTTTTTTGAGCAGTGTATATAGATTATTATATGATAGTATCTATGCTTTGTGAATGTGGTGGACACAGCAGAGGGCCCATGTACAAAAATGATATAGGAGCCCCTGCTTTTAAATGGGTTGGCCACCTTTTGGGGGGTGAGGTTGGCAAACCACCCTAGCTCCTAGACAGACATGCAAAAGGAAGCATACTTACCTGCTCCCACTGCTGGGTTCTGGCTAATTTGCTCCCAGGCCTCGGCTGCCATGCTCAGGACCCCTGCTCCTCTTGCATCATGTCAACTGGTCACGTGATGCAAGGAGGAAAGGTAAGCACTGCAGCTAGCAATTGGCTACAGCAGTGTCAAATTGGATGTTGACAGCGGGGAATCCGAGCAAGTTGAGGCCGGGGACCAAAGAAGCCAGGACTCAAGAGCAGGGAGCAGGTAAGTATTCTTCCCTTTGCAGGTCTGCCTATGAGAGGATGTTGCTCAAAACCCCTCAAAAGGTGGCCAACCCCTTTAAGATGGCTGTGGGTCCCCTTATCTACTGAGCCCCTGAGCAGTTCCTCAGATTGCACATACAAGTCCTGATCAAAAGTTTAAGACCACTTGAAAAATGGCAAAAAATCATATTTTACATTGTTGGATCTTAACAAGGTTCCAAGTAGAGCTTCAACATGCAACAAGAAGAAATGTGAGTGAGACAAAACATTTTATGAGCATTCAATTAATTGAAAATAACGATTAAACTGAAACAGGCTGTTTTTCAGCTGATCCAAATTTTAGGACCACATGCCTTTAAAAGGCCAAATCTGTGCAAAGATGTGGATTCATTGTCATTTTCTGCCAGGTAGTCACACGTTGTGATGGCAAAGGCAAAAAAACTCTCCCTTTTTGAACGTGGTCGGGTTGTTGAACTGCATAAGCAGGGTCTCTCACAGCGCGCCATCGCTGCTCAGGTGGGACGCAGTAAGACAGTCATTTGGAATTTCTTAAATGATCCTGAGGGTTATGGAACAAAAAAGTCAAGTGGAAGACCCAAATTTTTTTTATCAGCACTGAGCCGGAGGATCCAATTGGCTGTCTGTCAAGACACTGGACCATCTTCGACCCAAATTAAGGCCCTTACTGGTGCTGACTGGAGCCCCATAACCATCAGACGGCATCTGAGACTGAAGGGCTTCAAAAACAAAAAACGTCTTCAAAGACTTTGTCTCCTTGAACGCCACAGAACTGCTCGTTTGGACTTTGCAAGAGAGCACCAAACATAGGACTTTCAAAGGTGGAAGAAAGTTTTATTCTCTGATGAGAATTTTTTTTACCTTGATGGTCCTGATGGTTTCCAACGTTACTGGCATGACAAGCAGATCCCACCTGAGATGTTTTCTACACGCCACAGTGGAGGGGGCGCCATAATGGTCTGGGGTGCTTTTTCCATCAGTGGAACAATGGAGCTTCAGGAAGTGCAGGGGCGTCAAACGGCCGCTGGCTATGTCCAGATGTTGCAGAGAGCATTCCTCATGACTGAGGGCCCTCGTCTGTGTGGTAACGACTAGGTTTTTCAACAGGACAATGCTACAGTACACAATGCCCGCAGGACAAGGGACTTCTTCCAGGAGAATAACATCACTCTTTTGGCCCATCCTGCGTGTTCCCCTGATCTAAATCCAATTGAGAACCTTTGGGGATGGATGGCAAGGGATGTTTACAAAAATGGACAACAGTTCCAGACAGTAGATGGCCTTCGTGCGGCCGTCTTCACCACTTGGAGAAATGTTCCCACTCACCTCATGGAAACGCTTGCATCAAGCATGCCGAAACGAATTTTGGAAGTGATAAACAATAACGGCAGAGCTACTCATTACTGAGTTCATGTTTGGAAGTTGGATTTCTGTTTTGGGGGGGTTTAGTTTTTTTTTTGAGGTGTGGTCCTAAACTTTTGATCAGCTGAAAAACAGCCTGTTTCAGTTTATTCGTTGTTTTCATTAAATTGAATGCTCAAAAAATGTTTTGTCTCACTCCTATTTCTTCTTGTTGCATGTTGAAGCTCTACTTGGACCCTTGTTAAGATCCAGCCCTGCTAAATATGATTTTTTGCCATTTTTCACGTGGTCTTAAACTTTTGATCAGGACTGAATGTCTGTCCATGAACAGTTTACAGCATTATTGTTATCAATGGCTGCCTGGGGCTCTGTTACTGAGCTCTTGTTCAACTGTTCTCACTGTCTAAGGCCTCATGCATATGGCCGCATAAAAAAAGGGGAACGGCACTTGGATGTCATCCGTGTGTTGTCCACATCCATGAGGCTCTTCCACAAATTATAGAACACATCCCATTCTGTTTTATGAACAAGAATAGGCACTTCTATAACAGGTAACGAGAAAAGTGCTCACTGTAAAATATATATAGTCATGTGCATGCAGCCTAACTTAAATGGGTATTCCCATCACAATGGTCACTTTTAAATCTGTTAATGATTTGAGAGTGATCATTTTTGTAAATACATTTTATTATCCAATTCCCACCCTTTTTGAGAAAATAAGTCCCCTCTTACCTGATCGTTTTCTTTTGTCTCTCCTGGTTAAGGCCACCACTCGCCTGTCGAATCCTGTGGCTGCGCTTGCGCAGAAGACTGAATATTTTCTCCCGGCTGGGCCGCGCAATGTTCAGAACGCGCACGCCGGCGGGCATGCGCCATGATGACTTCTTCCTGGCCTGTATAATACAGAGCCGCGCACACACACGCCAGCTCTGTACTATACAGGCCAGGAATAAGTCACCATGGCGCATGCGTGGCGGCGTGCACGTTCAGAACATTGTGCGGCCCGGCCGGAAGAAAATATTCAGTCTTCTGCGCAAGCGCGGCCCGGCCGGCAGAAGACATCAATCAAGCCCAGCCAAATCCAGGAAGTAAACGTCGCGCTTGCCGCAGGTAAGTATGAAAACTGCTGATGGGAATACCCCTTTAAACAAGATCTGACAGTAGGGTCAAACCTATTAAACCAGACATAAGGCCTAGTAGGGTTGATCCTATTGAGTATTCATGTGGAACAATTTTCAAGATATAGCCATTTTTATTGATAAAGAAATGAGTTCATTGGTGCATCGGGAAGGAGGGGGGCTTATTGAGCCACTCGACACACCACATCTTTACCTCCCTGCAACGCCTGACACTCCCCCATTTCCCTTGATTCACAGGGCCAGTCTCTGTAATCCTGTACATGTACTTTATGGTTCCATTTTTAATTATTTTCAAGAGCTCTACTTGTTAGTCAATGACAATATTTAAAAGGGTTTTCTGAGACTTTTATACTAATGACCTAGCCTTTTGACAGGCCATCAGTATCTGATTGGTTGGGGGACCCCCGCCAATCAGCTGTTTGAGAAGGTACTGGTGCTGTGCTTTTCTCTCAGCTCACCAAGCACAGCGCCGTACATTGACCGCCAGTGCACAGGACGCCATGTGACCAATGAATGCGATGTGATGACCTTAGAACATGCAGATATACACTCACCTAAAGAATTATTAGGAACACCATACTAATATGGTGTTGGACCCCCTTTTGCCTTTAGAACTGCCTTAATTCTACGTGGCATTGATTCAACAAGGTACTGATAGCATTCTTTAGAAATGTTGGCCCATATTGATAGGATAGCATCTTGCAGTTGATGGAGATTTGAGGGATGCACATCCAGGGCACGAAGCTCCCGTTCCACCACATCCCAAAGATGCTCTATTGGGTTGAGATCTGGTGACTGTGGGGGCCATTTTTACTACAGTGAACTCATTGTCATGTTCAAGAAACCAATTTAAAATGATTCGAGCTTTGTGACATGGTGCATTATCCTGCTGGAAGTAGCCATCAGAAGATGGATACATGTTCTCATTCTGTTTACGCCAAATTCGCACTCTACCATTTGAATGTCTCAACAGAAATCGAGACTCACCAGGCAACATTTTTCCAGTCTTCAACAGTCCAATTTTGGTGAGCTCGTGCAAATTCTAGCCTCTTTTTCCTATTTGTAGTGGAGATGAGTGGTACCCGGTGGGGTCTTCTGCTGTTGTAGCCCATCCGCCTCAAGGTTGTGCGTGTTGTGGCTTCACAAATGCTTTGCTGCATACCTCGGTTGTAACGAGTGGTTATTTCAGTCAACGTTGCTCTTCTATCAGCTTGAATCAGTCGGCCCATTCTCCTCTGACCTCTAGCATCCACAAGGCATTTTTGCCCACAGGACTGCCGCATACTGGATGTTTTTCCCTTTTCACACCATTCTTTGTAAACCCTAGAAATGTTTGTGCGTGAACATCCCAGTAACTGAGCAGATTGTGAAATACTCAGACCGGCCGGTCTGGCACCAACAACCATGCCACGCTCAAAATTGCTTAAATCACCTTTCTTTCCCATTCTGACATTCAGTTTGGAGTTCAGGAGATTGTCTTGACCAGGACCACACCCCTAAATGCATTGAAGCAACTGCCATGTGATTGGTTGACTAGATAATTGCATTAATGAGAAATAGAACAGGTGTTCCTAATAATTCTTTAGATGAGTGTAGATATCAACCAAAAGCAGGCATACAGGTTACAGGGTAGCAGGCATACTCATTGCTGTTGTTTCCATATTGATGGTGGAGAAAAACATATTGAGGGGCATTGGAAAATACAATTCAAATTTCTTGGAGCTGAAGGAGATGAGGAAAAAGGGACATCTCGTGCCATTTCCTGTGTGTCAAGCCCAGACACCAACAGGGACCTATGGGAACAGCAGGTCCCTGGGGAATCGGTAAGGATGAGTATTGATTGTTTTATTTTTATTTTTTTTACGTTGTTCTGTGCACTTTGCAAAACATTTGGCCCACTGGCCAACCTCTTGAGGTTGTACCTCCAATTATTTACAAAAATTGCCAAATGTCCATGCTAAATATTATACAGTTTGGAAAGCAGGGGGTGGGTACTATATCCTTGGATCAACATCCAAATACCTGTGGACATATAGTACTTTCTGTGAGTCCTTTTGGAACAATGGAAACAGAGACTAATTGAGAAAAAAACAGACTGCAGGTGAAAGATCGGGGACTGGTGTTCCTTGGTCCCACCAGAAGAAATAATGCCAGTCCACACTCCACAAGAGCACAATGACTTTTAATTGCATTGTATCCTTTGCTATCTTTTAATTGCACATTATTATTGTGTTTCCCCCGATAATAAGCCCTAGCGCTATTTTGCAGGGTTTTTGGAGTAGGCTTAAAATATAAGCCCTACTCCAAAAATGAGCCCTAGATACAGCCGTATTTTATTTTATATAAAGGGAAGGTGGGGGAAATATGCGGGCTGCAGCAGCTTAGGAGCGCTCACTAATGGCTCCTGAACTGCCATGAATCTGTGGGCGGGCGGACGGGCAGAGCAGGCTTCAGGCTTCAGTGAATTAGCCTTCAGTGAAGCCGCCAGCCCGCGCATACATCGCGGCACTAAGCAGCACCTGACGGTGGACTGGCGGCTTCACTAAATGCTAAATTATGCTGGCAGCCTGCGCTTCCCTTCAGTTTCACTTTGGGCGGGCTGGCAGCTTCTCTGTATGCCCTGTACTGCCGCCAGCCCGCACGTTCTTACTTACATGAAGGAGGCAGCAGAAGCATCTCCTTCTCTCTGTTGCCTGGAGGAGCTCCCTAGATTTCTCCCGTGCCGTATCTGCTCTCCCTGGTACCGTAGATGGCTGCCTAGGTCCCTTCGGTAAGGACAGCTTAGGAGCAATATACGGTACCAGAATGAAAAATGTGTGGCAAATATGACTATAACCCCCCTCATCCATAGGAATGCACCCATGTACTGCAGTATATAAGAGCATTCCTATGGATGATGGGGGTTATAGTCATATTTAATATAAACACTGTCCAGGGACTGTTCTGTAATTGGCATGTGTCTATATAAAATATCTTCATGGAGCCAAAATAAGCCCTACCCCAATAATAAGCCCTAACCCTTTTTTCTGAGACAAAAATTATATAAGACCCTGTCTTATTTTCGGAGAAACACGGTATCAATATAGTTGCCATAGCCTTGAAATATAAATATCTTGGCCAGTCAGATGGGCTTGTTGGCACCACCCCATGGCACATGCTTCACTATTTCCATTAGCTGTAGTACCTATATAACTTCACTCAAACTTTTTTTGTACTTCTGAGATCCTACAATAGCTCACAAACAGAGGTTCCTCCAAGGTCATCATGTATCTGGGTCTAATAGTTTATATTTTACTTGAACAAGATAACCCAGGAGTCCGACATGGAGAATAGACTAAAAGGTCATTCAATGTTCAGCATCTTTGATGTCTGTGTTATTTCAGTTTGTACTGGGAATTCCTGACCACAGCGCCTATCTCTTCGGGACTCATTGCAAATTAAAACAAAACTCTGTGGTGGGAGAAGTCATCTTCTGGTTACCATTATCTGTTCTTATCTAGGTTCCTCCACTCCCCCTAGGCAGAGGAAAACACAGACTGCAGGAAGTTCTCTGTGCCTAAACTAAGGTGACATACAGGTGAATGATGTGTGCCTTGTAGTTTCCAAACTAATGTAATTGTATTTATGTAATAAATTTATTTCCTGTTGTTTATTTAGCGCTGATAAATTGGAGATTGATATACAGAGATTGCGATTACTCACATTAGTCCTTATCTTCAGAGGGGTTCCCAATCTGAACTCCCATTTTACACAGGCAAACACACAAGCCAATAATTGGGAACAAACCATTTGTTTGTACTGTACTGCAATCATTAATCCCCATATAGATCCATTGATGGTCGGCAGAACATTCCAGTTTAAACAGGGTAAAGTGCTACTAACAAAAGGTGATTTTAGGTGCCTCATGAAAAATGCAATAGTTTGCTCGTTTGTCTGGCGATTGGTGGCAACTTCCTATGGTCCCAATCCTTGGATCATAAAAAGGGCCCTAATTTTCCTATTGCAGACACATATGCACACTAAGGTCAATTTCACAGAAAGCCAGTTAAGCTTCATATGTATGTTTTGTGGAATATGGAAGGAAACTGGTGGAAATCCATGCAAACATAGAATATTTTTTTTCTATTAAAGGGCTTTTCTGGGCTTGTGTGTTGCGCTGTGGAGGGAAGATACCCTACTTAATACTTACCCCTTCATCACACCGTAGATTCCACCATCTTCTGCTGTGGATTGGCTGCAGGTGTGCCAACTAGCACACGAGGAGTGGAGAAGAGGGTGGTAGTGATAGTGGCTCTAGCTGCAATACCTACTGTGGGGTTTCGCTCTGGTAGACAGGATAAGCTGGCGCAGTATAGAGGCAACAAAAAGTTATTTGGATCAAACAGTTCAGTGTTTTATTCACACTTTAGGCAAGTGACAAAACAAGCAGTCAAAATCAAACAAAAAGTCACCTTGCAGTGTTGGTGATAATTCACACCATGCGGCAATTCTGCCTCAAATTGTCCTTGACCATAGCAGCACCAACCTGTTTTCACGCTAAATAGGTAGCAAGCCTTCATCCAGAAACAAGACTCCCAGATCCCAACACAGAGACACGGCTTCTGAGCCCAGCTGCCTATTTAAGGACAGCCAGGTGCTGCCAAAACCCGGACCGGCACTTAAAATCCAGTCCGGTATTTGACCTCAACTGGCTGTAACTCAGCCCAGCAGCACATGCTAGGAGGAAAATACCTGTTTTCCCAGACAAAACCTCTCACTGTGTCACATTCCCCCCCCCCCCTTCCTTTGTTCAACCCTGAGGGGGTGAACAAACGCCAGACAGTGTACCCGGGACAGGGCATCTGCGTTTCCCTGTAACCGGCCTGCCCTGTGTTCCACTGAAAACTTCAAGTTTTGTAGGGAGAGAAACCATCGGGTGACCCGGGCATTTCTGTCCTTTGCCTGGGTCATCCACTTAAGAGGGGAGTGGTCAGTAACTAGGCGGAATTTCATCCCAATAAATAATAGCGGAGAGATTCGAGTGCCCACTTGATAGCCAAGCACTCTCTCTCCACTGTACTATACCGGGTCCTGGCTGGGGTGAGCTTACGGCTGAGGAAGACAACGGGATGCTCCTCCCTGTTGACTTCCTGAGACAGTACAGCACCGAGGCCCACTTCTGTACTATAAACTCCCTTTTGAAGTCGGGCGTCACCAAAACTGGGGACCCGCACAGAGCCAACTTCAAAGCGGAGAAAGCCTCCTCCACCCAATCATCCCAGCGAACCATCATTGACTTGTGTCCCTTCAAGAGTCCTATCAAGAGTAGCAAAGTGGGGAACAAACCTCATGTAATAGCCCACCATTCCCAGGAATTAATTTATTTGCCTAGTAGTGACAGGTCGGGGCCAATTCCGTATCGTCTCTATTTTGTTCACTTGGAGTTTGATGACTCTGCTCTCAATGACATACCCCAGGTACGGTACTTAGTCTCTTCTAACCCTATCGCACATTTTTTGGGGTTAGCGGTTAGGCCAGCTTTCCGAAGGGAGTCCACTACAGCCTGCACTTTGGGTAGGTGACTTTCCCAGTCGGTACTGTGGATGACAATATCGTTCAGGTAAGCTGAAGCTTACCAACGATGTGGACGAAGCACGATGTACATTAGTCGCTGAAAAGTGGCGGGGGCGCCATGCAGACCAAAGGGTAAGACCTTATATTTATACAGCCCCTCGGGCGTGATGAAGGCAGTTTTCTTTTTGGCAGCCTCCGTTAAGGGCACCTGCCAGTACCCTTTCGTGAGGTCCAAAAAATAACGGGCTTGTCCTAACCTCTCGATGAGCTCATCCACCCGGGGCATGGGATACGCATCGAATTTGGAAACCTTGTTAAGTTTTTAAAAGTCGTTGCAAAACCACAACGTCCCGTCCGGCTTGGGTATCAATACTATAGGACTGGCCCACTCACTTTTTGACTCCTCAATGACATCTAGCTGCAACATTAGCTGCACCTCCTCCGATATGGCCCGTCGCCGAGCCTACCCGGTATGGTTTTAATCAGACTTTTGCCGGAGGCTTAGTGACAATGTCATGCTGGATTATGGAAGTGTGTCCAGGGAGGTCCAGGAACACATCCGTATTCCGACTGACGAACTCCCTGGCCTCCTGAGTCTGTTTAGAGGAGAGGCTGTCAGCAATTTTTACTGTGGCAGCCGCCTCTCTTGCATCAGACAGAGGGACCGGTAACAGTCTTCTCCTAGACAATCCGGCGACGGGCTGTCTTTTGTACAGGTTTCCCTATCTTTCCACGGTTTGAGTAAATTCACTTGGTAAACCTGCTCCGGCTTTCGATGCCCTGGCTGGTGTACATTGTAGTTTACCTCTCCAATTTTCTCGAGTACCTCGTAGGACCACTGCCACCTAGCCAGGAACTTACTGTCCATGGTCGGCACCAGAACCAAAACCCAATCACCCGGGTTAAATATCCAGACCCGAGCCTGCCGATTATATACCCGACTCTGGGCTCGCTGAGCTGCCTCTATATGCTCCCTAACAAGAGGCAACACTGTCTCTATCCGATCTTGCATCTGGGTAACGTACTCAATGACACTTTTATGTGGAGTGGGTTGTTGTTCCCGCGCTTCTTTGGCCACGTCCAAGAGACCGTGAGGGTGTCTGCCATATAGCAGTTCGAAGGGCGAGCAACCAGTAGAGGCCTGGTGTACCACTCGCACTGCGAACATGAGATAGGGCAGAAGGAGGTCCCAGTCCTTCCCATCATTAGCCACCACCCTTTTTAACATATTTTTTAATGTTTGGTTAAATCTTTCTACCAGACCATCCGTTTGCGAATGGTAAACAGACGTCCGTAGCTGTTTTATGTGCAGCAACTTACTGAGTTCCCTTATCACCTTGGACATAAAAGGGGTCCAGTGCACAAGAAAAAGGAAATTGCACTCACCTTCGGATGTAAAAAAAACTTTCTTTATTCTTCCATTGTTAAAAAATGGGTCAGCGGGACAGACAACATAAAATGCACATGTAAAAGATCAGCAACAGCCGTTTCGCGCTTGTATGCGCGTCCTCTGGCCTCAGTCTGTATGTGAGTGCAAAGCAGGTCTTAATACCACACCTGATGCTCAACCCACCCACAGGTGATATCGTCACTCCCTATACTGGGAGGTTACTAACAATAAAGACCGGATTGCACCCCATATACCAATAGACCCTTTACACAAAACAAGGCCAACCTGATATCCAAAAACGACATAGAAAAACAATCTGCAAAAACACTCCCATATCCAGCTCATCATTAAGTCCCAGGGGTCCTGTAGCTCCAGAACAGAGTATCCACCTTCCTTCTCTCCTCAGTAGTTCCCGCTCTCTGTCGCCCCCTTGTGGTAGAGGTGGCACTACCTCCACTCCTGCAAACCTCAGGACTCTACGATCTCCACCGTGGGCCTCATTCACATGTTGACCAAGGCGGGGGACCCCTCTGCCAGTATTTAAGGCATTTAAATGTTTGTGGAACCTCTCAAACATACTGTGGATGGTTTTTCCGATATAGAATCTCCCGCAAATACAGGATATTATATACACCACAAACTTTGTTCGGCAAGTAATCAATGTGTTTACCCTATGCCTCAAACCCCAAAGGACAACACATCCAACTGGGGGTTAAAGGCACAGAACAAACAATTCCCACAGCGTCTATTGCCCCTGAGCTGAAAGCTGTCTAGCCATGTAGTCCTTTGTGTGGCAGGGGAGTATCGGTTGGTGTCCCTGGACGTGGAAAGCCTTTATACTCGGATCCCCCAAGATGAAGGTATAGAAGCCGTAGTTACAATTTTAAAAAATACGGATAAAAGTGAAGCCTTTCTGAATTTTATCAGAGAAGGCTTACGCTTGGTTTTGAAAAATAATGCCTTCGTTTTTGGGGATTCCTGGTATACTCAGAAGTCTAGTACGGCGATGGGGAGCCCCGTCGCATGTACCTTTGCCAATTTATTTTTGGCAAGGTTCGAGGATCGCTACATCTACTCCACAACCAAACCTTTCCTCCCTTATATTAAGTTATACCTGAGGTATGTGGATGACGTGTTCATGGCATGGTCATGGACAGAGGTCCTATTTATGAATTTCATAGAACATTTTAACGCCGTAAATGCCATGAACATGAAGTTCACATACAAATATGGAGGTGACAGGTTAGAGTTCTTGGATGTCCTCATATCTGTACAGGGGGGAGAGTTGGTTGCCGAGGGCTACCATAAGCCCACGGCAACTAACTTTCTGTTACAATTCTCTAGCTACCACCCCATTCATGTTAAGAAGGCTGTCCCCTATGGTCAGTTCGTCAGATTGCGGCGCATCAAAGGGACCGAGGAGGGTTTCAGGAGACAGGCTTTGGACCTTAGGGGCCGCCTGTCTGCTAAGGGCTATCCCTCGGCCCTGTTGAATGAGGCCCTTTCTAGAGTTACTGATGTGGGTTCAGGAAAATCTGCAAAAAAACAACAAGTTAAAAAAGAAGGGCATATTATTTCAAAACCTTTTGTTTTCTCATTTAAGTTCAGTCCGATGGCGGCTCGTATTTAAAAAGTAGTGAGGACCCACTGTGAGTCGCTGAAGGAGGACGAGAGCTTGGAGAGTATAAGGGATATTCCCCCGTTAATTGCATTTAGAAAATGTCATACTCTGAAG
Source organism: Bufo bufo (assembly GCF_905171765.1). Lineage (NCBI taxonomy): Eukaryota > Metazoa > Chordata > Amphibia > Anura > Bufonidae > Bufo > Bufo bufo. The sequence continues at coordinate 313,697,141 of NC_053389.1, forward strand.
GACAGGTTGGTTCAGAGTCGTTTCACTGTACGTGGGGCAACTACGTGGCTAGACAGCTTTCAGCCCAAGGGCAATAGACGCTGTGGGAATTCTTTGTTCTGTGCCTTTAACCCCCAGTGGGACGTGTTGTCCTTTGGGGGTTCGAGGCACAGGGTAAACACATTGATTACTTGCCGAACGAAGTTTGTGGTGTATGTAATATGCTGTATTTGCGGGAGATTCTATATTGGAAAAACCATCCGCAGTATGCTTGAGAGGTTCCGCAAACATTTAAATGCCTTATATACTGGCAGAGGGGTCCCCCGCCTTGTACAACATGTGAATGAGGCCCACGGTGGAGATCGTAGAGTCCTGAGTTTGCAGCAGTGAAGGTAGTGCCACCTCTACCACAAGGGGCGGCAGAGAGCGGGAACTACTGAGGAGAGAAGGAAGGTGGATACTCCGTTCTGGAGCTACGGGACCCCTGGGACTTAATGATAAGCTGGACATGGGAGTGTTTTTGCAGATTGTTTTTCTATGTCATTTTTGGATATCAGGTTGGCCTTGTTTTGTGTAAAGGGTCTGTTGGTATATGGGGTGCAATCCGGTCTTTATTGTTAGTAACCTCCCAGTATAGGGAGTGACGATATCACCTGTGGGCGGGTTGAGCTTCAGGTGTGGTATTAAGACCTGCTTTGCACTCACATACAGACTGAGGCCAGAGGAAGCGCATACAAGCGCGAAACGGCTGTTGCCGATCTTTTACATGTGCATTTTATGTTGTCTGTCCCGCTTCCCCATTTTTTAACAATGGAAGAGTAAAGAAAGTTTTTTACATCCGAAGGTGAGTGCCGCAATTTCATTTTTCTTGTGCACTGGATTCTTGAAGATATTGCCTGTCAATGCAGAGCACCACCGGATGATTCACTATATATGCTTTGGTTTGCATTTGTGACGCTATCAGTATAAGACTGTTATGACATTCACGTAGTGCCACTCAAGCTTTTTCTATGGTCTCATAAAAGGGGTCCCTTGGTCGGTCAGAACCTCTTTAGGTAGTTCTACTTGGGAAAACACCTCTGTTAATTCCTTAGCTATGAGTTTGACCGAGGTATGTCGCAGTGGCACCGCCTCCGTGTACCGAGTGGAGTAGTCTAGAATGACTAAGATGTGTTGATGCCCTCTGGCGGACTTTGGTATTGGGCCTAAGAGATCCATAGCTATTCGGTCAAACGGTACTTCGATAATAGAGAGAGGTACTAGGGGACTACGTAAATGTGGCTGGGGACTAGTTATCTGGCAGGTAGGCAAAACTTACAAAACTCTTCCACTTCTTTGAATATGCTGGGCCAGTAAAACCGCTGTAGAATATGATCCTGAGTTTTCTGCAGCCCGAGGTGACCCCCGAGAACGTGTTGGTGGGCTAGATCTAACAAAAGCTTGTGATAAGCCTTGGGGACCACCAACTGTTCAATAGGCTCACCCCGTGGTTGGTTTACGTGATACAACATATCCTGATGAACCACAAAACGGGGAAACACTGACTCTGCCCCAGGTTGTTGTGGTTCACCATCTACTATTAACACATTTTCCCAGGCGCGGGATATGGTTGGGTCCCGACGTTGGGCGGTACCAAAATTATCCCCGGAGACATTGAGGTCTGCCAATTCAGGACCCGGCAGCAAGTCCTCCACGTCTCCCACCATCACACTTAGCGGGGTTGTCTCCCCCTCTTCCACTGACGTGGCAGTCACCCCTACCGCTGGCCCTTCAGTCTCAGGTTCCCAGGGTTCTGGTCTCCCCACTAAACCAGGCCACTCTGCTAGGGTTACGCCTGTTTCATGGGCATCAGTCACTCTCATAGCAGGCCACACTGCCGGGAAGCCTGGGAAGTCTCTCCCTATTATGAGTTCATAATGTAGATTTGTGGCGACAGCCACCTCGTGGGTCCATCTACCGGCCACCGTAGTTAGAGACACCAGCACGGTGGGGTAGTCTTTTAAGTCTCCATGGATGCACATCACCCCGACTTTCCGGCCATATACTCAGGGGACCGCACTAGGGTAGCCCTTACTACGGTCACTAGACTCCCTGAGTCCAGCAGAGCCTCCGCCGGGGTGTCTCCAACTTCCACCCGGCACAAATGATCTAGAGACTCTGGGGTACCTGTTGCACACAGCCTCCCGGATATATAGCGACTGAAGGTAGCCATAGTTAGTGTCCATGGGCTCAACCCGATGAGGACAGTTAGCCCTTACATGGCCAGGCTCCTGACACCGCCAGCAGACTATCGGAGCCAAGTCTGCCGTGGGTACATTCCGGGCGGGTTTTATCGGCTCAAATCTCCGGGCTTGGGGTGGAGATTTCCGGGGTTTTTCTGACCCCACTCCTGACAGAACCCTCCTTTAGATTCCTGGTATCTTCATAGCGTTACACCAGGTCCACCATCTCAAGGCCATTGCCAGGAGACACCTGACCGATCCAGTGCTGGAGAGGGTATGGCAAAGCCCTCCAGAACATATCGGCCAACAGACAATCCAGCATAGCAGTAGGACTCAGCACGTCAGGCTTTAGCCATTTTTGAAAGAGGTGAAGTAAGTTATAATCAGGGCTTGAGTCTTGCGGGAACATGTGGGAACGGTGTTCCTGCACTTATTTCATAGCAGGAACGCCGTTCCCTTTCAGGGCCGCCCGCCTTTAACGCCGGGCAAATGGACCAGGAAGAGGTGAAGGCTTTGTACTCACCGCTTCCTGGTCCTCGGTAGGTAACGCTTGAAGTTAAAATATACCATCGGATTGGAGAAAACTCAGATCCGATGGTATATTCTAAACCCGAGGTGTTCCCATGGTGATGTGGATGCACCTCTGACAGGGCGCTGCCATCCGCGGAACCTGAGGGGCTAATTGCGCGGACGGCAGCTCCCTGTCAGAGGTTGGGTGCCAGTGTTCCGTTATTTTTTGCTACCCGTGAAATTTTGCTACCCTTGTCACTTCCTGTTGTGACGTAGCCGCACCGGAAGGTTTGGAATGAGGTGTGTCTCGCTGATCGCCACCAGAGTGGCTGAGAAAGAGGTGTGTCGGCGCAGGAGCACAACGACGGGGCAGGCAAATTTCACACTTATAGTTGCTGTGAATGCGCCAAGGGTAGGTCAAAATTACGGGCCACTGCACATGTACACCGAGGGTAGGAAAAAAGTTACAGGCTGCGGCGCATGCGCCAAGGGTAGGGAAAGATTACGGGCCACGGCAAATTCATGTCATTTTTCCTGACACGCATCAGGTTCTTCCGGTCATTGTATGCCACGCAGCAGTTTCACATTTGTATGCTACAGCAGATTCATGTAATTTCTTTCCCTGACACGCATCAGGTTTGTTCAATCTTTGGTCTGCCACGCAGCAGTTTATGTTTCATTTTTTCCTGACACGCATCAGGTTCATTCACCGCCCTCACACGCATCAGGGACGGGTTTTTCTCATGTTACATTTTCATATTCCGGACATGCATCAGGTGCTCTCACGGTCCTGCCACGCAGCAGGTACATCGGTCGTCTGACACGCATCAGACCGTTTTAACCTGGTTGGACCTTGATGCGCCTCAGGGGCATTTGCCACTAGCCACGCAGCTAGTTCACGGGTTCCTGACCGCCTGTTAGACTGCTACAGCAGATTCATGTAATTTCTTTCCCTGACACGCATCAGGTTTGTTCAATCTTTTGTCTGCCACGCAGCAGTTTATGTTTCATTTTTTCCTGACACACATCAGGTTCATTCACCGCCCTGACACGCATCAGGGACAGGTTTTTCTCACGTTACATTTTCATATTCCTGACACGCATCAGGCGCTCTCACGGTCCTGCCACGCAACAGGTACATCGGTCGTCTGACACGCATCAGACCGTTTTAACCTGGTTGGACCTTGATGCGCCTCAGGGGCATTTGCCTCTAGCCACGCAGCTAGTTCACGGGTTCACGACCGCCGGTTAGACTGCTACAGCAGATTCATGTAATTTCTTTCCCTGACACGCATCAGGTTTGTTCAATCTTTTGTCTGCCACGCAGCAGTTTATGTTTCATTTTTTCCTGACACGCATCAGGTTCATTCACCGCCCTGACACGCATCAGGGACAGGTTTTTCTCACGTTACATTTTCATATTCCTGACACGCATCAGGTGCTCTCACGGTCCTTCCACGCAGCAGATTCATGTCATTTTTCCTGACACGCATCAGGTTCTTCCGGTCATTGTATGCCATGCAACAGTTTCACATTTGTATGCTACAGCAGATTCATGTCATTTCTTTCCCTGACACGCATCAGGTTTGTTCAATCTTTTGTCTGCCACGCAGCAGTTTATGTTTCATTTTTTTCCTGACACGCATCAGGTTCATTCACCGCCCTGACACGCATCAGGGACAGGTTTTTCTCATGTTACATTTTCATATTCCTGACACGCATCAGGTGCTCTCACGGTCCTGCCACGCAGCAGGTACATCGGTCGTCTGACACGCATCAGACCGTTTTAACCTGGTTGGACCTTGATGTGCCTCAGGGGCATTTGCCACTAGCCACGCAGCTAGTTCACGGGTTCCTGACCGCCTGTTAGACATCAAGTCATTCGTTTAAAAAATAAAAAAAAAAGAAAAGAAAAAAATAAAAAAAGAGAAAAAAAATAATAAAAAAAAAATATATATATATATATATGTATAAGCACGCGGTAGATTCATGTATTTATTGGCCTCAGTCCAGAGACGCATCGGTCATTTGTCTGCCGCGCGGCAGATTCATGTCATTGTTTTCCTGACACGCATCAGGTCATTTTATGCCACACAGCAGATTCATGCCTTTGATTGTCCTGATGCGCGTCAGGTTTTATCCGATCGTTTGCATGCCGCGCAGCAGATTCATGTCATTTCTCTTTCCTGACGCGCATCGGGTTTTCATCCGGTCATTGCATGCCACAGCAGATTCATGCCTTTGATTGTCCTGATACGCGTCAGGTTTCTATCCGGTCGTTTGTATGCCACGCAGCAGATTCATGTCTTTTTATTTTTCTCCTGACACGCATCAGGTTCATTCGATATTTTGTCTGCCACGCAGCAGTTCATGTTCTATTTTCCTGACACGCATCAGGGTCATTCACTTGTCTGCCACGCAGCAGTTCATGTTTTATTTTCCTGACACGCATCAGGTTCATTTACCGCCCTGACACGCATCAGGGACAGGTTTTTCTTTCATGTCATATTTCATATTCCTGACACGCATCATGTGCTTCTCCACGGTCCTGCCACGCAGCAGGTACATCAGTCGTCTGACACGCATCAGGCCGTTTCAGCCCGGTTGGACCCTGGTGCGCCTCAGGAGCACTTGCCACTAGCCACGCAGCTAGTTCACGAGCTCGACCACCTGACACGCATCAGGTCATTCGTTTCGCTCTCTGGCCTCACATGTATCAGGCACGGTTAAGTTAATTGACAACGCGCGCTCCCGCTCCCTGATCCACGTCAGGTTCTACTTTATCTCCAGCATCTCTCAAGCCTCATCCCATGTTTTTCCAGGGTCATCCCAGAGGTCTATTTGGTTCAAATTTCACTTAGGTGATTTCATCCAGGTACCAGTCTCAGGTCCCTTTCCATCCAGGTCGTTCCTGTTCCACGGTTTCGTACGCCAAGTCCAGGTAATCTAGGTCAGCTAATCAGGTAATGCCAGTTTCAAAAGAACAGCAGCAAGCCAGAGTCCCGCAGGAAACCAGTCACCGGGGCAATGTTCAGGGCCTTTTCCACCTCCCTAGACAATGATCCTTTCGGGCCATATAAAAGCATAGTGATCAAAGCAGCTATGTACCTCTGTTTTACGGGTTCCTACGGCCCGGGGAATTCACCAGCTCTCCAGGACACGCAGGCCCCACTTTAGATCAATTAGCCTGGCAGCAGACGCAATGCACCCTATCACTCCACTTCACCAAAACTTCTCAAGTGGGACCGCCAGTCAAAATTCGCTACTACCAGACCTTCAATGACTGGTGCCCGGTTGCCGTGTTTAAAAGCTATTCGCCACTGCTAAAGATCCCGCGCCGGGCAGTCCTCTTTTCCCTTTCAACTCCAAACATCTCACGGCGTCACAGTTCGTTCACCACATCAGAATCTTAGCTTCCGACTAGGGTTCGATGCCAAGGCCATTTCGGGACATTCATTCCGCATAGGGGCGGCATCCGCAGCGTCAAGTCATGGGGTCCCAGCGCACGTCATCCAGAAAATGGGCAGATGGCAATCTTCCTGTTTCACGCAGTACGTTCCGAACCCGCAGGTTGAGGTTGCCGGAGCCTTCACCAGCTTAGCTTTATGAGTTCTGCATTAATCTTTCCTACACGATTGATTTTTGCCCCTCATTTAGCTCGCACACGGCCATGGCTTCCGGCACACCTCAGCCATTTATAGTTGACAATCAGTCACCCCTCCCCTACTCAGTTCGTCCACTCTGCTCCCGCCGTAGCCAGGACCACAAGTAGTAAGGCTGAAGATCAACCTGTGTTTGTGGGAGGGGCGAAGGAGACCTATATAGCGCCGCCTCGCTCTCCCATCATGGACGCCGCGCTCTACCCCTCCCACCCTTCCCCTTTCTTCACCTCTCTCACCATCAGGCTTGCCCCTCATTTAGCTCGCACACGGCCATGGCTTCCGGCACACCTCAGCCATTTATAGTTGACAATCAGTCACCCCTCCCCTACTCAGTTCGTCCACTCTGCTCCCGCCGTAGCCAGGACCACAAGTAGTAAGGCTGAAGATCAACCTGTGTTTGTGGGAGGGGCGAAGGAGACCTATATAGCGCCGCCTCGCTCTCCCATCATGGACGCCGCGCTCTACCCCTCCCACCCTTCCCCTTTCTTCACCTCTCTCACCATCAGGCTTGCCCCTCATTTAGCTCGCACACGGCCATGGCTTCCGGCACACCTCAGCCATTTATAGTTGACAATCAGTCACCCCTCCCCTACTCAGTTCGTCCACTCTGCTCCCGCCGTAGCCAGGACCACAAATATATATATATATATATATTTTTTTTTTTTTATTTTTTTTTTTGGGGAGGGGGGAGTCGGGGTGGCAGTGGCTCTTGGGTGAGATCCCACAGTTTTCTTTCCCAGGACTTGACCCCTGGTTATAATACTGGGGTCTTGCAGGCTCAGCCGGGTTCAACCCCCACTGATGCACCTGCTGGGCCCGGACCAACACATTCACCCCCAGTCTTGCCGCTTGACTTTCTTATAGTCGGCCGCTTGATCGTCCGGCAAGTCAAAATACACCCGCTGGGAATCGGATGCCTGGTCACGAGGTAGCTTTTTCCTGATGGCCACTTTCTCGTACATTGCCAGGAAGGTTTCGATGTCGTCTGCGGGGGTCATCTTAGGGGTCATCTTCGGAATCGCGGCACGGACTGCTTTCCAGGCATCGTGGACGCTCGGGGTTGCTCCTGCTGTCTGCAAAGCCATCATGTGTTGTAGCAGCAACTGGTTAGTCTCCTGCTGCTGCTTATTAGCCTCGCGTTGCTGCAGGTTTGTCTCTCGCTGCTGCAGATTAGCCTCCATGAGGGCCTTCACAACAGCCTCCATTTTTTCGTAGGGCACTGGTTGTAATACAGCTGGTTTAATGTACGACATACAACCATGCATGAAAAATGCAGAAACAAAAAAAAATTTTAATCGGCGTACACGCCAGCCTCACTGCTAATGCCTGCATCCTCCACCAATTGTGGGTTTAAGCTCTGGTAGACAGGATTAGCGGACACAGTATAGAGGCAACAACAAGTTCTTTGGATCAAACAGTTCAGTGTTTTATTCACACTTTAGGCAAGTGACAAAACAAGCAGTCATAATCAAACAAAAAGTCACCTTGCGATGTTGACCATAGCAGCACCAACCTGTTTTCACGCCAAACAGGTAGCAAGCCTTCATCCAGAAACAAGACTCCCAGATCCCAACACAGAGACACGGCTTCTGAGCCCTGCTGCCTATTTAAGGACAGCCAGGTGCTGCCAAAACCCAGACCGGCACTTAAAATCCGGTCCGGTATTTGACCTCACCTGGCTGTAAAAGCCCAGCAGCACATGCTGGGAGGAAAATACTTGTTTTCCCAGACAAAAACTCTCACTGTGTCACACTACTCACAGTGGAAATTCACCTATGTTCCCTAGGGCCAGGGCAGTGGTAGGAGGACGCATCCTTTCTTCCCGCATGGCAAACTCTGATGTTGGGTCTCCTTCCTTATGGTAGACTAGGGCAGACTAAAGCCCGCCCATTGGTGCCGGGATGTCAACAGCAACACTGCTAGGAAACCTCTGCTAGCAGTGTAAAAATGTCAACAAAAAAGTCAGTGCCCTGCGCTATACAAGTGAGAGGATCAGACCATATATAATTTACCTTAGATCTTCACACACCACAACCTACTGAGTCCAATATAGCGAGATTTTTGGATCCCCTTTACCTACGGTTTCTCCTACGCATTTGGCCAAATTGTCTGAGGACTTGCTGAATTACTGCAAGCAACTAAAACTTTGAAGCAGTATATTAATTGACTATATTTCATTGAGATCATCCAGCTATATCTCCTATTTCTCACATTGTGTAAAATCATAATGAACCAGTGGTATTAGGCAATACCCCTTTTTTTGCCATTTTAGATATATGGTTGACAGACATTGTGTTTTCATTTACCGCCTCCGGACCGCCTAACGCAGGATCGCGTTCCGGAGGCGGCAGACCTGCGCAGAGTCACGCATATATGCGTCATCTCGCGAGACGCGAGATTTCCTGTGAACGCGCGCACATAGGCGCGCGCGTTCACAGGATCGGAAGGTAAGCGAGTGGATCTCCAGCCTGCCAGCGGCGATCGTTCGCTGGCAGTCTGGAGATGCGATTTTTTTTAACCCCTAACAGGTATATTAGACGCTGTTTTGATAACAGCGTCTAATATACCTGCTACCTGGTCCTCTGGTGGTCCCTTTTGCTTGGATCGACCACCAGAGGACACAAGCAGCTCAGTAATAAGTAGCACCAAACACCATTACACTACACCCCCCCTGTCACTTATTAACCCCTTATTAACCCCTGATCACCCCATATAGACTCCCTGATCACCCCCATGTCATTGATCACCCCCCTGTCATTGCTCACCCCCCTGTAAGGCTCTATTCAGACGTCCGTATGTTTTTTACGGATCCACGGATACATGGATCGGATCCGCAAAACACATACGGACATCTGAATGGAGCCTTACAGGGGAAGTGATCAATGACAGGGGGGTGATCACCCCATATAGACTCCCTGATCACCCCCCTGTCATTGATCACCCCCCTGTAAGGCTCTAATCAGACATCCGTATGTTTTTTACGGATCCACGGATACATGGATCGGATCCGCAAAACACATACGGACATCTAAATGGAGCCTTACAGGGGGGTGATCAATGACAGGGGGATGATCACCCCATATAGACTCCCTGATCACCCCCCTGTCATTGATCACCCCCCTGTCATTGCTTACCCCCCTGTAAGGCTCTATTCAGACGTCCGTATGTTTTTTACGGATCCACGGATACATGGATCGGATCCGCAAAACACATACGGACATCTGAATGGAGCCTTACAGGGGAAGTGATCAATGACAGGGGGGTGATCACCCCATATAGACTCCCTGATCACCCCCCTGTCATTGATCACCCCCCTGTAAGGCTCTAATCAGACGTCCGTATGTTTTTTACGGATCCACGGATACATGGATCGGATCCGCAAAACACATACGGACATCTAAATGGAGCCTTACAGGGGGGGTGATCAATGACAGGGGGGTGATCACCCCATATAGACTCCCTGATCACCCCCCTGTCATTGATCACCCCCCTGTAAGGCTCTATTCAGACGTCCGTATGTTTTTTACGGATCCACGGATACATGGATCGGATCCGCAAAACACATACGGACATCTGAATGGAGCCTTACAGGGGGGTGATCAATGACAGGGGGTGATCATTCCATATAGACTCCCTGATCACCCCCCTGTCATTGATCACCCCCCTGTCATTGATCACCCCCCTGTAAGGCTCTATTCAGACATCCGTATGTTTTTTACGGATCCACGGATACATGGATCGGATCCGCAAAACATATACGGACATCTGAATGGAGCCTTACAGGGGGGTGATCAATGACAGGGGGGTGATCACCCCATATAGACTCCCTGATCACCCCCATGTCATTGATCACCCCCCTGTCATTGATCACCCCCCCGTAAGGCTCCATTCAGATGTCCGTATGTTTTTTACGGATCCACGGATACATGGATCGGATCCGCAAAACACATACGGACGTCTGAATGGAGCCTTATAGGGGGGTGATCAATGACAGGGATGTGATCACCCCATATAGACTCCCTGATCATCCCCCTGTCATTGATCACCCCCCTGTCATTGATCACCCCCCTGTAAGGCTGCATTCAGATGTCCGTATGTTTTTTACGGATCCACGGATACATGGATCGGATCCGCAAAAAACATACGGACATCTGAATGGAGCCTTACAGGGGGGTGATCAATGACAGGGGGGTGATCACCCCATATAGACTCCCTGATCCCCCCCCTGTCATTGATCACCCCCCTGTCATTGATCACCCCCCTGTAAGGCTCCATTCAGACATTTTTTTGGCCCAAGTTAGCAGATTTTTTTTTTCTTTTTTTTTTTTTCTTACAAAGTTTCATATTCCACTAACTTGTGTCAAAAAAGAAAATCTCACATGAACTCACCATACCCCTCACGGAATCCAAATGCGTAAATTTTTTTAGACATTTATATTCCAGACTTCTTCTCACGCTTTAGGGCCCCTAAAATGCCAGGGCAGTATAAATACCCCACATGTGACCCCATTTCGGAAAGAAGACACCCCAAGGTATTCCGTGAGGGGCATATTGAGTCCATGAAAGATTGAAATTTTTGTCCCAAGTTAGCGGAAAGGGAGACTTTGTGAGAAAAAAAAAAATCAATTTCCGCTAACTTGTGCCAAAAAAAAAAAATTCTATGAACTCGCCATGCCTCTCATTGAATACCTTGGGGTGTCTTCTTTCCAAAATGGGGTCACATGTGGGGTATTTATACTGCCCTGGCATTTTAGGGGCCCTAAAGCGTGAGAAGAAGTCTGGGATCCAAATGTATAAAAATGCCCTCATAAAAGGAATTTGGGCCCCTTTGCGCATCTAGGCTGCAAAAAAGTGTCACACATGTGGTATCGCCGTACTCAGGAGAAGTTGGGCAATGTGTTTTGGGGTGTCATTTTACATATACCCATGCTGGGTGAGATAAATATCTTGGTCAAATGCCAACTTTGTATCAAAAAATGGGAAAAGTTGTCTTTTACCAAGATATTTCTCTCACCAAGCATGGGTATATGTAAAATGACACCCCAAAACACATTGCCCAACTTCTCCTGAGTACGGAAATACCACATGTGTGAAGCTTTTTTGCAGCCTAGGTGGGCAAAGGGGCCCACATTCCAAAGAGCACCTTTCGGATTTCACCGGCCATTTTTTACAGATTTTGATTTCAAACTACTTACCACACATTAGGGCCCCTAGAATGCCAGGGCAGTATAACTACCCCACAAGTGACCCCATTTTGGAAAGAAGACACCCCAAGGTATTCGCTGATGGGCATAGTGAGTTCATAGAACTTTTTATTTTTTGTCACAAGTTAGTGGAATATGAGACTTTGTAAGAAAAAAATAAAAAAAATAAAAAAATCATCATTTTCCGCTAACTTGTGACAAAAAATAAAAAGTTCTATGAACTCACTATGCCCATCAGCGAATACCTTAGGGTGTCTACTTTTCGAAATGGGGTCATTTGTGGGGTGTTTGTACTGTCTGGCCATTGTAGAACCTCAGGAAACATGACAGGTGCTCAGAAAGTCAGAGCTGCTTCAAAAAGCAGAAATTCACATTTTTGTACCATAGTTTGTAAACGCTATAACTTTTACCCAAACCATTTTTTTTTTTTTACCCAAACATTTTTTTTTTATCAAAGACATGTAGAACAATAAATTTAGAGAAAAATTTATATATGGATGTCGTTTTTTTTGCAAAATTTTACAACTGAAAGTGAAAAATTTAATTTTTTTGCAAAAAAATCGTTAAAATGTCAGCAGCAATGAAATACCACTAAATGAAAGCTCTATTAGTGAGAAGAAAGGGAGGTAAAATTCATTTGGGTAGTAAGTTGCATGACCGAGCAATAAACGGTGAAAGTAGTGTAGTGCAGAAGTGTAAAAAGTGGCCTGGTCATTAAGGGTGTTTAAGCTAGGGGGGCTGAAGTGGTTAATTATGTCATAGATGCAACCTACCATTAATGTGGTATAATTTTCTATTTATTTTTTATTTTTCATATCCTTATATTTTTTGGTTTCATATTTTAGCCTATATGTCTTTGCAGATGTGTCAATAAATATGTATGTTTGATATAACCTTATATACACATGATTATTGCTCTTGAATGGTTCCAAGTGAAGAATGCATGCCTTTTTGTATCTTTTCTTAAGTCACTGATTATGTGATGATATTACTGAAACTCTTGTATGGCCATAGATTTTCTTTTCTTTTGTGTTTCCTTTTTCTTTTATTGTTTATTTCATAATACTGATATGTTTGGGTTTGTGCATTACCGTAAAATCTGAATAACAATTGTTGAATAAAAAAATAATATGACAGAGCGTACAATACCCGTAAGACAATCATAAGTCACCAATGCCAGTTACAATGTCTTCTATGCCAGCCACAATGCACCCATAGAGCCCATCTTCTTACTGGGACAGGATTGTCCAACTACAGTCAGCCGATGTGCTTGCCTTGCAGAGCTGTTATCAGCTATACAAACATTTCCAGGTCTCCCCATCCCATTCCTTTCTCCTTGTGTGTAAATCTAGTGTATTTCCATAGTGATGCCCCAGAGCCATGGATTGGCCTCCTCACTCCCCTAAAGGAGACATGAGTGTTGAAAATGGCCATATCCCCTCTTACAAGAAAATGTATATTTTTTGCAGATACAGTGGATATAAATCCACTGTGTGTTCCATTGCTCTGGGTTACCTGTGACACTGTTACGGTGACGATACTACCCAAGTTGAATTGTTGAACTGTTATGGGTAGTGATGGATGAACATCTGCCGGGACGGTTCGTGAACGTTGTTGTGCAAACACGATCAAATGTTCGCGAACCGCAAGTTCGTGGCGGGTCCCATTCATTATAATGGCAGGCGAACCTGAAAAACCTTCAGCTCATATTTGCAGCCAAGAAATAATTACTAGAAGTGCACAAATAGTCCCACAACATGGACAGTGACATACCAGATGTATTATTCGAATTTGCGATCTCCATTCATTATATTTTTTAAATGCAAAATATCAGCAATATAATTTTTTCGTCATGTACAGCCATCATATTAAGCAAAAAAAAAAAGGGGGTTTTTTCTCCCCACGTCCTCAGACTCACACGCAGTCCCGGCACGTTCAGCCTCGGCAGGTCTGTCACGTCCTCAGACTCACAAGCAGTCCCGGCACGTTCAGCCTCGGCAGGTCTGTCACGTCCTCAGACTCTCACGCAGTCCCGGCACGTTCAGCCTCGGCAGGTCTGTCACGTCCTCAGACTCAGTTGATAATCACGAGATATCTCAGTCCCACTTCTGACACACGCTCAGACTCTCACGCAAATTCCGTCACGTTTCAGCATTTGCCAGTTCTGTCACGTCTTCAGACTCAATGTAAGTCCTGTCACGTCCTCAGGCAAACTCGTCTAGTCTGTCACGTCTTCAGACTCGGTCAAGTCCTGTCACGTCCTCAGGCACTCGCGTCAAGTCTGTCACGTCCTCAGACTCAGTCTAAGTCCTGACACGACTTCAGGCATACGCAACTCCGTCACGTCATCAGAGATGACGCAAGTCCTGTCACGTCTACAGGCGCCAGTATAGTCCCACCTCGGTACGGCTTACAGTCCGAGCGTACAGGTCTCCTGCCTCACACGCATCCACTTGAACCCACTCACACGCAGTTGTGGGCCTCCACGGTTATCAGCTGTCACGGCTGTACATGCCCCGTCTCGGGGTACACTAGGTGGCAGGGGGTGTCAGGGTACACAGGTGTTGGCCGTAATTTCCCTCAGGCACAGCTTGCACGATTAGTCTTTCTTCCCTAACTAGTTCACCAGGGTGCATGGTACGGGCAATCGTCACGTTTAGCAGCCATCGTGTCATGCATTTCATATATTCTAGATGGAGCTGCCACACAACCAGGTTCCGACTGCATCCGCGTCATCCCAAGCCAGCGGGGACGTACAGTCAGAAAGAGGCGTGACCCCTTCCCTGAGGTCATGGACCATATCCAGAATTACCACAGAACTGTTACGCAGAGGGATTCCTTTCCCTGCATCTGCCAGGAAGGCTGAACTTTTCCGCTTACTACAGTCCGAACCAGGCTCGAGTCAAGAGATGTTTACGCCCAATACCATACAGACTTCTATTACCCAGTTACACGCGGCTATTGACAACATGGCGTCCTCCATGTCTGGCTTCCAAACCAGTCTAGAGGCAATTCAGAACAGGGCATCCACATCCAGCGCCGGCGCCCCAACACCCATGTCTCCATCAGTTCCCTCCACGTCTGCGGCGACCCCCCCCCCCCAACTTCCCTAATGTCGCACCGTCGCATTTCATTCCGGCTAACGTTAGGCAGGATATTCTAGACGGTAAGGATGTCAATTTAGCCTGTCTGCTCATCGCTACACACGAGGTACCTGATAATAAGACCATTGCCTGCGGGGAGGTGTCAGTCATCCTCAAGTCACGGGACATCAGGCTAAACCGCAAACTCAGTATCACTGAGTTTGTGCTGGCGTTTAGCCTATACCGGGACGTCATTTGTTCCGTGTCGCCCAGTCGCCGCGAAGAATTAGACCTGTACCTTTACAAAGTAGTTGACTTAGGCCACAAATACGGTGGCACGGCCTTCTACGAGTATCACAGGTCTTTTTCCGCTAGGGCAGCAGCCTTACTCACACAGTTCCAGCACACCGTCGACTGGGCAGTGACTGACACCGAGCTTTTCTGCCTCCATTTTGCTGGCTTGAGAGCCCCCGCTTGTTCCACTTGCAGTGCACACTCCCACACCGCAGAGTGGTGCTCCTCCAGCAATCCTCCGTCAGGCGGCTCCCAGACTAGGCAGGCACCCGATAGCGTCATGCCCAAATCCGCCACAGGGGTCGATAAATTAGGCAGGCCCATTAAGTACTTAGGCAAATCGCAAATTTGCAACAACTTCAATTACACAGGGTGCTTCTACAGCCAATGTCGGTTGCTGCATTTATGCACCAACTGCTTCAGGGCCCACCCCAAGACAGCGTGCCCCCAGAAAGGCCTCCACCCGGCATGACTAGGCAGGGTGCATGTTGACACGCTAGCCATATTCCTGGCCGATCATCCAGACCAGCAGTGGGTCAGGTTCCTCCTAAACGGTTTCACCGTAGGTTTTCACACAGGCCAGATATCTCTACCACAGTCCACGTATGAATGCAGGAATTTGCTGTCTGCTGTCAGGAACCCCGAGGCAGTCAGCAGCCTCATTCAAGCAGAGTTGGCTAAGGGCTACCTGATAGGTCCTCTGCGCCAGCCCCCTTTCGATTGCTGGAGAGTTAGTCCGATAGGTATGGTTGTTGGCAAGTTCTCAAATAAAAAACGCCTGATTTATGACCTGTCAGCTCCACATTCTTCTGACGTGCCTAGCCTCAATGCTCTCATTCCCTCCGAGGAATTCGGCATGAAATACGCGTCCATAGACGAGGCTATTCAGGTCATACTGTCTTTAGGGCAGCACACGTGGCTGTCGAAAGCGGATATCACCGACGCTTTTAAACTGCTGCCCATTCACCCCCAACTATGGCAGTGGCATGGCGTTAGGTGGCACGGGCTTTATTATTTCGCTAACTGTCTCACTTTCGGCTCAAAATCAAGCCCTTGGTTGTTCGATCAGTTTGCCAGCAGTCTACACTGGATCCTTGAGCACACCTTCAGTGCCCATCACGTCATCCACTATCTAGACGACTTTCTGCTGATCGAACCTCCGTCTCGGCCTCCAGGTGATCTAGGAGTCTTGACCGAAGTGTTCAGCAAACTCGGTGTTCCAGTAGCGAATCATAAACTCGAGGGCCCACACACCAGTTTGACCTTTTTAGGTATCCAACTAGACACCGTCACGTTGCAAGCTAGTTTGCCTCCGGACAAGCTATGTAGAATCAGAGATAATATCCACAAGTTAGCTTGCGCAGGCATTTGTTCCAGGGTAGAGCTCCAAAGTCTGCTTGGCATGCTCAATTATGCCATGAGGATTATCCCGCAAGGCAGGACTTTCATCTCCAGACTCCTTAGCCTTCTCCCATCAACCACCGACCAAGATAGCCAGGTGAGGCTAGATCAACAAGCTCTGGCCGATCTAGTCATGTGGGACCAGTTCCTTTCCAACTGGAACGGTATTTCATTGTTTACTCCCTCAGTGTCCAGCCACTCCCCCGTTCTCCACGCCGATGCTTCATCAGCTCTGGGCTTCGCCGCTATTTACGGCAACCACTGGATGGCCAGCGCTTGGCCTCCCGAGGTTACTTCCATACCTGGGTTTTCTCAGTCTTCCTCACTGTTCGAGATCTACCCCATTGTCGCTGCAGCACAGGCGTGGGGAGCTTACTGGCGCAAGAACACAGTGTTGATTCTGACCGATAACGAAGGTCTGGCAGCACTGATCAATAAGGGTAGGTCAGACTCCAGTGAAATCATGGCCTTTTTGAGACGGTTCATCTGGTTGGCTTTACAACATCAATTTCATTTCGAATGTGCACATATTCCCGGCAAGGTAAACGTGGCAGCAGATGCTCTATCTAGAGGTAAACGGCAATTTTTCTTTCAGGTTTCACCAGAGGCGGACCCCGTACCCACCCCTACACCATCGCACAGCCTGTTAGTCATGCCTTGAACACGCACCTGGTCACAGCCAGGCTCCTCATGCAGAGGTCGTTGTCCGAGAATACGGCCAGGATGTACAAGACGGCATGGTCCCATTTTTCTAGGTTCCAGCTAAAGTGTCCACAACTGGGCATGGACGATATTACGTATTTACTTGCGTTTATAGCTTTTTGCCACTCAGACCTCAAACTAGCACACGGCACAATCAAGTCATACCTAGCCGGTATACAACATTGCTGGCACATCTCTTACCCAGATAGACCCTCGCTATTCTCCGCTCACCTTATTAGAACGATCCTCAAGGGGATCCAGAATTCAGCAGCAGTCAGCACAATTTCCAGAAGACCCTTCTCCGGGGACATGTTTAAGTCCTTAGCAGCCGTCCTAGATACCAACCCCTTCGGATTAAGGACTAGCGCCCTAGTTAAAACCACCCTGTATCTATGCTTCTACGGCTTCTTACGACCCGGGGAGTTCACGTGCCCTATTTCCCGCAATACTTTCATTCAGAAACAACACTTACTACACTTAGGCTCCCACTACGTGCTCACACTTAATCACACCAAAACGACCAGTCCTGGCGAGACCACCAAGGTTAAGTATTTTTCCACGGGTAACGCATGGTGCCCAGTAGCTGTATTTAACGAATGGTCGGTGGTGATCAAACATGACACACCTCACTCCCCTTTGTTGTCTTACGATTCCGGCCCACTCACTATCCAGACTTTCCTTAGGTTCGTCCGCGCATTGTTGCCGGGTCTGGGTGTGGATCCTTTGAGCATTACCGGCCATTCCTTCCGGATAGGTGCAGCGTCTGCCGCCTCTAAAAACAATGTACCGGGTCACATTATAAAGAGATTAGGGCGTTGGAAATCGTTATGCTACACTCGCTACATCCCCAACCCTAAACGCGAGATGTCTTTAGCTTTCCGGAATTTGTTACTGTGATGTGTGTTAATACAGTACTTTGCTCACATTACTGTGTCATGTGTTTTTGGCCCCTTTAGGCCATCCTTTACAGCAGTTCCGCCACGCCTCTACTGCTATGCTTAGGTCACGGGTGTTCTGATAGTCGATCCGAGTACAAGTGTAGGCAACGTAGTTGCCGTATTTGTGGGAGGGGAGGCTCCCGCACTTACTACTTAAGGCGCCTCCGTGCCCTCCCCCCGGCAGCTGTCGTCTCGATTCCCGGCACTGCAGCGTGTGCCCCTCCCACCCAACCCCTTTTTTCATCCTTCCATATAGGGTGGCCCCCTTTAGGCCATCCTTTACAGCAGTTCCGCCACGCCTCTACTGCTATGCTTAGGTCACGGGTGTTCTGATAGTCGATCCGAGTACAATTATTTTTTCCAATACCGTTTGTCACTGTGTGTAGCAGAGAAAACGCAGCAAAACAGCAAACAAATGCTGCTGTACCCAAATGCACTATATAGAAAGTATATGATTGGTATATAACACCCCGCTTCTATCAGTTTTTTTGGGGGGCAACTGGTATATCACACCAGTTATAATTTTTCTAATTGCGTTTGTCACTCTGTGTAGCTGCAGTATCGCTGCAGAACCACTCACCACTGCTGCACAATACAAATCCACTATCATATGCTTTCTGTTAGAAAGTACATTATAAGTGTATTACACCACTCTGTACTGCACACTTATCAATAGTACAGCTATACCAGTCCTTAAAAGGACTTTTGTGGACCTATTTGGCCTATATAGCATTTTTGTCCCTAACAGTCTGTCCCTGCTCCACACAGCAACCTTTCCCTACACTGACAAAAGACTGAATGTAAAATGGCGGCCAGATCGGGTCTATTTATAAGGTAGGGGGTATGTCCCTGTGCTGAAACTTTTCAATTGCCCATCTACCTCAGGACTTTTCACTCCCTACTCATGACTTTCCTCTTCTTCTTCCTTCTTCCTATTCTTTCTCTCTCTTAACTCACTTGTTACTTCAATAATAGTGATGAACGAGCACCAAAGTATTTAGGTGTTCTGCCCGAACACATTGCTATATTCGTGTGCTCAGCCAAGCACCCTGGTGTCTGGTTCATAAAAAAAGGTTAGAAATTGACAGAAACACCATCAAAATGGTTTGGAAACAGCATTAAAAGGATAGCTGGATGCATCTTAGACCTGTATTATGTACAACATACAATCATACAAAGGCTGTATGCCAAAATCCAGGTATGTGCAAGCCACCAATCTATTCATGAGACAGATCACAGGCTTAGTCAGCATACCTTACAATGGCAGCCTTGTGTACTATGAGATGTTCCAATCCAGCTCTCATCTGACTGAGAACCAGTAGACAAAGTTATTTTGCATCTGTTGGATGGCTTGGGTGAACCTGCACACCTAGATCAATATCATTAGGGCGACAAAAAGTTTTCTGATTGTCCTAACATAATATTCAATAACCTTTCTATACAGTTTTGTCATATAAAAACTCATTTGCATAAACATGGGCATATGGGAAAGACATGCAAATGAGCAGAATCTGCCTTGTTTTTCAGCTGTCACAAGACTATAAAAAACCAATAGATGGTGCTATTGAGTTATGAACAGCGCCCTCTATTGGTTTCACAGTCTTATGACAAGTCTAATATTCTTGGCAGAAGACTATGAAACCAATAGAGGGCGCTGTTCATAACTCAATAGCGCCAACTATTGGTTTCATAGTCTTCTGACAAGAATATTAGACTGAGTCTTATGACAAGCTTATTAGTGTAGCCTTTTTCATGGAAAATTTGCGATAAAAATTAGCGATTAGAATATTTGCGATCTACACTAGGATGTTATCCGACAATGCAAAGTCTGAAGCTGGTTGCCAGAGGAGAGTGAAAGCCTGTTATATAAACTGATAGAAACACCAGGGGAGATTTATCATGAGGCAAATTTTTTAAATCAGTTTTGCAGGAGTCTATGCTGTGGTAATTTGCATCAAAATTATCAAATGTCACACAATATTTAATAGAGTTGATGGATCTTGATGGAACACTTCTCTATTGATGTTCCTCCACGTGAACCCTAAGAAAAAGAAACACCAGTCACCTGTTCACAGTCAAGCCATTCCAGCACTGGGGCTCCGTCCCAGCCGTTCCAGGTACTTGCTGTATCGGAAGTGGTAAGATACCTTAATGACCACTGCCAATCAATGGCTTCATTGGTCATGTGATAGAATGGCATGTCACTGCTAGTAACTAGTTTTCTTGCATTTTGATATCAAAGGGGTTGTTTGGGATCAACATATTGATGACCTATCCTTATGATATTGGATTGAGGGGGTCTGACATCCAGGGCCCAATCAGCTGTTAGTGGCTGCCATGGTTCAAAATGTAACTAGTGTACAGTCGTGGCCAAAAGTTTTGAGCATTACATAAATATTGGAAATTGGAAAAGTTGCTGCTTAAGTTTTTATAATAGCAATTTGCATATACTCCAGAATGTTATGAAGAGTGATCAGATGAATTGCATAGTCCTTCTTTGCCATGAAAATTAACTTAATCCCAAAAAAAACTTTCCATTGCATTTCATTGCTGTCATTTAAGGACCTGCTGAGATCATTTCAGTAATCGTCTTGTTAACTCAGGTGAGAATGTTGACGAGCACAAGGCTGGAGATCATTATGTCAGGCTGATTGGGTTAAAATGGCAGACTTGACATGTTAAAAGGAGGGTGATGCTTGAAATCATTGTTCTTCCATTGTTTACCATGGTAACCTGCAAAGAAACGTGTGCAGCCATCATTGTGTTGCATAAAAATGGCTTCACAGGCAAGGATATTGTGGCTACTAAGATTGCACCTCAATCAACAATTTATAGGATCATCAAGAACTTCAAGGAAAGAGGTTCAATTTTTGTTAAGAAGGCTTCAGGGTGTCCAAGAAAGTCCAGCAAGCACCTGGATCGTCTCCTAAAGAGGATTCAGCTGCGGGATCGGAGTGCCACCAGTGCAGAGCTTGCTCAGGAATGGCAGCAGGCAGGTGTGAGCGCATCTGCACGCACAGTGAGGCGAAGACTTTTGGAAGATGGCCTGGTGTCAAGAAGGGCAGCAAAGAAGCCATTTCTCTCCAAAAAAACATCAGGGACAGATTGATCTTCTGCAGAAAGTATGGTGAATGGACTGCTGAGTGCTGGGGGCAAAGTCATATTCTCCGATGAAGCCTCTTTCCGATTGTTTGGGGCATCTTGAAAAAGGCTTGTCCGGAAAAGAAAAGGTAAGCGCTACCATCAGTCCTGTGTCATGCCAACAGTAAAGCATCCTGACACCATTCATGTGTGGGGTTGCTTCTAATCCAAGGGAGTGGGCTCACTTACAATTTTGCACAAAAACACAGCCATGAATAAAGAATGCTACCAAAACACCCTCCAACAGCAACTGCTTCCAACAATCCAACAACAGTTTGGTGAAGAACAATGCATTTTCCAGCACGATGGAGCACCGTGCCATAAGGCAAAAGTGATAACTAAGTGGCTCGGGGACCAAAACGTTGACATTTTGGGTCCATGGCCTGGAAACTCCCCAGATCTTAATCCCATTGAGAACTTGTGGTCAATCCTCAAGAGGCGGGTGGACAAACAAAAACCCTGTAATTCTGACAAACTCCAAGAAGTGATTATGAAAGAATAGGTTGCTATCGTCAGGAATTGGCCCAGAAGTTGATTGAGAGCATGCCCAGTCGAAATTGCAGAGGTCCTGAAAAAGAAGGGCCAACACTGCAACTACTGACTCTTTGCATAAATGTCATGTAATTGTCGATAAAAGCCTTTGAAACGTATGAAGTGCGTGTAATTATATTTCACTACATCACAGAAACAACTGAAACAAAGATCTAAAAGCAGTTTAGCAGCAAACTTTGTGAAAACTAATATTTGTATCATTCTCAAAACTATTGGCCACGACTGTACAGAGCCAAAATGCTACAACTATTACACTATGTAGTGGCCAGTCTCTGGTACTGCAGGTGATGCGCCTATTCAAGTGAATAGGTCATTTAGTATGGATAGTTCATTATGTTAGTCCCCTTTAAGAAGAACATTTGCAGCATGGAGACTCAGTGTTTAGTATAGCCCTGTATCTGTCAGGAACTTACCCAACCACGTTCCAGCACTAGCTGGAGGATGGAGGAGGAATGACTGTGGTAGCAATCATTCCTCCCAAATTCAGTATGCATCAGCCTGTGTAATCTGTTTAAGATCAGGCAGTGTAATACCATCCTGAGTCCTCCACCCACAAGCTCTCCCACAAGGCAAATACAGTACTTCAAATTTAGGTGGGGTCTATTAGACTGTATGGGGGAGGCATGGCCCCAGAACACCACAGCTCTGTACATTGTATAATGGCTGTGCCAGGTTACTGCAGTGCTGCTCCCATTCGCTTGACTGAGTGGGCATTCCTGTGTTTTAAGATATGCCTTTTTTTAAGACTTTTGTAAATAATTTGTATTGCCTGAACAACCCCTTTAAGTACATTATTTAGGGGATTTGATAGCAAACTGCAATTGAAATGCAATAAAATGTAGTATTACATGGCACTTCCTCATTAATACATGGACAGTTTGAGTCCTCTTTGCAGTGGCTTTCTTCTCATAGAGGAGGATGCCTAGTGAGGATCCCTGCTCATGCCCGCATACTGTGTGTCTCCATATGTCTTAGTAGGAAGGATTGGTTTAGGTGAAGGCAAATTGGTCAATTACCCAGGGTCCCCATTTTCTTGGACCCTCTTTCCCCAAAGACAACATCCACAGGAACAACTTGAATTTACCGTTGACCCCTTCCTTGACCTAAACCACCAGGGAATGCAACAAGAACCCCCAGTTGTGCTGTCGAATTTCATGCCACCCTGTGCCAGTTGCATAGTGTACCCTGATAGCTTCTGCAGAGCTATTGTAGAGGTCATTCTTGTATAGCTTTTACATAATCCAATAACATAATTATCTGGAAAATAGAGGGAAGAAAATGGTTTGTTTAGTGCAGTGATCCCCAACCTGTGGCCCTCCAGCCATTAAAAAACGACGACTCTCGACTGTTTGAGATTTGATATTGATAGATATCTAATTGGTTTAGTGTAAGTCTTGCAGTGACTGATATTAGATTTCTTTTGCCAGGCTGCCAGTCATTTATTTTATACACCGGTTTTATTGGTTGCATCATTCAATAAGCTCCTGCACAGTGTGGGTCAAGTGGAAGGGTATGTGGACACAGCTTATGTGTCAATTGCTTTCAATGCTTCCTCTTTGACATTGGCAAAGTCTTCAAGAGGAACTTAAACAAGACCTTATCAGCACTTAGCAAAGAAGCAAAACACAAAAGAAACAATGTATTTTTCTAAATATCCAACTCTAGATGGAAAATGTAAGGGTTCTCAGTTTTATATGCTGGCTACAAATTAGCAAGCAGCTACCATGTGGTAGACCAAGGGTGACTGTGACTGACTATACACCTTAGAGGCCAACATAATAGCTGGTCATCTCACTAGAGAAAATTAACCAGGCCACACCTGCAGAACCAAACCTATATTAGGAAATTAAAGGGGTTGTTTAACTTTAGGGGCCCTTTCTGCCATAACCCCCATCCCCCCCTTTGCCAGACCTGCAGAGGGAAGCATACTTATTTGTTCTTTATCAGTCCACTGTGGCTGCAGGTCACGTGGCCGCTGCAGCCAATGACTTGCGGCAGTGGTGTTTTGTCCTCCATGCATTACCTGACCTAGTGATGTGATACACAGGGGACACATCACTGCTAGGGCCAGACATTTGCTGCAGCACCACTTGACCCTCTTCAGAAAGGATGTTGACATGTGGAGACTGGAGCAAGGCTGCTGCGGCAACACGAGACTGAAGAAGTCAGAACCCAGCGGCAGGAGCAGGTAAGTATGCTTTCCTCCACAGGTCTGGCAAAGTGGGGAGTCTGGCAAAAATGACTCCTTAAAGTCAACAACCCTTTTAAAATATACCTGTACTTTTAAAAAACTTTTTAAAGGTTTGAAACTTTTTTGAAGGTTTTGATCTTTGGGTTGGTGCTAAGACCCCCATGAAGTGTTAAAATAAGGAAAAAGAAGTCTGTCTTCCCTAGCTGCTCAGAGCAGAGTGCACTGTACTTCACAATGAAGTCTCCAGTGAAATTGCTGAAGCAGAATCTGGTCCCACTTCTGAAAGGAGTGCAAAATATCACAAAAGGTATGTTTGTACTGCTCTACCCAGATCCTAACTAGTGCTATTAGCAGTTTAGCACTGCTGACAGTGACCCATCGAGGCAGCATTGTCACTCAGGCGTTTTGCTGTATTCAGGTACACAAATCCAGTGACTTACAATTGACTCTGATTGGAGTTGTCCCCTTTCCCTTTTCTTCTCATGTAGGGCCCAAACTGCAATGAAGACACCTTCAAGCCACAACTCTCTGCACACAAGTACACCATTCTGCTGCTCCCTCCAGTGCCCATTTCAGTGCCCCATACACACTACTAGTATCCACTTCTGTGCTCCAAAAAGTAATAGTCCCTCAACACAGTAATAAGCCCCCCACAAAATAATACGTTTTTGCCCTCAACTGATAGCTGTCCCAACTGTGTCCTACACAATAAACATACGGTACCCCCTTTCTTTTCCCACAAAGAAATAATATTACTTTTGTGCCCACTGTAATAGTGCCCGACTTTGTGCTTCCTCACAGTAATAGTACCTACATTTTACAAGTAATAATACCTACCCCTCCCAAGTACGGTAATTATGCATTTCCTGACTGATTTTCTTTAATACTCTGACCCAGTAGGCAGCAGCGTGTATATCCAGAATTTTCATCCCTGTCTCTTCTATCCGGGCACCAAAGAGAAGTACACAAGGAGGAGGATTTGGGATGCACACTTTGCCACTCACTACAATAGATGAGTCTTAAAGAAGCAAGAGTACAGTCAGCCTCGGGGTCCTATTAGGTGGCCAGATATTTTTGATTATTAAAGTGAGTAGTTTGCATTCAAAAGATGTTCAATTAGACAAAACAATAACCACTAAATATTTTTCACTGTTTGCATTTTATTGTGATGGTCAGGGGCGGACATACCGACTGTGCAGCAGAGCGAGGGGCCATTCCCAGTGCTAGCTCAGGTGTTTTTTATTTATTTATTATTTTTTCCTCTCATTTTCTTTGGGGTGGAGGGGGGCTCCGATTAGGACTGCGTATCTGCTCCCGGTTCTGCCTACACTCCATAGCTGAAGGACCTGCGATGACATCATAGTCATGTGATCTTTTCAACACTGGAAGTGGTGGTAGGACCTGTGATGAGGCCACCATCATGTGACCAGTGCAGAAAAAGGCAGCGCTCAGCAGTGGAGACCTGAGATGCTATGGAATGAATGTAAGTGTCAGAAAAATGCTGGGAGATGTGGTTCTCCCTTATTAAACCTCCTCTGATTAGTGGGAGGGAAATATGCTATTTAACTGGAGCTGAAGGAAGCGGATGGGTGTTAGTTACATGGGACTGTATGTTACAGAAGATTGGGGGGAGATGACTGGTGTTATTTACATGGGACTGGATATTATAGATGACTGGAGTAAGTAGTAATGTTATTTATATGGGACTATGTATTGGAGGGGGGTAAAGGAGGGGATTTAAGTTATTTACATGGGACTGTATGTTATAGAATACTGTAAGGAAGAGAGGTTATTTACATGGGACTGTATCATATAAAAGATTGGTGGAAGAGGACTGGTGTGATTTACATAGGACTGCATGGTATAGAAGACTGGAGGAAGAGGAGTGATGATATTTATATGGGACTATATTGTATAGAAGACTGTAGGAGAGGACAGGCATTATAATTTATGGGGGCACTAGAAAGAACATTATAACTCCAGGGGGTACGGCAGGAGGCATTATAATTACAGGGGGCACTGCAGGAAAACATTATAAATACTGTGGGCAGTGGTGGCGGACATTAGTACTGAGGGTTCCATAGAAGTGCCTTATAGATTGGCCTTATTTCTATTAGGGGTGCCTTATTAGTAGTGAGGGCACTGTAGGGGTACTATGGTGAGGGGGGGCTTCCACCTAGTAGTGATGAGCGGCAGAGGCTATATTCAAATTCGCGATATTTCACGAATATTTGCGCAAATATTCGTCATATATTTGCAAATTCGCTATCTTCGCAATTTTTTTTTTCAATGCGAAAATCGCAATGTAAAATTTGCTTACTGCACATGCGAAAAAGGGGCGTGTCCCAGTTTTCAAACTAGCCAAAGTTTGAGGAGATTGGAAAATATGGTTGGCAGCAATTGTGGCGATGGTGAGGAAGAACTCCTGATCACTGTAAGTAATTTGACATTACAATGCATGTCAGACCAATCGCTTTATATGCAGATACAGTGTTAAAATCGCCACTTATGATGCAATAGTTTTTTCGCAATACATACAACTTCACATTTTATCAGGTCTAAGTAGATATTACTGATTTGTGCACTAAGTATTGTTGTGACATCACAGCACTATGTCTGTAGCATATATGTATGGACATTATATAAATATCTCTCACATGCACATTGCACATCCATTTTCCTGCCGCACACTATATACCCCCCGCACACACACACAAACACAGTCTATAGATTAGAGTTTGTGTCCTGTTAGTCAGACTCAGGAGAAGCTTTCTTTGTCTTACCACCAGTATATGCTGGTTTATTTAGACTTACCCAGGGTGCACCACGGGGAGGCGAACCAGTTTTACACCCCATACAGTACCGTCACTTCACTAGACAGGTACATCTCTGCTCAGCTGGCCAATATCCGATTGCTCAGACCCCACAAACATACAATCGCAATACATTCCGATCTTATAACGATAACATTAAATCTAATATTTCCCCTTTAAATACTTAATTTTTTTTAATGTTTTGTTGAGGACATTATTTTCAATACTTGAATTTTAAAAAATGGGGATTAAATGCTTGCGTCTTTATCCTGCAGCGCATGTTGGAGGGGGCGATGACTGGATCCGGGTCCACACTGAGAAGCAGACGATTGTGAGGGAGATCCGTTTTGAGCTATGGAGGCACCCTAGGATGGCCATATTAAAGAAATGGTCCAATTTAAAGAGGAGTAACTCGGAGCAGATCAGAGAGATCCGTCACAGAATATGCCCAGGTACAATGCTTACATTACTTTTGTATCTCTCTCCAACACTCTGTAATGTATATATACAGTTATGAATATAAGTATTTCATCCCTTTACAAATGATTACTTAGTACCTGGTGTGACACGTAGCAAATCAGCAGGTTACATCATACATCTCTACCTCGCCATGAGAATATATATATATATATATATATATATATATATTTTCAATATGTGAGATCGCACATCCTCATTACTATGCTTTTGATATAACAACTGTTTTAAATTTCAGCATGATAAAACATGGCTATACAGCACTATTATCAATCTATTGCTATGCACTATTAGGAGGCATTAGTATACAGTTTGATCAAAGAGCATAGGCCCACTTACTACGACAAGGTTGCCTCTTCAAGTGGGGACCTACTCTAACTTTGGCGCGGCACTGTGCGGCGACTATCGTGCCCCCACACCGCTCCAGCAGGCAATGGGACCCAGCAGCCACACAGCGCCCTCACTGTGCGGCAAAGCCACCTAGGCCCTGGGCCCCATCACTCCACCAGCACAGCACAGTGAGGGCGCTGTGCGGCTGCTGGGTCCCATTGCCTGCTGGAGCGGTGTGGGGGCACGATAGTGAAACCGATTAAGGAGATGTTGGAACTTCATGACCAACTGAAAAAGTTGCCATACAGGCATGTTTGTAGATAAATATTTTTTCTGTTGTAACGTGTGCTTCAGTTTTTTAATATTGTTTTGTTTTTGCGTAATTTTTAACAATAAGGTTGCAGTAAGGCCCCTTCAGTCCAGGGTCAAACTCATCAGGATCAGGACAGACAGTAGCAGCAGCAGGTAAATGGCAACGGTGTACTATAAGGCCTACACATAGCTAGGCCAAAATCATCAGGACAGACAGCAACAGCATATAAATGCTAACGAGGTAGTATAAGGCCTACGCATAGCTCGGCCAAAATCATCAGGAGAGACAGCAGCAGCATATAACTGGTAACGGGGTAGTATAAGGCCTACACATACCTTGGCCAAAATCATCAGGACAGACAGCAGCAGCTTGTAAATGGTAACGGGGTAGTATAATGCCTACACATAGCTCGGCCTAATGCATCAGGACAGACAGCAGCAGCAGCATGTAAATGTTAACGGGGTATTATAAGGCCTACACATAGCGTGGCCAAACTCATCAGGACAGACAGAACCAGCAGCAGAATGTAAATGGTAACAGGGTAATATAAGGCCTACACATAGCTGAGCCAAACTCAGTCATAACAGACAGGAGCCGGTTCTTTGTTTGTAGCAGGAATATGTTCACAGGAATGGGCCCCCGCCAGAACGGGGCAATGCCAAAAATAAACTTATACACCTCTGACAGCAGCAGGTTCTTTGTCTACAGCAGGAATGTGTTCCCATGCATACAAATTGCAATATATTCCTTTGACAATTTTTATTTCAAAGGATTTTTAACATTGTAAAGCCCACAATAAATTGAATTAAAAAAAATATATATATATATATATATATATATATATATATATATACACAGTACAGACTAGGGATCGACCGATATAGATTTTTTAGGGCCGATACCGATAGTTTGTGAACTTTCAGGCCGATAGCCGATAATTTATACCGATATTCTGGGTATTTTTATTTTTGAGAAAAAAAAATTTCCTACACAAATCTGCTGAAAATTAATATGTTTATTGTTAACTTGTATTTTTTATTTTTTTTTGTAAATCTTTTTCATTTATACTTAATATTTTTGTGTTTTTTTTGTTGTTTTTTTTTTACTAACTTTTAGCCCCCTTAGGGACTAGAACCTTTGTCCTATTCACCCTGATAGAGATCTATCAGGGTGAATAGGATCTCACACTGTCCCTGCTGCTCTGTGCTCTGTGCACACAGCAGCATGGAGCTGAACATGGCAGCCAGGGCTTCAATAGCGTCCTGGTTGCCATGGTAACCGATCGGAGCCCCAGGATTACACTGCTGGGGCTCCGATCGGAGGAGCAGGGGAGAGGGGATCCTGTGGCCACTGCCACCAATGATTAATACTGGGGGGGGCGCAATGCGCCACCAATGTTTTTACTATTGGGATGGGGGTGGGGGGCGCACTGCGCCACCAATGATTAATACTGGGGGGCTTGGGGGGGGCGCACTGCGCCACCAATGTTTTTACTATTGGGATGGGGGTGGGGGGCGCACTGCGCCACCAATGATTAATACTGGCGGGC
This sequence comes from Bufo bufo, assembly GCF_905171765.1. Classification (NCBI taxonomy): domain Eukaryota; kingdom Metazoa; phylum Chordata; class Amphibia; order Anura; family Bufonidae; genus Bufo; species Bufo bufo. The sequence continues at coordinate 313,726,502 of NC_053389.1, forward strand.
TTGGGGGGGGCGCACTGCGCCACCAATGAAGATAAGTCTCTCAATCATTCATATACAGGAGGCGGGAGCTGGCTGCAGAATCACATAGCCGGCTCCCGACCTCTATGAGCGGTAGCTGCGATCCACGGCACCTAAGGGGTTAACTACCGCGGACCGCAGCTATTGCTCATAGAGGCCGGGAGCCGGCTATGTGATTCTGCAGCCAGCTCCCGCCTCCTGTATATGAATGAATGAAAGACTTATCTTCATTGGTGGAGCGGTGGCCACAGCCCCTCCCCTCCTCTTATCTTCTCTCCTCTCATTGGCGGCAGCGGCAGCAGCAGCACAGGGGGAGGGAGACACTGCTTCCTTCTCCCCTGTGCTGCGGAGGGAACACAGAGAGCGTTGAGAGCAGCGCGTTCTGTGTTCCCAATACGTTATCGGTATATCGGCAAAATAGATGCCGTTACCGATAACGTTCAAAATCCTCAATATCGGCCGATAATATCGGTAAAACCGATAATCGGTCAATCCCTAGTACAGACCAAAAGTTTGGACACACCTTCTCATTCAAAGAGTTTTTTTTATTTTCATGACTATGAAGGCATCAAAACTATGAATTAACACATGTGGAATTATATACATAACAAACAAGTGTGAAACAACTGAAAATGTCATATTCTAGGTTCTTCAAAGTAGCCACCTTTTGCTTTGATTACTGCTTTGCACACTCTTGGCATTCTCTTGATGAGCTTCAAGAGGTAGTCCCCTGAAATGGTCTTCCAACAGTCTTGAAGGAGTTTCCAGAGATTCTTAGCACTTGTTGGCCCTTTTGCCTTCACTCTGCGGTCCAGCTCACCCCAAACCATCTCGATTGGGTTCAGGTCCGGTGACTGTGGAGGCCAGGTCATCTGGCGCAGCACCCCATCACTCTCCTTCATGGTCAAATAGCCCTTACTTTCAACGTTTTCCCAATTTTTCGGCTGACTGACTGACCTTCATTTCTTAAAGTAATGATGGCCACTCGTTTTTCTTTACTTAGCTTCTTTTTTCTTGCCATAATACAAATTCTAACAGTCTATTCAGTAGGACTATCAGCTGTGTATCCACCTGGCTTCTCCTCAACGCAACTGATGGTCCCAACCCCATTTATAAGGCAAGAAATCCCACTTATTAAACCTGACAGGGCACACCTGTGAAGTGAAAACCATTTCAGGGGACTACCTCTTGAAGCTCATCAAGAGAATGCCAAGAGTGTGCAAAGCAGTAATCAAAGCAAAAGGTGGATACTTTGAAGAACCTAGAATATGACATATTTTCAGTTGTTTCACACTTGTTTATGTATACAATTCCACATGTGTTAATTCATAGTTTTGATGCCTTCAGTGTGAATCTACAATTTTCATAGTCATGAAAATAAAGAAAACTCTTTGAATAAGAAGGTGTGTCCAAACTTTTGGTCTGTACTGTATATATATATATACAGGTGCAAGAAAACGTATGTGAACCCTCTGGAATGATATGGGTTTCTGCACAAATTGGTCATAAAATGTGATCTGATCTTCATCAAAGTCACAACAATAGACAATCACAGTCTGCTTAAACTAATAACACACAAAGAATTAAATGTTACCATGCTTTTATTGAACACACTATGTAAACATTCACATTGCAGGTGGAAAAAGTATGTGAACCCCTAGACTAATGACATCTCCAAGAGCTAATTGGAGTGAGGTCTCAGCCAACTGGAGTCCAATCAATAAGATGAGATTGGAGGTGTTGGTTACAGCTGCCCTGCCCTATAAAAAACACACACCAGTTCTGGGTTTGCTTTTCACAAAAAGCATTGCCTGATGTGAATGATGCCTCGCACAAAAGAGCTCTCAGAAGACCTACGATTAAGAATTGTTGACTTGCATAAAGCTGGAAAGGGTTATAAAAGTATCTCCAAAAGCCTTGCTGTGCATCAGTCTATGGTAAGACAAATTGTCTATAAATGGATAAAGTTCAGCACTGCTGCTACTCTCCCTAGGAGTGGTCGTCCTGTAAATATGACTGCAAGAGCACAGCGCAGACTGCTCAATGAAGTGAAGAAGAATCCTAGAGTGTTAGCTAAAGACTTACAAAAGTCTCTAGAATATGCTAACATCCCTGTTAGCGAATCTACGATACGTAAAACACTAAACAAGAATGGATTTCATGGGAGAATATCATTGCTGCACGTTTACACAAGAGCACCTGGATGTTCCACAGCAGTACTGGCAAAATATTCTGTGGACAGATGAAACCAAAGTTGAGTTGTTTGGAAGAAACACACAACACTATGTGTGGAGAAAAAGAGGCACAGCACACCAACATCAAAACCTCATCCCAACTGTGAAGTATGGTGGTGGGGGCATCATGGTTTGGGGCTACTTTGCTGCGTCAGGGCCTGGACGGATTGCTATCATCGAATGAAAAATGAATTCCCAAGTTTATCAAGACATTTTGCAGGAGAACTTAAGGCTATCTGTCCACCAGCTGAAGCTCAACAGAAGATGGGTGTTGCAACAGGACAACAACCCAAAGCATAGAAGTAAATCAACAACAGAATGGCTTAAACAGAAGAAAATACGCCTTCTGGAGAGGCCCAGTCAGAGTCCTGACCTCAACCCGATTGAGATGCTGTGGCATGACCTCAAGAAAGCAATTCACACCAGACATCCCAAGAATATTGCTGAACTTAAACAGTTCTGTAAAGAGGAATGGTCAAGAATTACTCCTGACCGTTGTGTACGTCTGATCTGCAACTACAGGAAACGTTTGGTTGAAGTTATTGCTGCCAAAGGAGGTTCAACCAGTTATTAAATCCAAAGGTTCACATACATTTTCCACCTACACTGTGAATATTTACATGGTGTGTTCAATAAAAACATGGTAACATTTAATTCTTTATGTGTTATTAGTTTAAGCAGACTGTGATTGTCTATTGTTGTGACTTAGATGAAGATCAGATCACATTTTATGACCAATTTGTGCAGAAATCCATATCATTCCAAAGGGTTCACATACTTTTTCTTGCAACTGTATATATAAAACACATGACATGGCACAGCCTCCAGAAAATGTACGTTTATTCACCCCAACGCGTCGTTTCGGTCCATACAATGGGACCTTTCTCAAGCAGTGTCAAAATTGAATGATTGTTTGATTAGTATTGTGTCTAAAAATAAAAAATCCAGTTTAAATTTATTTTTTACATAATATACAAGTATACATACTGTGAAGAGATTAATAACTTCATGTGAATTCATAATATGTGCTTAATTCATCAAAATTACATTTAAAAAAATTATGTCCAAAACCAATTGTGTCATTACAATATCAGGTGTACCGATTAAAAACATAAAGGAGGGGGCCAAGAACTAACCAGCATGGATCCAATATAGCATCCCGTTTCTTTAACAGCGCATGTCGGCGCATTGCTTCCGCATTACATAAAGGCCTCATGCACACAGCCGTTTTTTGGGTCCGCATCCGAACCGCCCTTTTGGCGGCTCAGATGCGGACCCATTCACTTCAATGGGGCCGCAAAAGATGCGGACAGCACTCCGTGTGCTGTCCGCATCCGTTGCTCCGTTCCGTGGCCCTGCAAAAAAAATATAACATGTCCTATTCTTGTCTGTGCTTTGCGGACAAGAATAGGCATTTATATTGATGGCTGTCCGTGCGGTTCCGCAAATTGCGGAACGCGCATGGACGCCATCCGTGTTTAGCGGATCCGCGATTTGCGGACTGCAAAACACACCACGGTCGTGTGCATGAGGCCAAAGAAACATGTGATCGCATCGAAGGAGTAACACACACAGGCTGCGAGTGTCCAGGCGTTCACATACTAACAGATCACATGTTCGCACCTGAAATTTAACGCAAGCCGAGCCACAAAAGCATCCTGTCTATGCTGTGTGGGGATTCGCTCTGGTAGGCAGGTGAGCGGAGGCAGTATAGAAGCAAAGGACCAGGTTGTAAATCACTCTTCAGTGTTTATTCACACTTAGAACATAACACAACAGTCACTTTTCAGGCTTGGTGCTTGTTCACACACAGAAAAACAAAATAAAGTTCACCTGGTATCCTGGGTGTCAGTTCACACCCGGCTGAATGCTCAGCCTCAGAAAGTCCACTTGCAGGCTTTAAGGCGGCCTGCTTGTCTGACACACGGTCTTCAGACCTCAGCACAGAGATCTCCAGAGTTCCACTGTCAGAGGGAGGTAATCCACACCACCTGACAGTGCTAGCTGTTTTTTATAAGCCTGCCAAGACCCGGCCTGGCAAGTGACACATGAAAATACCTGCTCTTACTTCACCGAGGCCAGGAACCTCAGTGACACATACCTACCCTCAATGACGACCCCTTGTACCTTCCTACATATCTGCCCCCTTTGTTCAACCCTGAGGGGGTACACACACATAAAACAGTGTACCCAGGACAGAGCATCCGCATTTCCCTGTAACCAGCCTGCCATGCGTTCCACCGAAAACGTAAAGTTCTGTAAAGAGAGAAACCATCGGGTGACCCGGGCATTTCTGTCCTTGGCCTAGCTCATCCATTTGAGAGGGGAGTGGTCGGTCATCAGACGGAACTTTCTCCCCAACAAATAATAGCGGAGAGACTTCAGTGCCCACTTTATAGCTAGGCACTCTCTCTCCACTATACAGTACCTGGTCTCGGCTGAGGTAAGCTTACGGCTAAGGAAGACAATGGGATGCTCCTCCCCGTTGACTTCCTGAGACAGTACAGCATCGAGGCCTACTTCGGAGGCATCGGTCTGTACTATAAACTCCCTTTTGAAGTCGGGCGTCACCAAAATCGGGGACCCACACAGGGCCAACTTCAAAGCGGAGAAAGCCTCTTCCGCCAGACCATCCCAGTTGACCATAGCAGCTGGTTGGTTTCCTGCTGCTGCTTATTAGCCTCCCGCTGCTGCAAGTTAGCCTCCACGAGGGCTTTCACGACAGCTTCCATTTTGTCAAAGGTCACGGCGGGTTGTAATCTCACTGGTTTGATGTAAGACATACAACCGTGCCCAGGAAAAACAAAAAATTTTCAGCCTTCAGGCCAGCCTCATAGCGCTTGCCAGCATCCTCCACCAAATGTGGGGATTCGCTCTGGTAGGCAGGTTAGCGGACGCAGTATAGAGGCAAAGGACCAGGTTGTAAATCACTCTTCAGTGTTTATTCACACTTATAACATAACACAACAGTCTCTTTTCAGGCTTGGTGCTTGTTCACACACAGAAAAACAAAATAAAGTTCACCTGGTATCCTGGGTGTCTGTTCACTCCCGGCTGAATGCTCATCCTCAGAAAGTCCACTTGCAGGCTTTAAGGCGGCCTGCTTGTCTGACACACGGTCTTCAGACCTCAGCACAGAGATCTCCAGTGCTCAACTGTCAGAGGGAGGTAATCCACACCACCTGACAGTGCTGGCTGTTTTTTATAAGCCTGCCAAGACCCGGCCTGGCATGTGGGGAGTAGTCACCCACCCAGCACTTTGACTACTTCCAGTAAGAGCCGTCCCAGATCAGGTATTTACAGCCATACTAAATAGCAAAGTGTCAATCAACATTAGCTGCCGCTGACACATGAAAATACCGGCTATTACTTCACTGAGGCCAGGAACCTCGGTGACACATACCTACCATCAATAATGACCACTTGTACCTTCCTACAGCGGTCACATTATAGCAACCATAGAAATGAGAAGAATAACTCCCAAAATGGTGACATGGCTTCAAGAATATTATATATACCACAGTTTATATGGGAAAAGCTGTGATTACATAAAAATCACATGTGCAAATTATTATTACATAGTTGTCAAGAAGTCATAAAATGTAAATGTATATATAGATATATACATGTGGCAATAACGCTCCATTGCCAAAACCGGATTACCGCACGGATGAGTATAACACCAGTCACACCCAACCATGTGGAGAGGTCAACATGGAAGTCAGGAATCCTGTTCAGGACGACAGACAACACCATGTTCAAACCTAAATCCTGATTAAAACAAACAAGAAAATTAAAAAATAATAAAATGTAATTAGGTTCCTCAATCACTCCTGTCCAATGTTAACTACACAAGACCTTTTAACAAGGGAAGCCCACATGTGGTCCCCACCTAGTTTTAGTGAGAACCACACCAGGGCCACCCAAAACCCAAGTAAGGCTACTTTCACACTAGCGTTCGGAGCGGATCCGTCTGATGTTTCATCAGACGGATCCGCTCCGATAATGCAGGCGTTCGCATCCGTTCAGAACGGATGCGTCTGCATTAAAACTTTGAAAATTTTCTAAGTGTGAAAGTTGTCTGAGCGGATCCGTTCAGACTTTACATTGAAAGTCAATGGGGAACGGATCCGCTTGAGGATTGAGCCATATTGTGTCATCTTCAAGCGGATCCGTCCCCATTGACTTCCATTGTAAGTGTGGACGGATCCGCTCGCCTCCGCACGGCCAGGCGGACACCCGAATGCTGCAAGCAGCGTTCAGGTGTCCGCTCACTGAGCGGAGCGGAGGCTGAACGCTGGCAGGCGGATGCATTCTCAGTGGATCCGCCTCCACTGAGAATGCATTGGGGCCAGACGGATGCGTTCGGGGCCGCTCGTGAGCCCCTTCAAACGGTGCGCACGAGCGGACACCCGAACGCTAGTGTGAAAGTAGCCTAAGCAAAATTATAACATATAAAATGAAATAAATAAAAAAAAGTTTTTTTGGTGAATGAAGCGTAACACCGTATGATTGTATTTTATTCAAACAAATCTTATATATATATATATATATATATATATATATATATATAAAACAAAAATCGGACTGCTTTCCAAGCATTTCTTCAAAGAAGTATGTTTTTATTCACCCATGTGGTGGCAAAAGCTATTGCCACCATATGGGTGAATAAAAACATACTTCTTTGAAGAAATGCTTGGAGTGCAGTCCGATTTTTGTTTTCTATAAGTGGGTAAGCACCTTTTACCGTACTTGGACATTGCACCCGTCTATTTTTCCATACTCCTCAGGGTGGTGCTGCCAGTGGTTTTTTGCTTTTTATATATATATATATATATATATATATGTATTAAGGCTAAGGTATTGCCGTATTTGTGTGAGGGGAGGCTCCCTCTCACGGCATATAAGGCTCACCCCCATAGCCCACGTCGCGCGGCTCGTTCCTTTTCCGGCGAGTTTCACTTCCGGGTCGGCACTTTTCGGCAGCGCTCACAGACGTCACGTGGCATCGCGATCGGAGTCTCAGCGACAGCTCCGGTTCTCCGCTTGCAAGCATCGGACTTAAGGTGATAAGGTTGGGGGGGGGGGGGAGGCGTTAGACGCCGGTACATGCCCAAGCATGGCGCAGTCTGACTACATGTGTGCGGCGGTCACTGGCCGCATCACTTACCCGGCAGCCGGTCAGTCAGCCGGCGTGGCTACGATTACAGCCTTGGCCATGGTAGGGGGCGTGTCTTACGTGTCTGGGGCATGTGCCGCCGCCACGTGTGCCTCACTGGGCGGCATTTGAGTGCGGTGCTAGCGTACGGGCAGCTCATGGTCCTTCAGTGGGGGCTGCAGTTGTGGTGGTCCGTGGCAGGGCAGTCTGGCGGTACACTTCAGTGCCCTCAGTCAAGGTCTTCAGGGCACGTCGCCTGGTCCGGCTCATGGACACTGGGCATTTAAACTGCTAGGCATGTAGTTATGGCAGTCAGCAGCCCATACTGCTCTGCATTGGGGCTTCTCATTGGCACACACGTGGTGGTCTTGGTGTCTTCAGCCAGCGCCAGATAAAGCATATAATGGCTCATAGGAGTTTAACCTGTCAGGGTGCTAGGTGGTAACCACAGTATCTTTTTCAGGTCAGTAGGATCGTCATCCCACAGCGCGTATTGCCACTACGTATCTCCTGGTACTTTGTTTCTGGCAGGTAAAAAAAAAAAATATATATATATATATATTAAAAAAAAAAAAATGGCGGGGGGGAAGGAGTAGTAGAGGTCATGCAATATGTTGAGTTCCTTTCTCCCCTTTTCCCCTTTAACTCGCAGCAGTAGGGCATATCCGCATTGGTTCAGGTAGGTGACACGGAGTCCGTCTTGGGGGTAGGGGGTTTGGTGTCACGGTCTGGTAACACGGGGGTGTGGCACATCCTATGCAGGGTATTCTACTCCTGAAAATTAAATTAAAAAAAATAAAATAAAATTAATAAGAAAAAAAAAAGTATATATATTAAAATGGGAAAAACGACAAGGGGGAAGACTTATATTTCTTTTCACCCCTTGCCTTGACCGTAGGGCACTAAGGTCTTGTCACGGCGGCCCTTGTGTCGTGTGTTGCGGGTACTGACGTTCGTGGTCTGTCACCAGTACAGATGCTCGTGGCTTGTTACCGATAGGCAGGCACGGTCTGTCACTGGTGCAGGCACGAGGTCCGTCATGTCTACAGAAGATCAAGGCCTGGGCCGATTGCAGGCGCCTATAGTCACAGACGCTCAAACCCGTCACGGCTGCAGACGCTCAACAGTCTGTCACGACTACAGACGCTCAATAGTCTGTCACGACTACAGACGCTCAATAGTCTGTCACGACTACAGACGCTCAATAGTCTGTCACGACTACAGACGCTCAATAGTCTGTCACGACTACAGACGCTCAATAGTCTGTCACGACTACAGACGCTCAATAGTCTGTCATGACTACAGACGCTCAATAGTCTGTCACGACTACAGACGCTCAATAGTCTGTCACGACTACAGACGCTCAATAGTCTGTCACGACTACAGACGCTCAATTAGTCTGTCACGACTACAGACGCTCAATAGTCTGTCACGACTACAGACGCTCAATAGTCTGTCACGACTACAGACGCTCAATAGTCGATCACGGCTACAGGTCACCAGGTAGTTATATATCTTGGGGTGGACCATGGGCATGTCAACAGATTCAGGAGTACGATGCCCGCTTCACTGGGCAGCACTGCATCATGTTAGCAGGCTCAGACATCACGGGTCCGGTGACACTGGTGGTGGGAGCACGAGAGTCGGTACCCATAGGTAACCTCAGTTTCTTTTAGTTAGGATGTCTCAGCAATCGCATGTGGAAGAGAGTGTCGCATCGCATAGTAATGGAGATACCCAATCCGAAAGAGAGGCGGTTCCAGCTCTCAGATCCTGGACTGTGCCGAGGCTCACGGCAGAACTGTTAAGGAGAGGAATTCCTTTTCCAGCGACCGCTAGGAAAGCGGAACTTTACAGGCTGCTGTTCTCAGAACCCCCTGCTTCAGGGGAGGACTCGGTGGCCACGGACACGATACAAAATTCCTTGTCACAACTGCACGCTGTAGTCAGTACAATGGCGTCTTCTCTGTCCCGCTTTCAGACCAGATTAGAGGCAATGGAAAATACGGCCTCTACTTCAAACGCGGTTGGCCCGAATACTGCCGTGCAGTTACTCACCCAGTCTTCTATTGTTGGCTCCCAGGTCAACCCTTTTAATATAGCACCATGTCATTTCATTCCAGCCAATGTGCGTCAAGACATATTAGATGGTAAGGACGTTAATTTAGCTTCCTTGCTCGTAGCCACGCACGAAACACCGGATAGCAAGACCATAGCGTGTGGGGAGGTTTCAGTGATCCTGAAGTCCAGAGATGTCAGGCTTAACAGGAAGCTCACCGTAGCAGAGTTCGTACTTGCATTTAGCTTATTTAGAGATGTAGTGTGTTCCGTGAGTCCCAATAGGAGAGAGGAGCTGGATCTGTATTTATACAAAGTGGTGGATTTAGCCAACAAATATGGCGGTACGGCATTTTATGAATACCACAGATCGTTTTCAGCTAAAGCTGCAGCTGCGCACAGGCAGTTTCAGCATACCATTGACTGGTCCATAGTCGATACCGAGCTGTTTTGCCGGCATTTTGCAGGTCTCAAAGCCCCGGCGTGTAGTAGCTGCGGCTCTTACGCACATGCCACAGATTGGTGTACCAGTGCCAGGCCAGAACGAGCACAAGCTAGCTATACTCCCCAACCTCCGTTTGCCAGGCTTACGACAGGCATAGACAAGTTAGGGTGGCCGATTAAATATCTTGGGAAAACACAGATATGTAACAACTTTAACACTACAGGTTGTTACTTTAATCATTGTAGGCTGCTGCACTTGTGTACCCTTTGTTTCAGGGCTCATTCCGTCACCGTGTGCCCCCAGAAAGGGCAACATTCAGCGTGACTAAGCGTGGTAGATACGGATTTGCTGGCCATATATTTATTAGATCATCCAGATCAGAGTTGGGTCCAGTTTCTAATCGATGGTCTTCGGCATGGCTTCCACACCGGTTTGGTGGCGCTGCCGCAGGTTACATATGAATGCAAAAACCTGTTGTCGGCCGTCCGAGACCCGGTCTCCATTTCACACTTACTATCTGTCGAGTTAGAGAAGGGATATTTGATAGGTCCAATGGCACAGTCCCCATATGATTGTTGGAGGGTCAACCCCATAGGTGTTGTCACAGGGAAATTCTCCAATAAAAAAAGGGTAATTTATGATTTGTCAGCTCCTCATTCACTCTCCATTCCAAGTTTGAACTCACTGATACCCTCTGAGGAAGTTTCTATGAAATATTCTTCCATAGATGAGGCCATACAGGTCATTCTGTCACTAGGCAAGGGAACCTGGTTGTCGAAAGCCGATATCACGGATGCTTTCAAGTTGTTACCCCTTAAACCTCAGCTGTGACAGTGGCATGGCATTAAGTGGCAAGGGCAGTATTATTTTGCGAACAAACTGACTTTTGGCGCTAAGTCGAGTCCCTGGTTATTTGATCAGTTTGCCCAAGGCTTGCATTGGGTACTAGTGAATGTTTTTCGAGCACATCACGTAATCCACTACCTGGACGATTTCCTGTTAATCGAGCCACCCACACAGGTCCCACGAGATCTCACGGTGTTGAGAGGTGTTTTTGAAGACCTTAAAGTCCCCGTAGCCCCCAATAAAGTAGAGGGTCCAGGTAATGTAATTACTTTTCTAGGCATTCGCTTGGACACAGTTAGCATGCAAGCTAGTCTGCCTCACGACAAGTTAACCAGGATCAGAGAAGTAGTACACAAACTTGCACGTGTTAAAGTCACCACTAAAACAGATCTCCAGAGTCTACTTGGTATGTTGAACTTTGCAATGAGGATAATACCACAAGGTAGATCATTCATATCCAGGTTGCTGAAGCTTCTACCCTTAGCCCCGGGTCAGGATAGCGCACTTAGATTAGATCAGGATGCTTTAGCAGATCTCATGATGTGGGATGAATTTTTGGCACAGTGGAACGGAGTGTCATTTTTTGTTCCCTCTGTATCCAGTCATTCCCCGATCATTCATACAGACGCAGCTTCTTCTACCGGGTTTGCGGCCATTTACAAGAAACATTGGATGGCCAGTCCTTGGCCGCCTGAGGTTTTAGATATTCCAGGCTTTCTACAGTCATCCGCCCTTTTTGAGATATATCCTGTAGTGGCAGCAGCTCATACGTGGGGCAGTCTGTGGGGTAACCAGACCGTGTTGTTTTTAACAGATAATGCAGCACTGGTGGACATCATGATGAAGGGCAGGTCTGGGTCCAGAGAAATTATGGCATTTCTGAGGAGGTTTGTGTGGTTATCGTTACAGCATAGGTTCAATTTTGTTTGCACGCATATTCAAGGACAGAGGAATCTTGCTGCAGACGCGCTATCCAGGCTTAACGTTCCATTCTTTTTACAGGTTTCCCCAGGGGCAGATCCGCTACCAACTACGATCCCGCAGCACAACCTGCTAGTCATGCAGTAGCACCACTACTCCTCACTGCCAGATCCCTGGTGGAACAGTCCCTCTCCGTAAATACGTTGAAAGTGTACAAGACAGCATGGGCGTTGTTTAGCAAATTTAGAGTCTCACATCCACCACTAGATATGGGACACATAACCTACCTAATGGCTTTTATTGGGTTTTGCCACTCAAATTTGAAGTTAGCTTACAACACAATCAAGCTATATCTAGCAGGTATCCAGCATTACTTCTATCTGGCTCACCCGGAGCAGCCTTCTTTGTTTTCTGCCTATCCCATTAAGGCGATGTTACGGGGTATACAGAAAACCACCTTTCAGAAAACCACGGGCCGTCAGCCATTCACAGGTCCCATGTTTAGGGCAGTCTCTGACATGCTACGTAACCGCCCCTTTGGTCTAGAGATTAGTAAACTAGTGGAAACGGCATTGTACCTGTCTTTTTTCGGTTTCCTAAGGCCCGGGGAATTTACGTGCACAGCCACTTCCACAAAGTTTCTTCGGAAGAAAGATCTAATTCCAGATAGTTCAGGGTTCTTGCTTAATTTAGAACAGTCTAAAGCCGCTCGTCCGAGGGAGATGGTACGTATCAGGTATTTTCCCACCGGTGACCAGTGGTGTCCAGTCGGAGTCCTAAACCAATGGTTACTTCATATACGTACATCGTTACCAGACTCGCCATTGCTGCCTCACAACGGCACATCTCTCAGCATTCAGGTTTTCCTGAAGTACGTTAGGGCACTACTTGTCAACATCAATGTTAACCCAGCTAGCATCACGGGTCACTCTTTTCGTATCGGCGCCGCCTCAGCCGCCTCCAAGAACGGTGTCCCGGTCCATGTCATCAGGAAACTAGGGAGGTGGAAGTCCTCGTCATACCTTACGTACATCCCAGACCCATGTCATGAAATGTCTGTTGCTTTTCGTAATTTGTTGGCATAATACGTTGTTTTCATTAAAGCACTAACTACACTAACGTTTGTACTTTTTGGCCACTTTAGGCTACTTTACGACAGCAGTTATGGCATAATTCTACTGCTTGTTATGGTAAGGGGGTCGTGGTAGGGCATGCGTTCTGATAGCCTGTCCGAACACAAGTATTAAGGCTAAGGTATTGCCGTATTTGTGTGAGGGGAGGCTCCCTCTCACGGCATATAAGGCTCACCCCCATAGCCCACGTCGCGCGGCTCGTTCCTTTTCACCCACCCACCCATTCCCCCTTTTTCAATTATCAGACTACTAAGGTGGCCCACTTTAGGCTACTTTACGACAGCAGTTATGGCATAATTCTACTGCTTGTTATGGTAAGGGGGTCGTGGTAGGGCATGCGTTCTGATAGCCTGTCCGAACACAAATATATATATATATATATCTTATATATATATAAAAATGGGTTTTTGTCTGTCTGTTCTTTATGCGCGACCAAACGACTGGACCGATCTTCACCAAATTTAGGACACAGGTACATCAGGTGTCCAGGAAGGTTTTAGACCGGGTCTCAGCTCTCTAGGACATACCGTTCCTGAGATATTCCTCAAAAATAACCCACATTAGCCAATACAAGCCTGCAAGTCTTTCTCTTCAAATCCAAACTGCCATAAACACAGTTTTAATCCAGGTTTCCACAACAACCCAGCCATTTTTCTTTACTGCTTAAAGGGGCGGGCACAGTAAAGGTCACTGTTTTTAAAGGGGCGGACACAGTGGAGGTCACTGTTATTAAAGGGGCAGGCACTGTGGAGATCACTGTTATTAAATGGGTGGGCACTGTGGAGGTCACTGCTATTAAAGGGGCAGGTGCTATGAAGGTCCCTGTTAAAGAGGCGGGCCCCCAGAAAGTCACTGTCAAAGGGGCGGTTACTGTTAAAGGGGCAGTCACTTTGAAAGTCACTGTTAAAGGGGCAGTCATTGTGAAAGTCACTGTTAAAGGGATGGTCACTGTAAAAGTCACTGTTAAAGGGGCGGTCACTGTGAAAGTCACTGCTAAAGAAGCAGTCACTGTAAAAGTCACTGTTAAAGGGGCGGTCACTGTTAAAGGGGCAGTCACTGTGAAAGTCACTGTTAAAGGGGCGGCCACTGTGAAAGTCACTGTTAAAGGGGCGGTCACTGTGAAAGTCACAGTTAAAGAGGCAGTCACTGTGAAAGTCACTGTTAAAGGGGAAGTCACTGTGAAAGTCACTGTTAAAGGGGCAGTCATTGTGAAAGTCACTGTTAAAGGGGCGGTCACTGTGAAAGTGACTGTTAAAGGGGCGGTCACTGTGAAAGTCACTGTTAAAGGGGTGGTCAATGTTAAAGGGGCAGTCACTGTGAAAGTCACTGTTAAAGGGGCGGTCACTGTGAAAGTCACTGTTAAAGGGGCGGTCACTGTGAAAGTCATAGTTAAAGGGGTGGTCACTGTGAAAGTCATTGTTAAAGGGGCGGTCACTGTGAAATTCACTGTTAAAGGGACAGTCACTGTGAAAGTCACTGTTAAAGGGGCGGCCACTGTGAAAGTCACTGTTAAAGGGGCGGTCACTGTTAAAGGGGGGGTCAATGTGAAAGTCACTGTTAAAGGGGAGGTCACTGTGAAATTCACTGTTAAAGGGGAGGTCACTGTGAAAGTCACTGTTAACCTTTTAAGGAAACATGACGTACCGGTACGGCATGTTGTCCTGGTACTTAAGGACACATGACGTACCGGTACGTCATGTGTATTTCTGATCACCGCTGCTCGGCGGGCAGTGATCGGAACCCGATGCCTGCTCAAATCATTGAGCAGGCACCTTGGCTTAATGCGCGGGGGGGTCCCGTGACCCCCCGTGTCGGCGATCGCCGCAAACCGCAGGTCAATTCAGACCTGCGGTTTGCGTCTTTACCTGCGGTTTGCGGCGGCGATCGGCGGTGCCATCGGGTCCCCATGCGGCTGTAGGGGGGAGCTGATGGCATGGAAGGCAGCGCGATGCCTGTGGAAGGCATCTCGCTGCCTTCCAGTGACGAGCCTGTGAGATCCAGCCCCCTGGATCTCACAGGCCGGAAGCTGTATGAGTAATACTCACTGTATTACTCATACAGCCAATGCATTCCAATACAGAAGTATTGGAATGCATTGTAAAGGATTATACCCCCAAAAGTTCAAGTCACAAAGCGGGTCAAAAAATAAAGTGAAACAAAAAGTTGAAAAAATGTAGTTTTCCCCCCCAAAAATTTTTACGTTTCAAGTAAAAATAAACCAAAACGTCATTTTCCCCAAATAAAGTAAAAAAAAAATGGTAAAAAATAGGGGAAAAAAAAAAAGTATACATGTTAGGTATCTCTGCGTCTGTATCGACCGGCTCTATAAACATATCACATGACCTAACCCCTCAGATGAACACCGTAAAAAAATAAAAAATAAAAACTGTGCTAAATAAACAATTTTTTTGTCACCTTACATCACAAAAAGTACAATAGCAAGCAATCAAAAAGGCGTTTGCCCACCAAAATAGTACCAATCCAACCGTAACCTCATCCCGCAAAAAATGAGCCCCTACCTGAGACAATCGCCCAAAAAATAAAAAAAACTATGGCTCAGAATATGGAGACACTAAAACATCTTTTTTTTTTAAAGGGGCGGGCACTGTGAAGATCATTGTTAAAGGGGCGGGCACTGTGGAGGTCAATGTTAAAAAGGCGGCCACTGTGGAGGTCAATGTTAAATGGGTGGACACTGTGGAGGTCATTGTTAAAGGGGCGGGTACTGTAGAGGTCACTGTTATGGGGGAAACTGTTGATATCTTTTTACGACACGCAGAAACATAAAATGAAATAGATGAAATATACCCGTGTAAAGCCGGATCCTTCTGCTAGTATATATATATATATATATATATATATATATATATACAGTACAGACCAAAAGTTTGGACACACCTTCTCATTCAAAGAGTTTTCTTTATTTTCATGACTATGAAAATTGTAGATTCACACTGAAGGCATCAAAACTATGAATTAACACATGTGGAATTATATACATAACAAACAAGTGTGAAACAACTGAAAATATGTCATATTCTAGGTTCTTCAAAGTAGCCACCTTTTGCTTTGATTACTGCTTTGCACAGTCTTGGCATTCTCTTGATGAGCTTCAAGAGGTAGTCCCCTGAAATGGTTTTCACTTCACAGGTGTGCCCTGTCAGGTTTAATAAGTGGGATTTCTTGCCTTATATATGGGGTTGGGACCATCAGTTGCGTTGAGGAGAAGTCAGGTGGATACACAGCTGATAGTCCTACTGAATAGACTGTTAGCTGCTTTTTTCTTGCCATAATACAAATTCTAACAGTCTATTCAGTAGGACTATCAGCTGTGTATCCACCTGACTTCTCCTCAACGCAACTGATGGTCCCAACCCCATATATAAGGCAAGAAATCCCACTTATTAAACCTGACAGGGCACACCTGTGAAGTGAAAACCATTTCAGGGGACTACCTCTTGAAGCTCATCAAGAGAATGCCAAGAGTGTGCAAAGCAGTAATCAAAGCAAAAGGTGGCTACTTTGAAGAACCTAGAATATGACATATTTTCAGTTGTTTCACACTTGTTTGTTATGTATATAATTCCACATGTGTTAATTCATAGTTTTGATGCCTTCATAGTCATGAAAATAAAGAAAACTGTTTGAATGAGAAGGTGTGTCCAAACTTTTGGTCTGTACTGTATATATATATATATATATATATATATATACAGTACAGACCAAAAGTTTGGACACACCTTCTCATTCAAAGAGTTTTCTTTATTTTCATGACTATGAAAATTGTAGATTCACACTGAAGGCATCAAAACTATGAATTAACACATGTGGAATTATATACATAACAAACAAGTGTGAAACAACTGAAAATATGTCATATTCTAGGTTCTTCAAAGTAGCCACCTTTTGCTTGGATTACTGCTTTGCACACTCTTTGCATTCTCTTGATGAGATTCAAGAGGTAGACCCCTAAAATGGTTTTCACTTCACAGGTGTGCCCTGTCAGGTTTAATAAGTGGGATTTCTTGCCTTATAAATGGGGTTGGGACCATCAGTTGCGTTGAGGAGAAGCCAGGAGGATACACAGCTGATAGTCCTACTGAATAGACTGTTAGAATTTGTATTATGGCAAGAAAAAAGCAGCTAAGTAAAGAAAAACAAGTGGCCATCATTACTTTAAGAAATGAAGGTCAGTCAGTCAGCCGAAAAATTGGGAAAACGTTGAAAGTAAGGGCTATTTGACCATGAAGGAGAGTGATGGGGTGCTGCGCCAGATGACCTGGCCTCCACAGTCACCGGACCTGAACCCAATCGAGATGGTTTGGGGTGAGCTGGACCGCAGAGTGAAGGCAAAAGGGCCAACAAGTGCTAAGCATCTCTGGGAACTTCTTCAAGACTGTTGGAAGACCATTTCAGGGGACTACCTCTTGAAGCTCATCAAGAGAATGCCAAGAGTGTGCAAAGCAGTAATCAAAGCAAAAGGTGGCTACTTTGAAGAACCTAGAATATGACATATTTTCAGTTGTTTTACACTTGTTTGTTATGTATATAATTCCACATGTGTTAATTCATAGCTTTGATGCCTTCATAGTCATGAAAATAAAGAAAACTCTTTGAATGAGATGTGTCCAAACTTTTGGTCTGTACTGTATATATATATATATATATATATATATACAATGGATATAAAAAGTCTACACACCCCTGTTAAAATGTCAGGTTTCTGTGATGTAAAAAAAATGAGACAAAGATAAATAATTTCAGAACTTTTTCCACCTTTAATGTGACCTATAAACTATACAATTCAATTGAAAAACAAACTGAAATCTTTTAGGTAGAGGGAAGAAAAAATATAAAAATAAAATAATATGGTTGCATAAGTAAGTGTGCACACCCTTAAACTAATACTTTGTTGAAGCTCCTTTTGATTTTATTTCAGCACTCAGTCTTTTTGGGTATGAGTCTATCAGCATGGCACATTTTGACTTGGCAAGATTTGCCCACTCTTCTTTGCAAAAACACTCCAAATCTGTCAGATTGCGAGGGCATCTCCTGTGCACAGCCCTCTTCAGATCACCCCACTGATTTTCAATCGGATTCAGGTCTGGGTTCTGGCTGGGCCATTCCAAAACTTGAATCTTCTTCTGGTGAAGCCATTCCTTTGTTGATTTGGATGTATGCTTTGGGTCGTTATCATGCTGAAAGATTAAGTTCCTCTTCATGTTCAGCTTTCTAGCAGAAGCCTGAAGGTTTTGTGCCAATATTGACTGGTATTTGGCACTGTTCATAATTCCCTCTAGCTTAACTAAGGCCCCAGTTCCAGCTGAAGAAAAACAGCCCCAAAGCATGATGCTGCCACCACCATGCTTCACTGTAGGTATGGTGTTCTTTTGGTGATGTGCATTGTTGTTTTTGCACCAAACATATCTTTTGGAATTACGGCCAAAAGGTTCAACCTTGGTTTCATCAGACCATAGCACCTTTACCCACATGCTTTTGGGAGACTTCAGATGTGTTTTTGCAAAATGTAGCCTTGCTTGGATGTTTTTCTTCGTAAGAAAAGGCTTTCGTCTTGCCACTCTACCCCATAGCCCAGACATATGAAGAATACGGGAGATTGTTGTCACATGTACCACACAGCCAGTACTTGCCAGATATTCCTGCAGCTCCATTTTTTTTTTTTTTTTTTATAAATATTTATTACGTTTTTCCAAATTTTACATGGTTATTCATCAGTCATTTTATTCTTACATTACATGTATTTCCCAAACTCCCACCCCTGACATATCAGTTGCTTAAAGGAAAAGGAACCAAACGAGAAAAAAAAAAGGGGGACATATTATTCCCTTCTCTCTCCTTCCCCCCCCCCCCCCCCCCCAAGGGCCCAGTCCTCCCCCATTGGCCCTCACTTTTTATTTAGCCATTTCTGCCATAACCTGGCAAATCTGTGTTTTTTCTTAATCTCAACCAAATGGAATTCCTCTCTGGCCAGCGACACCCTAGTAAGGTTCTCCCATTCTTTAACTGTAGGAACAACACTCACCCTAACCCCCCCCCCCCCCCCCCCCCCCCAGTGTCCAACTATGCATTTCCTAGCTTGAAACAATAGTTTAATTGCTAACTCTCTATGTTGGGGGCCTCCACTCCATCCATCACCCCCTAAGATACATTCCTCGAAGTGCCTAGGCACTATAAACTGATGGTATTCCTCTATTTTTTCAATAATCTTTACCCAATAGTCTTGAATTTTTACAAATGTCCATAATATATGTATATCGTCCACTCCTATCTCTTCACAGTAAAAACGTTAGTTTTGTAACACTTCATTAACTTCTTGGGAGAGTAGTAAAGACGATACAATATATTAAATTGGGTTATTCTATAGGAGAAGTTCCTTGAGACCCTGTTCTTTGCCTGTATAGCCGAATCCCAAAAATCTTCCCGTAAGGGGTTCAAGGCACCCTGCCATTTATACATCAGATTGTCAACTGCTCTTCTGTTGTTCTTTTGGTGCGACAGACATTGGTATATTCTTGAGACCAGTTTCTTGCCAGGTGTTGACTGAATTATCCAGAGGCTGCTTTAGAATAGTTATTTGTGTGCCTTTCCCTATCGTCTTATACAGTGCGTGTTTTAGTTGTAAGTAATAAAACCGCAACTCTATATTTTTTACTTGGTATTTCCTTTTTAACTCTTCATAGGAGATTATATCCCTCTCTTCCCATACCTGGCCTAATTTATATATACCGTATTTCCACCAGATCTTCTGTTCAATTAACTTTAATTCTGTGAGGCTAATATTATCCCATAATATGGTGTCAACATGAAAACCAGTTTGGGACCATAGTTCTTTTGCCGTCTTCCAACTGACTTAATAGGATGGAAGAATTTCCTCCGTCTACTGATACCTACCCAAATCCCCTTTAAATAATCACGCCAACACCTACTTGCTTGGTAAAATGACCATGACGGCCAAACTTTATTATTCCACACATTAAAGCAACATCTTTCACCATATGACATGAATAATAATAACAATAATAACAGCAGGCACTTATTAAACATCCCTCAACATTATCACCTACTGCACCGTACCAAGGATCCTGGAGGGCAACCCAAACTAGCAGTATCCTCCTTCACCGCCTCACCTCGTACTTCAAGCTTACCCTTGGCCGCACTCACCGACCCAAGGGCACCAACTCCTTGAAGTATACCAGTATCCCTCCTGTAGGCCTTGTAGCCCAAACAGGAGCCCCATCCTCGGTATTAACAAACCATATGAGATGCAGGCTCCAACATGTCCTGCATCTCTTAACCATTGAATTGCTCCCCCAGGATCCCATCTCAAGCAGCCCCTCCTAAACTACCACAGGGCTACCACCAATACAAGGGCGGGAGGGTGGGAAAAACTCGCTGGCTCAAGCAGGCAACTGTCCAGTAGCCCCTCCCTCAGTTATTTATATACAGCCCGCGAAATTACCAGCTCCCCCCACTCCGTCCAGCAGACCAGCCCCCAACCATACACCAACCCAGCATCATTAACCCCTTACTAGCCTACAGTCTTCCCCCTAAGTCAGTACGCCCTGCGCTATGTCTGCGCCTCGCTCCGTTGCTATTATGACTTAATAGGATGGAAGAATTTCCTCCGTCTACTGATACCTACCCAAATCCCCTTTAAATAATCACGCCAACACCTACTTGCTTGGTAAAATGACCATGACGGCCAAACTTTATTATTCCACACATTAAAGCAACATCTTTCACCATATGACATGAATAATAATAACAATAATAACAGCAGGCACTTATTAAACATCCCTCAACATTATCACCTACTGCACCGTACCAAGGATCCTGGAGGGCAACCCAAACTAGCAGTATCCTCCTTCACCGCCTCACCTCGTACTTCAAGCTTACCCTTGGCCGCACTCACCGACCCAAGGGCACCAACTCCTTGAAGTATACCAGTATCCCTCCTGTAGGCCTTGTAGCCCAAACAGGAGCCCCATCCTCGGTATTAACAAACCATATGAGATGCAGGCTCCAACATGTCCTGCATCTCTTAACCATTGAATTGCTCCCCCAGGATCCCATCTCAAGCAGCCACAAAACGACCACCGGTGACACCTCACCTGTGGGCGTCCCGCCATACCTTAAGGGCAGTCTCCAAACCCTCCTGAATACCCAATGCCCACATGTCTATGCCAACGTCATTCAGGTGCACACCATCCTCTCTCAAGAATTGAGGCGACGCCGCCTCCAATTCCCGGTGACGCACTACCAAACCACCTTGCCTGCGAACAAAACGCCCCACCTCCTTATTCAATTTTGCCCGGGCTTTATTGATACGCTCCACCGACCTGGCCAACCGCCAGCTACGTCTCGCAACCACCTCTGACCAAACAATCAACAAATCCGGAAAATCCGACAATAAGCGCAGCACATCCAACTTAATGTCCCGGATCACATCCCGAGATCGCCTAACACCCAGATCGTTGCCCCCAACATGGAGCACTAAGATATCAGGAGGCCGATCTAAAGTGGCATTAACCTGAATTTCAGGCAACACCCGACCCCAAAGGAGCCCCCTCAACCCAATCCACCTGATTACCAACTCATCTGCCGGGAAACCCAATTGGCGTCCGTTCCGCCTGACATCCGCACGTAAGGCCCCCCAATGGACGTACGAGTGCCCGAAAATCCATGCCAGACAAGGCGCTGCCCCTGTAACAAAAAATAAACATATCATAACAGATCCATAACACCAACATGTTACACTCACAGAAGACCCGCCCAACAGTCATTCATAAAAGATGAGGTCGAATATATGATTGAAAACAATCCGACTCCCAGCGACCAATTCGCTTGATAACATCTTCACCCAGCCCCCACCTGGCCGCTTCAGTTGCTGCCCCAATCCGAAAGGAGTGGGAAGCATAATCATTAACAGGCAAACCCGCCGCCAACAAACACTTCCTAAAAACAGATATGAATTGAAAGCGAGACAACCGCAACCCGTCCTGATGAACCAACAATGCACCCGATACATCCGGCCGCACTCCCAGATATTCCTCAACGCAGCGCACTGGACAAAGTACCGACCCCACCAATTGCCGAAGCCACAAAACCACACCTCTACCTTCCTGATCAGTTTTAGACTTGCGTATTACGCACCGCAAACTGCCTTCCAACAACCGTACATCTTCCAACAACAAACCTCCACCACCCGAGCGACTAGCTGCTACCAATTCAGAAATACGAAACGCTCCAAAAAAGGCTAGCGAAAACGCAGCCCTAAACAACAACACCTCAAATGCCGACACACAAACCGACTCTGCCCTCCACCACAACAACTGCAACACCGCAAAAGACACTGGCCTTCTAGTGTCCCTCCGAATCAACCCACGACGGTAACCCTTCAACGCCTGCCGAACCCCAAAACACTTAGAAACATCCGCCAGACCCCGCCAACGCAACCAGAAAGCCACAGCCGCAACCCTCTTTGACACCACTGAGAAAGACAGACCTGCCGCATAACACGAACCCACCCAAAAAACCAATAACGTCCGGAAATCATCATCCGAACTACAACCACCTACCTGCTCTATCAATTCCTCCCACAAAGCCCACACCGCCGAGTAAGCCGCCCACGTACCTCTACTAAGCGACTGCCTAATCAGGTCTGCTGACACCCCAAGGCCACGCTCCAGAGCCACTGGGGACAGGGTAACCCCCGAACTTCGGCACCCGGCGCCAAGCTGCGAAAGCGATCCCACTGGAAACGAGAAAGGGAATCAGCAAGTGAGTTATCTACCGCAGGAACATGCACAGCAACAAAACAGGCATTCAGCCGCAAACCCCTCAACACCAAATGCCTTAATAAATTCAACACCGGCGGAGAGTTGGCTGTCTGACTATTAATCGCCTGCACCACACCCATATTATCACAGTAGAAACGCACCCGCCGATTCCTAAGCCATTCCCCCCACAACTCCGTAGCCAAAACAATAGGGAAAAGCTCCAACAACACCAAGTTGCCGAGGACACCAGCCCGTCTCCACTCTTCCGGCCATGCCTCCGCACTCCATTGCCCCTGACAAAAAACACCATATCCACCCGAACCTGCCGCATCCGAAAACAATTCCAAATCCACACTACTAATCGCCTCTTCCATCCACATAGACCGCCCATTATACTCCCCAAGAAAGCTCTCCCAAACCGCCAAGTCCTCCTTTACCTCAGCC
Organism: Bufo bufo; assembly: GCF_905171765.1. Lineage (NCBI taxonomy): Eukaryota > Metazoa > Chordata > Amphibia > Anura > Bufonidae > Bufo > Bufo bufo. Next base: position 313,749,559 of record NC_053389.1, read on the forward strand.
GGTAACCGTAAATAATGAAACGGTGCAACAACACCCGCCGTAGCCAACGCCAGCCGCCGACAAAAAACCTGTCCCATCGGCAAAATACGACAAGCGAAATTCAGTTTGCCCAAGACCGACTGCACCCGCTTGAGCTGGACCTTTTTGGCCCTTCGTAGGAAGACAACCTCAGCCAACAAATCAGACACCTTGTTGTCAGGTAGCCGACACTCCATGGCAATGCTGTCGATCTCAATCCCCAAAAACGTCAATACAGTGGAAGGACCCTCTGTTTTGTCACCCGCTAAAGGGATCCCAAACCTAGCCGCCACACGCTCCATCGTATGCAACAGAACAGCACACACCCTGGATTCAGCCGGACCTAAGAACAAAAAATCGTCCAGGTAATGCAATACTGAATTCCACCCAGACTCCTGTTTCACTACCCACTCCAAAAACGAACTGAACGATTCAAACAATGAACAAGAAATTGCGCAGCCCATCGGCAAACAACAATCCACATAAAAACAACCCTCCCATTGAAAACCAAGTAAATGCAAGCTATCCGGGTGGATGGGCAACAACCGAAAAGCAGCCTCAATGTCAGTTTTAGCGAGCAAGGCGCCCTGCCCGAAACGCCTAACCCACCGCACCGCCGCATCAAACGACGTGTAGGACACCGAACACAACTCATCAGCAATCCCATCATTCACAGACCCCCCTTGCGGATATGACAAATGATGAATCAACCTAAACTTATTGGGCTCCTTCTTAGGCACCAAACCCAACGGGGAGACCCACAAATCAGGCAAAGGACGCTCCTTGAAGGGGCCTACAACCCTGCCCGCCACAACCTCCTTCTCAATCTTCTCCCTTACCACACCCGGATGGCGCAATGCCGAGTTCAAATTCCTATCCGATACACTCGGCCCAACTAAACTACACGGAATCACGAAACCTTCCGTAAACCCCGCCAACAACAACCGAGCCACCTCCCTATTTGGATACTTCCTTAAATAGGGGGCCATCTCTTCCACCCTCACCGGCGTCACCCCTCTTCTGCGTAGCCTCGGGTCCCTTACCCCTCCCTCGCCGGAAACACCGCGACAAACTGTGGGAGCCACCGCAACCGGAGCACTCATGCTTGTACCGGCAGTCTGACAAGAACCTGCAATGTCCTTCATTATACTGCCAGCAACAACCCTTTCTACTTCCTCCTTGCACCTCCGCGGCCGAGGGACCCCCGGCCGTTCCCCGAAAGGGCTGCGAACCTCCCCTAGGCGCCGCCATCAGCCGCATCCAAAGACCAATGTCCTTATGATCCCATCGTATGCTGGGCCTGACCGCCTTCCGCTGCCGGAACTGCTCATCATACCTGAGCCACGCCACACCCCCATAAGTCCGATGAGCCTCCCCTATCGCATCCATATAGCAGAACAGTGCAGAGCAATGTTCTGGCGATTTCTCCCCAACCACACTGGCCAGAATCGCAAAGGCCTGAAGCCAGTTCTGAAACGAACGCGGAATCAATCTATACCGCCTCCGTTCTTCCTCCTCTTTCTTACTCTCATCAGGTTTACCCCTATCTAAATTAAATTTTTCCAACGGAAGCAATGAGAATATTTCCACGTATTCATCCTTCCAAATCTTGTCCCTAATTTCCTGCTTCAAGTGAGCCCCCAGCGGCCCCTCAAAACACACATATATCTCCCCCTTCGCGGCATCCGCCAACCGAACTCCATCCCCCGCATCACTACTAACACCCGCAACCGCCCCTGAACCTGAGGCCTGCGAACCAACAGCGGATACATTCACCCCGGAACCACCAGTACCCTGCACCGTCCCCTGATCCGACGCCCCCAACGCCTGAGCGGACCCCCAAACTGACGCCGGAGAGACAGGAGTCCCGGTCCCCAGCCGTGAAAGCAAAGACAGCATACCCGACAGTACCTCCCGAGCTAAAACATCCGCCCCCCCCCCCCACACTATGCTGTACTGGACCCCCAACCAGCATCTGACACGACGTCATCTCACCTGGCCGTCCCCGGATGAATCCTCCGGCAGCCGCGGATCCGCTCAAAGACACTCCCACCGGCGTGCTTGCTCCGCAGGGCACGGCGACATCCAGACTGGAAATATCTCTCCCGCCTGCCGTGACGTCCGCTCCCGGATCCAGTTCTCCCTCCTCCAACTGCGACGCCTCCCCCTCCAGCAGATGACTAGAGGGGAGGGTAATGCTCCTACTCCTTGATGTATGGGCCCGATCACTCGGCCGCAGGCTGTCCATTCTTCCTGCTTGCAACAGAAGAGGCTCTGCAGCAGCTGTACTGCAAGCCGTCTCTCCCTGCTCCAGGGGCAGAGCCACAGTATTCCCTTCATTAACAATTAGGGTGCAATGACGCCGACCCACCACTAGGGGTCGCGACGCATCCACTTCAACACCGGCTCCTGCGCTCTCCCTGGACACCTCACACATCAGCTGCCGGCCTGTATCCATCCGCCGCAGCGCCGACACCTCAGACAATGCAGCCGCACGAAGGCCCGAACCGAAAGACGGCCCGGCCGCACTGCTTCCTCCAGGATCAGGTAAGGCCCTCCTGGCTCGCTCCCCGCGCGGAGCATCTCGCGGGGATGCCGCCGCAGGCGATGCCATTCTCCCCCGTGTAACATGGGAAACAGGCCTGGGGCGAACCCGGCCCTCTCCCGCCGGCCCGCCACGCGATCCCGGATTCCTCCCGCTGCGCCTGAGGGCCCGACCGGCTACAGACACCTCAGACCGCAGCGGAGGGTCCCTGGCGGGGCTCCTAATACGTCGGCGGACCCGAGGGGTGGATTCAGGGCTCAAGCGCTCAGGGGGGACAGATCTCCTGGCCCTGACAGCGCGAGCGGACGCGACCGGAGGCGGAGGGGGGGGGGTTAAGAGCAGCCTGGATGGTCTGCTGAAGAAAATCCATACCGTGTAACTCCACCGCAGCCCTCACCGACGCCAAAAGCTCATCCATGGAGGCCATGACCACAAAAACTCGCTGGCTCAAGCAGGCAACTGTCCAGTAGCCCCTCCCTCAGTTATTTATATACAGCCCGCGCAATTACCAGCTCCCCCCACTCCGTCCAGCAGACCAGCCCCCAACCATACACCAACCCAGCATCATTAACCCTGAACTAGCCTACAGTCTTCCCCCTAAGTCAGTACGCCCTGCGCTATGTCTGCGCCTCGCTCCGTTGCTATTATTTTAGCCATCAACACAATTAAAGGTGTATATTTACATCCCTGTTGGGCCAGAATATCTGTTTCCATAATTTGAAAGATATTCAATTTTTCCAGTCTTTTGTTTATCCCTGCTATTATATTCTTAGGCCTCTTTCACACGGGTGTTGCGGGAAAATGTGCGGGTGCGTTGCGGGAACACGCGCGATTTTTCCGCTCGAGTGCAAAACATTGTAATGCGTTTTGCACTCGCGTGAGAAAAATCGCCCATGTTTGGTACCCAAACCCGAACTTCTTCACAGAAGTTCTGGCTTGGGATCGGTGTTCTGTAGATTGTATTATTTTCCCTTATAACATGGTTATAAGGGAAAATAATAGCATTCTGAATACAGAATGCATAGTACTGTACAATAGGGCTGGAGGGGTTAAAAAATTAATTAAAAAAATTAAACTCACCTTAATCCACTTGATCGCGAAGCCCGGCATCTCCTTCTGTCTTCATCTTAGCTGTGCAGCAACAGGACCTGATCTTTTACTATGATCTTTTACCATGGTGATGGATCATGTGATGGATCATGTGATGACCGTAGTGACGTCACCACAGGTCCTGTTGCTCCACACAGCTAAGATGAAGACAGAAGGAGATGCTGGCTCAGACTCCTGGACGTCTCTAAACCCCTCAACAAATTCTTCCTCCTCCTCGTCCTGGGCTTGGTCTTGGTGGAGCAGTGTTGCCTCTTCTTGCTCCACCAATGCACTCTCCCCAGCATCGAGCAGGCGTTCTAGTGTCCTGTCCAGCAGGAACACTATGGGGAGCACGTCATTGAGGCATACTCCCCGCTGACCATCTTGGTTGCCTGATCGAATGGGGCCATCATGTGGTATACCTGGTGTATCTGCCCCCACTCCGCATTGGTGATGTAGGGGAGTGGGTGTGATGGCCCGGAAGTGCCTTGGTCCATCAGGTACTCTTTCACCGCCTGTCGCTACTCCCACAACCTCTCCAGCATGTGGAGGGTGGAGTTCCATCGCGTCACACTGTCCACAATCAGCCTGTGAGGTGGCAGTCTGTTGTCCTGCTGCAGTTTCGACAAGAATGCGGTGGCATTTGGGGAGCATCGGAAGTGGCTGGCAATCCTCCGTAGTGTTGAGCGCGAATATTCGAATATCAAATTTTTTTAGCGAATATCGCCTCTTTTTATTGTTATATTTTTTTCTTTCCCACTTCCCAAAAGTAGTTCTTACCTGTCCTTAGGATTCCTGGCTTCCTGGTTGCTCCAGTCAGTGCCCGTTGCCGCTTCTGCCGACTTACGTGCTCATGGAGCGTCCCCATCACCATGGGAATGCCTCCATACTAGAATGTACTGTCGGATGTGAGAATTAAGTTGAAATCGCAATTTGATTATTATAACTTGAATTAATCGAATTGCGATTTCAATTGCGATTTCGATTATTATAACTTGAAGTAATCGCATTGTGATTTCAACTTAGACCTGGTTTACTATGGTTGGCTTGGTAGAATTAGCGAAGATGACGAATATGACGAATGTATTCGTCATATTCCTCAAAACGAAGATAATGAACTATTCTCCATCTTCGTTTTAGCTCCATATTCGTCAACTTCGCTAATTCTAGCAGTCAAATAGGAAAGTTGACTAAAGAGACAGCTGTGTTTAATTCGCTATGCGATTATATTACTTTGCTTTTTTTTAATAAATAGAATAATTATAATAATTATCAAGTATTATAATTATTTTATTTATTTAAAAAAAAAGCAAAGTAATATTATCGCATAGCGAATTAAAAACTTAGCTGTCTGTAGTCAACTTTCCTATTTGATTGCTAGAATTAGCGAAGTTGACGAATATGGAGCTAAAACGAAGATGGAGAATATTTCCTTATCTTCGTTTTGAGGAATATGACGAATCCTTGCCGGATCAAACTAACGCTAGTGTGAAAGTACCCTAACACTAAAACACAGTCAAAGCCTTTTTTTTTTTTATTCTTTTGTTTTTCACAGACAAAAGACGCTGACAATAATCCCTCCCTAGCACACAAAACCCTAAAACTGAGTCTGCTTATATAGAACCTACCAGTGGCCATTTGGCTCCAGGAGAAGTATATGGTGGGCTCAGCGTGCATGTTGGTACTTGCATCCCTGGATCCGATGAAAGCTGTAATGGCACCGGACGGGGTTAAAAGCAGAGTGTGCTTGGCGTGCACGCTGACCTGCATTCCCTTGGCCAAAATGTACACCAATGTCTCATCCAGCATGGAGGCAGGGCAGAATGCTGGATATAGAGTGCGATCACATTTGTATTCTCCGTTTTGTATATGTATTTCGCCATAGTGATCTGCACCTATATACAGGTTGTGCTGACTCAATTCCCCAAAAACCCTAAGGCCCCTTTCACACGAGCGAGTATTCCGCGCGGATGCGATGCGGGAGGTGAACGCATTGCACCCGCACTGAATACCGACCCATTCATTTCTATGGGGCTGTGCACACGAGCGGTGATTTTCACGCATCACTTTTGCGTTGCGGGAAAATCGCAGCATGCTCCTCTTTGTGCGTTTTTCACGTAACGCAAGCCCCATAGAAATGAATGGGGTTGCGTGAAAATCGCAAGCATCCGCAAGCAAGTGCGGATGCGGTGCGATTTTCACGCACGGTTGCTAGGAGACAATCGGGATGGAGACCCGAACCTTATTATTTTCCCTTATAACATGGTTATAAGGGAAAATAATAGCATTCTAAATACAGAATGCATAGTAAAACAGCGCTGGAGGGGTTAAAAATAAATAAAAATCTTTTAACTCACCTTAATCCACTTGCTCGCGATGCCCGGCATCTCCGTCTGTCTCTTTTACTGTATAGGACCTGTGGTGAGCATTAACTATAGTTTAAGGACCTGGGATGACGTCACTCTGGTCATCACATGGTACGTCACATGATCTTTTACCATGGTGATTCACCGGGGCGTTGCCATTACACCTAGAGGCTCCAGGTTCTCTGCAACTGCCGCTCCGTGTCTACTTTGAGAGGGCCTGGCAGCGAAAATGTCGTCACAACTAGCCATGTCAAAGTACAGAGGGCGCTGCAGTTACAGAGAGAGCGAAGCCTCTAGGAGTAATCGTAACGCCCCCGTTTGCATATAATAAAACATCATTTTTCTCAGCAATGCTGGGCACATATGAACATGGGACCAACACAGATGTCTTCAGCTGCCAAGTGCTCATGTAACGGGTCAGCCCTTTAACCCCTTAAGGACCCTGCCATATTTCACCTTAAGGACCAGGCCATTTTTAGCAAATCTGAAATGTGTCACTTTATGTGGTAATAACTTTAAAACGCTTTTACTTATCCAAGCCATTCTGAGATTGTTTTGTCGTCACATATTGTACTTTATGACAGTGGTAAAATTGAGCCAAAAATTTCATTTTTATTTATAAAAAATACCTAATTTACCCAAAAATTTTAAAAATTTCCAAATTTTCTAATTTCAATTTCTCTACTTTTATAATACATAGTAATAACTCCAAAATGAGTTATTACTTTACATTCCCCATATGTCTACTTCATGTTTGGATCATTTTGTGAATGCCATTTTATTTTTTGGGGACGTTAGAAGGCTTAGAAGTTTAGAAGCAAATCTTTTTAAGGACCAGTTCAGTTATGAAGTCACTTTGTGAGGCTTACATAATAGAAACCACCCAAAAATGACCCCGTTTTAGAAACTACACCCTCAAGGTATTCAAAACTGATTTTACAAACTTTGTTAACCCTTCAGGTGTTCCACAAGAATTAATGGAAAATGGAGGTATATTTCAGAATTTCACTTTTTTGGCAGATTTTCCATTTTAATAAAAAAATTTCCATTAACAAAGCAAGGGTTAACAGCCAAACAAAACTCAACATTTATTGCCCTTATTCTGTAGTTTACAGAAACACATCATATGTGGTCGTAAACTGCTGTACGGGCACGCGGCAGGGCGCAGAAGGAAAGCAGGGCAAAGAAGGAAAGGAATGGTTTTTGGAGGGAAGATTTCACTGGGATAATTTTAAGCTGCCATGTCACATTTGAAGCCCCCCTGATGCACCCCTAGAGTAAAAACTCCAAAAAAATGACCCCATTTTGGAAACTACGGGCTAAGGTGGCAGTTTTGTTGATACTAATTTAGGGTAGATATGACTTTTGGTTGCTCTATATTACACTTTATGTGAGGCAAGGTAACAAAAAATAGCTGTTTTGGCACCGTTTTTATTTTTTGTTATTTACAGTGTTCATCTGACAGGTTAGATCATGTTATATTTTTTACAGCAGGTTGTTATGGACGTTACCTACCTAATACAATACCTAATATGTATATTTTTTTTATTTATTTAAGTTTTACACAATAACAGCATTTTTGAATAGTTTTTTTTATTTTATGCGATTGTCTTAGGTAGGGTACAATTTTTTGTGGGATGAGATGACGGTTTGATTGGCATTATTTTAGGGTGCATATGACTTTCTGATCGCTTGCTATTACACTTTTTGTGATGTAAGGTGACAAAAAATGGCTTTTTTGACACGTTTATATTTTATCTTTTTTACAGTGTTCACCTGAGGGGTTAGGTCATGTGGTATTTTTATAGAGCAGGTTCTTACGGACGCGGCGATACCTTATAGGTATACTTTTGAAATTTATTTTTACATTTAACACAATAAAAGCTTTTTTGAAACAAAAAATAATAATGTTTTAGTGTCTCCATAGTCTAAGTCATATTTTCTTTTTTGGGCGATTGTCTTAGTTAGGGGCTCAATTTTTGCAGGATGAGGTGATGGTTCGATTGGTACTATTTTGGGGGGCATACACCTTTTTGATCGCTTTGTGTTGCACTTTTAGTGATGTCAGGTGACAAAAAAATGTTTTTTAGCACTGTTTTTATTTTATTTTGTTGACGGTGTTCACCTGAGGGGTTAGGTCATGTGATATTTTTATAGAGCCAGTCGATACAGACGTGGCGATACCTAATATGTCTACTTTTCTTGTTTTTCCTATTTTTTACAGGTTTTTTTTACTTTATTTTGGCAAAAGGACGCTTTTTTTTTTACTTGAAACTATTATTTTTTTATTATCGAGAATGCTCATCCTGGAGCGCTAAGTGCCGCCGATTTATGACGAGCATTCTCGTCCTGGGTCCTTAACGTGTTAATTGTGCAAGCGTATGAGGAGTCCTGAGGGATAGCTGAAGGCCTAGGGAGCATTTTACTGTCAGCTTTCTAAAAAAATATGGACTTCAGTGGGGAAAGGAAGCCGGCACTAAAGTGCCTAGGGCAGTATATAATCTAAATATGGCCCTGGCTCCACAGCAGCACCACAATGTAGTGTCAGACATCACACTGCTACTGTGAAGGGGGCACATATCTGGATATAACTACTGTGAGGGGCACATATCTGGACATAAGTACTGTGAAGTGGCACATATCTGGCCATAACTACTGTGAAGAGGACACATATCTGGACATAACTACTGTGAAGGGGGCACATATCTGGACATAACTACTGTAAGGGGCACATATCTGGATATAACTACTGTGAGGGGCACATATCTTGACATAACTACTGTGAAGTGGGCACATATCTGGCCATAACTACTGTGAAGAGGACACATATCTGGACATAACTACTGTGAAGGGGGCACATATCTGGACATAACTACTGTGAGGGGCCATAACTACTGTGAAGGGGGCACATATCTGGACATAACTACTGTGAGGGGCACATATCTGGATATAACTACTGTGAGGGGCACATATCTGGACATAACTACTGTGAAGTGGGCACATATCTGGCCATAACTACTGTGAAGGGGGAACATATCTGGACATAACTATTGTTAAGGGGGCACATATCTGGCATAGCTACTGTGAAGGGGCACATATTTGGGCATAACTACTGTGAAGGGGGCACATATCTTGGCATAGCTATTGTGAAAGGGGCACATATCTGGGCATAGCTACTGTGAAGGTGCCACATATCTGGGCATAGCTACTGTATAGGGGGAACATATCTGGGCATAGCTACTGTGAAGGGGCACATATCTGGGCATAACTGCTGTGAAGGGGGCATCACTGGGCATAACTGCTATGAAGGTGGCACATATCTTGGCATAACTGCTGTGAAGTGGGCATCTCTGGGCATAACTACTGTGAAGGGGCACATCTGGGCATAGCTTCTGTGAAGGGGCACAGTGTGGGCATTACTACTATGTGCAGGTACAAAGGGGGAATAATTACTATGTGGGTCCATTAAGGGGACTGGGTGTGTACAGTTATGCATTGGGCGGAGTTAGAGGCGTGGCCTAGTATGAAAAATATATATATACATATTGTAAGCATATTGACCCATATTCACAAGATGATTTTTATTTGCACGTATATGTTTATATTTGTATGTGGTTTGGGGGAAGGTACATTCCCTGCACAGGGGCCCTCTGCTGTCTGTGTCCGACCATGTAAAGGTAGCTTGTTCTTCTCAACAGCATTTACACTGCTGATGAATGGCAGATTTCTGATTAGAAGGTGGTGACTAAGGAGAATCTTTCAGTAAGGCAGATTTGTCCAATCCACAGAAAATGAACGATTTATTGTTTGAAAGTTCTGATATTACACAGCATCTGACCAAGGCCCACCAGAGGAAGGACCCACTCCTCTATATAAAAAGGGCAAGTGCATGACTTCTTTTGACCAATGTTTGTTTTTTGGCATATGCAGGTATGAAGTAGACATTAGGAAACAATGGTGTTTTCTTGGCAAGATGGTGGTGAACTCCTTTTCCTTTTCAGCTGCAAATGAGACTATCTTCTGCTAGACCACCGGGGTCTTGTTTCATTAGGGGCTTATTATTGTTTCACAGCTTGGGCCTACAAGAAGATCCTCTGGTATTCCAGTGAGCCAGTCCAACACTGCTATTACAAGCAACTACAATTTCTCGAACAATTATCTGAAAATTCAAATGATAAAGGTCCTTTAGATTAAAGGGTTTCTATCACTTTGTTTGACATATTTAGGTGTCAGACACTAGCGATCCGCTAGTGTCTGCTCTGCCAAACCATCCTAATATAATAGGTTTTGGGGCAGCCGTTTCGCTAAAAAAAGAACTTATATCTATATGCTAATGAGCCTCTAGGTGCTATGGGGGTGTCATTAGCACCTAGAGGCTCCGTCTACCTTCATAAACTGCCGCCGCCCAGCGCTTCCCTCCAGCCCGCCCATCCCCTGCTGAATGCGATCCTCCCCGTGCGCATCTCTGTTCGGTGCATGCGCAGTGAATGTCTGACCGCTTCCCTGCACAGACATCTCCACTGCGCCTGTTCCTCGGAGCACTATGATGTCATCGGCGCAGGCGCAGTGGAGATGTCTGTGCAGGGAAGCGGTCAGACATTCACTGCGCATGCGCCGAACAGAGACGCGCACGGGGAGGATCGCATTCAGTAAGAGATGGGCGGGCTGGAGGGACGCGCTGGGCGGCGGCAGTTTATGAAGGTAGACGGAGCCTCTAGGTGCTAATGACGCCCCCATAGCACCTAGAGGCTCATTAGCATATAGATATAAGTTCTTTTTTTAGCGAAACGGCTGCCCCAAAGCCTATCATATTAGGATGGTTTGTTAGAGCAGACACTAGTGGATCGCTAGTGTCTGACAGCTAAATATGTGATACCAAGTGATAGAAACCCTTTAACACTTGCATGGCCACCATCTAGGATATTCCCTGATGACACCATTATATGGTGGCAGTTAGGGGGGCGTCTGATAGTTTACTATTGGATAGAGAGGGAAATAAGATTTCCAGAAACTAGATTGTTCCTTCTTTATTGTTTCTAAGTTTAGAAAATATCCCAAAAGAAGCAGGAAAGGAAGTGGGAGAATTAAGAATAGAACATAATAAAATTCCAGTGAGTCAGAGGTTGTGATGTGTGGGAGGTTGATCATCATCACAGGTCCATGACTATCTAATATACAGTTGCAAGAAAAAGTATGTGAACCCTTTGGAATGATATGGATTTCTGCACAAATTGGTCATAAAATGTGATCTGATCTTCATCTAAATCACAACAATAGACAATCACAGTCTGCTTAAACTAATAACACACAACAAATGTTATCATGTTTTTATTGAACACACTATGTAAAAATTCACAGTGCAGGTGGAAAAAGTATGTGAATCCTTGGATTTAATAACTGGTTGGACCTCCTTTGGCAGCAATAACTTCAACCAAACTTTTCCTGTAGTTGCAGATCAGACGTGCACAACGGTCAGGAGTAATTCTTGACCATTCCTGTTTACATACCTGTTTCAGTTCAGCAATATTCTTGGGATGTCTGGTGTGAATCGCTTTCTTGAGGTCATGCCACAGCATCTCAGTCGGGTTGAGGTCAGGACTCTGACTGGGCCACTCTACAATGCTTATTTTCTTCTGTTTAAGCCATTCTGTTGTTGATTTACTTCTATGCTTTGGGTCATTGTCCTGTTGCAACACCCATCTTCTGTTGAGCTTCAGCTGGTGGACAGATGGCCTTAAGTTCTCCTGCAAAATGTCTTGATAAATTTGGGAATTAATTTTTCCTTCGATGATAGCAATCCGTCCAGGCCCTGAAACAGCAAAGCAGCCCCAAACCATGATGCCCCCACCACCATACTTCACAGTTGGGATGAGGTTTTGACGTTGGTGTGCTGTGCCTCTTTTTCTCCACACATACACTGCGTGCAGAATTATTAGGCAAATGAGTATTTTGACCACATCATCCTCTTTATGCATGTTGTCTTACTCCAAGCTGTATAGGCTCGAAAGCCTACTACCAATTAAGCATATTAGGTGATGTGCATCTCTGTAATGAGAAGGGGTGTGGTCTAATGACATCAACACCCTATATTAGGTGTGCAGAATTATTAGGCAACTTCCTTTCCTTTGGCAAAATGGGTCAAAAGAAGGACTTGACAGGCTCAGAAAAGTCAAAAATAGTGAGATATCTTGCAGAGGGATGCAGCACTCTTAAAATTGCAAAGCTTCTGAAGCATGATCATCGAACAATCAAGCGTTTCATTCAAAATAGTCAACAGGGTCGCAAGAAGCGTGTGGAAAAACCAAGGCGCAAAATAACTGCCCATGAACTGAGAAAAGTCAAGCGTGCAGCTGCCAAGATGCCACTTGCCACCAGTTTGGCCATATTTCAGAGCTGCAACATCACTGGAGTGCCCAATAGCACAAGGTGTGCAATACTCAGAGACATGGCCAAGGTAAGAAAGGCTGAAAGACGACCACCACTGAACAAGACACACAAGCTGAAACGTCAAGACTGGGCCAAGAAATATCTCAAGACTGATTTTTCTAAGGTTTTATGGACTGATGAAATGAGAGTGAGTCTTGATGAGCCAGATGGATGGGCCCGTGGCTGGATTGGTAAAGGGCAAAGAGCTCCAGTCCGACTCAGACGCCAGCAAGGTGGAGGTGGAGTACTGGTTTGGGCTGGTATCATCAAAGATGAGCTTGTGGGGCCTTTTCGGGTTGAGGATGGAGTCAAGCTCAACTCCCAGTCCTACTGCCAGTTTCTGGAAGACACCTTCTTCAAGCAGTGGTACAGGAAGAAGTCTGCATCCTTCAAGAAAAACATGATTTTCATGCAGGACAATGCTCCATCACACGTGTCCAAGTACTCCACAGCGTGGCTGGCAAGAAAGGGTATAAAAGAAGAAAATCTAATGACATGGCCTCCTTGTTCACCTGATCTGAACCCCATTGAGAACCTGTGGTCCATCATCAAATGTGAGATTTACAAGGAGGGAAAACAGTACACCTCTCTGAACAGTGTCTGGGAGGCTGTGGTTGCTACTGCACACAATGTTGATGGTGAACAGATCAAAACACTGACAGAATCCATGGATGGCAGACTTTTGAGTGTCCTTGCAAAGAAAGGTGGCTATATTGGTCACTGATTTGTTTTTGTTTTGTTTTTGAATGTCAGAAATGTATATTTGTGAATGTTGAGATGTTATATTGGTTTCACTGGTAAAAATAAATAATTGAAATGGGTATATATTTGTTTTTTGTTAAGTTGCCTAATAATTATGCACAGTAATAGTCACCTGCACACACAGATATCCCCCTAAAATAGCTAAAACTAAAAACAAACTAAAAACTACTTCCAAAAATATTCAGCTTTGATATTAATGAGTTTTTTGGGTTCATTGAGAACATGGTTGTTGTTCAATAATAAAATGAATCCTCAAAAATACAACTTGCCTAATAATTCTGCACTCCCTGTAGTGTTGTGTGTTTCTTCCAAACAACTCAACTTTGGCTTCATCTGTCCACAGAATATTTTGCCAGTACTGCTGTGGAACATCCAGGTGCTCTTGTGCAAACTGTAAACGTGCAGCAATGGTTTTTTTGGACAGCAGTGGCTTCCTCTGTGGTATCCTCAAATGAAATCCATTCTTGTTTAGTGTTTTACATATCGTAGATTCGCTAACAGGGATTTTAGCATATGCCAGAGACTTTTGTAAGTCTTTAGCTGACACTCTAGGATTCTTCTTCACCTCATTGAGCAGTCTGCGCTGTGCTCTTGCAGTCATGTTTACAGGACGGCCACTCCTAGGGAGAGTAGTAGCAGTGCTGAACTTTCTCCATTTATAGACAATTTGTCTTACCGTGGACTGATGAACAGCAAGGCTTTTGGAGATACTTTTATAACCCTTTCCCGCTTTATGCAAGTCAACAATTCTTAATTGTAGGTCTTCTGAGAGCTCTTTTGTGCGAGGCATCATTCACATCAGGCAATGCTTCTTATGAAAATGAAACCCAGAACTGGTGTGTGTTTTCTATAGGGCAGGGCAGCTGTAACCAACACCTTTAATCTCATCTCATTGATTGGACTCCAGTTGGCTGACAGCTCACTCCAATTAGCTCTTGGAGATGTCATTAGTCTAGGGGTTCACATACTTTTTCCACCTGCACTGTGAATGTTTACATGGTGTGTTCAATAAAAACATGGTAACATTTAATTCTTTGTGTGTTATTAGTTTAAGCAGACTGTGATTGTCTATTGTTGTGACTTAGATGAAGATCAGATCACATTTTATGACCAATTTGTGCAGAAATCCATATCATTCCAAAGGGTTCACATACTTTTTCTTGCAACTGTATAAAGCTGAGTGTATGTATGTGTGTGTGTATGTGTGTGTATGTCCGCTAAAGGAATCCGCACCGTCGCATTTACAATCACGAAATTTGGCACACAGGTACATCAGGTGTCCGGGAAGGTTTTAGACCGGGTCTCAGTACTCTAGGACATAATGTTCCTGAGATATTCCCCCCAAAAAAATGCAAATATGGCACATCACATGACCTACATTAGCCAATAGAAGCCTGCAGGTCTTTCTCGTCATATCCCAACTTTATATCCCAACTTCCATACACACAGTCACATGTCCCTTAGGCCTCTTTCACACTTGCGTTGTCCGGATCCGGCGTGTACTCCACTTGCCGGAATTACACGCCGGATCCGGAAAAACGCAAGTGTACTGAAAGCATTTGAAGACGGAGCCGTCTTCAAAATGCGTTCAGTGTTACTATGGCAGCCAGGACGCTATTAAAGTCCTGGTTGCCATAGTAGGAGCGGGGAGCGGTATACTTACAGTCCGTGCGGCTCCCGGGGCGCTCCAGAATGACGTCAGAGCGCCCCATGCGCATGGATGACGTGTCCATGCGATCACATGATCCATGCGCTTGGGGCGCCCTGACGTCACTCTGGAGCGCCCCGGGAGCCGCACGGACGGTAAGTATACTGCTCCCCGCTACACTTTACCATGGCTGCCAGGACTTTAGCGTCCCGGCAGCCATGGTAACCATTCAGAAAAAGCTAAACGTCGGGTCCGGCAATGCGCCGAATCAACGTTTAGCTTAAGGCCGGATCCGGATCAATGCCTTTCAATGGGCATTAATTCCGGATCCGGCCTTGCGGCAAGTCTTCAGGATTTTTGGCCGGAGCAAAAAGCGCAGCATGCTGCGGTATTTTCTCCGGCCAAAAAACGTTCCGTTCCGGAACTGAAGACATCCTGATGCATCCTGAACAGATTTCACTCCATTCAGAATGCATTAGGATAAAACTGATCAGGATTCTTCCGGCATAGAGCCCCGACGACGGAACTCTATGCCGGAAGAAAAGAACGCAGGTGTGAAAGAGCCCTTAATAGAAGCAGGTCCTTAGTCTCCACATACACACAGTTTTACACCAGGTTTCCATAACAACCCAGCCATTTTATTTCACTGCTGCAGGTCAGTTTTAAAGGGGCAGGGCGCTGTGGATGACACTGTTAAGGGAGCGGAGTGCTGTGGAGGTGACAGTTCAGGGGGCAGGTAGGGTGGCCATTCAGGTCACCCTCAAAAGGCGGACTTAAAAACCCTGCCCACAGGTCCCGCTAAGCCATGCCCTCTCACTCCGCAGCCGACAGGGATTAAAAAAATTAAGGTAAAAATCAACCTCTGTCAGCTTCATGGGTGGGAGGGAGGGCGACTTTCTCCCTGCAGCTCACACTCAAACAGCACAGTGCTGTTGTCTGAGAGGAAGCTGTTCAAAAAGACATGACTCCATGAGATATTAAAAGAAAAATGCATTAGCCAATAGAAGCTTGGTCACATGACCCTTATCAGCCAATAGAAGCTTGCAGGCCCTTAGTCTCCACATACACAGTTTTACACCAGGTTTCCATAACAACCCAGCCATTTTTCTTCACTGCTGCAGGTCAGCTTTAAAGGGGCAGGGCGCTGTGGATGACACTGTTAAAGGAGTGGAGTGCTGTGGAGGTGACAGTTCAGGGGCAGGTAGGGTGGCCATTCAGGCCACCCTGAAAATACGGACTTAAAAACTGCGCCCCCAGGCCCCACCCCCTCCGAATCCGCAGCCAACGATTGAAAAAATGAAGGTAAAAATCAACCTCTGTCAGCTGCAGGGATGGGAGGGAGGGTGACTTTCTCCCTGCAGCTCACGTTCAGACAGCACAGAGCTGTTCAAAAGAACATCCCTGTGTCCTTCCAGGCCCTGCGCCGGATGGAGGACGGGGAGTCTGAAAGCCAGACTGTCCGGCCAAAAACCGGCCCTCTGGTCACCCTAGGGGCAGGCTGCCGTGGAGGTAACAGTTAAGGGGATGGTCCGCTATGGAGGTCAGTGTTAAGGGGCAGATTGCTGTAGAGGCCACTCTTAAGGGGACGGGGTGTTGTGAAAATCACTGTTAAGGAGATGGGGTACTGTGGAGGTCACTAATAAAGGGGCGTTCACTGTGGAGGTCACTGTTAAAGGGGTGAGCTGCTGGTGAGGTAACAGTTAAGGGGGTGGGATGCTGTTGAGGTCACTGTTAAAGGGGCGGGTGCTGTGGATGTTACTGTTAAGGGGGCAGGCAGCTGTGGAGTTCACTGTTAAAGGGGTGGGGTGCTGTAGAGGTCACTGTTATGGGGGATTCTGTCTATATCTTTTAACAACACGCACGACATTAAATGAAATAGATGAAATATACCCGTGCGAAGCAGGGTCCTTATGCTAGTATATATATCATATATATATATATATATATATATATATACTGAATATCTAGGAAGGCTGTTTCCTGGGCATTTTCACTGTCAGGTAATGTGAAGAATATTTTCAAGAACTGTTGCGCTCATAGTATGTTCAAGGGCTTCTCTCCAGGACACAAAAAAAAAAAAAAAATTCATCTGTGGTGCATCCAATAGCTCTGTTCACCCTGTGCCTTCTGGTTACACATGTAGTAGGACAGGGGACATGCATGGACAGACTAGGTCCGCCAAAGCGGGGACTGCTCTTTGTTACTGTTACTTTCATCCTGTTTTGTGCAGGATTTTCCCTCAAAGGACAAAACTTAAATTCAATGTGGATATTTCTGGGTGTTTTTTGGTGGGTGACTAGTCAAATTGGGGAAGGGCTTATAATGTCCTGCGAATGCGAATTCATTGTTGTCACAATTGTCATTGTTAATATTTATTTTTTTCGGATATGATAGTATGGTCAAGTTCTCATTGAGTGATTTTTCATTTTTTCCTAAAAAATTTAATAAAAATATGTATTTTTCTTGAAGACAATCATTTTCACATGCCTCCCTAGGATCAGGTTTCTTACCCACAATATGTTTGATGGGTTTTGGAGTTCCATATGAATGGTTGACACATGGTGCCCAGTCCTCCTGACCCTTATCAGTACCTGAACTGGCTGAAGGATATTGGAGAGGCATCTCAGATTTAGGGTGCTGTCACACCTAGGTTAGTGCTGGCATCTGTCTGCACTTTTGGGCCATTTTCTCCCTCCAAAACCAGCTCAAGATGTTAGCTGAAGGTCTATGGGAAATATGTAATGCAGGACAGACGAGCGTTGGCTGTCTTTCCAGCTTCTTTTAAAAAACGCAGCATACTGGAACTCCTGGAGTTTTTCAGGCATTTTCACAACACCTTCTCTAGAGGAGAGAACTGCCATGAAGAAAATGCTACCACTAAAATTTAGACAACACTCCGTGATGATGATGATGATGATGATAAGACGTGATTATTTTTTTCATATCATTTCAGCCGGGCACAGCGGTACACAAGTTGCAACGTTTCGGGCTAACATAAGCCCTTCATCAGGCATAACAGGACCACATGTAAAATGTTGCCGGCGCTGAAGAAAATGCTCGTGGGCAAACACACTGTATGCGAAAGAACGCAGGAAAAAAGGGCAAAAAACACAGAAATGCATGCACTTTGGTAATTCATGTGTGTACGGATCCTGGAGATGATTCGTGTCACTGAAGTAGTCACCTGACCACTCAGTACTGTAGGTCATTTGTACTGGGGAGGGAAGGCCGGGATGTGCAGGGTGAGGACCTTTCTAACAGAGCACTGGAATGTCGAAAATTCCTCATTCATCCTGGATACACAACAAGCCTTTGTTGTACCTCCCATGTATTTCTCATGCAACTCACAATTTACTTTCTCAGGGGGAAGACATTATTAAGGGCACATGCTCCCGCCAATGTCGTTTATGCAGAATATGCACCGTTTCTTGTGAATTTTGCTGCATTTCTGAATGGATTTTGTCCCCGATTTGCCCCAGATCTCATCCTTTTGCGTAGCAAAATCTGCACCACTGGTCAATTTCCACTCCACGTACATGAGATTTTTTAAAAACGGTTACCATGTTACGTTACATCAAAAAGCGTTTTTTTCCTAAAACAAGAACCACCCGTTTATATCTGTTCCTGGAAAACGCTGAGCACCAAAGAATTCTCATTTATCTGGCATTTTTTATTCGGTTTACACCATTACTTAGCACTGAATTGTTTATCTCTTTAGAGTATGATGTTGGGCGTCGCGCTACGGTATTGCAGTGCAGCGGGGCCGCCAAAGGAATGGACAGGGTCACAGCATGACTCGCACGTTTGCTGCGACAAGTAAATCGCATAAAATCCAGTGTTTAAAACGTGCCCATTCGTTCCTATGGCGACCGCTGCGATCTTTGGTCGCGTGACATCTGTGTACCCTTAGTGCAGTGATCTCTCCAGTTGTTGCAAAACTACAACTCCCATCATGTCCTGATAGCTGAAGCTGCTGGAGAGCCACAGGTTGGTTAGCCTTCGCTTGGGAGATACCACAAGAGCGCTCCATCTCAGATCCGTTAGGAGCCTCCGCTGCCAGTTCCGTCCAAACAAATAGCGCAGCACCCATCAGGCGCTGTTAGTGTGTGTGGTGTATTGGATCAGCACCCAGAAGGTTGGGTGATAATGTAATGCCCCCCATACAGAAGGCTCATCCCCTGTCCTGCATGCAGCAGAGCTGAGTGTGCTGCTGCACAGGCCCCTGCTTTGTGAGGGGAGGCAGAAGGCTGTGCTAGACACGGGAGGGGGTGAGGGGCGCACAGCTCTCACATCTTCTCCTGTGAGAACCAGAGTCTGCTCTGCGGCTCCTGTGCGGCTTCCACTGCCGGCTGCAGGCTGGGGAGAGGGACGCACAGCTCTCACACCGGATCCTGTGAGAACCAGAGACTACTCTGCGGCTCCTGTGCGGCTTCCACTGCCGGCTGCAGGCTGGGGAGAGGGACGCACAGCTCTCACACCGGATCCTGTGAGAACCAGAGACTAGTCTGCGGCTCCTGTGCGGCTTCCACTGCCGGCTGCAGGCTGGGGAGAGGGACGCACAGCTCTCACACCGGATCCTGTGAGAACCAGAGACTAGTCTGCGGCTCCTGTGCGGCTTCCACTGCCGGCTGCAGGCTGGGGAGAGGGACGCACAGCTCTCACACCGGATCCTGTGAGAACCAGAGACTACTGTGCGGCTTCCACTGCCGGCTGCAGGCTGGGGAGAGGGACGCACAGCCCCCACACCGGATCCTGTGAGAACCAGAGACTACTGTGCGGCTCCTGTGCGGCTTCCACTGCCGGCTACAGGCTGGGGAGAGGGACGCACAGCTCTCACATCCTCCCCTGTGAGAACCAGAGTCTACTCTGCGGCTCCTGTGCGGCTCCCACTGCCGGCTGCAGGCTGGGGTGAGGGACGCACAGCTCTCACACCGGATCCTGTGAGAACCAGAGACTAGTCTGCGGCTTCCACTGCCGGCTGCAGGCTGGGGTGAGGGACGCACAGCTCTCACACCGGATCCTGTGAGAACCAGAGACTAGTCTGCGGCTTCCACTGCCGGCTGCAGGCTGGGGAGAGGGACGCACAGCTCTCACACCGGATCCTGTGAGAACCAGAGACTAGTCTGCGGCTCCTGTGCGGCTTCCACTGCCGGCTGCAGGCTGGGGAGAGGGACGCACAGCTCTCACACCGGATCCTGTGAGAACCAGAGACTAGTCTGCGGCTCCTGTGCGGCTTCCACTGCCGGCTGCAGTCCCCACACCGGATCCTGTGCTGCTGGGTGTGGAGCACAGTGTGAACGGGACTCCCAGAGAGCAGTGACTGCAGACACGCGGCGGACAAGATCCCGTCTCTCCAGGTCTGTATGGCTGCTTATTGTACACTGTGTAGTGGGTGGCTCTTACATGGGACTGCAAGGAAAGCTGCTACATTATACAACTGCGAACAAAGGACATGACTACTTCAGCTCTGCTACATCTGTACCTTGTGTGGGAGTTTGTGTTGTCACATAGACCTTGGCCCCTCTGGCCGTTTACCTCATCAGAACGAGTGAAATCCTGGTTTTCTGCTCAGTTTTGATCACAGTTTGCACTGGAAATAGATGTCGGGTATCTGGGTTAGGACCATGAATGAGTCTGATCTGGGTCACATCCCATAAACATTAGATGTGTGGTCAGATCTGATAATGAGCGGGTCTCATCATTTTTGGGTCTGATATAGTAATGGTTTGGTTCCACTGAGTGTGATCTGGAACTAATTGGATCCGGTAAAGATTGGATCTGATCTAATGATGACACAGTGTGATCTGGAACTAATTGGATCCGGTAAAGATTGGATCTGATCTAATGATGACACAGTGTGATCTGGAACTAATTGGATCCGGTAAAGATTGAATCTGATCTAATGATGACATGGTGTGATCTGGAACTAATTGGATCCGGTAAAGATTGGATCTGATCTAATGATGACATGGTGTGATCTGGAACTAATTGGATCCAGTAAACATTGGATCTGATGATAACTGAGTGTGATCTGGAACTAATTGGATCCGGTAAAGATTGAATCTGATCTGATGATGACACAGTGTGATCTGGAACTAATTGGATCCGGTAAACATTGGATCTGATCTGATGATGACACAGTGTGATCTAGTAATAATTGGATCTGGTAAAGATTGGATCTGATCTGATGATGACACAGTGTGATCTGGTAATAATTGGATCTGGTAAAGATTGGATGTGATCTGATTATGGCTGGGTGTGATCTAGTAATAATTGGATCTGGTAAAGATCTGATCTGATGATGACACAGTGTGATCTGGAACTAATTGGATCCGATAAAGATTGGATCTGATCTGATGATGACACAGTGTGATCTGGTAATAATTTGGTCTGGTAAAGATTGGATGTGATCTGATTATGGCTGTGTGTGATCTGGTAAAGATTGGATCTGATAAAGATAAGATCAGAGCTGAAAATGCTTGAGAACGGTCTGATAATGATTTGGTCTTATTTCATTGGATCTGATCTGATTGTTTCGCTGCGAAATGCTAATGATTGGATCTGATTCTTATCTGCTACTGATTGGGTCTGATCGGATCATATAATCTGATAATAATTGGGTTTGATTTCTTTGGGTCCTGCTTGTCTCTGTCTGATCTTCCAATCATTGCATCTGATGTGATCCTAATTGTATCTGAGCCGATAATGAACATGTCTGATCCTAGTTCTATATGATCTGATGGTTGGATCTAGTCTTCTAATGATTGGGTTTCTTTGCTCTAGCTGTTATTGGTAGACGGGATAAGTACAACCAGGTCTCTTTGGTGTGATACATTATAATATTAGTAAGCACAGGGATGACTATTACCAGAGGAACCACAGTGTTCACGGCTGGTTTCAGATGATTTACATTGTTTCTTCCCCTGACAAAACTCATTTAGTATGTACGTCATACAAGCCTGCACTTTACTGCATTGTTTTATGAGGCATGACTTCAAGAGCCCAGCGCTGATTCTTCTCTCTTCCATCTTCTTGCATCATCTGGAAAAGCTTTGAAGTTTTCACATAAAGCATGCGTCATGACTATATACTGGAAGCTCCAAGCCATAGGAGATACCTGACAGTGGAGGAAAACACCTTGTGTGCTGCTGATGTATCCGAAATACGTACAGGAGAAATGATAGATAGATATGAGATAGACAGAGGTAGATGGATAGATATGCAAGAGATAGGTACATTTGAGATCTGAGTTAGGCAGTTAAGTAGGCAGATTGATAAATAAATGAGAAATACAATGCATTAGGAAAAGCATTGTGCTAAAATAAAAAATATCAAGTTTTTCCGCATTAATCTGCACCTAGTACCCAATATTGTTTGAGATTTTTGCAAATTTATTAAAAAGGAAAAACTAAAACTTTGCATGGACATAAGTATTCGAGACCCTTTGCTATGACACTTGACATTTAGCTCTGGGGGGCCTCCCATTTCTCTTGATCATGTTTCTACACCTTGATTGGAATCCACTTGTGGTGAATTCAGTTGATTGGACATAATTTGGAAAGACATAGCCCTTCTATATAATCTCTCACAACTGTCAATGTGTATCAGAACAAAAAACCAAGCCAAGAGGAGGAAAAAACTGCCTGTAGAGCTCAGAGACAGGATTTGTGGAGGCACAGTCATGGTGGAGAAGGGTATAAAAAAAACTTCTGCTGCACTGTAAAGTTCCCAAGAACATAATGGGCTCTATAATTCCGGGCTCCATAAAATGGAAGAAGTTTTGGACAACCAGGACTCTTCCTGGAGCTGGTTGTCCCACTAAACAAAGTATTCAGGGTAGAAGGGCTTTGGTACGAAAGGTGACCAAGAACCCAATGGTCATTCCAGACATCCTGTGTGCAGATGGGAGAGACTTCCAGAAGTTCAATCATCACTGCAGCACTCCACCAATCTGGGCTTTATGGAAGAGTGGCCAGAAAGAGGCCTCTCCCCAGTAAAAGACACAGGAAAGTCCTCCTGGAGTTTGCAAAAACTAAAGGACTATCAGACTGTGAGAAACAAGGTTCTCTGGTCTGATGAAACCAAGATTGAATTCTTTGGTCTCAGTTTTAAGCATTGTGTTTGGAGGAAGACAGAGACTGCTCGTCACCTGCACAATACCATCCCTACCGTGAAGCATGGTGGTGGCAGCATCATGCAGTGGGGATATTTTTCAGCATCTGGGACAGGGAGACTTGTCAGGGTTGAGAGAAAGCTGAAGGGAGCAAAATACAGAGATATTCTTAATGAAAATATGATCCAGAGTGCTGTGGACCTCAGACTGGGCCAAAGGTTCACTTTCCAACAAGACAGTGACCCCAAGCACACAGCCAAGACAACACAGGAGAGGCTGAGGGACAGCCCTGACTTGACCCTGGAAATGGTTGTCCAAAGTTCTGAGAAAAGGGTCTTAATATTTGTATAAATGCAAGATTTTAGTTTTTCCTATTCAAAAAATTAATAATTATTTGTAACACCTTGGAGAACCCCTTTTAACTCTACAAAGTGACTTTTACAATGAAGATCTTACTGAGATACTGACGACACTTGAATCATTACAATACAATGAGCACTATATATATAAAGCGGTGCTTAAAAGGGAAATCCAGTTAAGGCCTAATTCCACAGGTAACGTACAAAATATCTTGTATGCCTCCAATGTGCATTTTACCAGAAAGTGCTACTTGTCTACATGTTATGATGTCTCTGTCACAGCGACGCTCCATGCCTGCTGCCAAACCAGTAACTGGGGTGGGCACGGGTGCCACTTCACTCACCCAGTTTCTTAGCTTCTGCCCAGGGCCGGCTACCAGACTCCTGTGTCCCATGCCGCAAACTGCAGCCAGGCTGCTAGGTCTCTTTCTGTGTCTGTATTAGTGTTTATTCTTTGAACCTCACCCTGCAGCACTTCAAAGGTTAATCCCCTCTTTTGTTCTGTGTTCAGCTGTTTGACTAAAGAATTTTTCACCTCTCCTATATATGCTGGCTGTTTTTTTCCCCCACTTTTCTGAGCAATCCTTTAGATTCCTTTGGGTCTCACTTGCTTGCAAGTCCCTGCAAAAGAGCTATAATCCGTTTGTCTTTGTTTCCTAGATTGTGATTCTCTGTTGCCTGACCTGACCCATGCCTGATTATTGTACTGACCCTGAGTCACCTTGCCCTGACATCTCGACAGTTTCTTGGATTCACACATAATCTCCCTACCCTGACCTTTGCCTGTTTCCTGACTACGTGCATTGCCTGATCCTCTAGTGCTTTGCACCTTTGTCTTTGACCCCAGTGGGTCAATAACCAAACACACTGGACTATTCCAAGAGGTACCAGCCTGGTGGATCCCCTTCAGTGAAGGCCAGATCATTCTATAGGGGATAAAGGGTGAAAACCAGGGGACCGCCAGGTTAATGTCCTTTAAGACTAGCTCAGCGTGAAATTGGTTGGCACAGTGGGTCCACATTCATTGTCCGTAACAGCATCCTTCTCCTTAGCTGTAAATGACTTCCTGTATTGGTGACCACCATTTTGTTTTCAGTGGGAAGTGTGAAAATTATGTCAGGGTTTCAGTCACGAAAAACCAATCCAGGTATGCCCAATTGAATTTTTAAGTGCTCCATATGGTGTCACAGTCCATTCATTTTGAGAACGAGCAGGGTTCTGAGCTCACACCAGTTACATCTTCTTGTGAAATGTCAATAACCTATTTCTGGTGAAGGGTTCCTTCTAATTTATGCATTGCCCTATGTTATAAATTCCTCCCCAATTGCTGATAACCTAGCGATGCCATTACCCTGCACCCTCTCACCCTTATGGGTGCGATGACTTGCATGTAATTTATGAGACATTTCCATATTTCATATCGCAGAGGGAAAACCTAATCTAAGCATAATAGACATCTTTATTCAAGTTCCCGGCGTAGAAAGTCGAAAGGAAGAAAAAGGATTTCCTAAAATAAGCCCACTATTCTTCAGCAGGAAATCACACTATACGTTGGAAAAGAAAAATGGTAACTGGACATGCACTAAAACCACCATGACCCCTAACCCCTGCCAATTACAGGAAGCGACTGATTAAACTTTTGCCAAGTCAGAGAAGAGTCTCCTGCTTCCAGATTAACCCATGGGCTCCAGAAAGAGCCCATTGCGTCCTTACAGGGCCCTATTGTTTCACAGGGCTTTTTAAGCTAAGTTGAGTCTGTGCGTTAATACAGAGTCACATACAGTGGTGTCAGGCATTGTCTTTACATATCATTGGGTTTTTCACATATTAACAGGATTCTTCTTTATTTTGCATGTATCGTGAACTTCCCTATTTAGAGTGCAGCCAAGAAAGTGATGAAATGCTGTCGTTTGTGGTTGCTTAACCTTTTTTAGACTGATAGTGCTGCTCCTCTTTCCCTTAGTGCAGGGTACCATTATACAGCACGGACTTGAAAGCCTTCATCTTATCTAAAAACGTTGCAGTTAGGGACTAGAGGTCACTTGTTATTGCTTACTCAGTCTGTCACCCAACTGGATAGTAGAGACAGGCACTTGCATCCTTGCCTACTTGCTTGCACCCATCCCTTTAAAAAATGGAGGGCTTTGTGACCCTCCGATCTCTACTTTCCTTTTGTCTCAAAAGGGGTACCGAACACACAAGAGGTTACATACACCCCATATCCCCCCCCCCCCCCACCCCGTTGGCCACAAGTGGTTTGCTGGGGGGAAAAAAAGCAAAGAAGCACTAAAACATGGGTGGACATTCTCCACAGGGGCACAGTGGGGAAGGGAGCCTTTCCCAAAATGCATCAGACAAGGAACTGATATACATGCTTCGCAACACATTTAGTAGTTAAAAAATACACTTTTTCAACCTGTCTGACAGCGGTGTGATCTTGTAGTAGATAGGTGTGGTCATTTTAAAAGGGACGTTACGTGGCAGACATTAATATGTGGTGCACTGGAAACTAAAAGTGTACCAGATTTATCATCCAGCATCAACCACAGGGTTCCATCCTGTGCATTAGACTGTCTAGTCCAAGTTTAAAGGGAGTTTGTCACCTGTTTTTCGCCAATTTCAGTAAGAGTGCTGCGCCATAGAAGATTGAAGACACATTCCAGACATACCTGTGGGCACTGTGTGTCTGTATGCCATGTCCAGGAACAGCTCCTAAGTGCCCAAAGCAATCCAGACTGTAGAGGGGAGGGCTGCTTCAGTTGGTCATATCTTGGGATTGGTAGCCACTAGAAATATGAACCTGACCTTTCAAACGATACCAGAATCATAGCATTATATCCACTATATCAGAGGATATAGCTGTTAGAAATCAGGAGTGAAAGCTGTTTTTCCTTTCACTTTCAGCTAGGCACCGGGGAGCTGTTTTTCAGCAGAATAAGGGTCCATTCACACGTCGGCAATTTCGTTCCGCATTTTGCGGAACGGAATTGCGGACCCATTCATTTCTATGGGGCAGCACGATGTGCTGCCCGGATCCGGAATTGCGCATCCGCACTTCCGAGTCCGCAATTCCGTTCCTGAAAAAAATAGAACATGTCCTATTCTTGTCCGTAATTGTGGACAAGAATAGGCATTTTCTATTAAGTGCCGGCGATGTGCGGTACGCAAAATGCGAAACGCACATCGCCGGTGTCCGTGTTTTGCGGATACACGGATCCGTGGATCCGCAAAACACAGACGGACGCGTGAATGGACCCTAAAAGTGATTTTCCTGGACATGGAATATAGACACAGTGCACACAGCTATGTCTGGAATGTGTCTGCAATCTTCTATGGGGCAGTGCTCTTAGTTATATTGGTGAAAATTAGGTGACAGACTCCTTTTAAACTGTCTAAAAATTAGACAGGATTAGTACTGTATTTTTCACCCTATAAGACGCACCTGCCCATATACACACCTAGGTTTTAGAGGAGAACATAAGAAAAAAATATTTTTCATCACAACTCAGCTCAGAGCCCTAATCAGACCCCCAATGTTAATCAGACCTCACCTCACAGCCCCAATCAACCTCCAATGTTGATCAGACCTCCGAACAGACCCCCAATGTTTAATAAGTCCGCTGTGGGCAGTTACAGCACAGTAAGTGGCCTAAGAAGACCAGGAAGCAGTGAGTACAGAGCCGAAGGAGCGTTGCTTTCACCGCCTCCCCGTCCTCCTGTACTAATGAGTGCTTCCATAATAGAAGCGCTCATTAGTATTCACCCCATAAAACACACTGACATTTTCCTCCCACTTTGCGGGGAAAAAAGTGCATCTTATAGGGCTTATATCTGCCCCATTTTGCATGAAACCACCCTTGAAAGCAATTCCTATTTAAGACATTTATGGCATATCTTGTAGCTATGCCCATAAATATCAGATAAAGGATACCCCTTTAAGTACATCTGTTACTTGGCACAAAGCTTTCCTTACGTTAGGTTTGAGAGGGTAGAAATCTTTTTGTTTTCGTAACAAGGTGCCAGTGGTCAACATTTCCTGAACATCCTCCTGCCGAGCGGTCTGTGTTATTGTATGACATCTCTACAAGTTTATGTGTATGATGAACACTGTATAACACTGGTGTGCTGAGCGCTTCCTAGTGTTAAGGGGATCCGCTTCCTATGTAGTAAACATATATGAACTTTTACTTCTTCTCCCTAAAGCTGGCCATACAAAATAATTCGGCCGACAGCTAGCTCTCCTGATTCCCTCACGGCTTCCCCATACACAAACACATTAATTTGGCAAAATATGTCTGTGTATGCTATGGGGAGAGCGGAGAAAGCCGCTGCCAGACAGTTCTGGTACTCGCCTTTCTCCCGGAAGAACATTTCACCAGGTCCTTGTCTCCACTGACACCACCGGTCGGGGAACAGTTGGAAGCTGCCCCCACACACATGTCTGCGGCTGTTCTTGGCAGGTTCAGCCGACAAAAGTATAATGTGTACGGTTGAATTAGACCTCATGCACATGTCCATATTCCTCTCCATTTTGTCCTAGGTCTTCCACCGTGGTGTATAACTGTGCCGCTATAAGCCTTGCTGTCATATGGACATTTTTCTTTTACTCAGATTCTAGAAGAATTGGACAGAATAAAAAGGTGAAGCTCAAGTTGATACTGTTTTATACTAATTATATAAGATAATTCCATAACTAACAATTCATTCATATCTTATTATTATGATTATTGTTATCAAGCAAAGGAGATCTGACATGAGCCATGCAATCCTTTGGGAAATTTCCAGTGAAGCCATCAAGTAAAAGTCTTGCAGGAACACTCCATGCAAAGCTCTTATACAAGTGGTGGCGAACCTATGGCACTCAGAGTCCTCTCTGTGGGCACCCGCACCCTGTAAAAAGTCTATGGTGTACCAATATGCCTTAGACTATTCCTGCCACTCTTTGAGAATCTAATAGGAATGCAAATTATGTTACTATGTTTGATACTGTGCTGTGGTACTTATCTGGCGGCCTTTTTTTTCTACCCCCTACAAATCTGTTGTTGGGATATTGTGGGCTGCCCGCATACACATTAGATTGCCTGCAGATCCCGCAGAACCTGCCAGGTTTAGTCAACTTTGATCTTTTATGTATGATCAGTTTAAAGGAGCTGTCCCAAGAGATAAATGGGGTCAATTATCAAACTGGTGTAAAGTTGCCTATAGCAACCAGTCAGATTCCACCTTTCATTTTTCACAGCTCCTTTGAAAAATGAAAAGTAGAATCTGATTGGTTGATATGGGCAACTAAGCCAGTTCTACTTTACACCAGTTTGATAAATGACCCCATTCACAAAGTTTAGGGCAGTTCTGTATTGACTAGACACACCTGCCCACACTGCCCACACCACCACCACCAAAGGCTTACCAGTGGCTGATGCATAGCGCTCTCCTTGACGTCTCTCACATTGTTGGTGGCCATCATTTCTTCTCAGCGTGAATCGACTTTCATCAATGAACAGCCACTAATCCAGCATAGCTGCTCCCTGGCTCATGCAAGACAATGACGCCTGTGCCTTGTGCTGTGGTCAGGCACCCTTGCAGGTCATCTACCATGCAGACCACGCTAATGTAAATGGTTTGGAATGGTCTGACGTGACACTTGGGTGCCTCTCACTTCCCTTAAATGTGCCTGGAGTTGTGTGGCATTTATCATCCGGTTCCGCAGGGCATTGTTCACAATGAAGCAGCCATCAATGTGGGATGTGGGCAAAGGACGTCCACTTCTATGCCTTTCTGTGACTCTTCAAGTCTCTCTGTATCTCTGTTGCAACCTTTAGATGACAGTCTGTGACACTCTAAGCTCAGTGGCCACTTCTGCCTGAGAACATCCTGCTTGAAGCCTCGCAATGGCGAGGTACTGTTGATCACTTGTTAGGTGTCGACTTGGTCTCATGATGTCAAAATGTGAACAGCATGATGAGGAGGACTGTTTAAATTCCAATTCTAATTGAACCAGGAAATGTATTGGCCGATTCATGGATCAAACACCTGTTGTGAATTTTGCCATTAAGCTCCTTGTTAGAGAACAGCAAGTTGTGCAAAAAGTACTAAAACATTGAACATTGGACATGTGTATTCAAAGGTTTAGAGAAGGTCACATTACGTTCACCTGTAAAGGTTAGAGTGCATTTTAGGTTCATCCTGAAATTTCACCCACAAGTCAAATATTCCTAACTTGTGAGTAGTGTATGTCTATAGGTGTCTATAATATATGCCAATACACTAATAAGAACCCATTACCAGCATTCGCCATGAGCTGTAAAATGATGTTAATTACCACCAAAATATTCTAGGAAAAAAGTCGCCTATTTTTAAGGACTGTCCAGAAATGTATGGACATTGGCAACCCTTGATCATATACCTATCCTGTGAATAGGTGATACGTTTATATCTTGGCACAGCCCACTTAAAGGGGTTATCCCATGATTAAAATAAAAAATGAAAATCAGACATCATATAGTACATGACAATCTCTTTCTAACAAAGCTAGAACCAGCCCTGTACCTCACAAGGGTCCAGAGATATCACCAATCATTCTTCTAGATTTATATCAAACTGACAGCTTAAGGGGAGTCACAAAAAAATAAGAAAAATTAAACCAGCACCTCCATAATAAATATAAAGCAGATGCATGCTACACAATACAAAGAACTACAACTAGCAGCACACTGCTTATTGCACGAAGACATAAGTAAATGGGGAATTCATGAAAAATTCATGCTCTCCTTATTAGAACTCAGAAGGCAGTTGAAGGACGAAACTGAGCATGTGCGGCCATCTCAGTGAGCAGGACGAAGAAATTAGAAAAAAAAAAAAAAACAGCAGGTGGTGCTATACAGAGACATTTTATTGAATAACTCAGTGGCTATGCTAAAAAAAATTTATTACATGCAATTACAAAAGTATTCAGATCCAGATTTGAAAACTGTAGAATAAGTTTCGTGGAACAACCTCTTTGAGACAGGTCATATACTGTACATGAATAACCCGCTGTGCCTTCTAACCGAGGGGGAAAGAATGGTTATGTTGGACTGCAACATACCGGATCCTTTAGTTCTTAGAGGAGATAGGCCACTGCCAGATGAGTCTTGTAGTGTCTTATCCCCCTCTACAGATTAAAAACACATACACACTGGGCCGAGCATGCCTGTGTATGGGGTGGAGGGGGGAGGGACGTATAGCAGTCTGACAAACAAGCATTTGGCCAACAACTATTCAAAGTGTAGTCAGCATGAGACTTTTCTGCATATTTAGGCTACAACCATACAGTGAGGTTTCCTTATGCAGTTTTTGAAGCCAAAGTCAGGAGTGGATCATAAAAGGAGAGAAAGTATAAAGGCCAGATACAACTTCTATTTTTTTAATTCACCATTGGTTTTCGCTTCCAAAACTGCATGAAGAAGTCTGTCCGTGCAGCCGTTCCATTATGCAGGCTATAAACTATCCATATATATCCTAAAGAACACTTCATGTGCCGATGTTGCTTCTAGAAGGAGTTTGGAAACCAGTAGTGATTGTTGCAACCAAGAACTGACAGATCTACTGGTTTTGTCTACACAGATTGCGTGGCCGCATACTGGTATCCATGGCTTGATAGTAAGGGGTGTGGCTGAACCCACTAATTACAGTAGAAGGGGCGCCCACTTGCGTTTGGTGATGTAGTACTGTATGTCATTGCTCTTGGCATAGGCTGCACAGTGGATGAATGCATTCTCTGTACAGTGTAATACGATAGTACTGGACAGTGGCATTCTCACTGTCATGACTCTGTCTGGACACAGAGCTATTTTAGACATCATTAAATGAAGATCTCAAAACTTTTCCATGTACATTGTCAGCTCATGTAGTCAGTTGGAAGCATCAGATGGAATTATTTACCTAATCGAAGGCCTTCTAATGTTCCGCCCTCGTAATGGAACCAGTGTCTAGTGCATTCTTTTAGGCTGGGAATACTCTTTATCTACTTTACCATAAGAATTACTGTCATTACACTCATTTACAACTTGAACTTGGACAAGAATTGTCATCAGTCATGTCAGTCTCTGTTCTCACGATCTAATTTCCCTATCAGAAACACATTTTCATATGTATCCAGTTAACCTTATCAGTATGTTATGGAAGTGGGTTGGAAATTGGAATATATGGAGAAAACAAGAAAGCCAGGGGACCCAACTGGAGTTGGCAAAACACAATCATAGGACCCAATGGTACAGCAGAAGCCAACCCCACTTAAGGCTGGCTTTGGGCCAGTGATTGGTTGAGTCACAATACCTATTCCCATACACATAAAAAATCTGTCAGCTGACAACTATTCATGCCGACCTTCCCATACACATGCACACTTAGCTCAGCCACGCGTGGTTCTGTTTTTAGTGGGAACAATTGATTGGTCATGTTGAAATCCAGTATGTCGATCCTAATTTCCCCTGACGTGCTGTTGGCTGAGGGTCTGAATACTCTATACACATTGGGTAGTCTGCCAATCTACCCAAAATCCTCAGTTTCATCCAGCATTTACCTGTGCATGGGCACCATTAAACCTTATTGATGATGTGTCCTGTTTGCAAACATTCTGTATAGATGGATGGTGGGCCACCTAATTAATTTCATCTGGTGGGCCCATGAGCCTTAGTCCGACACTGCACCCAATAGTAGTATTTAAGAGATAATCAGCAATGTGAGCCATGACGTGTGAGGTGAATTGATATCGGAGAATGCTTATGGAGACATGATATTTTTTCATGAGGAAATGTGACATTGAGATCTTGAGATGGACAAGTGGTTTTGATCAGAATTTTCAAGGAGCCTATTGATTTTGGATGATGCTGGTCTGTTTGCTTGATCTTGTGTAGTAATTTGGCCAGCAAATAAAGCTGATCCCATCAATTATTTCTGCCTTTAGGGGAAGTTAGATTGCAATTCAGCCCGTCTGATGTTTCCTTTTTCTCCAAGAAGAAGTGACATCAGAGACATCTGGTGGCTACTTCTTTGGCTCCTTCTACTTATGGTGGAATTGAGGAGAGATAGACTACCCAACACCCTGCACTGCAACAGCTCCACTATATCAGGATATAACCTATCCGGATATAACCTACACTGACTATCTCCCACTAACTATCTGTATTATATATATAAGCTATCTAACTAACTATCTAATGTAATGTGGAAAGCACAGAGCACAGCAATGACACTGCTGTCTCTCTCAGAACTGCATAAAACTACAGAAAATGGCTGCTGGGGAGGTTCTTATATAGTAAGCTGTAGGCAACTTTCTTATTGGTTGCTAGGGATGTTGCTAAGCTCAAACAAAGACATTGCAGCCTTCTCATTGGCCCACAAGCAAGAAGGGAGGTTACTGATGAAAAAAAAAATCTAGAATATTCGAAATTACAAATATATATCACTATATTATAAATATTAGTGAATTCTCGAAGTTCCGATAATCGCAATTAATTTTTGCGATTTGAATATTTGTGCCCAACACTACTGTTAGCCAGCCGAACTCATGAGTTGGATGATCCTTGAAGTTGTGCAGAGCTTTGCTAGAGTAGCATCAGCTTGAGGGAAACTCAAAACACAATCCTCATCACTGTTCTGATACGTCTTTATCTTTCATTGACTGAGGTTTTGGGATGTTTTCCCTTCCTGCGACTTTCTTCATGGGCTACTTTCTTAGTGTGTTGCTGATCATATAAAAGCCATGAGCAAGTGTTGACATGTCTGCTGTACAAAGCCAAGCCATAAAAAAGAACACAGTAAAGAAGCCAAAATAATAGATCTTTGTCTATTTCTTGTGGGAGTTGCTTTCAAAGACCTGTTAACAGTGGGCAAGTGACAGAGAAAAAAAGCTTTTTTTCTTTTTTTCAATACGCCTGAGAATTAACTTTGTTTTGGATGAGATATAAGAGTGAGAGCATTGTTCACGTAGAAACCACTGGAGACCTCATCTTGTATAAGGCATCTCTAACTTTACTG
The DNA here is from genome assembly GCF_905171765.1 of Bufo bufo. Taxonomy (NCBI): domain Eukaryota; kingdom Metazoa; phylum Chordata; class Amphibia; order Anura; family Bufonidae; genus Bufo; species Bufo bufo. The sequence goes on from NC_053389.1 coordinate 313,782,902, forward strand.
CATCGAAATCCGCAACCCTGTGTAAAGTAGATGAAGCGATAAGAAACTTCTGCACATCAGTAACTAAAGTGCTTTTCATGTGGTTAAACTTGACCCCAGTTTTTTTTTTACCACTAATGTTCAAGGTTACGGTATACAACCTCAATTACTATGAATTGTTGTTCAACGTAAGCCATTTTTTACTATTTTTCATTTAACATTACACAGCAAGATCATCAATGACACATATCATGGTATAGGTTGAAAATTGCTGATTATTCTGGATTCTTTTTTGAAGTTTTTCATAGACATTAATTTACACTGGACATCAACATCTGATTGGTGGGCGTCCAGCCCCCAGGAACCCTGCTGATCAGCTGTTTGAGAAGGCACTTGCACTCACAGTAGCGCCATGGCCTTCCCGCAGTTTTGTCTAGGCCGTGTGATGTCACATTCATTGGTCATGGCCTAAGCACTGAAGTGAATGGGGCTGAGCTGCTCTGAGCGATACTGTGCTTGGTGAGCAGAGAGAAGGTAGTGGTGCTACTATGAGCGCCGGTGCCTTCTCAAACAGCTGCTAGGCGGGGGTCTGGGGTGTCATACCCACCAATCGGTTAAAAAATCTCAGGAAACGCCTTTAAAGGAACACTAAATATAAAAAATACTTGAAAAATAATTGCAAAAAAGATCTATTTGTGTCCATGATAGCTATTTCCCCATTCATGTAAAAATTCATACAAGAATCGACAGGCACTCACACATTCAGAAAGGTAGGAAAGTAAATGTATTTATTAAATCTACTAAAAACAATATAATAAAACACCTAAAATAACTAAAAATGCACAAAAGTGTGGAATAATCGACTGATAGAATTTTAGGATAGCGGATAATATGGCAGATAATATGGCCAATAATGAGGCTGTCCCAATCACTCCGCCACACTGGTGATCAGTGTAATATGACGATATCGCAGTGGATAAATTTAAACACCGTGGTGAGGCGAAAGACTGCCACTTATATTAGGGAACCGCATACTGACCCCTAATAACAAGTCTGTCCGGACTAGATAGTAAATGTATGAATTAGTTGGTGCACGTTATGTAGACGAATCTCACTCTGTTCGTTTATATTATAAATGTATCCTATTCATAGTACTGTTGGTGTTGTTCAATATGTAATCTGCAAACATAAGTATCCTATTTTTCAGCTGAATAGATCAGTAATGTCCACAGTGTGTTACTCACAGTTAGATGATTAGTGTTGAGGAGCGGAATGCTGTGCCCCGGCGTGGCGTCCCACGTGGTCACCGGCACGAGTATCTCTTACCTCCGTGTCTTTTCCCCTCACTGTAAGCACTGTGAGTTCACTGTTCAATCAGCTGTTCTGTTTGTAGATCGGGAAGGCACACGGCGTCCCACGTGGTCTGTGAGGTTGATGCTGGCCTGGAACAGTGACTAGGGTGTCACTTTTTCTGAAAAAGAAGACTCCTTTAAGGCCTGCTTCACATATATCAGTTATGTCCAGCCAACTATTTTAAGCCAGGAACCGGACACAACTGATGTATGTGAACTGCGCTTAGTGCACAGATCCGACGTCTGTCCAGAAAAACAGTATGCAGCTTTTATCTGCCTGGCACTATTTGGCATCACAACTGATGCACCAGATGTATGAGAATGATCCCATAGAAAACTATGGGATCAGTTAAAGCTTCAGTTCCCTTCCAGCGCTTTCTACAGTACTTCATGACGGGAAGGGGGGGGGGACTGAACCTCCAGTAATATGTGAAGGAGGCCTAAGTGGTCTTTATCTGAGACGTAGACACTCTCTCCAACTAGTCCTTGGTTAGCTTGACTGAATTACTATTAAGCCAGATTACTTTAAAATCCATTTAAGTGATTTCAATAGCCAACCCCCTGACATTTTTACAGGTCTTTTTTTTAAATAATAGTTCTGCTTGAAGATATACAGTACCGTGAAAAAATATTCATAACCCCTTGAACTTTTTCAAATTTTTTCACATTACACCCACAAACATAAATATATTTTATTGGGACTTTATGTGATAGGCCAACACAAAGTAGCAAGCAGGAGCGTAGCTATAGGGGGTGCAGAAGTAGCAGTCCCAGGAGACTGAGGGGGCCCAAAGACATAAGAAGACACGGGTATGCTGGTCACGTTATACCTCTGGCTGGAGGGAAGGGGTTAGTTCAAGAATTTGGCATGGGGAGGCAATTAAAATTTTTGCCTCAGACAGCAAGAAGGCAATGTGCTTCCCTGCCCCTGGCCACAAAGCACTGAGGGAAGGGGAGCTCAAGCTGAAGTCTTTAGCTACGCCCCTGGTAGCAAGTATGTGTGAAGTGAAAAGAAAATGATACATGGTTTTCAAAATTTTTAATAAATGAAAAATCTTGAAAGTGTGATGTGCATTTGTATTTAGCCTCCCTGAGTCAATACTTTGAAGGACCACCTTTCGCTGCAATTGCAGTTGTAAGTCTTTTGGGGTATGTCTCTACCAGCTTTGCACATCAAGAGGCTGAAATTTTGCCCATTATTCTTTGCAAAATATCTCAAGCACAGTCAGATTGGATGGAGAGTGTCTCTGAACAGCAATTTGCAAGTCTTTCCACAGATTTTAAATGAGATTTAGGTCCGGACTTTGACTGGGCCATCCTATTACTTGAACATTGTAGCTCTGGTTGTATGTTTAGGGTTTTTGTCCTGCTGGAAGGTGAACCTCCGCCCAGGCTCAAGTCTTTTGCAGCCTCTACCAGGTTTTCCTCCAGGATCGCCTTGTATTTAGTGCCATCTATCTTTCCATCAACTCCTACCGGCTTCCCTGTCCCCACTGAAGAAAGGCATCCCCACAGCATGATACTGCTTCCACCATGTTTCAGGGGGGCTGCTGTGTTCAGGGTGATGTACAGTGTTAGTTTTCCCCCACACATAGCATTTTGCATGTAGGCCAAAAAGTTCAACTTTTGTGTCATCTGACCAGAGCACTTTATTCCACATGTTTGCTGTGTCCCCTACATGGCTTGTGTCAAACTGAAAATGGGATTTCTTATGGCTTGCTTTCAAAAATGGCTTTCTTCTTGCCATCCTTCCATAAAGGCCAGATTTGTGGAGTTTATGACTAATGCTTGTCCTGTGGACAGATTCTCCCACCTGAGCTGTGGATCTTTGCAGCTCCTCTAGAGTTACCGTGGTCCTATTTGCTGCTGCTCTAATTAGTGCTCTCTTTGCCTAGGCTGTCAGTTTAATGGGACGGCCATATCTTGGTAAGTTTGCAGTTATGCCATAATCCATCAATTTTCGGATGATGGATTGAACAGTGCTCTGTGAGATGTTCAGAGCTTGGGATATTTTTTTATGACCTAACCCTGCTATCACGGGTGAGGTAAGGAAGGGAACTCCACACCGACAACAGGAGGGAAGGGAAAAGCCACTAGGCCTCAATGCTAGGGAAAAGGGGAAAGGTCACCTCCTAAATAACCCTACTCCTTGCCCTGTCTCCTATCCGTATGGGCATACCCCGAAGGTAGGAATGCCCAATTGCCCATACACTGGAACCTGAGACCCTGGAGACCCAATGGATCCCTATAGATAAAGGCTGGGCTTGAGGCGATCTACTCCTTCCCAGTTAAAGGAACCAGCGTCTCCCTGAGGCCTAGTAGCAAAAGACACAGGGAGGGACAACAAGACACAAAGGAGCAAGACACTTAACTTCTGAAGAGATGGACGAGCACGGACTTCAGAGAGGACAACACAACAGCTCTTCCAAAATCTAAATGAAGCTATCAACTGCATAGCCAGAAGGGTGAGGTCAGACTATATAGGGGAGGTGTGATGACCACTAAGCTACACCTGAAACAAGGGGTGTGGTCATGAGCAATAACAAAAGCTGAAGCAAGTAACCAAAGAAGCTGTTAGATTCCTTCATGTGTAGCTAGTCTCTTTGATCTCCTGACATCTGTCACAGGAGGGACCGTGACACTTGCTTTACACTTCTCCACAACTTTACCCCTGACCTGTCTGGTGTGTTCTTTGGTTTTTATGATGCTGTTTGATCACAAATGTTCCCTAGCAAACCTCTGAGGCCTTCACAGAACAGCTGTCGTTATAATTAGAATAAATTACACACAAATGGACTCTATTTACTAATTTGGTGACTTCTGAAGGCAATTGGGCATGCAGGATTTTATATAGAGGTATCAGAGATGGGACCTGCACCTATAAGACAATGGGGGCATATCGATATGCCCCCAATATCTGAGGTGAGTCAATCCCTTTAACTTTGTGGGTGTAATGTGAAAGAATGTGTTAAAGTTCAAAGGGTGTGAATACTTTTTCAAGGCACTGTACTGTTGGCAGGGTCTATTATCTGACTCTTGCATTGTTTTGTATGGCACATCTCATAATCCTTTTGCACTCCCATCATTACCATTTCCAGGCAGGACTTTAGTTATGTTCAGCTTTATAGAAAATATTAGAATATGCGCAGTTAAATGAGACTGAGTTTGTCTGTTATTCTTTCTCCTGGGGAGAGAGAATGGGCGCGTGGGAGATCTGGAGAGAGGAAGGAAGTCAAAAATTTTAACAATAGCTGGAAACAGACAAGAAAATGGAAACTGGCAGTCAGTAAGCTGGAGACAGCAGCACAGCTGTTGGTTTGTGAGGGCACAATCGATTAGCATTGCTAGAACAAAGCCTGGCTTCATTTCTCTCCATTGAATTACCTTCATTGTTGCACTTAGAGACTATTAGAAACTCTTCTTTTGCTTAAAGTGTGCCCCTTATTGCTGGAGACAGACATTTTGCAGGCAAAAATCCCTCCCATCAGGATGCAAGTGTCCTACTAGAACTGTCTACGGGCACAGGCCTACTCAGGCTGTAGAAAAAACCAGCCTTGATTAAGGACTAGTTCACTGAAGCAGTATCATACTGTGGTGTACAATAGTATTGAAGGGGGTTTCCACTAATTACATTTCTTACCTATCCATAAGATGAATGATTAATATATGATTGCTGTGGACCCTTCCACTAGGACACGCAATGATCACTATCACAGGGATCCCAATAACCCTGTTTTCCTCACTACGTGACCACGGTAAAGAGGGTATTGAATAGAGTGGAGCTCGGGCATGCGAGGTGGTGCTTTATACAGGGTCGTCAGGGTATTCATCTGTCGGGGAGACGGACCTGTTATCTACACAAAGAGACCATGACCTATATTTTTTTGTAGAGGGAAATGTTCTGTGAAGGGCATGATCACATGTGGTGAACTTTTCATAGCTTTTCACTGTGGAATAGTACATAACCATACAAGTGAATGGGATTTTACAAAAAAAACAAAACTCACTCATATTCTGCAGAAAACTCTGTGCATGAAAATCAGGGTAGGAATATTTTTGGATCAGTTACATCAGGATGATTTCCCTTAAAGGGGTTCCATACTTACCTGTTAAATCCCCTGCCACTCCAGTGCTGCTGCTCTGGTGCCCCCAGCACCTGCAGCATTGACGTAACATAGACAGACATTACCACTGCAGCCAACCACTGGTCTCAGTAGTTAATATGCTTAGGAAATCATACACTTTTTGGGAAGTTTAGATAAGAAGTTTATTATTACAGATCTGCTCTGATCCAAAAAATGAACATTTCAGGAAGAATGTGAGAGTTTGGGATTTCTGTCACTCATGGAGGGACTCTCTCGAGAAATGGAAGGTTCTGCTGAAAACCAGAAAAAAAAAGTTTCTACAATATGAGTCAGATGTCTTATTGTATGGATACACAGTTCATGCTTGTTGTGTGAAATTCCCTTACAATAGACTGTTGGCTCTGCTGGGTGGGGACATCTCACCATCCACAATGGAATTGACAACTAAATTGTACCAAACATGTTCTATGCAGACCCCATTGTTTTTTTTTGTTTGCCGTGAGCTAATCTAGGACCCTATATCTCTGTATACGTTAATATTGGTGATAGAACAGACAGTTTAGGACTTGCTTGTACTGTAGATCTATAGAGAATTCCGCTCTGAGCAGCACAATCCCAGCAGCATTAGGCCTACATCAACCAGATACCATTGATGTGATTCACAGATACAAATCTAGATACACAAGACAACAGTGATTTTCCATGGATACATAGTATTATCTATAGGAGGATTTTTGCGTTGTCACAATTGGAGATTTATTGAATTCTTGATTTGAGGGAAAGAGTAGAGAGTTACAAAGATGTAAATGTTTGCTGCATCGAAACAAAGCATAAAACACAATTGAGATGAATTTCCAATAAACCAAAACTGAAGGGCCCTTTACATGGGCCGAGAGTCTTAAAGATAATCGCTAATGAGCGTTCATAGGGATGTTCCTTTTTGTTTGTGCACATACGAAAATCGTTTGCCCAAAGCAGATTGTCCTGTGTAAACACGATCTCCTGCCGGCAAACAACGAGTCAGTATGGGGAAGCGTGATGGCATTAGTGATCGCTCCTCCCCATACTCTGGAGGAGATCGCTGCATGTAAATGTGTCTCCTCCACCAGCGATCAGCAGATTGTCGGGAAGGAACGCTTTCTTCCTGATAATCTGCTTCTCTGTCGTCCTGTGTAAAGGGACCTTTAAATGATCTTTAGGATAGGTCATCAGCCGGCTTTGTTTTTTGTTTTATCAGTGTGCACTTGGAGATGTCTCTATCTTGGTCATGCACTCCTGAATAACCCATCATTGTAGTATAAGGCTGGGTTCACACCTGAGCGTTTTACAGCGCGTTCCTACGCGCTGTAAAACGCTCAACAGGCAAAAACCAATGTTTCCCTATGGGCATGGCTCTCACCTGAGCGTTTTACAGCGCGTACGAACGCGCTGTAAAACGCCCTACGCCTCAAGAAGTACAGGAGCTTCTTTGGGGCGTATTGTCGCGTGTTCCCACCCATAGACTTCAGCGGGAACGCGCCTAGATGGGCGTTTGCATGTTTCCGCCCATTAAAAACACCCGATACAAACGCCCGATAAAAACGCCTGTATATCGAATACGCTCAGGTCTGAACCCAGCCTAAAGATGAAACCTGCTCTCCCTGTATTCATTGGAGGTCATTTAGCGCCAGAAGAGGTAGCAAACAGAGTGGGTTCACTATATATACTATGTATATATGCTATTCACTATGTAGAGCCTGCCTTTCCTAAATTCATTGGATGCTGGTTGGCACCAGAAGAAGTAGCATATAGCGCAGGTTCTCATCCAAACGAGGTCACCTTGTCATGGTCGATGAGCACAAAAGATTTGATCAAATTATATTTGCTGTACCTCGGGTTTATTCATGAAGTGAGTATAGCATTCCTATATTCTGTGTTTGTGGAGTGCTGTTGCATTGTGCTTGATGGCATTGCAGAGCACTAAAGTTCATGTTGTATTTGGTAGTTTAATCACTGACCGAACACTGACTGTAAATAAGACCTTAGGGGAAAACCTGCTGTATGAATTAGGAAATCTTTTATTGCATGGGAAATCAATAAAAGTGGCAAGTTAAATTTAGAACCCTCCATAGGATTATACATTTTTTGGAAAAAAAAATCCTTGAAATAATAAAATTCAGATAGTGGATTAGCGGGGGGCCTCATGAATTTTCTTTTTATATGTGCCATTTTGGACAATAGGGAGAGTTACAGTATGTAGATGGGTTTGAAGTCCTGCAAGTAGAGTATTTTAGACTTATGCAACTGGGCATTTGCAGTCACTATGCCAGATGGATGAAAACATTGATATCTCTGTTACGGATAAGCAAGTGTGGACCCACTGTACCAACTAACTGGTTTGTCTTTGGGCTAATGGCATTATTATGGCGCTCCCCTGGTATTCACCCTTTAATCTCTGTGCAGAGATCTGGCCTTCGCTTTAGTGAAGCAACTGAAATGCTACCTCCTGGGCTAGTCCTGGTATAGTTGGCAGCTGACCCACAGGGTTCAGGGACTCCGGTGCAGGCACCGGGAGCTCAGGATACAGAAAACACACTAAAACCACAGGGGAACCGCAGGAGTGGTCTGAACAGTCACTAAAGCTTAAATTCTAGTTACTAGATCCAGACTGCGCACTGGTAGAGTAGATGAATGGACCCACAGGATAAACGGGCAGGCTGGATGGTAGTGAAGACACAGGCAGGACAGGCAGGCTGAGTACTTGACAGGAACATAACCAAGGCAGATTGACAGGTTTAAACAAACAAAAATAAAGCTGGAAGTGTAGGGAGCACACAGGGCTGGAGCACAGTCAGGAGTAAACACAGGAGTAACGCAGGCAAAATGCAGGTGAATCACATAAACGTTAGACTTCAACACCTTTGCTGGTCACGAGGAACCTTAAGCTCAGGCATCCTAAAACACCCAGGGACCCCTAGCCATTGTCTGGGGCAGGATTTGAAAGGCCACGCACTAGCCCTTTAAGAGGCCAGAGGTGAGCATGCCCACCATAAGGGGATAAAGACTAGAGTACTAGGCAGAAGCATGGAGCCAGCAGCATGGTGAGTAGCATGTTGCCTGTGCCCACAGGGGAGAGGAGGGTAGTAGCAGCCATGGGCAGCTGTCCTAACAATCTCCTCCATGCAACCTTCATGACCATCTCTCTAGGTATGTCTCACAAGTATATGGAGAATGAAATAAATCCCCAGAAAGAAAACTTAAATGTATGCTTAATTGGGAATAAGCCTACATTTGGAGTTGCCTTTAGAAAAATGATAGAGGATTTGTAGTGGATTAAAGGGGATGTATTACTATATATTGTTTTTTCTACTTTTAATCATATAGTAAAACATATTCATTTTTCTTGTCATTCTCATTTTTTTTATTCTGAGATGCTGTCAAGTGCGGTTGGCCACGAGATGTTTATTGATTTCTATGGAAGAGTATACTAGATATGCTCTGTGACTTGTGCAGGGAGGGGCAGTAGATAAGCTGTGTCCATTACCTCTTGTAAATGGTGAATTCTGTGGATTTCTTTTCTATTCATAATGATAAAGACATGAGTCACTGCTGAAAACAGATCTGTACAGAACAGAAAGGTTTGACATTATTAGGCTCAGTGGCCAGTGCCAATACTGGGATTTTAGGATTTTTTTTGTTAAATAAAATAATGACATGGAAAATGAAAAAGAGCATTGTCAAAAATTCTTCAAAAACACATTTAAAGGGGGATTAGCCTAAACTAACAAATTGATTAGTACTTACCTAGCAGATTCCGCGCTGCCAATCCAGTTCTCCCAGCTTTGTGACCACTGCATCCAGTCACTGGTCTCAGCAGTGCACCGACGAGGCCAGTGATTTGGCTGCCCACAGTGCACCAAAGACCATTTCTCAGGATCAGAGGACCAGATTTTTACAAGACAGATAATAATTTGAAACTGAATATTGAGGTGACAGACTCCCGACTGTATGTCCATGAACACTAAGCTGTAGTATGAGCCAGCCCTGCCAGTGCGTAGAATTAAAGTGAGGATATGCCTTTATTCTGCTCATTAGCGGGGGTCCTAAGAATTGGACCCAAACAATTCAAGCATTGATTGGCGTATCCTAAGTATAGGTCATCATTTGTTGCCCATACACCGTCAAACCTTGTGGCAAACATTCACTTGGGTCCAGTGTGAATCACATTGGACCCATGATTTGTACAGGTGACATTAAAACCACGCCCCCGCTATGTATGGACACCCATAGACTTTCCAGGAAAACACCCTTTTGCCTAGATGAATGGTAACCCCCAGTTATCCAATTATTCATACATTTCCAGGATGGATAACAGAGGAAAGGCACAAATCTGTTTTAATAAGAAATACAAGAATTCAGGAGGCTGATGGATCTTTTTTAATGTCAGAAACCGTTGTAACCCTTTCCTGTCTTATAACTAATATAACCAGGAATGAACTTCACATACGTAGCAGCAGCTTGCAGTTCTAGCCCTACAAAAAGGAAGATAAAGCCACAACTGGTGCTGATAACATCAACGGCAATGGTCAGTGCTTAGAGTTCAGTTCTCAGCTGCCGTCACTTCCCTTTCCTTTTCCTTTGCAAGAGAGCCCTGATGCCTAGTGCAAAAAGGAGAGATGTCCTGGCTGGGATGATGCCCAAATCCTAACGCGTTCTGAGCTCCACCAACAAGGGCCCATTCACATATACAGAGAGAGGGGCTGGACGTCGCTAGCTCAGATATTCAGGTAAATGAAAGCCATGCTGCAGAGGATAGCTGATCAGACGGCACGTAGAACTAAATCCTGCTCCACTGCACAATGCTCCTACTATGGTCCCTACGCACAGTTTTCATATCTTTAATTCTGTCACGTATTAAAGGGGAAGAATGAAGAAAAATCTGTCTATTGGTAGTTAGCACATAATTTCTTGGGGATCCGGCTTGTATTATTCTAGCCCAATGATTGATGACCTTTTTTTTCCCCACGGGTAGTGTGGGGGGGTCGGTATGAGAAATACCCAAAAATAGAGTAGAAAAAGAAAGATGTCACAAAGCACTATTTCTTCTACTAGCCACATCTTCTTTCTTAAGTTTCTTCTTTTTGTATCTCTAAAACCCAAATCTTAAGACTGTTCCCTATTGAAAGGTTGCGGTAAAAGAAAATCTTACATCATGGCACGTGAATGGTTAAAATGGTGCTGTTAGGAATCCAGAATATAACCTATGATTTGATGATGAATTTTTTTTTCATATTTGTTTTTAATATAACCTATAATCTGATGATCGATTTTTTTTTAAATATTATTTTTTTTTTAATAAATATATATTTTTATTTTCCAAAACATGATAATTAATACATAAAACAGTAATAATCACGACGGTATGCCTAGCATGGCAATCATAAACATCTTTACAACAAGAAAAATTCTATACAACATCCTAAGAACACCTTCCCGACAATATATAATAATAACTATATCTCCCCCCCCCCATTGGCTGCCGTCCACTCCATTCATCAATGTGTAAAGTAATATTAATTATGACTATGTAGGTCTGCGTGCAATTCTCCGCTTCCTTTCAATGTCCTCATAAACTCTAATTCTTTGGAGGTATGAAACCCACTCTCTTGTTGAGGGCGGGGAGACAGAGCCCCAATACTTTATCAATATAGCCTTGGCGACCATCAATCCCCGCATCCAAATCCGTCTGACCTGGACCGGGACTTCCCCTTCTAATCCACATTCTCCAAAGAGCACTATCAAAACCCCCGGGTTATAATTCACTGCGCTCTCCCTTTGTAGGGTAACAAAAATCTCATCCCAATAACTCCTTATTTTGCTGCAGCTCCAAAGCAAGTGGACATAGTCCGCATTAATATATCCACATTTAAATATTTGTTTTTAATGCGCACTGTAACTTTAACCCCTTAGGGACTTAGTACGTACCGGTACGCCACGTTTGCCGAGTCCTTAAGGACTTAGGACGTACCGGTACGTCCTAAGTTTAAAAGTAGATTGCGACGCGACGGGGGTTAATTGTGACAGGATGCCCGCTGAAATCATTCAGCGGGCATCCTGTCACAACGCCGGGGGGGTCATGTGACCCCCCCCCGTATCGGCGATCGCCGCAAACCGCAGGTCAATTCAGACCTGCGGTTTGCGGCTTTTACCTTATGCAGCGGCGGTGATCGGCGGTGCCATCGGGTCCCCATGCGGCTGTAGGGGGGACCCGATGGCATGGAAGGCAGCGCGATGTCTAAGGAAGGCATTGCGCTGCCTTCCGGTGACGAGCCTGTGAGATCCAGCCCCCTGGATCTCACAGGCCGGAAGCTGTATGAGTAATACACACAGTATAACTCATACAGCCAATGCATTCCAATACAGAAGTATTGGAATGCATTGTAAAGGATTAGACCCCCAAAAGTTCAAGTCCCAAAGTGGGACAATAAATAAAGTGAAAAAAAAAGTTGAAAATATAAAGTTTTCCCCCCAAAAAATTAAACGTTTCAAGTAAAAATAAACAAAAACTTAATTTCCCCCAAATAAAGTTAGAAAAAAATTGGTAAAAAACCAGCTCTAAAAAACATATCACATGACCTAACCCCTCAGATGAACACCGTAAAAAATAAAAAATAAAAACTGTGCTAAATAAAAAAAAAATTGTCACCTTACATCACAAAAAGTACAACAGCAAGCGATCAAAAAGGCGTTTGCCCACCAAAATAGTACCAATCTAACCATCACCTCATCCCGCAAAAAATGAGCCCCTACCTGAGACAATCGCCCTAAAAATAAAAAAACTATAGCTCAGAATATGGAGACACTAAAACATCATTTTTTTGGTTTTAAAAAAGCTGTCATTGTGCAAAACTTACATAAATAAATAAAAAGTATACATATTTGGTATCGCCGCGTTCGTATCGACCGGCTCTATAAACATATCACATGACCTAACCCCTCAGATGAACACCGTAAAAAATGTTAAATAAAAACTGTGCTAATTAAACCTTTTTTTGTCACCTTACATCATAAAAAGTGTAATAGCAAGCGATCAAAAAGTCACACGCACCCCAAAATAGTGCCAATCAAACCGTCATCTCATCCCGCAAAAATCATACCCTACCCAAGGTAATCGCCGAAAAACTGAAAAAAATATGGCTCTCAGACTATAAACACTAAAACATGATTTTTTTTGCTTCAAAAATGAAATCATTGTGTAAAATTTACATAAATAAAGAAAAAGTATACATATTAGGTATCGCCACGTCCGTATCGACCGGCTCTATAAAAATATCACATTACCTAACCCCTCAGATGAACACCGTAAAAAATTTATAATAAAAACTGTGCTAAATAAACAATTTTTTGTCACCTTACATCACAAAAAGTGTAATAGCAAGCGATCAAAAAGTCACACGCACCCCAAAATAGTGCCAATAAAACCGTCATCTCATCCCGCAAAAATCATACCCTACCCAAGGTAATCGCCCAAAAATTTAAAAAATTATGGCTCTCAGACTATGGAAACACTAAAACATGATTTTTTTTGCTTCAAAAATGAAATCATTGTGTAAATAAATAAAAAATAATAAAAGTATGCATATTAGGTATCGCCGCATCCGTGACAACCTGGTCTATAAAAATATCACATGATCTAATCTGTCAGATGAATGTTGTAAATAACAAAAATTAAAAACGGTGCCAAAACAGCTATTTCTTGTTATCTTGCCTCACAAAAAGTGTAAATATAGAGCAACCAAAAATCATATGTACCCTAAACTAGTACCAATAATACTGCCACCCTATCCTGTAGTTTCTAAAATGGGGCCACTTTTTTGGAGTTTCTACTCTAGGGGTGCATCAGAGGGGCTTCAAATGGGACATGGTGTCAAAAACACCAGTCCAGCAAAATCTGCCTTCCAAAAACCGTATGGCATTCCTTTCCTTCTGCGCCCTGCCGTGTGCCCGTACAGCTGTTTACGACCACATATGGGGTGTTTCTGTAAACTAAGGAATCAGGGCCATAAATATTGAGTTTTGTTTGGCTGTTAACCCTTGCTTTGTTACTGGGAAAAAATTAATTAAAATTGAAAATTTGCCCAAAAATTTAAATTCTGAAATTTTATCTCCATTTGCCAATAACTCTTGTGAAACACCTAAAGGGTTAACGACGTTTGTAAAATCTGTTTTGATTACCTTGAGGGGTGTAGATTCTTAGATGGGGTCACTTTTATGGAGTTTCTACTCTAGGGGTGCATCAGGGGGACTTCAAATGGGACATGGTGTAAAAACAAACAGTCCAGCAAAATCTGCCTTCCAAAAACCGTATGGCATTCCTTTCCTTCTGCTCCCTGCCGTGTGCCCGTACAGTAGTTTACGACCATATATGGGGTGTTTCTGTAAACTACAGAATTAGGGCCATAAATATTGAGTTTGGTTTGGCTGTTAATCCTTGCTTTGTAACTGGAAAAAAAATATTAAAATGGAAAATCTGCCAAAAAACAGAAATTTTTAAATTGTATCTCTATTTTCCATTAATTCTTGTGGAACACCTAAAGGGTTAACGACGTTTGTAAAATCAGTTTTGGATACCTTGAGGGGTGTAGTTTCTTAGATGGGGTCACTTTTATGGAGTTTCTACTCTAGGGGTGCATCAGGGGGGCTTCAAATGGGACATGGTGTCAAAAAAACCAGTCCAGCAAAATCTGCCTTCCAAAAACCGTATATGGCATTCCTTTCACTTCTGCGCCCTACCGTGTGCCCGTACAGTAGTTTACGACCACATATGGGGTGTTTCTGTAAACTACAGAATCAGGGCCATAAATATTGAGTTTGGTTTGTCTGTTAACCCTTGCTTTGTAACTGGAAAAAAATTATTAAAATGGAAAATCTGCCACAAAAGTGAAATTTTGAAATTGTATCTCTATTTTCCATTAATTCTTGTGGCACACCTAAAGGGTTAACAAAGTTTGTAAAATCAGTTTTGAATACCTTGAGGTGGGTAGAATGGGGTCATTTTTGGGTGGTTTCTATTATGTAAGCCTCGCAAAGTCACTTCAGACCTGAACTGGTCTCTAAAAATTGGGTTTTTGAAAATTTCTGAAAAATTTCAAGATTTGCTTCTAAACTTCTAATCCTTGTAACATCTCTAAAAAATAAAATATCATTCTCAAAATGATCCAAACATGAAGTAGACATATGGGGAATGTAAAGTAATAACTATTTTTGGAGGTATTACTATGTATTATAGAAGTAGAGAAATTGAAACTTGGAAATGTGCAATTTTTTACAAATTTTTTGGTAAATTTGGTATTTTTTTATAAATAAAAATGATTTTTTTTTTACTTCATTTTACCAGTGTCATGAAGTACAATATGTGACGAAAAAACTATCTCAGAATGGCCTGGATAAGTCAAAGCGTTTTAAAGTTATCAGCACTTAAAGTGACACTGGTTAGATTTGCAAAAAATGGCCAAGTCCGTAAAGTGAAATAGGGCCTAGCCCTTAAGGGGTTAAAGGGGTTATCTGGGATTTTTGTCAAAAATTTGGGCAATGTGACATAATTCCCCCGCTACTCAGTTGGCCTGCGGTCATACCATGTACATGATTCATGCAAATGTTGAAGCCAATCACTGGCCTCAGCGGTGAAGCTTGCATGTATGGCACAGTGTAAACAAGGCTGGTGATTGGCTGTAGCAGTCAAGATGAAGAGTATATGTGATGTCATTGTTGCAGGATCGGTGAGGCCACTGGAGTGGCAGTGCAGGAGCAGTGGAGGAGTGGACCTTAGTTATTGCTCTTCTGGTATATGAACAATCCAGTTCCAGAATTCTTATCCTTGTACAGCTACACACTTCTTATCCCCACTTGCCGTGACATTATCAACCGCCCCTACCGTCATTATTTTCATTGCTTGTGCAGATATGGATACTGTTAATGCACTGGTGGATCGCATGCAGGGATTATCTTTGGAGGTAGCTGACCTCCGTAATTCAGTTGCACAGTTTCAGAATTCTCAGGCGTCTGGTTCTGTCAGTGGGAACCAGGGCAGCCTTGAACCTAAAGTCGCCCTCCCAGATAGGTTTTCTGGGTGGAGTGATAATTTTGTCTGGTTCAGAGAATCTTGTAAACTGTATTTTCGAGAGCATCCGCTCTCATCTGGGGACGAAAATCAAAAAGTGGGAATTATTATTTCTCTGCTGAAAGGTGATGCTCAGACCTGGGCCTTTTCTCTACAAATCGGTTCTCAATTCCTCTGATCGGTGGATGAATTTTTCAGGGCCCTGGGCCTTATTTATGATGGCCCAGACCGGGTTTCTCTGGCTGAATCTAAGCTGCATAGTTTGAGTCAGGGAGAACGTTCTGCAGAGTCATATTGCTTAAATTTAGGAGATGGATTGACGTTACATTCACCACTCGCCAGTCTTAATGTAAAGTTCATCTGCGCATCTGATTTGATGCATTTATCAGCAGTCTGTGCATCAGAAATCTAAGCCAGTTATGAACTGGTGTAGCTTTGAACTATAATTGACTTCAGTTTCTGGCATAAATGATGGTATATCTGACAGGGTATGGGAAGCCACGCCCCTTTTCTTGCTGCTTTTCTGAAGTGTGAAAGAAGAAAAAGGACGTAAATATGTTATGCATCAAAATTAAAATTTTGGGTACTACTATTAAAAGACCAGTAAAAGACAAAAATACCTTCTCCGACTACCCACCCACCCATAGTGCAAAGAGTAAGAGAACTAGACCCATTAGTTACAACCTTTTTTTTTTTCCTTTTCACCTAGAGGTTTAATATAAGGACAAATGTTAATAAAATGTCCTTCTTAACCACAGAAGAAACAAAGTCTTCTCTGAACCCTGAAGTTCCTATTACCAGGGCATGAAGAGACCTGTCCCAATTGCATAGGCTCATCACCAGACACGAGCTAGAGTGTCTCTGTACCCCGCTGGACAGAAGAGGCTGTTTCCCTCCTCTCTCTCAGGCGTCTATCAATCCGTATGGCCAGGGACATAGCCGCCTCCAAAATATCAGGGCTTTCATGGAATGTCAGGGCGTCTTTTAGTCTCTCAAACAGCCCTTGACAGAATTGACTGCGGAGTGCTGGGTCATTCCACTCCGAATCAGTCGCCCATCTCCTAAATTTAGAGCAATATGACTCTGCAGAACGTTCTCCCTGACTCAAACTATGCAGCTTAGATTCAGCCAGAGAAACCCGGTCTGGGCCATCATAAATAAGGCCCAGGGCCCTGAAAAATTCATCCACCGATCAGAGGAATTGGGAACCGATTTGTAGAGAAAAGGCCCAGGTCTGAGCATCACCTTTCAGCAGAGAAATAATAATTCCCACTTTTTGATTTTCGTCCCCAGAGGAGAGCGGACGCTCTCGAAAATACAGTTTACAAGATTCTCTGAACCAAACAAAAATATCACTCCCCCCAGAAAACCTATCTGGGAGGGCGACTTTAGGTTCAAGGCTGCCCTGGTTCCCACTGACGGAACCAGACGCCTGAGAATTCTGAAACTGTGCAACTGAATTACGGAGGTCAGCTACCTCCAAAGATAATCCCTGCATGCGATCCACCAGTGCATTAACAGTATCCATATCTGCACAAAGCAATGAAAATAATGACGGTAGGGGCGGTTGATAATGTCACGGCAAGTGGGGATAAGAGGAACACCAAGTAAACAAACAGCAACAGGTAAACAGACTAGGCCCCAAAGCTAGGGAGGAGGGAATGGTAACCACCTAACAATCCCTGAGCCTCTCCCTGACTGCTGACAGTATGAGCAAGTCCTGATGGTGAACGAACTCATACGCTGGAACCTAAGCCCTGCTGACACTAAAGCAGGCAGTGACATGTTTATTATACATTAGTATCATTATATGCCCCCAACAAACATCCCTCTGCCTTTTTCTGCTCTCTCCTGTCAAAAGTTGCTAGTATGCGTAAGGGACACCTCATTGTAGTGGGGGATTTCAATGCCGTCATGTGGCCCTCTATGGATTCCACTTCATTAACTAAAACCAGGGAACCAACAGAGGTGTCGCGGATTGTCCATACCCATTATTTGTACAATGCCTGGCGGATTCAGCACCCTACTTTGTGTGATTTTTGTTTTTTTTCATGTGCCCACAAGATTTATACCCGTATTGATAACTTTTTAGTGGACAAGCAGTTGCTTCTGCGCGTAGACTCCACAACCATTCAAACTATTACGTGGTCTGAACACGCACCTATTTCTATGTCTGTGACGGAACAATACACTTCATCACCCTACTCCGTCTGGAGACTCAACAATTATATCTTACAAACTCTGCGATACTCTCCCCAAACTATTCAATCTCTTGAGAATTATTTTCAAGACAATGATAATGGTCAAACATCGGATAGTACTCTCTGGTGCGCCATGAAAGTAACTGTAAGGGGCCATTTCATTAAACAAGCTTCTTATGACTAGGTTACAGACTTTGCTTCAATTAAAAACTCAATTAGCAGATCTCCATCGCCTGAACAAAGACGTTTATTCCCCTAGCAGAGCAGTAAAGATCGCATTAATCCAATCTCGCCTGCACGAACTTAACACTTTTCAATACGATTTAATGTTACGGAGACTTAAGCTTAACCATTACTGGTAGGGCAACAAAAGTGGAGCTTTACTAGCTAAGCAACTGAAGTCCCGCACAGCAAATTAAAAAAATCCCTTTTTTGTTGTGCTGGTTCATGGGTGCTGGATCCGCAGGGCATCGCTGCCGAGTTTGACAACTATTATGCCACATTATGTAATTTGTCATCTGATACGTCTACCCTGCAACCTTCCTTACCTGGTATACAAAATTTCCTAGACCATCTCAATTTGCCCACTCTAACGGAGGCACAGGGGATTTTGGCGTCTTCCGGCATTCTCCCTACATGAGGTCATCTTAGCGATTAAAACCCTGAAACATATTGTGTTATGATATAGATATGTCCCTGAATGATATCTGGCACTGGTAGCTCCCATTGTTATCGTTTAGAGGGCAAGTATTTTTAACATTTTTTCTTTTTGGCATTTAGATATTCATAACAATTTTTGTGATGTATTTTAATATCATTAGCCATTTATTTTTCTGTGGCTAATTGAACTAACTTTATTTCCATTTTACATTCCCTATTGAGTTCTTTGTAAGCATGGAATGCTTTTCCTGAACTCTCAGCCTTCGATGTTTTAAATGCTTTTTGTTTTTGTCTTATGCTCAGAAAATCCCTTTTTAGGCTACTTTCACACTAGCGTTGTTTTAATCCGGTGTTCAATTCCGACACCGGAACTGCCCGCCGGATCCGGAAAAACGTGTGAAAACGGATTACATTTGAATCCTGATCAGGATTTTGATCACAATGAAAAAATGCATTGGAAAAAACGGATCCGCCATTTATGGACTTTAACTTTTTTTTCACATTTTTCGGGTTTAACATGCAAAAGCCGGATCCGTTTTGACTGAACACACAGTGCCAGATCCGGCGTTAATGCAAGTCAATGGGAAAAAGGCCTGATCCGGCGTTCAGTTAAAGTGTTCAGGATTTTTGGCCGGAGGTAAAAATACTGCATGCTACGTTTTTCTGAAAAGCCTGATCAGTCAAAAAGACTGAACTGAAGACATCCTGATGCATCCTGAAGGACGGACTCTCCATTCAGAATGCATGGGGATAAAACTGATCAGTTCTTTTCCGGATTTGAGCCCCTAGGACGGAACTCAGCGCCGGAAAAGAAAAACGCTAGTGTGAAAGTACCCTAAACCACATGAGGTTCCTTTTATCCATGGGCCTTTTATTAAATGTACAGCATTACTTACTGGATTTATGTAGTATGTCTACTTTTGTGATGTAAACCATTTGATAAATTTGCCTCATTGTGTCATGCACTATTAAATACTACTTACCAAATCGCTATGGCCCACATGACATTTCAGGCGTCAAGTCTTTTCAGAAAAGATCACTGGAGCAGTGTGTGTCAAGTTCAATAAAAGGTGCCCCTTAATAGATTTAGCATATTTTGGGCTGCCCGAAAGTCACAAGACAAAATATATGCCTGATATGAGTAGGTGTAGATTTATGCAAAATAATGTTCCATTTACTGTATTTCATCTTAAAAGGAATCTGTCACCAGATTTAAGTTCTCCTACTGACAGAAGCATAAACAGAGACAGGGTCTCTCATATGATATGACAGAGACCCTGACCAAAAAAACTTTGACGGAGAGAAGCTGACCTCTGTCATATATCAGTTATATCAGTTAAATCAGGATTTCTGAGTAAAAAGTAAGGAAAAGGACTCCAAGGAAAGGATCACCTGGCCCTCACAGGATGATTGACAGCTCCTCCTGTATCAGTGTGTGCATAGAGAAGGCTGTCAGTCACTGTGTGTGGTGGGGTAAGCAGGACTCTGTCAGGATTACTCTTCATTTTGCTCAGCTTTGCTCCAGCGTCCCTGCATATGGTCGACAGCTTTCTTCCTATATCATGTATAGAACAAAGTCTATCAATCTGCAGTGGGGAGAGCCGGGAGCTCATGAATATCATGGCCCCCAGCACTGAACTGAATACACCCCTGTACGCGGCTCATGCAGCGGTATTTTGTCCAGCAGAATGCCAGCTTTCATGCTGTAAACCCGGCGGACCTCGTCATGGTAAATGGGATCTGTTTGTCCCCAGCAGTGTCTACCCATGCCGGATACAGCAAACCCAGTATTCTGGTCTTCTGTCTGAACAGAATTCTGGAATGCCTGACGCAGATGTGGACACACTAGCGTTTACACTAGCGGCAGAGGATCTCAATACCGTCGAAAAATGCTTCCGTTTTGTCCCCATTCATCGTCTATGGGGACAAAACGGAACTGAACAGTACGGAATGCTCCAAAATGCATTCCGTTCTGTTTGATTGCGTTCCCATTCTGTCATGAATCTGTCCCCATTGACTTGCATTGTGGGTCATGCCGGATCCGCTTTCTCAGACACAATAGGAAACGGATCCGTTCCCTATTGACTTTCAATGGTGTTCGTGACAGATCCGTCATTGCTGTTAAAGATAATACAACCGGATCCGTTCATAATAGATGCAGACGGTTGTATTATCAGTAACGGAGACTTTTTTCTGAACCCTGCCGGATCCAGCAAGAACGCCAGTGTGAAAGTAGCCTTAGAAAAGTGACAGAAAACAATGCCAGGTCCAACCACAACCCATTAACAGACGATTGAGGGACGGGGTCTCATTCTAAATTATGCAATGGAACCCTATTATCTCTGTGTATACCCCTGTATGTGCGTCTGTTGCATTGGGACAATAGTATTCAGTACTTTAAAAGTTCCGATTAATCCATAGAGATTTTGTAAGATGGTGAAAAATGTTCAGGTGCAATATCTAGCACATCCATTTAGAGGTGCTTGAATTGACAAATTGAACCACTACATACAGTATATGGCTCAACAAGAAGACATTTACCGTACAGTGCTGCATTATTGTTAGGTAATCAGTCTTTGCCATTTTCTGACCTCAGTCATTATGACAGATGTTCACAACTTCCAAAGTCCTGCTAGCTATTAGTGACTCACATCAAAGCAGCAATTCTCAAGATGAATGTGTTCTTCCGGTCCATATATTACCTCCGCCCACACACAGCTTATTTGTAAAGGTTCTGCTAACCTATGACTGACCTGTGCAGTGTAGCATCCCACGCATCTTTTATTCCAGTAATTACCGGTAGTAACTGTTACAGTACACTACACCAGACACCACCTTTCACTCACTCCTTTGCCAGGCATATGCTACCTGCCCCATGGGTCGATACAGAGGGCTATCCCCAGACTAACAAGGCTATACAAAGCCAGGTCTAGTACACCTTTATATGGCACCCCTGGGATTCCTACCTGTGCTAGGAATATTCCCACCCACTGCACAGCAACTTTAGCAGATACCACCCTCAGGTATTCTCCAGCCACGCCAACACACTGCTCTACACCACACAGTAGATAGCAATACTAAGTATTACCAGGTACCATCCGCAGGACAACATATGATGTAGAACAATCCATACAAGTTACAGTTACAGAAATGAATAATACAAAGTGGGGTAAAACAAAGGGATTACATAAAAACTAAATGAATATCCCTAAAAGATGTGGTTTGGGTGTCCCTGCCAGTGAAGCTTGACATTCTTTCTTGTAGCCCTTTATTCAGGGAGCTATACACACAGAATCTCCCCCACACATCCATTTTTATTATTTTTTTTACTTTTCTTGGGCAAACACACCTTATATTTCCTTTGCCAAATCATATGGTTAACAGATAATGTTATCAGATGTGTCCTTCCCCCCACCCAATCAGTTTGGTGACCAGAGATAGATTGTTTGAGGCTCATTTTCAGTCTCTTCAAACAAAGGCATGATGGAGCCTATAAATACCATAATCCTCCACTTATCTTTCCCAGGGTCAGAGAAAGGATATGAGGTCATAAACCAGAAGGAAGTCATAAACTGGCCAAGCAGACCACAATTCAGCCATTAAAAGGGTTTTCCAATATTTTAATACTGATGACTTATCCTCTGCATAGGACATCCACATCTGATCGGTGGGGGTCTGACACCCGGATCCCCCGCCGATCAGCTATTTAAAAGGGCACCAGCGCTCCTGTGAGCGTCACAGCCTTCTCCTTTCTTACCAGTACATCGCCATACATTGTACAGCGGCTGTGCTCAGCCCCATTCACTTACAGCCAAATGCTTCAGAACTCATTGGACAGCACTTCACAGTGCAGATGGATAATGACCCAAAGCATACTGCAAAAGCAACCAAAGAGGTTTTTAAGGGAAAGAAGTGGAATGTTATGCAATGGCCAAATCAATCACCTGACCTGAATCCGATTGAGCATGCATTTCACTTTCTGAAGACAAAACTGAAGGGAAAATTAAAAAGTGAAAGTTTGATTTATGATTATTATTCTGTCCCATTACTTTTGGTCCCTTAACAAGTGGGAGGCACATATGCAAACTGTTGTAATTCCTACACCGTTCACCTGATTTGGATGTAAATACCCTCAAATTAAAGCTGACAGTCTACAGTTAACCCCTTAACGACCCAGGACGAGAATGCTCGTCCTCAATCGCCAGCACTTAGCGCTCGAGGACGAGCGTTCTCGCCCTGCAGTCGTTCCTCCACCCGCGTGCGGTCCCCCTGATTAGCAGCAGAGATCCGGCGGTTACTGACAGCCGGATCCCTGCTGCATCCACCAGCATCGGCAATAACGCCGTTGCCGGTGGAATAACCCCTCATATGCCGCGGTCAGCGCTGACCGCGGCATATGGGAGGTTTGCACTCCCTCACCTCATGCATTGGGTCCCCGCGCTGCTGTGGCAGGGACTCGATGGGTGCCATGGCAGCCCCAAGCCATTCCAAGGCTTGAGGCTTGTCATGTACGGAAGCCTAAGAGGCCCAGCACCCAGGCTGGGTCTCCTAGGCAACTGTTAGCGTCTTCTAATAGAAACAAAAAGGAGATAGAACCCGTGCTGACTTAGTGGCAAGATAAAACACCTGAAATATATGTCGGCCAATGGAGTAATACAATCAAATGACACCCGATTCTCTCGATTGTCCTAAGGTATCTATAAGCAAAGTTCAAAGTCCAAATGAAAAGTCTCAAAGCGTATATAAAGCAGAGCCTGCAGGTATTTACTGCTCAGCGCTCTTGAGGATGGATCTTGTACGCGCAGCTGGATACTTCTCCCGCTTGTCACGATGCTTCTACTCAAATTATTCTGTTAAGCACTTCTCCAGTGTATCCACTGACGCCGTCTTCTGCTGTCTTCGGAAGCTTCTCTGGTCCACAATACCTCCGACGCGTTTCGGAATAGCCGTATTCCTTCCTCAGCGATCCCTGAGGAAGGAATACGGCTATTCCGAAACGCGTCGGAGGTATTGTGGACCAGAGAAACTTCCGTAGCTTCTAGTGTGACGTCACACGCTAGGTTTCCAGGACAACAAGCAAACATTGCTTCCAGGAGCGAGCGCGAGCTACCGGCCGGAGCTACGCGCGTGCCACCAGGTAAGCAGAAGACAGCAGAAGACGGCGTCAGTGGATACACTGGAGAAGTGCTTAACAGAATAATTTGAGTAGAAGCATCGCGACAAGCGGGAGAAGTATCCAGCTGCACGTACAAGATCCATCCTCAAGAGCGCTGAGCAGTAAGTACCTGCAGGCTCTGCTTTATATACGCTTTGAGACTTTATTCATTTGGACTTTGAACTTTGCTTATAGATATCACATGACCTAACCCCTCAGATGAACACCGTAAAAAATAAAAACTGTGCTAAATAAACCATTTTTTTGTCACCTTACATCACAAAAAGTGTTATAGCAAGCGATCAAAAAGTCATATGCACCCAAAAATAGTGCCAATCAAACCGTCATCTCATCCTACAAAAATCATACCCTACCTAAGATAATCGCCCAAAAACTGAAAAAACTATGCCTCTTAGACTATGGAAACACTAAAACAACATGATTTTTTTTGTTTAAAAAATGATATTATTGTGTAAAACTTACATAAATAAATAAAAAGTATACATATTAGGTATCGCCGCGTCCGTATCGACCGGCTCTATAAAAATATCACATTACCTAACCCCTCAGGTGAACACCGTAAAAAAATAAAAACGGTGTATAAAAAGCAATTTATTGTCATCTTACATCACAAAAAGTGTAATAGCAAGCGATCAAAAAGTCATATGCACCCCAAAATAGTGGCAATCAAACCGTCATCTCATCCCACAAAAAAATGAGACCCTACCTAAGATAATCGCCGAAAAACTGAAAAAACTATGGCTCTCAGACTATGGAGACACTAAAACATGATTTTTTTTGTTTCAAAAATGAAATCATTGTGGAAAAGTTACATAAATAAAAAAAATTGTATATATATTAGGTATCGCCGCGTCCGTGACAACCTGCTCTATAAAAATACCACATGATCTAACCTGTCAGATGAATGTTGTAAATAACAAAAAAAAAACGGTGCCAAAAAAGCTATTTCTTGTTACCTTGCCTCACAAAAAGTGTAATATAGAGCAACCAAAAATCATATGTACCCTAAACTAGTACCAACAAAACTTCCACCCTATCCCGTAATTTCTTAGATGGGGTCACTTTTATGGAGTTTCTACTCTAGGGGTGCATCAGGGGGGCTTCAAATGGGACATGGTGTAAAAAAAAAACAAGCAAAATCTGCCTTCCAAAAACTGTATATGGCATTCCTTTCCGTCTGCGCCCTGCCGTGTGCCCGTACAGTAGTTTACGACCACATATGGGGTGTTTCTGTAAACTACAGAATCAGGGCCATAAATATTGAGTTTTGTTTGGCTGTTAACCCTTGCTTTGTAACTGAAAAAAAAAATCTAAAATGTAAAATCTGCCAAAAAAGTTACATTTTGAAATGGTATCTCTATTTTCCATTAATTCTTGTGGAACACCTAAAGGGTTAACAACGTTTGTAAAAATCAGTTTTTAATACCTTGAGGGGTGTAGTTTCTAGAATGGGGTCATATTTGGGTGGTTTCTATCACGTAAGCTTCACAAAGTGACTTCAGACCTGAACTGGTCCTTAAAAAGTTGGTTTTTGAAAATTTCTGAGAAATTTCAAGATTTACTTCTGGACTTCTAAGCCTTGTAACGTCCCCCAAAAATAAAATGTCATTCCCAAAATGATCCTAACATGAAGAAGACATATGGGAAATGTAAAGTAAGAACTATTTTTATAGGTATTAATATGTATTATAGAAGTAGAGAAATTGAAACTTGGAAATTTGCAATTTTTTCCAAATTTTTGGCAAATTTGGTATTTTTTAATAAATAAAAATGAATTTTTTTGACTCCATTTTACCAGTTTCATGAAGTTCAATATGTGATGAAAAAACAATCTCAGAATGGCCTGGATAAGTCAAAGCGTTTTAAAGTTATCACCACACAAAGTGACACTGGTTAGATTTGCAAAAAATGGCCTGGTCCTAAAGGTGAAAATGAGCCCGGTCCTTAAGGGGTTAAAGCACATCTTGTTTGTTTCATTTCATATCCATTGTGGTGGTGTATAGAGCCAAAAATGTTAGAATTGTGTCGATGTCCCAATATTTATGGACCTGACTGTATATGAGGTTGAGCTGCTCCTAGGCCATGTGACCGATGAACGTGTCATCACTTAGCCTAGGGAAAGGCTACTGTGCTACTGTGCTACTGTGCTACTGTGACAGATCAGATACTGATGATCTATGCATAGAATTGGTCATCAGTATTAACATCTTAGAAAACCCCTTTAACTCTTTGAAACACTGAGCATTAATATCAGAAAACACAAAAATGTCATATGCTTGTCACATTTTTGTCTTTAGTTTCAAAAATTTAGCCTAATTGCATTAAAGAGAATGTGTCATAAGAAAATAACTTATTGGTTAAATTACGTTTTTATGTTAAACATATTTTTAAAGAATATTTATTTTGAATTGTCCATATCTATTTTAAAAACACATAAAATCCTGCCACTAGCCCTAATAATAGGCGGCACTTTTTGGTCTGTACGGATCACTTTACTGCTGTCTGCTTAACATTACAGACAGGATTAGAATATACTGTATATATAATATTTCTGTCTGTCTGAATATCTGTCTGTCTGTCTCTGTTCTTTATGCGCAACCAAACGACTGGACCGATCTTCACCAAATTTGATACATCAGGTGTCCGGGAGGGTTTTAGACCGGCTCTTAGCAATCTAGGACGTACCGTTTCTGAGATATTCCCAATAATGACCTGCATTAGCCAATACAAGCCTGCAAGTCTTTCTCTTCATATCCCAACTGCCATACACACGATCACATGACCCTTATCAGCCAATAGAAGCTCGCAGGCCCTTAGTCTCCACATACACACAGTTTTACTACAGGTTTCCATAACAACTTTTGGTGACTGTTGTGTTGCAGTCGCAGCATGTCGCATGTCACAGTGCGACACCATAGCCTATCATTATAAAATTGTTGCGCGACATTGGTTCGACAAAATGTCGCTCGACGCCTCGTTGTGTAGCCCTATCCTTAAAGGAGCAGGGCGCTGTTGAGGTCACTGTTAAGGGGGCAAGGGCCACTATTAAAAGGGCAGCTGCTGTGGAGATCACTGTTAAGGGGGCAGGGGCCATTATTAAAAGGGCAGCTGCTGTGAAGCTCACTGTTAAAGGGGAGTTCACTGTGGATGTTTTTGTTATTTATTTTTTTATTATATAATCTTTATAGATTTTCTTTATTACAACATATCAAGACAAAAATATAAGTCTTTTTTTCCATTTTGCTATTCATTACAATATAAATAATAGAGAAACTTATATTGTGTGATATTTTTTTTTACAGTATACAATTACATACCCCATTGTGCATCCCCGTTGCTTAGTCCTCTTCTGGAGGAGGAAAAAAAAAGAAAAAAGGGAAGGAAAAAATTTCCTTCATTCTCCCTCCTCTCTCTCCCCCGCATCCGCCCCCCTCGCCCTCCACACCCACCACCCCTCCCACCCCCCGGGTCCACCACCAGCCAAATCCGCTAACTCAAGCCATTTGTGGGTAAATATATGTTTTTTCTTAGTTAATGCCAAATGAAATTCCTCTCTAACCAACGATAGTCTAGTCAAATTCTCCCATTCATTAATTGTTGGTATTGTTCTGGCTCCCCAATGTGCTACAATACATTTTCTTGCAATGAATAACAGCTTAGCTACTACTCCCCAATCTTGAACTGCCTCTACTTTACCCATCACTCCCAAATCACAAACCTCTATGCAAGTCGGAACTTTAAAGGGATTCTGTCACCTCCCCTAACCGAAAATCCGATTTTAAAGCATTCATGTAGCACAGCTTACCTTGAATAGGCTGTGCTCTTTTATCTTCTAATCCGTCCAGTAGTTTTTGATAAAATCGACTTTTATGTTTATGTAAATTAGCCCTGAAGGTGCCCAGAGGGGCGTTATGTTAGCTTTAGTGTGCCCAGTACCGCCCCTCTTACGGTGCACAAAACGCCTTCCTTCTGACTGCCCACAGCCTCTCATCCCTCTCCTCCCCCTCCCTCATGGCCGAACGTACTCTCGCGCAGGCGCAGTACCCACTGAGGGCTGCGCCAGTGCGATCTGCAGGAGACTGAGGGCAGGAGCTTCATCTTTGTCACTGGGCATGCGCCGAGCCCAGTGAGGTCAGATGCTCGCTCTTCCCTCAGTCAGCCTGGTGAGGAAGCGCAGAGGATTGCCGATCGGCTGCTGCACCCTGCGTTTTCTCCAGCCTGTCTGCCTGCCAGCGATTTCCTTCCCCACCCTCCCTCCTGGAAAGAAATCCTTATTTTTTTGGAGAAAATAGGTATTATTATATGAACAAAAAAACGCAGGGTGCAGCAGCCGATCGGCAATCCTCTGCGCTTCCTCACCAGGCTGACTGAGGGAAGAGCGAGCGTCTGACGTCACTGGGCTCCTTCAGGGCTAATTTACATAAACATAAAAGTCGATTTTATCAAAAACTACTGGACGGATTAGAAGATAAAAGAGCACAGCCTATTCAAGGTAAGCTGTGCTACATGAATGCTTTAAAATCGGATTTTCGGTTAGGGGAGGTGACAGAATCCCTTTAAGCTCATGATAACTCTCTATTTTTTCATTCGCCTTCCTCCAAAATTGCAGAATTTTTATACATGTCCAAAGTATATGAATATCATCTACTCACTCCCACTTCCCCACATTTTTTACATTTAAATTGTTTGGTTTTATAACATTTCATTAATGTCTTGGGGGAATAATATACGGTAAACGATATCATATATTAAATTGCATAATTCTATAGGAGAAATTATTTGACACACTATTTTTGAACCGTACAGCCCTTTCCCAAAAATCCTCCTGTTGCAGATTAAGTACATCTTGCCATTTATGATTTAAAATAATAACAGCTCTTTTTTTTGTCTTCTGTTGGAGTAGACATCCGTATATCCTGGAAACAAGTTTCTTCCCTGCAACTAACTTGGTAATATTAACTAGGGGTAATGAGAGGGGGACAATTTGCGTTCCCTTTTTTTTTCTCTACGCGTACAGCATGTTTTAATTGATGATAAAAAAAAACTCAAATCTTTATTTCCAACTGAGTATTCATTCTTAAGATCTTGATAAGAAATTATATCCCCCTCTTTCCATATCTGTCCCAATTTAAAAATTCCATATTTCCACCAAACTTTTTGTTCTATTAGTTTAAGTTCCCTTAGGTGGTTATTGTCCCATAGCAGCGTATCTGAGTGTAGACCCTCCTGGGACCACAGTTCCTTTACCCTTTTCCAAGCTTTAATCCACAACTCAAATAGGGGTAATTTATTAACTTGTTCTTGTGAAAAAATATCTGCTTCTAACAGTTGAAAAATACTACAGTTTTCCAGGTTTTTATTAACTCCTGTTATCATACTCTTATAGCTATGTGACTTACGCCACGTTATCATGTTTTTAATCTGTCCAGCCATAAAGTAAAGTTCCAAATCGGGAACTAATAGTCCACCCTTTTTCTCGTGAATATATAATATCTGTGCTCTTATTCTAGCTTTTTTCCCTCTCCATACCAAATCTGTTATTAAAGTGGCTATTAATTTGAAAAAAAAAATTGGGTATTACTGTCGGTGTATTCCAGAGCATATAGTTCAGGGAGGGCAATATACACATTTTCACAAGCGAAATACGACCCGTCATTGAAATATGTATTTTTTTCCAAACCTCTATCCTTTTACGTATCTCATGTATTTTGGGGAGTACATTCAGCTGTACATAGTCTTTAGGGTTAGGTGTTATCTGGATACCAAGGTACTTAACTGATTCCTGCCTCTCTTTAATTTCGAGCGCACCCGGTACAAAACCATTCAAGGGATCAATTGGGATACAGGCTGATTTTGACCAGTTTATATTCAATCCCGCATAGTTACTATAGTCTTTAAATATTTGAAAAATCTTCCTAAGTGAGATATGCGAGTTAACTGTGGAGTTAACTGTTAAGGGGGCGGGGTGCTACAGAGGTCACTTTTATGGGGGATACTGTTGATATCTTTTAACGACACGCACAAACATTAAATTAAATAGATGAAATATACCTGTGCGAAGCCGGGTCCTTCTGCTAGTATTTATATATTTATATAAATAGTCTAAGTTGCACTGAGAATTATGACCCCACAGGTGTTTCATAGAATTTATTAGAATTAGGGCATGAAAATCAGTAACAGTAATATATAGTTTTAGCTCGATATGTTTCATTTTTGCAACGATTCACAGAAGAAAAAGCACCACAAAAATTGTTACTTCATTACTCCTGAGTAGGGCAATACCCCATATGTGGTCGGTACCTTCTGTTTGGACACACAGCAGGGCTCAGAAGGGAAGGAGCACCATTTAGCTTTTAAAACTCAGATTTTATTGGAAAGGGTTTGGGTGCCAGGTCAAACTTGCAGGACTCCTAAGGTACCAGTACAGTGGAAACCCCAAGAAATAGCCGCATTTTTTTTAAATACACCCCAACCCTGGGAATTCAGCTAGTGTTGTAGTGATGGTTTTGACCCCACAGGTGTTTCATAGAATTCTATTAAATTTACATTTCTTTAGCCCTAATTGTTTGTATTTTTGCATGGGCTGAAAGGAGAAAAAGCATCACATAATTTGTTACACAATTTAACTTGAGTACAGAAATACCTCATGAACTTCTGTTTGGGGAAACATCAGTGCTCAGAAGAAAAGAAGCGGCATCTGGATTTTGTAACATGGAATTTGTAAATGGATTTTACGAGCCATAACTTTTTAATTTAAGCTGTGTGAGTAGTCATTTTTTACAGGACAGGTTTTATTTTTTAAAGGAACCATTTTGGGGTACATTTTTTTTTCTTTTTTTGGGAGGTGAGGTGGCCAAAAATTGCAATTCTATTCAGTTTTTTTATGGGGTTCCCCATGTGGTATATATAATATGATATTTTGCAGGTCAAAACAATGCCAGATTTATTTAGTTTTTTTTATGTTACTGCTTTTGCAGCATAAAATCTGTTTTTTTAAACCAAAAAATCAGTTGTATTTTATATCCCCTGTAAGAAGGTACCTGGAATCATCGTGGATGGAAGGTATGTGTCACTGAGGTTCCTGGCATTTAGCATGGCTGTTATAGCTGATCCAGGACGGCTCTTACTGGGAGTAGTCAAAGTGCTGGGTGGGTGACTACTCTCCATGTTCCAAACCGGGTTTTTCCAGGCATAAAAACCAGCCAGCACTGCCAGGTGTGTGGATTTACCTCCCTCTGACAGTGGAGCTCAGGAGTCTGTGTGCTGTGAACTGAGGGCTGTGCTGGGATTTGAGGTTTGAGCCGGGCTGGTGGACTCAGGCTCCTCTAAAGCCGAACAGGCCGTCTATGGACATGATGAAGCTGAACAGCTAACAGGGTGTGAATTAACACCCAGGAGAAAAGGTGACTTTTATTGTTTATGGACTTTCCTTGTGTGTGAACAAAGACCAAGCCACCTGCGTTTTGTGATACACCTTATCTGCATTTTGTTATACACCAATGTGTGAATAAACTGAGAACTGTGTACTTTGCCTCTGTACTGCATCCGCTAGTCCTAACTACCAGAGCGAATCCCCACACCCCATATACTTATTTCCATAACATTTTTATTTTTCCGTCAGCGTAGTTGTGTAAGGGCTTGTTTTTTACAGAAAGGTACCGTATTTTTCACCCAATAAGACGCAATGGCCCTAGGTTTTAGAGGGGGACAATAAGAATTTTTTTTTTTCATTATACCTCAGGTCAGACCACCAATTAGACCCCCAATGTTAATCAGACCTCAGCTAGCAGCCCCAATAAGATCCTCAATGTTAATAAAACCCCAATAAGACCTCAGATCAGACCCCCAAACAGACCTCAGCTCAGACCCCAATATGAATGACCCCCAATTAGACCTCAGATAAGAGCCCCATGGCTCTTATCAGCCCCCAGTAGCCTTATAGCAGCCCACAGTAGCCTTATAGCAGCCCTCAGTAGCCTCATAGCAGCCCCCAGTAGCCTCTCAGGCCCCAGCAGCCTCTTCATCAGCCCCCAGTGCCTCTTACCAGCCCCCAGAAGTGTCCTTCAGCCTCATAAATATAAAATTTAAAAAAACACTTACCTCTCCTGCTCCTGGACGCCGCCGCTCCTCTCCTCCAGCGCGATCTGCATCCTACAGCTGTCGGCTGTCGCAGTTGGTGATGTCACAGCTCATCTACTCCCTCCTGACCTGCACAGGTCACACAGAACGCAAAAAACTTTCCCATAGAAATCAATGAGGTTAACTCTTGTCCATTGTGTTTGTGGCCCCTAGTGGCTGCTGTCAAGAATATCTCTAAAGGCTCATGAACACAATCGTATGTTTGGTACACATCTAGGGTTGCCACCTGGATGGTATCTCACCCGCAAGTCCAGTATTTTAGTGGCCCTGCCGAAATTTTTTCCTAACGGGACTGCTACTAATGAGCACTTCCATTGCAGAGCGCTCATTAGTGAAGCCTTTAACGTGTTAATAAAAAAAAAATCACTCACCTCCTCCATTTGCTCGCGCTGCTGACTGGAGGACAGGATCAGCGAGACGTTATCACATCTTGAGCTTCCAGTCAGCAGGGGGCATTCACAGCGACGTAAATAGAGGAGGTGAGTGTGTTTTTTTTTTTTTTTGCAGAAACAGAGAAGAGGGCACTAATTGTGGCATTATTCTAATTGGGGGCACTAATGGGGGCATTATTCTAACTGGGGGGCACTAATACGGGCATTATTCTAACTGGGGGCACTAATGGGGGCACTATTCTAACTGGGGCACTTATGGGGGGTATTATTCTAACTGGGGGCACTAATGGGGGGCATTATTCTAATTAGGGTCACTAATGGGTGGTATTATTCTAAATGGGGGCACTAATGGGGGCATTATTTTAACTGGGGGCAGTAACTGGGGCATTATTCTAACTGGGGGCACTAATGGGGGCATTAATCTTGCGGGGGCACTAATAGGGTGCATTATTCTTATTGGGGGCACTAATAGGGGGCATTAATTCTGGGGTGCACTAATGGGGGCATTATTCTTCCTGGTGGGCACTAATGGGGGCATTATTCTTACAGTCATCCGACTGGCTTTCTCAATTAGAATGGCTTGTACGAGAATTCTCCTAAATTAAAGGGAACTTGCAATCTGCAGGCATCATGTTATAGAGCAGAAGGAGCTGAGTTATATACAGCTTTGTAAGAATAGTTCAGTAAAACCTGTAACTTATGCATTAAAATCTCTGTTCATTTTATGCACAGGAGTCGTGTGGGTGGTCCTACTCAGTGATTGACAGCCTCCCCTGTATGCTTAGTCATGTAAAGTTAGTTATCAATCACTGAGTGGCAATGACTCCTAAGCATAAATAGGTCAGAGGTGTAAATGAGTACCTTACAAGTTTTACTGAATCTTTTCTCATAAAACTATATATTTGCTCAACTCCTCCTGCTCTATATCATGCAGCCTGCAGCTTGCACTTCATTTTGTGAGCCAGGTTCCCCTTAAATACTGGTGACTCGTGCTTCAGTCATGGAAGTAAGGTACTGATCGCATTTGGATGGCTGAAGCTATTAGAAGTGATTAAACAGCACTAGGAGAGGTGTTAGCACTGCATTATAAGTGGCAGACAATAGATGTCGCGCCCCTCCACCTCTTTTCAAGCTTGTTTTTTCCAGAGTAACATAAATAGCTTCTTTCACACCTCTTTTGAACCAGTCCTCTTCTGTGTCTAAGATGCAAACCTCACTGCCATCAAATGAATGTCCTTTGTCCTTAAGATGTAGGTACACAGCCAGTGGCGTACATAGAGAAGTGAGGGCACCATAGCAAGGATCAAACCAGACCCCCACACAGGACAGTTTCTGCCTAAACCCTTTTCAATGACCATTGGGACATTTTTCACTGCCTCAGTTGTTCCTTTAGAGGGTAGAGTCCTGACCAAGTTTTCTCCCCCAGTAGAAAAGGAGATAATCTCAACTAAGACTGTGCCCCTTCTTGCCCTGGGCCCCATAGCAGTCGCATGGTCTGCCGCTATAGTAGTTACGCCCCTGCACACAGCTGAATCCTGACTGCAGATTTTGGCTTTTCTGTGCTGGACCATGTGCTGTGTAGAAATTCTTGGTACTCCTCACTGCACTGGACTGCATACACAATATTGCTATTTTTGTGTTTTGCTGCTGGGTCTTTTGAGTGAGCCTATTGTGGATACGCACAAGGGCCCCGTTGAGGTGTGCAAATTCCATTGTCTTAGCCTCTACACTGGTTGAGATCCTTTAAACCCGGCGGTGTAGGGTTCTGATGACCCCCAGTTTGTGATCCAGAGGATGGTAGGAGTCAAAAAGCAGGTACTGGTCTGTATGAGTAGGTTTCCAGTTGACTCCAGTTTCCAGCCTTCCTCCCTCTCAAACTGTTAACAAGCAGTCTAAGAAAGCCAGTGTGTTTTTCTGCACATCTTCTCTTGTAAACCTGATATTGCGGTCCACTGCGTTAATGTGTTTAGTAAATGCATGTGACTTTTATCCTAGGTCACATCCACATATCTGAACCAGTGACTGGGTACAATTCCCACAAAGGTGTTAGGGCTTTATGTCCCATCTCGACTCAGGGGAGGGCTGGCAGCATTAGTCCTGGGGGGCAAATCCAGTCAAGTGGCCCATTTTAGCCCCGCCCATTATTAAAAGCCCCTCCTACATATAATAGGCCACTCCCAACAAACACTGTACAGCTGACATTCTATTGTTGAGGCCTGTCTCTACACATCATACGGAGAGGGGAGGCCTGTCCTGGCTGCACTGCCTACTTCACTTTATTCAATAGACAACAGCAGGCTACAGCCAGGAAGCTCCTCCCTTCCCTGAACCTGCTCAAGGCTTGTGGTTCCCCCCACCATCTGCCACCCGCCCGTGGCCTGCTGCCCCCTTTCATCGTCCTCACCTAGTTCTGAATCCTCCTTCTGCAAATGGCAGGGGGAGGAGCTGGAGCATCTCCTCTCCTACATAGCGCCCCATACCTCTTACATCCAGTGATGTCACCTTTGTTGTAGACGTTCTCTTTCCTCATCTTCTCCATTCAGTCCAGACCGCCATGATGATTTTTCAGCCATCTCCCGTCTCTGCAGAGATTGAGAAACAGACATTAGTTTCCCACATTTACATCATCTTCACATCTTCTGAACACCCTTTCCTGCCACCCCAATATTATACTGCAGAAACAGTCCCCCTGGAAATACTGCTACCACACAGATAGTGCCCTAATACTGTGCCCGCTATGCCCCCAATACTATACTGCAGAAACAGTACCCCTGGGAATACTACTACCACACAGATAGTGCCCCCTTAAACAATTATTGGCACACAGTGCTCTAAAAAATAACTGCACCCAGACACTAATAGTATAAAGATAATGTCCCCCAAAAATAATTGTGCTAAGCTGATACTATGCCAGGGTGCCCCTAAAGTAACAGTGCTCCCCAAAATCCCACCAATAGAAATAATTCTCTGCCAGAGCACACTTACTAATAATAATGCCCCTATAGTGCCCTAGTAATCATGTTCCTCATAGCCCCCCAGTAGTAGTAAAGCTTCCCATAATACCCCCTAGTAGTACTAATTATCCCTATAATATGACAGTACATGAAATACCCCCGCTTAGTGCCCGCAGTTGAGCTAATGTCCCCATAATGTATGCCAGTATAAAATACCCCTATATAGTGCCCCAGTAAATGCCCTCATAGTGCTCCTCTCCCCCTTCCCCATAATGTCCCCCATAATATGCCAGTAAAAAAATGCCCCTTCTTAGTGCCCCCAGCAGATGCCCCTATAGTGCTCCTCTCCCCCACAATGTGCCAGTAAAAAAATGCCCCTACTTAGTGCCACCATATGCCCCAATAGTGCTCCACTCCCCCATAGTGCCCCCAAATAATGCCCCATAGTGCCGCTCTCCCCTAAAGTGCCTCCCATAATGTGCCAGTAAAAAATGCCCCCTTAGTGCCACCAAATGCCATAGTGCCCCCATAATGTTCCAATACAAAAGGCCCCTTTAGAGCCCCCACTTCCCCATAGTGCCCCCAAATAATGCCCCTATAGTAACACCAGATGCCCCATGGTGCTGCTCTCCCCTATAGTGCCCCCCAGAATGTGCCAATAATTAAAAAAAGCCCCTTTAGAGCCCCCAGATACCCCCATAGTGCTCCTCTCCCCCATGGTGCCCCCCCATAATGTAATGTGCCAGTAAGAAATTCCCCCATAGTGCTTACCCATAGTGCCAGCTCCTATAATAGTGCCAGCTCCCCTCATAGTGCAAGCTCCCCCCCATAGTGCCAGCCCCCATAGTGTCAGCCCCCCCATAGTGCCAGCTCCCCCCCATAGTGCCAGCTCCCCCATAGTGCCAGCCCCCTTATAGTGCCAGCTCCCCCATAGTGCCAGCTCCCCCATAGTGTCAGCCCCCCCATAGTGCCAGCCCCCCCATAGTGCCAGCCCCCTTATAGTGCCAGCCCCCCCATAGTGCTAGCTCCCCCATAGTGCCAGCCCTCCCTATAGTGCCAGCTCCCCCATAGTGCCAGCCCCTCCCTATAGTGCCAGCTCCCCCTATAGTGTAAGCCCCCCATAGTGCCAGCCCCCTTATAGTGCCAGCCCCCCCATAGTGCTAGCTCCCCCATAGTGCCAGCCCCCCTATAGTGCCAGCTCCCCCATAGTGCCAGCCCCCCTATAGTGCCAGCTCCCCCTATAGTGCAAGCCCCCCCATAGTGCCAGATCCCCCCCATAGTGCCAGCTCCCCCATAGCCATAGTGCCAGCACCCCACAAAGAAAAAAAAACAAAAAACACTAATACTTACCTCCATCAGCAGCGATGCAGGCCTCTTCTGGCCTGTGTCCCTGCTGTGTGCTGCCCGGCTCAGGCGGCGCGATGATAATGACGTCATCGCGCTGCCTGAGCCGGCCTCTGATAGGCTGCAGGCATTAGTGCCTGCGGCCTATAAGAAGAACAGGGGAGGGACACGCCTCTCCCTCCCCTGCCCCACAGCACACAGCCGCCACCACCGCCGCCGCAATTACATCCAGGGCCGCGCCGCCTGTGGTGATCGGCGGTGCGGCCCTGAAGAATAAAAAATAAAAATTATTTTTTTTAAAGACGGGCAGCCCAGCAGTCGTTTTTTTAGGGCGGCCTGGGGGGCAATTGCCTCCCTGCCGCCCGCCCCAGCATCTCGTCCTTGTACAGGTTAGGCTACTTTCACACTAGCGTTTTTACTGGATGCGGCAGGGTTCAGCAAAAACTCTTCCATTACTGATAATACAACCATCTGCATCCGTTATGAACGGATCCGGCTGTATTATCTTTAACATACCCAAGACGGATCCGTCATGAACTCCATTGAAAGTCAATGGGGGACGGATCTGTTTTCTGTTGTGGCAGAGAAAACTGATCCATCACCATTGACTTACATTGGGGGTCATGCCGGATCCGTCTTGCTCCGCATCCCAGGACAGAAAGCAAACTACAACATGTTGCGGTTTGCTCTCCGGTATGGGAACGCAACTAAATAGGACGGAATGCATTTTGGAGCATTCCGATCAGTTCAGTTTTGTCCCCATTGACAATGAATGGGGACAAAAGTGAAGCATTTTTTCCGGTATTGAGACCCTATGTAAGAACTCAATACCGGAAAACTAAAATGCTAGTGTGAAAGTGGCCCTAGCTACAATGAGTAAAACTGGTGATTCCATGGCACAGATGCTTCAAAATTGTTACATGGGACCTCTTTAACACCATAAAGAACATTTTAGAGAGGTCAAGAAGATATGACATGACTAAAGCTACATCTTGCTTGGCCTCCTGTAAAATCATTGGAGAATGTGGTGCATAACTGGGGGGGGGGGGGGGGATGAATGACTGATTAAACAGAGAAAGTGCCTGGCATCAGTGAATGAATATAGAGCTGCATACACTATACAATGTATTTTGAAATTATTTAGACCCTTTCACCTTTTTCACATTTGTTCTGTTGCGATCTTATGCTAAAAGTAAAAAAAATATGCAAGATTTCCTCCATCAATCTGCACTCAATGTCCTATAATGACATAGTGAAAATGAAATTTCAGAAAATTTGTTAAAAGGACACTTGAAACTTAGCTCTGGGGGCTTCCCATTTCTCTTGCTCATCTTTGAGATATTCCCACACCTTGATTGGGTCTGCTTCTGGTAAATTCAGTTGACTGGACATGATTTGAAAAGATAACCCCCTGAGTACATATAGTCTCACAGCTGACAGTGCATATCATAGCAAAAACTAAGCCATGAGAGGAAAGAGCTCAGAGACAGAATTGTGTGGAGGCACAGATCTCGAGAAGGGTACAAAAAAAGCTGAAAGTTCTGGAACAACTAGGACTCTTCCTAGAGTTGGCCTCTCCTGCAAACTAAGTAATTTGGGGAGGAGGGCTTTGGTAATACAGGTGAGCAAGAAGTCAATGGTAACTCTGGCTGAGCTCTAAAGATCCTGTGTGCAGATGGGAGAAACCTCCAGAAGGCCAATCATCACTGCAGCACTCCCTCAATCTGGGCTTTATGGCAGAGTGGCCAGAAAGAGCTCTCTCATCAGTAAAAGACACATGGAAGCCCATCTGGAATTGCAAAAAAAGCATCTAAAGGACTCTCAGACTGTGAGAAACAAGATTCTTTGGTCTGATGAAACCAAGATTGAACTTTTTGGACTCAGCTCTAAGTGTCATGTCTGGAGGAAACCAGGCATTGCTCATCACCTGCCAAGTCCCATTAATACAGTGAAGCATGTTGGTGATAGCATCATGCTGTTGGGGTGTTTTCCAGCAGCTGGGACAGGGAAACGGGTCAGGTTTGAAGGAAAGCTGAATGTAGAGATATTCTTAATGAAAACCTGATCCAGCGTGCTCTGGACCTCAGACTGGGCCAAAGGTTCACCTTCCAACAAGACAATGACCCTAAACATGTAGCCATGGCAACACAGGATTTTCTTAGGGGCAACTCTGTGAATGTTCCTGAGTGGCCCAGACAGGGCCCTGACTAGAACCCAATCAAACATCTCTAGAGAGACCTGAAAATGGCTGTCAACCAAAGGGTCCTGATCCAACCTGACAGAGATAGAGAGGATCTGCAGAGAAGAATGTCAGAAAATCCCTAAATCCACGTGTGCAAACCTTGTGGCATCATATCCAGGAAGACTGGAGGCTGTAATCACTGCTAAATGTGCTTCGACCAAGTACTGAGTAAAGGGCTTGAATACTTATGTCAATGCAAGATTTTAGTTTTTCCTTTTCAATTCATTATCAAACATTCTGTTTTTCTCTTCATCATTATGGGATTTTGAATGCAGAATGATTGGGAAAAACTTGCATTTTAGGACACAGCAAAATGTAAAAAAGGGGCAGGGTCTGAAGATTTTCTGAATGCATTGTATATGGTAAGGTGTCCAACTGAAGTGGAGATGGCCCCCTACCACAGCAAATTAGTCATAATAATGGGGGAGAAATAGGCTATTTATTATAAGTAAGAATGCTAAGGATTAGGGGTAGAAGGTATGCCATGGGCATAACTAGCAGGGTAGATGCTGCTATGGTCACAACAGTTAAAGAAGCCATTTGGCACTTTATAAAATGGATCATGGAAGAGGAGAGTAGTGGTTACTGTTGAGGTGGTCATGGTGCAGAAGGGACCACTTTCACAATTTACTATGAGGTCCTTATGGTTACTTTTTATGCCTCTGGGTAGACAGAAGGCACTTATGATTGCCCACCCATATACATTCATTCCAAGAGAAGTTGTTCTGTCACTGGTCTTAAAGATCAAAAGCAATCTTCACCCGACTCACGAGCTTCACATTCTACCTAATTTCTCACTTTTGCTTGAAGCTTTTCTTTGCAGAAAACTGGATTCTCCAGATAAGATATAGAAATGTCCGCACATTGTAGATTTCCTCCTTCCTACACTTTGCTTGCTAAATGTTGACCTCTCTCATGCTCTGGTTGGCTTGATACGGGACACTCTGGCTTCTTTCTTTTTATCTCTGGCTGAGTCTTCTAGGCTTACATTTAGACATATTTGTTTTATGGGATGTTTGCTTGCACAAGAAACATGTAAGTGTTTAGTTCCATAATTATGTTATGAGGGAAGGCTCCTGGTCCAGAAGTATTTCTGGCTGTGTCATGTTGGTAAAAGTTTTGTATCGTATATACATTTTTCCACTAGAGTAAAGCATTATGTCTATATTTGTAGCAGGTTTCTGTTGCTGATGTCTGTAGTGACTCCTCTTTCATTGCTGTTTTATCTAACCATAAGCATACAACTTTAGTGGTGTTATTCTATGTGCTGTTAAATACTTTTGTGTTAAAAAAAAAAAAAGTATTATAGCAGTGATACCTTTATTCCCTAACCAAGAAAAATATATATGTTTGTAAGCTTTCAGAGCACAGAGGTTCCTTTATCACACAAATGAATGACTGTGAGAAAGGCACAACATTTAAAGGGCATCTGTCAGCAGATTTGTACCTATGACACTGGCTGACCTGTTATATGTGCTCTTGGCAGCTGAAGACATCTGTGTTGGCCCCATGTTCATATGTGCCTGTATTGCTGAGAAACATTATGTTTTATTATATGCAAATGAGCCTCTAGGAGCAACTGAGGTGTTGCCATTACACCCAGAAGCTCTGCTCTCTCTGCAACTACTGCGCCTCCTGCACTTTGACAGGGTAAGGTGTAACAATGTTTTCACTACCTGGCCCTGTCAATCAAAGTGCAGAGGGCGCGGCAGTTACAGAGAAAGTAGATCGTCTAGGTTTAAAGGCAACGCCCCTGTTGCCCCTAGAGGCTCATTTGCATATATTAAAACATCATTTTTCTCAACAATATAGACACATGTGAACATGGGACCGACACAGATGCCTTCAACTGCCAAGTGCACGTTAAACAGGTCAGCCCTTTAAAAGATCTGTGCATGCGGTGATAAATCATCAAGATCAGACAGAGAAATAAAACTGTGGTTATTGTTACATAAGGTCTTTGTGCTCTGAAAGCTTGCAAACACAATTTTCTGGTTAGCCAATGAAGGTATCACAACTTTGTCTTTTTTTAAAAGAACACAGAAATATTTAACATCACATAGGTTTTTCAGGCTAACGTGGTACCATGATTTTTGCCATACATCTGGTGTTATTCTGAATGTGTAAGTTCACCCCCAGCAATTTACATAATGTTTCTGTAAAACGGAGTCCATGCACACTTAGTAGTAATGGTGTGGCAGACAGCCACACCATAAAAAACAGTAGGGTGGATTTATCATAGCCCAGCTGCGTAGACCAAATTCACAAAAATGTTTGCAATTTTACACCAGTTTTGAAAAGTACAATGGGTGGAAAATTGGTGTGGTTACCAATGTTATTGAGCTTCACTCCAGGTTTATGACCAGGACTTTTTAAAAACGTCACAAAAAAAACCCCAAAGCCACTCCAGTAAGGTGGTGGTGCAGAAAACTGGAGTAGCATTTGTAGACAAAAACATATGGTTTAAAGATGAGCCAACCGTCATGTAAAAGCATCTGAACAAAAATGCACAAAGTGGTTTGCATTATACATATTTAATATAATCCTGGTTTTAATATTAAAGTGCTCTTTTTACTTTGTTCACTAGACATTTAAGTAGGTTATTACTGCTGTGACACCAGTATACTGCACCTACAGGTCTTTGGTTGGGATGTTGAAGCTGTAGAAATGTTGAATATGTTGTTATTTTTCAGTATCTTGTTTTAGTCCTGAGTTACAGCATGCATTCTTGCGAAGAGCTGAAATCACAATTCTTGCCTTAAAGGGGTTGTCCAGGTTCAGAGCTGAACCCGGACTTATCCCCATTTTCACTCAGGCAGCCCCTCGATATGAGCATTGGAGCATTTCATGCTCCAGTGCTCTCCCTTTCCCTGGGCTGTATAGCGCAGGGCAAGGGCTGTTTATATTTTTTACGCCGTTCAGCATTATGCTCTGAACCCGGACAACCCCTTTAAGCGTTTACATACCATAGAGACGTTCCAGGGGCTGTTATGGGTCCCTTGGATACAGTTTTTTTTTAGCAAACAAGTAAGTGGGGAATGGTGTGGGGTTACCAGAACCTCCTGTCATGGGTGGTTAGGTGTTTGGTGGTGAGCTCAGGGTTTACACATAGTGATGATTTACATTCTAGATCGTTTAGTCTACACTCCATTCACTGTGACATAATCTGGTATTTAAATAACTAACTCTCAAACTACATTATACAAGTTCCCAACATTTATCCCCTATCCTATGTACATGTCTGATCGTTGGGGCTCTGACCACTGAAAGCACCAATAATCAAGAAAACTGTGGTCCAGGAGTTCCCTATAAGAATGAAGAAGTGTTGCACATGCATAAAAACCAACCTATTAACTTCTATGGAACTGCCAAGTACAGTGCATACTGGAAGTACCATAGAAGTGTCTTCATGAAGGGTTTTCATGGTTGTTGGGGCATGCGGTAGTCGGACCTCCAGCGATCAGACACTTCCTCTATGACCTATCATATGGATAGGGGTAGCTGTTTTTAGTAGGACACCCCTTTAAATTTAAAAAGAATTAAAATGCAATAGTATTAATTTGATTCTTTATTTCCTAGGTTTCTTCTGCTCACTGTCTGAAAATGTTCTGTTGTCACGGCATCTGGTAGAAGACAATTTTTGGCCAGCGTGCCATGACGTCCCCTGCAGATGAAGAGGTAGATATTGCAGACTGGCTCTGTGACATCCATTTGGAGAGATACCAGGACAATTTCAGGCAGCATGGCTACCACCGAGTTAAAGATATTCTGTCAGTGGAGAATGAGGTCCTTCAGCAAATTGGTATTGGTGCCACAGGCCACAGGAAGAGAATAATTAGTCGATTGAGAAATATTTCGGGTGACTCAAAGTTACTTTCCCCTTCAAGTAGTATGGAGATATCAGAGTCTCTTGAATATCTAAGCAAAGAAGAAAAAGACAACAGCACTGGTAAGAAAGATCAAGCAGATGGAAAAATAATTTATACGGAACCCATTGTCAAGCCAGTGCCAAAGCCAAGAACTGTTTTCAATAAAAGTACTATAACAACAAATAAGGAATTTGTAGTAGCCATGATGTCCACGACCACCACATCATCATCATCTGATTATTTAGAACCTAATTCAGCTACAGCTAAAAAGGCTTCTTCTCTTCAGGAAACAACTGTTCCAAGAGGAAGCAGCTTGGATACAGAGAACTGTAATTCATACACAGGGCTGAAGCCAGAAGGGGTGGAGATGGAGGCTGGTTCTTCTCAGTATACTTCCGCTGGGGTTGGGAAAACATTCCATCCCATTCCTCCTCTCCCTTTGCGTCAGAACAAAGAAACTTCACAAACTGGCTCATCTTACCAGCAATACAAGCTTCAGATGGAAGCGGATACCATACAGTGTTCTCCATTATCGATTTTGTCTTCCTTTGTTGGAAGTAAAGAGGAAGTTACCTCCTTTTCAACCAGTCCTCCATCTCCACAGGAAACACTAACAATGATATCCAATGAGATCTATTCTGGGTTTGGTCCCAGGACTGACTCTGTTAGCTGTGCTACAGACATTAAAGGAACACAAAATTATTTAAATCCCCCTGACATGATTAAGCAAGAAACAACACCAACGCCAGAAAGAATAAAGTAAGTACAATCTTGAAACTATTCTATGAAATTTCAGCTAGATACTATGACAATTATATTTTGCATTTGCTATGTAAAATGACTGTACAAAAACTTTTTTATTCTACTTTTATATAAAATAACATAATGCAAATCTTATTTTTACATTTATTTTTAGAAAATTACATTCAAACCTATTCAAATCTAAAATTTTGTGTTAAAATTATACGTCAATATATTATTATCAACAATAATTTTATTTAATTTAGATTAATTTGTGTACTTCAAGTTTAGATTTACAGTATATTTGTGTGCATGTATAAATTATATAGTACATATAAAGCTAGTGTACTTTGTAAATAAGGTATGCTGCAGCTGCTATGGTATAGTGTAAGACATTAAAAAAAAATCACATCCAGTTGTGCAAATAGGGGTAAATAACTTAAAAAAACACATTAACTATTTCAATACCAGATCTATATGAGATAATTTTTCAGTCACACTACAGTATAATAATATAATACAGTAAGTTTCATAACTTTTTTTTATTTTTTTTCAATTATACAAACTGTAAAACAGCATATGAGGAGGTTAATATATTAAGCCCATATAGGTATTTTTGCTGGGAACATTGGGTTCCTACAGATAAGTATACAGAGTGAGCCAACCATG
Source organism: Bufo bufo (assembly GCF_905171765.1). Classification (NCBI taxonomy): domain Eukaryota; kingdom Metazoa; phylum Chordata; class Amphibia; order Anura; family Bufonidae; genus Bufo; species Bufo bufo. The sequence goes on from NC_053389.1 coordinate 313,826,804, forward strand.
GAAGTCTAAGAGTTTCCTGGAGCCAATGGTTAAGGAAAGGGTGGAGATTACTTTACAGCTGGATTCAGACAATTGAAGGAAGTCTTGACCTTGCTGAAATTATAATAATGACTTTACAAAACTTGTTAAAGGCACTAGCTGCACCCAAGCAATGCATGCTTTGGGGAGAACAATCTTTGCATTTTTCTCATGAACATAAGAATTTGATTTTTCTATACCTTCTACACCATTGCATGCATGGATAATAGGCACCGCTGCAGCAAAAGCAGGGTGGATGCATTTTGTTACTTCATCGTGACTAGCATTTAAACCTGATTAGTGGCTGCTTCATTTAGATCACCGCTGATGAGGAATTCAACTGTAAAACCTGCCCCAATGAAGAACACACCGTCACTAACACCAGGAAGCATGCAAGATGGTGTTTGTCCAAGGCCAGCTCCTGTAGGGATTTCTGCTTCCCCGACTACTTCACGGTTGAGGACTACTGCCCCAGGGAGACCACTGCCTGTTGGTAATCAAGCTCAACTATTTTCAAACCAAAAAAGGAGTACAGTTTCTATTCCATTTTCTACTGCCTCTTTAAGACCAAATCCAGTAGGAGATTCTGGGTCACCAAGGCTTCCAAGAACAGGACAGGTTGCTTTCCCTCGACCTGCACCAATTGGGCATTCTGCATCTCCAATGTTGCCTCGAGTGAGAAATTCTCCTCCACAAAGGACAGAGAGCCCACAGAATGATGACATTTGTATACAAGCAGTAACTAATCCTACATCTTCCAGACAAGTGAAGAAGAAACAATCTACAATGCGACAAGAGGTAACAGGCAATACATCATTGCAGAGGCAAAAGTCTGTAACTAAAAACACATTACATCCTTCACCAGTTGTTAGAAAAAATTCGTCAGGATCTCCACCTGGACCGAATGAGATTTTACAAAGGCCAACTCCAGTTGGAAATGCTGGTTCATCCAACACACCATCCATTCGTGCTCCATCTCAGAAGTCATTTTTGTTGAGGTACACAACTCCCTTAAGGCCTACAGTTTTGAGAAATGTCTCAGGAGCACATTCAGATCTACACAAACCTGTATTTCATACACAATCACATGTAGCAGAGCCGGAATCTGTCAAAAGTGTCGTCAATCCCACCAAAAATATGTCAAAGAGACCCACACCTATGGGAATTTCACCATCTTCATCGCTCAAAAAGTCATTTACCAAGAAGCCTGTTGTAAATATACCATCACCAAGAACAGCAGTGAGCAGCTTGCCTAAGCTTAAATCTAAGGAATTAAAGGTAGAAGATCGTACTGTATCACATCAGGGATCATTGGAAACTGTTTCTGTACCCAAAGCAAAGCCAGATGGATTGGTGCCAAGGACAAAATGTATAGTGAGTTTGGCCACACAAAAAGTAAAAGCTTCAAGAAATGATTCATCACTCAGGCTAATAGAGGCGGAACATTGTTCTGTAGAAAGAACAAAAGTGAAGGGAAGTAAGTTCTTATTGAAGCAGAAACCAGCAGAAAAAGATGGATTATCAATACAGAAATCTGCAGGAAGTGTGACTTTCCAGAGGCCAAAGCAAACAGGAAACACTGGTTCACAACCGCCTAAATGTAGGAATGTTGTGTCAAGTACAAAAATCTCACAGCCAAGTAGTGCTTTGCCAAGGTCTCTTGGGAATGCTGAGGTAAAAAAGCCTTCATGTAATACTGGAATATCACTATCAAAAGTGATCAAGAATATACCATCAGCAAGACCAAAACAAAAAGATGTTACAGTGACCAACCTGACTACATTAAGACCACAACCCGTGGGAAATACATCCTCCAGTGTTTCTAAATTAAAGAGCACAGTTTCATTAAACAATGGAAAACTATCTGAGGGAATTGTACAAACTCCACCAAAAAAAACAGCTAGTAACCTTTTGCCAAGGTTACCATTCATGCAAAAGAAGTCTCCTCCTAAAATGTCCCTCTTGAAGACTTCATCTTCCAGAGCAGGGGAGAACAGTTATTTGCTCTGTTCTCCAGGGAGGAAAACTGCATCAAATGTCCCAGAAGACGAAGAGAGTGATATGAATCCCTTGCTGGCTATATCTTCTTCAATTGATGAAAGCTTTGACCTGCATAAAACATATAGAGATTCTTGGGAGGTAGACTTAACTGAAGAATCTTTGGAAGCTGCATTACGTGCAAGTGCCACAACATTTAACCCAATTCAGGATGAGCATCTAGTTCTTGTAAGGCCACGGTTAATGGGATCCCACTTAAGTGATGCTTTTCTTGAGCAAAAATATCGAATTTCTAAAACAAATGATGGGTAGTGATAAATATCTACTACTTGGAACTGTACAGAAGACACTCTGTATATTTTCTTTTCTACCCAAATGTGTCAATCCGGCAGCTTCATGTTGGCATCAGTGCTTGATTGTCTACTGTTTCATGTATTTGTAAGGTCCTATCGTCATTTACAAGATAAGCATGTTATATGTTTTACATATTTACCATGAATGTGCTTATTTCTGGATTTAGTTGTTTCTTTATGAATTTGCCATGTTAGTTAGTTGGTTACGTTTGAAAGGCATAATTGATTTTTGTCAAGAGTCTCACTCTCTAGTAGGCAGAAATCTGGCACCACAACAGAGTTGTGTTTGCATTAAAGACAAACTATGGACTATACAAGAATAGGCGGATTATAAAACATCATTTTTGGGAAATGATTTAGTATAACTTGTAATTTTTTCATTCAAATTGCTGCTCTTTCTGAGCTGAGAAGCTAAGTGGGTGGTGTTAAGAGTGACTGACAGCTATCTTTATATACACCCTCATACAGGGAAATTTAGCAATCATTGATAAGACTGCCCACATGGCTACTGAGTTCAGAAAAAGCAGAGCTTTAAATGAAAAATATTGACATTTTGCTGAATAATTTCCCATGAAACTATGTATCAATCTTCCCAGCTCCTCCTGCAGTATACATATGTCACTGCATTTTCATGGGTTACCTTTACATCCTGTATTTGTCACTGTTTTGGAAATTATTCAGAGGTGGAGCTACGTACATCAACCGGGACCATTAAAGACTAACCTAATTATGTGTTTAATCACTAATACCCACATTAGACTTTCCATGAGAACATATGTACATGCTCTTTAGGTCTCATCTTTTATTCTCAGAAGAAATAAGTTGTTGTCAGAGGACTCTGGCAGTGGTCTTCTCCCTCTCCCCATTTGTGCTCATATAAGTTCAATACAGGTAGATTGGGCAGTTGTAGTGTTATGAATAGATTCCAGAATATGGCTTTGTATCATTTAGTTTTCTGCCACTACTGGATAGTGGAGGAACATGATGTAGATGTTTTTGTTTAACCTTTGTGTAACTTTTTACGAAATGAAATGAAATCTATATTTTTGTAATCTTTTCTTTGAAAAAGGAAATTGAACAAAAGGATATGTAATACATATAGGTGTGCATTATTTTTGGTATCATTTTAAAATGCTATTTCCCTTTTCTTGCACTTTCTTAATCGTTTTTGTATTATGTGCATAGTTCATATGTCGTTGTTTCTAGAATGTAGATGAAATTTGCATTCCTCAGCACTTCTTGTTTTTGAATTATTATTTTTTTAATCATTTTTTTTAAATTGGTGTTTCATCGAGACAGCCCCATTGCATGTGTCCATGGATATCATAGAGGTGGTGATCGTGGGGAGATACCTCTATCGATTAGACATAACGGAGAACCTCTGGTAGTAACTCTCGCTCTCATGGACCTGGACCATATATTTGGTCCCTGGCTTGTAATGCTACATTTTCCTTGCAGTGGTCACAATGTCTCCTGGCAATGACAGCTGATCACCAAAGGTTTCTGAACAACTGAGCTGATCAACTCAGTCATACAGAAAGTTATCCTGTGTTTATGGGGACATGATCTTGTTATTAGAAGGCTGGCTGTTTTGGTTGATGGGAGAGGAAATAAGCAGTGATTTTTATAGCTACCCTATGGAGATACATCAGATTGGGGGTTCTTCTTGTATCTCTAATCAATATTCTAGCTATTTTAAAGAAAAATTTATTTTCTTGAAACTATTATTTTTCTTTTGGTAGGGTTAAATGTGAGTTTCAGTCATATCTCTTGCATGAAGTAATATTAAATGCATGCTAAAATGTATACATTTGTTCATGATCTGTGAGGTGAAAATGGTTACAAAGGATGAAATTATGGTAACTAAAGTTTTTCCTGATGTATCCTACTTTCAGATATTAGGAATGAGGCTGCTTTCATATCACGGCTATTAATTCCATTCTTCTGCTCCGTTATAGGAGCAGAATAACTAAAATAATGGAAGTGCCAGATTTGGCAAGTAACTTACAGCAACGGAGCCTATCCGATCCCATTGGCTATATTGGGATCCGTTAGGTTTCTGTTCGGGAGAAAGTTTTTTTTTGCGGAGAAAAAAGTCCTGCATGTAGGACTTATCTCCCCACTATCTTTCAATCAACTGTGTGATGGAAGCCCCAAATGGAGCCATCCGCACAGATGTGAAGGTAGCCTTAGAAAGCACTATTTGCTTGGGAGACAGAAATGTCTCATGTGCGCTCTGCTCAATTTGTACAGGCTTTAATAAATATACAGGTGACTCTTAAACTGTCTCCAAGATAGGAGATCCTATGGTGAATCTGTCAGGTAATTTTCCCTAGTTTAACATCAGAAGGCTGTACATGCATGCTAAACATACCTTTATGTCATTTGGCTCTTTATTGAATGTCTTGACAATGTCAAAGGTGCTTTGCTTCTGAAAGTTCCCAGGCCCTGTGCCCTCCCCTGCTGTGTGCTCCTCCCCTTCTTTGTGCTCCTCCCCTGAGCTCCCAAGGCTTCCCCCCACTCTCCCCTGACATGCGAACGATGCAGACAGCACACAGCGGGGAAGCGCTTCATCGTCTTGACATCAGTGGGAGGAGAACACAGCAGGGAAGGGCAGTGGGCCTGGACACTTTCAAAAGCAAAGCAGCCCCTCCACCTCTGGACATTTTCCCTGAATATTCAATAAAGAGGCAAATGACGTAAAGGTATGTTTAGCATGCTCGTACAAGGTTCTGATGGCCATTGCTGGTAGTTAGATTAGTGAAATCTACCTGACAGACTTTAAAGTGTACTTATTATACTTCATCCCTCTGATGTGGTAATGGGGGTGAAAGTGAAGGTAACCATACACAGTAGATGATTTGTATGGATGTATCCAGACTCTTAATGACAGCAGATGCTGGGAAAAAAGGGTCAGACAGGCTGGATTTCAATATGTAAGTTCTCGTGGGAGAGAGGTGTCTCACTCCAGTGAGAAAACATGCATACTTGGCCTAGCATGCACATGTATGGTGGGGTCAGGAGAAACAGCTATCTAAGATGTATGGCCACCATTTGTAATCCAAACGAGCCCACTCTTTATAGGTCCCCTAATTCTACATAAGAGAGCAGCAGCACTAAAAGTGGTGTGGCGTCTGAACTACATATCATGCTAACTGCAAATTAATGAAATTGATGCTTTCCAGAGCTATCTCATCATACATATAAATACTTCATTTTTATTTTGAATATAGATCCTATAGAAAATGTTATATGATCTCACATGGTGTAAGTTGGTGGGCCCCGGTAAAGGTTTTACATAAATGACCAGTCCTGAACAGCCGATTGAGGAGCAAACTACTGAGGCGGGCATGTACACATTGAACCCTTTTTATTAAACTATATAATAAAACAATGTACTATATATACACATATACAAATATCTCCATAATGTCAATACATTGTACGTGAATACACAGTATGTCTAAGGGCTGTAGTAAACCAACAGATTATCTGACCAATTTCTGTCCAGTCAGACCAATAATTGGTGTGTAGAGCAAAAGATCTGTGCGTGTAACCGGCCATCTGACCAATGACTGGTCAGAAAATCTGTCGGTGTAATACAGGCCTAAGCAAAGCATCATCTCAGCTGCAAAGATCCCTATCTGTTATAATGCACACATATTTTTCTCATTTTTGTTTGTTGTAAAACGTACCTGTGTGGTCGATATTCAACAATAAAACAATATATTCCTAACAGCAATATTTTAGGTGATTTTGTATTATTTGTGGTGTTATAATAATTACAATAATTCAGCCATCTAAGTAAATTTCTTATATGTAGTATTAGTACATAGAGGGAATTTATCATCAATTTATCATAAACTAGGCACATCCTCTGGCAGTCTGTGCACCTAAACTGAAATCTGCATCAGCTAAGTGCTGCCGTAGATTTCAGTCTTTTTTATGCTAGCCCCCCCACCCTCTTACCATGCCCCCTTCTCAGGAAAGTGGAGTGGTCAGCTTAGAGCGCCACTTGCGCCTAAATTTACACAAGGTTTGTGGCTTTTTTTACGCCAGAAAACTGCCAATGGGGGTTGATAAATTCTTTCCATAGTATTTCCTATATTTGTGTTATTTGTTCAAAGTTGTTTCTCAACAAGGCATGTTTCCCATTTACACTGAGTTTTTGGTGCTGATTTTGGAGGACCTCCAACTCAAAATCAGCTAAAAAAAAAAGGCGTTCAAATCAGCCTTCCATGTTTTAGTGGGAAACAGCAGTTGCGTTTTTTTTTCTACGTGGAAAAAAGCGGCATGCCCTATTTTGGGGTAGAATCCACCCTGAAACTCCCATTGAAATGAATGGGAATTATAAAAAAACAGCTCCATACATGTCCATGTGGTTTTTGCATGTTTTTTTAAATGTTTTTGTTGTGGATCCACCCTAAAAACCACATGCTGAGAATGCAGTTTTGTATTGAAATAAGTATGGAAAAGAACGCGCATGTATTCCCCACTTAATTTTTTAGGCAGATTTTCAAAAACCTTCATGTGAACATACCCTTATAGTGTGTCTAAAAGGAGCCTAAAAACAGCAGCAGGGTAAAAGGAATATGGAATATAACTAACCTCATGTTTCAAGGGCTGAACTGCCATATAAAATACTTTGCATCTGTCAATGTCCTAAAATTCTGTTATTCAGTGGTCTGCTGTACATGTCTTCTACAAACATGGCCAACCATTAAACATGAGAGGCCTCAACGTGTGTTTGAATATGAAAGCAGTGATCTGATTGGATGCTGGCCCACCTAATGTAGTTTAGTATTAAAGTTCTGTATCAGTCTTTATATTCAGATTCACCACAAGGAGGATTGATCAACTTTTTTTTAGATGTGTGCATAACTTTTTTAAATTAGGGTTTAGAAATCCAGCACACACTCTTAGGGTATGCTAAGGTTGCAACACCGAGTAACCATACGAGCCGCAGTGGGAATAAATTTACCCACAAATTTATGCCACCATTAACAATGAAGACTGAGTAAACAATGCAGTCCTAATTACATTTTATTCTGCTGCGGCTTCAACGGCTGCGTGATAGTCGGCCACAAGGCAGGAGCATCGCAGCCACGACATACCCTTAGACCCTGTGCATATGACAGAGCGGAGAGACCTGCGTGATATAGCCATATGGTCATGGGTTGTCCTGCGCGGACAGTGCCGTATGCGCCGCTGTAGCCAATGACTGGCCTCAGCAGTGACATGTCCCCAAGCAACACATCACTTCTAGGTCACATGTGGGAACGTCACCACTAAGGCTAGTCATTGATGCACATGACCCCATTTGTGCAGAAAGTTTACACGCGGGACCCAGAAGTGCCATGAATACAGTCTAGGAGCCGTGGAACTGGAACCGAGCATCGAGGAGCAGGTAAGTATACTTCACGTCACAGGTCCTGCTAGATAGATGGAGCGAAAAAATGTAAAAAAAAATAAACTTGGACAACCCCTTTAAACAGATCAACAAGTAGATATGGGTACATAACCATACATCTAAGTTTTATCTTGAAAATAAAGTTATTTTAGCTGATAATTTTCTCCACTATCAACATGCACATTTACCAGCATTTGAGTCCCCATGGAGCCGGACTGGGTGTTGGTTTGGTTATTGGCTGCTAGGCCAGACATCTTTGTTGCCACTTCTCTTTCGAAAGAAACTATATAACATGGATGGTGTGATTTCTTGGTTGTCTTTAAAACTTAGACCTCCTCTCCATCACCTCATTACTTGTTATATCCATTGTGAAAGATTTAATTGGTAATGGCTAGATCCACTGTCAGGAATATAATTGCTTGGAGGCTAAATGAAAAATAGGTGACTCTTGCCAGGGTTTGGATGGATTGGGATCAGAAACTAATTCACTTTGGCCATCAGAGATATCGGCAAGTATTGGACAACATACCTTCAATAATTTCATTTGTGTGGACTTTTGGAATTGCAGGTAGGAGGAGAGCTGTAGCATCTTCTGTGTCCACATGCTAACTTTAACTGCCCCCCCCCCCCCACGCCCCAACAACGAGCCGTTACTTCAAAATGACTTCATGCCAGGATCTACATATACTGTACTAAAAGGTGAAGTGTTCAATTAAGGTGAAGTGCTCTGTCTAACAAATTATTATCATGGAATGAAACTGAGATATTATTGCACAGCCACTGTTCTCCTAATGGTCTAGCAGAAATAAAAGCCTTTAGACCTCCTATAGACATGCTGCTCGGCAGGAGGGCACATAATAAAGGTACATTAAGCTGCACTGTTCATGATTAAAGGGGTTGTCTCATGTGTACTAGTGTTGGGCGCGAATATTCGAATCGCGAATACGAATATTTAGAATATAGTGATATATATTCGTAATTTAGAATATTCTAGATTTTTTTTTCATCAGTAACCTCCCTTCTTGCTTGTGGGCCAATGAGAAGGCTGCAATGTCTTTGTCTGAGCTTAGCAACATCCCTAGCAACCAATAGGAAAGTTGCCTACCCCTTACTATATAAGAACCTCACCAGCAGCCATTGTATGCAGTATTTTGCAGATCTGAGAGAGACAGCAGTGTTATTGCTGTGCTCTCTGCTTTCCACTCATTACATTAGATAGTTAAATAGTTAGCTTATATATATAATACAGATAGTTAGTGGGAGATAGTCATTGTAGGTTAGATCGTGATATAGTGTAGCTGAGCACAATCGCGAATATATTGGAGAACTCTAACTGCATATAAAGCCTTTTTTTTTTTCTGCCGTGCCAATCATTTTCTCCAGTCTCAGGTAACTTCTAGCAGCATAGAAAATGTAGGAAAAGTGACCCACGCCTGTATTTCGCGCTCATTATGCGAGTATTACATTGCCGATTTTTCGCAATCAAGGAAATAATAGCGAATCCTCGAATTTGCGAATATATGACGAATATTCCCCCAAATATTCGTGAAATATCGTAATTTCTAATATTGCTCCTCCCGCTCATCACTAATGTGTACTAATAGCACATATGGATATCTATAAGACAGAATCGATCCAGTACATCTGTGCATTGCATGGACAGCCATTTATGTGTATTGCCACCATGTAATGCTACAATTTCTCTGCAGAGATCAGAATTGGGAGATACTGGGGTTAGAGAAGCTGGCTATCGTCATGGGACAACCCCATTAAAGTTGTACATTGATTTGTGATTGCAGAAGATTCTCAGTTACTGTTTCAATGCCACTAACTCTTATTTTTTCCCCAAAAGTTTTTCAGGTTCGGCTGAAGTAGATTCACCTGCTGTCCCTGAAAGGCCTTTGTCTAGTTTTGGTAAGAAATTCTTATTTGCTATAAAAGCAACAATTCATTGCTATTACTTGCAAAATTTGCATTATACTACTCAACCAATCAGACTGCAGCTGTTAGTCATGTGATGCCTATGCACTATTGCTTACCACACACAGTTCAGATTTTACAACCTAGTGCAGTATTAATGGTTAAAGTTAAATGAAGACCATGCTAAACATCTCCTTCTATCCGGACCCTTATGAATTTGAATTGGTGTATGACATAACTACACTAATAGTCTTAGGTACAATTTCTGCTACAAATGTATTTCAGAACTTAATCCATTCAATAAGGTATTATAAATTCTGCTTTGGCAACTGGAAATCATGGGTCACCACTTCCAATGGAAGTTGGCACCAATCTTTCCAAGACTCCTGCCTGGCAAATCTGTCTAAATATGCAGTTGTTTGCTTCTGTATCTAGACAACTTGCCAGAAAGCCAGATACAACAACCACGGTGGTAGCTGCCACTGCCCAGTGACCAACTAGAAGAAGAACAACCCTTGTACAGCCATTGCATGATCCTAAAACACATAGTCCTGTAGAAATCTTCCTGAGAATAGAGGTTTTCTCGTCAGGCCAATCCCTGGCCATATCCCCTTTGAGTGCATATATTCCAAACATTGCCAAACTACTGGACTCCAGGGACACATATTGTGTCTTTTCTGGTGAAGCCAATCAGCGTCTTTAATGGTAGCTGAGGACACATAGATTTGTATAGTATTTTAGGGATCCCTTCCCAGTTCAGTAGGCCTGCTAATACTGTCCCTCACTTATAGGATAGCTACCTTACATCTGGTGGCATCAGAAGCAGATCTTGCTAAGAGCTCATTTACATTCCCTCTTCACATAAAAAAAAAAAAAACATTGGTTGTATAGGTGAGCTAACCAGCACCTTGTATATTAAAGATTTATACAATATGATATACAATAACGGGTCTGGCCACCATTATTTTACTCTTGTTAAGGGCTGTTTCACACTAACGGTAAACAGATTCGACTGGCAGTTCCGTCCGGGGATAGCCTGTCGGATCCGTCCTTGCTGGGGTGCAGCCGTGCAGTGCCGGCAATCCGTCCGGCTCTATTGACTATAATGCATGCAGCAGTTTTCGTCCGGCTGCTTCTCAGAATATTTGCCAGGTTGCGGCCGGATCTTTGCCAGACCCCATTATAGTCAATGGGGCTGGACGGATTGCCAGCAGCGCACGGCTGCACCCCAGCAAGGACGGATCCAGAGCAAGGACGGATCCAGCAGGCTTTTCCCGGCCTGAACAACCTGTCAGATATGTTTACTGTTAGTGTGAAACAGTCCTAATAGTTCCTATTTTTAGTACAGATTAATAAAATATATATTTTGAGATTTGGTGGATATTTACATCTTTAAATCAATGGTTTGTGTAATATATAGCAGATCCTCCAGAGCAAGAAATGCTCTTTGTAGCTGTTCTCCATTCTGCCCAACAGATGAGGAGTCTGAACACAGAATCCCCATTATTATCTCAGAATTTCCTAATAGGGGGTATGAAAATGGGTTTTCTAAAAGGGACTACCCAATATTCATATTTGTCATGTCATGACTTCATGATCTACACCCCTAATTCCATACATAATTGCTATTTCTATTCAGTCATATCTGAAATAATATACCGTATATAAATGTACATTGATGTTCCAGATGTCAACCAAAATACCACACAAGGTACTGTAGACATTGTATCATACCCACTTACTGAAATGTCCTTCTTCTAACTTAGTGTCTGCAGAAGCAATCAACCCATACTGTGAAACCCCCTTCACCCGCTTCCATCAATTACAAGACTCAAAGGTAAGAATTTGGAGGGGTAATCAACATTTTACTATACAAGAATTCCCCCAAATAGATTGGGCACCCTCAGAGCTGCTTGATATCTATATTACCGAAAAATTAAAAAAGAACACCTGGAAAACCTAATGAGATTGAGCTGAGATTGATAAAGTATAAACTGCTAGTGGTGCTTGGCCAATGATCACCAAAGTGGTGCACCCATTATTTTGTGTTCTGCAGAAGGATATATGTTGAGGCAAGGGCACATTAATACTGGGGGCATCTTCCCTTGTTGCGATACAGGCTGCTACTCAAGTATGGCAGCAGTCATGCAGAAGCTGGATATCCTCCTGGGGTATATCATTCCATGCTCACTTGAAGCCATAGTTCAGCCAAGGTAGTAGTGGGCTGCTCTGCATCAGAGATCTACAGGTCAGAGTTGAAAGAGCTTGGAATGACATATCACAGGAGGATATCCAGCATCTGTATGACCTTTACCATACCTGAGTGTCAGCCTGTATCGCAGCAAGGGGAGATGCAACCCAGTATTACTCAACATATACCCTGCTGCAGAACCCAAAATTATGGGTGCACCACCTTGGTTGTGTGATCATTGATGACCAAGCACCACTAATAGTTTGTAAATCTTAACTCAATCACATTAAAGGGCATCTGTCAGCAGATTTGTACCTATGACACTGGCTGACCTGTTATATGAGCTCTTGGCAGCTGAAGACATCTGTGTTGATCCCATGTTCATATGTGCCTGTATTGCTGCGAAAAATAAAGTTTTAATAAATGCAACTTAGTCTCTAGGAGAAATTCATTTTTTGTCGTTACTCCCAGAGGCTCTGCTCTCTCTTCAACTGCCGCACCATCTGCACTTTGATTGACAGGGCCAGGCAGGTGTGATTACGTTCTCACTGCCTGACCAATAAAAGTGCAGACGGAGTGGTAGTTGCAAATAGAGGTGTAATGGCGACATCCCTGTTGATCCCAGAAGCCCATTTGATTTTCATTAAAACATAACTTTTCTCAGAAAAGTGGGCACATATGCTCATGGGACCAACATAGATGTCTTCACCTGCCAAGTGTACATGTAACAGGTCAGCCAGTGTCATAGGTATAAATCTGCTGACAGATGCCCTTTAAGCTTTCCAGGTGTTCTTTTTTTATTTTCCGGTAGTGTGTTTATATTGCTTGCTTTCCAGACAACCATGGTGGGAACTTATTAAATGATTTGTTCTTCTCACTCTTGTCATTTCCATCTCGTGGAGATACATTGGGGGAATTTATTAGGTCAGATTTGGTTGAGTCTGTGTTAGTGTCATTTGCACCAAATTTATCAAACATTGAACACTTTTTTATAAAGTTGGCGCATCTTCACAAAGAACACATTTCTCTATGGATTTTACTCCATTTTTAACGCCACCTCCATGTGTGTATCCCTGATTAGCATTACTACGCATCCCCACTTTTCCACACGTTTCAAAGGTGGCAATAAAATAACAAAAAGTTGGAAACTTTACACAAAAAGGTCATGTGCCAAAAAGTGTTATCTTTTTACAACATAAAACTGGCACAAGTCATATGATAAATTTACCTCATTGCACTTAGATAAGGAAATTTGAACCCCAATGTAGACTGATAAATCCCCAGTGCGAATCTCTTAGTTGCAGCCCAGCTGATACTAATGGAACCTATGAAACTGGGTTGGCCCCAAGAGGAAGCCCTGTCCTCCTTCCGAGTGTCATCATAAAACTGCTTTGTGGAAAGCTGCAACATGACATTCCTAGCAACTTCTAAGGGGTTGGGGTAGCGCCAGTTTGGACAAGATACCTTTGGATGGATTTTCCATTGAATTTTATGATATGCCATTGGCTATGTTAATATCAGTGTCAGAAGCTCCAAAAAATGGACACCTCCGTGGAATCCAATGGACCCCCATTGCAAATCAGTGGAGTCTTAAAGCGATATCTGTTTGTCATTTGGACCCTAGAAGAGTGGGCTGAGGTTGCTTCAGGCAACCTTTTGTGCATAGGACTGCAATTTAGGCCCTTGAAATAAATGTGGTCATTCTGTGCCTCCTGCACAGTGCCAGGAAAGATCTGCCATCAGTAGAACATCATTCTAATGAACAGTGGACATTTTATGTGAAATGTTATAATTACTCTTCACTCTATAATGATTCTTACCTTTATTTCAAATTATGCAGGATTCTAAGAATGGCAAAATCCGGTCATGTTCTACAATGCCCATGTTTACTCCAGGAGAGGATAGAAGTCATGCCAGGCAAGTCTGACTGCTTTTAAAATATTGGCCCAGAACCAACATTTAAAGGGCACAAAACGGGCAGATTCATTTTGGTTTAGTTAATGTAATTTAAACCTCAAACCAGTCATAAACATAACATTTTATTCGACAGCATGTGACATGAAAGAAGGAACAAGGTAGTTCTGCAACATCAGCCTCTGCACATTCTCACTATAAAAGTCAATGAAGCAGCTAAAATAGGAAGTATACAGTTTATAATCATAGGCCATTACAGATCAAATTCCTTCAAGAATGAAAGCAAATAAAAGAAAATGAAGATTTCAGAAATGAAAATTACTTCTCCACACTTTCCGGCCATGGAAATAGGATACCTTTTGGCCACAAGTTCTTTCATCCACTATTTGGCAGTGCTTACCCCATTGACATACCTAGTCATCTTTCCTTGATATGCTTATTATTTCTGTGCGGTTTGAAGGAGCTGAATATTTCTAGTATCATATGGATTTGGTGGAAAACTATAAAATGGCCTGTATTTCCTCCACCAGAGGGCATTATACATAAGGACAATAGGATTACATGAGAATAATGTAATGTCTCTGGCCATCTCAATATGACCAATCAAGGCCTAACTAAAGGTGACCACTTTTACAATAATGAAAATGTATTTGGGGCCTCATCAACCTTTGTCTATTATTTGATGGGGGAGAAATTGGAATAATTCTACTGAGTCGCAGGAGAATCCACTGTATATTGTTTGATGTTCTGTTCATTACAGGAATATTGGTGAGACGGCTAAGGAGAAGAAGAGTGATGATGAAGATGGAAAAACTCAGCGAATCACGCAAATTATACACAATGAGCAGGAAGGTTACTCCACTGTGGACTCTCCTGCAGATAACAAGAGGTTTAGTCTCCCCTCCGACTTGTACAAAGATGAAATACTAGATGACTTGACCATATCACCCTATGCCAGCTACACATCCATCTATGACAAGTCACGGCCAGTACTTAGTGGATGGTTGGATAAGCTGTCCCCACAAGGGTAAGTTGGATGACAACGTCTCAAAATGTATTCTCTATCCAGTATTGAAATCTTTTGGTCTTGCTGGCTTGAAGTATCATGTAATGCTTTCCTGTGAGGCCTGTGGCAGTGCAGTTATGTTCTGTTTTGCCTTTACATCTGACATGAACCCCAAATGGCCCTTATTTAGTAGCGCCAGTGTATTACATGGTAATATGAGTGACTTGCTGGTAGCTTCACTCATGCTATATCCATGACAAGCAATGCTACCACACACCACTTGATCTAAGTACAGTACAATATTATGAAGAATTCAGATAGGGCTACAATATGTCCAGATGTTCAGGCCACATTGCATCTCATCTATATGCCCAGTTTCATCTGATGTTTATATGTGAGAAAATTCAGATTCCATGTCACCTTGCTCTTAACTTCACTTGTCACCAAATATGTAGTTCTGTCAATATCAGCCTTAAAATATAGGTAGGTAACATTTTGGAGGTTGGGAGACTGATCCATATTCACTTTATATCAGTGTATATGATAGTATTTGGTTTATATATCTATGACCTCATTGTACTGATATTACTGATATTTTTGCAGGAACTATGTCTTTCAAAGAAGATATGTGAAATTTGATGGCAAGAATCTAATGTATTTCAGTAATGACAAGGTAAGTACATAGTCGATACTCAATGTCAGTTTACTGCGATCTTTTTACATGCATGGTTCTTCTTTAAATCAAAGATGAGGATTGATAGCTTAAAGGGGTTATTAGTATAGGTCATCAATGTTTGAGCAGCTATCAGTTCCACGAGTGCTACTGTGTTTGTGTAAAGAATGAATGGGATGTGACCTTTTAAACCTTTTACTTTATCTTTTATCAAGTCTTTTAGTATTAGCTCACCTTTACCTTTATCGTGTTGTGAGTTTATTGCATTGGGATGTGAACTCTTTATACCGTAGCTTAATATTATCCTAAGCCTAGAGGTGTCAACAGAATGCTTCTTGTGAAAAGTTTCTGAACAAGTAATTATTCTGCCACTGATGTACGTTTCTGTTGAGTGTAGTGAAGTAGAAGATAGTGAACTCGCAATAATCATTCCCCTAGCGACACCAGTTGCATGTAGAATTTCAGTGAGGGAGATGCAGTAGACATGCCCTTAGGTACATTGAATGTACCTTAAGAAATGATTATAGCGGTCAAAGGAAAATCCTCTCTGTGAAGCATGTCTGACAAACACGAAAAGACTGCAGGAAACAGGATATGAGCTTACGGAAGAGGAGGAGAATGTTACAAGAATGTCATGACATGGTAACTTCAGTATCTAAATAAGTATAGCTGATAACAGAAAACACTGAATAAAATGAATATGGATTATAGATGAAAACCATTATCTGTGACATCACACTAATTGTAGGTATTTGCTCTGTGGGACAAGATCAAGGCCCTTTTACAAGTGTCGATGAACGTAACAGTTATCAGAAATTAGCATAATCCAACTGAAAGGGATTTTTCTTCTTAATACCCCTTTTCCACTTCACATAGCGTTAATTACAGAAGTATTTTATATATCCATCATTACATCTATGTAATGAACTTAATTTACACTCTTTGATGTTTTGCACCTGAGATACCACATGCTATCGTCAGTAAGGTGGGTGTGAAAAAGGAGCAGTGGGTCTGAAATGTGTTGCCTGGGAATGGACCTATTTTTTTGTTTGACTATATATTTTTTTTACTGCAACTGGATGCAAGCTTGTGATTTTAATGGATTTTCTACAACAAAGCATTAATGCTGTGGCGATGGGAATCCCGTTTTTTTTTTATTACTCTTGTAGTTTGATGACTCTGGGAGAATGTGTGCTAGGAGTGGTGAGCTGACAAGTATTTCCATTTGTATCAGAAATGAGTGTTCCTATGGTAAATGCCCAGTGTAAGCGTGCTGCATGCCGCATGTTGCATGCTCGTTCATCTGTTGATCGCATATTTTATGTGGCACATAAAATTATTTTAGTCAAACAGTGAATCTATATAGGGACAAATGATCGCAGTAGCGATCATTCATCCCCATACAGAGAGGATGGTTGCTGCATATAAAGCAACAATCAGGCGACTATTAGTTCATTCCTGATTATTGCCTGTGCATCAGCTCATGTTAAAGGGCCATAAGTGTACAGCTTCTATAGAGGCAGTTCTAAAACAGAATCTGAAAAACAAGTTTTGACCGAACATAAGATTTTCATTTTCAAGTACCATATTGTGGAATTAATAGAAAAGATTTTCTGTTTAGGACCCTCATTTGTGGAGGACCTAGCACATCCATGCTTTACACAGATCAGCTATTCATTTCATTGAGTGTCCTGCAAATTTTATTTTCTTCTGTGGTGGTGCTCCTGGGTGATTAAAGGGGTTTTCTGGGATTTTAATATTGATGACCTATCCTCAATATCAGATCACTGGAGGTCCCCCCTCCCATCACCCCCACTGTATGTAGAGGCCTTTGTGCTCCTTGAATGCTTAGGCCTCTACCTAGGCCATGTGACGTTACATTCCTCAATCAAATGGACTAGGTGCTGCTCAGTCCTATTCGAGTGAATGGAGCTGAGCTGTGATGCCAAGCACAGCCGCTATCAAATAAAATGGCACTGTGCTTGGTAAGCTGCATGAAGGCTGTGGCGCTCAACGGAGCTCTGGTCAGCACCGCGGCTTCCTCAAACAGGTCATCAGCGGGGATACTGGGAGTTGGATTCATATTGATGCCCTATCCTAGGAATAGATCATCAATACGAAACTCCTGGAGAACCCCTTGTTGACATTCCTCCACTCCGTGAAATAACTGTTTCAGTATTGGGACAACATGTGATTTTTTTTTTCTCCAGAGGAAACTGTGTATTCTGTAAAGGAACACTAAACCTAGAAATGAATGATAAGTAACAGGAAGTAATGTTACACAGACTATTAGTCGGTCTCCAACATTTTCTGAAATAAACCCATAGAGAACACAGGGGTTAAGTTCCTGCTAAGCTGTCTGATTTTCTGCTGGTAAAAGGCTGAGAGGTGGAGTTTTACCAGGGGCCAGGGCCGAGGGAATTCAAGAGAATGGGGCTCAGCTTCAATACCAAGCACCCCTTTAACAATTTTTAGGTGTTACTAAAGTAAGGGCGGGGGGATCCTACTATTTTCAGTTGTCTTACAGTTTGTCAGGACAATGGAGAGGTGGATGGGTTGATGACCATATTCTGCCATATTCTGGGACACAGAGAGAGGATTGATTTATTTCTCCGTTTTAATTGTAATATGATACAAAATACGGTAGGTTCAAATTAAAATAGGAGATTGAGGGAGGAAGTGCTGGGATATTTTTAGTGCTTTTTCTATGTTTAGTGTTCCTTCCTCCACAGGGATTTGTTATTATGCATTTACTTTCTTAATTCTTTAACCATACTCCTTTCTGTTCTTTTCTGTTGCCAAGCCAAAGGAGCTGCATATAACCACAGGTAATGTTTGAGGGTCAGCCTTTGGCACTAGGCAATTCATTCTCCGAACCATTGTTAGTCATGACATTTAAAGGTACTGTTTAGTAGCCGATTAGTTGAAGAAATGTCTGCACTTGTTCCATAGATTTGAAAAGGGTTTATAAACCTCCATGCACATGTTGTGGGAACAATGCCATTCAAATGTATGCTACAGATTTTCTGTTGCAGAAATTTTTGCAACAAATCTGCAATGGAAGCACTCATTAGTTACAATTAAACATGAGAAAACAAGAACAGATTAGAATGTGTTACTATCTGGTTTAACTGGCACATTTTCTTTAACTTTGCTACTTGCTTTTATCTCTACCACTTCCTTTTACAACAGTTGTTGTGGTCTCTGAATGTTGATTAACCTTTCCTGCAAATATGATACAATATGACACAATGTGACAGATGCACAGCTGGACAATAGTACACACAATGTCTGCTAACAGCATTCCGAGTAAATCTATTGCACCCGGTCTCTTTTCAGGACATTTATTCTAAAGGTGTCATCCCCCTGACCTCTATTGAAATGGCTCGTTCAACCAAGGAGAACAAGTTTGAAGTAGTGACAAAACACCGGATTTTTGTATTCCGTGCTGAGAGTGAAGGTGGGTACAGATCAATCAGTATACTACAAGAATTATTACAACCATGAAAGAAATACCCCACCCAAAATAAGTCAGCCCCCCCCCGCAACAGTCTTCTCCTGTAAAAAAAAGTTTCAGACCTTGTGTTTGTGGCTTTTAAATGCCATTGTGCCGCCTCAATCACTTTCCTGAAATGGGGTGTAATGGGGGTGTGGCCAGTGGGCTACGCTTTTTATCTTCTTTAACGCCAGTTTTCTGGCTTAAAAGGGTTGTGCCATCTGATGCATTGAGACCAATGTCAAATAGGAGCGGGTCTCACCTCTGGGACCTGCACCTACCTCCAGAACGAGACCTCCAAAGTGAGCAGAGAGCAGCCGCACATGCACGACCACCCTGCGTTCATTTCTAGGGAACTGACTGAAGTTTCAATAGAAGCCAACGGAGCGGTAACACGCTCGGCTATTTTTGTCAGTGCCCTAGAAATGAATAGAGAGCGCACCGTGCAAGCGCTCTTCTTCTCTTTCAGGGGCCCATTTTGAAGATGCGTGGTCTCAGAGGTGGGACCCGCACATATCTGACTTACAGGTGAAACTCGAAAAATTAGAATATTGTGTAAAGTTCTTTTATTTCAGTAATGCAACTTAAAAAAACTGACATATGAGATAGACTCAAAACATGGAAAGCGAGATGTTTCAAGCCTTTATTTGGTATAATTTGGATGATTATGGCTTACAGTTTATGAAAACCCCAAAGTCACAATCTCAGGTACCCTTTGCTCAGGGGGTATGGATTAATTAGCTGACTAGAGTGTGACACTTTGAGCCTAGAATATTGAAACTTTTCACAAAATTCTAATTTTAAGCTGCATTAATGCAATTCCTTTTAAGTTGTATTACTGAAATAAAATGGACTTTTGCACAATAGTCTAATTTTTCGAGTTTCACCTGTAGATCCTCAAAATGACACAATCCCTTTAAATGAAGACAAAAATGGACAGCAGCACAGAACTGCTGTAGAGTTCTGTTTAGGTGCATCCTCTGGGCACGCAAGGGATATCATAAATTCCTCCGATTGTTTTCTGTTTTTCTGTGTATTACAGTTTTATAGACTCTGTGAAGCCTTATTCCACATGAGCGGGTACACGGCAGTTCAAAACATGTGAACAATATCAGACGCACCAAATCCAAAGATACAAAAAGCTGAAAACGTTTATAAATCCTTAGGGAGGATGCAAGCAGCTGTCTACTGAAATCTTCCTCGAGTGGCCCTCAGTTACTTCCTGCTTCCTGATCTTTAATAGCGCCTCAATAGGATTTCCTGTTCTATAGTGCAGGATGTCTCTGAATTTTATAGGAAAAATGGTTTCCCTACATATTCAGCAGGTGACATTGAGAGTATTGTCATTGCCAGCTATTCATGAAATACCCTATGTTTATTTTGGGGGGGTTCCTTTAAATCACAAATGTATTTTTTGCTGTGTCTAATGATAATTGTGATGCAAAATAGGAAATGGAACGTCCAGGATACAGTGTTTCCATTAATGTTCCCTTTGTGTTCTGTGTCAGGTTGTGTGGTTTTCCAAGGACAGTATGTTTTGGATTTTTTCTCATATTTTACATGTGTTTTTGTTGCTTATTACAGTTGCAAGTCATGTGACTAGAGTGTCTTGCATGCTACCCAATAACCAAGGGTGTATGTACGGTAGAGGTAGTCCATGCTGCTGTAATATTTTTCCCAGGTCGGTCTAACCCCTATTTTAGTGAGTTATGGAAATAAAATGCATGTAAGAGGGTTTGAAATCAGCCTTTGTGCCTCTTAACTGTTGCTATGGATTATGCTGCTGTAGTAGCGCCACAACCTTCTTGCTACTTCCCGCAGGCCAGTGACATCACAACTATAGGTCACATGGCCTGGGCGCAGCTCAGCCCCATTGAAGTGAATACAAGTGTCGCTTCCTTCTCAAACAGCTGATTGACGGGGATCCCAGGTGTCGGACCCAAACCAATAAGATGCTGATGACCTATCGAAAGGATAGATCCTCAGTAAAAAAAGGTGTACAACCCCTTTAAGTGTACCACATAACTTGCAGTCATAATATACCATGTTGTGATGATATGTGATTTACCATATGTTGTGCCGCAAAAAGGGCTTTCCAGAAATTAAAGTTTTTAATGGCCTCCCCATCTAACAGAGGTCTGGATATGTAGGCTGGTCTCCCTATCTAACAGGGGCCTGGATGTGTAGGCTGGTCTCCCATTCTAACAGAGGACTGCATGTGTAGGCCGATCTCCCCATAAAACAGAGGTCTGGATGTGTAGGCTGGCATCCCCATGTAACAGGTCTGGATGTGTAGGCTGGTCCCCCCATCTAACAGAGGTCTTGATGCATAGGCTGGTCTCCCGATATAAGGCTTCGTTCACACGGGTGAGATTTCCACGCGGGTGCAATGCGGTAGGTGAACGCATTGCACCCGCACTGAATCCGGACCCATTCATTTCAATGGGGCTGTTCAGATGAGCGATGATTTTCACGCATCACTTGTGCGTTGCGTGAAAATTGCAGCATGCTCTATATTCTGCGTTTTTCACGCAACGCAGGTCCCATAGAAGTGAATGGGGTTGCGTGAAAATCGCAAGCATCCGCAAGCAAGTGCGGATGCGGTGCGATTTTCACGCATGGTTGCTAGGTAACATGGTTATAAGGGAAAATAATAGCATTCTGAATACAGAATGCTTAGTAAAATAGCGCTGGAGGGGTTAAAAAAAATAAACAAATTAACTCACCTTCTCCTCTTGATCGCGAAAATCGCAGCATGCTCTATATTCTGCGTTTTTCACGCAACGCAGGCCCCATAGAAGTGAATGGGGTTGCGTGAAAATCGCAAGCATCCGCAAGCAAGTGCGGATGCGGTGCGATTTTCACGCATGGTTGCTAGGTGACAGTCTATAAACTGTATTACTTTCCCTTATAACATGGTTATAAGGGAAAATAATAGCATTCTGAATACAGAATGCATAGTACAATAGGGCTGGAGGGGTTTAAAAAAATAAACTCATTAACTCACCTTCTCCTCTTGATCTCGAAGTTCCCGGTCTCTTCTTTACTTGAGTTGTGGGCTAAAGGACCTTTGAGTTGAGCTTACTGATGAGTTGTGGGCTAAAGGACCTTTGGTGACGTCAGATCTCATGCTCCAATCACATGGTACATCACCATACACTACAACTAACCCAAACCTGAACTTCTGTGAAGAAGTTCGGGTCTGGGTACCAGTGTCGGTTTTTTATCACGCGCGTGCAAAAAACATTGCACCCGCGCGATAAAAACTGAACATCGGAACGCAATTGCAGTCAAAACTGACTGCAATTGCATTCCTACTCGCGCGGTTTTGCCGCAACACACCGGGACGCATCCGGACCTAATCCGGACACGCTCGTGTGAACCCAGCCTAAGGTGTTCACATGAGCGTATCGGATTAGGTCCAGATGCGTTCAGGGAAACTCGCACCATTTTGCAAGCAAGTTCAGTCAGTTTTGTCTGCTATTGCGTTCAGTTTTTTACATGCGGGTGCAATGCGTTTTTCACGCTCGTGATAAAAAAACTTAGGCCCCTTTCACACGAGCGTGAGGGATTAGGTCCGGATGCGTTCAGGGTGCGTTCAGTGAAACTCGCACTGTTTTGCAAGCAAGTTCAGTCAGTTTTGTCTGCGATTGTGTTCAGTTGTTCAGTTTTTTCCGCGCGAGTGCAATGCGTTTTGATGCGTTTTTCACGCGCGTGATAAAAAACTGAAGGTTTACAAACATCTCTTAGCAACCCTCAGTGAAAAACGCATCGCACCCGCACTTGCTTGCGGATGCAATGCTTTTTTCACGCAGCCCCATTCACTTCCATGGGGCCAGGGCTGCGTGAAAAACGCAGAATATAGAACATGCTGCGATTTTCACGCAACGCAGAACTGACGCAGGATAAACAACGCTCATGTACACAGACCCATTGAAATGAATGGGTCAGGATTCAGTGCGGGTGCAATGCGTTCACGTCACGCATTGCACCCGCGCGGAAAACTCGCTCGTGTGAAAGGGGCCTTACAATCCCTGTCCAAGCAAGTCTATTTGAGAGTTTGACCATCGCATAATTTATTTATCGTGCAACCAAATGACCAGAGCTACATTTTTACCTCTGTATCAATCCTCTGATATGCATTCATCCTTTCTATATTTAATAATTCCACAGCGCAGAGAAGTGAATGGTGCTCAACCATACAGAACAGGGTAAAAGAACAGCGTATGTTTAACCAACGTCCTCGCTCTACCTGCAACTTCTCCAGGGCAGGCTACCTAGAGCTGAAAGGCTATAAGTCTAAGGTATTTGCAGTCCTCACAACAGATGAATTATGGGTCCATAAAAATGAACAGGTAAGAACAGACAAGATATTCCATCCTGCTTTCCGACAATTATTTCCTGCTGTCAGATGGTAACTTTGCTTAGGGCTCCATCACACAGTGCTTTTGTGTGCTTTTGTTTTAGAGGTAAAAACACTGTGCATTTCTTGGAGAGAATTCACATCACTTCATTTTCAGTTCTTCATGCAGTATTTTTTTCCATCTAAAAAAACCTATCTCAGACAGAAATGGCTCACACGGATGCCAAATGTGCAACATGATCCGTTTTTTTACAGGATCCATTTTTTTTCTTTCTGGTCTTCTGACTGATCATAAGAACAGAAAATGAAACAGAGATGTAAACTCTTTTTTTTTAGGGTACTTTCACACTAGCGTTTTTCTTTTCCGGCATAGAGTTCCGTCCTAGGGGCTGATCAGTTTTATCCCCATGCATTCTGAATGGAGAGCAATCCATTCAGGATGCATCAGGATGTCTTCAGTTCAGTCTTTTTGACTGATCAGGCAAAAGATAAAACCGCAGCATGCTACGGTTTTATCTCTGGTGAAAAAAACTGAAGACTTGCCGGATCCAGCATTTTTTCCCATAGGAATGTATTAGTGACGGATCTGGCATTCAAAATACTGGAATGCCGGATCCGTTCTTCCTGAGCAGACCGAAAAAAGGTGAAAAAAATAAATGCCGGATCCATTTTGCCAGATGACACCGGAAAGACGGATCTGGCATTTGAATGCATTTTTTTTGACTGATCAGGCATTTTTAAGACTGATCAGGATCCTGATCAGTCTTACTAATGCCATCAGTTGGCACACGTTTTGCGTCCGGATTTCCGGATCCGGCAGGCAGTTCGGCGATGGAACTGCTTGCCGGATCACTCTGCCGCAAGTGTGAAAGTACCCTTAGCATTTTTTTTTTAAATCTTGTATACTTTAAGTAGATGCTTCTTTCAACTTGTTTTCAACTCCTACAGACACACCTGAAACAATGCAGCCATAACATGACAAAACATATTCAATAACGGTAAAAAATACTGAAAGATAGGATATAGGAGAAAACCTTTTTTTTGTAGTGAATTTCAGAATTCACTACAGACTTTAAAGGGATTCTGTCACCACATTTTACCCCCTACAGTAAAACATAGCTACTTGTAGGTCTCCCTGAGCTGTATTAAATGATGCCCTTATTAACTAATAGTCTTAATTTATTTCTTTATAAAATCGATGTTAGTGATATGCTAATGACTTACATAAGGTGCCCAAGGGGATGTCGTTTCCTAACTTGGTGCCCAGCCGCACCCATCGGTCTGGTCTAATATAATATATTCAAGAGCCGGCGCGCTGACGTAATCCCTGAGCCTGTTTGAAATCCCGCGTGTGTGCACTACACACTGTAGTCTGCGCCTGTGCGGACTACAGGTAATGGCATCGTCAAGCGAAGTGCGCATGCGCCGGCATGCGCACTTTGCTCGACGATGCCATTACCTGTAATCCACACGGGCGCAGACTACAGCGTGCGGGATTTCAAACAGGCTCAGGGATTACGTCAGCGCGCCGGCTCTTGAATATATTATATTAGAGGCGGCGCTGGACTCAGGAAGGTGGTGCTGGGCACCGGACCGAGGGGTGCGTTTAGGCACCAAGTTAGGAAAGGACATCCCCTTGGGCACCTTATGTAAGTCATTAGCATATCACTAAAATCGATTTTATAAAGAAATAAATCAAGACTTAGTTAATAAGGGCATCATTTAATACAGCTCAGGGAGACCTACAAGTAGCTATGTTTTACTGTAGGGGGTAAAATGTGGTGACAGAATCCCTTTAAAGTGTCATCTAGGTGCATAAAAACACCACGAAAAATGCAACAAAAAAGCAGCTACAAACTAGAGCATGAAAACATGGGGAAGCTTGATCATATACATATGCCAGGACATAAAAAATTGCAAACCCAGGGTTTGCAACTTTTTAAACACCATTTGTGCAAACATTATTTGGCAAATAGCTTTTCATCACGCCTTTGCCACTTTATTGAAAAGGGGGCACGATGGGGCATGTTGTGGTTGGAGCCATCAGCCCCAGCAGATATTGTCCTGATGTAAAGGCCAGCTTAGAGCTCACAGACTGCCAGAAGATGACGTGTGCCTCGTCATAAATTAAGCACATCCTATAGTCACACAGGAGATAACAAGACTAGCATTGAAGACGTAGGTCTTGATAAATCTCCCCCTATCGGTGAAAGCAGGCTTAGGTACCAAGTCCTTGTTTAAAAAAACTGCAGTGGAGAAATCCAAGATCATGATGCAACGTGACCAAGTGCTGAATTTAGCATCATGTATGGAGGACTGCCGGTGCACTATTTAATCAGTCTGTTTTAATGCCTCTGCAGACTGCATGAAGTATATTGCTCTACAATCGTTGTCGTAAATGTAATATTTAGGCCTCTTGCACACAAACATTTTTTTTTACCGTTTACGTTCCGTTTTTTGCGTTCCGTATACGGATCGTATACGGAACCATTCATTTCAATGGATCTGCAAAAAAAAAAAATGGAAGGTACTCCGTATGTCTTCCGTTTCCGTATTTCAGTTTTTTCCGTTCAAAGATAGAAAATGTCCTATTATTGTCTGCATAATGGACAAGGATAGTACTGTTCTATCAGGAGCCAGCTGTTCCGTTCCACAAAAAACAGAATGCACGCGGACGTCATCCGTATTTTTTGCGGACCTCAAAATACAGAAAAAGCCATACGGTCGTGTGCAAGAGGTCTAAGGGCTCAAGCACACAAACGTATTTTCTTTCTGCTTCTGTTCCGTTTTTTTGCAGACCGTATGCGGAACCATTCACTTCACTGGGTCCGCAAAAACAATGGAAGGTACTTTGTGTGCATTCCGTTTTCGCATTTCCGTATTTCCGTTCTGCAAAAAAGTAGTGCATGTCCTATTATTGTCTGCAAATCACGGTCCGAGGCCCCATTCAAGTCAATGGGTCCGCACACGGAACACATGCGTTTATCATTCATATTTCATCCGTATTTTGCGGATCCATACTGTAGAAATGCTATGCCCAGCCCATATTGCTCATGTGTTTGGTGATTAATAAGTTACTGTTTCTGTTTCCGATCCGCAAAAAACGGATGGTATACGGAAACCATACAGATATGTTTTGTGGAATAACGAAACGGAAGAGGACTTAAATCGGAGAAAAAAAAAACCTCAGATACAGAACAACGGATCGGTGAAAAACGGACCGCAAAACAACAACGGTCGTGTGCATGAGCCCTAAGGCTGAATCATATGGTTATTTTCCATCCTCTGGAGATAGTCTCCAGGGAAGGGCATGTCCTAACCCCTGGACTTGACTCTGCAGTTCTGTGGCATACACAGTCAGCATTTGGAACCTAGGGGGGACTCCAGAGAACCCACAAGACTGAGAGTAGAAAAGAACTATTGAGAAAGTGGATGACTGAAAGTAGACTGTGGAGGTACCACGAGTTTATGGCTTCTGGACTTCACAGTGGGCAAAAAGGCTTCTGGCACCCATTCATACCAATGTGACAGATTGTGAGGACTTGCACCCCTAGGCTAGATTGGAATGTAGAAAAGTGTTATGTGAGCAAATGCATCTTAAAAGATAACCCCCTTGATTCAAGCTGGAACCTATTAGAACTGTTTAAGAATTTTCCCTCCATTTTATGTGGATGATGTTTAGAACTTGCTATTTAGTTAAGCCTTTTGGTAAATGTTAAACTGCACCACCTCTATCCTGGTCTCCTGTCATTAAACTGCACCACCTCTATCCTGGTCTCCTGTCGTTAAACTGCACCACCTCTATCCTGGTCTCCTGTCGTTAAACTGCACCACCTCTATCCTGGTCTCCTGTCATTAAACTGCACCACCTCTATCCTGGTCTCCTGTCATTAAACTGCACCACCTCTATCCTGTCTCCTGTCGTTAAACTGCACCACCTCTATCCTGGTCTCCTGTCATTAAACTGCACCACCTCTATCCTGGTCTCCTGTCATTAAACTGCACCACCTCTATCCTGGTCTCCTGTCATTAAACTGCACCACCTCTATCCTGGTCTCCTGTCGTTAAACTGCACCACCTCTATCCTGGTCTCCTGTCATTAAACTGCACCACCTCTATCCTGTCTCCTGTCGTTAAACTGCACCACCTCTATCCTGGTCTCCTGTCATTAAACTGCACCACCTCTATCCTGTCTCCTGTCGTTAAACTGCACTCTGACTCTATCCTGGTCTCCTGTCATTAAACTGCACCACCTCTATCCTGGTCTCCTGTCGTTAAACTGCACCACCTCTATCCTGGTCTCCTGTCATTAAACTGCACCACCTCTATCCTGTCTCCTGTCGTTAAACTGCACCACCTCTATCCTGGTCTCCTGTCATTAAACTGCACCCCCTCTATCCTGGTCTCCTGTCGTTAAACTGCACTCTGACTCTATCCTGGTCTCCTGTTGTTAAACTGCACCACCTCTATCCTGGTCTCCTGTCATTAAACTGCACCACCTCTATCCTGTCTCCTGTCGTTAAACTGCACCACCTCTATCCTGGTCTCCTGTCATTAAACTGCACCACCTCTATCCTGTCTCCTGTCGTTAAACTGCACTCTGACTCTATCCTGGTCTCCTGTCATTAAACTGCACCACCTCTATCCTGGTCTCCTGTCGTTAAACTGCACCACCTCTATCCTGGTCTCCTGTCATTAAACTGCACCACCTCTATCCTGTCTCCTGTCGTTAAACTGCACCACCTCTATCCTGGTCTCCTGTCATTAAACTGCACCCCTTCTATCCTGGTCTCCTGTTGTTAAACTGCACTCTGACTCTATCCTGGTCTCCTGTTGTTAAACTGCACCACCTCTATCCTGGTCTCCTGTTAAACTGCACCACCTCTATCCTGGTCTCCTGTCGTTAAACTGCACCACCTCTATCCTGGTCTCCTGTCATTAAACTGCACCACCTCTATCCTGGTCTCCTGTCATTAAACTGCACCACCTCTATCCTGGTCTCCTGTCGTTAAACTGCACCACCTCTATCCTGGTCTCCTGTCGTTAAACTGCACTCTGACTCTAAGGGAAACCCATCTTTCAAGAGGCCATAACCTGGGTGTGCCTTGGTGGAGAACTACAACTATCATCCTTCAGCCCCCTCGTCACTGTAACTGCCCTGGGGAACCACAATCTCCTTTGTCGCCATTGTCACTCCCATCCTCCTCCCCATTGTGCTACCCCCATGTGCGTGTTGCATCAGTGTTTTTACCCCCACCAATAAATTGTCACTGACAAATCAAAAGTTTTCCCAAATTGCAGGGACACTTTTAAGGGGTTGTGCAAGGATAGGGGTGTTTTTGGCAGAGCCCCTCATTTAGTTTACTTACCTGCTTCCCAGCTCTGGCTCCCAGGTCCTTCTCTTCCAGGTCTGAGATGCTCCACTATAAACATCTGGTTTGACGTGACCGCAGCCAGTCGCTGGTCACACATGATGCAAGGTGATCAGGTCTCTGCCGCGGCCAGTGATTGGGTGCAGCGATGTCAATCTAGATGTTTACAGCGAGGGAGCCCAGTGGAGCATTGCAGCCCGGGAGAAGGAGTGGAGAGGCAGCTCCAGGAACCCGGTGAGTAATCTTCCCTTTAGGCTACATGCACACGACCGTATGTGTTTTGCGGTCCGCATATTGCGGATCCGCAAGAAAAATGGATGACGTTCCGTATGGCATCCGTTTTTTTTTGCGGATACGTTTTTTTTGCGGATCCATTGTAATAATGCCTATCCTTGTCCGCAAACTAGAAAAAAATAGGACAAGCACTATTTTTTTTGCGGAGCAACGGAACGGACATACTGATGCGGACAGCACACGGTGTGCTGTCTGTGTTTTTTGCAGACCCATTGAAATGAATGGGTCCGCATCCTATCCGCAAAAAAAAACGGATCGGACACGGAAACAAAATACGGTCATGTGCATGAGGCCTTACAGGTCCAGCCAAGTCAGAGGAAGGGGTTGCAAAAAATCCCCCATTCTTGCACAACTTCTTTAAGCATCGAGGCTCAAAAAAGAAACCGTGAAACAACTAATTTAGCTCTAATGCATCTCATTTACATAGAAAACTGAAACGACGATTGTTTTTGATTGTCCCTTGCAGTTTTTCAAAATGGGCATTGGAATGTTTGTGATTGAAATGCATGGTTTCACCATCCGAGACGGGCGCAACAAGACCTTTGAGTTGATCACGCCACAAAAAACTTTCAGGTAATATGGAAGTATATAATAAACTTTAAAAATGATCCTCAGAAAAGTATTTGGTCCTCATTTCTTACACTTCTCTGGAAAAATAAAAGCAGCACTGTAATTGGTTGCTGCGGACAAGCAGGCCCACTTTTGATTGACCATTTTGACAAATGAGACCCATGTGTTCAAGCTATATTAGTCCTAGCAAATTTCATAGGTAGGAAATGTTACACTAAGGTTATTACAAGTATATGGAGCCACAGGAACCCCGCCATATGTCTAAGATATTATCCCATAGAAGTAGGGTTTCTACAGGAGAATACCTCCACAATACAATACGCAATACAGAGAGAATACCTCCTCCCACTGAAACTTGCAATTTTTGACTCGGAATTAGATTACATTTTCTATATAAAAACCTCTGTAAGCTTCAACATGAAATTGTAGGTTTACAGAGGTGCAGTGCCTTGCAAAAGTATTCACCCCCTTGTCTTTTTTCGTGTTTTGTCACATTACAGCCTTAAATTCTGTTTTGTTAATCTGAATTTAATGTGATGGATCAGAACACAATAGTCTAAGTTGGTGAAGTGAAATGAGAAAAATATATAAATAAAACTATTGTTTAGAAATAGAAACCAGAAAATTGGCATGTGCGTATGTATTCACCCCCTTTGTTAGGAAGCCCATAAAAAGCTCTGGTGCAACCAATAACCTTTAGAAGTCACATAATTAGTGAAATGTTGTCCACCTGTGTGCAATCTAAGGCCTCTTGCACATGACCGTATGGCTTTCTAAGGCCTCTTTCACACGGACGTTGCGGGAAAATGTGCAGGTGCGTTGCGGGAACACCCGCGATTTTTCCGCGCGAGTGCAAAACATTGTAATGCGTTTTGCACTTGCGTGAGAAAAATCGCGCATGTTTGGTACCCAAACCCGAACTTCTTCACAGAAGTTCGGGCTTGGGTTCGGTGTTCTGTAAGGGTACTTTCACACTAGCGTTTTTCTTTTCCGGCGCTGAGTTCCGTCCTAGGGGCTCAAATCCGGAAAAGAACTGATCAGTTGTATCCCCATGCATTCTGAATGGAGAGTCAGTCCTTCAGGATGCATCAGGATGTCTTCAGTTCAGTCTTTTTGACTGATCAGGCTTTTCAGAAAAACGTAGCATGCAGTATTTTTACCTCCGGCCAAAAAGCCTGAACACTTTGACTGAACGCCGGATCAGGCCTTTTTCCCATTGACTTGCATTAACGCCGGATCTGGCACTGTGTGTTCAGTCAAAACGGATCCGGCTTTTGCATGTTAAACCCGAAAAATGTGAAAAAAAAGTTAAAGTCCATAAATGGCGGATCCGTTTTTTCCAATGCATTTTTTCATTGTGATCAAAATCCTGATCAGGATTCAAATGTAATCCGTTTTCACACGTTTTTCCGGAACCAGCGGGCAGTTCCGGTGTCGGAATTGAACGCCGGATTAAAACAACGCTAGTGTGAAAGTAGCCTAAGATTGTATTATTTCCCCTTATAACATAGTTGTAAGGGAAAATAATAGCATTCTGAATACAGAATGCATAGTAAAACCGCGCTGGAGGGGTTAAAAAAATAATAATAATAATTTAACTCACCTTAGTCCACTTGATCGCGGCCCGGCATCTCCTTCTGTCTCCTTTGTTGAATAGGACCTGTGGTGAGCATTAATTACAGGACCTTTGATGACACCACTCCGGTCATCACATGGTACGTCACCATGGTAAAAGATCATGTGACGTACCATGTGATGACCGGAGTGACGTCATCACAGGTCCTGTAATTAATGCTCACCACAGGTCCTATTCAACAAAGGAGACAGAAGGAGATGCCGGGCCGCGATCAAGTGGACTAAGGTGAGTTAAATAATTTTTTATTTTTTTTAACCCCTCCAGCGCTGTTTTACTATGCATTCTGTATTCAGAATGCTATTATTTTCCCTTATAACCATGTTATAAGGGAAAATAATAATGATCGGGTCTCCATCCCGATCGTCTCTTAGCAACCGTGCGTGAAAATCGCACCGCATCCGCACTTGCTTGCGGATGCTTGCGATTTTCACACAACCCCATTCACTTCTATGGGGCCTGCGTTGCGTGAAAAACGCAGAATATAGAGCATGCTGCGATTTTCACGCAACGCACAAGTGATGCGTGAAAATCACCGCTCATGTGAACAGCCCCATAGAAATGAATGGGTCGGTATTCAGTGCGGGTGCAATGCATTCAACTCACGCATCGCATCCGCGCGGAATACTCGCCCGTGTGAAAGGGGCCTAAGTATTTTGCGGTCCTCTATGCCACCAATGTCAGATAGGTGAAGGAGATTGCAATGCGCAAGTGCTGCATGCTCTCCATGCACTTCTATGGGAGTTGCGAAAACAGCCGAGCAAATGAAAAAGTGAACAGAGAGCACACAGCGCAAGTGCATTCACCTCTTAATTTAACTCAATGGGAGCTCCGGAAATAGCCGAACCGACGGGCAGCTATTTTTAGCACCCCATAGAAGTGCATGGAGGGTGGCTGCTCTTGCACCTTCATTCACTTTGGGTGCCCTGTTTTAGACATAAGAGCGGGTCCCAGAGGTGGGACCTGTGCCTATCTGACGGTGGCATATCCTAGTGATATTCCACAATGTGTGACATGGGCCAACCCTTTTAAAGTGGTTGTCTGGCCTAGGAACCAACAGTCCCAATGGTCATAACCTGTGACCAATTGAAAAAAACTCCACCTGTCTGGGGGCCTGCCGTTCCTGCTCCACTGCCCTGAGGCTAGTGATTGGCCAACATTAATATACAATAGAAGACTGTGTTTATATATTTAAATGTAAATTTATGAGTTTGTAATAATTGACAGTTTCCATTTGTTTCCAGCTTCACTGCAGAATCTGACAGGGAGAAGAAGGAGTGGATGGAAGCCCTGCTGGAATGTATATCTGAATCACTCTCAGACTACGAGGTGGCTGAGAAGATTTGGTCCAATAAAACCAACAAGACCTGTGCTGACTGCAAAGCCTGCAATCCTGATTGGGCCTCCATAAACCTGTGTGTTATAATATGCAAGCAGTGTGCAGGTCGGTGCAGGACTGTGCTAGCGCTGAGTGACATGCATTATAATACTGGAAACTGAAAATGTATTTTATGTTTAATGGTTTCTGCCTTGCGCCATACTATTACCTCTCTTCAAGTACCTAGTTATTGTGAAGCAACTTAAAGGGGTTATCCCATGACTGATGTAAAAAAATTAAAATTAGACATCATATGGTACATGACAATATCTTTCTAACAAAGCTAGAACCAGCCCTGTACCTCACATGGGTCCAGAGATCTCCCCATTCATTGCTCTGCTAGATTTATATCAAAGGGAGTGTCTTTTCTCCTGCAGCTCAGGGGGAGTGTCCATGCTCTCCCTATCACAGCTTAGGGGGCGTGTCCATGCTCTGCCTATCACAGCTCAGGAAGCAGTTGAAAGATAAAGCTGAGCATGTGCGGCCTTCTCAGTGAGCAGGTCAAAGAAATAAGAAAAAAAATTGTAGGTGGCGCTATACAGATACATTTGATTTAATAACTCAGTGGCTATGCTAACTTTTTAATTAAATGCAATTACAAAAGTATTCAGAAAAAGGTGATGGTGTAAAAACTGTAGAATATTTTTCATGGGACAAACCCTTTAAGCATACGGCACTGTTATGTTGCAGGTTTAGAAGCTGTACCTGTGCAAATACGTGCCGGAGCTAGCTCTGTTATACATCTGGCACCATGATCTCACTGCCAGGATTGAATCTAACTCAGATCCTGGCAGTATAACTCCTTAGATGCCACAGCATGTAAGTGGTTAGAGATGGGGGGCTTCTTCTCTCCCCTTATCGCCCCCCCAACCTGGTTCAATTTATAAAAGTTATACATTAGATCTAGCCTAAAATTATGCCATTAAAAAAATACAACTTGTCCTACAAAAACAAGTCTTTATACAGATATGTCGAAAAATATAAAACTTAAGGCTTTTGAAATGCAGAAAAGAAAAAAATTAATCCTTAAAGGGAACCTGACATCTCAGATATGCAATTTTAACTGCCCATTGTACCTTATTACTGCTCTTTATAGAGCTCTGGAAGCAGATGCTGGTACGTATTCTAAGTAGTAAATGCGCTGAAAATGCACTTTTAATCTTATTTCCGCTGTATGGAAATGAGTCTGTTCAAGTCAAGGCGGCCGGTGTTTTACTCCTTCGAGTCAAGGTTTCCCCACCCGTACCCCACCTCCTCCATCTTGATTGATGTTCTCTCAGACAGGGAGCATTATTCCGAGGTCTCATTAGATCCCACGCAGGCTCAATCAATTAAGCTGCAGGAGGTGGGGTCGGGAGATATTGTGGGCAGTTATAATTGCATAGCTAAGATGTTGGGTTCCCTTTAAGTACCAGACTGGACTGTGTCTTTAGTGGCTTAAATATCAGCTAAGAATTGGCTTTAGCGGAACAAGCATCATAAATATAGGTGACTGGTGTCCAAAGAGCCTTCAGTGAAAATTAAACTTTGGTGTAGGTTCTAATGTCGAGTGAAATTCAGTGCTCTCTCTCTCTGTGTATATATATATATATATATATATTATATATTTTTTTTTCATTTCACAGTATATCTTAATTACTAGTGATATTAATCTCATTGTATGAACGTTCTGGAATTTTTCTTAGCACTGTGTCTTAGTCATAGCCAGACTTGTCTGATCATTCCAGCTGCTGTACAGTCTTTTTTTCAAGTTTCACATCTTGTTTTTGCTCTACAGGTCAGCACAGAAGTCTGGGAACAAATATCTCCAAAGTGCAGAGTCTGAAACTAGATATCAGCATCTGGAGCAATGAGATTGTGCAGGTGGGACATGTCTCTGGTTAGAGATTGCGATGAGTACAACTTAAAAGCAGTAGGGAGTCATTGGGAATCACCTCTCATACTATGGCTTTGTTTAGTCAGATCTGCTGCCCTCAGACCATAGACAATTTGATGTTAAACATATCGTTGACTTTATTAGTCAATACATATATATATAGGAAATGTAAAGTCCTAAGTCTTAGGGTTCTTCAGATGAGTACTAGTACTGGGAGCAGACCCTCCTGCAATACTTCTCATACCGTAGATGCAGCATGCAGTGCTCATCAAGGAGCTTTAGTAGGCCACACACAAATTAGATGACTGGCTAGTCTCACTGAAGTCAGCGATTTTAACTGACATTTATCTAATGTGTATAGTCACCTTAACAGGGTGGTCCACCTCTGAAATTTTTGGACACCCCTCCTCCCTGCTGGACCTGTGGAGGGAAGCATACGTACATTCTCCCCATTGCTCAGTTTCAGCTTCCATTGTCCACCGGTCTCCGCTTGTTAACTTCCAGCATGGACGGGAGTCAAGCGTGCTACTGCGGCTAACTACCGTACTGGCCACAGTGGTGATGTGTTCCCCAAATGGCACTGTCACAATCTGCTTGGGGAAAATGTCACTGCTGCAGCCAATAATTGGCTTCATTAGCACATGTGAACCCCGTCCATCCCAGAAGTTGAAACATAGTGATCGGAGCACTCTGGACTACAGGGTGGGCCATTTATATGGATACACCTTAATAAAATGGGAATGGTTGGTGATATTAACTTCCTGTTTGTGGCACATTAGTATATGTGAGGGGGGAAAGTTTTCAAGATGGGTGGTGACCATGGCGGCCATTTTGAAGTCAGCCATTTTGAATCCAACTTTAGTTTTTTCAATAGGAAGAGGGTCATTCGACACATAAAACTTATTGGGAATTTCACAAGAAAAACAATGGTGTGCTTGGTTTTAACGTAACTTTATTCTTTCATGAGTTATTTACAAGTTTCTGACCACTTATAAAATGTGTTCAATGTGCTGCCCATTGTGTTGGATTGTCAATGCAACCCTCTTCTCCCACTCTTCGCACACTGATAGCAACACCGCAGAAGAAATGCTAGCACAGGCTTCCAGTATCCGTAGTTTCAAGTGCTGCACATCTCGTATCTTCACAGCATAGACAATTGCCTTCAGATGATACGAGATGTGCAGCACCTGAAACTACGGATACTGGAAGCCTGTGCTAGCATTTCTCCTGCGGTGTTGCTATCTGTGTGTGAAGAGTGGGAGAAAAGGGTTGCATTGACAATCCAACACAATGGGCAGCACATTGAACACATTTTGTAAGTGGTCAGAAACTTGTAAATAACTCATGAAAGAATAAAGTTACGATAAAACCAAGCACACCATTGTTTTTCTTGTGAAATTCCCAATAAGTTTGATGTGTCAAATGACCCTCTTCCTATTGAAAAAACTAAAGTTGGATTCAAAATGGCCGACTTCAAAATGGCCGCCATGGTCACCACCCATCTTGAAAAGTTTCCCCACTCACATATACTAATGTGCCACAAACAGGAAGTTAATATCACCAACCATTCCCATTTTATTAAGGTGTATCCATATAAATGGCCCACCCTGTAGAGAAACCGAAACTGAAAATCTGGGGAGCAAGTAACTATGCTTCCCTCCGTAGGCCAGTAGGAAGGGGGGCTGCCTAAAATTGTTTCAAAGCTGGACAACCCCTTTAAGTATATTTGGATTTCTATATTTATAATTGAATATGTTTGTTAACATTCACAGCTATTTATTATCCTGGGGAATGATCGAGCTAACCGATTCTGGGCAGCACGTGTGCCACCGTCAGAGGTTCTTCATCCAGACGACTGCATAGAACACAGACGAGACTTCATAGCACACAAGTACCGTGAAGGGAAATACAGAAATCCTCACCCTCATTACAGTACACAGGAGGAAATTCTCAAGGTATTTACCCGAACTAAAGGTCACCCACAATAGAAATTTTAACAGGCAGTGGTAGATGATAGGAAAGACCAAAGGACAGTGGACCTGGGGCCACCATCATCTTTACCTCTTGACTGTCCTAAATGATTAGTGCAGGATCCAGCAGCAGACCCTGTATGACGTTAGTGGCGTCGTTAATTATTATGCCCTCCTTCTTCCGCCTGTGCTAAGCTGCCAATAGACTGCAGGAGTGCTGTGGTGTCATTAGTTCCTCTAGACGTAGGAAAGGGGCTGATATAATGTGGTGTCCACAAAATTCTATTTAGACTTATGGTGACTTACATAGTTTGTAATTTTTTCCAGGTGCTCTGTACTGCTGTCACAGGACCTAACCTGCTGAAGACGGTGATGCAGTTTTTCTCTGATGCTGAATCCACTGCTGATCCCATAGACAGCTCTACCCTCTCCCTACAATCAGCGGAGACCTGGAAGGCGAGCACCTACAGCCTAAATGGTAATGAGATCTGTGCTGTGCGTTCACCTCTTGTGAATGTTTAGTGAGATTTGCAGCCACAGGCAGTTTCAGCATGAATTAGCATTGATATTTACAATGTGAATTTTTAGGGTTTTTTAAAAAATATGCTTTAAGGGTACGACCACGCGGTCAGGTTTCCTGATGCAGTTTCGGAAGCCAAAATCAGAAGTGAAACATAAAAGGAGAGAAAGTATAAGGCCTCTTTCAGACGGGCGTTGCGGGAAAATGTGCGGGTGCGTTGTGGGAACATGCGCGATTTTTCCGCGTGAGTGCAAGACATTGTAATGCGTTTTGCACTCACGTGAGAAAAATCGCTCATGTTTGGTACCCGAACTTCTTCACAGAAGTTCGGGCTTGGGATCGGTGTTCTGTAGATTGTATTATTTTACCTTATAACATGGTTATAAGGGAAAATAATAGCATTCTGAATACAGAATGCATAGTAAAACATCGTTGTAGGGGTTAAAAAATAAAATAAAAAATTTAACACACCTTAATCCACTTGATCGCGAAGCCGGCATCTCTTCTGACTTCTCTCTTTGCTGTGTGCAGCAACAGGATCTGTGGTGACGTCACTCCGGTCATCACATGGTCCATCACATGATCCATCACCATGGTAAAAGATCATGTGATGGATCATGTGATGACCGGAGTGACGTCACCACAGTTCCTGTTGCTGCACACAGCAAAGAAAGAAGTCAGAAGAGATGCCGGCTGCCCGATCAAGTGGATTAAGGTGAGTTAAATTATTTTTTTATTTTTTTTAACCCCTCCAGCGCTATTTTACTATGCATTCTGTATTCAGAATGCTATTTTCCCTTATAACCATGTTATAATGATCGGGTCTCCATCCCGATCGTCTCCTAGCAACTGTGCGTGAAAATCGCACCGCAACCGCACTTGCTTGCGGATGCTTGCGATTTTCACGCAACCCATTCATTTCTATGGGGCCTGCGTTACGTGAAAAACGCACAAAATAGAGCATGCTGGGTGCAATGCGTTCAACTCACGCATCGCATCTGCGCAGAATACTCGCCCGTGTGAAAGGGGCCTAAATGACAGATATGACTCTTCCTATTTTTTTAATTTACTCTTGGTTTTGGCTTCCAAAACTGCATCAGGAAACCTGACCGCGTGGCCGTGTTTTAAGGGACATGTGTACTTCACTGTTCAAGACCTCTGCTTACTGTCAGTAGATGAAAATATTTGTTAAAATTGTATTAACAAATGCTAAACGGATACGGATATGTATTCCAAATATTAAATCTAATTCTGATCGCAGCAAATGTATTACTTTAAATACATGCAAATTGATTGTGTACAGTATATACTTACAGAGATACCTGGATGCTATAGAAAATACCTTGCAGGCATTACTGCATATAATAAATGCTGGATGTGTGCAGAATAGCACAAACAATGAGTGTCGCTTATGAGAGAATGCATATTGTTCTTAATCTGTACCATAGCTTCGGCTCTTATCATTTCATGCCCATACAAGGGAAATCAATGCAGTTATAAATTCCCCTTTATATACTGTAATTCCTCCGAAACACAAGAGCTCATTGTACTTGTCCACATGCTGCCAACAGGGGGCTGTCCCATAGCATGTGACCCACTTGAATACTATGTAATTGTGACTGCATTAAATCATTCACATCTGATTCATAAAAATGACTCATATCCCACATTATCCCGAACTGTAGATACAATGGCAGTGCCTTAGTATTTTATATGTAGCATTTTACGTTGAATAACAAACTAAAAATACACTAAATATGAAACAATGAGTAGGCACATTGCTACATGTATGCAGGGGCGGACTGGGAACTTAAAGTGGCCCTGGAAAAAATACTAAAAGTGGCCCTGTTTTCTAGTCGGGTCCAAATTGATGGAAGGCAAGGCCAACAATACCATATTGTGGCACATTATATGACCCCAACAGAGCCAAAAACCACAGTCCATGACAATTTACTGCCAGCAGCACAAAATACATCCCCAATAACTACTGCTCAGGTAGTCCCCTGGGCATCGGCCCACTGGGAAATTTCCCTGGCCAATCCACCCCTGCATGTATGATATAAATAACATACAGAAGAGGAATCCATACCCCCACCTCCCCACCCCAGCATTCTGGTTCCCTACCTCTCTTCACTGGTATTCTGGTTCGTGTGTATCAACTTCTGCATGGACATGGTCGCGTACACCGCAGCAGCCAATTACTGGCCTCATCGGTGACATGTTTCCAAGCTGGTCACAAGCCACTTGGGGACAACCCCTGTATAAACGCTCAACAGGCAAAAACCAATGTTTCCCTATGGGCATGGTTCTCACCTGAGCGTTTTACAGCGCATACGAACGCGCTATAAAACGCCTCTACGCCTCAAGAAGTACAGGAGCTTCTTTGGGGCGTATTGTCGCGCGTTCCCGCCCATAGACTTCAGTGGGAACACGCCTAAATGGGCGTTTGCTTGTTTCCGCCCATTAAAAACGCCCCATACAAACGCCCGATAAAAACGCCTGTAAAAAGCGCATATCGAATACGCTCAGGTCTGAACCCAGCCAATGTCCTTACATTTGTTGTCACGAGGCTTCCACTTCTTTTTTCATCAGCTTCTGCAACAGCTGGTGCAAAGCTACCTATCAATGAACACATACCACAACTGCTGCAGAACTCCGTTCAAAATAGTCAAGGGGAATTTCAAATCAGTCAGTCAGTCAATCCTGACATATATTTAGTGAATAACATGAAACTAGAGTATTATCTTCTTAAGCATTTTTGAAGAAAATGCAATACCCTAAGCACCAGGGATCAGCAACCTTCAGCACTCCAGCTGCTGTGAAACTACAACTCCTAGCATGCACACTTACTCGGCTGTTCTTGCAA
Source organism: Bufo bufo (assembly GCF_905171765.1). NCBI lineage: Eukaryota > Metazoa > Chordata > Amphibia > Anura > Bufonidae > Bufo > Bufo bufo. Next base: position 313,866,625 of record NC_053389.1, read on the forward strand.
CTGCCATAGAAGTGAAAGGAGGATTCTGAGAGTTGTAGTTTCAGAACAGCTGGAGTGCTGGAGGTTGCTAATCCCTGCTACACAAATTCTTCCAGCTGAATAAAAAGCTGTGAATTCAAGTCATTGAGGCCAAATAGCTGTAAACTGAATGGTATGAAATACTCCTCCTATTTTGATACTAACCCATTTTATTACAGCTACCCCACATCAGAATGTTTATGACATCAGACCATTTCTTGTATTTTACCTCTTGTAAATATGTTACATTAGAGGGAACACAGCCAGACGACAACAGTCAATCAAGAGTCTATGATGAGATCATGCAGCCTGTGGTGCATTCTGGGTACTTGAGCAAAGCCGCTGTTGTGAGCAAGACATTCACATCGAAGAAGATGAAGGATGGTAAAGAACAGTGTAATAAAGGGGCACTTCTGTCAGAAATGAATAACTCAATATTCCTAGAAAACATTTTTAAGAATATTTGGCTGTTTTTCATTTTGGCAGTACCATACTAAAGATGAGCGAATTTCTTGTAATTCATTTTCTCTCCCATTTGGTTAATTTTAAAAAAAATTCAGTTTGTGGCCTAATCGATTCAACATGAATCAAAAGGGCTCCCATTGGCCTGAAAATTGGTATATGACACTCTGAGGTCAATTTTTTTCTTTTGTCGTTCTCTCTTTTTTTCAAAAAAAAATTCCCCTTCCCCTCTCCCCCCTTTAAGCTCTTTAAAAGCTGATGTACACATTTGGGGGCAATTTTTTTATTATTGCATTGTACTCATTATGAGCAATTTTTTTTTTTTTTCAATTGGTCTTTGTTAAAAATATAGAGCCATTTTCTCTGTACAGAGCTGAGATGCTCTAGTAGAAGCCTGTGGATTTTCCATCAGACCAGGAGCTGACTGGCTCCTTATCTCTGCTCTCTGACATTATAAACACTCATTATAGCTCAGTTCTTATATTACTGATAAGAATGTGGCGTAAATACATGTTTTTGACCTTTTTGTAATTACCTAGTATATTTTTTAAGAATATTATTATAATATTATTGTGCTATTAAACTTTTCTTCTACATATAGGAAAAAAAACTGTAGAATGCATAATGTCTGCGGATGTAAAGTGTTGTTACTGATGAGTATTACTTAATGATTATCTTAGCATTTCAATTCAGAAAGCACCGTTCATCCTCAGCCCTCTGATTCATGACTGAAGACCACAATTACCAAACAGCTAGGACTATGATCTCTACTCATGAGGAGCAATAGGAAATTTATAGTCTTCAGAAAGGTGTGACCAGGAGAATCTGTAGCTAAAGAACAAAGCAAAACAGATTAACACAGCGCAGGGTAGATTTACTTCAGTCATAAACCTCCGCTTGTTTTTCCATTTACTTAAGAGGTGATGCGCATTAAAAAACTTAAAAGGTTTTGGTGTATTGAGAATATGTATTTTTTCTGCCCTTAGAATTCCACAAGCAGTGGTGTGTCCTGGAGAGATCTCTCATATTTTATGAAAATGACAAGAGCTCGGAACAGATTGGAAGGATTGATCCATGTGAAGTTGTCTGTCTGGGGGTAAATAAGGTTGACACGTTGCACAGCCCAGCAGCTGTGGAAAGGTATGGACCTAGACAAGGTTGTGCATTCACGCATGGAACAGGAAAGTTTAAATATTGGTTCACCTTGGGAGTTGCCTTAAAGGAGTTTTCCAGGGTTAGTTTGTTAGTGGCCTATCCTCAGGACAGGACATCAGTATCAGAGTGGTGGGACACAGACCCTTGGCACCCCTGGTGACAAGATGTGTGATGGCGCTGCACCACCTATGTGACCGCTGTGGCGGTCCATCTACCTGCACGCCGTCTACTTAGTAGTGATGGTGCAGGGAATTGCAGCTTTATCTAATTCACATAGGATTTAGCTGCAATATCCTGCACAACTTTGACTCGTCTTCCGCTATAAAACATAAAGCAGATGGGAGCTCTTTGTAAAGCTCTTCAGACCCTTCTTTAAAAACTTTTCTTTAACCCCTTCCTGCTCCATGCCGTAAATGTATGGCATCAATTCATTGTAGAAGGAATACTATACGAATGATACAAGGTAGAGTCATAAGTATGGGTGCTTCAGAATTGTTATTAGATGTGGAATGCAAGTAGTAGTTCTATATTAAACCATGAGTCTATTATTCCTTATAAAAGTTATGAATTAATTGCCAGCCGTTCACAGGGAAGGTCCAGATGGCTGTTACCAGAGGTTTGTTTCTGACACTGACAGCACTGATTGGTTAGTCAGACTGTGCAGGGACATTCATCTAACTGGTAACACCCATATGGGCATTTAACGCAAACTGCTGGTATTAATTCATAAACCTCTAGTAGGAATAATAAAGGAACGACACATCATAGAGTCATAAGAATAGATGCTCCAGAATTGTTATTACATGGGAATACAACAGACATGTCAGGAGATGTGACAGGTCCACTTTAAATGGAGATGTACTTTGTGCTTTCTCTCTGAAGGCTATCTATCATAAAAATTGAGTTTTATACTTTTCTATAACTGTCTGATAATTAAGAATATTTTATAATCACGTGGTAGTAATTTCCCTGTACAGCCAATCCATAACTCAAATAAAGTGGCAATTTTACCATTTTGGACAGGATATCTAATCATTATCATTGCAATCTGCTGTACAATGCCCCTCATATTCACTTGTTTTTGTGTTTTAGGTTTCGTTTCACTTTTGAGATTTTCCTAACATCAGAAAAAGTTCACCAATTTGGAACCGATGCTGCCGAAACCCTCCAGACTTGGACCAACTCTATAGGGAAGGTGAGTGGATTATGTCAGCGTTACTTCTGTCAGTCTGTGGGTAGTTTGATGAGCACTTGGCAGACAATGCTCTCCTGTCTATTCAGTGGTTCACTCCCATCAGCTGTCACTGCCTGTTGGGGTACGAGTTCCAGCGTGTGGGGAGAATGCGTTACAAGGCCATGCTGAATCCCGACCAGTGGATGGAAGGCTTCTTCCTGTTACAAAAATCTCACCTTTTCATCTGCCCCGAGGAGCAAGGAGCAGCAGAAGACAGCGTCAACCTACGTAGTCTACAGGAACTCAGTAAGTTTTATCAGTACCAAAAACTGAGCAGTCACACATGCACTAAAGCCCCACCTGTGCGCTTATGTTGCTCTTCAAAACAGTGGACTAATGCGCCCCCTAGGGGTGTCACTTTGTGTACTTATTTTCACTTTCACAAAACAATGGAGCAGATTTACCAATGAAGATGCACCACAAATTCTGTCTCAATATAAGCCAGAATTCTGGCACACATGCCATGCATCACATTTATTAAGTTTCTTAGATGTTTCTAGCATTTCGGGCAAAAGGGTGAGAAAGCGACTTGGCTTAAGATGGGACATTAGGGAAGACTTACTAATCCTACAAATGGCATAAGCTTAGGGGGTCATTTATTAGACGCCGGTCTTAATAAGCCCTATATCTGGCAGTGGATCCGCTGAAGTTATGTAGAGGCACCGGCCTCTACATAGCTTCGGCACATCCACCACTGGTCTAAATTTAAGATAGCTTCCTTGCTGGCTTAAATTTAGACTATTTTCTACACCTAAAAAAGTAGAACGTAGAAAATGATAAATGAGACGGGCCTCCTGTGCCGTCCCTTCCCCCTTTTTTAGACCTTTGTGCCGCAATCTGCAACATGTCAGAAAACTGCCGTATATTGAATAGTAAATGACCCCCTAAGGGTGAGTTCACACTAGCGTTAGGAATTCCGTTATAACGGAATCCATAAGACGGAAGGACGGATCCGTTCTTCTGCCCATAGAATTGTGTTATGACGGAAGGCAAAACGGTAGCCTTTAAAAGGCATTCCATTTGCTTTCCGTCCTAATAGAAGTCTATGGGGAAGCATAACTGATCCGTCCGGGTCCCTGTCACGGCTGTATGTGAGCAACAATAGTAATACACAGTACAGTGCCACTGACTGGACCCAGAACTAGGGAGGATAAAGGGTGACCCCTGTCCGACCCTCAACGCTTTCCCTATTCTGCTAAAGCACATGCCCGGATCCAAATGGCGGAACGAGGCATGCCCACGTGCCTAAGACTAATGACCACTGTAACCCCTACAATAGTGGAAGGGGCACGGCCACCAGTGCCCTACTCAGTATATGGAGGGAACCGTGGCCACCTCAGATCCAGTCAGAAAGCAAACAGGAATACAACAATGTCTGCAGACTTAGCTGAAGGTGTTGCAGCCGCAGAGAAGACGGATCCAAGGACAGGCTGGCAATATCCGGAGTGCTAGCTGCAGCAGAACACAGGTCCAGTGAACTGATAGCTACAAGTGAAGAAACTAAAGCAAGAGCTACAACTGAAGTGAGAACTATAATCCACATCCTATCATAGGAGGAGGGGTGATATAAAGAGAGGGAAATCAAACACATGAAGAACAGCTGTGGTGAAAGAAACCAAAAGTAAACAGAGTAGTGAGAACTCCTCCCAGCCCTAGTAGTGACATCATCACAGGGGTGGAGAAACAGAGCTGTGAGAACGTCCCAAAGCTCTGGTAGTGACAGTACCCCCCCCCTCTACGGGTGGACTCCGGACACCCAGGACCCACCTTCTCAGGATGAGCCCTATGAAATGCCCTGATGAGGCGAGTGGCTTTAATGTCCGACACCGGAACCCACATCCTCTCCTCAGGACCATAACCCTTCCAATGAACGAGGTACTGAAGAGAACCGCGGACAATGCGAGAGTCCACAATTCTGGAAACCTCAAACTCCAGATTGCCATCAACCAAAATCGGAGGAGGAGGCAAAGAGGAGGGTACCGTGGGCTGGACATATGGTTTTAAGAGAGATCTGTGAAATACATTATGTATCTTCCAAACCCGTGGAAGATCAAGACGGAAGGCAACAGGATTGATGACTGACAAGATTTTATAAGGCCCAATAAACTTGGGACCCAATTTCCAGGAGGGAACCTTCAACTTAATGTTTCTAGTAGACAACCACACCAGATCACCCACATTCAGGTCCGGACCAGGCACACGTCTCTTATCAGCCACACGCTTATACTTCTCACTCATTTTTTTAAGATTACTCTGAATCTTTTGCCAAATGGTAGACAAAGACGAGGAAAATCTCTCCTCCTCAGGTAAACCAGAAAGAGCCCCTCCCGAGAATGTCCCAAACTGCGGATGGAACCCATATGCACCAAAGAATGGTGACTTATCAGAAGATTCCTGACGACGGTTGTTCAGAGCAAACTCAGCAAGAGGGAGAAATGAACACCAATCCTCCTGGTTCTCTGCCACAAAACAGCGCAAATATGTCTCCAGATTCTGATTGAGGCGCTCAGTCTGACCATTCGACTGCGGATGAAAAGCAGAAGAGAAGGACAGCCGAACCCCCAGGCGAGAACAGAAAGCCTTCCAGAACCTGGACACAAACTGCGTGCCTCTATCGGAAACAATATCAGAGGGAATCCCGTGCAATTTAACAATATGGTCGACGAAAGCTTGCGCCAACGTTTTAGCATTGGGTAAACCAGGGAAAGGTACGAAATGAGCCATCTTGCTAAAACGGTCCACCACCACCAGGATCACCGACTTCCCCGAGGAACAAGGAAGATCCGTGATAAAGTCCATGGACAGGTGTGTCCAAGGACGGGAAGGAATGGGTAACGGGAGAAGGGAACCTGAAGGCCGTGAATGAGGGACCTTAGCTCGAGCGCACGTCTCACAAGCAGCCACAAAACCCTCCACCGACTTACGAAGAGCCGGCCACCAAAATCTCCGAGCAATGAGATCTACCGTGGCTCTACTCCCGGGGTGACCAGCAAGAACCGTATCATGATGCTCCTTAAAGAGTTTGTGACGTAGCTCAGGAGGCACGAACAACTTCCCAGAAGGACAACGGGCAGGTGTCTCAGTCTGGGCAGCCTGGACCTCGGCCTCCAAATCGGAATATAGAGCAGAAACAACTACCCCCTCCGCCAAAATGGGACCCGGGTCCTCGGAGTTTCCTCCTCCCGGAAAACAGCGAGAGAGAGCATCAGCCTTCACATTTTTTATCCCAGGTCGGAACGTAACAACAAAATTGAATCTGGAGAAGAACAGAGACCATCTGGCCTGTCTCGGATTCATACGCCTGGCCGACTCCAAGTATGCCAGATTCTTATGGTCGGTAAAAACGGTGATAGGGTGCCTGGCCCCCTCCAACCAATGGCGCCATTCCTCGAAAGCCAACTTGATGGCCAACAACTCCCTATCTCCCACATCATAGTTTCTCTCTGCCGGGGAGAGTTTTTTAGAGAAAAAGGCACAGGGTCGCCACTTGGCAGGGGAAGGGCCCTGGGACAAAACCGCACCCACACCCACCTCGGAAGCATCCACCTCAACAATAAAAGGTAAGGAAACATCGGGATGCACCAAGACGGGAGCAGACGCAAAATTCTCTTTAATCTTAGAAAAGGCTGTAAGCGCCTCCTCCGACCAAGAGGAAAAATTCGCCCCCTTTTTTGTCATGTCAGTGAGGGGTTTGACAACAGAGGAATAATTCAAAATGAACTTTCTGTAATAGTTCGCAAAACCCAGAAAGCGCATCAATGCCTTCTGATTCTCAGGAAGCTCCCACTCAAGTACAGCACGGACCTTCTCGGGATCCATGCGAAAACCAGAAGCAGAGAGGAGAAAACCCAGAAATTGAATCTCCGATACCATAAAAAGACATTTCTCCAGCTTGGCGTACAATTTATTTTCCCGCAGAATCTGGAGAACCTGAAAAAGATGATCCTGATGGGTCTGAACATCAGGGGAAAAAATCAAAATATCATCAAGATACACCAATACAAATTTCCCCATTAAATGATAGAAAATACTATTAACAAAATGCTGAAAGACGGCCGGAGCATTCATCAGGGCGAAAGGCATAACGAGATTCTCGAAATGCCCGTTAGGGGTATTAAAGGCCGTTTTCCATTCATCCCCCTCTCTGACCCTGACCAGGTTGTACGCGCCTCTCAAATCCAATTTGGAAAACACCTTGGCCCCAACAATTTGATTGAAGAGGTCCGGGATCAGAGGAAGGGGATAGGGATCGCGAATCGTGATACGGTTCAGCTCCCTAAAATCTAGGCAAGGTCTCAAAGAGCCATCTTTCTTTTTAACAAAAAAAAAACCCGCGGCCACAGGTGACTTTGAGGGACGAATATGCCCCTTTTCGAGACTCTCGGAGATGTAAGTTTGCATAGCGATTCTTTCCGGTTGTGAGAGATTGTAGAGGCGTGCTTTTGGCAGCTTGGCGCCGGAAATGAGGTTAATGGGACAGTCAAACTCCCGGTGAGGAGGTAGCTCCTGAACACCGCTCTCAGAAAACACGTCCGAGAAATCAGAGAGAAATTATGGCACAGTTTTAGTAGACACCTCTGCAAAAGTCGCTGTGAGACAATTCTCTCTACAAAAATCACTCCACTCATTTATTTGCCTTCCTTGCCAATCAATAGTGGGGTTATGTCTAGTGAGCCAGGGTAACCCCAAAACTAGAGGAGACGGCAATCCGTTAAGGACAAAACAAGATATATCCTCCACATGAGTGTCACCTACAGCTAGCCGGATATTGTGAACAATGCCCTTCAGAGATCTCTGTGAGTGGAGCAGAGTCAATAGCAAAAACAGGTATATCTTTATCTAATGTGCAAACCTGAAAACCATGCATGGCTACAAATTGAGTGTCAATAAGATTGACGGCCGCTCCACTATCGACAAAAATCTCACAAGAAATGACTTTGCTCTCTAGCGCCACCCTGGCAGACAGGAGAAAACGGGAACTGCAGGTCAGAGGAAAAGCATCAAATCCTACATCAACTTTGCCCAAAGTAGCAGATGAAGCAGAACCTGATGATTTACCTTTTGAGATTTTTCTCTTATTATCGCTCTTAGTACGGTTCAAGAATCTCCTAGACGGACAAACATTTGCCAAATGACCTATGCCCCCACAACAAAAACAGACCATACTCTGAGGACTAAATCCTCTTTTATCAGGGGCAAGTCGAGCTAGCTGCATGGGCTCCTCCTCAGAGGGGAGCGAGACAGGATGAGGCCCCTGCACACTGAATGAGTCCGCACCACTGCCCCTAGACTGACAATGGTTGGACAGAGAGGTCTCGTTTCTTTCTCTTAGACGCCTGTCAAGGCGTACCGCCAATGACATGGCAGACTCTAAGGACGTTGGTCTCTCATGGAAAGCAAACGCATCTTTTAATCTCTCCGAGAGACCATGACAGAACTGACTCCGGAGTGCAGCATCATTCCAACCCGAATCAGCTGCCCATCTCCGAAATTCAGAACAATAAAGCTCCGCAGACCGTTTGTTCTGGCATAAAACACGTAGGTTAGATTCGGCCAGAGCAACACGATCCGGGTCATCATAAATCTGCCCCAGGGCCACAAAAAATCCCTCCACGGATCGAAGGGAGGGATCCCCTGATGGCAGCGAAAAAGCCCAAGTCTGAGCATTACCCCTGAGCAGGGAAATGACAATCCTCACCCTCTGCTCCTGATTACCAGAAGAGTGAGAACACAAGCAAAAATGGAGTTTGCATGCCTCTCTGAAACGAACAAAATTCTTACTGCCCCCGGAGAACATCTCCGGAAGTGAGACCTTTGGCTCGCAACAGACTCCATGAGCCGGAGCAGGGCCCAATGCTTGAAGCTGGGTCATAGTTTGACGGAGATCCGCTACTTCCAAAGAAAGACCCTGCATGCGGTCAACCAGGTCAGAAAGCGGATCCATGTCAAAAAAGGACGGTTTTGGTGGATTATAATGTCACGGCTGTATGTGAGCAACAATAGTAATACACAGTACAGAGCAACTGACTGGACCCAGAACTAGGGAGGATAAAGGGTGACCCCTGTCCGACCCTCAACGCTTTCCCTATTCTGCTAAAGCACATGCCCGGATCCAAATGGCGGAACGAGGCATGCCCACGTGCCTAAGACTAATGACCACTGTAACCCCTACAATAGTGGAAGGGGCACGGCCACCAGTGCCCTACTCAGTATATGGAGGGAACCGTGGCCACCTCAGATCCAGTCAGAAAACAAACAGGAATACAACAATGTCTGCAGACTTAGCTGAAGGTGTTGCAGCCGCAGAGAAGACGGATCCAAAGACAGCTGGCAATATCCGGAGTGCTAGCTGCAGCAGAACACAGGTCCAGTGAACTGATAGCTACAAGTGAAGAAACTAAAGCAAGAGCTACAACTGAAGTGAGAACTATAATCCACATCCTACAATAGGAGGAGGGGTGATATAAAGAGAGGGAAATCAAACACATGAAGAACAGCTGTGGTGAAAGAAACCAAAAGTAAACAGAGTAGTGAGAACTCCTCCCAGCTCTAGTAGTGACATCATCACAGGGGTGGAGAAACAGAGCTGTGAGAACGTCCCAAAGCTCTGGTAGTGACAGTCCCGTTAAGCAAGACGGAAAACAAAGTCCTGTCGGCAGGACCCAGATGGATCCGTTATGCTTTCCCATAGACTTCTATTCGGACGTAAAGCAAATGGAATGCCTTTTAAAGGCTACTGTTTTGCATTCTGCCTGGGCATTCCGTTATTTTCCGTTATAACCATGTTATAACGGAATCCTTAACGCTAGTGTGAACCCACCCTTAGACTGTTTAAATCTACACCAGATTTATCACAGGGGCTCAGCCTGGATGATAAATGCGGCACAGGGATAGACACTATTCTCTGACTCTATACCAACTATTGGCTGGCTTAACTTGAAATAGAATTGTATGCTAGAATTGTGGCGCAATTTGGTGCTAAAGGCTGCATGTTAGGCCATGCCTCCTTTTCCGTGAGGCCACGCACCCATTCTGGTAAGTCACGCCCCCTTGTCAAACTAGGTGTAGAGAATTTCTCAAGAAGGAGATGTACTATATTGCACCAAAAATGTACCAAAATGCGCCATATTTTGGCACAGTTTATCAAAGTGTCTAGATTCAATGACATTAACAAATGTGAGACGATGTCTGCCAGAATTCTGGCACAAAGTTCGCCAGCTAATAGGTGGTATAAAGATGCACTAAATTTATCATCCAGCATCAGCCAGTGTGATAAGTCAGTTGCATCTAAATATTAGACAGGCTTAGTAAATCTGCCCCACTGTTGTAAAGCTCCAGCTAGTGGGGGTACATTGTGCACTTATTTTGATCTACAAAACAATACTGTAATACCATCTCTCATTGAAGAGATCTGGTGGAGACTTATTTACAGGTAATGCTCATTGGTAAAGGTGTGCAAATAAGAAGGGTTTTCTGAGATTTTGTAACTGATGACCTATCCTCAGGATAGATCATCAGTATCTGATCGTTGGGGGTCTGACACCCAGGACCCCTGTCGTTCGGCTGTTTTCAGAAGACACTGGTTCTCCTCTGAGCGCCGCTGCCTTCTCGCAGCGTACCAAGCACAGCGCTGTACATTGTATAGCAGCTGTGCTTGGTATTGCACTCAGCCCCATTCACTTGATTTTTTTTATTTTTATTCTTCCTCTCAGCGGTAGCTGTGAAGAGATATATACTTACCTGCATTCTGCCACACCATTCCAGCATCGTGGCTCCGAGCGGTCTTCACTGCAGTTATAGTCTCCGTTCACAACCGCGTGGACACTATTACGTGTGCTGCTGCAGCCAGTGACTGGCCTCAGTGGTGATGTGTCTCCTAGTGGCACATCACTTCTTGGTCACATGCCGCTTGGGGACAAGTTACCATTGAGGCCAGTCATTGGCTGCAGGAGGACAAGTGATCCCATCCATGTGGAAGTTGACAGGTGGGCACTGGAAGTTCAGGGAAGACAACCCAGGAGCCACAGAACCGTAAAACAGCGGTTTAAGAACAGGTAACATACATCTCTTTTCACAGGTACCTCTGGGAAGTGGGAGGAATAAAAAAAAAACGGCCGTCCCTTTTAGGTAAAACATCTTCATTAACCCAAACCAGTACGTCTACAGAATTTCCTCAATGGTTCATTTGACCTGTCTCCAACACAGTAGAAAGTTCTTGCTTTTATTTGGAGTAAAAAAAAAAACAGCCTTTCCTTTTTTTTTTTTTAGCTTTATCTTACATATCTTGCTGAAAAGCTTATGTGTAGTGGAGGGATGACAGCATGCAGGGTTTTCCTGACATACAATACAATGTATACAACACAATAATCAACTTATCTTTCATTTGTTTCTTATTACAGCTGTGGCACCAATCACAGAAAATTCAGAAAAGAAAGACGTCTTAATTCTTGTAGAGAAAGGAAGGTAAGTGTTATTTTGAAGTGTGAACTTGATGTTACATTGGAAATATGTGCCATCTAGTGGCCAGTAACCAGAACTGCAGATAAACATTACACTTGTGAAATCTGTGATCCCATAAGCATAGATTATGAGAACAAATGCAAAGTGAATGCCGGTGACTGTGGAAAGAGGGTATTCTATACACTGTATACAAGTATCACTCCTCCAGGGGGAAGAAAACTCTGTATAGTGCCACCTACAGGTAGCTGCACTGTAAGCCACTGCCCAGCCCAATCAATAACTGCTTCAAAGGCATCTCAACCAGCCAACTAGAACCCAACGCTGTTTTGATAGGGATCAGAAACTGTAAAACAGTCTACAGATGGTACCCCTGGTTTGGTTGATATCCTCATGTCTGAAGGCTTTATTATGGGTTGGACATTGGTTTAAAGAGGAGCTACCTATAGGTGGCAGTAAACAGACCATTTTCTTCATTCTGGAGGAGAGCAATTTGGCATACATTTCCCAGACAGCACTGCCTGTAAGACGTCCACAAGGAGAACAGTACCTTCCTATACACTGAGATGTTTCTTTCTCCCCTAAGGACGCTGTACCTACAAGGAATTACACGTACTGACTTCTCAGCTTGGAGCAGCGATATCCAGGCGGCCGCATGCAGTGGCGGCAACATGTTACGAGACCAGCAACTCAGTAGAAATGACATTCCCATCATTGTAGACAGCTGCATTGCTTTCCTTACCCAATACGGTAAGTCCATTATACGTTTATATGTAACATCTACAGATGCCTCAAATGATGATGAATATAGAAGTTGAGAGATGCCATATTAAGAAACCAATTGTACAGTGCCCTCCCAGTGCCACCCCTCCACCCATGTAAATATATGTAAAGTTGTAGCCTTCAACAATCTCTCTACAGGCCTTCGTCATGAGGGAATTTATCGTAAAAACGGTGCCAAGTCTCGAATAAAGCTTCTGATGGACGAGTTCCGCAAAGATGCCCGAAACGTAAAATTGCGCATCAGTGATAACTTTATTGAAGATGTCACAGATGTATTAAAGAGGTTCTTCAGGGAGTTGGATGATCCAATTTTTACAACAGAACTTCACCCACAATGGAAAGAGGCAGCAGGTAATGTACTAACTTGTCACAATGTGACCTTACGTGAGGACTTTCAGCTGGGAAGTGAGACCTTGTTTTTTTTAAAGGCTATGGCCACCTTTTTATTATTGCATTTAGTTTCAGTATTTCCATACTGTGAAAAGATAGAACATGTCCTATTCTTGTCTGCAAATCACGGTGCTTGGCTCCATTCAAGTCAATGGGTCCGCCAAAAAAACTGAACACATACGGAAATGCATCCGTAGGTCTTCCGTATCTGTTCCGTTTTTGCGGAACCATCTATTGAAAATGTTATGCCTAGCCCAATTTTTTTTATGTAATTACTGTATAATGTATATGGCATACAGAAAAACGGAAAGGAAACGCAACGGAAACAAAAAACGGACCGTAAAACACTGAAAAAGCCACACGGTCGTGTGCATGAGGCCTTATACTGTAGATTCCCGTCAGGTTTTAAAGCTGACATTCCTGGTCGAGATGTATCACCAGTTAGAGCCCTTAGAAACAGAGCCTTGGATTTGGTCCGCTTTAAAACAAGACCTGGCATAAATCAGAAGCTCTTACTCAGCCCAATTTATTCCAGCAGAAAGCAGCCAGCATGGAGGAGGAGGGGGGGTAGTGGAGGAAGTGATGACAAGCTATACTAAGGAGACAGAACCACAGAGCCTTCCCCCTCCTCTCTGTAAGGGCTCACGCACACAATCGTATTTTTTTGTCTGCACCCAAACCACATTTCTCGCCCATATTCCTTGGGGGACACAGGAAACCATGGGTATAGCTCTGCTCCCTAGGAGGCGTGACACTAAGCGAAAGCTGTAAGCCCCTCCTCCATCAGCTATACCCTTCAGCCTGGAGAAGAGACTGCCAGTTTTTGCTTAGTGTCCAAGGAGGCAAGACACCCCCTGCTTATGCAGGGTTGTTATCCTATGATTTTTATTTTTTACGTATTTGTTATTTTTAACTCGGTTTTTTTCTACCTACAGGGACAACAGAGGCGCATTAGACCCCTCTGTTTCTCCCGGGGTTGAGTTGCGCCAGTGCCGGTAATTCCGCACTGCCGCCTCCCCCACAGAAGACAAGGTGGACCAGGGCAGCCTCGCTCCCCTGCGTCCCGCCAGCTCAGGGTCGCCCGCACGCCAAGTCCCTCCCCCGGCTTCCTGCCACCGCGGTGCCAGGAGCTGAAGGGGCGACCCCCGCTGGATGGACTGAGGGCGAAGACAGCGTATGGTGAGAGTGGCTGCTCCAGCCTCCCCTTCCTCCCTCCCACCGCTGCTACCAACATGGCCACTGTTACATGACCACTGTCCCCCCCCCCCCCCGCCCCCCCCCCCCCCCCCCCCCCCCCCCCCCCCCCCCCCCCCCCCCGCATATCGGGACGTTACCGGGCATAGTGGAGGGCAGTCTATCTGGGCAAGTCCTAGACCGCTGCCTTACAGGGGACGGCTGCAGACATGCAAGCCGTCTGCTACATCTAGGCGCGGTGGGAGCCGTTTTTCCTGGCATGAACGGCGCCATGTCATGGCCGGCACTTCAACATCCTTGGGGGTTAAAATCATTTTGCCGCGCGCGCGGCTCTGCTTCGGCTTCAGCGCGGCAGGGGGGGGGCGGAGCTTCCTTACACATTCAGCTCCGTGCTGCTGCGCTCCGCTACTTCCGGGTTCATCTCTCTGCCGTGCGATCCTGAAGCCTTTCAGCTCCGTGCTGCTGCCTCTCCTCCACAGCCTCCTCAGTCTGTTCCCCTTACAGCTGCCGCTTGTATCATCGGGTCTGGTAGGACTGTTTAACCCCCTCCGTGCCACAGTACTGTTGCTTTAAAGTGCAACATCTTTCCACCATGTCAGACCCTTCTGCAGCCGCCAAGCCATGGTACCATGCCTGTACCGCTTGTAGGGAACCCTTTCCCCGGGGGCAGTCTGATCCGCACTGTACTGCATGCCGAGCTCCACCGCAGCCTCAGTCGCCCGCTGTGTCGCTCCCTGCTTCCTCTGACCCGCCTGACTGGGCTAGATCCCTGTCCCAGGCCGTGGAAAGCCTCACTCATGTCGTGGGCCGCCTAATAGACAGGCCACCTACCCCGCAGGACGCCACTCTGACTGTCGCGCCCTCCGGGTCCACTGCTTCTGCCGCTGCAGCGGGTTCATCCTCTCCTAGTGACCCCTCCCGAGCTAGGCACTCTCAGAAGCGTATTAGAGTAGAGCGAGCCTCCTCCTCGGATGCCTCCCTCTCCCCGCCACGCGTGCGCACCCAGACGAGCCTCTCCTCTCCAAAGGATTCGCTCTCTGAAGGTGAATTGGCGGCTTCAGATTTGGAAATGGACTCGGCCCTGCCGTCCAAGCTAGCCTCAGCGATGGGTCAACTCATCTCTGATATACGTGACACCTTTAAGGTGCAGGATGACCCCCCTAGCTCGGACGCAGCTAGCGTCTCCTTTATCAGACCCAGGCAGGCCTCAAAAGTCTTTCCAATCCACTCTGATTTCTCCTCCGTGGTGTCTAAGGCTTGGGCTCGCCCGGACGCCCGTTTTGTCAACCCAAAGAAGCTGGACATTTGCTATCCTTTTCCAGCCGATGTCGTGGCCACCTGGTCTTCCCCACCCAAGGTAGACCCCCCTGTGGCCCGGCTGTCAAAAAACACGGCCATCCCTGTTCCCGACGGGTCCTCTCTTCAGTCAGCGGAGGACCGTCGCATGGAGACCCTGTCCAAGGGCATTTTTGCTGCCTCCGGTTCTGCCCTCAGACCGGTTTTTGCCTCTGCTTGGGCAGGGAAAGCAATCTCTGCTTGGGGTACGCAGCTGGAACAGGAGTTGGACTCGGACATCCCCATCCAGGACCTACGTTCCTTGGCCCAGCTTATTATTCGGGCCGGGAATTTTGTCTGTGAGGCCTCCCTTGATGCGGGAGCCCTTATTGCGCGCTCCTCCGCCCTGGCAGTTGCCGTCAGGAGGGAGCTCTGGCTGAAGGTCTGGAAAGCGGACGCTGCCTCCAAACGTTCCTTGGCGGGGCTACCGTTTGCGGGTTCCCGCCTTTTCGGGGTCCGCTTAGACGAACTTATTTCAGAGGCCACGGGTGGTAAAAGCACCCATCTTCCTCAACCCCAAGCCAGGGGCGCCCCCCGCGGACGCCCTGGTGCGTCTCGTTTTCGGTCCTCCCGCAGGGCCTCTGGGGCTCCCACCACAGCTGCCGCTTCGGCTCCTCCCCAGGACAAGCGTAGGAAGCCGTTTTTTCGGGCGCAGCCCTCCTGGCGCAAGCCGCAGGCTGCCCGCACACCCGCAGCAAAACAGTCCTCTGCCTGAAGGCGCGCCCCCACCCACCCGGGTGGGGGGCCGGCTCCTCCTTTTCAAGGACGTCTGGATGGCTCACGTCTCCGACGCCTGGGCCCTCGAAATTGTGTCCTCCGGATACAAAATCGAATTTGCATCCTTCCCTCCGGATCGGTTCTTTCGCTCCCGCCCCACGCGAGACCCGAAAGACGCGGCCGCGTTCTCCGCGGCCGTTCAAGCTTTATTGGACAGGGGGGTGATTACCCCCGTTCCTCTAGAGGAAAGATTCCAAGGGTTCTACTCGAACCTCTTTGTAGTTCCCAAGAAGGGAGGTTCGGTGCGGCCCATTTTGGACCTCAAAAAGCTCAACCGTTTTCTCCTCCTTCGACGGTTTCGGATGGAGTCCCTCCGCTCCGCGGTGGCTTCCCTGGAGCAGGGAGATTTCATGTCTTCCATCGATATACAGGATGCCTACCTCCATGTTCCGGTAGCCCAGTGTCACCATCGCTTCCTTCGATTCGCCGTGGGGGACCTCCACTTCCAATTTGTCGCCCTTCCCTTTGGACTGGCAACAGCCCCCCGGGTGTTCACCAAGGTCCTGGCCCCGGTTTTAGCCTTACTCCGTTCCAGGGGTGTTTTTCTGCTACCGTACTTGGACGATATCCTCATCAAGGCTCCGTCCCTTTCTCAAGCGGTTGCCAGCGTGGATCTCACTCTAGAGACTCTGGCGAGGTTTGGTTGGGTCATCAACTTCCCCAAGTCCTCCCTTCCCCCCTCCAGACAACTGGTCTTCCTGGGGATGCTTTTAGACACGGGAGCGGCGGAGGTACGTCTTCCCTCGGAAAAACGTCTGATCCTCCGTGGGGCGGTTCGGGGTCTCCTTCTCCACCGTCGACCGTCCTTCCGCTTCTGCATGCGGGTATTGGGGCAGATGGTTGCCTGCTTCGAGGCGATCCCATTTGCGCAGTTTCACTCCCGCCCTCTCCAACGGGCGATCCTCTCCTCCTGGGACAAATCGCCGCAGTCTCTGGATCATCCCTTCCATCTGTCGCCTCCGGTGCGGTCATCTCTCCGCTGGTGGTTACAGTCCCCTCTTCTGGGCAGGTCCTTTCTGCCACTCAACTGGTTGGTGGTTACAACCGATGCCAGTCTCTCGGGCTGGGGAGGCGTGTTTCCTCCCCGATCCGTCCAGGGCATTTGGTCTCCATCGGAGTCCAAACTCTCGATCAATGTCCTGGAACTGAGAGCGGCCCTTCTGTCTCTACGACACTGGACTCATCTGCTGAAGGGTCATCCAGTTCGTGTACAATCAGACAACGCCACGGCCGTGGCGTACATAAACCACCAGGGGGGCACTCGCAGCGCTGCAGCGATGCGGGAGGTCACCAGCATTCTCCGTTGGGCGGAAGCCCACGTCCCGGCCCTATCTGCAATTTTTATTCCAGGGGTGGACAATTGGGCGGCGGACTTCCTCAGTCGCACCACCGTCGACCCCGGCGAGTGGTCTCTTCACCCGGAGGTATTCGAGGCCATTTGCCTTCGTTGGGGCATTCCGGACGTGGACCTCATGGCCTCAAAATTCAATCACAAGGTCCCCGCCTATCTGTCCAGGGCCAGGGATCCGGGAGCTTGCGGAGCCGACGCCCTCGTTCTTCCTTGGCGAGGCTTCGCGCGCCCATACATATTCCCTCCCATCCCTCTCCTGCCCAAGGTCCTTCGGAAGATCGCGGCGGAAGGCGTCTCGGTGATTCTGGTCGCTCCGGACTGGCCCCGCCGGTCTTGGTATGCCGACCTCATGCTGCTCCTGGCAGACGCGCCCTGGCCACTGCCCGCCAGGGAAGATCTTCTCTCTCAGGGACCGATCTTCCACCCGCGTTTAGGGTCCCTACGTTTGACGGCGTGGTTGTTGAGACCACCGTCCTGACACGTAGGGGTTTTTCTGCGGATGTCGTCCGCACCATGATCCGCGCCCGTAAGCCGTCCTCTTCTAGGATCTATTATAGGACCTGGAGGACTTTTTTGGGGTTCTGTGCCGATCTGGGGATTCCTCCGCTCCGCTTTTCTCTCCCCACCGTTTTGTCCTTCCTGCAGAGCGGACTGGCCCAAGGTCTAGGCCTTAGTTCTTTGAAGGGTCAGGTATCTGCGCTGTCCATTTTGTTTCAGCGCCCACTGGCCCCCCTTGGTCCTGTCAAGACCTTCCTTCAGGGCGTGGCTCACGCGGTTCCCCCGTATCGCCCTCCGGTACCGCCCTGGGACCTGAACCTGGTTCTCTCAGCGCTCCAGGCTTCTCCTTTCGAGCCTCTGCGGACGGTTTCCTTGCGACTTCTGTCCTGCAAGGTTATTTTCCTTGTAGCCATCACCTCTCTTCGGAGGGTGTCCGAATTGGCTGCACTCTCCTGTCTGGAACCTTTCCTAGTGTTCCACCAGGACAAGGTGGTTCTTCGTCCGGTCCCTTCCTTCCTTCCTAAGGTGGTCTCCGCCTTTCATCTGAACGAGGACATAGTTCTCCCCTCTTTGTGTCCTTCCCCTTCCCATCCGCGGGAGAGGAAGCTTCATCGCCTGGACGTTGTCAGGGCGCTCAAGATTTACCTGGAAGTAACCAGCTCTTTCAGGCATACTGACTCGCTCTTTGTGGTCCCGGAAGGGTCGCGCAGAGGGATGGCGGCATCCAAAGTTGCTATCGCTCGTTTTGTCAAGATGGCTGTTACTGAGGCTTATCTCGCCAAGGGCAGGGTTCCTCCCCTTGGTGTTACCGCTCACTCCACTAGAGCGGTCGGGGCTTCCTGGGCTCAGAGAAATCGGGCTTCTTCGGAGCGGATTTGCAAGGCGGCCACTTGGTCCTCCTTGCACACCTTCACCAAGTTCTACAGGGTGCATACTCATGCGTCGGCTGACGCTGCTTTAGGCCGTCTGGTGTTGCAGGCGGCAGTTGATTGATGCCTCTGGCGTTGGTTGAGTTTGTTCTGGTCCCTCCCTTCTGGGACTGCTCTGGAACGTCCCATGGTTTCCTGTGTCCCCCAAGGAATATGGGCGAGAAAAGGAGACTTTTGTATTACTTACCAGTAAAGTCTCTTTCTCGCTCTTCCTTGGGGGACACAGCACCCGCCCTTCATTGGGTTACAGTTGTGGTTCCGGCTTGGTTGCCCCCGTTGGGGCTCGACAGTTCTTTTTCCGGTTGGTGGTTATCTTTCACTACTTGGACACGCAACTGGCAGTCTCTTCTCCAGGCTGAAGGGTATAGCTGATGGAGGAGGGGCTTACAGCTTTCGCTTAGTGTCACGCCTCCTAGGGAGCAGAGCTATACCCATGGTTTCCTGTGTCCCCCAAGGAAGAGCGAGAAAGAGACTTTACTGGTAAGTAATACAAAAGTCTCCTTTTTTTGCGGGTCAGATGCGGACGATTCACTTCAATGGGGCCGCAAAAGATGAGGACAGCACACCGTGTGATACATGCATCCGTATGTCCGTTCCGTGGCTCCGCAAAAAAGTAGAACATGCCCTATTCTTGTCCGTTTTAAGAGCAAAAAGCGGAACACACAAGGCCGGTATCCATGTTTTGTGGATCCACAATTTGAAGACTACAAAAACACCAACGGTCATGTGCATGAGCCCTAACTGGTAAGGCCACCTGTACACGTTTTGTATTTCGCACATTTTTTTCTGCGTGGATTTTCATGCAGAAAAAACACATAGTAATACATTACCAGCAAAGTGAATGAGATTCGACAAATCTCATGTACACTTTGCATTTTGTTCACTCTGCAAGTAACATGCGGATTTGGTGCGGAAACGCAGAGAAATCTGTACCCAGGAGGAAGATACATATTTTAGTCATAAATTCGAATTTTTGTCTAATTTTTGTTAATGGTCAAAGTTGCATGAATGTGGTTGTGTGTATTAACTGCTAGGTTATATTTTAATACATGTAAACAGAAGGCCTGCTGCTCGGCAGATACACTGACACTGACAGCTGTACCGGGAGAGAATTAGTAGAGTAGAATGCACATGGAGACACTTCAGTTTTTTTTGCTGAACCATTGAAATGAATGGTTCAGTATATGTACCACATACTGAACTAAAAAAAACGCCAGTATACTGAATGCAAGATACTGTCGTGTGCATGAGCCCTAACTGTTACACAGCCTGAAATCTGGCCATCAGTATCAAAGATGTACCAGGCTACTAAATTGACACCCTGCAAGGACATATAACATACATCCTTGTCAGGGAAATGGTTAAACCAAGTTTGAAAAAATGTTGATTATTTTATATTTTTCATGTTACTACTTTTAAAAATAATCCATAAATCCTGCAGTTTTCACATTGGCCACTAAGCCTAATCATAGGCACCACTTCTTGGTCTGTACAAATCACTTTACAGCGGTTATCTGCTTAACATTAAAGGCAAGATTACAATGACAGATATTCCTATATATACAGATAAAACACGATCTACCATTCACAATAGATGATAGCAAAGCTTACCTGCTCCTCTTCTCCTCCAGCCTCTGCACATGTCACAGAGCATGCCTAGAAAACTCTTCCATAGAAGTCAATGGGAGAGATTCATCAAAAGGAGCAAAGGAGCTCTGAAAAATGAAAGGTGGAACCGGATTGGTTGCTATGGGCAACCAAGCCAGTTCTACTTTCCACCAGTTTTAATAAATCTTCCCCAATGAGTCAGCTCCTTCCTGCCCATGGTGCCTGCTGTAAAGCAATTCTCTAAATGCTCTTACTAACAGCTCAGGCAAGATGGCTACCCAGGGGCAGACTGGGAAACTTAAAGGGCTTCTCCGGGAATTAAGAAAATGAAAATACTTAAATACTACTTTATAATAAATACATTTCCTAATACCTTTTATTATATATTATGGCTCATTTTGTCGGTGGAGCAATCATCAGGGGACACAAATTGGCCGCTGTCCTACCACTACACACAGAACCTGTCCTAATCACACAGGTGGACAAGTTACAACACTGAGGTAAAGAGATGCCTCACCCTCCTCTCCTACTTGCCAGGGATTATTATCCTGAATACAGTTGATAAGAACTTTAGCTTAATCTCTGGGGAATTTAGTTCAGAGGAGACATAAAGTACAGAGAGGACGGACAGGACAGACTGTGGTAATATGGAGCTGTGGTAATGGAGACTGCAAACAAGTGCTGCTACTCATTACCCCCCGCACCCTCCTTCTATTTACTTCATGTCTCCTCATAATTTCCATTCCCACAGAGCAGAGAGGAGGATGAGGCAGCTCTTCAGCTCAGTGTTGTGAAGTAACTTGTCCTCCTGTATGATTAGGACAGGTTTTGTGTGTACTGGTAGGATGGCGGCCATTTTATTTCTCCTAGTGATTGCTCCACTATAACTAATGAAAGGTATTTGAGAATATATTTATTATAAAGTAATATTTAAGTATTTTCATTTTCTCAATTCCCGGAGAACCCCTTTAAAGTGGCCCTCGAAAAAAGTACCGCCCCAGCAGAGCCAAATACCACAGTGCAGCACAATATACTGCAGAACCAAATACCACAGTGTATCCCAGAAATCTTCCCCCCTGTGTTGGCCAGCGCCAGCTGCCACATTACAGTCTCCTACACTGGTTGCCTCAGGGCAGTAATACAGTTGATTTCAGGAGGGCAGCTGCCCGCCAAGTACATAAGTGTTTGATGCCCCCAGCATTAATTAACTGTGGGAGTGTTAGACCACTACTTCTCTGTCTGGCGGCAGTGAGGAGAGTGCAGGTGGTCCCCTGGGCATCAGCCCACCGGGAAGTTTCCCTGTAGGTTCTACGGCCAGTCTGCCCTGAGGCCATTAATCATATTAAAAAAACTGAAGAAAAATGTACACTTAAAAATAAAAATATATTAAAAAACATACAGTATGTGTCACTATCTAGTTTTAACTGGCAGAAAAAAAAAATTGGTGACCCATTACCTTTAAATGATCACTCCTGGGGGTGGTGCAGAGTGAGGGTGCATGGAGACTCTGCCCTCCTCCTGCTTTTCTGGCTGTTGTAATTTGATTTAGGCTACTTTCACACTAGCGTTTTTGCCGGATCCGGCAGGGTTCAGCAAAAACACTTCCGTTACTGATAATACAACCGTCTGCATCCGTTATGAACGAATCCGGTTGAAAAATAGGGAAGGTGTAGCTGCCCTTGATAGTTTCTCTCCTGGTATACCTTCTGTTCAGATGACAATATCTTGTAATGTCATCTGAACAGAAAAGAAGATGGGTGTTAAAAGACCAGTTACGTCAATGGAGACCGGCTTGAATAATGACAGTTATGTGTGTTTGTGTGTAAATGTTTATGTGGAGAATGACCTGGATCTACATAGTGCGCTATGACAAGGCTGAAATAAGCCAAATGTCAGGCAGGATTGGGGACAGATGAATGTGGTTTTTGTCACGTCAAGAACTGATAACGTGTCAAATAAGTTACCGTAACTACTAAACATTTTAAGGGCCTGCCATATAGCCTTTTAGTACCCTGAATGCACACATAAATACATTAAAAACTGAGCAATAAAACATGGCTGATGGTTCCTGGAGTCCTAGAAGAAAGTAGGGTGGTCGCTGAGTCCCTCTGTCAGATCACTTGGGCTGTTTTACTGCGGAGACCTCTTCAGATCACTAGTTTTCTATACATAATGTCCAGAGTCTTGTTACTGAATTGCTCAATTTGTCCTCCTCAGGAATCAATTTGCAAGTTACCATAAAACTGAGGTACTGTTCAGTAAGCCATGAAATTAGAAAAACGAAGTACTGGAATTCTCCGCCAGCTTGCTCATTCCTCTTGTCCTAAATTCATTTTATGTTTGTTCATTTATTTTGTTTGCTTTTAGCTTGGCTTACTTATGTGCCCCTCTGCATTTCAAGAGGCCAAAGGGACATTTCAGTTTGTTGAGGTGTAAAAGCTTTTTTGAGTATTGATCTACATCTACACCACAGCAATCACACAATACTGCAGAAGACACATTATGCATGTAGGACTTTCGTCTCCGCTCAGAAATCATGTTCTGAGCGGACACCAAATGGACCCCATTATAATTTATGGGGTCTTTAGGCTCCGTTACGCTCAGTTAGGTCTCAGTTATCTGCAGAATCCGTCCGTTCCATTCTCATGCTCCTCAACGGAGCCGAAGAATGGAAAGGAGAAACGGTGATGTGAAAGGAGCCTAAGTTAAAGATCCAGCGTGTTTCTGGTTTAGACATTTTTTTTTATAAAATCCCCCCCTTAACCATAATACTTTTGAATATTTTGTGTCTGTAGTGGCAATACTGCTGCGGTACCGCAGCGTTAGGAATACAGGTGAAACTCAAAAAATTTGAATATCGTGCAAAAGTCCATTTATTTCAGTAAGGCCTCATGCACACGGCCGTGTTACAAGTGTATTACTGTAGTGCAGCGGCGGCATGAAGCGCACGGCGTCATAGCAACCTATGACGCCGTGCGCTCTCAACAGGAATCCAGGCTGTGATACCACGGACCGCTCTCGGCCGCGGAACGCAGCCGTGTGCATGAGGCCTAATGCAAATTAAAAGGAATTGCATTAATGCAGCTTAAAATTAGAATATTGTGAAAAGGTTCAATATTCTAGGATCAAAGTGTCACACTCTAGTCAGCTAATTAATCCATACCCCCTGAGCAAAGGGTACCTCAAAATTGTGACTTTGGGGTTTCATAAGCTGTAACCATAATCATCCAAATGATACCAAATAAAGGCTTGAAATATCTCGCTTTGCATGTAATGAGTCTATCTCATATGTTAGTTTCACCTTTTAAGTTGCATTACTGAAATAAATGAACTTTGCACGATATTCAAATTTTTTGAGTTTCACCTGTATAGTATAGAGTAGTAAGCGCCAGTGAAAAATAGTGATTTAATTTATGATAAGGCCTGGGCCTCATCATAAATGAGTCGCATCAGCAGGAAATTCCTGTGTGCAGGTAGCCTTACAGTCTCTTGGTGAGGGCACTAATTTTGAACTATTTACAATCTGAATTTACAGTCCATGCAGTATATAGTAATCCCAAAGAGGACCTACAACCTGCCTCCATGAATACAGGACAAAGGATCCCATTCTTGTGATGGGTGATGGACACCTCCTTAAAATCCTTATCTCCCCTAACATCTGCTGTCCAGGGAAAGTCAGGAGGCATAAATACATATTAGTCAGTTGTATTCACCTGAAATGTATCAAACGTTTATGGCCAACTTAATCCATGCAGATAAGGCTCTGGATGCAGCTCTCATGTCACTCCATGGCCTGTAGGGAAGGTGGTTGAACTCCATCATGTCCTGGAGACTGTAATAATCTATGATATTTATTGACTGCTGTTCTCAAGAATTCGGGGGGCGGGTGGCTGGTCAAACCCACCCATTCTGCCGGACCTGCAAAGGGAAGATGACCTACCTGATTCCCAGCACTGGCTTCCAGCTCCTTCTCTTGCAGGTCTGGGCATCTCTGCTGGGCTCCAGCGATGTCAACATCTGTTTGACTTAGCTGGCCAGCCGGGGCCATTGATTGGCCGTGGCCATATCAAACTGGATGTTTTTTTCTACATTAATATACCTTTTTATGTGTTTTTGTTTACACTTTTTTCAGTAGTAGAGCTATAATTTGAAACCATATAATTTTTTTTCAGAACACACTGAAAAGGCAAAGAGATTGGAGAAGTATATGGAGTTAATAAACCATCTTCCCAAAGTCAACAGAGCTACACTGGCCGCACTGATTGGTCACCTCTATCGGTAATGAGCTTCACAAATATCATCTGATGCTTTCTGTATCCAATCTACCCTTTCTGTATATTCACTTCTCTTCCATTCTTTATGTGCTAGGGTCCAGAAATGTGCAGACTTAAACCAGATGTGCACCAAGAATCTGTCACTGTTGTTTGCTCCCAGCTTATTTCAGACCGAAGGAAAAGGAGAACATGAGGTGAAGATAATGGAGGATTTGATAGACAACTATGCCAGTGTCTTCTGTGTAAGTGAAGTCTTCGTTTGGCATTTATTGGATGTTGGAGTCTATTGGTCAGACAATATATCTCATTTGTGTGACACGAGACCAAGAGAAAGTAAAATAAAATAATGCATTTAAAATGTTTTTCTCATGAAGAGAACCCCTGGCCATATTACCTATTAGAGCATATAGACATCATGAAGGGGAGTCCCAAATTGAGAGTCCCATTCTTTAGAGTTACACCCGATTTTGTGAACTCTTGGGTTGCAAAGAAGAAAATGGGGGTTAGTCAGCACATCCCAATGCGCAGGTGCACGACGCCATGGCTGAAAGCACAAAAGCAAAAACAAACACAGCGCAACAGCACTTTGCAAACCCAAATAACAATGCAAATACTATAATGCCATACTCACTATATAAAATGTACTAGTGCTAATGCTACATTATAAATGTGAGATTCTTGGCAAATAAATATTATATGGATGACATCTCAGCAGTACTACATATAGTAGGCTTCCCTGGCAAAATCAACTTATAGCTGCAGCACTTGTATTTTCAACTAGCCGGCTCTGAGGAGGTAGCTTCTTTAACCACTTCACGACCGCCCATTGACTATAAATGTCCTGGGTGGTCGGGTTTATCTCTGATCGGGCATTTGGGAATCGTGCAGCTGCTGTGCTAGGGACCCGCTGTCAGTGACAGCAGGGCACCCCATAGAGAAGGCAGGGACCGTTCCTGGAGTCCCTGACTTCTGGATCGCTGTATATACAGAGCTGACCGAGCGCTCTGTATACAGATCCGGAAGCGCTATGCCGATTCCTGTCCCGACCCAGTGGTCATGTGACCGCCGGGGCCAGGAGAGTGCAGGAGCTGTCGGGTCTTCCATAGACCACGATAAGCCCTGCACTGAGGCTGTACAGCACAGTATAATGCTGTATTGCCTCTCTGGGGGGTGTATTTCCCCTGTAACTGGGGCTACTATGTTAGTCCCAGTTACAGGAGAAATCAATAGTGGAAAAAAATATGAAGTTAAATGTCCCCCAGATGTCTTGTACTATGACCTTATGGGGGACACAAAGTGTAAAATAAAAAAATAAAAAATATAAATAATAAAGTGTTTTAAAGGGAACCTGTCACCAGTTTTATGGTGTCCTAACTAAGGGCAACATAACTAAGTGACTGATTCTCTTAGCATAATGCTGGGTAACTTTCTTTAATTGACCCAGTCAATCTGCCAACATCTTGTATTGAAAAGCTCCAGCTCATAATGATGAGTCCTGAATATTCATAAGCTCCTGACTCTCCCCGCCTACCTGCTGCTGATTGACAGTTTTTTTCCATATGAATCAGCAGCAGGTGGGCAGGGGAGTGGCTATAACTCTGAATTAAATAAACGCTGGACTCAGTGATGTCACGCTGGACTCAAATCAGCTCATTAGCATGCGGCATGTGGCATCTTTGTGTGTATATTATGAGGTAACCATCTGTCACAGCAGTAAGTGAATATATCTAAGGTACTTTTTAGTAGTTAATGATTGTATATACAGTTGCAAGAAAAAGTATGTGAACCCTTTGGAATGATATGGATTTCTGCACAAATTGGTCATAAAATGTGATCAGATCTTCATCTAAGTCACAACAATAGACAATCACAATTTGCTTAAACTAATAACACACTAATAATTAAATGAGATGAGATTGAAGGTGTTGGTTACAGCTGCCCTGCCCTGTAAAAAACACACACCAGTTCTGGGTTTGCTTTTCACAAGAAGCATTGCCTGATGTGAATGATGCCTCGCACAAAAGAGCTCTCAGAAGACCTACGATTAAAAATTGTTGACTTGCATAAAGCTGGAAAGGGTTATAAAAGTATCTCCAAAAGCCTTGCTGTTCATCAGTCCACAGTAAGACAAATTGTCTATAAATGGAGAAAGTTCAGCACTGCTGCTACTCTCCCTAGGAGTGGCCGTCTTGTAAAGATGACTGCAAGAGCACAGCGCAGACTGCTCAATGAGGTGAAGAAGAATCCTAGAGTGTCAGCTAAAGACTTACAAAAGTCTCTGGCATATGCTAACAGGGATGTTAGCGAATCTATGATACGTAAAACACTAAACAAGAATGGATTTCATGGGAGGATACCACAGAGTAAGCCACTGCTGTCCAAAAAACAAATTTCTGCACGTTTACAGTTTGCACAAGAGCACCTGGTTGTTCCACAGCAGTACTGGCAAAATATTCTGTGGATAGATGAAACCAAAGTTGAGTTGTTTGGAAGAAACACACAACACTATGTGTGGAGAAAAAGAGGCACAGCACACCAACATCAAAACCTCATCCCAACTGTGAAGTATGGTGGTGGGGGCATCATGGTTTGGGGCTGCATTGCTGCATCAGGGCCTGGACGGATTGCTATCATCGAATGAAAAATGAATTCCCAAGTTTATCAAGACATTTTGCAGGAGAACTTAAGGCCATCTGTCCACTAGCTAAAGCTCAACAGAAGATGGGTGTTGCAACAGGACAACAACCCAAAGCATAGAAGTAAATCAACAACAGAATGGCTTAAATAGAAGAAAATATGCCTTCTGGAGTGGTCCAGTCAGAGTCCTGACCCCAACCCAATTGATATGCTGTGGCATGACCTCAAGAAAGCGATTCACACCAGACATCCCAAGAATATTGCTGAACTGAAACAGTTCTGTAAAGAGGAATGGTCAAGAATTACTCCTGACCGTTGTGCACGTCTGATCTGCAACTACAGGAAATGTTTGGTTGAAATTATTGCTGCCAAAGGAGGTTCAACCAGTTATTAAATCCAAGGGTTCACATACTTTTTCCACCTGCACTGTGAAGGTTTACATGGTGTGTTCAATAAAAACATGGTAACATTTAATTATTTGTGTGTTATTAGTTTAAGCAGACTGTGATTGTCTATTGTTGTGACTTAGATGAAGATCAGATGACATTTTATGACCAATTTGTGCAGAAATCCATATAATTCCAAAGGGTTTACATACTTTTTCTTGCAACTGTAATTAGTTAGATTATAATCAAATATCCACATGACAGGTTCCCTTTAAGGCTAAGTTCACACGAACGTGCGTGACCCGTGGCCGTATTGCGGCCCGCAAATCGTGGGCCGCAATACACGGCCACAGTTCCGTGTGAATTCCGCATCACGGATGCGGACCCATTCACTTCAATGGGTCCGCTAATCCGGAATCGCGGAACGGCCGCACGGGACGGGACCCCTCGGAAGCACTACGGAGTGCCTCCTGGGGTTACGTCCCGTTGTTCCGTTCCGCTAAAAGATAGAACAAGTCCTATCTTTTCGCGGAACGGCCGGATCGCAGACCCATTAAAGTGAATGGGTCCGCGATCCGATGCGGCTGACCTACGGCCGGCGAACAAGCATTGCGGCCCGCTATTTGCGGGCCGCTTCACAGGCACGGGTCACACACGTTCGTGTGAACCCGGCCTAAGTTTCACATGTAAAAAAATAATTCCCCAATTAAGTCATTTAAAAATTAAAAAAAAAACATGAATAAAATAGACATATTTGGTATTGCCGCAACCGTGACGGCCAGCTCTATAACAATATTGCATGATCTACCCCATCAGGTAAACTCTGTAAAAAATAAAAAATAAATAAACATTAGCCAAAACAGCTTTTTTATTTACCTCACCTTTATTTACCTCACCTAATGTTAATCGCTCAAGATGTAATATGTACCCCAAAATGGTAGCAATAAAAACTTCACCTCATCCCACAAAAAATGAGCCCCCACACAAGACCATAGCCAGAAAATTTTTAAAAATATGGCTCTAAGAAAATTGCAACACAAAAACATGAATTTTTTTTCAAAAAATGCTCTTATTGTGTAAAATGTTAAAAAATTAAATAAATACACATATTTGGTATTGGCGCATCCGTAACAAGTGGCTCTACGAAAATATCACATGATCTACCCCATCAAGTGAACGGCGTAAAAAAAATATAAACAATTTTTTGGGTTGGATGATACAGACACTTCGGTTTTCACATATTTGCAATATGTTGGACCAGACACCAAAGTGACAAGTGCCAGATACTTCGTGAATATGGCACACATGCTTGTCATTTCCATTTACTTCATCTACTATTAGGCTCAGTTCACACCTGAGCGTTCTGAAAGGAGCGCTCTGTATGCGCGATTGTACGGGCGTTTACAAGCGCGCATACAGAGACAAGTGTACACACAGTGTCGCGCGTTCCCGAAAGTCTATGTACGGGAACGCGCGACAAGCGCCCAAAAAAACGCTCCTGTACTTGTGTGAGCGTCGGGCGTTTTACAGCGCGATCGTACGCGCTGTAAAACGCCCAGGTGAGAACCATTCCCATAGGGAAGCATTGGTTTCTCCTTGTTGAGCGTTTTACAGCGCGTAGGAACGCGCTGTAAAACGCTCAGGTGTGAACTGAGCCTAATACTGTACAGAGCTGCTGACAGGTGCTTTGGATTGCTGTGCTCCTGGTTTTGGGGGCTGCAAGAGTGGAGCAGCTAACTATTAGTTAGAACCCTATCCTGGCCTCAGGCACACAACCATATTTTTTGTATTTAAGCATTTTTTGTGCATCGGACACGGACCCATTTATTTCTATGGGGCCGCAAAAAATGCGCAACGGTTGCACAAATTGTAGAACTGTCTTACTCTTGTCCATTTTGCAGACAAGAATAGGCATTTTTATAATAGGGACAGAGGAAAGTGCAGGATGCATATGTCCAGTATCAAATTATATACAGCGGCATAAGCCGTATGTATTCTCAGATTCGCACACAATCAGGCAAACGTTCCTGCAGATAGGACTACATTTACAATGTGACAAGTTCCCTTGAACAGGCAGATCATCTCTGCTACATTTGTATATGAAAAGACTGAGAGCCAGGGATCTAAAGTTCAGAACGTTCCTGGGCCTGCATTGTATGCATGTATTTCTTATTTAGAAGCTGAAGCAATTATGGGGTGCCCAGTTTCATCAGAGATTCTAGCCTGCACTGACATAGAGATCTTCTCTTTCAGATTGATGAAGAGCAAGTAACACAGATGGATTTAGAAAATAGCCTAATTACTACTTGGAAAGACGTCCAGGTAACGAGCAGTAGAGTTGGTGCTGGGCACATCTGACTTCTGATATTTTCTGTGCTCTGCTGAGTTATCAGATGCTTAATGAAAAAGTTGTTTGGACGGCACTCCTATAACGATGGTCCGGTGCTCAGCGGTAATGACAGTCAGTATATAAAAATATAGAACCGCGGCACTCGAATTTAAGTAGTTAATTATTTATTTATATATCCATCCACAAAATTAGGACTTAAGGCCAACGTTTCGGTCTCATCCCGAGACCTTGTTCACGGCCTGGAGGAAAGAAACGTCTGGTGCTACAAGCCATCCTCCACACCAGACGTTTCTTTCCTCCAGGCCGTGAACAAGGTCTCGGGATGAGACCGAAACGTTGGCCTTAAGTCCTAATTTTGTGGATGGATATATAAATAAATAATTAACTACTTAACCACTTAAGGACCACAGGTTTATACCCCCCTAAAGACCAGGCCCTTTTTTACAAATCGGCACTCCACAACTTTA
This sequence comes from Bufo bufo, assembly GCF_905171765.1. Taxonomy (NCBI): domain Eukaryota; kingdom Metazoa; phylum Chordata; class Amphibia; order Anura; family Bufonidae; genus Bufo; species Bufo bufo. The sequence goes on from NC_053389.1 coordinate 313,896,930, forward strand.
GCGGTTTATTGCTCGGTCATGCAACTTACCACCCAAATGAATTTTACCTCCTTTTCTTCTCACTAATAGAGCTTTCATTTGGTGGTATTTCATTGCTGCTGACATTTTTACTTTTTTTGTTATTAATCGAAATTTAACGATTTTTTTGCAAAAAAATGACATTTTTCACTTTCAGTTGTAAAATTTTGCAAAAAAAACGAGATCCATATATAAATTTTTCTCTAAATTTATTGTTCTACATGTCTTTGATAAAAAAAAAAATGTTTGGGTAAAAAAAAAAATGGTTTGGGTAAAAGTTATAGCGTTTACAAACTATGGTACAAAAATGTGAATTTCCGCTTTTTGAAGCAGCTCTGACTTTCTGAGCACCTGTCATGTTTCCTGAGGTTCTACAATGGCCAGACAGTACAAACACCCCACAAATGACCCCATTTCGGAAAGTAGACACCCTAAGGTATTCGCTGATGGGCATAGTGAGTTCATAGAACTTTTTATTTTTTGTCACAAGTTAGCGGAAAATGATGATTTTTTTTTTATTTTATTTTTTTCTTACAAAGTCTCATATTCCACTAACTTGTGACAAAAAATATAAAGTTCTATGAACTCACTATGCCTATCACGAAATACCTTGGGGTCTCTTCTTTCCAAAATGGGGTCACTTGTGGGGTAGTTCTACTGCCCTGGCATTCTAGGGGCCCAAATGTGTGGTAAGGAGTTTGAAATCAAATTCTGTAAAAAATGACCAGTGAAATCCGAAAGGTGCTCTTTGGAATATGGGCCCCTTTGCCCACCTAGGCTGCAAAAAAGTGTCACACATCTGGTATCTCTGTATTCAGGAGAAGTTGAGGAATGTGTTTTGGGGTGTCTTTTTACATATACCCATGCTGGGTGAGATAAATATCTTGGTCAAATGCCAACTTTGTATAAAAAAATGGGAAAAGTTGTCATTTGCCAAGATATTTCTCTCACCCAGCATGGGTATATGTAAAATGACACCCCAAAACACATTCCCCAACTTCTCCTGAGTACGGAGATACCAGATGTGTGACACTTTTTTGCAGCCTAGGTGGGCAAAGGGGCCCACATTCCAAAGAGCACCTTTCGGATTTCACTGGTTATTTTTTACAGAATTTGATTTCAAACTCCTTACCACACATTTGGGCCCCTAGAATGCCAGGGCAGTATAACTACCCCACAAGTGACCCCATTTTGGAAAGAAGAGACCCCAAGGTATTCGCTGATGGGCATAGTGAGTTCATGGAAGTTTTTATTTTTTGTCACAAGTTAGTGGAATATGAGACTTTGTATGAAAAAAAATAAAATAAAAAAAAATCATCATTTTCCACTAACTTGTGACAAAAAATAAAAAATTCTAGGAACTCGCCATGCCCCTCACGGAATACCTTGGGGTGTCTTCTTTCCAAAATGGGGTCACTTGTGGGGTAGTTATACTGCCCTGGCATTTTCCAGGGGCCCTAATGTGTGGTAAGTAGGTAAATGACCTGTGAAATCCGAAAGGTGCTCTTTGGAATATGGGCCCCTTTGCCCACCTAGGCTGCAAAAAAGTGTCACACATCTGGTATCTCCGTACTCAGGAGAAGTTGGGGAATGTGTTTTGGGGTGTCATTTTACATATACCCATGCTGGGTGAGAGAAATATCTTGGCAAAAGACAACTTTTCCCATTTTTTTATACAAAGTTGGCATTTGACCAAGATATTTATCTCACCCAGCATGGGTATATGTAAAATGACACCCCAAAACACATTCCCCAACTTCTCCTGAGTACGGCGATACCAGATGTGTGACACTTTTTTGCAGCCTAGATGCGCAAAGGTGCCCAAATTCCTTTTAGGAGGGCATTTTTAGACATTTGGATACCAGACTTCTTCTCATGCTTTGGGGCCCCTAGAATGCCAGGGCAGTATAAATACCCCACATGTGACCCCATTTTGGAAAGAAGACACCCCAAGGTATTCAATGAGGGGCATGGCGAGTTCATAGAAATTTTGTTTTTTGGCACAAGTTAGTGGAAATTGATATTTTTTATTTTTTTCTCACAAAGTCTCCCTTTCCGCTAACTTGGGACAAAAATTTCAATCTTTCATGGACTCAATATGCCCCTCACGGAATACCTGGGGGTGTCTTCTTTCCGAAATGGGGTCACATGTGGGGTATTTATACTGCCCTGGCATTCTAGGGGCCCTAAAGCGTGAGAAGAAGTCTGGAATATAAATGTCTAAAAAATTTTACGCATTTGGATTCCGTGAGGGGTATGGTGAGTTCATGTGAGATTTTATTTTTTGACACAAGTTAGTGGAATATGAGACTTTGTAAGAAAAAATAAAATAAAATTCCGCTAACTTGGGCCAAAAAAATGTCTGAATGGAGCCTTACAGAGGGGTGATCAATGACAGGGGGGTGATCAGGGAGTCTATATGGGGTGATCACCCCCCTGTCATTGATCACCCTCCTATAAGGCTCCATTCAGATGTCCGTATGTGTTTTGCGGATCCGATCCATGTATCCGTGGATCCGTAAAAATCATACAGACATCTGAATGCAGCCTGACAGGGGGGGTGATCAATGACAGGGGGGTGATCAGGGAGTCTATATGGGGTGATCACCCCCCCTGGAAGGCTCCAGGGAGACGCCTGTATGTGTTTTGCGGATCCGATCCATCTATCAGTGGATCCGTAAAAATCATGCGGACGTCTGAATGGAGCTTTACAGGGGGGTGATCAATGACAGGGGGGTAATCAATGACAGGGGGGTGATCAGGGAGTCTATATGGGGTGATCACCACAGTCATTGATCATGCCCCTGTAAGGCTCCATTTAGATGTCCGTATGTGTTTTGCGGATCTGATCCATGTATCCGTGGATCCGTAAAAATCATACGGACATCTGAATGCAGCCTGACAGGGGGGGTGATCAATGACAGGGGGGTGATCAGGGAGTCTATATGGGGTGATCACCCCCCCTGGAAGGCTCCAGGGAGACGCCTGTATGTGTTTTGCGGATCCGATCCATCTATCAGTGGATCCGTAAAAATCATGCGGACGTCTGAATGGAGCTTTACAGGGGTGTGATCAATGACAGGGGTGTAATCAATGACAGGGGGTGATCAGGGAGTCTATATGGGGTGATCACCACAGTCATTGATCACGCCCCTGTAAGGCTCCATTTAGACGTCCGTGTGCGTTTTGCGGATCCGATCCATCTATCAGTGGATCCGTAAAAATCATACGGACATCTGAATGCAGCCTGACAGGGGGGGTGATCAATGACAGGGGGGTGATCAGGGAGTCTATATGGGGTGATCACCCCCCCTGGAAGGCTCCAGGGAGACGCCTGTATGTGTTTTGCGGATCCGATCCATCTATCAGTGGATCCGTAAAAATCATGCGGACATCTGAATGGAGCTTTACAGGGGGTTGATCAATGACAGGGGGGTAATCAATGACAGGGGGGTGATCAGGGAGTCTATATGGGGTGATCACCACAGTCATTGATCACGCCCCTGTAAGGCTCCATTCAGACGTCCGTATGCGTTTTGCGGATCCGATCCATCTATCAGTGGATCCGTAAAAATCATGCGGACATCTGAATGGAGCTTTACAGGGGTGTGATCAATGACAGGGGGGTAATCAATGACAGGGGAGTGATCAGGGAGTCTATATGGGGTGATCAGGGGTTAATAAGTGACGGGGGGGGGGGGTGTAGTGTAGTGTAGTGGTGCTTGGTGCTACTTTACTGAGCTACCTGTGTCCTCTGGTGGTCGATCCAAACAAAGGGGACCACCAGAGGACCAGGTAGCAGGTATATTAGACGCTGTTATCAAAACAGCGTCTAATATACCTGTTAGGGGTTAAAAAAAACACATCTCCAGCCTGCCAGCGAACGATCGCCGCTGGCAGGCTGGAGATCAACTCTCTTACCTTCCGTTCCTGTGAGCGCGCGCGCCTGTGTGCGCGCGTTCACAGGAAATCTCGGCTCACGCAAGATGACGCCAATCGGCGTTAGTGTGACCTGGGAGCGCCGCAGAAATGACGCCTTTCGGCGTTAGCGTGACGGTAAGTGGTTAAATTCGAGTGCCGCGGTTCTATATTTTTATATTATCAGATGCTTAGGCCCCTTTCACATGGGCAAGTTTTCCACGCGGGTGCAATGTGTGACGTGAACGCATTGCACCCGCACTGAATCCTGACCCATTCATTTCAATGGGGCTGTGTACATGAACGATGTTTTTCACACATCACTTGTGCGTTGCGTGAAAATCGCATCATATTGTATTTTCTGTGTTTTTCAACCAACGCAGGCCCCATAAAAGTGAATGGGGCTGCGTGAAAATCGCAAGCATCCACAAGCAAGTGCGGATGCAATGCGATTTTCATGGATGGTTGCTAAGGAGATGATGTTAATAAATAGGAATAAGCCCCGGGACCCCATTAAAGTCCATTTACTTTATTATTGTCCATTATACCATGGTTATAATTGAAAATAATAGCATTCTTTAATACAGAATGCAAAGTGAAATGTCCATTGAGGGTTAAAAAATAATAAAAAAACTTACCTCATCCACTTGATCGCGCAGCCGTTATCGTCTTCTTTTTTCCTCTTGCAAGACCTGCAAAAGGACCTGCACTGACGTCACCGCGCTCACCACCTGGTGAGCGCGGTGACGTCAGTGCAGGTCCTTTTGCAGGTCTTGCAAGAGGAAAAAAGAAGACGATAATGGCTGCGCGATCAAGTGGATGAGGTAAGTTTTTTATTATTTTTTAACCCTCAATGGGCAATTTTACTTAGCATTCTGTATTAAAGAATGCTATTATTTTCCCTTATAACCATGTCATAATGGAAAATAATACAATCTACACAACACCGAACCCAAACCCGAACTTCAGTGAAGAAGTCCGGGTTCGGGTCTGGGTACCAACATTCAGTTTTTTATCACGCGCATGCAAAACGCATTAAAACGCTTTGCACTCACGCAGAAAAACTGAATAACTCAATAGCAGACAAATTGCGTGCTAACTCACGTGGGTTTTCCTGAACCCGCCCGGAACGCATCCGGACGGAATCCGGCACGCTCGTCTGCAAGGGGCTTTAATGTATGAAGAACACCACTCTTCAATGAATGCAATAAGTTCAGCTGCTGTTTTCTCTCCCGTCCATAGCTGTCACAAGCTGGAGATCTCATTATAGAGGTTTACTTAGAGAAGAAGGAGCAAGATTGTTGTCTCACCTTAAAGGTCAGTAATTATGCAACCACTTAAAATGTGACACATCTTCAATAATACAATTGTCACTTGCTCTGCAACTCCTGTGTTGTTGGCATGCATCTAATGACACAGCTTACTAAAGGAGTTTAGGTATTTGTATAGTGCCCTTTAAAAGGGTTGTCCCAGAGGACTAAAGGATCCTTATTCTCATGATCAGTGAGGTTTCCAGAATCGGACTCCGCTGATCAGATACTTATCACCTAAGTTGTTATGGTGGGACATCCCCTGTAACTTCATGTTCTGTCATGAAATGAGAGTGTATTCCAGGGCTGACCTTAGTGGAGTATCAGCTGTCATAAATGAAAGTGGAGGCCACTGTTCCTGATGACCTGGCCTCCTGGAACATCCCTAGTTTATTGATTATGCTTCAACAGATTATGGACCACCTAGAATTTCCAGAAATAAAGGGCCACAACAATATAGTACTTTAAAGCTCCTTTAGCATTGATTTCTCTGATTACATAAAAAGATAAAAATCACCCTGTTGCTGCCTCATCACCATATCTCTATAGAGCCACAGCTGATGCAAAGTAAGGTTTCAGCAGTGGCCCACGTCAGGGTGCTCTGTTCCAGTGTAGCGGATTTAATGAAAGAATTTGCCATATGAGTCATGCTACGGAGATGTCATTCCCACTTAGGTTTCTCCGGTCATGACCGCTGAAGAACTCACCAATCAGGTACTGGATATGCGGAATATTCCAGCCAGCATGGACATCTGGTTGACCTTTGAAGTGTTTGAAAATGGAGAACTTGGTAAGTGATGAAAGGATCTCTATTTATCACATTTCATTGAGATTACTTAGAAATATAAAGTAACTTTATCCTAATAGTCTTGTACTCTCCCCGTTTAGTTAGTTTTTTTTTGGTTCAGAATATTAATGACCTATCCCTAGGATAGGAAATTAATATCAGATCGATGGTATCCAACTCTTGGCATCCCCACTGATCAGCTGTTTGAAAGAGGCTGCAGAACTTATGCGAGTGCTGTGGCCTTTTCAGCATTCACATCAGTCCATCTACTTGCACGTGTGTAGGTAGATGGATCGATAGAAACAATGAAGAGGCTGCACCACTTTCCATGAATTCACAGCGTATCAGCAGGGGGTGTTCAGAATCTGAGTATAGGACATCAATATTCTGAAACCAGAAAACCCTTTTAAAGATTCTACCTTACTTACCTAATGAAACAATAATGGAGTAAGGCTAACTTCACACTTGCAGCAAAGCTAACCAGGCGGCTATTCTGTATCCGGCATAGCTAGATAGCGCCACGTGCCCAACGGACCTCTTTGACTGTAATGGGATCTGGCTGAGATTCGGCTGGACAAAAACCACACAGTGAATGTCTGCATCTACGCTGGGGAGCTTCTGGATCCCATTATAGTCAATGGGGTCTGGCGGGCATGCGGCACTATCCGGCAATGCCAGATCTGGAGAACACCGGCAGTCTGTCGGATAGCAAGTGTGAAGTTAGCCTAAGAATAGATATAGATTGATAAGGATACAGGCAGGGGTGTGGTCACAGGGGGTGCAGAGGTAGCAGTCACATGCAGGTCCTGGAACCTGTAGGAGCCCAAAGTTCTATGTAGGTGGGGGTCCTGTTACAAATTGTGCATTGGAAGTATAAGTTACATCTCTGCAGGTCATGATAGGGATTTGATGTCAGGACTGCTTTCTATGCATGTGAGTATGTTCCCACATTTATTCGCCTATTATCTTTATCTAGAGAGACCTTTACACCCGAAGGAGAGGGTCCTAGAGCAAGCTCTACAGTGGTGCAAGTTGGCTGAGCCCAGTTCTGCATTTCTGCTAGTAAAGAAGATGTCCTTTGGTGAAGGAAGTTGTCTGTTCACAGGTAATTTCCAGCTGTATGATATACTTGTGGTAAGGAGGGTTTCAGAGGTGACATTATGGGAGAACCACTAGGAGCCTTCAGTAGCATTGCAGTTTCAGGTCCCGGCATTTACTATAACATTACTGTTATAGAAAGACTGTACAGTTTGCTGCTGGCAGACACAAATGGCTAATCGTAGATGTAGGTGCATTTATTGGTATGTCTGAGACTGGGTAAAATCTAGCAAAGAGGAAGAGGAGGGAAGTTGTATAAATAAAAGACCCATTACTCAACTATTAAATTGTCCACCGTTCAGTACTGTTGCTCCAAGCAGGTGAGTATTGGGTCTTTAATTTTTTATTCAATTACCCCTCTCCCAGCTAGACTTTGTCCCATCGCGGACAACCCCTTTAAATTTATACAAATTATTTGTTAGGATGGTAACTCATAAAATAGATCAGATGTAGTAATAAGCCTCATTAATATCCCTGAATTACAAAGAAATAATAATTATAATTCATTTAAATTCTTGTTAGGTGCAAAAAGAGAGACCCCAAAATGTGGATTGTTGAAGTGCAGAGAGGAATCTCCGAAGCTGCTGGGCAGTAAGTTCCAGGACAGATACTTTGTGATCAGGGATCGCAAGCTGCTGCTTCTTAAAGAGAAAAAGGTACGCAATAATCTAGAATTTGGGCTTTTTACAATATATGAACTACTTTTACTACTTTTTAGCCAACACCAGCAATGGGTTCAAAGCACAGAACAAGTCCAGTTCCACTCTTTTGACTTACAAATACTGGGGCAGATTTACATATACTGTCTAAAATATAAACTGTCTAAAGATGTGCCAAATTTATCACAGGGCCTCAAGCTGGATGATACATTTGCTGCATGGCTAAGCAGTTTTCTTTCACTTTACACTATTTGTTGGCTTACTTTGCCTAAACTTTGTTGCACTTGGTGCGCTGACCTCTTTTCTGCTAAACCACACTCCCTTGTCAAACAGGACCCAGTGGATTATTCTTTCTGGCATATTTATCTCACAAATAGGTCTAAAACTTCATGTGACATTATAGAGCAGGAGGGGCTGAGCAAATTGAATGATATATAATAATATGGGAAACTTCAGTATAACTTGCATTCAATTTCCTGCTCTTTCTGTGCTTTGAAGTCCAGGAGGCGGTCCTTTCAGTGACTGACAGTTTTCTCTGTATACACAGTCATAGAGGGAAGGCTGTCAGTCACTGATAGGACCATCTCCTTGTCTTCAGTCAGTGACTGACAGCTATCTCTGTATACACAGTCATAGGGGGAAGGCTGTCAGTCACTGATAGGACCGTCTCCTTGTCTTCAGTCAGTGACTGACAGCCATCTCTGTATACACAGTCATAGAGGGAAGGATGTCAGTCACTAATAGGACCGTCTCCTTGTCTTCAGTCAGTGACTGACAGTTTTCTCTGTATACACAGTCATAGAGGGAAGGCTGTCAGTCACTGATAGGACCGTCTCCTTGTCTTCAGTCAGTGACTGACAGCTATCTCTGTATACACAGTCATAGGGGGAAGGCTGTCAGTCACTGATAGGACCGTCTCCTTGTCTTCAGTCAGTGACTGACAGCCATCTCTGTATACACAGTCATAGAGGGAAGGATGTCAGTCACTGATAGGACCGTCTCCTTGTCTTCAGTCAGTGACTGACAGCTATCTCTGTATACACAGTCATAGAGGGAAGGCTGTCAGTCACTGATAGGACCGTCTCCTTGTCTTCAGTCAGTGACTGACAGCTATCTCTGTATACACAGTCATAGGGGGAAGGCTGTCAGTCACTGATAGGACCGTCTCCTTGTCTTCAGTCAGTGACTAACAGCTATCTCTGTATACACAGTCATAGAGGGAAGGATGTCAGTCACTGATAGGACCGTCTCCTTGTCTTCAGTCAGTGACTGACAGCTATCTCTGTATACACAGTCATAGAGGGAAGGATGTCAGTCACTGATAGGACCATCTCCTTGTCTTCAGTCAGTGACTGACAGCTATCTCTGTATACACAGTCATAGAGGGGAGGCTGTTATCACTGATAGGACCGTCTCCTTGTCTTCAGTCAGTGACTGACAGCTATCTCTGTATACACAGTCATAGAGGCAAGGATGTCAGTCACTGATAGGACCGTCTCCTTGTCTTCAGTCAGTGACTGACAGCTATCTCTGTATACACAGTCATAGAGGGAAGGATGTCAGTCACTGATAGGACCGTCTCCTTGTCTTCAGTCAGTGACTAACAGCCATCTCTGTATACACAGTCATAGAGGGAAGGATGTCAGTCACTGATAGGACCGTCTCATTGTCTTCAGCCAGTGACTAACAGCCATCTCTGTATACACAGTCATAGAGGGAAGGCTGTCAGTCACTCATAGGACCGTCTCCTTGTCTTCAGTCAGTGACTGACATCTATCTCTGTATACACAGTCATAGCGGGAAGGCTGTCAATCACTGATAGGACCGTCTCCTTGTCTTCAGTCAGTGACTGACAGCAATCTCTGTATACACAGTCATAGAGGGAAGGCTGTCAGTCACTGATAGGACCGTCTCCTTGTCTTCAGTCAGTGACTGACAGCCATCTCTGTATACACAGTCATAGAGGGAAGGCTGTCAGTCACTGATAGGACCGAATCCTTGGCTTCAAAGCACAGAAAGAGCAGGAAATTAATTGAATAAAATGCATGTTATACTGAACTTTTTCCATAAAACTATATATCAATCTTCTCATCTCCTCCTGCTCTATACCATGCAGTCGGCAGATTATTTAGCATTTTCATGTTGACAGGTTCCCTTTAAGCCACATTCTATGTACAATGACATTAGTAAATGTGGGCCACTGACGCAAAATTCTGTCATATCAAACCACCCTTGGCTACATCTAGAGTCCTTTTATTGTTTTTTTGCCTTTGCGGTTTTCCAAAAAAAATTGCAGTTTTTCTGCAACAAAAACAACGTATGTCAACACACTCTTAACTGATGGAGCAGTGTATAGCCCATAAAATATGGGGGTACTATATCTCCTTATGGAGAGTGCTGAGTAGGTGTAAAGAGCCTTATAGGCCAGGCAACGCTCCTCTGGGAAAAATGTATGTGAATTAGCTCTCTTTTCTTTTTCCCAGAGGAGCGTTGCCTGGCCTATAAGACTCCTTACACCCACTAGGCACTCTCTAAGGAGGAATATTACCTCCTGAATAGTGACCTAGGCCTCTCACCCACTTAAGCAAATACTCTCTGCTCTGCACTGAGGGCCAATAACCCTGAAACATCTGGTGCCATTAGATGCTCAGCTTAATTTTCTTTTTTTGCCCGAAGGAGCCCACCTGGGACCCCGCCGATCAGCTGTCTGAGAAGGCAGGGTCACTCCCAGTAGCACCGTGGCCTTCTCAGAGCTTCCTTCAGGCTAGTGACGTCACAACTGTTAATCATGTCAATGGGGCTGAGCTAAGTACACGTGACATAGAAGTATTGTCACTGGTCTGCAGGAAGCTGCTCGCAGCAGTGCCGCCACCTTCTCAAACAGCTGATCTGGGATCCCCACCGATCAGATACTGATGACCTATCCAAAGGATAGATCATCAGTAAGGAACAGGTAAAGAACCCCCTTTTAAGGCTCTTAACCCCATTGTTTATGATGATTTTCTCAGCCTTGGGGCATGAGTAAAGAGCTGACTGCTATTCAGATGAAATAAAGGCATACAGCAATATCTCACTGAGCCACATGTTTACCAGTGTTTGTCCCTGCACAAGTCAGGGGGGAACTAACTCTCCTTAGGGAGAGAGCACCTTAATCAGTGTGAGGAGACTTATAGTCCATACATGCTCCTCTGGAATCCTGGGAGGGAAGGGATGCAAATGATGCCATACATCTGGTGGCATTAGAGGCAGAGCTTGTTAAGAGCTCATTTCCATCCTTTCCCTCCCAGAATTCCAGAGGAGAATGTATGGCCTATAAGTCTCCTCACACTGATTAAGGTGCTCTCTCCCTAAGGAGAGTTAGTTCCCCCCTGACCCGAACACAGGCCTCTCACCCAGTTAAGCCAGTACTCTCTGCTCTGCACTGATGAGGGGCAATCACCCCGAAACAGCTGCCTGCAGATGAGGTGCTGGCTTATTTATTATCCAAGTCATGTCTCAAGGACTATTTTAATAGCTGAACATTGACTTATAGGATAGCTGCCTTACATCTGGTGGCATTAGAGGCAGAGCTTGTTAGGAGCTCATTTGCATCCCTACTGTTCCTGCACAATTAATGATCCTTATTCCATATATACATACATAGACCCCACCTGGTGCATACATTGCCAAAGATGTTTCATAGAATGCCCATAAAGGCAAACAGTACCATTAATGTGCTCCATAGTGACAAGCAGTGCCCACATAGAAGCATGCTGTGACTATATAGAGACAAATAACGCCCAAATAGTGCCACTGCTGCATATGCAATGCTAGATAGTGCCCAAGCAGTGGCATAACTGGCTCAGTGATGCTTTGAAATAATGTCAAACGGTGCCCAGAGAATACCAAGTTATTCCAAAATCTGGTGCCTTTTGCACTTATAAAGTGGCTACAGACCTGTCATCCTTACATTCCTGTGAGGAGGATGCACAGTGCAAAAAAGTGATGCTGCCCTCTGATGGCAGCAGTTAGTAAAGCGGCTGATATCTCTTTACTGACATCACTTGTTTTACCATAGAGAAGGTTTTTAAGTGCTGAAGATCAATCTTAGATAAGGCCTCATGCACACGATTGCTCACTGACTCATTTATTTCTATGGGTCCGCAAAAAAAAACTAAAAACGGACAGCATACAGATGTCATCCATGTACTGTCTGCATCCAAGTGTCTGTTCCGCAAATGATAGAACATGTCCATATAGTGCATGAGAATAGTCATTTCTGGTAATGGGAACGAGAAAAATGCAGACTGCACATGGAAGGTGTCCGTATTTTGCGGATCCATGGTTGCAGAGCTCAATAAGGACACGCTAGTGTACATGAGGCCTAAAGGGACATTCAAGACCCAGTGGGAAATGGACAGGACAATTTTAATTGGATCTGGGAAAATCAAGATACTTTTATCTATTAGCAATCTGCTTAAACGGGTTAATCCCACAAACAGGAGATCGGGGGTCCCATCTGAATGGAGTATTAGTGTGCACGCCAGTCCACTTCTGCATTTGTTTCTATGGAACGTATGGAAGGCTGTGGATCAATGGGCCAGCATGTGCACTCAGCAGTCAAACATTTGTCACTTAGGCTACTTTCACATCAGCATTTCCTTTCCGCTATTGAGATCCATCATAGGATCTCTAAACCAGAGGAAAACACTTCAGTTTTGTCCCCATTCATTGTCAATGGGGACAAAACTGAACAGAACGGAGTGCACCAGAATGCAAGCAGCATTTTTGAGAGTGTCATGTGATACTGATCAAGATGGATCATGATACATATTGTAAGTCAATAGTGCCGGATCCGTTTTCTCGGACACAAAAGGAAACTTATCCGTCCCCCATTGACTTACAATGGTTTTAGAGATGGCTCTGTCATGGCTATTTTAGAGATAATACAATCAGATCCATTTATAATGGATGCAAATGGTTGTAATAATTATCAGTAACGAAAGCGTTTTTGCTGAACCCTGCCGGATCCAGCAAAAACACAAATGTGAAAGTAGCCTTACGTAGGTGATAAATGCTGCTAGTAGGATAACCCTTTTATATAGCAAAATATAAAGATATCTCATAGATGAGCAAACACAGACGGCCATGACTTCCTGACAAGAATGGCTCCCAATAATAAGAATATATGAGATTGATTTGTTCAGTTGCCCAATATATGATTATAGATTCATGAAGGCCATTCATTATTCATATTTTTTCTTCTTTATCTTACAGAGTTCCAGGCCAGAAAGAGAATGGTCACTTGAAAATGCCAAAATTTACATGGGGATTCGGAAAAAGCTGAAACCTCCGACCCCGTAAGTGTTTCCTTTATTACATGCTGCCTTCATAATGGTCAATGAATCGCAATTATCATATGTTTAAAGGGGTTGCCCCATTACAAAGATTTATCCAATGGAGAGGGGATAAGTGATCAGTGGGAGTCCGATCATGAGAACTGGGGCCCTGTGTTCTCCCATTCGAATGGAACGCTCGCTGTCCTTCCATTCTACTCTATGGGACTGCCAGACATAGGTGATCGCCTGTACTCAGCTGTCACCAGACATTTCTGCCTTTATTACCTGGTATGTGACTTCCCAAGCAAAACTTGTGTGTAGACAAATTAGAATTTCTTATGAAATTGACATAATGGATGAAAATCGTGAAAAACACAAAAGTAAGAACAAACAATAGCAACCAGTCTGCTTTCACCTGCCAGAAAACATCAGCAAGCATGAGATTGGTTTCCTGTACAATAACTTTTATATATCAGCCCTGTATCGTTAAGGGCTTATCTGGTTTGGATATATCATTTTCTTTGAACGAGCGCCCAACCATTGTAATGAATTTACCATCTGTGCACAGACAAGGTAGTAACAGAAGAAAGCAGGACTTGGGTAATTTAGCCAAGAAGGTCGGTCCAGACCTTCATCATTGGTAACAGCTAGTAAATACAGAAGAATAGTGCATTATTATATTGGTGTCCTCTGCAACGTTTCATTTCCCACCCGTAGCTTTTTTCTGTGCACAGATAAAGGGATAGACACAGACAGCGGAGCTCCCATTTGTAAGAACAGTTTGAATGCTCTTGCATGGTCCCCCCCCCCCCCATGTCTCATGAGCAATCCACTACTTTTCGCGTTTTGCTCCAATATGCCTCCACCGGTTGGTTTCCCACCGAGTCTAAGGCCTCTTTCACACGGGCGTCATGTTTGCCTGGATAAGATGTGGGTGCGTTGCGGGAAAATGCACAATTTTTCCGCACGAGGGCAAAACATTGTAATGCGTTTTGCACACGCGTCAGAAAAATTGGCATGTTTGGTACCCAAACCCGAACTTCTTCACAGAAGTTCGGGTTTGGGTTAGGTGTTCTGTAGATTGTATTATTTTCCCTTATAACATGGTTATAAGGGAAAATAATAGCATTCTTAATACAGAATGCTTAGTACAATAGGGCTGGAGGGGTTAAAAAAAAAATAATAATAATTTAACTCACCTTAATCCACTTGGTCTCGCAGCCGGCATCTCTTCTGTCTTCTTCTTTGCTGTGCACAGGAATAGGACCTTTGATGACGTCACTGTGCTCATCACATGGTCCAATCACATGGTTCATCACCATGGTGAGGGACCAAGTGATTGGATCATGTGATGTGACGTCACCACAGGTCCTTAGCCGGCAGCTCAACATTACAGAAGAAGACAGAGATCCGCAACTACGCGATCAAGTGGACTCGGTGAGTTATTTTTTATTTATTTTTAACCCCTCCATCACTATTTTACTTTGCATTCTGTATTCAGAATGCTATTATTTTCCCTTATAACCATGTTATAAGGGAAAATAATACAGGTCGGGTCCCCAGCCCGATCGTCACCTAGCAACCAGTGCGTGAAAATCGCACCGCATCCGCACTTGCTTGCGGATGCTTGCGATTTTCACGCGGCCCGATCCACTTCTATGGGGCCTGCGTTGAGTGAAAAACTCAGAATATAGAGCTTGCTGCGATTTTCACGCAACGCACAAGTGATGCGTGAAAACCACAGCTCATGTGCACAGCCCCATAGAAATGAATGGGTCAGGATTCAGTGTGGGTGCAATGCGTTCAACTCACGCATTGCACCCGCGCGGAAAAATCGCCCGTGTGAAAGGGGCCTAAGAATGATGGAGCCACATCTTCTTTAGTGTTTTTTCCTGGACCTCCGTGTCCAAGGGCATTGTTGCATGGGCCCATTCAAGTTAATGGGACGGACAGCAGTTCCCTGCACAGCCAGGTGTCTAGGGATAAAGTACAAGATAGCACTAAATCAGTACTGTGGCCACTTAATCCTCAGGATAGGTGGGGATCCAGACATTGAACCCTCACTGATTATAATGTGATAGCATATCCTAGTGGCAAGACTTCTTTATTGAAATTCATTAGCCCAATCCATCCCTTACATACATATTTGGAAGCAGCCTTTCCCCGTGCAACAAATATGTTCAGAGGGATACCAGGTCCTCTAGAGTGAGAGCTACTCAATATAGTGGGTCTCCACTCTGACTGATAGAGTGGGGTCTCAAATCTAATTAGTCAAATTAATAGGCTTGTCCAGGATTCGAAAAAAGCAGGGTGAGACTGTCCCCCCAGAGAACCAGAGGATCCTCCAGGGGGTCCAAGCTCTCACACAACCTAATAGAATGGTGTCCCCTAAGGTCCAGCAGAAGACAATTTGGAGCTGATCAATGAACATATAACCAAATTAGGGGGGGATGTACCATATGTGTATCTGCACAGTAGAAAAAGTTGTCCGCCAAATCTTATCAAGAAAACAGCATTGCATCCTAATGTCTACTCTGCTCAGGGCCGCGTTAGGAGGGCAAACGGGGGACGATCCTCTAAGGGGCCTCCTTCAGATCACTGAACAGTGGGGGACTTCCCAGCTTAGGAGTCCCTGCTCTGACTCCATATATGGCTGTGTCCATATATGGAGTCAGTGCTATGAACATGAAGGGGGTATCCCCAAGCATTGTCAGTATGCTTGGGGACACCCTGTTTATTTAAGTCTAATTTAGCCTCTATTTTTGAAATGTTTCTGTGGGGATTCGAACTTACAACCATGCACATTAAAGGCAAGAACCTTGCCTTCAATGTGGCCTTACAGCAGAAGTATTTTATTTTATATTTCTTTTGTAATTGTAAAAAAAAAATGTATGGCACAAAATAAATATGTAATTACAAAAAAAAGGATAATTCGGATATATATGAATGAATAATGCATGGGAAACTACTATGAGGGTTTTTAGCCATAACATAGTTACAGTAATTTAACATGGAGCTCTATAGCTCAGTGGTTAAGGTTTGTTCCATTAATGTAGATGGTTGTGAGTTCAAATCCCCACAGAATCATTTAAAAAATAGAGGCTAAATAAATATTTAATTCTTAGGGTGTGCCCAACAGTGAAAAGTTTGATTTTATTGAAAAAAAAATTAAGCAAAACGTAAACTATTATCAGATAACACCCGTATTAACCCATGCCAATCTTTTTAACTTCAACCAGTATTTTTTGTTGGGAATGGCGGCAACCCTAGCAGCACCCCTGCTCGGGACCTCTATAGGCCTGCTCACTGCAGATTATTTTTTTGCGGGATGATCTGTCGTTTTTGACAATACCATTTTGGGGTGTGTATGATGATCATACAGGGTTCAGCAAAAAGGATTCCACTAATGATAATACAACGATCTGCATCCGTTATGAACGGATCCGGTTGTATTATCTTTAACATTGCCAAGACGGATCTGTCATGAACACCAGTGAAAGTCATTGTGGGTCATGACGGATCTGTCTTGCTCCGCATCCTATGACAGAAAGAAAACCGCAGCTTGCTCTCCGGAATGGGAACGCAACCAAACGGTACAGAATGCTTTTTGGAGCATTCCATTCTGTTCAGTTACATTTTGTCCCCATTGACAATGAATGGGGACAAAATGGAAGTTTTTGTTTTCTGGTATTGAGACCCTATAACAGATCTCAATAGAAATAGAAACGCTAGTGTGAAAGTAGCCTAAATCTGTGAGGGAGGGCCGGAATCGACAGAATAGAACTGTGTTCTTACTACATTATTACAAGATATGGGGCCCCACTTTTAATTTTTTTACATTTTGTCTGAATTACAATAAACAAGAGAAGTTGGTACGCCATTAATTAAATTGCCAGAAAGCAGCTCAGCAAGTGTTAAATAAACCGGAGTCCATATACTATTCATGCACAGGGGCCCTTTGCATGTCCGCCTCTGAACCATATACCGTATTACGTCTTATTGATGATGAGCCCTACATGTGCAGTGATAGCAGAAATTTCGTAAAAGTGGACATGCATATGTCTTGTATACATAAAAGGTGGGCCCAAGGAACTTTATCTGACACTGGGCCCAGAAACAGTGACTCTCTTCTCCATGGGATCTGATTGGTATTGCAGGTCAACCCTATTCAAGTGATACTAGGTAATGCAGATGGACAAGAGTGCCAATGTTTCCGGGCAAAATCAGACCCTTTTCTGTAATCCCACACAAATCCCTTCAGTCGTTATCAATGACATTTCTACACACATACACACCCTTTGTCAAGTGAATACTCTCTACTCATTGCCTTATGTCTCACAATGTCATCACATTTGTTCATTTCAGATATATATATATTCCGTTCTCTTTAAATAAAGCCTAAATAAATGTGGAAGTATTACAGTTGCTGGTTTTGACCTGTTCTAACTGCAATTCCTTGATTTGTCCACTAGATGGGGCTTTACAATCTACATGGATAAACAGCAGTTGTGAGTATTGTGATTTATTACAATAATAATTGTGAGAATGATTACACAAACAATAATCTCATGTAAAAAATCTTTTTTGCAGTCTACGCTAAATGAGATTCTGTTTAGTGGAAACTATCAGTAAGATCACGCTGCCCCATATGCTAGTGGCAGGGATATGCTGCATAGGCGTATACCTATTCTATATAGGAGGGATAGGGAACACATTAGGAGACAGATGAGCCCTGAACCAGCAATTTACGCTCTCTATATACCAGTGTATAAAATGGGATATACTTCAAACCCAGCAGCATTTTTTTTTAAGACTGCACATTCCTGTCACTACCTCAAGCTGCCTTCAGATCTTAATGACAGGCTCCCTTTAAAGAGGTTGTCCTGGATTTGTTTTAAAAAAAATGGTATGCTTTTTTCCAGAAACAGCGCCACTTTTGTCCATAGGCTGTGTCTGGTATTGCATCTCAGCCATATTCACATGCATTGAATGGTGATGAGATGCAATAATGGACAGAGACCATGGACAGGCCTAGCATTATTTTTTTTTAAAAAAACATCCTTGATGACCCTTGAAAGGTTTGTTTCTATATTAGCCTAGACTAGTGGGCACCAACTTTAGATTATATACTGTTGGTGTTTCCATATGATCTGTTGCCAGAAGAAATCCGCACATGTAATTAGCTTGTAGTAACGGCAGTCATTGGCCATTATTGGGAGGCATTGCAATGTAATGTAAGTGTATCTGTTGCATTTTGCAGGTGCTTATGTTGTGCCGCACAAGCAGAGATGTGGGACTGGATCACAAGTATTCTCAAGGCTCAGGTAATAATCCTGAGGACTCTCATCAATGGAAATAATGGCTGCGACATAGTGAGGGCTACTAGTCGTATATGGTCAAATGGATATTCTCCGCTCCGATGTGCTTGCTCAAGTCCTTCCATAAATTCCATAGACTTCACTGGCCACCCATCTAGTCTGCAGCTCAATGTGGCTGCTGCCGGCCACTGTGTCCTATGTAACATGTGTCAGTTGGCCGTTATCACATATCCTTTCAGACATGCCAAAAATGGAGAATCCCTCTAAACACAACATAAGAACTCTTACACCACTTTTAGGCCTCATGCACACGACCGTTGTGTGTTTTGCAGTTCGCAAACCGCGGATACGCAAAACAGGAATGGCGTCCGTGTGCGTTCCACAATTTGCAGATTTTTGCGGACCACGGAACGGAGCAACGGATGCGGACAGCACATGGAGTGCTGTCTGCATCTTTTGCGGCCCATTTAAGTGAATGGGTCCGCATCCGAGCCGCCAAAACTGCGGCTCGGATGCGGACCAAAACAACGGCTGTGTGCATGAGGCCCCACAAGGCAAAAATGCATGTCCTGCTTTGTTTTTTTCAGCACGATGATCTCCGCCCTGTGATTTTAAGGCGACACTCTTCCTCAGATGTAACAAAACAAAAATTTGGCACCATGCCCTTAGTACCAATTCGCGGAGATGACACGAACACCACCATGGTTTCTGCAAATCAGCAGCTGGTAAGTTTCACTGCATTCATAGTGAGAGCTGAAGAGGAAGCTTAGTCCCTTCGCAGCCATGTCAGCACTTGCTGCAGAACCACGGGGCTTCTCCTATTTCTCCTCCTTCATCTCATTGCCCTCTGCAAAGCTCTTAGGATCCCAGTGATGAATGCATCCACCTCCGAACATGGTTTAAGTGTCTTTCAGCACTGGATATATCTGTCACTGGTCGTTAAAGGGTTAAAGCTGCAAGTCTACCAGAGCAGATATCATGCACTTAACATCTTGAAAATCTATTACTAGAGACTAGGGGCACATTTATTAAGACCGACGTTTTAGACGCTGGTCTTAATAAAGCCCCATCACTGGCAGTGAATTGCCGAAGTTATAAAGAGTCGTCGGCCCCGACATAAGAATACAGCACCAGTTGTAAAAGTAAGACAGCTTCCGAACTGGCTTACATTCAGACCATTTTGTACGTCTAAAACAAAATAAATTGCAGAACGGATGAGGACTCATTCATACGGCTGTCTGAATGGGCCCTTATACTGAGAAAACCTGTTCCAAATCACATAAGTCTACGTATCCCAGAGCTCATTTGCTCGCATTCTGTCATATCCTGCTATCACATAGGCCTTTTGGGTTTCTGTCATCAGAAAAATCGTTCTGTATCTGGCTTACCGTAGCGATGTGCTAATGTCAGCAGAACATAACTGTATGATTTTTAAAGGGATTCTGTCACCAGGTTTTGGCCTATAGAGATACGGACATGCACGGCAAAACCTGGTGACAGAATCCCTTTAACTCCCTGCCTGCCGCCGTTCCCTCAAAATAAAGACTTTTATAATATGGTAATGAGCCTCTAGGTGCTAGTGGGGCGTTGCTGCAGCACTTAGAGGCTCCGTCTTCTCACCGTTTGGCATGCCCATGTCCAGTTGATTGACGTCCTAGTTCTGCTCTGT
Organism: Bufo bufo; assembly: GCF_905171765.1. Taxonomy (NCBI): domain Eukaryota; kingdom Metazoa; phylum Chordata; class Amphibia; order Anura; family Bufonidae; genus Bufo; species Bufo bufo. The sequence continues at coordinate 313,917,025 of NC_053389.1, forward strand.
GCCCGTAAAAGCCTGCGCCATGCGCCAGCATCCTTCACTCACTGCGCCTGCGCCGAATACTAAACGGGATGGCGCAGGCGCGGGATTTACGGGGCACAGAGGAGAACTAGGATGTCAATCAACTGGACATGGGCGTGCCAAACGGTGAGAAGACGGAGCCTCTAGGTGCTGCAGCAACGCCCCACTAGCACCTAGAGGCTCATTAGCATATTATAAAAGTCATTATTTAGCGCGAACGGCGGCAGGCAGGGAGATATAAGTCATACAGTTATGTTCTGCTGACATTAGCACAGCCATTTAAACTTCACTTCAACTTCCTGTAAACTGGAGGTTTTTCTTCAAGCCTCCTAAAAATATCTTTAAAGTGCCTGTTCCTTTTTCATACCTTATTTCTGTTCCTCAGCGTCGTCTTCACACACGAAGGACACTGTCAATGTTCTTTGTAAGTATTTACACGCCAACATACTCATGTGCTCCTAGCATGCGTTGGGCATTGCATGTCAGGTTACTAGGCTAATAATGTAGCATGAAGGCTGAACATGCTGTCACCAGTACTTTTCTTCTTGTGTTGTAACCTCTGCTTCTACCAAAGAGTAAAATGAGCCCAAAAAAAAATTAAATCATCGAATTGTGTAATAAAAAAAAATATATATGTTTTTAAAGGGGTTGTCATCTTGCAAGTTTCAGGAAGAAACCAGACATCACTCGGGTCTTGCCTGAAATAAAAAGTAGACCGTAGCTCCGTCGCTCAGGTTCTCCTGGCCAGGCTCTGTTGACCCGGCTGCAGCGGTGACGTCATGTCAAAAACATGTGACCACTGCAGCCAGTGACTTCCGTTAAGCAGTCCAATGATTGGTTGCAGTGGTCACATGTTTTTGACACAGCTGCAGCCGGGTCAACAGAACCTGGCTGGGAGAACTGGAGTGGCGGCGAGGTAAGTAATGGTCAGTTTTTTATTTCAGGCATACCCCAAGTGTTCACCAGAAACTGGACAACCCTTTAGTGGGTTTTATGAAATAAATCGTTTTTGGGAAGGTCAGCAGTTTAGCAGCATTCAAGTTAATGGCACTGAGCTGCAATACCAGGCACAGCTACTGGACGGGAGAGGTGCTGTTTTGGGGGAAAAAGCATCCTTTTTTCTGATATCATACCCCTTATATGAAAAGCCATGTTTTCTGTTATATTTAAATCCTTTTAAGATCTCTGCTTGCCTTCAATGTATGGAAACCTGTCCTGATCATGTTCAACTGACACAGGTGCACGACTCATTACAGTACAGAGCTATGACACACTAAATGAACTAAACAGCTGTATCAGTTGGATATGATCAGGATGGGTTTGCCACCAATGAATCCAGAAGAATTCCATTCTCTGACAGCAATCCAAAATCTTGGAAATGGTGAGGGACTGATACAAAAAGTACAGTATATGAGAAAGTTGCTTTCTTTACACCCAAGTGATCCCTTGAAGAGATTTTTCTGGCAATTTTAAATGTAAATTGCATCATTTACTCTTTAACACATTTACTCATTAACACATTTTCAGACTTTTTTTTCTCACACACGCAATAGTCCCATGACCAGAGGTTTTAAAGGGCTTCTGTCAGCAGTTTTGTACCTATAAAACTGACTGACTGATCTGTGTTTGTTCCATGTTCATACGTGCCAACATTACTCAGAAAAATTTAGTTTTATTATATGTAAAGGAGTCTCTAGGAGCAATGGGGGCATTGTTACACCTAGAGGTCCTGCTCTCTGAAACTGCCATGCCCTCTGCACTTTGTTTGACAGGGCGCAGAGCGATCAGAGCCTCTAGGTGCACAAATTGACCCTAGAGGCTCCTTTACATATAATAAAACTTTGTTTTTCTCAGCAATGTGATCAAAGATGAACATGGGACCAGCACAGATGCCTTCAGCCGCCAAGTGCCAGTTTCATAGCTACAAATCTGCTGACAGATGCCCTTTAAACATATTGCATTTGGTTACTAACCTGATTGCACAGCACTTTGCATGTGTTCGCTGTGTTCACACTCAGACTTGTGCCTGTATAACACTGTTTGCATGAATATCAATATGATTTCACTGTTGCACACAACTAACTTATACATCATAGTGCAAAATGTTTGATTTTCTAGCCAATGAAGATGCATCAAGACTCCCTTGAAGACCTACAGGAAAAGCAAGATGAGGAGCACGAGCCCTTGTATGAAGAGGTTGGAAATTTCCACAGCATCCAGCAAACAGATTCAGATTGTGTTTTTTCAACAGAACGATTCCAGTTGCCCCCTCCCTTGGACCGGACCAAAAAGCCAGTATTAAACCAGGAACCCATAAAGCCAACCCCAATGAAACCTCAGTCCCCAGAGAAACCTGACTGGGACAGTTACTCCAAGACTCAGTCTTTAGACAGAAACCTTTGTGTGGATAATTTTAAGATGGTCCAAAGTGATGGTGTTAGATCCCCCATGGCAGACAGACGCACTAGTGCTTTTATTACGAAAACTGCTTCCCTAGAAAGGCAGGTGGAGCCAAACCGAACTCAGACTGTTTCTACGAGAAGCCAGGTGGTTAAGAGTGCACTAGACTTGAGCACGTTGCCATTGTTTTTTGAACCAACAGCCCCTTCAGATCCAACGAACATTCCTGCCTGGAAGAAGATGTCTCCTATGTCCTCTAATATGCAAGAAAAATTACTCCAGGAACTGAACACCATGCTCAATAAGAAAAACGACACTGGGTCTGAGCCAGGACAGCAAGTAACGTGATGGAGAATTGTAAATGTTGATATGGCCTCCTAGAGCCTCAAAAGGCTAAAATGGTGTCTGCAACCTGAAATTATATGGTTGCAATCCAGCTTTGACTCGTCTTATATGTATTCTAGGTATATCTTTGTATAAACTCCTGGTCATGTACAGGTGAAACTGAAAAAATTAGAATAACGTACAAAGTTCATTTATTTCAGTAATGCAACTTAAAAGGTGAAGCTAACATATGAGATAGACTCATTACATGCAAAGCGAGATATTTCAAGCCTTTATTTGTTATAATTTGGATGATTATGGCTTACAGCTTATGAAACCCCAAAGTCACAATCTCAGGTACCCTTTTAAGTTGCATTACTGAAGTAAATGAACTTTTGCACAATATTCTAATTTTTCGAGTTTCACCTGTATGCCTTTGTGAAAGAACCATGATTCTGCACAGAACATGTATAGAGTCCTTCTTGGATGAACTATTTAAGTCTTCGAACTACTAAGTTATATATTTTTTAAAGAAAAGCTGCCAGCCTTATCATCATGCTGTTACCTGATGTCTCACAGTCTGTTGGAACATAAAGTGAAGAGCAGCTGGTTTATAAGGAAATGTGTTGAACTACATGTTCATTAAATTATAGTGAAAATATCCTCCGTTTTAATGACTGTACTTTTCACAGTTTGTACCGTCTTACACAAAGAACGGTTTCCTGTTCCTTATATTCCACAGTGCTGTACACAGATTGTCATCTTCCACACTAGTCCCAATGGTGCTTGGAATCTCTTTTATCTTATCTTAGACACACACACACACAAGGACCAATTTTAGAAGAAGCCTATTAATCTAATGGTGGGTTTACACGCGGCGAGGAGCAGCCAATTATAACTGGTTTCTAGTTCAATGGGGGTGAAGTGCAGCATTTACATGCAGTGATCACCTCCACAGCATGAGAACGAGTGATCACTATTGCGATCACTCGTCCTCATACAGCTACGTTGTTTCTGGGCAGCAGATCACTGTTTAGACAGCACGATCTGCTGCCCAGAAATGATAGTTTAGGTGCCTGCAGGAACAACAGTTTCACACAATGAACAAGCATTTCCCTTGTTTATCAGCTGCCCCTTCAGGGGTGCAGATTGTTAGGAACGAGCATCCCCAATAATCTGCCCGATGATCGGTCCATGTAAACCCGCCATAACAGTATGTATTCAGAGAATGGAGGGAACTGCTGAAGGAGAATAAACCCACACAAATGTGGGGAGAACATATAACGTCCATGAAGATGTTATCCATAGTCAAATGTGAGCTTGGTGCTACAGGACAACAGTGCTGACCAGGGCTGTGTAGTGGTGATCATGGATTTGGTAGAAATGTACTGATTCCAGCTTCAAAATAAAAATATTAAATATAATAATAATAATGTACCGGTAATTAATTATGGAATGCATAGCTTGTTACATACTTAGTTTCATAGGAACATTTAAAATTTATAAATGCTGTGTTGTATCAGTCAATCTAAAAACACTGATACCTAGAAGGGCCTTCTTCTAAAAAAGTATAGGTCTTGTTGAGCTTCTGGAAAAAGATCCACCAATTGGTATCCAATCTAATAACTGAGACATAAACTTCAAATATGGTTCTAGGGGAATGATGATGTCCTGTGACATGACTGGATTCCCATGTATTTCTCAGGTTGCCATGTACTGTTAAAAGTATTTACAGAGTGGTTCTCTGGTCACAGCAGCTGATCATTGTGGCTACCAGCAGCAAGGGCCCCATGCAAAGAGGTCATTGCCAGAGCGCTAATTATAATTAGAAATCTCAGACAAGCCATACAATTGCTTAAGATAAAAAAAAAAACCACTCCTTTCACAAGAAGCTCTGCAGTGCTGGCCTGGTACTCCTGCCGCTGTTTGTTTACAAGCAGCAGTGGGGACACATCATCGTTGTAGTCAATCACTGCCCTCAGTGCTGTACCGCTGATGACAGTGATGGCTGCAGCGGTCACAAATTATTGTATCATAGGCCAGGCCCCCTTTCCCAATAAGAAACCCTAACTCGTCAAGTGAGCAAATTATTCCTTTTGGCAGACTTTATAAATATGTCTAAAATGTGATGCAACATTTTGTGCCATAAACGTACCAAATTTTGGCACATTTTGTGCGACATTCACATAAGCAAATGTGGGCCAAAGTCTTCTGCCAAACCCCTCTAGGTTCCCTTTCTTCTTCTATAATTAAATTAAATTATAAAAACTATTTGCAGCAAGCCAGGGGCGGATTGGCCATAGACCTTACAGGGAAATTTCCCAGTGAGCCGATGCCCAGGGGGCTGTCCAAGTCCCCATCCCTGCCCCATCTATTATTATGGGTACATAATAAGCTGTCAGTGGTAATTAACTCTGTGATAATCAGGTACTCATGTACCCAGCCAGCGACATCCTGAATTCATCTATGTCCCGCATCTCACTTCTAAGCACCCTGCTCCATATCTTAATCAAAGACAACTGGAAGAGAAGGAGAGAAAATGGCCACTATTGATGGCCAACTCAGAGGGACAGCTTTTGGGGCAATATATTGTTTGGCACTATGGTATTTTGAGTTATGGTATCGCAGATCCAACTACTTTTGTTGTGCTGCCTCCTGTCAATTTAGACCCTCCTACAATATGGGGCCACTTTTAGGTATTTTTTTTCCAGGGCTACTTTAGGTTTCCAATCCGCCCCTGCAGCAAGCTCTTGAGTAGCCGGAGTGGAGGATGGGAATGGTAGGGACTCTATAGGATGTATCACAGTGGTTTCCCTCAGGCTGTTGCTCCCTAGGGCTGGTGCAGTGAGTGGCGGGTGAAACCTTTCTTCCCTCGGGACACTCCGTGTAGTTGGGGTTCCTGCCTGATGGTAATTTGGGGTACCCTTGACATTGGCAGTTGTATAGGTGCCTCGCAGGAGGGGTAGTAATGCAGTGGCCAGCATATGGTGTGGTAGGGGTCAGAAAACCAGGCCAGAGAAAGAAGAATAAATGTCTCTTTTTATTTGAGTGCAAAATAGTTGTTGTACATCCAAAAATAATTTGTACACAAATATTTTTTCGAGATAGTGAGATATGGAGGCTGGAAAAGTGGCGAATTTTAGCATTTTGTGTATGCTATCCTGCTAAAGTCTCTCTCTCTCTGTAGAATATCTGACTAGTAACAATAATCTGGTAATTATGGATGCAGGATAAAGGTCTCAGAAGCACGTCAGGCCAGGAAGTGGTTAAGTGTAATGGGTGTTTTAACCTGCAAAGTCTGGTTAGCTGTAGTCCCAGGGTACCTTGCTGACTCCTATGCTTGGCCATGCAGATTCTAAGTTCTTGTCTTCTTTCTGTAGCAGAAGTGGTAAATCTCACAGAGATGCTTTGATCCTGAGGCCTAAGGAGAATGAGCACATGGACTTGCTTACTCCCTCACTAGACTTGAACCACCCTTCTAGATCAGGGATGCTCAACCTGCGGCCCTCCAGCTGTTGTAAAACTACAACTCCCACCATGTCCTTCTGTAGGCTGATAGCTGTAGGCTGTCTGGGAATGATGGGAGTTGTAGTTTTGCAACAGCTGGAGGGCCACAGGTTGAGCATCCCTGATCTAGAAGGGTGGTTCAAGTCTAGTGAGGGAGTAAGCAAGTCCATGTGCTCATTCTCCTTAGGCCTCAGGATCAAAGCATCTCTGTGAGATTTACCACTTCTGCTACAGAAAGAAGACAAGAACTTAGAATCTGCATGGCCAAGCATAGGAGTCAGCAAGGTACCCTGGGACTACAGCTAACCAGACTTTGCAGGTTAAAACACCCATTACACTTAACCACTTCCTGGCCTGACGTGCTTCTGAGACCTTTATCCTGCATCCATAATTACCAGATTATTGTTACTAGTCAGATATTCTACAGAGAGAGAGAGACTTTAGCAGGATAGCATACACAAAATGCTAAAATTCGCCACTTTTCCAGCCTAACCATAATTTTATTGACATCCATGCTCTGCTTGTTTTTGAGAATGTAATGAAGGGGAGGGGCATATTCATTATCACAAAGTATAATAACGCATGAGCTGTGCAATGGCGGATCCAGAGCCTGGTCTTGGGAGGGGCACTTCCAGATTATTTTCTGTCCGCCGCCACAAAACAATGGTGCTTATAGAACAGACTACACAGTGTAGCGGTATACTGTATATTGTGTGGCACAGTGTAGGCTATATGTGTATAACAAACATATTTCACATGAAAGCTTACAATTACTTGGCTTGGCTCTTGAGGATCTCGGACACCACTTCAACACTTTGGCCGGAGGCTCGGTGGAGCTGATGTGTTTTATCCTAATGAGAAAGATTTCATAATAAGGATTTGGAGAAGGGGCAGAGGAATAGCAGAGCAGGGAGAGGCTGGTGCTGCTACTAGGGCGTCATACCATGGGGGAGTAATAAAGCCCAGCATAATGCCCCCCAGTAGAAATAATTCTCCTTATAATGTGACAGTGCAAAAAATACCCCCTTGTAATGCCCCCAGTTGAGCTAATGTCCCCATAGTGCCCCCATAATGTGCCAGTATAAAATACCCCTATATAGTGCCCCCAGTAAATGCCTCCATAGTGCTCCTCTCCCCCATTCCTCCTAGTGCCCCCCATAATGTGCCAGAATAAAATGCCCCAGTAGATGCCTTCAGTGTCCCCCATAATTTGTAAGTGTAAAATACCCCTTCTTAGTGCCCCCCGTAGATGACCCCATAGTACTCCTCTCCCCCCTTCCTCATAGTACCCCCCATAATGTGTCCCAGTATAAAATTCTACTGTACAGAGCTCCCCATATAAAACACCCCTTCTTTGTGGCCTAAGTAGATGCCCCTATAGTGCCCCCAATAATGTGCCAGTAATAACAGCCCCCCCATCATGTGCCAGTAATAACAGCCCCCCCTATCATGTGCCAGTAATAACAGCCCCCCCATCATGTGCCAGTAATAACAGCCCCCCCATCATGTGCCAGTAATAACAGCCCCCCCATCATGTGCCAGTAATGACAGCCCCCCATTATGTGCCAGTAATGACAGCCCCCCATTATGTGCCAGTAATGACAGCCCCCCATTATGTGCCAGTAATGACAGCCCCCCATTATGTGCCAGTAATGACAGCCCCCCATTATGTGCCAGTAATGACAGCCCCCCCCCTTATGTGCCAGTAATGACAGCCCCCCCCCTTATGTGCCAGTAATGACAGCCCCCCATTATGTGCCAGTAATGACAGCCCCCCATTATGTGCCAGTAACAGCCCCCATTATGTGCCAGTAATGACAGCCCCCCATTATGTGCCAGTAATGACAGCCCCCCATTATGTGCCAGTAGCGAGAGACCCCCATTATGTGCCAGTAGCCAGAGACCCCCATTATGTGCCAGTAGCCAGAGACCCCCATTATGTGCCAGTAGCGAGAGACCCCCATTTTGTGCCAGTAGCTACCAGTATTTTGCACAAAAAAATTAAACACTTATACTTACCTCCTTGGCAGCGATGTGATGCAGGCCTCTTCCGGCCTGTGTCCCGCGCTGTACGGCTCAGGCGGCGCGATGACGTCATTGCGCCGCCTGCGCCGGCCTCTGATAGGCTGCCGGCCTAGTGCCTGCAGCCTATCAGAAGAAGGGAAAGGGACATGCCTCTCCCTCCCCTGCCTCAGCACAGTCATCTGTATCACTGCCCTGAGGATCGCTGTCCTGAGGAAGCTCTCATCTCCCTGTGCCCTACCGCCACCCCCCCCACCCCCCCCCCCCACCCCACTTCTGAGCAGCCTGCGGACGCCCATGAGCATGCCTGTTCTAGATGGTAAGTAGGAACAGCCTACTCCTGCCAAGAGTGGAGGAACAGGGGTTTCAACCCTCTCCCTTCCAACCATACCAGATCATGAGTGCAGTAAATAACATGACATTACAAATAATTTGCAGAGGAATCCAGAAAAAAAAAAAAGCTGTCTGGTTTGAAGCTGTTTGGGAGCTGCACTTATACAAGCAAAAAACGCGAGTTTGGGAGCGTTCGCGTGTTTGATTTTAAGTGTGTTTTTGTAATAAATGTGTGACTTTAGATTAAGTGACTTATGATTCAGGGACTTTAGGAAGGGACTACAGTAAGTCAGTATCTTATCACATCTTTGTTCAAAATGTTAGCAAATTGCCTGTTTGGAATCGCACATTGTATTTCTAACCGGGCGAGTTTCAACACTGAGAAGCGTTAGTAATTTGGAACAGAGTTTGCTGCTCACTGAACAGGCACTCTATGGGGTAGATGTGGAGGAAGGTGGTAGTATGGAGGATTAGGAAAGTGAGGTAGCTAGCTGGATAACAGTTAGAGTGCCAGGGAGGCTAGCCCTGATCTGACACACCCCAACAAGTTTGCAAGGTTGGCAGATGAGGGGGATGTCAGTTCAGAGAGAGCACTGCTGCGGCCAGACACTTCCTCTGCCAGTCAGGGGAATGTCAGCTCCAGTAAGCAGGGGACCAGGAGAGCAGGGCAGGCCAGACAGGTGCTAGTAGTGGGAGACTCCGTTATTAGGGGTACAGATAGGGCGATCTGTCACAAAGACCCGGATCGTCGAATGGTGTGTTGTCTTCCTGGCGCTCAAGTTCGACATATCATGGACCTGGTTGGCACTGTATGAAAATAAGCAAATAACGCCATATCAGCATGGCTTCATGAGGGATCGGTCATGTCAAACTAATTTAATCAGTTTCTATGAGGAAGTAAGTTCTAGACTTGACCACTGCTTGGACTGGGAGAAAATGTCTGTATGTGGGTAAGTAACTGGCTCAATGATAGAAAACAGAGGGTGGTTATTAGGCTACTTTCACACTAGCGTTCGGGGCTCCGCTTGTGAGTTCCGTTTGAAGGCTCTCACAAGCGGCCCCGAACGGATCCGTCCAGCCCTAATGCATTCTGAGTGGATGCGGATCCGCTGAGAATGCATCAGTTTGGCACCGTTTGTCCTCCGCTCAGCAGGCGGACACCTGAACGCAGCTTGCAGCGTTCGGGTGTCCTCCTGGCCGTGCGGAGGCAAGCGGATCCGTCCAGACTTACAATGTAAGTCAATGGGGATGGATCCGTTTGAAGTTGACACTATATGGCTCAATTTTCAAACGGATCCGTCCCCCATTGACTTTCAATGTAAAGTCAAAACGGATCCGTTTGCATTATCATGAACAAAAAAAAATATATATATATATATATTTTTTTTGTTCATGCTAATGCAAACGGATCCGTTCTGAACGTATCTAAGCGTTTGCATTATAGGAGCGGATCCGTCTGTGCAGATACCAGACGGACCCGCTCTGAACGCAAGTGTGAAAGTAGCCTTAGTGGTACACACTCAGATTGGGTCACTGTCACTAGTGGGGTACTACAGGGGTCAGTATTGGGCCCTATTCTCTTCAATATATTTATTAATGATCTTGTAGAAGGCTTGCATAGTAAAGTATCAATTTTTGCAGATGACACTAAACTGTGAAGAGGACAGTATACTGCTACAGAGGGATCTGGATATATTGGAGGCTTGAGGTTTAACAATGACAAATGTAAGGTTATGCACATGGGAAGGAATAATGCAAGTCACCCGTACATACTAAATGATAAAACACTCGGTAACACTGACATGGATAAGGATCTAGGAATTTTAATAAACAGCAAACTAAACTGCAAAAAACAGTGTCAGGCAGCTGCTGCCAAGGCCAATAAGATAATGGGTTGCATCAAAAGGGGCATAGATGCCCGTGATGAGAACATAGTCCTGCCACTTTACAAATTACTAGTCAGACCACACATGGAGTACTGTGTACAGTTCTGGGCTCCTGTGGACAAGGCAGACATAGCAGAGCTGGAGAAGGTTCAGAGGAGGGCAACTAAAGTAATTAAGGGAATGAGGGACTACAGTACCCTGAAAGATTGTCAACATTAGGGTTATTCACTTTAGAAAAAAGACGACTGAGGGGAGATCTAATAACTATGTATAAATATATCAGGAGTCAGTACAGAGATCTATCTCATCATCTATTTATCCCCAGAACTGTGACGAGGGGACATCCTCTGTGTCTGGAGGAAAGAAGGTTTGTACACAAACATAGAAAAGGATTCTTTACGGTAAGAGCAGTGAGACTATGGAACTCTCTGCCTGAGGAGGTGGTGATGGTGAGTACAATAAAAGAGTTCAAGAGGGGCCTGGATGTATTGCTGGAGCGTAATAATATTACAGGCTATAGCTACTAGAGAGGGGTCGTTAATCCAGGGGGTTATTCTGATTGCCTGATTCATGTCGGGAAGAAATGTTTTTTCCCCTAAAGTGGGGAAAATTGGCTTCTACGTCACCATTTTTTTTTTTTTTTTTTTTTTGCCTTCCTCTGGATCAACTTGCAGGATGACAGGCTAAACTGGATGAACGAATGTCTTTTTTCAGCTTTATAAACTATGTTACCCTCAGTACTGAGGTACTGCATGTACAAGCTTATCTATAGTCTGCTGCCATGTTTTGTCTGCCATTTTTGACCACCACCTGGGACCAGTATCAGAAACTCTTATGAAAATTCACCTCCAACTCTTCATGTAAATTTGGGTGAAACTATATGGATTTACTATAAAGCACACATATGCAGTGTGGTCAATGCTTTGTTAATGTGGTTGGGACTTTATTCATTACAAAGTCTGAAAAAATCCCTAATGAATAATAACTACATAATGGTGATTACCTAGGATTTTACCAGTGTTTCCCTTTAATTTCAAAACGCGTAATACAATTGTCACCATGGTTATGCTATATGTGAGGATAGCATAATGTACTCACAAACACCCTCATTCCAGCACTGGGTTACTTACTGGTTGTCTTGCTGAAGTTTCCACAACATTGTAGGGTAAAGACCAAGACCTTGATTCCTACTGTGTCACGGGTGTATGTGAGCAACGATAGTAATTCACAGTACAGAGCAACTGACTGGACCCAGAACTAGGGAGGATAAAGGGTGACCCCTGTCCGACCCTCAACGCTTTCCCTATTCTGCTACAGCACATGCCCGGATCCAAAAGGCGGAACGAGGCATGCCCACGTGCCTAAGACTAATGACCACTGTAACCCCTACAATAGTGGAAGGGGCACGGCCACCAGTGCCCTACTCAGTATATGGAGGGAACCGTGGCCACCTCAGATCCAGTCAGAAAACAAACAGGAATACAACAATGTCTGCAGACTTAGCTGAAGGTGTTGTAGCCGCAGAGAAGACGGATCCAAGGACAGGCTGGCAAAATCCGGAGTGCTAGCTGCAGCAGAACACAGGTCCAGTGGACTGATAGCCACAAGTGAAGAAACCAAAGCAAGAGCCACAACTGAAGTGAGAACTATAATCCACATCCTATCATAGGAGGAGGGGTGATATAAAGAGAGGGAAATCAAACACATGAAGGACAGCTGTGGTGAAAGAAACCAGAAGTAAACAGAGTAGTGAGAACGCCTCCCAGCTCTAGTAGTGACATCATCACAGGGGTGGAGAAACAGAGCTGTGAGAACGTCCCAAAGCTCTGGTAGTGACAGTACCCCCCCCTCTACGGGTGGACTCCGGACACCCAGGACCCACCTTCTCAGGATGAGCCCTATGAAATGCCCTGATGAGGCGAGTGGCTTTAATGTCCGACACCGGAACCCACATCCTCTCTTCAGGACCATAACCCTTCCAATGAACGAGGTACTGAAGAGAACCGCGGACCATGCGAGAGTCCACAATTCTGGAAACCTCAAACTCCAGATTGCCATCGACCAAAATCGGAGGAGGAGGCAAAGAGGAGGGTACCCTGGGCTGGACATATGGTTTTAAGAGAGATCTGTGAAATACATTATGTATCTTCCAAACCCGTGGAAGATCAAGACGGAAGGCAACAGGATTGATGACTGACAAGATTTTATAAGGCCCAATAAACTTGGGACCCAATTTCCAGGAGGGAACCTTCAACTTAATGTTTCTAGTAGACAACCACACCAGATCACCCACATTCAGGTCCAGACCAGGCACACGTCTCTTATCAGCCACACGCTTATACCTCTCACTCATCTTTTTAAGATTACTCTGAATCTTTTGCCAAATGGTATACAAAGACGAGGAAAATCTCTCCTCCTCAGGTAAACCAGAAAGAGCCCCTCCCGAGAATGTACCAAACTGCGGATGGAACCCATATGCACCAAAGAATGGTGACTTATCAGAAGATTCCTGACGACGGTTGTTCAGAGCAAACTCAGCAAGAGGGAGAAATGAACACCAATCCTCCTGGTTCTCTGAAACAAAACAGCGCAAATATGTCTCCAGATTCTGATTGAGGCGCTCAGTCTGACCATTCGACTGCGGATGAAAAGCAGAAGAGAAGGACAGCCGAACCCCCAGGCGAGAACAGAAAGCCTTCCAGAACCTGGACACAAACTGCGTGCCTCTATCGGAAACAATATCAGAGGGAATGCCGTGCAATTTAACAATATGGTCGACAAAAGCTTGCGCCAACGTTTTAGCATTGGGTAAACCAGGGAAAGGTACGAAATGAGCCATCTTGCTAAAACGGTCCACCACCACCAGGATCACCGACTTCCCCGAGGAACGAGGAAGATCCGTGATAAAGTCCATGGACAGGTGTGTCCAAGGACGGGAAGGAATGGGTAACGGAAGAAGGGAACCTGAAGGCCGTGAACGAGGGACCTTAGCGCGAGCGCACGTCTCACAAGCAGCCACAAAACCCTCCACCGACTTACGAAGAGCCGGCCACCAAAATCTCCGAGCAATGAGATCCACCGTGGCTCTACTCCCGGGGTGACCAGCAAGAACCGTATCATGATGCTCCTTAAAGAGTTTGTGACGTAGCTCAGGAGGCACGAACAACTTCCCAGAAGGACAACGGGCAGGTGTCTCAGTCTGGGCAGCCTGGACCTCGGCCTCCAAATCGGAATATAGAGCAGAAACAACTACCCCCTCCGCCAAAATGGGACCCGGGTCCTCGGAGTTTCCTCCTCCCGGAAAATAGCGAGAGAGAGCATCAGCCTTCACATTTTTTATCCCAGGTCGGAATGTAACAACAAAATTGAATCTGGAGAAGAACAGAGACCATCTGGCCTGTCTCGGATTCATACGCCTGGCCGACTCCAAGTATGCCAGATTCTTATGGTCGGTAAAAACGGTGATAGGGTGCCTGGCCCCCTCCAACCAATGGCGCCATTCCTCGAAAGCCAACTTGATGGCCAACAACTCCCTATCTCCCACATCATAGTTTCTCTCTGCCGGGGAGAGTTTTTTAGAGAAAAAGGCACAGGGTCGCCACTTGGCAGGGGAAGGGCCCTGGGACAAAACCGCACCCACACCCACCTCGGAAGCATCCACCTCAACAATAAAAGGTAAGGAAACATCGGGATGCACCAAGACGGGAGCAGACGCAAAATTCTCTTTAATCTTAGAAAAGGCTGCAAGCGCCTCCTCCGACCAAGAGGAAAAATCTGCCCCCTTTTTTGTCATGTCAGTGAGCGGTTTGACAACAGAGGAATAATTCAAAATGAACTTTCTGTAATAGTTCGCAAAACCCAGAAAGCGCATCAATGCCTTCTGATTCTCAGGAAGCTCCCACTCAAGTACAGCACGGACCTTCTCGGGATCCATGCGAAAACCAGAAGCAGAGAGGAGAAAACCCAGAAATTGAATCTCCGATACCATAAAAAGACATTTCTCCAGCTTGGCGTACAATTTATTTTCCCGCAGAATCTGCAGAACCTGAAAAAGATGATCCTGATGGGTCTGAACATCAGGGGAAAAAATCAAAATATCATCAAGATATACCAATACGAATTTCCCCATTAAATGATAGAAAATACTATTAACAAAATGCTGAAAGACGGCCGGAGCATTCATCAGGCCGAAAGGCATAACGAGATTCTCGAAATGCCCGTCAGGGGTATTAAAGGCCGTTTTCCATTCATCCCCCTCTCTGACCCTGACCAGGTTGTACGCGCCTCTCAAATCCAATTTGGAAAACACCTTGGCCCCAACAATTTGATTGAAGAGGTCCGGGATCAGAGGAAGGGGATAGGGATCGCGAATCGTGATACGGTTCAGCTCCCTAAAATCTAGGCAAGGTCTCAGAGAGCCATCTTTCTTTTTAACAAAAAAAAAACCCGCGGCCACAGGTGACTTTGAGGGACGAATATGCCCCTTTTCGAGACTCTCGGAGATGTAAGTTCGCATTGCGATTCTTTCCGGTTGTGAGAGATTGTAGAGGCGTGCTTTTGGCAGCTTGGCGCCGGGAATGAGGTTAATGGGACAGTCAAACTCCCGGTGAGGAGGTAGCTCCTGAACACCGCTCTCGGAAAACACGTCCGAGAAATCAGAGAGAAATGATGGCACCGTTTTAGTAGACACCTCTGCAAAAGTCGCTGTGAGACAATTCTCTCTACAAAAATCACTCCACTCATTTATTTGCCTTCCATGCCAATCAATAGTGGGGTTATGTCTAGTGAGCCAGGGTAACCCCAAAACTAGAGGAGACGGCAATCCGTTAAGGACAAAACAAGATATATCCTCCACATGAGTGTCACCTACAGCTAGCCGGATATTGTGAACAATGCCCTTCAGAGATCTCTGTGAGAGTGGAGCAGAGTCAATAGCAAAAACAGGTATATCTTTATCTAATGTGCAAACCTGAAAACCATGCATGGCTACAAATTGAGTGTCAATAAGATTGACGGCCGCTCCACTATCGACAAAAATCTCACAAGAAATGACTTTGCTCTCTAGCGCCACCCTGGCAGACAGGAGAAAACGGGAACTGCAGGTCAGAGGAAAAGCATCAAATCCTACATCAACTTTGCCCAAAGTAGCAGATGAAGCAGAACTTGATGATCTACCTTTTGAGATTTTTCTCTTATTATCGCTCTTAGTACGGTTCAAGAATCTCCTAGACGGACAAACATTTGCCAAATGACCTATGCCCCCACAACAAAAACAGACCATACTCTGAGGACTAAATCCTCTTTTATCAGGGGCAAGTCGAGCTAGCTGCATGGGCTCCTCCTCAGAGGGGAGCGAGACAGGATGAGGCCCCTGCACACTGAATGAGTCCGCACCACTGCCCCTAGACTGACAATGGCTGGACAGAGAGGTCTCGTTTCTTTCTCTTAGACGCCTGTCAAGGCGTACCGCCAATGACATGGCAGACTCTAAGGACGTTGGTCTCTCATGGAAAGCAAACGCATCTTTTAATCTCTCCGAGAGACCATGACAGAACTGACTCCGGAGTGCAGCATCATTCCAACCCGAATCAGCTGCCCATCTCCGAAATTCAGAACAATAAAGCTCCGCAGACAGTTTGTTCTGGCATAAAACACGTAGGTTAGATTCGGCCAGAGCAACACGATCCGGGTCATCATAAATCTGCCCCAGGGCCACAAAAAATCCCTCCACGGATCGAAGGGAGGGATCCCCTGATGGCAGCGAAAAAGCCCAAGTCTGAGCATTACCCCTGAGCAGGGAGATGACGGTGGATTATAATGTCACGGGTGTATGTGAGCAACGATAGTAATTCACAGTACAGAGCAACTGACTGGACCCAGAACTAGGGAGGATAAAGGGTGACCCCTGTCCGACCCTCAACGCTTTCCCTATTCTGCTACAGCACATGCCCGGATCCAAAAGGCGGAACGAGGCATGCCCACGTGCCTAAGACTAATGACCACTGTAACCCCTACAATAGTGGAAGGGGCACGGCCACCAGTGCCCTACTCAGTATATGGAGGGAACCGTGGCCACCTCAGATCCAGTCAGAAAACAAACAGGAATACAACAATGTCTGCAGACTTAGCTGAAGGTGTTGTAGCCGCAGAGAAGACGGATCCAAGGACAGGCTGGCAAAATCCGGAGTGCTAGCTGCAGCAGAACACAGGTCCAGTGGACTGATAGCCACAAGTGAAGAAACCAAAGCAAGAGCCACAACTGAAGTGAGAACTATAATCCACATCCTATCATAGGAGGAGGGGTGATATAAAGAGAGGGAAATCAAACACATGAAGGACAGCTGTGGTGAAAGAAACCAGAAGTAAACAGAGTAGTGAGAACGTCCCAAAGCTCTGGTAGTGACATACTGTTTTTATCAGCTGCAGCCGAGCCCATGAGCCTGTTCATGAACAGCGCTCTCCCTGCCCCCTGCAGCTGATTGACAGCTATCTCCCTATAGTGTGCATAGGAAGAAAGCTGCTAATAAGCGCCTTCCGCGTTGGTATCGACTGCAGCTGATAAACAGTAGGCATCAAGGTCTTGGTCATTACCCTACGATGTCCTCAGATACAACATGCACCTGGGGACAGATTCCCTTTAATATTAGTATTAGAGATGAGCGAATTTCAGGTTATGTTGTTTACTGATAAAAGGTGAATTGCGTTATGGATTCCGTTACCACGGACCATAACGCAATTCTATGACGGAATGCATAATAATTCCATTATAATAGAAGTCTAAGGGCTGCATAACGGATCCCTCCCGTTTCCATTTTGCAGGGGAGTCCTCTCCATCTGGGCATAACCTGTGAAGGGGGCACAATGTGGGCATAAATACTGTGCGGTGGCATAATATAGGGGACTGGCTGGGATTAGGTGTTTGGTTATGTTTTGGGTGGCGTTGGAGGCATCGCCCTCTTCCTTCTTTTCAAAAGTTGGGATGTATGGTTAATGGATTACTCCTACACACCATGACCGCTGTAAGTAAAGTTACGTGAGGTAAAATCCTCTGTATTGCTCAGTAGCCTCTGCTATACAGAAATGTCCTATGCGAAGACTATAACCCTTCCACCCCTTCCCCCTGCATTCATCTCCAAAGCCTCTGTTCCTTGCTGCTAATTTTGCCATTAAAAAGTTAATGATCTCTTTTCTGGCAGCTGGAGATGTGCCGCCATCTGCTCATCCACAAATCATCTTCCCTTGTCTCCTGCACTCCATCATCTCAGTGCATCAAAAGATTTATGATAGGCTGCTGGACATCAAAGGAGATGAAAGAAGTGCAGTCAGCCTTAGTTTTGTGGGCCCAATCACAAATGTGATTACTACATACCTCCCAACTGTCCCAGATCGGGCGGGACAGTACCGGACTTCAGTGGCTGTTCCACGGTCCCGGTACGGGGGAGCTATATCCTGCTTTCTGGCAGCTGTCTCTAGTACAGTTGCCTGTAGTATGATGAAGCAGAGAGCCGGCACTGGCTCCCTGCTTCATCATTCCTCCTCCCTGCCGGCTCTCCACACCTCTGGTCTGTGTGGGGGGCAGGGCCGGCCGGCAGTCAGCCTCGGGCCCGCCGATGTCCTGCTGCTGCTAGGAACAAGGTATATGGTGTTTATTTATTTTTTTACTTTCTGTAATGGCACATAACTGGACATACTACTGGGGGCACAGCTGGGCATATTACTGGGGGTATATAACAGGGCATATTACTTGGGGCACATAACACGCATATTACTGTGGGAACAGCTGGGCATTTTACTGGGGGCACAGCTGGGCATATTACTGGGGGTATATAACAGGGCATATTACTTGGGGCACATAACACGCATATTACTGTGGGAACAGCTGGGCATATTACTGGGGGCACAGCTGGGCATATTACTGGGGGCACAACTGGGCATATTACTAGGGGCAAAGTTGGGCATATTACTGGAGCACACGCAGCGTCCCACTAAGGACACGTGGGAACTGCAAAATTACTGTAAAACTGTATTACTGTGTTGCATGTCATTCTGCATTACATCACCTGTTGTATCCCTGTTCATAGGCTGGTTAGGTGTGTTTTATACATCCCACCACTAGAGGGGGATAGCACTTAGTCTATATAAATACCTTACTCAGGCCTAGAGTAGGGGGAGCTGTTGTGGTTGCTACTGAAGTGATTCAGTTCAGTTGAGACTCCACATCACAGACTAGTGAGTGAAGTCAGAAGCAGCTATGTGGTAGTGCCAAGGTATGAGGAGCAGGAGAGCGTTTTCCTCCTGTGGTCCTCTTAGTTCCTTTCATCCTACAACCAGAGGATAGAGTTTCGTCCCTGGAAGAAATCCAAGCAGAGAGACATCAGTGATACAGCCACTACCTAAGGGTTAACGGGCACCTTTGCACATGGTGGAGGACAATCTAGCTACAGGCATCCTCACCATAAAGTATAGAAGACAGATTAGCTACCTGTTCAAGGGCTTGGAAGATACAGAAATTATAGGACTAAGCATACCTGAAAAGAGTACTACTGAACCACAGCCTGAGTCAGAACCTAGCCAAACCTATTAACAGTGGATCAACAGAATTCCTCTAAATATCAAGAGACTGTATTCTGTCTGGATGTTTATGCTGCAACTTAAACCAGCTACAGTAAAAGTTGTGAGTTGTATCCTACCTGTAACGGTCACGTCCACACACATACAGGGGGAAGGATAGTGACCACTGCGCTCCACCCTCACCCCTGGCCCTGCCTACTTGCCGCACAAGTCCTGATGACAGGGGACAACTGGACGACAGTCCTTAACTTAGGATACGTGCAGGGAAGACAGACAAGACAAAATACGGAACATGAACGGACCGGGTCAGAACCAAGAGAGCTACGCAGTACAAAGGGTTAAGCAAAGAATGGTCAGGAGAAGCCGGGGTCAAATACCAGGAGAGTAGAGAAGTACAAGAGGAGTCCTAAGAGAGTAGTCAGGTGGGAGCCAAGGTCACAATACCAGGACGGATGCGCAGTACAGGAGGAGCAGGCAAAAGGATCGTCAGGGAACGGAATCAGGTGAGTATTCAGTAGTCCAACAAATAGCCAGGAACCTAGAAATTAACAGGCAACCTGTGGCTAGCAGGCTGCCTGTATTTATAGTGGGGAGTGAGGGTCATGTGACGTGGCCAGCGTCACATGACAGACAGACCAACCAGTTGAGCACCGAGTGATCAGCTCGGCGCTCAAGGCAGACTTAGGATCAGGGAGCCACCCAGCAGTAAAGCCGCCCTGGGAATGAGGTCAAACACAGATCCTCATTCCCAAAGCTAAGCAACAGTTCTGCGGGCAATGGGGGACCGAGTGCACCTTCGGAACCCCGTTACACTACCACTGTCTACTTCATTCTTCAATACTACTACTACAACTGGTTGTACCACCATAAACGGTACTGGC
This sequence comes from Bufo bufo, assembly GCF_905171765.1. Lineage (NCBI taxonomy): Eukaryota > Metazoa > Chordata > Amphibia > Anura > Bufonidae > Bufo > Bufo bufo. The sequence goes on from NC_053389.1 coordinate 313,936,967, forward strand.
GTCACGAAAAATACCACCAAGGGACCCAGCCGCCACAAGCACCCTAAACACCGCCGTCATCAAGGGCACCTCAACCTCCATCTAGGCTGGTGCTCCCCTATCACAGAGTGTGCCCCGGAGGATTTCGTGCTGTCTTCCTCATCACTGTGCTGCCAGCCCAGGGAGGCTTTCTGCTAACCGTGAGTAAACCGATGAACTGTGTTATTACTTTCCCTCATTGGCCCACCGCGCACCTCACGTGTCGCCCCTGCGGTTCTGGCACGCCACATTAAAATATTGGCGTCACGAACAGGATATTAATCCCTGCGCCTTATTTGAAAGACTGTCGTATGAGAATAAGCCCCTTTGCTTCATTGAGAGACTTTTACATATTGCACGCTGTGTTGGGCATCAGAACTGTTTAAAGTATTTGGAAGTTGCATGGAAGTGTTATACCAGTCTTTAGCATGAAAATCGCAGTGTCAAAAGTGAGAAAATCAGATATTTGCGTGTTACTAAAACTGCTTGCTGTCATTGAATGGACTGTTTCTATGCACTTAAGATGGCCGCCGGAGGCCTTCTTGTTTGAAAAAATACTGCGCCATCACTGTGGATAAGTTAGCGACACCCCCTGAAGAGCGGGAAAACCTAGTGCCGCCCATTTATGCTAAATTGTCTGGCCAGCCCGTCCTACCTGTTGCTGTATCAATTCTGCGAGGCCGATCCTATATGTGCAGTAAGCCGGATTGGGGTTATGCACACTGACGCTATAATATGCAATGACTGGGTCAGGTGTAAATGATAGTGAAGAGTTTTTGTTCGTGACGCCAATTGCAGCGTGCGCAGGGTACAATCTCAGGGCCCTTTAAGGTGTTGCAACTCACGTACCAGGTGAGGAATGTCAGAGTGGTGTAATGTCTCTGTGTAGTAGTAGGTATAGTGTCAACGGTGTCTCCTACCTTGGTACGGCTGGACTCCTGGATCCTGGCTCACTTGCAATAAATGAGTGTTGCTAGTAGGAGTAATTGAGGAACTTGGTAGCAATGAATGAGATCCAGACTTGAAATATAATTCAACTTGTCTTTACTGGAGGCAGCATTAATCCACATAAGATACAGCAATAGTCTTGGGTCCCAGCAGGTATTGGCAATGTATGGCAGGGATCACTATCTCTTCTGCTTCTATCATGTGCCTGGAGAATATGGCAGGAATCTGTCTTCTGCTCTGTCTATCTTCTGCTGTGTTGGGGACTGACTAGCTGAGGAGGAATTTGGCTTCTCCTGGTCTCTGGATGGTACTCACAGTTATGCTCAGAGGGAATGGTTCGTCCTGGAGTTCTGGAGGTGGCTGCTTGCTTGTCACCAGTTGAGGCTGAAGGGCTCAGACTGGGAATGAAGATCTTTGGTCTCAACCGAGACAAGATCGTGGTTTGGGATCCCTATTTCTGGGAGCTCCTACTTGCACAGCCTTCCCCTTGCAGGGAGAGCTGGAACACCGGATCTAACTGGTTTTTCCCTCCCTTGCTGCAGGGTGTGGGAAAACTCCACTTCCCTTAAGCAGGGGGGCAGAACAGAACTGGAATGTTCCATTCTGAATGGCCATAACATAACTATTCCTACCAACGATGGCGCCACCTGCTGGTAGACTTGAAACATTACAAAGAAAATATCACATTTACAATGGTTTCATCTGCACAGTGGTGAAATCACATCAAATGACCGTGTTGATGCCCTTAGCAGATTGTAGCGGCGTAAAAGCGTTTAGTAACCCCACTCTGGGATGTTACATTCCCCCTTACTTTGAATCAAGCAGTCCTCAGCTTGCGCTTAGGAGGGAGAGAAAGAACCAGCTCTGGGGTACCCAATAAAGTACAAAATGCTGCGTGAATTACACATATGACATACAAAGACAAACATGTAACGGCTATCCCCAGGTTCCTGCCCGCTAGAGTAAGGTGTCCAACCTACAGTTTCCTTCTCTTGGTATAACCAGTGAACCTAATACTGCACTAAGCAAACATTACTGACTGACCTTGAAGTGTTCTGGCCACGAACACCAAAGAAAGCATGGGGGTGTCTTTACTCCGTAATCCCACCATGGTGTAATGAAATACTGGCAAATGGAAGGGTGGCTTTATCCTGTATTCCCTTTCCTGCACCAAAGCCTGAGAAATTTGGCTTAAAGCACGATCACTATGGTGACTAAGGGGTAGCTAAATTATGGCTCTAAGGTTTGAGGGCCCGTACCTTAGGCAAAGGCTCAGAAGGGGAGGCATTTAGCGCCTCCATGCCCTTCTGGCAATTTCACAGGAGGAGGACCAAGTGATCCTATGGAACTCTTGGAAGACACACCAGGAAGGGGGTTTAGAAGCCCCATTACCATTCCTGGTACATATAACAAGCGAGAAGGAGGGGTACCTTATTCCCCTAGCCATTCTCAAAGCAGCGGGGTTACCCATGCTGGACCTGCCTGGAACTTACCACTTGGTCCTACCTGTGCACTAAGAGTAGGCCATTAGTTTTAAGCGTCCGTATAAAGGCAGTCCGTGTAAAGAGAACAGAGCTGTAAGGCAAGACACACAAAAGTAAGGTGCTACTGCTTTGGCTAAAGGCAAAAGTTAGTGCAGTTTCACAATAAATGCATAAATTCACATTGCGGCATCTGTAAAAGAGTCCATACATTGGGCACGAGTACTTGAACGTTGCACAACCTGTAAAAATGTAAACAAAATTAATGTAAGATTAGAACAGTATAAGTCACAAAGAGCTCAGGTACACGTTTGAGTCCTTTCTTTGGGTGCAAGCTTGTAACGTAGCATAACTTGTATCAAGTAGGAAAAAAATTAAATAAAATCTAAATTAATTTGTAATCCAACATGAAGTAAGGTTTGGGTGATAGATGGAGTCCATTAAGTCCAGGCACAAAAAGGTGAGATGAAAAGGGCCAAAATGTCAACAATAAACAGTAGGCAATGTTTCTTACCAGTCAAAATGTGTCCATGGCTTGGCTCCTATTGTCTCTGTAACTAAAGGTCCATCCCAAAGAATTCCCGATAACGGGCAGGTGGTTTACCTTTATTGATCCGTTGGGATCTCCGCAAGGACAGTCCTTCTGCTTCTCCAGTGGTAGAAGTACAGTCTTGCACTTGTGCAGGAGGATCAGCTGTCTGACTTGGAGTAATCTCAGCAACTGGCATCAGCACTCGAATTTGAGGCTGGAGTAACCACTGAAGGGGGTCAAGCATGGAAGGCAACTCTGTTTGAGTCTTACTTTCTGAAGACAATGGCAGCTCAGGTAATGTATCCTCTTCTTCTTGCTGTTCTTGAACAGGTTCCTGTAGGCATTTCTTGAGTCTGTTACGATGGACTCGCTGAGTACCTTTATCCTCTCTCTGGATTTTGTTGACCTCTGATGAGGGAATGGCCACTATTGTATATGGCTCACGCTCCCAGCGACTATCCAGTTTGCTTAGAGGGTGATTGTTTTTTAGCCAGACCTGGTCTCCAGGCTGTAAGGGCTCAGCATGTGCATGCATATCAAAGTCCTGTTTTTGTTTTTGTTGAGCCTTCTCTATTTTAGAGTCCACTATTTCTTTAACGTCCTCCAGAAGCGTCTGATGCTCTTTGACCCACTCAGATTGGGGATTGAGTGGTTCAGCGTCCGGCACAGGGACGTCAAGGGCAAGATCTGCGGGTATACGGCCATGTCTTCCGAACATGAGGTAGTATGGAGTGTACCCAGTGGAGCAATGGGTTGTATTGTTGTACAGGTACACTAATTCAGGGAGGAGTAATGGCCAATCAGCCCTCTGGTGAGGCGGCACAGCCTTGAGCATGTTGATCAGCGTCTGATTCATTTTTTCGCACCGTCCGTTTCCCTGAGGGTGGTATGCGGTAGTTCTCAGTTTTTTGCAGTTGTACAAGGCACAAAGTTCATAGAATAACTGAGACTCGAATGCAGATCCCTGATCAGTGAGTATTTTGTCAGGACACCCATACGGCAGAATGAAGCTCTTCCACATGGCAGCAGCTGTAGTTTTTGCAGTAAAGTCCTTTACAGGTACAGCCACAATGAACTTAGTATAATGGTCTATGATTGTCATGGCATAGACATACCCGGAGCTGATGGGTTCCAGTTTCACATGGTCGATGGCCACGATTTCAAGAAGACCTTTACTCACTATTGGATGAAGGGGAGCTCGCTGATCATGTCTTTCCCCTTTCGCCACTGCATAGGTGGGACACTGTCGACACCAGGTTTCAATGTCACTTCTCATGCCAATCCAGTAGAAACGTCGTCTGATGGTGGCTTCCATTTTTTGGATTCCAAAGTGACCAGACCGGTTATGGTACATGTCCATCACCATCTTGGCATCTCTTCAAGGCACCATCTGGTGGAGGCGCTCACAGGTGACTGGATCAAGTATTCTACTGAGGAGTAGTTTCCGTTGTCGCCAGAGGTGAACTAGCTCTGAGTCAGTTCTCTGCCGTCGGATTCTCTCCGGTATGCGCCCGCTGTAAAAATAATCCAACAGTTCTCCAATGGCTCTGCTCTCTGATTGTAGTTTAATCCAGAGCTCTTTCTTAACTGGAGGTGAGGGGTCACAGGTCTGTGAAAAACAAGTGACTTTAGAGGTCGGGCGCCTAGTGTGTAGGGCCTCCTGTTGGGGAAATCGGGAGTAGAATATTGGCATTTCCACATCTTCCCACTGATCATCGATAGAAATTGGTTCTTTCTGGACAGGTAGCCTAGACAAAGCGTCGGCATTGTCATTAGATTTCCCAGTACGGTACTTAATGGTAAAGTTGAAGTTGGCCAGTCTAGAGGCCCATCTTTGTTCTAGAGCTCCCAGACGTGCAGTGTTCAAGTGAGCTAGTGGATTATTGTCGGTGTAGACCGTGAAAGGTGTAGCAGCTAGGTAGTCCTTGAATTTCTCAGTGACAGCCCAGACCAAGGCTAGGAACTCCAGTTTGAACGAACTGTAGTTATGGTCATTCCGCTCTGGCTCTCGTAAAGATCTGCTTGCATAGGCGATGACTCTTTCAGTTCCAGCTTGTGTCTGAGATAGTACAGCTCACAAACCTTTCTTACTTGCATCAGTATGGAAGTATAGAGGCAAAATGGTAGGCTGTAGTCAGGATAACCCAGGACTGGAGGTTCTGTAAGTTTTTCTTTCAACAGTTGGAAAGCAGCTTCTCTCTCTTCATTCCACTCCACTGATATCTTGGAATTCTGACATCCTTTAGGGTGACCTTTCACAAGCTCCTGGATAGGTTCCGCAATCTGAGCAAAGTGCGGGATAAATCTCCGATAGTAACTTGCAAATCCGAGGAAGCTCTTGACCTCTTTGACTGTTTCGGGAGCCGGCCAGCTTTGTACTGCTGCTATTTTGTCAGGGTCCGGTCTCACGCCTTCTGCACTCACAACATGTCCCAGATATTTCACTTGGGGCTTTAGTAAATGACACTTTGAAGGTTTCACTTTCAGTCTATGTTGAGTCAAAGTCTGGAACACTTCCGCCAGGTGCTGTAAATGTTCCTCGTAGGTCTTAGAGTAGATGATCACATCATCCAGGTACAACAACACAGTCTCAAAGTTTTTGTGTCCAAGACATCTTTCCATGAGTCTCTGAAATGTCCCAGGGCCATTGCATAGCCCGAATGGCATGTTGTTGAACTCAAACAGACCCATTGGGGTGGCAAAAGTTGTTTTTTCTTTATCTTCTGGTGCCATGGGAACTTGCCAATAGCCACTGGTTAGATCCAGAGTTGAAAAGTAGGCAGCGGATCCCAGAGCTGCCAGGGATTCTTCAATTCGTGGCAGGGGGTACGCATCCTTGTGCGTAATGTTGTTGATCTTACGGTAGTCCACACAAAAACGGTTCCATCCTTCTTCTTTACCAGGACTAAGGGGGCAGCACAGGGGCTGTGACTATCCTGGATGACATTAGCTGTCTTCATATCCTGAACCATTTTCTTCACTTGCTGGTACATGGCAGGAGGGATTGGTCGGTATCTCTCTTTGATTGGAGGATGAGTGCCGGTTGGAATGGTGTGCTGTATTAAGCAAGTCTGTCCATAGTCCAGAGGATGTTTGCTGAAGACTTGATGGTGTTGTTTGACTAAGTCCAGCACACCGTTGAGTTGCTCGGCAGAGCTTGTGGTATCCTCGATGTGTAATTCGGCCCACCAGGGCTGTTCTGGCGGGTCTTTGGCTTCCACCACTGTTTGGAGTGATTGTTGAGCTGCAGCAGTGGGATAATCCAGGATATCCTGCGGACGGATGTGGTATAGGCAGGCCACTGGATAGTGCTTTTTTAATTTCACAGCTTCATCACCCAGATTGACTAAGCGTATGGGTACCTTTCCTTGGGACACGGTGACCACGTTCCTGGCGGCTAGGACAAGGGGATGATCCTGAAGATGTATTGGCTCCACAAGGGCCTGATAATCTTGACTTTGGATACCGATGCAAGCCTTCCACCATATCACAGTCTCTTCTCCAGGCTGGAGTTTGATAGGGTAAGCATCCTTGATGCGGACACGGCAGATTTCACCCCGTCGATTGCTAAACTTTTGTTGAGTGGATAGCACTCGAATGGTCTGGTGTATAACCCATTGAGTTTCATGGGGCGTAGTCAGCAGGGTTTTCTTTAAGGCTTTCAGCACTTCAGGGTAGCAGTTGCCGAGTACATTCATTCCCAGGACCACAGGGCAATTGTCATCATCTGGGACCTGAATCATGACTACTCCTTGGCATAAGAGTTCAGTATCTTCAATCCGTAAGGTAGGTTCCCAATAACCTAGTATAGGCACTGGTTTGCCATTATGATCTGGAGCCAAGATTCAGGAGGTTGTATCAGTTGGGCTCTGTTTCGGCATGTGTCAAATGCTGCTTGGCGGATGGTAGTCACATGAGATCCGGTATCAGTCAAAGCAGAAAACTTCACTCTGTTGATGTCAACTTCCACCATGGGGCGGGCACCCACATACCTTGGCATAAAGGCTGGATCTTTGGGACCTAGTATTCTTCCTCCCGAGGGGCGGTCCTCGACCTCAGGGGATACCCGTTTAACTGACGGCAGTCCTTTGCAATGTGTCCATACCTCTGACAATGCAGGCATCGCTGTTCCCTGATGTTTTGATAACCGGGGTCTGGCAATCTACTGACTGGCTGATGCCGATATTCTTGTGGACCGGGCGTAGAGCGGTCTCTGTTTACAAAAGTTCCTTTCCTCACCTTGGGTTGCTGTTCTAGTCGCTCTAGCTGTTTCCTCATCCTCCCCATATTCTCAGCTAAGAGGGAGACTTGAGCGGTCAGAGCTGCTACAGTATCTGGAATGGGTGCCTGAGCTCCATGCTCAGCTATTTGGCTGTGAGTAGCAGGCTGTAGTGCGGGCCCTGCCTTCTTGTTTTCAGGAGGTTCAGCTTGGTGACTTTTCCCTAGAATGCCAATAGCAAGTTCCTTAAAGTCAAAGAAAGGAGTATCTGGGTGCTGAGCTGAAAGCATCTTCAGCTGACGTTTGAGGGATTCATCGAGGACACCTTCAATAAACTGTTCCCTGAAGGTTTGATCTTGTCCCTCAGTTTCACGGGGATCAATCTGAATAACAGCTCGCAGTGCTTCCTGCAGGGACAGGGCAAAGTCTCTCAAGGTCTCCTTTGACTGCTGCCGCTTTCCAAAGAAGCGCATTTTAAGTTCAGAGGCGGTCCTAGTCTCAAAGGTGGTACTGAGTTGGTCTAGGATCTGCTCAGCGGTTTTCCGCTCTACCTGGGGCCAGGACTTGACCTCCCGGAGCGCAGCTCCCTGTAACTCGCCAATCAGGATTTCCACTTTCCACTTTATCACGGAATTCCCTGAGTGAATGGGGTTCTTCTGAGTAACTTGGGAGCCAGGGTGCCCCAAAATAGTATGGCATACTGAGAGGCATAATGCAGGTGGCTGCCGCTGGTGAATCGCTGCGGTCAAAGTGGGTGCTATCTTCGTTGTCAGACATGACAGATTAGAGGGGTTAGTACTGGCTACAATGTAATTTTAGATGCAGGTTGCTATGGGTGACTGCAGCAGAATTGGTGTGTGGCTCCTTTAAGAGTCGCTGCAACTGCTCAATTTCTGGAACTATGGTGCCCTGGCAGACAGGTAACAACTATTAACAGTCTTTAGCAAGGTTATTTGCACAATTGTACTCACTCAGGTTTAATAGCAGACGATTCTCCACCATTCAATGAAGACAATGCTGTATTTCCCTTTTTTAAATGGCCGCCGCTTTACTTCCTGCTTCCTGTATGGGCAGCAATCTCTTTGTCCTCCTGGGAACTTGTATCCAACACTTTTGTTCCTGCTGCTGTAGGAATGCTTTCTCTGTGGAGGCAGGCTGTTTGGTTCCCTCCCCTCTGCTAGGTGGAGATATCTGGGATAGTTGCTTAAACCCTGCGCTGCCACTGTGCTGCAACTGATGCAAGTCCACACTCCTCAGCAATAAGTACAAGCAGTAAGGCACAAAGGTAAATCCTGGTGAGGCACACTATTGGATCCGGGTCTTTTGGCACACAGCTCGATTCTGTTCCAGTGACGCCAAAATATGCAGTAAGCCGGATTGGGGTTATGCACACTGACGCTATAATATGCAATGACTGGGTCAGGTGTAAATGATAGTGAAGAGTTTTTGTTCGTGACGCCAATTGCAGTGTGCGCAGGGTACAATTTCAGGGCCCTTTAAGGTGTTGCAACTCACGTACCAGTTGAGGAATGTCAGAGTGGTATAATGTCTCTGTGGAGTAGTAGGTATAGTGTCAACGGTGTCTCCTACCTTAGTACGACTGGACTCCTGGATCCTGGCTCACTTGCAATAAATGAGTGTTGCTAGTAGGAGTAATTGAGGAACTTGGTAGCAATGAATGAGATCCAGACTTGAAATATAATTCAACTTGTCTTTACTGGAGGCAGCATTAATCCACATGAGATACAGCAATAGTCTTGGGTCCCAGCAGGTATTGGCAATATGTGGCAGGGATCAATATCTCTTCTGCTTCTATCATGTGCCTGGAGAATATGGCAGGAATCTGTCTTCTGCTCTGTCTATCTTCTGCTGTGTTGGGGACTGACTAACTGAGGAGGAGTTTGGCTTCTCCTGGTCTCTGGATGGTACTCACAGTTATGCTCACAGGGAATGGTTTGTCCTGGAGTCCTGGAGATGGCTGCTTGCTTGTCACCAGTTGAGGCTGAAGGGCTCAGACTGGGAATGAAGATCTTTGGTCTCAACCGAGACAAGATCCTGGTTTGGGATGCTTATTTCTGGGAGCTCCTACTTGCACAGCCTTCCCCTTGCAGGGAGAGCTGGAACACCGGATCTAACTGGTTTTTTCCTCCCTTGCTGCAGGGTGTGGGAAAACTCCACTTCCCTTAAGCAGGGGGGCAGAACAGAACTGGAATGTTCCATTCTGAATGGCCATAACATAACTATTCCTACCAAGATGCCGCCACCTGCTGGTAGACCTGAAACATTACAAAGAAAATATCACAATTACAATGGTTTCATCTGCACAGTGGTGAATGACATGAGGGAAATCACATCAAATGACCGTGTTGATGCCCTTAGCAGATTGTAGCGGGGTAAAAGCGTTTAGTAACCCCACTCTGGGATATTACATATGCAAACGCAGCGCCGCCTCCTCTCTTTGCAGCCACATCAAAGCGAGACGCCGCGCACGGGAGGAGAGTGTGACGTGCACATACCCAAAAGTCGCGAGACTTCGCATGTGAAATAAAGAAGTGAAAATAATCATATCACCAACTGTCCTTTCCTGAATATAAAAATTCTTCCATTAAACCAAATAGGTGGAACCCTACGTGGAATATCGATGTGCCCATCTGTTAGATGTTTTGACAAACATGCCGCCTCTCATGAATGTCCTAATACGCAAAAGACTGTTGAACCATCACTCGCATTAACTCAATTATCGTGTGTCACCCAGCCACCAAACCCAATTGGAGTACTGACCATTGTTGCTCCGGACACCCGACTCTCAGAGACTGCCCCTTGTACGGTAAATAATGGTTACGCCCCCCCTATCATTCATACAGACCTAGGAGGCGGGCCCAGCATTCGGGAAGAACGTGACGTGCGTGCGCACGTTAAAGAGAGAGACGCTGATTGCTTCCTAGAGAGGAAAGTGTGCAGCTGAAGCAGCATGGCTGAGAAGCAAGTGAGCTCTGTGATGGAGACAGGACCCGAACGAAACCTTGTCGCCGCACCGACGTGGACCCCTGCGCTCATTACTCCCGAGCTGCAGGTCCGTGTCCAGGACCTATGGGATCGCCACTGGAAGGACTGCAGTGTGTGTCGCCCTGCTGAATCGGCTGATTACAGCACAGGTCAGCATGTCGCAGCGATACTTCGAAATCGGGCTCAGATATGTTCCGAAAGGTCCGGTCCGGCTACAGATTCCTCCACCTTAGAGTGGCTTACCACTGCACAGACCGAACTTTGGGCCAAGTTGTCAGCGGAAATCAAGTCAACTCAACTCCCGCGCACACACGCCTATAAGAGGTACAATGAGGGCCTGACCCGCAAGTTGCTGGAGGAACCCGTAAAGGACTTCCCGGTTCCTGTACGGAGATTGGGCCGAGTTCTTAGCTTCTGTAAGCAGCGAGGATTCGGGTTTATCAGAGACATGGCAAAAGATAGAGACTATTATGTCAATCGCTGGTCTGTAAAGAGAAAGGAACTCCCTAGTTGGCTTCATAGCCTGTATGTCAATGAAACAGTGGAGTTCACACCTGCGGAAGGCACACATGGACCATACGCCACTGCGGCACATCGAAGAGGACAGCCCACGGAGACCCAGGAGCTTGCTAGAGACTCCGAGTCCGAGGAGGACCTTGAACAGGAGCCTTCTACCGCCCCCGTGCGGCCTGCTGCAAAATATGTGCCGCCTAGCACCCAAAATCAGTATGCTACTAGATTCGCGGGCACCAACATTCTCTGGCAACCTGTCATTGTCACTAAAGACCCTGCAAGTGATCCCAAACCCCAGAGGGAACGTGTCAGGAGAAAGAGGACAGAGCCAAAAGGCCTAAGCGCATCTGCTGAGGACTGTGCAGTTTTGTTCCAGCAGCTGGCTGTACAGCAGCACCAGGAGTTCGACATTCCAACCTACAGAGGTGAACCAACAAGTCCACGACTAATGAGAAATCCTTCAGTGGAATCAAAGCCTGTAGCCAGGATTAACCCCGCAGTTGGGCTGGATTACAGTACTATTAAGGAGGGATCTCCTATTTCTGAAGAGCTGAGAAAGAAGTTGAATTTACCATCCACTCCTAAACAGCAGATAATGGAGGGAAAACAAGAAGGATCTTCCCCTGATTCATGGGATTCTGGGTGTCCAATGCCTACAGATGTGTACTCCAGTCCAGATCCCTACAATTAAGTAGGCCGTATGCCAAACACTTATATGGAGCTGGAGCTGCCGTTGTTTTGAGAGGACTTCTCTTCCTGTTTTTGTTTTTGAGCCCCTCTCTGTGTTTTATTAGCAAAGACTCCTTCATGGACTCCAATTGAATCCAGAAAAAAAAAAAATATTGCACTTTATTTGCGTGTTTTGTGCTATTTAACCCCTTTTTACCCCATTTTCAGGTTATCAAGGGACTGTGTTGATGAAACGTTTAAAGTACACTACCCAGAAAGACTTTTCTGTGTTCATCCTTTTTACAAAAATTTTGCACTTTAAAAAGTTTTTATACATGTTTTATAACCCAATTTAGGTATGGACTTTGTCTTTAGAACCGTATCATGGACTTTACTGCCCTTATGTGAGATCATTAATTACCATTTTTGGCCGTAAAGCATCAACCAAGGAAAAAATGTGTATGTGATATATTATATATTTGCCTAGAATGTATTTTTGTGCATAACCCTTTATTTGGGAGTTCTTTTTAGATCCTTTAGGGACATATAGTTTATTCTTTTTAGGGACAGGTTCCGGACGGGGTCGTCCTTGTAAGGACGAGTGCCCTGTGGTGAGGCTGCTACCTATATCTAGTATTAGGGACACTCATCTCAGCCAGCCATAGGGCCTTAACAGGGACCCTGCACACATGTGCATCACTGCCTGACATTTTTTCAATTTTTATATTGATTTGAAGAAACCTCAATCGTAGGCCTGACGGTGGTGAATGATCCGTATCCTGTTCCGCGGTACCGGTAGGACAAATGGTTACTGGTGCCGCCGTGCACTATTTCAGTGTATTTTTTTGTCATTTTCATTTGGGATAGACACCTAGGTTACCCCTAGGGTCCATTTACCATTTCTATCCCAAGGTTTGTCTTTTGCACACTTAATTTAGGAAAATATTTTATCCGCATTATTAATAAATGTTATATTTTAGATTACCCACTTTCTGATTAATGCCTTTACTCTTGGTAATCTGGAGCGCCAATCTCACATTGGTGTGACCTCCTATATCAGTACACTTAGTTGACATAACCCTTTATTTACAGGAGGTTATCGAAGAGTCATGGTAATACATTGCAATGTCTATATCCATATGTGCATATTCGGTGGTGTGTATTTGGTGTATTACAGGAATCGGCTTAGAGATCCACAGCTTCAGATATTACCACGTCGAGGCCGACTTATCTTTTACCATGGGGGTATGCAGCGTCCCACTCGGGACACGTGGGAACTGCAAAATTACTGTAAAACTGTATTACTGTGTTGCATGTCATTCTGCATTACATCACCTGTTGTATCCCTGTTCATAGGCTGGTTAGGTGTGTTTTATACATCCCACCACTAGAGGGGAATAGCACTTAGTCTATATAAATACCTTACTCAGGCCTAGAGTAGGGGGAGCTGTTGTGGTTGCTACTGAAGTGATTCAGTTCAGTTGAGACTCCACATCACAGACTAGTGAGTGAAGTCAGAAGCAGCTATGTGGTAGTGCCAAGGTATGAGGAGCAGGAGAGCGTTTTCCTCCTGTGGTCCTCTTAGTTCCTTTCATCCTACAACCAGAGGATAGAGTTTCGTCCCTGGAAGAAATCCAAGCAGAGAGACATCGATGATAACAGCCACTACCTAAGGCTTAACGGGCACCTTTGCACATGGTGGAGGACAATCTAGCTATAGGCAGCCTCACCATAAAGTATAGAAGACAGATTAGCTACCTGTTCAAGGGCTTGGAAGATACAGAAATTATAGGACTAAGCATACCTGAAAAGAGTACTACTGAACCACAGCCTGAGTCAGAACCTAGCCAAACCTATTAACAGTGGATCAACAGAATTCCTCTAAATATCAAGAGACTGTATTCTGTCTGGATGTTTATGCTGCAACTTAAACCAGCTACAGTAAAAGTTGTGAGTTGTATCCTACCACTGTCTACTTCATTCTTCAATACTACTACTATAACTGGTTGTACCACCATAAACGGTACTGGCGTCACGACAAATACCACCAAGGGACCCAGCCGCTACAAGCACCTTAAACACCGCCGTCATCAAGGGCACCTCAACCTCCATCTAGGCTGGTGCTCCCCTATCACAGAGTGTGCCCCGGAGGATTTCGTGCTGTCTTCCTCATCACTGTGCTGCCAGCCCAGGGAGGCTTCCTGCTAACCGTGAGTAAACCGATGAACTGTGTTATTACTTCCCCTCATCAACCCACCGTGCACCTCACGTGTCGCCCCTGCGGTTCTGGCACGCCACACACATAACAGGGCATATTACTGGGGGCACATGTGGGCATATTAATGGTGGCACATAACACAAATATTACTGTGGGAACAGCTGGGCATAATTCCATGAGGGGGCACAATGTGGGCATAAATATCAATGTCATATGAGGGTTTGTTTTTTGAAACATGAGCTATACTTTTTAAATAGAACCATTTTGGGGTACATATAAATTACTGATTAAACCCTTAAGGACCCATGACATACATGTACGTCATCTCTGGCCGTGACTTAACCACCTCCCGACCGCCTAACGCACGGATGCGTCCGGAAGGTGGTTGATTGATTCCTCCTGGACGTATCCGTGCGTCATCTCGCGAGACGCGAGATTTCGGTCAGAGCCGGCCCGCGCATGCGCATCGCGGGCCGGCAAAAGTTAAAGAACAAGTTCGTCACCAGCCTGCCAGCAACGATCATTGGCTGGCAGGCTGGCGATTTTCAAAAAATCCAATCACAAGCCATATAACAGATCATATTAGTAAATATGATCTGTTATATGGCTTCTCTGCTCCTCTGCTGGTCCTTTTCGTCGGTTGGATCCAGCAGAGGAGCAGACTGAACTGTGAGTAGCACCAACACTACACTGTAGCCCCAGATCACCCCCCTGCACCCCAATTAACCCTTTGATCACCCCTTTGATCGCCCCTGTAAATCACTAGTGAAAGGAAAAAAAGTGATCAGTGTAAACTGTCACTTTTTTTTTTTCACTGGTATTGACTGTTAGGTTTTAGGGATAGTTTAGGCCCCTTGGTTAGGTAGTTTAGCGTGAGTTAGCGCCCAGCCCACCGCACCGCAGTCACTTATTCGCTGTTTAGCGTATCGCTAATCAGCATTTGTACTTTTATAGTATCTGTAAGTGATCAAAACTGATCACGGTCAGATCTATAATTGTATTAGTGTCACCTTAGCTCGCCCTCCACCCAAAACGCAGTGTTTGCCCGATCAGGCCTGATCGGTCGCCCACACGTGCGTTCACCCACGCCCGCCCCGCCGCAGTGACAAAAAAAATATATTTTTTGATCACTGCACATTCACTTTACACGCGCTGCGGCGATAACCGATATCAACCGCAGCGGCCTCCGGTACTTCGCTAGCCTCCCCTTTGTAAGACAGGCTTGCTTTTTTTCTTGGGTAGTCTCAGGGAATACCCCTAAATTTAGTAGTCCAAAATGTCAAACAGGGGGTATTCTTCTGAAGAGGCCTACAGGATTCTGACCCAGTCGGATGAGGAGTGGGAACCCTCATCTGACGAATCTAGCGGGTCAGAATATGAACCTGTAGAAAGCAGTGGCTCTCTGACCCAAAGTTCGGACGAGGAGGCTGAGGTCCCTGATAGCACCAGGCGTACCCGGCCCCGTGTCGCTAGACCACAGGTTACGCAGGATCCGCTTCAAGAGCAGCAGAGTGGGGCTGTCGCTGCCGGATCACGTGGTGAGGCATACACCAGCAGCGCATCCCTTCCTGGACCTAGTACCAGCACTGCCGTACAACATGGTGAAGTAGCGAGCACCAGAAGGGCAGTTGAAGCTGGTACGGTGGCACGTGCAGTAGTTACCCCGTCGCAGCCACCGCACAGACAGGCCCGTAGAGCCCCTAGAATCCCTGAGGTGCTGGCAAACCCTGATTGGCAGTCACCAACTTCAGCCGCACCATTAGTTCCCCCTTTCACCGCCCAGTCTGGAGTTCGGGTTGAGACGGCTCAGATCGGTTCGGCCCTGGGATTTTTTGAGCTGTTCTTGACTGCGGAGCTCTTAGACTTAGTTGTGGCAGAAACAAACCGGTATGCCACACAATTTATAACCGCAAACCCGGGAAGCTTTTATGCCCAGCCTTTCCGGTGGAAACCAGTCTAAGTTTCCGAAATTAAAATTTTTCTGGGCCTTCTCCTCAACATGGGTCTAACTAAAAAGCATGAATTGCGGTCATATTGGTCCACGAACCCAATTCATCACATGCCCATGTTCTCTGCTGCTATGTCCAGGACACGATTTGAGACCATCCTGCGTTTTCTGCATTTTAGCGACAACACCACCTCCCGTCCCAGAGGCCACCCAGCTTTTGACCGGCTCCACAAAATTCGGCCCCTCATAGACCATTTCAACCAGAAATTTGCAGATTTGTATACCCCCGAGCAAAACATCTGCATAGACGAGTCCCTAATACATTTTACCGGGCGCCTTGGCTTCAAACAATACATCCCAAGCAAGCGTGCCTGGTATGGGGTCAAATTGTATAAGCTCTGTGAAAGGGCCACAGGCTATACCCACAAATTTCGTGTCTATGAGGGAAAAGATCAGACCCTGGAGCCGGTCGGTTGCACTGACTACCTGGGGAGCAGTGGGAAGACAGTCTGGGACTTGGTGTCACCCTTATTCGGCAAGGGGTACCATCTTTATGTGGACAATTTCTACACAAGTGTGGCCCTCTTTAGGCATTTGTTTCTAGAACGGATTTGCGCCTGTGGCACCGTGCGACCTAGTCGCCGGGGCTTCCCCCAACGGCTCGTTACCACCCGTCTTGCAAGGGGGGAGAGGGCTGCCTTGTGTAACGAAGAACTGCTCACGGTGAAATGGAGAGACAAGCGTGACGTTTACATGCTCTCCTCCATTCACGCAGACACGACAATCCAAATTGAGCGAGCAACCCGTGTCATTGAAAAGCCCCTCTCAGTCCACGACTATAATTTGCTCATGGGAGGGGTGGACTTCAATGACCAGATGTTGTCTCCGTATTTAGTTTCCCGCAGAACCAGACGCTGGTATAAGAAGGTGTCTGTATATTTGATTCAATTGGCTCTGTATAATAGTTTTGTTCTCTACAGTAAGGCTGGGAGAACACGATCCTTCCTCAAATTCCAGGAAGAGATCATCGAGAACCTCCTGTATCCAGAAGGTTCCGTGGCCCCATCCACCAGTGTAGTTAGCCGTCTACACGAGCGACATTTCCCCAATGTCGTTGCTGGTACCTCAACCCAACCGTCACCCCAAAAAAGATGTTGTGTCTGTAGCAGGAGTGGAATAAGGCGTGACACCCGCTATTTCTGTCCTGACTGTCCTGACCACCCTGCCCTATGCTTAGGAGAGTGTTTCCGGAAGTACCACACACAGGTACACCTAGCATAGGGATCACATCTCACCAGGACAGGCACACAGGGCTATTAGGGCCCATTCACTCACAGCTGCTGCAAACGTCTCCTTTCACATGGGACAAAGTGCTTACCGTACTTCGCCACATCTTTGGGCGATTTGCGCTTTGCACATTGACCCATGGGGAAGGAGAGGTTTGTTCTATAAAGGTAAAAAAAAAAAAAAAAAACACCAGTAAGCAAAAAGGTTAATGTTCAGTTCAAAAAGTTAAAGTTTATATGTTCTCTTCCAAAGTTAATAAAATTATTGTGTTGCGGCCTGTTTTTTTTTTTTTTTTTACCTTCCAGGTGGACCAACCGATCGACTGGCTGCAGCACTGATGTGCATTCTGACAGAAGCATTGCGCTGCTGTCAGATTACACGCAAGTCGGTGTATGCGGCGCTGCAAGACGAGATTTCTCCTCTGCAGTAAAAGATACGTTTGCCGAGGCATATGAGCTGAGGAGGTGGCGGTGTTCCTATGCTTTGGCAAACACTTTGTATATAAAAAAATAAATAAAAATCCCGGCAATGATTTATTCATCCACATCGATTGATGTGAATGGAGAAATCTGGTTTGCCAGGGCATACGAGCTAAGTGGGTATGGATGTTGGGCGGAGCTCCTATGTCCTGGCAGACGCCTTTCCCCTCCTTTTTTTTTTTTGGCAGAGATTTTTTCATCCACATTGATCGATGCGAATGAAGAAATCTGTGCCGTTCATTTTTTTCTTTCAGCCCAGAGGCTGAACGAAAAAAAAAAATCTCATTACCCGTATGCTCAATATAAGGAGAATAGCAGAAACTCCTAATGCTGGCCATACATGTAATGATTGCGGAGACCCTCAAATGCCAGGGCAGTACAAACACCCCACAAATAACACCATTTTGGAAAGAAGACACCCCAAGGTATTCGCTGAGGGGCATATTGAGTCCATGAAAGATTGAAATTTTTGTCCCAAGTTAGCGGAAAGGGAGACTTTGTGAGAAAAAAATCAAAAAAATCTATTTCCGCTAACTTGTGCCAAAATTTTTTTTTTCTATGAACTCACCATGCCCCTCATTGAATACCTTGGGGTGTCTTCTTTCCAAAATGGGGTCACATGTGGGGTATTTATACTGTCCTGGCATTTTAGGGGCCCCAAAGCGTGAGAAGAAGTCTGGTATCCAAATGTCTAAAAATGCCCTCCTAAAAGGAATTTGGGCACCTTTGCCCACCTAGGCTGCAAAAAAGTGTCACACATGTGGTATCTCCGTATTCAGGAGAAGTTGGGGAATGTGTTTTGGGGTGTCATTTTACATATACCCATGCTGGGTGAGACAAATATCTTGGTCAAATGCCAACTTTGTATAAAAAAATGGGAAAAGTTGTCTTTTGCCAAGATATTTCTCTCATCCAGCATGGGTATATGTAAAATGACACCCCAAAACACATTCCCCAACTTCTCCTGAATATGGAGATACCACATGTGTGACACTTTTTTGCAGCCTAGGTGGGCAAAGGGGCCCACATTCCAAAGAGCACCTTTCGGATTTCACAGGTCATTTACCTACTTACCACACATTAGGGCCCCTGGAAAATGCCAGGGCAGTATAACTACCCCACAAGTGACCCCATTTTGGAAAGAAGACACCCCAAGGTATTCCGTGAGGGGCATGGCAAGTTCCTAGAATTTTTTATTTTTTGTCACAAGTTAGTGGAAAATGATGATTTTGATGAGTTGGGGAATGTGTTTTGGGGTGTCATTTTACATATACCCATGCTGGGTGAGAGAAATATCTTGGCAAAAGACAACTTTTCCCATTTTTTTATACAAAGTTGGCATTTGACCAAGATATTTATCTCACCCAGCATGGGTATATGTAAAAAGACACCCCAAAACACATTCCCCAACTTCTCCTGAATACGGAGATACCACATGTGTGACACTTTTTTGCAGCCTAGGTGGGCAAAGGGGCCCACATTCCAAAGAGCACCTTTCGGATTTCACCGGCCATTTATTACAGAATTTGATTTCAAACTCCTTACCACACATTTGGGCCCCTAGAATGCCAGGGCAGTATAACTACCCTACAAGTGACCCCATTTTGGAAAGAAGACACCCCAAGGTATTCCGTGAGGGGCATGGCGAGTTCCTAGAATTTTTTATTTTTTGTCACAACTTAGTGGAAAATGATGATTTTTTTATTTATTTATTTTTTTCATACAAAGTCTCATATTCCACTAACTTGTGACAAAAAAGAAAAACTTCCATGAACTCACTATGCCCATCAGCGAATACCTTGGGGTGTCTTCTTTCCAAAATGGGGTCACTTGTGGGGTAGTTAGACTGCCCTGGCATTCTAGGGGCCCAAATGTGTGGTAAGGAGTTTGAAATCAAATTCTGTAAAAAATGACCAGTGAAATCCGAAAGGTGCTCTTTGGAATATGGGCCCCTTTGCCCACCTAGGCTGCAAAAAAGTGTCACACATCTGGTATCTCCGTATTCAGGAGAAGTTGGGCAATGTGTTTTGGGGTGTCATTTTACATATACCCATGCTGGGTGAGAGAAATATCTTGGCAAAAGACAACTTTTCCCATTTTTTTATACAAAGTTGGCATTTGACCAAGATATTTATCTCACCCAGCATGGGTATATGTAAAAAGACACCCCAAAACACATTTCCCAACTTCTCCTGAATACGGAGATACCACATGTGTGACACTTTTTTGCAGCCTAGGTGGGCAAAGGGGCCCACATTCCAAAGAGCACCTTTCGGATTTCACCGGTCATTTTTTACAGAATTTGATTTCAAACTCCTTACCACACATTTGGGCCCCTAGAATGCCAGGGCAGTATAACTACCCCACAAGTGACCCCATTTTGGAAAGAAGACACCCCAAGGTATTCGCTGATGGGCATAGTGAGTTCATGGAAGTTTTTATTTTTTGTCACAAGTTAGTGGAATATGAGACTTTGTAATAAAAAAAAAAAAAAATCATCATTTTCCGCTAACTTGTGACAAAAAATAAAAAGTTCTATGAACTCACTATGCCCATCAGCGAATACCTTAGGGTGTCCAAAAAATCGTTAAATTTCGATTAATAACAAAAAAAGTAAAAATGTCAGCAGCAATGAAATACCACCAAATGAAAGCTCTATTAGTGAGAAGAAAAGGAGTTAAAATTCATTTGGGTGGTAAGTTGCATGACCGAGCAATAAACGGTGAAAGTAGTGTAGGTCAGAAGTGTAAAACGTGGCCTGGTCTTTCAGGGTGTTTAAGCTATGGGGGCTGAGGTGGTTAAAGGGCTTCTGTCACCCCCTACAGTCATTTTTCATTTTTTGGCTACTTAAAATCCTTATACTGCGATTTATCAATATATAGTGCTCTTACTCTTTTTCGTTCAGTAGTTTCTTCAAAAAACTGACTTTTATAATATGTAAATTACCCCTCTACCAGCAAGTAGGGCGGCTACTTGCTGGTAGCAGCCGTATCCTCCTTTCATAAAGACGCCCCCTCCTCATGTTGATTGACAGGGCCAGCGAGCGCTCTCGTCCTCTGGCTGGCCCTGTCTGCGTTTTAAATCTCGCGCCTTCGCCGTACCGGTTTTCAGTCAGATTTTAAGTAGGCAAAAAATGAAAAATGACTGGGGGGGGGGGGGGGGGGTGACAGAAGTCCTTTAAGGACCAGAGAAGTACATGTACGTCATGTTGATCGGGCAAGTGCAGGAGCCTGCCCGATCAGCGGCAGGGGTCCGGCAGGCACTGATAGCCGGACCCCTGCTGCATGCGCCGGCATTGGTGAAATCACCGATGCAGGCGCATTAACCCCTGCACGGCCGCAGTCAGCACTGACCACGGCACGTGCAATGTCCGTGCAGGGAGGAATCAGCCATCGGGTCCCTGCGCTGCTGTGACGGGGTCCCGATGGCATGGAAGGCAGCACGATGCTTTCCTAAGGCATTGTGGCTGCCTTCCGGGAGAGCCTGTGAGATCCAGCCCCCTGGATCTCATAGGCAGAAAGCTGTAAGTGTATTACACTGGTAATACACTTACAGCAGTGGTTCTCAACCTTTCTAAAGCTGTGACCCCTTAATACAGTTCCTCATGTTGTGGTGACCCCCAACCATTAAAAATTTTTCCTTGCTACGTCATAACTAATTTTGCTACTGTTATGAATTGTAATGTAAATATCTGATATGCAGGATGTATTTTTATTGCTACAAATTGAACATAATTAAAGCAGAGTAATTAATCACAAAGACATCCACAGATCCCCCCCTAAACAGTGCCATCCACAGATCCCCCCTAAACAGTGCCATCCACAGATCCCCCTCCCCTAAACAGTGCCATCCACAGATCTCCCCCTAAACAGTGCCATCCACAGATCCCTCCTCCCCTAAACAGTACTATCCACAGATCCCCCCTCCCCTAAACAGTGCCATCCACAGATCCCCCCCTAAACAGTGCCATCCACAGATCCCCCTCCCCTAAACAGTGCCATCCACAGATCTCCCCCCTAAACAGTGCCATCCACAGATCCCTCCTCCCCTAAACAGTGACACCCACAGATCCCCCCTCCCCTAAACAGTGCCATCCACAGATCTCCCCCCTAAACAGTGCCATCCACAGATTTCCCCCCTAAACAGTGCCATCCACAGACCCCCCCTAAACAGTGCCATCCACAGATCCCCCTCCCCTAAACAGTGCCATCCACAGATCTCCCCCCTAAACAGTGCCATCCACAGATCCCCCTAAACAGTGCCATCCACAGATCCCCCCTAAACAGTGCCATCCACAGATCCCCCTCCCCTAAACAGTGCCACCCACAGATCTCCCCCCTAAACAGTGCCATTCACAGATCCCCCCTCCCCTAAACAGTGCCATCCACAGATCTCCCCCCTAAACAGTGCCATCCACAGATCCCTCCTAAACAGTGCCATCCACAGATCCCCCTCCCCTAAACAGTGCCATCCACAGATCTCCCCCCTAAACAGTGCCATCCACAGATCCCCCCTCCCCTAAACAGTGCCATGATGGCACTGTTTAGGGAAAGGGGATCTGTGGATGGCACTGTTTAGGGGGGGATCTGTGGATGGCACTGTTTAGGGGGGATCTGTGGATGGCACTGTTTAGGGGGGAGATCTGTGGATGGCACTGTTTAGGGGAGGGGGGATCTGTGGATGGCACTGTAGGCGGATCTGTGGATGGCACTGCCATCCACAGATCCCCCTACAGTGCCATCCACAGATCTCCATCCCCGACGCTCACAGCAGTATATTTATAAACTAATCAGTAACTACTTTAACTTTAATCATTGCTCATTGCTGAGCTCTTTACTTGGATTATAATTTATTTGGATATGGGATATCTTACTTTGTCTTAGCTCCGGTAATAGCAGGCAGTGCGGGGGGCGGCGCTCACTCACTGACGTCACGCGCCTGCGCCGCCTAGTGAGAGGAGCAGGAGCGTGACGTCAGTGAGTGAGCACCGCCACCCGCACTGCCTGCTATTACCGGAGCTAAGACAAAGTAAGATATCCCATATCCAAATAAATTATAATCCAAGTAAAGAGCTCAGCAATGAGCAATGATTAAAGTTAAAGTAGTTACTGATTAGTTTATAAATATACTGCTGTGAGCGGCGTGGCCCTGTATATTCTAGCCCCCAGGCAAGCGTCCCTGTCACCATGGGAACGCCTGGGGGTTAGAATATACCATCGGATTTGAGTTTTTACGATAAGCCTCAGGCGACCCCCCGGAAAGGGCCGATCGACCCCCAAAGGGGTCGCGACCCCTAGGTTGAGAACCGCTGATATAGGGCATGTGGTCAATGCTCAAGGAGTCCTCCCTGACCCCTATAAAATCGCGGCCGTTAAAAATTGTCCCGCACCTACCAATATCTATGAGGTGAAGAAATTTCTAGGCTTTGCTGGATATTACAGGTTATTTATTCAAGATTTTACTAAGATTGCAGCCCCTTTGCAGGACTTGTTAAAAGGCCAGCCTAATAAAAAAGGTTCAAATAAGACGACTACTGCATTGACTGATGCTCAGAAAAAAGCTTTTAATGATCTGAAATGGAAACTTACCGAAGCCCCTATTCCTGCTTACCCAGACTATACAAAATCCTTCAGACTGTATACCGATGCATGTAAAAAGTAAAGAAGCACCCTGGTTTACTGCAGACCCTGACTCTCTGGACTTATTTCCCATTGGGTTGCACAAAGTCTTACCATCCCTTCCGGAGAGCAGCAACACGTGGTGGCACCTCGATGGTGTCCAGGGGACCCAGCATA
Source organism: Bufo bufo (assembly GCF_905171765.1). Taxonomy (NCBI): domain Eukaryota; kingdom Metazoa; phylum Chordata; class Amphibia; order Anura; family Bufonidae; genus Bufo; species Bufo bufo. The sequence goes on from NC_053389.1 coordinate 313,960,080, forward strand.
GCGTTGGGGCCACCCCAAACCCAGCCACTGCACATGCGCCAAAATGTGTGACTTTTTTACACTACAATATTGGTGTAAATACCACAATAAATGTTACTCATAGATTTTTTTGAGTGGTACTTGTATAATAGTGTCCTGTTTTTTTTCAGGTCCCTTGACATAATGTATTTCAAATCACAACATCCTCTGGATGTCACATTTTTTCTCTTAGACTTCTCTATAAAAAAAAAATGCTGAAAGAAACTGTTTAAAACCATGTGACTAAAATCACCACCCCAAGAAACAGCAGGAAAAATATGTGCGGCAGCACCCTAAAATGTATTGCTCAAAACCCTGCATTTACTGCACAAATGGCGTAGACAAATAAGAAGTTATAATGAGTTTTTCTCTAACGTTATGGGAAGCCCTACATGGAAAAAAGTGACCATAAAACCTATTAATGGGCCAGTCTCAAAAATTCAAGATCATGAAAATCTATCTAGCTCCTTCTCAAGTTACGGTAGATGGGGAAAGTTTCATCTTATAAACCAATGTTAAAAAAGGACATGTGAAAAAAAAGTGAAAAAAAACTTTAATAAGAAAACTAGAAGGAGGATGTATTCAGGTAGTTTCCACTTATGGTATTGAACGTCATTACCCGCAGTCATGTAATAAACACGAGGCATTATTTAGAAGCCAAAGGAAATGAATAAGCACTTTAATTTCACACAGCAAAAAAAAAAAAAAAAGCGCTTAGTTCAGTGTATGTATTTCCAGAAGATGAAGTAAGTCTAGACATTGCATAAAATAAGAAATCTCCAGCCTGCGGCACTTCCGCTGTTATAACACTACAACTCAAAGCGTGGTCTGATAGACAATGCCCCTCAAGTTCCCATGATGTTTTATGGTGGCATGTGACTTCCAGTACATGCTGTGAATTGAGCCAAATGTACCATTAGAGACTACTGCATTTTTATAATGGAGCTGTTCGATTAAAATTTTTGTTTACTTTGTAAAGTGTTATTTATGAGATAGATCTTTATTACTGTGCCCCACTAAGTTAGTTACATTGTTTTTTTTGTTTTTTTTATTACCAAAGTTTTCCATTTTGGACCACCTCAGCCAGACTGTGGGCTCTCCTGAGTTCCAGAAAATCCTACAGCAGAGAGGCTGTGCTGTAGTTTCCTTTACAACCAGTGGCCAGGAGAACAGCTGTATACGGAAAACTTTGCAGGGGGTGCATTGCTTAACCAACGGTGTGGCCCCTTCATTGTCAGTATTAACCCTACCGATTAAAAAGTGATGGCAATATGCTTTAATGTTATAAGATGGGCATAAAGGAGGTTTCCACCAACTAGATGAAGAAGAGAAGGCACTTCAGTAAGCACCATAACCTTCTCAGTAGATTAGAGATGAATGGATGGATAGATAGATAGATAGATAGATAGATAGATAGATATACACTCATTGAAATTGCAACACCAAGAAGGACAATCCTTAAGGTACACAAAGTATCAGGTGTCACTAAGATCTGCAGATGATCACATTGTCAAGCACCTAGCTCCAATCTGACATGTGGGAGAGGTATAAAAGTCAGATTGAAAGAAAGTTTTTTTTTTAGCCACATGAAACCACCAAAATTTGGTTTAACCCCTTAAGGACTTAGGACGTACCGGTACGTCCTAAGTTTAAAAGTACATTGCGGTGCGGCGGGGGTTAATAGGAACAGGATGCCCGCTGAAATCATTCAGCGGGAATCCTGTCACAACGCCGGGGGGGGTCATGTGACCCCCCGCATCGGCGATCGCCGCAAACCGCAGATCAATTCAGACCTGCGGTTTGCGGCCTTTTCCTGCGGTTGCGGCGGCGGCGGGCGGTGCCATCGGGTCCCTATGCGGCTGTGGTGGGGACCCGATGGCATGGAAGGCAGCGCGATGTCTAAGGAAGGCATCGCGCTGCTTTCCGGTGACGAGCCTGTGAGATCCAGCCCCCTGGATCTCACAAGCCGGAAGCTGTATGAGTAATACACACAGTATTACTCATACAGCCAATGCATTCCAATACAGAAGTATTGGAATGCATTGTAAAGGATTAGACCCCCAAAAGTTCAAGTCCCAAAGTGGGACAAAAAAGAAAGTGAAAAAAAAGTTGAAAAAAGAAAGTTTTCCCCCCAAAAAATTAAAAGTTTCAAGTAAAAATAAACAAAAACATCGTTTTCCCAAAATAAAGTGAAACTAAAAATTGGTAAAAAATAGGGGGGAAAAAAAAGTATACATATTAGGTATCGACCGGCTCTATAAACATATCACATGACCTAACCCGTCAGATGTACACCGTAAAAGATAAAAACTGTGCTAAATAAACTATTTTTTTGTCACCTTACATCACAAAAAGTACAACAGCAAGCGATCAAAAAGGCGTTTGACCACCAAAATAGTACCAATCTAACCGTCACCTCATCCCGCCAAAAATTAGCCCCTACCTAAGATAATCGCCCAAAAACTGGAAAAACTATGGCTCTCAGAATATGGAGACACTAAAACATAATTTTTCTTTGTTTTAAAAAAGCTGTTACTATGTGAAACTTACATAAATATAAAAAAAAGTATACATATTTGGTATCGCCGCGTTCGTATCGACCGGCTCTATAAAAGTATCACATGACCTTACCCCTCAGATGAACACCGTAAAAAATAAAAAGTAAAAACTGTGCTAAATAAACCATTTTTTGTCACCTTACATCACAAAAAGTGTAATAGCAAGTGATCAAAAAGTCATATGCACCCCAAAATAGTGCCAATCAAACCGTCATCTCATCCCACAATAAAATAGACCCTACCTAAGATAATCGCCCAAAAACTGGAAAAACTATGGCTCTCAGAATATGGAGACACTAAAGCATGATTTTTTTTTTGTTTCAAAAATGATATTATTGTGTAAAACTTACATAAATAAAAAAAAAGTATACATATTTGGTATTGCCGCGTCCGTATCGACCGGCTCTATAAAAATATCACATTACCTAACCCCTCAGATGAACACCGTAAAAAATTTAAAATAAAAACTGTGCTAAATAAACAATTTTTTGTCACCTTACATCACAAAAAGTGTAATAGCAAGCAATCAAAAAGTCACACGCACCCCAAAATAGTGGCAATAAAACCATCATCTCATCCCGCAAAAATCATACCCTACCCAAGGTAATCGCCCAAAAACTGAAAAAATTATGGATCTCAGACTATGGAAACACTAAAACATGATTTTTTTGCTTCAAAAAATAAATCATTGTGTAAAACTTACATAAATAAAAAAAAAGTATACATATTAGGTATCGCCGCATCCGTGACAACCTGGTCTATAAAAACATCACATGATCTAACCTGTCAGATGATTGTTGTAAATAACAAAAAATAAAAACGGTGCCAAAACAGCTATTTCTTGTTATCTTGCCTCACAAAAAGTGTAATATAGAGCAACCAAAAATCATATGTACCCTAAACTAGTACCAACAATACTGCCACCCTATCCCGTAGTTTCTAAAATGGGGCCACTTTTTTGGAGTTTCTACTCTAGGGGTGCATCAGGGGAGCTTCAAATGGGACATGGTGTCAAAAAAAACAGTCCAGCAAAATCTGCCTTCCAAAAACCGTATGGTATTCCTTTCCTTCTGCGCCCTGCCGTGTGCCGGTACAGCTGTTTATGACCACATATGGCATGGCTGGCCAACCTGCGGCTCTCCAGCTGTTGCAAAACTACAACTCCCAGCATGCCCAGACAGCCTACAACTATCAGCCTACAGTAGGGCATGGTGGGAATTGTAGTTTTACAACAGCTGGAGAGCCACAGGTTGGCCAGCCCTGACATATGGGGTGTTTCTGTAAAATACAGAATCAGGGCCATAAATATAGAGTTTTGTTTGGCTGTTAACCCTTGCTTTGTTACTGGGAAAAGGGGATTAAAATGGAAAATTTGGCAAACAATTTTAATTCTGAAATTTCATCTCCATTTGCCAATAACTCTTGTGGAACACCTAAAGGGTTAACAACGTTTGTAAAATCTGTTTTGAATTCCTTGAGGGGTGTAGTTTCTTAGATGGGGTCACTTTTATGGAGTTTCTACTCTAGGGTTGCATCAGGGGGGTTTCAAATGGGACATGGTGTAAAAAAAAACAGTCCAGCAAAATCTGCCTTCCAAAAACCGTATGGCATTCCTTTCCTTCTGCGCCCTGCCGTGTGCCCGTACAGTAGTTTATGACCACATATGGGGTGTTTCTATAAACTACAGAATCAGGGCCATAAATATTCAGGGACATAACAGTATGTTTTTTACATTTCTCCCTGCAGCCGTTCTGATAAAATAAGCACTTTTATAATATGCTAATGAGCCTCTAGGTGCTATGTGGGCGTAGAATCAGCACCCAGAGGCTCACCCTTTATCCCGCCCAGGTCCCCTGTTCTGCCCGCCCGCTCTTCTTGATTGATGTCAGGGTTCGCAGCATCGCTGACGATTCGACGAAATCCCGCGCCTGCGCCGTTCACTTCTGTATTTGGTGCAGGCGCAGTGAGTGAAGGACGCTCTCCTGATGCCGGCTTTCTCACTGTGACGTAGTCGGCACAGGCGCAGTGAGGAATCCAGCACCAGGAGCGCATCATTCACTCACTGCGCCTGCGCCGAATACAGAAGTGAACGGCGTAGGCGTGGGATTTCGGCAGCGATGCTGCGAACCCTGACATCAATCAAGAGGAGCGGGGCGGGCAGAACAGGGGACCTGGGCGGGATAAAGGGTGAGTGGATGGAGCCTCTAGGTGCTGATTCTACGCCCACATAGCACCTAGAGGCTCATTAGCACATTATAAAAGTGGTTATTTTATCAGAACGGCTGCAGGGACAAATGTTAGAAACATACTGTTATGTAGTGCTGACATTAGCGCATCGCTGTCAGTCAGCTACATAACAGTATTTCTGATGGTAGAAACCCTTTAATAAATCGAGATGTTTGGAATATTTTGTTTCCATTTTTTTATAATTAGCATATCATTAACATGTCTATCAATCCTATAATTTCCCTAATTCCATGATTTTTTCTTCTCAGTGTTGCAATTTCAATGTGGAGTGTATTCTCATGAGATAGACAGAGTCTGGAGAGTTTGCTTCCCATGGCCAGACGTATCTACTGGCACATTTCTATTGTCCTTGTTTTAGCAGTATCCATTCTGTTCCCTCTACTATGTGATGTTAACTATTATAAGGCGCTATGTGCCTGCCTGTGGGTAGAAGTTATTACCGTTCTTGAATACCTCTATTTAACCCATATTTCTTAGGCACAACTATGTAGGCTCAAATTACAGGATTTTATTGAAGTTTTAAAGGGCATTTGTCTGCATGTTTGTACCTATGACACTGGCTGACCTGTGGTATGTGCTCTTGGCAGCAGAAGGCATCTGTGTTGGTCCCGTTCAAATGTACCTGCGTCGCTGAGAAAAATGATGTTTTAATATATGCAAATTAGCCTTTAGGAGCAATGGGGGCATTGCCATTGCAGAGAGCTAAGGGATATCTAAGGAAGCAAGTGAACAGACAGTTCGTAAAAGGGTTGTCCCACAAAAAATATTCTACATTTTTCCAACCACCCTCTGGCTCTGAATACTTTTGTAATTGAATGTACTACAATTAGAAATGTATTATAGCTACTGAACTATTCATTGAAATCTATCTGAATTAGGTACCCTTGTTTGATTAATGACATTTTCTTTTACATCATGTGGACAGCCAGATGCGTGTGTGTCACTTACCTGGGGAAGAGATGACCCCGGGATGCACTATGGGAAGAAGGCAATTCAGAAGAAGCAATAGAAGTGTTCTGGGAAACCTTGGCTCCTAGCATTCATGTTGATGTTATTTTGACATGTACTATCTACTTAAACATTGGTTGTTGCACACCAAGTACAAACCGTCATGGATATGGTATTGCCTAATGGCAGGATAATGTGCTCTGTCACACTGCAAATATTGTTCAAAAATTATTAAGGAACGTGCTTGAAAAATAATCCCAATGCATGATGTCAGATACCATAGGACATCTTCAGAGTCCATGCCTCAATGGGTGAGCTGTCTTCATGGCAAAAGGAATATCTACACACTTGGTGGTTTTAATGCTATACGTAATCAGTGTTCATATATGTACACAACACACAAGTGCATGTCGATTATGTAATATACATCATATATACATTATATACATACATATATCTATTATACCATGTACAAATTTTATTAAGTACAGCTTTCCTCATTAGTTCAGTTTACTTTTGTGCTCATCATTTGCAAAATCTTATTTTACGGATTAACTTTTCTGTTTAGTAATGCAACACTCCTCAATAGAAAGGTCACAGAATGAAAAGGAGATCACACAGGTTTACAACTAAAGAGTACTCAACAATTATGAGTAGGCCTCATGTTCTGCTTCAGTTCTTCTGAGCAGCGAATATGCCTTCTATACACAACTCTTACAGTGCACCCAGTGCCAGCTGTCACACAGGGCGCAACACCTGTTACCATTAAAGTGGGTGACACTGTTCCTGATATCCCAGCCATCTAAAATCTATCTACACTCTAATTTATTAATTGGGAAGCGTTACTTGGGCACCTTATGGCAATATTATTTGGGCACTATATAGCACTACGTAAACAGAGAGCGCTTCACTAGAAGATACTCTACAAGACACCAAACAACCTAAAGCCAGCCTTGAGTGGATCCTTCACAACATTAAAGTTGTTCTCAATATAGGTCATCAGTATCAGATCGATAGGGGTTTGACACCTGGCACCCCCGTGAATCAGTTGTTTCAGGCAGCCACTGTGCCAGAAACTATACAGTGAATGGAGTGTAGCAGAAGGCTACGTACACTGTGTAGTTTCCTGTGCCGTTGTACTGCAGCTTAGCTCCCTTGAATGGGATCTTAGTTGCAGTACCCTGGCATGGCTACTACAAAGTGTATGGAGCGGTCTACTTCCAGTTCTGTACAATGTATAGTTTCTGGCACCTCGGTGACCCGAAACCACAAATAGGGGAGGTGCCAGGTGTCAGACTCCTATCGCTCTGATATTGATAACCTATCCTGAGGACAACAACTAAGATATCATTTAACCTGTCTGCCTGGTAAAGGGCAGTCCTTCAACTTTAGTTCCTCTAGTCAGGGTATAATTTGCAAACAGTTTAGAGTCATGCCCAAGTAAAATAAAGCCATGACTAATAGTAAAAGAGCAGGACTATTCTACAAAACAGCTAACCTGTTATTGTGTTCAATTCTTAGATGTCTAACTGTGAGGGGTGCTTTAGTCATGTAGCAATTGCCAAAGACAAGCATAGGTAACATAGCAGTACAATCATTTGTGGAGATACAGCCATATTACTCTTCTACAGTGCCACCAATATAAAAATGAAGATGGCTGGGGACATCAAGGACATTATGCTCTGTATAATTAAAGTACCCCATACACAAAAGATAGTTGCTATCATCCACTGACTCCCGCATATCTACTGCCCTAGAAAAAGGGGGATACTGAGCTGCCAGACACTCCTCGCAGCCTTTATGTCAGGAGAATTGGGCATGTTAGGGAATCATGTACACTCAGTACCTGTCTGTATAACCAAACTAAGATATGTAAAGGCATTTGTAAAAAGAAGTAGGAGCTTGCTTAATAACTGCATCATCAGATGTGGTGGAGGAGCTAGTATGAAAAGTTTATGTGCAGCTTGAGTCAGTGCAGGGAATGGTCTCCTCCACTTGCAAAATCAAAATGACCAATTTACAAAGTTCTATTAGGGTATGGCCACCATGGTCAGGTTTCTGCACCCAGTTTTGGAAGCCAAAATCAAGAATGGTTCATAAAAGAGTTAAGGAGGGAAAGTATAAAGAACAAATATTTTACTTCACTCCTGGTTTTGGCTTCTAAAACTGCATACAGAAACCTGGCCGTGTGGCTGTACCCTTAGGATACAGTCAAACGTCAGTTCCTTAAATTACTAAGCTAGGCAGCAGATCTTAACATCTCTTTATCTGATGACAACGTTAGCTTAGATCTCTTAGTGCCTTCTGATGACACACTATTTCCTTCCCTGCTAATACAAAGCGTATCCTTTACCGTAGTCCAGAAATCACTCGAAACATAACAATAGATGAAAGGGTCAATACAGCTGTTCAGTGACGTTAAAGACAGGGCCACCACGTACCAGAAGTAAAGTTGATTATGGCAATCCCACTCTGTCTCCAAATAATGAAGCACAAGTAAAATGTTACTGGGCGTAAAGCACACAATGAATATGATAAGCACCAATGATATTAATCCTATAACACGTCTGTAAGATTCTTTTTTCTTTGCCAGCGTCACCAAAATCAGAACATAGCAGAATAAAATGACCACCGATGGAATGAAAAACCCTATAATCACTAGTCCAAGAAAATACAGCGTGTACCAGTTATAGCCCGTACAGTTTGCCCAGATGTCATGGCAAGTTGTTCTGTCTGGATAATTAAAATGTTTTGTCTGTGGTACAAAAGTAAATGCAGATACAGCAGCTATAGCCACAAGCCAGAGTCCAATAGATGCATATGTACAGTATTTCCAGTCCCGTAGACCTTTTGCACTAAATGGATGAACTAGACCAATGTAGCGATCAATACTGATGGCCATGAGGAATAACACTGAGCCATACATATTTCCATAGAACACTGCAGTGACTATCCGACAGAGAGTTTCACCGAAAATCCAGTTGTTTTCCATGAAATGGTAAGTTATCTTGAAGGGCAAAGCCAATAAGAACAGTAAGTCTGCAGTGGCCAGGTTGATTAATAACATAGTAGAAGGCATCTTCTTAGTTTTGAAAATGAGCACCCATAAAGCAATACCATTTGCTGGAAGACCCAAGAAGAATACCACAGTGAAGACAGCAGGCACAACCCTCGTAGTGATGGTATCCTCCAGATGCTTCAGAATTTCAATGTCTAATTTGGAAGTGGTACAATTACTGTTTAAGATCACTCTGCCCTTCTTTGTAGGAGCTATAGGGGGAAAAAAAGAGATTACATTGACATTTGTATTTGTCTTAAAGAGGCTGTATGGTTTAGATAGACTATTTTCATATATCCTATTAGGGAATTCTAAGTAAATAGATGGAGATCCTTTGTATAGTAGAGAGTGGCTGTGAAGATCGTCTCTCATTGTGGAGGACCTATTCTGTCCTGCATTACACACATAACCCACTGATTGGAACAGGACCCATGCAAAGCTTAATTTCCCCTGTGATGGCACTGCAGGGGTTCTGAACACTTACGGGGCCCATACACGTTCAATAGCCGTTGGCAGAACAATTGTTTGGCTAACAGCTATCTCTCCTGACACATACACCTTCGGCTTGGCTTGTGTCTGTGTATGCTATGGGGAGAGAGCAGAGAAAGCCTCTGCCAGACAGTTCTGGTGGCAGCTTATATCCTGACAGAACAAAAGGATCGGGCAAAACAATTAATTTTACCCGATCCTTGTCTCCTCCCCACATCATCTTTATGGGGAGAGTCGGGAGCTCACCACACACATTAGAGTGTTGGCTGAACTTGCTGTTCTTGGTGGAATCGGCCAACAAGAGACTAATGTGTATGGAATACTTACTGCCGAGCTTCCCCACAGATTACAGTTTATCACTGGGGGTCCCAGTGAAGGGACACTTTTTGATCAGCTTGTTGTCAAGGAACTCTTTTATTAGGTAGAAACTGTCCAAACAGAACACATTAAAGTAACCATCAGGTCCAAGAAAAAAATGTCACATTAACTGGAGAAAGAACGGGACTCTTACCTGGTGCCCTCCGTTTCATCTTTTCAGCTACAGATCTCACAATTCCTGGGCTCAGCTTCTGCCATCCAAGACAGCAGCACCGCTTCTCAGACTACCTGATGCCTACTCTACACTCCCTGCTGCTCTCAGACTGACCAGGACCGCTCATGTGAAGAGTGCTTTAGATTGGCCAGCACTGCTCATGTGAGGGCACAGCGGGACAAATAGGAAGTATCTTGGACTAACAACTGCACAGTGTGTATCAGGTAGTCTGAGAAGTGCTGCTGCCATCTTGGATGACAGAAGAGAAGCTTGGGGATTGGCAGATCTACAGCTAAAAAAGATGAAAAGGACAATACCATGTACAGTAAGTAAAGAGTGATTAGTCTGTAAAAAGTAAATGGAATCATGTTATTCACTTTAGTTTGGGGTTCAACAAACAAGGCCCTCATCTACCTGGTCAGAGCCTTTTTGAAATAAACAATATAATTTGATAACAGGCATTATATGCATAGCTGTAACAAGATGTTGGAGGATAGGCCACTACTTAGGGCACAACTGTGGTGAGGGATGCAATTTATGAATAAAAACAATAAAACCCCTGTCTGTAAATTTCTTTGTACGACCAGTTGAGTGTTGTGTCCGAGCAGCTTATAATGCTGTAGGCTCTAGCATCTTCTCTTTAGTGCAATTAAATTAATTATTATCCATTCAACAGCATATGATCATACTGACCTTCAAGGACAACTAGTTACATAGTTAATACGGTTGAAAAACAGACATAAGTCCATCAAGTTCAACCAAGGGATAGGTGGGGACGCCAATCCCAGAAGGAAGTGAGACTCAGATTTCTACACATTTTCATAAGCATTAATGTTGTTTACTTTTAAGGATTCATCTAAACCCTTTTTAAAACTGTCCACTGTTCCTGCTGTGACCACATCCTTAGGAAGTCTATTCCACAGATTCACAGTTCTTGCAGTAAAGAAGCTTTGAAGCTTCCGGAGACTGAACCTTTTCCTCTCCAATCGGAGGCATTGCCCCCTTGTCTTTTGAGCGCATTTTACATGGAACAGCTTTTCAATGTATTTTTTGTATGGCCCATTTATATACTTGTATAGGTTAATCATGTCCCCCCTTAGACGTCTCTTCTCAAGACTGAATAAATTTAATTATTTTAATATTTCTTCATAACTAAGACCCTGCATGCCCCTTATCAGTTTAGCCGCTCTCCTCTGTACTTTTTCCAGCTGCAGTACATCCTTTCTATGCCCAGAACTGGACTGCGTATTCCAGATGAGGCTGCACCAATGCTTTGTAAAGTGGTAGTATTACATCCCTGCCCCGCGAGTCCATGCCTCGTTTAATGCATGACAATATCCTGGTGGCCTTAGAAGGTATCAGGGTCACAAATGCCAGCTGAACAGCTGCAGGGGTCCTGCAGTCACTGATAGCCGGACCCCTGCTGTATGTGCCGGCATTGGTTAAAACACTGATGTGGACACATTAACCCTTGATGTGTCGCAGTCAGCGCTGACCATGGCACTCTCGATGTCTGTAAAGGGAGGGAGCTGCCATCGGGTCCCCGTGCTGCTGTGACGGGGGACCTGAAGGAAGGGAAGTCATCCCGATGCCTTCCTTAGGCATTGTGGCTGCCTTCCGTGTGAGCCTGTGAGATCCAGGCCCCTGGATCTCACAGGCAGGAAGCTGTAAGTGTATTACAGTGTGTAATACACTTACAGCCAATGCATCACAATACAGAAGTAATACATTGTAAAGGGGATCAGACCCCCAAAAGTTGAAGCCCCTCTACATTCTGCTCTAAGCTAGACACACCCCACTATATATATCATGTGGTGCCATCACCACCTAGGAACGAATAGGTGCAATGACATTGCCAGCCAGATAATAGGAAATATCATACAATGCAAATACATAGGCAGATGTTTAAAGTGTTCCATTTACACACATATGTGGGACGCTGCATACACCACTGCTAAAAGATAAGTCATCCTCGATGTTTGCAGTGATTGAAGCTGTGGATCTCTACGCCGTCACCTGAAATACACCAAGTACACGCACAAAAATACGAATATGGATACAAACATTACAATGTACTATCATGACACTTCGATAACCTTCTCTAAAGAGTTATGTACAACAACACATTCTAGGCAATTTATCACATACACATTTTGCATATTTCACATTAAGGTTTTGCATATTATTGCACAAGATAGCAAAAAAGAATAATGGGCGTTGTTCTTCTTCTTTACTTTTACTCTCACATTTGGGGAAATGCAGTCCATGACGTAGTCCTGAGACAAAGTCCATCCCTGATTTGAGGTATAAATAATTTTTAATCTAAAGAATTAAAGTGCGAACATTTTTTATTTAAGAGTCTGTGCGTTGCATAGGATAAGGTCTTTCTGGGTACAGATTACTTATCTGGGTCTTTCAAAGTCCCAGATAACCTGAGAAGGGGGTAAAAAGGGAATAAAAATGGCACAAAAATAAAGTCCTTGGTAGAATCTTTAGAATGGCAAAGGGCTCCACAGTGGCTTGGAGAAACTACCACCACAACAACAAACATTAGAGTCCCTTTGACAATGTCTCTTGCTCCATTTTTAATAATGGCCAACCGGCCTACTTAATCATAGGGGTCTGGAGAGCTGGGTACATCGGTGGGTAATGGGCTCCCAGATTCCCAAGAGTCAGGGGATGACCTTTCCCCAACACCTTCAGTTATCCGTTTGGTGGATACAAGGGGGAGGTATAAATGTTTTCTCACCTCGTTGAAGATGGAATAGTTCTCTTCCAATTTTTGCATCCTGGGCTCCAGCCCAACGGGTTTCTTTAGATCAGTTGGTTCTCTCTCCACAAGAGCTGGTAGAACTGCAACTGTCGGTTTTGGGTCTGTATTTGGGGTATCTCCTGTAGGCATGGGCTCATTCGATCTTTCCATTGGCGAATGAAACACATGTCTTCTGACGTTGCTGTGCAGTCAATTGCTGTAGAAGCTGTACACATTCCCAGATGGGGTTCCTTATAGATATTGCTTCTGGCATAGCCTTAGGTCGCTGCTGTTAAGGCTTAGGGCGGACTTCTGGATCACTGGTAGCTATGGCAGGTTGCCAGAGAATAATAGTTCCTGCGACTCCAGTGGCATACTGGTTTTGGCTGGGTAGAAGGCGAGGTACATATTTTGCATCCGGACGCTTTGTGGCAGTAGGGAGTACTGACTCCTTGTCTTCTTCAGACTCAGTGTCCTCCACGGGCTCCCAACTTGGTGACACAGGTAGCGTAGGGCCCACGAGTGCCCTCTGCTGGGGTGAACTCGACGATTTCATCCACATAGACGCTGTGGAGGTGGCTGGGTAGGTCCTTGCGCTTTACTGAGCGACAATTCACATAATAGTCCCTATTAGATACCAGATCCCGTAGGAAACCAAAGCCACAGATTTTGCAGAATGAGAGAACCCGGCCCAGCCCTCTCACGAGGACTGAGAAATTATCTACAGGTTCCTCCAACAATTTGCACTACAGGTTCCTCCAACAATTTGCAAGTGATATCCTTGTTGTATCGCTTGCATTTATGCGTTCTGGATAGCTGTGCCGTTTTAATTTCAGCTGAGAGTTTAGACCAGAGCTCTGCATGGGAAGCAGCTGGCCACATAAGAACATGCGCAACTTGGTCCGGACCGGACCTTTCGGCTGGATTAATTACAACATGCTATTCGGAAGTGTTCTGACCTGAAGCGGTTGGCGGTCTGGGCAATGGGTCCACACCACGCTCCGTCCAGTAGCGCTCCCGCACCTCCTGGATACACGCCTGCAGCTCTTTTTTTATTGTGGGCCGAAGTCTAAGTAAGTTGGGTGACCACAAGGGGTGCAGAAAGAGGTACTCTTTGCGCTCTCCGGAGCGCTGCCTCGGGGGTGAGATTTGCGCTTCACTCCGGCGCTGCATCGGGGTGCTTTTCCACCATGCTGTCTTGCACGTCTTTCCTCCTAGTGGGCTCAGTGTCATTTGACATGCCCAGTGTGTGCATGCACGTCACGCTCTTCTGGTGAGCAACCCTCCCCCTGGGTTTGCTTTGCACAGGGGAGGCGCCGGCATCTTTGACACAATACAATAAAGGTGGGAGGCACATTTTGAGTTACTTTGCATAAGGGGTGGCACAAAAGCTTTTCCCGTTCTTGAGGGGGTGTAACTCAGTTTTCCCGCCGCTAGCAGGGCATAAAGTAATGGCGCAGTTAATTAATCAAGAAGACGGCCATTTTAGATTCAATGCAAAAGTCCATTCAGTGACAGCAAACAGTGGTAGTAGCACAGAAACATGCGATTTTTCCACTTTTAACACAGCGATTTTGTAGCAAGTGACTTGTATCATATGTCCATGCATTTTTTAGCAATTGAAACAGTTCTGTAGCCCAATAAATCGTGTAACAAACAAAAGTCTTTCAATTAAGCAAGTGGGGCTTATTCTCATAAGGGAATGGCACACAGTTATATTGCACGAATTCTGTTCTATAAGTCACAAAGGATTTGTATCCTGTTCTATAAGGCACAAAGGATTTGAATGTGACGCCAATTCTAATGCAACGACCGGACACCCTAGGGGTGATATATCATGTGGTGCCAGCATCACCTAGGGGCGAATGGGTGCAATGTCATTGCCAGCCAGATAATAGGAAATACCATACAATGCAAATACATAGGCAGATGCTTAAAGTGTCCCATTTACACACATATGTGGGATGCTGCATTACCCCTTGTGAAAATGACTAAATTTGGGGCTAAAGCAACACTTTATTGGAAGAAACAAAACTTTTCTTGGATAAGTAAAAGCGTTCCAAAGTTATTACCACATAAAGTGACACATGTCAGATTTGCAAAAATCGGCCTGGGATTTAAGGTGAAAAGTGGCCCGGTAGTGAAGGGGTTAAAGTATTGTCTCTTTTATTATTATTTCCTGGCACTATTGGAATATGTTTAGAATTGTACTTCTAAATATTTCCATATACTTACGACAATATCCAAACCCCAGCGAATATACACAGACTAAGTACTTACTAAACACAGCTGGGAGCAGCATGTCCGAATGTCTAATGGCTCATACATACACTTTCTATACGATTCTCGTTATAGCCCTGTCACGTTGTACATCTGTGGACAGTATGGTCTAGAGCAGGAGAAGCTCAGCAGACTGATATATTGTTTGGTGGGAAGCGATTTCAAATAAATTGCATTTGGTAATCTATCATCTATCTATCTATCTATCTATCTATCATATATCTATACACGGACACACACATGCACATAGTGCATTTACCTCTTGGACAGGAAGCCTTCAGAATGCCCAAAAGAGAAATAAGAAGCACAATGGTGTACAGAACCCGCAGAGACATTGTGAAGAGAAGATCACCGGAGCTGCTTTCACAATTGTTGGATGACTTGCAGTGAACAGTACACAGAACATCAACCACCGTCTGAACTTATCTGCTGGCTACGTAAGTGCCACCCCTCACATCCTTTTCTGGCAAAGTATTTTTGTGATGACATGTAGAGTTGTTTAGTTTTCATGGGCCTTTTTGGGTAGTTTTTCTTCTTGTTCCTGTTGTTGAAGGGAATGTCAGTGATTTTATTCGGCCAGTTAAAATCATCTCATCCTTTTTTTTCTAATCTCTTTTTATTTTCTGATTACAGATTTTTTTAATTCTGTTTCTGAACATGTTAATAGTGGCAACCATTTTGCCTGAGCTGTTCTTAACAGTATTTAGAAAGAAAATTAAGAAAATTGCTTTACGGCAGCCATATAGGCCATTGACTTATATAAGACCTGTGCAGAGGGCAGGAGGCAGTAGATAAGCTTTGGCAATCATGGAGGATCATGTGTTACCTATATATAGAGGTGATATATGGTATTCTAAACCAGCCTGTAATGATAAGGGTACTTTCACACTTGCGGCAGTGTGATCCGGCAGGCAGTTCCGTCGTCGTAACTGCCCACCGGATCCGCCGATCTGGATGTCACTAAAAGCATTTGTAAGACGCATCTGGATGCAGATCCGTCTCACAAATTCATTGCAAGAACGGATCCATCTCTCCGCTTGTCATGCGGACAGACGTCTCCGTCTTGTATCTTTTTTCACATTTTTACCGGTCTGCGCATGCGCAGACCGGTAAAATGTGTATATAAGTCCCTGGTTGGGAACTGAGGACATAACATAGCAGCCAATCCTTACAGTTTAAACACAAAAACTATACATTCAACAAACACAATGGCATTGTCTGTGACGCAATTAACAAACACAATGGCATTGCCTGTGACGCACTCAATAACAGAATAGGCATTGTCTTTGACGCAATCAACAAAATACAATTACCAAAACACAATGGGCTCTGCCTGTGATACAATTACCAAACATAATGGGCTAACTTAATCACTCACAGGCAGAAAACACAAATTTTTCCCCAAAACACAGAAAACACCACAAAAACCCACATATCCCCATAATTTATACATCCATGGATAGCTCTGATCTGGGTGAACAACATATCCAAAAATCACCCAGATCCGAGCAGGGGTTCCTGAATTCCATGAAAGTAACATTTGGCCGACCGCAAGCATGGCTTTCCTGCCCAAAACAGTTCCACAGATTTAGGCTGTGCGGCCGGTCTACCTTTTCCTTCAAAGTTAGTATATGGGCCATAATCCTGAGGCGAGAGGCTGGCAAACAGGCCCCTCCAAAACCCAGTGGCGAGGTTATTTTTGCCACACATCTCCCCCTCCCAGAGAAGACTAACCAGATACTTGACCTCACGCCAGTCGGTACCTGAGTTAGTCTGGAAGCCCACCCACAACCAAATACTGGACCTGTTGAATTTGGTAGACTGTCTCTGTCCAGTGAGTCCACCAAGGTTGTGTTGGTAACTGGTACTCCCGGTCTCTGTGTTGCTCCCTGCCTTGGAGTGGAGGTTGCTTTGTGGGCAGGGATCAGCGGTACTCTGCCCTGGTGCCAGCACATCAGCTAGGCTAGTCTGTGGGGAGTCAGCCTCTGGACAAGAGGATAGGGGAGGGCAGAGGCCAACTGTGCTCTGCCCAGATGACAGCTCTTCCGCTGGGGTAGTCTGTGGGGAGTCAGCCTCTGGACAAGAGGATAGGGGAGGGCAGAGGCCAACTGCGCTCTGCCAAGATGCCAGCTCTTCCGCTGGGGTAGCCTGTGGGGAGTCAGCCTTTGGACAAGAGGATAGGGGAGGGCAGAGGCCAACTGCACTCTGACCAGATGCCAGCTCTTCCGCTAGGGTAGCCTGTGGGGAGTCAGCCTCTGGAGAAGGGGATAGGGGAGGGCAGAGGCCAACTGCACTCTGACCAGATGCCAACTCTTCCGCTGGGTTAGCCTGTGGGGAGTCAAAACTTCATGAAGGGGTAAAGCAGGAACTCTTTATTGAACACACAAGCATTGACTTATATACACATTTTCCAACAAGGGTACCACCCCTGTGGACCTGGTTGGGAACTGAGGACATAACATAGCAGCCAATCCTTACAGTTTAAACACAAAAACTATACATTCAACAAACACAATAGCATTGTCTGTGACGCAATTAACAAACACAATGGCATTGCCTGTGACGCACTCAATAACAGAATAGGCATTTTCTTTGACGCAATCAACAAAATACAATTACCAAAACACAATGGGATCTGCCTGTGATACAATTACCAAACATAATGGGCTAACTTAATCACTCACAGGCAGAAAACACACATTTTTCCCCAAAACACAGAAAACACCTCAAAAACCCACATATCCCCATAATTTATACATCCATGGATAGCTCTGATCTGGGTGAACAACATATCCAAAAATCACCCAGATCGGAGCAGGGGTTCCCGAATTCCATGGAAGTCCCATTTGGCCGACCGCAAGCATGGCTTTCCTGCCCAAAACAGTTCGACAGATTTAGGTTGTGCGACCGGTCTACCTTCTCCTTCAAAGTTAGTATATGGGCCATAATCCTGAGGCAAGAGGCTGGCAAACAGGCCCCTCCAAAACCCAGTGGCGAGGTTATTTTCGCCACACTTTCCATTCAGAATTCATTAGGATAAAACTGATCAGTTCTTTTCCGGTATAGAGCCCCTAGGACGGAACTCTATGCCGGAAAAGAAAAATGCTAGCGTGAAAGTACCCTAAGGAGGTAACTGCGGTAAAGTGATCTGTACAGACCAAGAAGTGGCTCCTATTAGGAGGCTTAGTGGCCAGTGTGAAAACTGCAGGATTTTATGTGTTTTGTTTAACCCTTTGGCTACCGGAGGTTTTTTCGTTTTTGCTTTTCATTTTTCTTCCTAATTCTCCATGAAAGATAAACTTATTTATATTTCTGGTCACTTAGCTGTATGAGGGCTTATTTTTTGCGGGACAAGTTGTACTTTCTAATGCCACCATTAATTATAGCATAAAATGTAGTGGGAAGCAGGAGAAAAAACATTCCCTCCACCGTTTTACGGGTTTTGTTCCCACAGTGTTTCGTTTACGGCAAAACTGACCTATGCCCTTCATTCTCTGAGTCAGTACGATTACAACAATACCCCATATGTATATGTTCTTTTTGTCTAAATAGTGTAAAAATAAATTAAAACTTTGAGAATTATTATTTTCTTTTTTATACTCATGTCTACTGAGCTTTTTAGGGGCTCATTTTTTGCTGAGAAATCTGCACTTTTAATTGTTACCATTTTGGAGTGTGCATGACTTTTTAATCACATTTTAATACATTTTTTTAAGAAAGAGAAGCAATGAAAAAATGGCAAATCGCCCATTTTGACCCTTTTTTCCATTACGCCATTCGCCTTATTGGAATTTTTTTATTTCTATTTTACTAGTATGGGCATTTTTGGTTGCGGTGATACCCATAATGTTTATATTTATTGTTATTTAGGTATTTATTTTTTAATTATACGGAAAGGGGGGTGATTTAAACTTTTATATATTTTTTTATATATTTTTTAACATTTTTTTATTTTTTGTGATCATTATGTGCCTTCAGAAATTTTTTATTAGCTTATTTTGCTTACTTTTGCTCATTTCTTATCCTGGCCTGCCATCTGGTGGGCAAAATAAAAATGACAGCTCAAATACTGTTAGCCTCATCGGTAAAGCTTACAGTATTCAGCGCAACTACCTGTGCCCAGATTGGACACACAGGGCATCGTTAGGAAGCGTGAGCTTCCGGGTTTTTGTGCATTTAGGTGCCATGATCTCACTTGATCACGGCATCTAAAGCATTTAATTACCGCGATCGGCATTATTGCCGGTCACAGTAATTAGCCACAGGTCTCTGCTGTATGAAACAGCAGAGATCTGCCAGCCATGACGCCCGCTACACGAGCAAGCGAGCGGGCGTCATGTTTACACATTCCATCAGCGCTTTACATGTACGGCGCTGGTAGCGAAAGGGTTAAATGTAGATATTGACATGGGAAATGAAAAATTACATCACCAAAATTATTTAAAAATATGTTTAAAGGATAGGTCATCAGTATAGCAGTAGTGCTGGGGCCTTCTCTCCGTTCTTCCTAGGCCAAGTGACGACATGTTCATTGGTTACATGGCCTAGGTGCAGCTCAGCCCCATGGAAGTGAATAGGTCTGAGCTGCGATACCAAGCACAGCCGCTATATAATGTACGCTGTGCTTGGTTTGCTGCGAGAAGGCTGCGGCACTCACAGGAGTGCTGTGTGTCAGACCAGAGGATAGGTCATCAGTATTTAAATCTTGGAAAACCCTTTTAAACCCCTCAGCTCCAGGCGATTTTCTGTTTTGCGTTTTCAGTTTTTACTCCCTGCTTTCCTGGACCCATAATGTTTTTATTTTTTCTGTTCATATAGACGTATAAGAGCTTGGTTTTTGTGGGACAAGTTTCACTTACTATTACATACAATGTAGTGGGAAGCTGGAGAAATGGTGTGGAATTGAAAAAAAAAATATTCCGCCACAGGGCTTTGTTTTTTTTCCCTATGCGATAAAGCTGACCTGTGTCCTTCATTCTCTGGCTCAGAAAGATTACAATGATACCACATTTATATAGGTTTTTCTTGTGTTTTAATACTGAAACAAAAAAATAAATAAACTGTGGAGCTGTTCCTGGTCTAAAGCACAGCACTGCTGAGTTTTATGCTCTCAGATGCCGGGTTTACATTTGACCATGGCATATGAAGGGTTAAATGCCTGTGATAATCGTTATCACCAATCACAGAGATTAGCGCCAAGTGTCTGCTGTATGACAGAGCAGAAATCTAACAGCTATGCGCCCTTTCCATGTACGACGGAGGTCTGGGAGCATCAAGGCTGAATCGCGTTGCCAATTAAGTACATTATTATTATTTATTATTAAAGCGCCATTAATTCCATAGCGCTGTGCATATGAGAAGAAGTATAAATACATAATACAGACAATTGAAATAAGCATGAACAAGACGAGTTACAAACTGGTACAGAAGGAGAGAGGGCCCTGCCCGTGAGGGCTTACAATCTACAATATATATCAAATCCATAGCCTGTTTGATGTTGTCTCCACCGTGGGGGAAAGGAACAGAACGCAACCCCCTAGTCCTTCTTCACCAAAGAAGGGAGCTATACATTAACTCTAGTGGGCAAGAGTTGAGTAGAGACTGTTAAATCGGAGTTCAGAAGAGCTCTAGGCCAGTAATAAGCTCACTCTGCAGGGTCTCTACCAGATTTAGGGATTAAAGTAATATCAGAATGTAAAAAAGACTGTAGTATAGAGAAGTCCTGTAGAAGGGAATTACACAAATCAACCATTTTAGGTACAATAGTCTCCTTAATCATTTTGTAGTAAAGGTAGGTGAATCCATGTCAGCTTGGAGTCTCACTGCCGGGTAAATCTTTCAAAATGTCGGAAAGCACTTCCGGTGATAGTAAAAAGAAGAAGAGCCTGCCGAGTCTGAGTAAACCCTTGATCCCTTAAGAGCTGAGCCAGAAGGGTATGAGCCTTATTGTCCCTCTCATAGTACTTTTGCTTTGAGTGAGGGAGAGATTGCTCGACTCCTTGCATAGCAATATCATGAGCTTGCACCTCAGTCAGCCTCCACTAGGTCAGAACAGACGGTCATTCCCTCATCGAGGGCAGTTATACATTGCAGCACTTCTCATTTTTTAAGCTGAGGGATCCTTTTTCCGCTAAGAACCTAGAGCTTTACATTGTCTATGCATGACTGCACTTCCCATAAGGCAGCACAATAAGTAATTGAGCCATCATTTTTACAAACAAAGCAAGTAAGTAATTACAAAGGGAATCTCTAAGCACAGTCGTTTTGGACTCAAGTGGCAGTGATAGGATCTAGCAGGGAACACTGTCAAAGCTAATTCAATGATTACTGGAGCAAGATCCAACCAAGAAATGGCAGTTGAAAGGAGCAAAAGTCAAATATACATACCCTGTGACATGGCAGTTACAAATATATGCAGCCCCAAGCACCAATACTTCGACGTGCGTTTCACCTCAATATGCTTCATCAGGAGGTGATACTGATAGAGAGAGCAGGGTATATATAGAGACCAGATGAGAGGGGGATGTTAATCACCTGTGTCACCGCTTGTATGGGCGGGAATATGCCATGATGCTGCTCCCCATCCTAGATGCGCTCATCCGGCCCTAGCACGTGGCGATGGAGTGTCACATGACACATCGCGTCAACGCGATGACGTCAGCAAAGGAGCGATCCCAGATGGGGTCGCTGTATCATGACCCAGCAATGAGCAGAGTATGTATATGTAAACTAGAAGGAGGGACTAGGAATTAAAGTGAACAGTGCTTAAATCCATACATAATATCTATCAGATCATAATATATAATTGTTGAAATATGTGGAAAGGATGCACAGTATAACAGTGAAAATGTAATAAAAGAAAGATGTCAACCCCAATGCTGGTGTACATATAGAGGGCCACAAAAAATTGATGGCACAAGGCGGGCAGAACAGCATTTACAGAGTCACAATGCAAGAATTTGCAAAATAACAAAATAAATGTACCTCAATGCATGTGCATATAAATAAGAAGAATAAAATATGCATACAAAACTAAAAAATTCAGAAACATAGATCCAAATGAGTGTCATAGGAGTGGGAGAAAAGATTTACGAGTGATTGCCCAGATGGTCACTATACCATAAATTAAAAACTGTGTATTCTCATATAATAAAATTAATATGTCAAAAAAGTGTGGAAAGCTGTTGTAACAAGCAAAGAATATTAGCCTCCCCGCCACCTAAACAGGCTATCCTAGAAAGAGTAAAAGAGTTAGATAAAGCTCACTTTAAAAATAAATTTGAGAGGTATTCCAAAGTACCAGAGGCTCACCATATAAATTCCCTTCTTGAATAATGCACTCACCTAAAGAATTATTAGGAACACCATACTAATACTGTGTTGGACCCCCTTTTGCCTTCAGAACTGCCTTAATTCTACGTGGCATTGATTCAACAAGGTGCTGGTAGCATTCTTTAGAAATGTTGGCCCATATTGATAGGATAGCATCTTGCAGTTGATAGAGATTTGAGGGATGCACATCCAGGGCACGAAGCTCCCGTTCCACCACATCCCAAAGATGCTCTATTGGGTTGAGATCTGGTGACTGTGGGGGCCATTTTAGTACAGTGAACTCATTGTCATGTTCAAGAAACCAATTTGAAATGATTCGAGCTTTGTGACATGGTGCATTGTCCTGCTGGAAGTAGCCATCAGAGGATGGATACATGTTCTCATTCTGTTTACGCCAAATTCGGACTCTACCATTTGAATGTCTCAACAGAAATCGAGACTCATCAGACCAGGCAACATTTTTCCAGTCTTCAACAGTCCAATTTTGGTGAGCTCATGCAAATTGTAGCCTCTTTTTCCTATTTGTAGTGGAGATGAGTGGTACCCGGTGGTGTCTTCTGCTGTTGTAGCCCATCCGCCTCAAGGTTGTGCGTGTTGTGGCTTCACAAATGCTTTGCTGCATACCTCGGTTGTAACGAGTGGTTATTTCAGTCAACGTTGCTCTTCTATCAGCTTAAATCAGTCAGCCCATTCTCCTCTGACCTCTAGCATCCACAAGGCATTTTTGCCCACAAGACTGCCGCATACTGGATGTTTTTCCCTTTTCACACCATTCTTTGTAAACCCTAGAAATGGTTGTGCGTGAAAATCCCAGTAACTGAGCAGATTGTGAAATACTCAGACCAGCCCGTCTGGCACCAACAACCATGCCACGCTCAAAATTGCTTAAATCACCTTTCTTTCCCATTCTGACATTCAGTTTGGAGTTCAGGAGATTGTCTTGACCAGGACCACCCCCCTAAATGCATTGAAGCAACTGCCATGTGATTGGTTGACTAGATAATTGCATTAATGAGAAATAGAACAGGTGTTCCTAATAATTCTTTAGGTGAGTGTATATTGCCCATGTGTCTATGTGGGAAGTGTGAACTTGTATAGGGCAAGACCGGAAAATCAGTACAATTACTACAACTCCCATTTCACATCCCGAAGAGGCAGAATACGAAATGGGATAGGCTCTCTGTGCAAAGATTAATCAAAATTAGAGAGGAGCAAATCAATTCTAAATTAACTAGATTTGTTACGAATTTTACAAAAATTCATCCACCAAACAAATCCGCAGCTTTCACGATTCAATTTGAGGGGGAAACCACACGGGAGGAAGAAGATGGAAGATCACATTACACTGGGAGGAAGTGGTGGGAGGGCTTGCCCTGATTGGCTCAGAGGCTGACAGATGGCCTTATCAGCAAATCAGGAGCAGAATTCAGGTAGATCCTTTGCTGAGAATGTCATAGAATGCCATTCTGTGCGCAGCTTCTGACCTGGACAGATGTCATGTGGCAGTGTCTGACAAATAGCTATTACATACACAAGCCACTGATGTAGGTTAATAGGGACACTATATGGATCGAATAGGGATTATATAATTGGGTAGATTTTAGGGAATTTGATCAACTAAGCTTGGCTGCCCCTACATCTGTGCTAGTATCTCCCGTCTGGCAGTTTTTATCCCCAGTGCCGGAAGGGAAATGCATTGCTGTGTGCAAGATCTGCAGGATTAAAAGAAGCCGTGGGTTTTCAAACACAAATGTGTGCACAATGGCTCTGTTACAGCACATGAAGCAGCATCACCAGTTATTGTGGCAAAATAGAAGCGGCCGACAGCTAGCGCAACAAGAGTTTCCTCCTTCTCCCAGCATCTCTTGCAACAGCCAGGTCATATCCACGTGTAGTACAGTGTGCTTGTCATTGTGATCATCAGTTACTCCTTCTCCCACTTAGACTACTCCCTACTACCTACTCTACTCCCTCGTCAGCCATTGATAACAGAATGTGTGGCCTCGAAACAAGTCTACACTTCCAGCAATTTGTTGGTGAACAAACTTAACTCCCAATTGGCCAAGTGCCTAGCGGTGCATTCAAAGCCGACACGTGGCAGAGAATTTGGGCTGCTCCTGGCAATTGTCACTGTGCGGCAAGGTGCACAACACCATGAACACATAGAGCAGCTTTTACGGGCAGGGACTGTACATGTCTTTCACTGTCCACTGGGTCAATGTTTTTTATGATAAGGCAGCACCAAGACCACATCCTACTGACACCTCCATCTTTATATCTGTTTTGTTCCCACACGAGGCTCTTATCCGTCGCCTCCACATCCTCCTTCATAGACATCCTCTTATTCCCAACAGAAGCAGGGCAGAGCATTGCTCCCATTTCCCCTCCCACCTATTATATCTCTAAAGTGAAGCCTTGCCATGCTGTGTTACAGCTGATCAGCTTGGGCAAGAGTAGCTACATAGCCAAGTAGTTGTTAAAGTGAATCAATCAGCAAACATACCACTTGCTGTCTCCCCACCAACTCCAACTGGGAAAGGCGGTCAGAGTCAATGGCAGGAACATTGTGGCCGCTCTGCATTTGGGGGAAATAACACATGCTCCCTGCATGGTGCACATGATACATTTAGTTGTGCATGAGAAAGTATGTCCAGACTGTCCTCACTTTTCATCTATTCTTATGTGGCAAAGAACACCCATCTTCAGCCATAGAATGGTCTCTCATTGCACCGCTTGATCCACAACATTTTAAATCACTGGAATTCCACCAATAGGGTCTATAAGAGCAGCGTAAAGCAGTGAATGATTTCGTCATGCACCCAACCACCTCAGCATAGAGCATGTGTTGATTTTAAGGTCAGGCAGTGGCAGCTCATCAGACACACCTATAGCTTACTTAAGCCCTTCAAAGAGACCCCCAGATATGTCAGTTGGGGCAATTCAGCATCAATAATGTAATCCTGATTATGTAAGCCCTGATATTTATCTTAGAGCGGATGCTCATACTGATGCAACAAGGGATGTCAGAAGAATAGCTTACACATCTTGCTGGCTGCTTTGTAGCTGTTGGGGACCCACATGGAAAAAGTCCTATGGAGGATGAAGTGGAGGATGAGGATAAGGAGCTGTGAATGGAGGAGGAAAAGCAGAGGGAGTCACTTGTGTAGGAGGACGATGATGATCCGACAAAACTGCCCACAATGATAAAACATCTCAGTAGGGTGGGAGGAGCCAGAAAGAATTGGATCCTTGGGCACGCTGGTGAGAATGGCCAACTAAATGTATGCTTATGTAATAACTGGCATATCCTTACCATCGAGCAATCTAATGATTACTGGATAGCAATGGATTTAGACCCTGCTATTAAAGCACAATGGGGGAATGTTTTCCTGTTGTCAAAAGGAAGAAAACATTATTTATTACCAGGATACACTGTGTACACAGCTTGTTGCAGCTTTTGGACGCACATCTTCCACCCACGTGTCTGACCAGGAGGCCCCTGTCTGTCCCCCGCAACCACAAGCAGTTGAAGACGCAGCAGCCAGTTCAGCATCGTCAACTAATTGTGATGAAGAAATGGTTCCATGTGTTCCATGAGGCAAATCAGCAAACTGAGATGACATCATGCCATTGTCTGCCTGCCTACCATCATTCTTTATAACATATGGCTGCTGCTGCCATCATGCCACTGCTGATTTTTATATAAAGGACCGCAATGCTTCACTTTCCATCAAGGGATAACCTCTCCCAGTAGGATTCTTTCGCACTTTCCAAATGCAGTGGCATACGAATCTTCACATTTGCTTTTACCCTCCTGGTAGATGGTATATACCTTCAAAAGGGACTTACGCAATAGTGAAGTACGTCCCTTTGAAGGTATATACCATCTACCAGGAGGGTAAAAGCGAACGTGAAGATTTGTATGCCACTGCATATGGAAAGTGCAAAAGAATCCTACTGGGAGAGGTTATCCCTTGATGGAGAGTGAAGCAGCGCGGTCCTTTAAATAAAACGCATTGCTGTGTGAACTTGTCCATATCACTACAGGACCTGCAGTGCATCGAAGGAAGGCAACGTATTTTGAGACATTTTTTTCTCTTTAATGCCACTGCTGCTGTCCGCCTGCCTACTATCATGTTCCGAACTGTAAGGCTACTGCTATTATCATGCCACTGCTGTTGTCTGCCTGCCTATCATCATGTTCTGTACCGTTTGACTGCTGCTGCCTCCATCATGCCACTGCTGCTGTCTGCCTACCTACTATTACGTTCAATAGCGAATGGCTGCTGCTAAAGCCATCATGCCACTGCCACTATCTGGCTGCCTACCATCATGTTCCGTACCATATGGCTGCTCCTGATGCCTCCACCGCAACCGTTACTCCCTGCTAATAATTTTCCTAATGCCACTTTCATTACCCCCACTGCAACTACCATTACCGCTAAATAGACAGTAAAATAGACATAGAATAAAAAATGGCACTCAAAACAAGTCCTGATTTCTTGTGATTGAGAACCCTCTGAAAAGGGGGGGGGGGGGGTTCTACTTTTCTAGGTTTATACTTTGTGTATTATTGTGCCTAAGTTGGGCCTTTACTTGTTTATGTCAATGTATATTTGATGTACACCTATCTATACGAATGGGAATTTTTTTTAAATAAAAATAACTTGATTAAAAAAAAAGAGAACCCTCTGAAAATATGGGAATTCATATGGGAATAAAAGGGTAAGAAACAAGAAAAAAACAATGTGGGTAAATAGAATTGTAAAGAAAGCAAAAAAAATGTCAAAAAGAAGGCATTTAAATCACTAAATCAGGAGGGTAGCGAGGAAGCATTAAAAAACTATAAAGAAAAAAATAGAACGTGCAAAAGCAGCCAAACTAGAGACAGAGATTTATTGCCAAAAGAGATTTATTGCCAAAGAGAGTAAAACTAACCCTAAAGTGTTCTTCAATTATATAAATGGTAACAAGTATAAATCTGAAGGTGTCGGCTCTTTACAGAGTGATGAGGGGGCGTTGCAGACAGCGATGAGGAGAAAGCAAAACGATTAAATATTTTTTTCTCCACTGTATTCACTGAGGAAAATAAACTGTCAGATGAAATGCCGAATGTAAAAGTAAATTCACCATTAAATGTGCCCTGTCTGACCCAGGAAGAAGTGCAGCAGCATCTTAAAAAGATTAAAATAGACAAATCGTCGGGACCAGGTGGCATACACCCCCGTATCCTAAGAGAATTAAGTAATGTCATAGCCAGACCCTTATTTCTGATATTTAAGGACTCTATACTGACAGGGAGTGGACAGGATTGGTGCATAGAAAATGTGGTGCCAATATTCAAAAAGGGTCCAAAAACACAGTCCAGAAACGAACATCTGTCGTGGGTAAACTGTTTGAAGGTTTTCTAAGAGATGCTATCTTTGAGTACCTCAATGAAGACAAGCAAATAACACCATATCAGCATGGCCTCATGATTGATCAGTCATTTCAAACTAATTTAATTCGTTTCTATGAGGAGGTAGGTTCTAGACTTGAAAGCAGCGAATCAATGGATATTTCTCCAAATAATTTGCTACTGTACCAGATAAAAGGTTAGTATATAAAATGAGAATGCTTGGACTGGGGGAAAATGTGTGTAAGTGGGTAAGTAACTGTCTCAGAAGGTGGCTATGGTACACACTCAGATTGGGTCGCTGTCACTAGTGGGGTACTGTGACAGACTGAACAATCACTGGGGCTGCTGGAGAAGCCTGAGGGCCAGCCTCCTTCCTACGGACTATGGACCCAGAACTATGGAGACCCCCCTCAGACCTTTTGGGGTTACAAGGAACTATGAACCCTGATTTATGTGTGGAATTAATATGCCACATATTTCCTATTGCCCATTGAAGGTGCAGGGTGTGAATTCAGCAACACAAAAAGGTTAACTCTGCACTGAGACTCCCACTGATTGTGTTAGTGATGGGATTAAAATAGCTGACTCTAGGAGCAGCCGACTCCTAGATGAGTAGATCACCCTATGATACACTCAGGAGATAATCCCATCACATGTGTCTCCTCTCTCCCTATTCATTCATTATGGAGGGGTGAAGATGTCTGTTTGCATGTTGTTCATGGTTGATTGATTTATGTTGCTAGACTTCTTGAACTGTATATATACTGAGTTGATCTTGAATAAAGTGAGTTCCTGTTTTACATTCAACATAGAGCCTCATCTCATGTGTGTGGGGATTGCTATACGCTGTATACTCCCCTGGCTATAACCCCTAGCTCTTGTAAGAGCTGTTCCTGTTCCTTGTTCCTGTGGTGGTTACAGTGTCGAGCGGAGTGCTTGGAGCCCTCGGGAAGCACTAGGAGCATCCATCAACGGAGGTACCCAGTCAGGGTGCCAATAGATCTGTTACAGGTTAAACAGGGGTTAGTATTGGGCCCTATTCTTTTCAATATAAATTATTATATACTATTAATGATCTTGTAGAAGGCTTGCACAGTAAAATATCAAAGTAATTAACATGGAAGAGGACAGTATACTGCTACAAATAGATCTGGATAGATTGGAGGCTTGGGCAGCGAAGTGGCAGATGAGGTTTAATACTGACAAATGTAAGGTTATGCACATGGGAAGGAATAATACAAGTCACCCATACATACTAAATGGTAAAACACTGGGTAACACTGACATGGAAAAGGACTTAGGAATTTTAGTGAACAGCAAACTAAGCTGTAGAAACCAGTGTCAGGTAGCTACTGCCAAGGCCAATAAGATAATGTGTTGCATGAAAAGGGGCATAGATGCCCGTGATGAGAACATAGGCCTGGCAATTTACAAATCAATAGTCAGCACACACCTGTCACATCCAGTGCCTCCCAGGTGACGTATCCTCTGATATAGATCTTCTCTGTCATCATCTTCTCCATATGGTCCGTACTACTTCTGTCAGCCATGCCTCGTCTCTGCAGAGTGTGACACACAGACATTTTAGCTTCCTCACATTTCCTCCAATTATCCCCCAACCTGGAGTCCAAACTGTGTTATCCTGCTGCTCGCTATGCCCCCCCAATACCCCCAAATACTATCCTGAATAAATAGTATCCCCATAGTAATAGTGCTCCTCAAAGTCCCACCAATAGTAATTCCCTTCTAGAATGCCCTCATTAGTAATACTGCCCCCTACAGTGACGACCCCAACAATGATAATGCTCCCAAGAGTGCCCCCATTAGTAGAAGAGCCTAGCAGTATTAATAATACCCTCAGAGAGCCTCCAGTAGAAATAAGGCCCTCTATTGTTACCCCAGTGGTAATAAAGCTTTCTACAGACCCCTCAGTAGTATTAAGACCCTCATAGTGCTCTTAGTAGAAATAAGGCAGATCTATAAGTCACTCTTATAAAGCCCCCAATAGTAATAAGAACGCCTAATGTCCCCTGTATTTATAATACCCCTACAGTGCCCCCAGTATTTATACTGCCCACCTACTGTTATAATGCTCAACCTGAAGTGTCGCCAGTATTTATAATGCACCCTGCTGTCTCTCATGTAGTTATATTCCTCCCTCCACCATACAGTACCATGTAAATAACATCACACTATCTCTCCTGCCCCCTCCAAAATACAGTCCCATGTAAATAAAATCACACCATCTCTTCAGCCCCCTCCAATATACAGTCCCATGTAAATAACATCCCTCTCTATCTACAGCCCCCTCCAATATACAGTCCCATGTAAATTACATCACCTCCTCCCCAGACGCCTTCAACCTACAGTCCTATGTAAATAATATCACCCCCTCCCCAGATGCCTCCAACATGCAATCCCATGTAAAGATCACCCCCTCAACATTCAGTCCCATATATATAGCTTCACTCCCCCCCAGCCGCCTTCAATATTCAGTCCCATGTAAATAACATCACTCCCTCCCACAGCCCCCTCCGACATACTATCCCATATAAATAACCCCCCTCCCTCATCTGCCATCAATATACATTCCCATGTAAATACATCACCCCCTCCCCAGTCACCTCCAACATACAGTCCCATGTAAATAACATCCCTCCCTAACATACAATCCCAGTTAAATAATCACAACTCCCAGCATTGCTTTGCCTCTCCCTTCACTTACCTCTCCTTATGTACAGACCTCACCACAGCTTCTTCCCCCAGGTCTTCTCCTCTTCACTGCCTTCCTCCCCTGCACTGGTCACATGATGGTGACATCAACGCAGATCCTTCTCAACCACTGCCTGTTTTACTGCTCACATGATCTGTTATGTCTGAGGACAGTTGTATCTAGCTGGCGGGCAGGACAAAACATCAGGGGCCCAGGCCCCAAATGATTTAGCCTAGCAACACCCCTGGAGTACTGTGTACAGTTCTTGGCGCCTGTTAACAAGGCAGAGAGGGTTCAGAGAAAGGGCAACTAAAGTAATAACTGGAATGGGTGGACTACAGTACCCAGAAAGATTATCAAAATTAGGGTTATTCACTTTAGAAAAAAGACGACTAAGGGGCAATCTAAAATATATGTATAAATATATCAGGGGTCAGTACAGAGATCTCTCCCATCATCTATTTATCCCCACAACTGTGACTGCAACGAGCGGACATCCTCTGCGTCTGGAGGAAAGAAGGTTTGTAAACAAACATAGAAGAGGATTCTTTACGGTAAGAGCAGTGAGACTATGGAACTCTCTGCCTGAGGAGGTGGTGATGGTGAGTTCACTAAAAGAGTTTAAGAGGGGCCTGGATATATTTCTGGAGTGTAATAATATTACAGGTTATAGCTACTAAAGAGGGGTCGTTGATCCAGGGAGCTATTCGGACTCCCTGATTGGAGTCGAGAAGGATTTTTTTTATTCCCCTAAAGTGGGGAAGATTGGCTTCTACCTCAGTTTTTTTTTGCCTTCCTCTGGATCAACTTGCAGGATAACAGGCCGAACTGGATGGACAGATGTCTTTTTTTCAGCCGTATAAACCTTGTCACCATGTAAAAAATAAAATTGATGGGACTCAAATGTATTATCTGTGTTTATTATGTGTTTTTTTTTTTTTTAACTCTTACCGCAAACCTCCTCAATGTGCCTCAAGGAGGAAACCAGTTAGGTGAAGTAGGTGAAGTACACATTATTTTTATACAAGGCTTTTAAACAAGTTTTAATCTTGTGAGTATACCAATAAATGGAGATTTAATAGTGTACGTGGATCCCACCCAGGGTGTTTGCTTCTTTCCCTCTTTATTGCCCTTTTCAGGTATTTCCTGCAACACTACAAGTGTGAGCATAGGTCTGAAGATGCTGCGCATCTGAAGAGGAAACACTACATTCAGAGGAGAAGGGAAACCTGGGTATGATACAGCCGACATCAAAGTGGTGTTTTAGGCTTATCGGGAGCTGGACTGCAAACACTCTGAGGAGGTTTGCGTTAAGGGTTTTAAAAAATACATAATAAAAACACAGATAATACATTTGAAGAGATTTTGCTATGATTAGCACTACACAGCTGTCACTGCTACTAACCCTAAAAAGGGATAATTTTTCCAGGCATTTTCAAAACAAGCCAGTGTTTCTTTCTATGCTCTGGATAGGTCATCAGTATCTGATTAGTGGGGGTCTGACACCCGGGACTGCTGCTGATCAGCTATTTCTCTCTGCTTTTCCTAGACCAGTGACATCACATTCCTCGAGCACATGGCCTAGGAGCAGCTCAGCCCCATAGAAGTGAATGGGCCTGGGCTTGCAATACCAAGCACAGCCGCTATATAATGTACGGCGCTGTGCTTGGTGAGCTGCGAGAAAGCCACTGCAGGGATTTGCCCCTGTTAAGGTATTATTTTTGAATGCTGATAAGGGACAATTTTTAAAAGGTTTCTAATATGAAAAAGCACAGCCGCTATACAACATACAACGCTATGAAGGCCGCGCTATTAGTAACAAACTGTTGGCAAACCCCTTTAACACTTTCTACCCTGGAGTTTTTTTTGTTTTTGCGTTTTTGTTTTGCGCTTCCTGCCTTTCCATAGCCATAACTTTTTTATTTTTCTGTTCACATAGCCTTATGAGGGCTTGTTTTTTGTGGGACAAGATGTACTTTCTAACACCACCATTTAATATAGCATATGATGTAGTGGGAAGCTGGAATTATTTTTTCCAAATGGGGTGAAATAGCAAAAGAAAATAAGCAATTCTGCCACAGTTTCACGTAACTTTAATTCTACAGGTCAGTACGAATCCGGCGATACCTTATATGTATAGTTTTTCTTGCGTTTTCATAGTGATAAAATAATTTGCAGGGTGATCTGAACTTTTCATTGATACCATTCTGGGGTGTGTATGACTTTTTGATCACTTTATTTAATTTGTTTGTAGAAAATGAAGAGACCAAAAATGGCGAATCGGCCATTTTGCAGTTTTTTTTTCCTGTTTCGATGTTTGCCGTATGAGGAAGATATTTTTATATTATGGGCATTTTCGCATATGGCAATACCCATGATGTGTATTTTTATATTTTTTTTATTTTTATTTTGGGGAAAGGGGGGTGATTTGATTTTATATGGGTTTTTTATTATTATTATTTTTTATTTTTTTCAGGAGTGGGCGCCATCTTTAAAGACCTGGCCAGTGCCTTACTAGTACAGCTATGCTGTTACACAGTTAATATTTACAATAATGTAGATGGAATTTATATAGTTCATTGAACCATTTCTATGGATATTTCTGTGGTTGGTTATATGCTGCCATCTAGTGGCCTTTTTTTGGTAATGCACTTGTTTTTCTATGTTCCTTTCTTTGAGATCTATGACTCATTTCCTGTACAATGCTCCACCCTTCTTCTGGAGTACATCACTTCCTGTATCTTCATGCAGCTAACAGGCCACATGTATCAGGGACACATGTAATCTCCATGGTACGCTAAAGAAAGTATCATCTTTTGGCCGCATAATACTGAAATCCATTCATTCTGCTGTATCCTGTTCATGTACAGAATAAAGCAACTTGTGGATGAACACAGTATTAGTGAGTTCAGCCATCTGATGAGGATTGTCCGTAGTGATTTTATCTGCTTATACAGGCCAGGCATAGAGGTCTTACAAGGGATAGATCGCTATCACAACATTTGTAGTCAGAATAACGGCGCTGGTTGGGAAGGGGTTAAACATGCTCTTTGACACAGTTAATCATGCGTTTACCCATAGCTGTATATGTCAGTATCACACTGACATTATTTGCTATTGCTGTCATTGCGTTCAAGAGCTTAAAAGGGTGGGAGGAGGGAAGGGGGGAGAAAGAGCAAAAAATCCTAAAACAATTTGAAAAGTGATAACGAAAAAAAATAAACAAGGAGACCTTACAGTGTGATTTACCAATTTTCAAGCCAATTGGAGAATATATGTAACATAGTAACATAGTATATAAGGCAGAAAAATACATTTGTCCATCCAGTTCGGCCTGTTATCCTGCAAGTTGATCCAGAGGAAGGCCAAAAAAAAACTGTGAGGTAGAAGCCAATTTTCCCCACTTAAGGGAAAAAAAATTCCTTCCCGACTCCATTCAGGCAATCAGAATAACTCCCTGGATCAACGACCCCTCTCTAGTAGCTATAACCTGTAATATTACTACACTCCAGAAATACATCCAGGCCCTCTTGAATTCCTTTATTGTACTCACCATCACCACCTTCTCAGGCAGAGAGTTCTATAGTCTCACTGCTCTTACCGTAAAGAATCCTCTTCTATGTTTGTGTACAAACCTTCTTTCCTCCAGACGCAGAGGATGTCCCCTCGTCACAGTCCTGGGGATAAATAGATGATGAGATAGATCTCTGTACTGACCCCTGATATATTTATACATAGTTATTAGATCTCCCCTCAGTCGTCTTTTTTCTAAAGTGAATAACCCTAATGTTGACAATCTTTCAGGGTACTGTAGTCCCTCATTCCCTTAATTACTTTAGTTGCCCTCCTCTGAACCTTCTCCAGCTCTGCTATGTCTGCCTTGTTCACAGGAGCCCAGAACTGTACACAGTACTCCATGTGTGGTCTGACTAATGATTTGTAAAGTGGAAGGACTATGTTCTCTTCACGGGCATCTATGCCCCTTCTGATGCAACCCATTATCTTATTGGCCTTGGCAGCAGCTGCCTGACACTGTTTTTTGCAGCTTAGTTTGCTGTTCACTAAAGTTCCTAGATCCTTTTCCATGTCAGTGTTACCGAGTGTTTTACCATTTAGTATGTACGGGTGACTTGTATTATTCCTTCCCATGTGCATAACCTTACATTTGTCAGTGTCAAACCTCATCTGCCACTTCTCTGTTCCAATCTATCTAGATCCCTCTGTAGTAGTATACTGTCCTCTTCTGTGTCAATTACTTTACACAGTTTAGTGTCACCTGCAAAAATTGATAGTTTACTATGCAAGCCTTCTACAAGATCATTAATAAATATATTAAAGAGAATAGGGCCCAATACTGACCCCTGAGGTACCCCAATAGTGACAGTGACCCAATCTGAGTATGTACCGTTAATAACCACCCTCTGTTTTCTATCACAGAGCCAGTTACTTACCCACTTACAGACGTTTTTTCCCAGTCCGAGCATTCTCATTTTATATACTAATCTTTTATGCTGTACAGTGTCAAATGCTTTGGAGAAGTCC
Organism: Bufo bufo; assembly: GCF_905171765.1. NCBI lineage: Eukaryota > Metazoa > Chordata > Amphibia > Anura > Bufonidae > Bufo > Bufo bufo. The sequence goes on from NC_053389.1 coordinate 313,994,947, forward strand.
AGATATACGACATCCATTGATTCGCCGCTGTCAAGTCTAGAACTTACCTCCTCATAGAAACTGATTCAATTAGTTTGACATGACCGATCCCTCACGAAGCCATGCTGATATGGCGTTATTTGCTTATTTTCATTGAGGTGCTCCAAGATAGCATTTCTTAGATTCATGTAGAATTGATTCGGACACAAATCTAATTTAAAAAAAAAATGTTGACAAATCGGACTTGAAATGAATAAAAAAGATTTCTCTCACCTCTAATCTCTAAAAGACGTTAATTCCCTTAAAATTGTGCGACACATCATGTTTTAATTGAGACCATTAAGTGTAAAGCCCCTAACCATATTTAGAAATGTGATGAAGTGCAAGATAATATTGGCAAGTACCTTATGGTTCGGATGAAGTAGGGAACCCCAAAATGTTATAGGACAAAAAGGCCACCAAACCATCCCCACCAACCATAAGCGTAACTATAGCCATAGCACTAGTTTTAGAGATGTCCGGAACTATTTGCAGGCGAATAGTTCCCGGCGAACATCGCTTGTTCGCGTTCGCCGCGGCGGGCTAACATATGCGATGTTCGGTCCGCCCCCTATTCGTCATCATTGTGTAAACTTTGACCCTGTACCTCACAGTCAGCAGACACATTCCAGCCAATCAGCATCATACCCTCCCTCCCAGACCCTCCCACCTCCTGGACAGCATCCATTTTAGATTCATTCGGAAGCTGCATTCTTAGTGAGAGGAGGGACAGTAGCTGCTGCTGATTTAATAGGGAAATCGATAGCTAGGCTAGTGTATTCAGTGTCCACTACAGTCCTGAAAGACTCATCTGAGCTCTGCTGTAAGGACAGCACCCCAAAAAGCCATTTTTAGGGCTAGAACATGTCTTCTTTTTTTTTTTTTTTTTCTGTGTAATCTAATTGCAGTTTCCTGGCAGCGTGTGTGTCAGGCTCACAGCGTATGCTGTGCCCACTTGCCCAGTGCCACCACTCATATCTGGTGTTACAGTAGCTTGCATTTTAACCGCCTCCGGACCGCCTAACGCAGGATCGCGTTCCGGAGGCGGCAGCCCTGCGCACAGTCACGCATATATGCGTCATCTCGCGAGACGCGAGATTTCCTGTGAACGCGAGCACACAGGCGCGCGCGTTCACAGGATCGGAAGGTAAGAGAGTGGATCTCCAGCCTGCCAGCGGCGATCGTTCGCTGGCAGGCTGGAGATGCGATTTTTTTAACCCCTAACAGGTATATTAGACGCTGTTTTGATAACAGCGTCTAATATACCTGCTACCTGGTCCTCTGGTGGTCCCTTTTGCTTGGATCGACCACCAGAGGACACAGACAGCTCAGTAATAAGTAGCACCAAACACCACTACACTACAACACCCCCCCTGTCACTTATTAACCCCTTATTAACCCCTGATCACCCCATATAGACTCCCTGATCACCCCCCTGTCATTGATCACCCCCCTGTAAGGCTCCATTCAGACGTCCGTATGTTTTTTACGGATCCACGGATACATGAATCGGATCCGCAAAACACATACGGACATCTGAATGGAGCCTTACAGGGGGGTGATCAATGACAGGGGGGTGATCACCCCATATAGACTCCCTGATCACCCCCCTGTCATTGATCACCCCCCGGTCATTGATCACCCCCCTGTAAGGCTCCATTCAGACATTTTTTTGGCCCAAGTTAGCGGAAATTGTTTTTTTTTTTTTTCTTACAAAGTCTCATATTCCACTAACTTGTGTCAAAAAATAAAATCTCACATGAACTCACCATACCCCTCACGGAATCCAAATGCGTAAAATTTTTTAGACATTTATATTCCAGACTTCTTCTCACGCTTTAGGGCCCCTAAAATGCCAGGGCAGTATAAATACCCCACATGTAACCCCATTTCGGAAAGAAGACACCCCAAGGTATTCCGTGAGGGGCATATTGAGTCCATGAAAGATTTAAATTTTTGTCCCAAGTTAGCGGAAAGGGAGACTTTGTGAGAAAAAAAATTAAAAATCAATTTCTGCTAACTTGTGCCAAAAAAAAAAAAATTTCTATGAACTCGCCATGCCCCTCATTGAATACCTTGGGGTGTCTTCTTTCCAAAATGGGGTCACATGTGGGGTATTTATACTGCCCTGGAATTTTAGGGGCCCTAAAACGTGAGAAGAAGTCTGGGATCCAAATGTCTAAAAATGCCCTCATAAAAGGAATTTGGGCCCCTTTGCGCATCTAGGCTGCAAAAAAGTGTCACACATGTGGTATCGCCGTACTCAGGAGAAGTTGGGGAATGTATTTTGGGGTGTCATTTTACATATACCCATGCTGGGTGAGATAAATATCTTGGTCAAATGCCAACTTTGTATAAAAAAATGGGAAAAGTTGTCTTTTGCCGAGATATTTCTCTCACCCAGCATGGGTATATGTAAAATGACACCCCAAAACACATTGCCCAATTTCTCCTGAGTACGGCGATACCAGATGTGTGACACTTTTTTGCAGCCTAGGTGGGCAAAGGGGCCCACATTCCAAAGAGCACCTTTAGGATTTCACAGGTCATTTTTTACACATTTTGATTTCAAACTACTTCTCACGCATTAGGGCCCCTAGAATGCCAGGGCAGTATAACTACCCCACAAGTGACCCCATTTGGGAAAGAAGACACCCCAAGGTATTCCATGAGGGGCATGGCAAGTTCCTAGAATTTTTTATTTTTTGTCACAAGTTAGCGGAAAATGATGATTTTTTTTTTTTATTTTTTTTCTTACAAAGTCTCATATTCCACTAACTTGTGACAAAAAATAAAAACTTCCATGAACTCACTATGCCCATCACAAAATACCTTGGGGTGTCTTCTTTCCAAAATGGGGTCACTTGTGGGGTAGTTATACTGCCCTGGCATTCTAGGGGCCCTAATGTATGGTAAGTAGTTTGAAATCAAAATCTGTAAAAAATGGCCGGTGAAATCCGAAAGGTGCTCTTTGGAATGTTGGGCACCTTTGCCCACCTAGGCTGCAAAAAAGTGTCACATGTGGTATTGCCATACTCAGGAGAAGTTGGGCAATGTGTTTTGGGGTGTCATTTTACATATACCCATGCTGGGTGAGATAAATATCTTGGTCAAATGCCAACTTTGTATAAAAAAATTGGAAAAGTTGTCTTTTGCCAAGATATTTCTCTCACCCAGCATGGGTATATGTAAAATGACACCCCAAAACACATTGCCCACCTTCTCCTGAGTACGGCAATACCACATGTGTGACACTTTTTTGCAGCCTAGGTGGACAAAGGGGCCCACATTCCAAAGAGCACCTTTCCGATTTCACCGCCCATTTTTTACAGATTTTGATTTCAAACTACTTACCACACATTAGGGCCCCTAGAATGCCAGGGCAGTATAACTACCCCACAAGTGACCCTATTTTGGAAAGAAGACACCCCAAGGTATTTCGTGATGGGCATAGTGAGTTCCTGGAATTTTTTATTTTTTGTCACAAGTTAGTGGAATATGAGACTTTGTAAGAAAAAAAAAAAAATCATCATTTGCCGCTAACTTGTGACAAAAATATAAAGTTCTATGAACTCACTATGCCCATCAGCGAATACCTTAGGGTGTCTACTTTCCGAAATGGGGTCATTTGTGGGGTGTTTGTACTGTCTGGGCATTGTAGAACCTCAGGAAACGGAAAAAGCGGAAATTCACATTTTTGTACCATAGTTTGTAAACGCTATAACTTTTACCCAAACCATTTTTTTTTTTACCCAAACATTTTTTTTTTACCAAAGACATGTAGAACAATAAATTTAGAGAAAAATGTATATATGGATGTCGTTTTTTTTGCAAAATTTTACAACTGAAAGTGAAAAATTTCATTTTTTTGCAAAAAAATCGTTAAATTTCGATTAATAACAAAAAAAGTAAAAATGTCAGCAGCAATGAAATACCACCAAATGAAAGCTCTATTAGTGAGAAGAAAAGGAGGTAAAATTTATTTGGGTGGTAAGTTGTATGACCGAGCAATAAACGGTGAAAGTAGTGTAGTGCAGAAGTGTAAAAAGTGGCCTGGTCATTAAGGGTGTTTAAGCTAGGGGGGCTGAGGAGGTTAAAAAAACAAAAACTTTTTTGACTGTAATATAATAGCAGTCAGTTGCCGGCAAGCGCGTGTGTTTCATGCCCTGCAAGTGCATAGTGTCACCAGCGCAACTCATATCTGGTGTCACGGTAGATTACATTTAAAGAAAAACAACAATTTTGACTGTGAATAAATAGCAGTCAGTTGCACACACGTGTTTGTGTGTTTAAGGCCCAGCTGAAAGTGCATAGTGTCACCAGCGCAACTCATATCTGGTGTCACAGTAGCTTGCACGCATAGTACAACTTAACTAATCTAAAAAAAAATGACAGGCAGAGGCAGGCCACCCCGCAGGGGCCGTCATGGTCATGGTGCTGTGATTCCCTTTGGCCCTAGAATAATGCCCGGTGTTCAGAGGCCACGTACCCTGAAATCGAAAAGTTCTGAGGACATAGTTGACTGGCTAACACAGGACACCCAATCTTTTACAGCTTCCGCTCTGAACCTTGACGCACCATCCTCCTCCAGCTCAGCTTCGGGCACCTCTCAAGTTACCACTCGCCCGCCTGCCGCCACCACCAACACTAGCACCACAGCCGCTTCACTTGATCTGTCAGAGGAGTTATTTACATATCAGTTGGAAGAAATGAGTGATGCGCAACCATTATTGCCAGCCAGAGGATGTAGATAACAGGGATATGTCTCAGTCAGGCAGCATTACACACGTACGGTGTGATGATGATGATGTTGTACCCGCTGCTGCTTCCTTTGCCGAGTTGTCAGATACAAGTGAAGCAGTTGATGATGACGATGTGTCCATGGATGTCACATGGGTGCCCGCTCAAAGAGAAGAAGAACATGGGGAAAGTTCAGATAGGGAGACAGAGGAGGAGGAGACGAGTTGGAAGCAGGGAGAGGTCATCGCAAGGAGCTAGTGGCACCCGGTGTCAGCCAGACAGCACGCCAATCAACGCATGCTGTTGCCACCACCAGAATGCAGTCATTGCAGAGCTCAGCAGTGTGGCCTTTTTTTCTGTGTGTCTGCCTCTGACAACAGCGATGCCATTTGCAACCTGTGCCAAAAGAAACTGAGTCGTGGGAAGTCCAACACCCACCTAGGTACAACTGCTTTGCGAAGGCACATGATCGCACATCACAAACGCCTATGGGATCAACACATGAGTACAAGCAGCACACAAACTCAAAGCCGCCATCCTCCTCCTGGTCCAGCATCTTCAGCCACGTCAACCACTGCTGTCCTCCTTGCCCCCTCTCAACCATCCGCCACACCGTTTCTCGCCTTGAGCAGTTCCTGCTCATCTGCCCACAGTCAGGTGTCTGTCAAGGACATGTTTGAGCGTAAGAAGCCAATGTCACAAAGTCACCCCCTTGCCCGGCGTCTGACAGCTGGCTTGTCGGAACTCTTAGCCCGCCAGCTTTTATCATACAAGCTGGTTGAGTCTGAGGCCTTCCAAAAATTTGTAGCTATTGGGACACCGCAGTGGAAGGTACCCGGCCAAAATTTCTTTGCACAAAAGGCAATCCCCAACCTGTACTCGATTGTGCAAAAGGAAGTAATGGCATGTCTGGCACACAGTGTTGGGGCAAGGGTCCATCTGACCACTGATACCTGGTCTGCAAAGCACGGTCAGGGCAGGTATATCACCTACACTGCGCATTGGGTAAACCTGCGGACAGCTGCCAAGCATGGAATGCGTGGCTCTGCAGAGGAGTTGGTGACACCGCCACGACTTGCAGGCAGGCCTGCTGCCACCTCCTCTACTCCTCCTACTCCATCCTCTTCCATAACCTCTTGTGCTGCTGCATCTTGCTCCACATCAACAGCACCCCCCATCTCCCCAGGGGCTATTCCACATCCCGGATACGACAGTGTCACGCTGTTTTGGAGTTGACTTGCCTGAAAGCAGAGAGTCACACCGGACCAGCACTCCTGTCCGCCCTGAACGCACAGGTGGATCAGTGGCTGACTCCGCACCAACTGGAGATCGGAAAAGTGGTGTGTGACAACGGAAGCAATTTGTTGGCGGCATTGAATTTGGGCAAGTTGACACATGTGCCGTGCATGGTACATGTGTTGAATCTGATCGTACAACGCTTTGTGCATAAGTACCCAGGCTTACAGGACGCCCTCAAGCAGGCCAGGAAGGTGTGTGGCCATTTCAGGTGTTCCTACACGGCCATGGCGCACTTTTCAGATATCCAGCGGCGAAACAACATGCCAGTGAGGCGCTTGATTTGCGACAGCCCGACACGTTGGTATTCAACACTCCTAATGTTCGACCGCCTGCTCCAACAAGAAAAAGCCGTCAACGAGTATTTGTATGACCGGGGTGCTAGGACAGCCTCTGCGGAGCTGGGAATTTTTTTGCAACGTTACTGGATGCTCATGCGCAATGCCTGTAGGCTCATGCGTCCTTTTGAGGAGGTGACAAACCTAGTCAGTCGCACCGAAGGCACCATCAGCGACATCATCCCATTTGTTTTCTTCCTGGAGCGTGCCCTGCGAAGAGTGCTGGATCAGGACGTAGATGAGCGTGAAGAGGAAGAGTTGTGGTCACCATCACCACCAGAAACAGCCTTATCAGCATCGCTTGCTGGACCTGCGGCAACGCTGGAAGGGGAGTGTGAGGAAGAGGAGTCAGAGGAGGAATGTGGCTTTGAGGAGGAAGACCAACCACAGCAGGCATCCCAGGGTGCTCGTTGTCACCTATCTGGTACCCGTGGTGTTGTACGTGGCTGGGGGGAAGAACATACCTTCAGTGAGATCACTGAGGACGAGGAACGGGACATGGGTAGCTCGGCATCCAACCTTGTGCAAATGGTGTCTTTCATGCTGTCGTGCCTGTTGAGGGACCCTCGTATAAAAAGGTTGAAGGAGAACGACCTGTACTGGGTGGCCACGCTATTAGACCCCCGGTATAAGCAGAAAGTGCCTGAAATGTTACCAAATTACCGCAAGTCGGAAAGGATGCAGCAGTTCCAAAATAAATTAAAAAGTATGCTTTATACAGCGTATAAGGGTGATGTCACAGCACAACGGGAATCTAACAGGGGAAGAGGTGAAAGTAATCCTCCTCCTACCACGACCACGCCGGCAAGGACAGGACGCTTTACAGACGTGTTGTTGATGGAGGACATGCAGTCCTTTTTAAGTCCTACGCATTGCCACAGCCCTTCGGGGTCCACCCTCAGAGAACGACTCGACCGACAGGTAGCAGACTACCTCGCCTTAACTCAGCGGTTCTCAACCTAGGGGTCGCGACCCCTTTGGGGGTTGATCGGCCCTTTCCGGGGGGTCGCCTGAGGCTTCCTATTGTGGGTCGCCCGCACAACGGCAGCGGCCCCTTATCCTCGCGCACAGGAAGTGATGTCCTATCACTGCCTGTGCTTGAAGGAGCCTGACGTCTGCACGGGTAAGTCGGGCCGCCTGTCTGCTGAGGTCCGAGTTTTTTCGTTAATGACACCGCCGCTGAGCACCACTGCCACCAATGATTTAATTGAGCCTGGCTGAGCCTGGCTAATTTTATTTTAATTATTTGGCTGAGCAAGGCTTAATTTATTTGGGGGGACATGAAGCACCGCTGATTTATTTATTTGGGGGACCCTGAGCACTTCTGATTTATTTATTTGGGGGACCCTGAGCACCATTGATTTATTTATTTGGGGGGGGACCTGAAGCACCGCTGATTTATTTATTTGGGGGACCCTGAGCACTTCGGATTTATTTATTTGGGGGACCCTGAGCACCATTGATTTATTTATTTGGGGGAAACCTGATGCACCACTGATTTATTTATTTGGGGGTACCCTGAGCACCGCTGATTTATTTATTTGGGGGAGACCTGAAGCCCCGCTGATTTATTTATTTGGGGGACCCTGAGCACTTCTGGTTTATTTATTTGGGGGGGACTTGAAGCACCACTGATTTATTTATTTGAGGGGTACCCTGAGCACCACAGATTTTTTTTTTTTGGGGGGGGTACTGTGAGCACCACTGAGTTATTTATTTGAGGGGTACTGTGTGCACCACTGATTTATTTTTTAGGGGGTATTTGTTGTTTATTATTTATTTTAAAGTTATTTATTTGGTTTACAAATATTTAGTATTTATGCTAAAGTTCTGTGGTTATGAATGAATACTTGTGTATTTGAATTAACATTTGGAGTATTGGTGTCTGTGCGTTTTTTGGTGGGTCATCATAACAGTAGCAAAATTAGTTATGACGTAGCAAGGAAAAAAATGTAATGGTTGGGGGTCACCACAACATGAGGAACTGTATTAAGGGGTCACGGCTTTAGAAAGGTTGAGAACCACTGCCTTAACTGCAGATATCGACACTCTGTGGAGTGATGAACCCCTTGACTACTGGGTGTGCAGGCTTGACCTGTGACCTTAGCTATCCCAATTTGCGATAGAACTTCTGGCCTGCTCCGCTTCAAGTGTCCTGTCAGAAAGGACCTTCAGTGCAGCAGGAGGTATTGTCACTGAGAGGAGAAGTCGCCTAGGTCAAAAAAGTCTAGATTACCTCACCTTTATTAAGATGAATGAGGGATGGATCCTGAAGGGACTGACAGTGGGCGATACATTTGACTAAAAAAGGCCTGATGAGATGAGCTGCCTTGGGCTAAAAATGGTCCACACGCTGCTGTATTTTATCTCTGAATGCCGGATGACTTGCGCAACTTATCCGCCACCAACAAGGGTTCAAGCCGCAATGTTTTAGGGCACTTTATGCCTGGGAAACATCAATTTTTCAGGCATGTGAACATGCCTAATTTTTCTGGCCTCTTGTGCTGCACTGTGGCTGCAAAAACAAAACAAAAAAAAAGGCACATGTGTCAATTCCCCTTCGTGATCACAATGAAGCAACCACCTCTATGAGTGTGTTGGCAATGGCAATGTTAGCACACCCCAGATGATAAGGTCGTTGCTTCATTGTGAACAGACCAAAAGCGATCGGCTGGATAATTTTGCATAGAAAAAAACATTAATTTTCTTTGTGATCATTTAAGCCTACTAGGCCAACAATGGGCCCACACTGCAGAATCATTGTTTTCTGGGTCACTTAACTGTCACTGAACTACCTCAGTCAGCGCGACCATAGGCTTTGAAAAACCGCCATCACCTGCTATCTCCCAAACGTGCGCACGAGCACAGTCATCACTACACCAAGATTGACGCATAGAGGAATAAAATTTATGTCATGAGTGTGTCAACTATTGACATCTCTTTGCGGTTGTCTAAAATCTATTCCATACACGTCCCCTGATAGGGGACGTAACAGGGATGAAACTGATAGGATTAGTACTACTTAACACACTTAATAATAACGCAGAGAGAGGCAACGCAGAGAGAGGAGTCTGAAGAAGAGGAGTCAGAGGAGGAAGGTGGCTTTGAGGAGGTGGAAGACCAAACACAGCAGGCGTCCCAGGGGGCTTGTTGTCACCTTTCAGGGACCCTTGGTGTTGTACGTGGCTGGGTGGAGGAAGAGACCTTTAATGACATCAGTGAGGACAAGGAACAGGATATGGGGAGTTTGCGGTTGTGCTAATGGACTGTTTGCGGTTGTTTCCGGTGCGTTAAACGTGGAGTTTGGTCTGTCACTGTGAAGCGGGCGTAACCCTTACACTACCTGATCAATACAACATCATACCTGATGTTTTAAAGCACGCTATTCCAAACAATTTAGGAATGTTAGGTGATTTATGCCCTTTATGGATTAAAACCCGACTCTGCGTCGACTACGTAATTTTCCATGGGAGTTTTGCCATGGATCCCCCTCCGCATGCCACAGTCCAGGTGTTAGTCCCCTTGAAACAACTTTTCCATCACTATTGTGGCCAGAAAGAGTCCCTGTGGGTTTTAAAATTCGCCTGCCTATTGAAGTCTATGGCGGTTCGCCCGGTTCGCTCGTTCGCGCACATTTGCGAAAATTCGCGTTCTTTGTTCGGGAACGAAAAATTTTTATGTTTGCGACATCTCTACTCGCTATGGGGCCCAGAGGATGAGGGGGACCACTCAGGTGTGGGGGATAACAATTTGCCCGCTATTATGTGTACCTTTAATTATTGTCAATTATGCTGCTGGTTTAATTTTCTCACACTAAGGGCTCATGCACACGAACGTATTTTCTTTACGTGTCTGTTCCGTGCGGACCGTATAAAAACCATTCATTTCAATGGGTCCAAAAAAAAAAAACTGAAGGTACTCCGTGTGCATTCCATTTCTGTATGTCCGTATTTCCGTTCCGCAGAAAAATAGAGCATGTCCTATTATTGTCCGCATTATGGACAAGGAGTACTGTTCTATTAGGGGCCAGCTATTCCGTTCCGCAAAATACGGAATGCACACGGACGTCTCACCTCTCCTTATTGCACAATACTTGTCACACAGGAGGTGGAAATGGCGGAGGGAGGCCAAGTACCCCAGCCTGTGTTTTAGGCATGGGAATCCACAAGGTGTCACGGAAATAGCACAAGTCAGAGTGGGCCCTCAGCATAACTAATGTACCATCTTTACAGACCGTCCATGAAAAATGAAAAACCTCTTCATATAATACAGGGAATAGAGAATGAAGAAGCCAGCCTTTTTGGAAGGCCACACAGGAGAGATCAGGAAACAACAGAATTAGGACTCCATCGAAGTTAAAGGGGGTTGATTTAGCGAAACTAGTACAAAGGAAAACAGGCTTACTTGCCCATAGCAATTTAATCAGAATCAGTCTTTTTCAGAGCTTCTTTGGAAAATTAAAGGAGGAATCTAAAGCCAGTTTTCCTTTATACCAGTTTTGATAAATCTTCCCTAAAGTTCTTAAGCTTCCTTGCCAGAATATAATACACTGCTCAAAAAAATAAAGGGAACACTTAAACAACACAATGTGACTCCAAGTCAATCACACTTCTGTGAAATCAAACTGTCCACTTAGGAAGCAACACTGAGTGACAATCAATTTCACATGCTGTTGTGCAAATGGGATAGACAACAGGTGGAAATTATAGGCAATTAGCAAGACACCCCCAATAAAGGAGTGGTTCTGCAGGTGGTGACCATTTCTCAGTTCCTATGCTTCCTGGCTGATGTTTTGGTCACTTTTGAATGCTGGCGGTGCTTTCACTCTAGTGGTAGCATGAGACGGAGTCTACAACCCACACAAGTGGCTCAGGTAGTGCAGCTTATCCAGGATGGCACATCAATGCGAGCTGTGGCAAGAAGGTTTGCTGTGTCTGTCAGCGTAGTGTCCAGAGCATGGAGGCGCTACCAGAAGACAGGCCAGTACATCAGGAGACGTGGAGGAGGCCGTAGGAGGGCAACAACCCAGCAGCAGGACCGCTACCTCCGCCTTTGTGCAAGGAGGAACAGGAGGAGCACTGCCAGAGCCCTGCAAAATGACCTCCAGCAGGCCACAAATGTGCATGTGTCTGCTCAAACCGTCCGAAACAGACTCCATGAGGGTGATATGAGGGCCCGACGTCTACAGGTGGGGGTTGTGCTTACAGCCCAACACCGTGCAGGACGTTTGGCATTTGCCAGAGAGAACCAAGATTGGCAAATTTGACACTGGCGCCCTGTGCTCTTCACAGATGAAAGCAGAATCACACTGAGCACATGTGACAGACGTGACAGAGTCTTGAGACGCCGTGGAGAACGTTCTGCTGTCTGCAACATCCTCCAGCATGACTGGTTTGGCATTGGGTCAGTAATGGTGTGGGGTGGCATTTCTTTGCAGGGCCGCACAGCCCTCCATGTGCTCGCCAGAGGTAGCCTGATTGACATTAGATACTGAGATGAGATCCTCAGACCCCTTGTGAAACCATATGCTGGTGCGGTTGGCCCTGGGTTCCTCCTAATGCAAGACAATGCTAGATCTCATGTGGCTGGAGTGTGTCAGCAGTTCCTGCAAGACGAAGGCATTGATGCTATGGACTGGCCCGCCCGTTCCCCAGACCTGAATCCAATTGAGCACACCTGGGACATCATGTCTCGCTCTATCCACCAACGTCACGTTGCCCCACAGACTATCCAGGAGTTAGCAGATGCTTTAGTCCAGGTCTGGGAGGAGTTTCCTCAGGAGACCATCCGCCACCTCATCAGGAGCATGCACAGGTGTTGTAGGGAGGTCATACAGGCACGTGGAGGCCACACACACTACTGAGCCTCATTTTGACTTGTTTTAAGGACATTACATCAAAGTTGGATCAGCCTGTAGTGTGTTTTTCCACTTTAATTTTGAGTGTGACTCCAAATCCAGACCTCCATGGGTTGAAAAATTTGATTTCCATTTTTTTATTTTTGTGTGATTTTGTTGTCAGCACATTCAACTATGTAAAGAACAAAGTATTTCAGAAGAATATTTAATTAATTCAGATCTAGGATGTGTTATTTTTGTGTTCCCTTTATTTTTTTAAGCAGTGTACAAGTCCCCTCCCCCATGGCTTTATTATTCTGGCGCCCCCTATTGTCTAGATCCTCAATGTGTCCCTGGATCTCACACAGAAAAGAAGATTATTTAACAGTAGTAGATAGAAGTACAGTACACAGTACAACCTCAGCCGTGTTAGCCCCCCCATATTCAAATTTTTGAACAAAACATATGCAGTTGGTTAGATCTTTATTAGATCAGGTTAGATCAATTGTTGTTTGCATTAAATCTCACACAGAAGTAGAGATATTAACAGTTATTTGCAGGGGGGGCTAACCCGTCATCAGCCCCCCCTTATCAAAAAATTGACCAAAAAATTTGCTATTTTGGAAGATATTTGTTAGATCAGGTATGATCAACTAGTTGTTTTGTTATATCTCACATAATTACAGACTTATTAAGTGTTTAATGAGGGGGGCTAGCCCCCCCACATGCAATTTTCAGGTAAAATTAGATTCAGAGTAATAGGCCTTCGTTAGATCCGGTAAGATCAAGTGGTTTCAACGTTAGATCTCATATAATTACAAAGATATTTCACATGAAAACACAGATATTAGGTAGTATTATTAAATAGGGGGGCTAGCCCCCCCACATGCAATTTTCGGGTAAAATTTGATTCAGACGAATAGGCCTTCGTTAGATCCGGTAAGATCAAGTGGTTTCAATGTTAGATCTCATTTAATTACAGAGATATTATGGATATTTGGTATTACGTCGGGGGGGGGGGCTAGCCCCCCCACATGCAATTTTCTGGTAAAATTTGATGCAGACTAATAGACCTTCGTTAGATCTGGTAAGATCAAGTGGTTTCAACGTTAGATCTCATATAATTACAGAGATATTTCACATAAAAACACAGATATTAGGTAGTATTAAATAGGGGGGCTAGCCCCCCCACATGCAATTTTCAGGTAAAATTTGATGCAGACTAATAGGCCTTCGTTAGATCCGGTAAGATCAAGTGGTTTCAACGTTAGATCTCATATAATTACAGAGATATGGATATTTGGTATTACATAAGGGGGGCTAGCCCCCCCTCACATGCAATTTTCAGGCAAAATTTGATGCAGACTAATAGGCCTTCGTTAGATCCGGTAAGATCAAGTAGTTTCAATGTTAGATCTCATATAATTACAGAGATATTTCACATGAAAACACAGATATTAGGTAGTATTAAATAGAGGTGCTAGCCCCCGCACATGCAATTTTCTGGTAAAATTAGATTCAGACTAATAGATCTGCATTAGATCCGGTAAGATCAAGTGGTTTCAACGTTAGATCTCATATAATTACAGAGATATTATAAATATTTGGCATTACATAAGGGGGGGCTAGCCCCCCACATACAATTTTCTGGTAAAATTTCATTCAGGCTAATAGATCTGCATTAGATCCGCTAAGATCAAGTGGTTTCAACGTTAGATGTCATATAATTACAGAGATATTATGGATATTTTGTATTACATAAGGGGGGCTAGCCCCCCACATATAATTCTCGGGAAAAAATTCATTCAGGCTAATAGTCCTTCGTTAGATCCCGTAAGATCAAGTGGTTTCAACGTTAGATCTCATATAATTACAAAGATTTTTCACATGAAAACACAGATATTAGGAAGTAATAAATAGGGGGGCTAGCTCCCCCTTATGTAATACCAAATATCCATAATATCTCTGTAATTATATGAGATCTAACGTTGAAACCACTTGATCTTACCGGATCTAATGAAGGCCTATTAGCCTGAATGAAATTTTACCAGAAAATTGCATGTGGGGGGGCTAGCCCCCCTATTTAATACTACCTAATATCTGTTTTCATGTGAAATATCTCTGTAATTATATGAGATCTAACGTTGAAACCACTTGATCTTACCGGATCTAACGAAGGCCTATTAGTCTGCATCAAATTTTACCTGAAATTTACGTATGGGGGGGCTAGCCCCCCCTTATGTAATACCAAATATTTATATCTCTATAATTATATGAGATCTAACGTTGAAACCACTTGATCTTAGCAGATCTAATGCAGATCTATTAGTCTGAATTAAATTTTATCAGAAAATTGCATGTGGGAGGGCTAGCCCCCCTTATGTAATACCAAAATCCATAATATCTCTGTAATTATATCAGATCTAACGTTGAAACCACTTGATCTTACCGGATCTAATGAAGGCCTATTAGCCTGAATCAAATTTTACCAGAAAATTGCATGTGGGGGGGCTAGCCCCCCTATTTAATGCTACCTAATATCTGTGTTTTTATGTGAAATATCTCTGTAATTAAATGAGATCTAACGTTGAAACCACTTGATCTTACCGGATCTAACGAAGGCCAATTAGTCTGCATCAAATTTTACCTGAAAATTGCATGTGGGGGGGCTAGCCCCCCCTGACGTAATACCAAATATCCATAATATCTCTGTAATTATATGAGATCTAACGTTGAAACCACTTGATCTTACCGGATCTAACGAAGGCCTATTAGCCTGAATCAAATTTTACCTGAAAATTACATGTGGGGGGGCTAGCCCCCCCTGACGTATTACCAAATATCCATAATATCTCTGTAATTATATGAGA
The DNA here is from genome assembly GCF_905171765.1 of Bufo bufo. Taxonomy (NCBI): domain Eukaryota; kingdom Metazoa; phylum Chordata; class Amphibia; order Anura; family Bufonidae; genus Bufo; species Bufo bufo. The sequence continues at coordinate 314,010,045 of NC_053389.1, forward strand.
TCTCTAACGTTGAAACCACTTGATCTTACCGGATCTAATGAAGGCCTATTAGCCTGAATCAAATTTTACCAGAAACTTGCATGTGGGGGGCTAGCCCCCCTATTTAATACTACCTCATATCTGTGTTTTTATGTGAAATATCTCTGTAATTAAATGAGATCTAACATTGAAACCACTTTATCTTACTGGATCTAATGAAGGCCTATTAGTCTGCATCAAATCTTACCTGAAAATTGCATGTGGGGGGCTAGCCCCCCCCCCCCCCCCCTGACGTATTACCAAATATCCATAATATCCCTGTAATTATGGTTCAATTTGTTAATATCTCTGTAATTAAATGAGATCTAACGTTGAAACCACTTGATCTTACCGGAACTAACGAAGGCCTATTAGTCTGAATCAAATTTTACCCGAAAATTGCATGTGGGGGGGGGGGCTAGCCCCCCTATTTAATAATACTACCTAATATCTGTGTTTTCATGTGAAATATCTCTGTAATTATATGAGATCTAACATTGAAACCACTTGATCTTACCGGATCTAACGAAGGCCTATTACTCTGCTTCAAATTTTACCTGAAAATTGCATGTGGGGGGGCTAGCCCCCCTCATTAATCACTTAATAAGTCTGTAATTATGTGAGATCTAACAAAACAACTAGTTGATCATACCTGATCTAACAAATATCTTCCAAAATAGCTAATTGTTTGGTCAATTTTTTGATAAGGGGGGGCTGATGACGGGTTAGCCCCCCTGCAAATAACTGTTAATATCTCTACTTCTGTGTGAGATCTAACGCAAACAACTATTGATTTAACCTGATCTAACAAAGATCTAACCAACTGCATATGTTTTGTTTAAAAATTTTGATATGGGGGGGCTAACACGGCTGAGGTCGGAAATCCCCTTTAAGAACTGTGGGCTGTAGTGCTGTAATGGCCTCTGGCATACCTCTGATCCTGAGGTTGGCTCTGCGGTTACGGTTCTCCAGGTCTTCTAGTTTATATTACAGCGCCTCCAGTCTGTGTGCATGATCGTCCAGGCAGAAGTTGTCTAGCTCCATGGCATCCACTATCATATCAACTTTCTCTTCCATATCCCTTATCAGAAACTCGGGTACCCAGTTCCTGAATTTGCTTGGTGAAATCCGCCACTGCCTTGGACAATTCTGTTGTAAAAAGGGTCTTGATGTTAGCATAGAGTTCAGAAGGATCAAGTGCTGGGGGTTCCGCCGCCGGCTCAGGTTCAGACGGCAATAATGAGCTGGTACTGTTGGGGAGTCAGAACGTTCCATGTTAGATGGATGCGGAGTGCGAAAGAGCTCAGGAAGGGTTTGCCAAGAGGAAGATTGCCCCTGCAATTTCTTTTTCTGTGACTTTGTAGGCAAGTTTCACTCGGGTAGTTAGAGTAGGTACATACAGTATTTAGGCTAGGGTAGAAAAAATGCGGAAAGTCATGCCGTGGATAGGGCGGAGTATGTCAGCAAGAGTCAGGTTCCATAGCTATAATATCTGCAAGAAGAAGGAGCCTGGGAGGTGAGCATGATGATGAGATTATCTCAGTATTTCAAGGTATGGCCACTAGGTGGTGGTCTAAGTCCAATGGAAGATAAAAAAATAAAAAAAAGAAGCTGGGTATGTGGTCAACCCCAGTCAGCTTCTACACCCCTACATAAAGAGCAGTATCCACAGGGGGTTCTGTGTTAAATGGTGTAGGGGATATAAGGGCCCAGCTCACCAACATCCAGGGTCCGGGCCCACAGTATTTGGTCACCGCTCTTCTCTAAGTTATACAGCACAGGGGGTCCCCCAGGTAGCGGGCACATGTAAACCCAGTGCGGGGTCACGCGTGCAGCAGGCAGAGGCAGTGTGATGCGGCCGAGTCAGCGCCACGTGGGAGGCCTCACTAGAGCTCCTCACCACCAGGCCTCAACACAGCCGGGTCCCAGGGATGGCACCCGGGTATCCCCAGAAAGGCGGTCCAATGCCCCCACAGCTCAGCGCACCAGGGAGGGGTTCCAGAGGGTGAGTCATGGCCCGGATGGGCAAAGATAGTGTCCCGAGGTCCGGAACTCTCAGGTCCTGCGTCCGGCTTCCATGCCCGCTAGCCACGTCCCCCAAGATGTTCCTATATAATAGCCGCTAAAAATTATTCTGAAACCATATGTATCACCTGTAACTGCTGACAATACTACCTTACAATAGAACAGTTTTATCCAAGTACCATGCTCAGCAATGAGATGAAGAACCAGCACCCCCTACTTATCATATTTTTATACTATAACTAACCAAACACCTTATGGCTGCCTCAAATACGGCCCTTGTCACGAAAGCCACAAGTTATTCCTAACAGACCCAGTGTGCCTCACCCTTATCTCACAAGAGAACACATTTATCAGAAGAGATAATCAGTAAATGTTTTTAGGATGTAATGATTGAAATCCACATCCTGCAGCCTGGCATTATGTGCCATGAGCTTCTCAGTGGTTTTTATTATCTACCATCTATTTCCATGTTAACTAGTCTTCAAAGGGGTCATCTGTGTACCAAGATTATTAGCATTCTAAAATCCAAATGCAAAATGATATATGAAATTTATTTTAAAAGGTTTCCCGGGACTAAAATATTGAAGGCCCATACATAGGATATGTCATCAACACAACAGTAGATCACTAGAGTTCCAACACCAGGCACCCCGACGATCAACTGTTGGGAGCCATTGTTCCGAAAGTTCACAGAGCCAGTACACCACATATCCGTACAACGTGTAGTGACTGTTTTTGGGTACTGCAGCTCAGCTCCTCTTTAAGGGACAATACATAGTACATAAGAATGACGACTACATGGAGTACAGAGCCTCCATGTAACATAGTACATAACATAGTACATAAGGCCGAAAAAAGACATTTGTCCATCCAGTTCGGCCTGTTATCCTGCAAGTTGATCCAGAGGAAGGCAAAAAACCCTGTGAGGTAGAAGCCAATTTTCTCCACTTTAGAGGAATAAAAAATTTCTTCCCGACTCCAATCAGAATAACTCCCTGGATCAACGACCCCTCTCTAGTAGCTATAGCCTGTAATATTATTACGCTCTAGAAACACATCCAGGCCCCTCTTGAATTCCTTTATTGTACTCACCATCACCACCTCCTCAGGCAGAGAGTTCCATAGTCTCACTGCTCTTACCGTAAAGAATCCTCTTCTATGTTTGTGTACAAACCTTCTTTCCTCCAGACGCAGAGGATGTCCCCTCAGCACAGTCACAGTCCTGGGGATAAATAGCTGATGGGATAGATCTCTGTACTGACCCCTGATATATTTATACATATTAATTAGATCTCCCCTCAGTCGTCTTTTTTCTAAAGTGAATAACCCTAATTTTGATAATCTTTCAGGGTACTGTAGTTGCCCCATTCCAGTTATTACTTTAGTTGCCCTCCTCTGAACCCTCTCTAGCTCTGCTATGTCTGCCTTGTTTACAGGAGCCCAGAACTGTACACAGTACTCCATGTGTGGTCTGACTAGCGATTTGTAAAGTGGTAGGACTATGTTCATATCACGGGAATCTATGCCCCTTTTGATGCAACCCATTATCTTGTTGGCCTTGGCAGCAGCTGCCTGACACTGGTTTTTGCTGTTTAGTTTGCTGTTTATTAAAATTCCTAGATCCTTTTCCATGTCAGTGTTACCGAGTGTTTTACCATTTAGTATGTACGGGTGACTTGCATTTTTCCTTCCCATGTGCATAACCTTACATTTATCAGTGTTAAACCTCATCTGCCACTTATCTGCCCAAGCCTCCAATCTATCCAGATCCCTCTGTAGTAGTATACTGTCCTCTTCAGTGTAAATTACTTTACACAGTTTAGTGTCATCTGCGAAAATTGATACTTTACTATGCAAGCCTTCTACAAGATCATTAATAAATATATTGAAGAGAATAGGGCCCAATACTGACCCCTGAGGTACCCCACTAGTGACAGTGACCCAATCTGAATGTGTACCGTTAATAACCACCCTCTGTTTTCTATCACTCAGCCAGTTACTTACCCACATACAGATGTTTTCTCCCAGTCCGAGCATTCTCATTTTATATACTAACCTTTTATGCGGTACAGTGTCAAATGCTTTGGAGAAGTCCAGATATACGACATCCATTGATTCGCCGCTGTCAAGTCTAGAACTTACCTCCTCATAGAAACTGATTAAATTAGTTTGACATGACCGATCCCTCACGAAGCCATGCTGATATGGCGTTATTTGCTTATTTCCGTTGAGATGCTCTAATATAGCATCTCTTAGAAAACCTTCAAACAGTTTACCCACAACAGATGTTAAACTTACCAGCCTATAGTTTCCAGGCTCTGTTTTTGGCCCCTTTTTGAATATTGGCACCACATATGCCACGCGCCAATCCTGTGGGACATTCCCTGTCAGTATAGAGTCTGCAAATATCAGAAATAAGGGTCTGGCTATGACATTACTTAATTCCTTTAGGATACGGGGGTGTATGCCATCCGGTCCTGGCGATTTGTCTATTTTAATCTTTTTAAGCCGCTGATGTACTTCTTCCTGGGTCAGACAGGACACTTTTAATGGGGAATTTATTTTTGCATTCTGCATGTCATCTGACAATTTATTTTCCTCAGTGAATACATTGGAGAAAAAAATATTTAACAGCTTTGCTTTCTCCTCGTCGCTCTCTGCGACTCCCCCCTCATTACTCTTTAAAGGGCCAACACCTTCAGCTTTATACTTTTTAACATTTATATAATTGAAGAACATTTTAGGGTTGGTTTTACTCTCTTTGGCAATTAATCTCTCGGTCTCTAGTTTGGCCGCTTTTATTTGTTTTTTACATGTTCTATTTTTTTCCTTATAGTTTTTCAGTGCTTCCGTGCAACCCTCCTGTTTTAGTGTTTTATATGCTTTCTTTTTGTCATTTATTGCTTTCTTTACAGTTCTATTTATCCACATTGGTTTCTTTTTGTTCCTTAACCTTTTATTACCATACGGTATGTACCTCTGACAATGAGTTTTTAGGATGTTTTTAAAGATATCCCATTTTGTGTCTGTATTTGTGAGGACTTTGTCCCAGTTAGTTTGGCCTATGGCCTCTCTTAGTTGGCTAAATTTAGCTTTTTTGAAGTTTGGTATTTTTGTTCCTCCCTGTAGAAACGCTCTTTTGAATGATAATTGGAAGGTTATTACTTTATGGTCACTATTTCCCAGGTGTCCCCCGACCTGCACGTCTGTTGTTCTGTCAGGTCTATTGGTTAATACTAAGTCCAGTATGGCCGTCCCTCTAGTCGGGTCCTGAACCAGTTGGGAGAGGTAATTGTCTTTGGTTATAGCCACGAACCTGTTTCCCTTATGAGATATACAAGTTTCAGTTTCCCAGTCTATATCTGGGTAGTTGAAGTCCCCCATAATAACCACCTCATTATGTGTACTGTACTGTGTACTTCCAGAACCATGACTGCTGATAACAACTGACTGCTGGGTTTTCTAACTTTTTAGTCTTATTTTTTTTATCTTGGCATTTAGATGATGAGGCTAGGTCTAAGATTTGGAACAATTAATGCGTTGTTATGTGGTCTTTAAATACGGTCGACCAGCACACTGTCGACAAAGAACGCAGGCCCAACTCTGATAGATTTATTGATTGCAGGCCAAAGGTTGCTCGTGCTATGGGTAATTGGCTTCAAGCCTTCTCAGTTTTGGGCTATGTCATGGGACAGCGTCATCCTGACCTCAGCTCGGAATTATTTATTTATATGGACTCGATATATAGTGCCTACAAGACACATGGTGGGTTGGCCTGGCGGTATGACGAAGAATTTCGCAGACAATTGCCGCTTAACCCAGACATTGGTTGGGGCGTAAAAGCCATGGATCTTTGGCTTCGTCTGATGATGGCCCAAAGAACCCACCCCTTTCCGGCAGAGACACTGCCTCCTGATCCAGTGGAAGCCTCAGTTAACAACGGCATATCAAAAGACGATGCCTCGGTTTCTTACATTTCCTTTGACAGGGCGGTCTCCTTAGTCAGGGATGCAGGTAGAGGGGCTTTGATGGCAATATCTGACATAGAAGCCGCCTTGCGCCTGCTTCCGATGCACCCGAATTGTTACCGTCTGCTGGGTTGCATGGTGGACACCTGTCTTCCTATGGGTTGCTCCATTTCCTGTCATTTTTTTAGTTATTTAGTTCCTTCCTGGAATGGGTTATCTGTTATGAGTCAGGTTCCCGTTCCATCATTCATTACCTCAGCGATTTTCTTTTTGTTTCCCCGTTTTTCATGTCCCGTTTCGGGGTACCCCATTCCGCAGATAAGACCTTTGGCCCATCCACCTACATTACCTTCCTAGGTATTGAGATTGACTCCTCTTTATTGCTTTTTCGACTTCCCCAGGATAAGTTGTCCAAACTCCTTACCCTTATTTAATTTTTTTGCTCGGTCAAATCCGTCACCCTTAGGCAGCTCCAGTACCTTCTCAGGCTCCATTTTTTTTCTTGCAGGGTCATGCCCATGGGCATGGTTTTTTCCAGGCGCTCATTCCTAGCCACACAAGGAGTCTCGAAACCCGAACACTATGTTTGTTTAACCCTGCGTTTGAAGCGCGACCTCTACGTTTGGCGTGATTTTCTTAACTTTTACAAAGAACACACCTGCTGGCAGCTTCCTGAAACTTCTAGCCCAGACCCCTCCCTCTCCACCGACGCAGCGGGTTCCTCCGGTTTTGGGGCTATTTTGGGTAACGAATGGTGTGCTGCCTCCTGGCTATCTCAATGGCGGACGGCTGGCCTTTGCACCAACATTGCGTTGTTAGAATTATTTCCCATCATCATCGCCATTGAATTGTGGGGTCCCCGGCTGCCAAATAGGTGCGCCTGCTTTTGGACCGATAATATGGCGGTCGTTAATGCATTAATAAATTGACCTCTTCCTCCCCCCCAGCTTGTCTTTATTGCGTCACCTTGTCCTTCAATGTCTAGAATTTAACATTTCGTTTCGGGCTTCCCATGTCCCTGGAATGGTCAATATTGCCGTTGATGCTCTGTCACGTTTTTGTTGGCAGGAGAGCTTGTGATGGACGCTGCGCCAGAGGGACTTCCGTGCCCTCCTCAGCTATGGGAGTTGACGATGAACGTCTGATGCCCCTTGTTCAAGCCTCGGTGGCGCCTGGGACCTGGTATGGTTATGGTAAGGCATGGGTTTAATGGCTGGTGTTGGCTTCCTCCCTTCCAGTACACACCTCTATTGACACCCGCCTACGGGTCACTACTAATTACTTTATAACTTAGCGTGCCGCGGGGGTTTCCGCCATCGGCGTGGAGCGTCGGCTGGCGGGTCCTAGTTTTCACTTCCAATTGCAGGGGTGGCCGGACGTCACCAGATTTTTATAGTTCATTAAGCCCTTAAGGGCTGGCGGTCAGAACATGTCCGACAGGAGAGCAGGCGCCCCATTTCATACCAGCTTCTTACCCAATTGGCGCAGGCCATACACCAGGTCTGTTCATCACCTGCGGAAGTTTTACTTCTCCGAGGCGCCTTTTAATTCACTGTTTTCGGTGCACTCAGAACCGGCGAACTCCTCCCCCAGTCTCAGTGTCGGCCCGGCGGCCTAGGACCTGCTGACATTGTGGTTTCCGAAGCGTCCGTGCGCATTTGCATCTGCCGATCTAAAACTGATGTTTTTTCCCAGGGTCCTGGGTCCCATTGTATCGTATAGAGGGCCCAGTTTGCCCTTATCGAGTCGTGGTGGAGTTTCAGGCTTCTCGTCCAGCCGGTGACTCCTTTTTGTGCCATGCCTCCAGCTTGCCTCTTACCCGTTTTCAGTTTTGTTCCATCTTTCGCTGCTCCCTCACGAGCCTGGGCTTCCCTCCGTCTGAATATGGCACCCATTCCTTTCGTATCGTGGTGGCCACGGAAGTCGCCAGGGCTGGGTTACCCAATTTGGAAGTGCAGCGCATTGACAGGTGGAAGTCGGCATGCTTTGCCTCTTATGTTCACCCTGAGCTGTTATTCTGATTTTCTTTCAGGTTCCCCTCGCCCTACGGTTTGTTTTCTAGGGCCACTTGGTGGGGCATTCGTGGTTATCGCTGGCCGCAAGTCCTGCCGGAGACCGTTCACATCAGTAAGGTTATCCAATCCCCTGTTATTCTTGTTATCCACGCTGGGGGGAATGACCTCTGCATGCTTAAGGTGGCGGAGCTCATTACTCTCATTAGAGCTGATTTAGATCGTATTCCTTTGTTTTTCCAAGAAGTCATTGTTGTGTGGTCAGAGATGGTCTCTAGGGTTACTTGGCAGGGCGCCAGAGATGCGAGCGGAGTAGAGAGAGCCAGACATACTGTCAATGCCAGGATCTCTTGCTTCGTTTGTTCCCGTGGGGGAGTGGTGTGGTACGTCTTTGGCAACTCGAAGGGGATAACCAGCGCTTGATGCGGCCTGATGGGGTACCAGGGGCATTGCTAGGGTCTCAAAGGATCTGGGGCCCAAGCCCCAATGAATGTGGCCTAGTTCTCTAAGTCCCCCCCCCCCCCCTATCCCCACACACCGCATTTTGCTGTACTTGCTATACAGCAGCACATATCTGTCACATTCAGGGCCTCCCAGGTGACATCTCCTCTGATGTAGATCTTCTCTGTCATCTTCTTCATTTCATCTGTTAAAATTCTTTCAGCCGCCTCGTCTCTGCAGAGTGTGACACACAGACATCTTAGCTTCCTCACTTTTCTATCATCTCCCAACCTGGAGACCCCACAGTGTTATCCTGCTGCTCGCTGTGCTCCACAATACCTCCAAATACTATCCTGAGGAAAAATTTGTGCCCCCCATAGTAATAGTGCTCCTCATAGTCCCACGAATAGTAATGCACTTCTAGAATGCCCCCACTAGTAATACTGCCCCCTACAGTTCCCCCCAACCATGATAATGCTCCCCAAGAGTGCCCCCATTACTAGAAGAGCCTTCCAGTATTATTAATGCCCTCACAGAGCCCCCAGTAGAAATAAGGCCCCCACAGAGCCCCCAGTAGAAATAAGGCCCCCCCCCATTGCTCCCCCAGTGGTAATAAAGCTCTCTACAGACCCCTCAGTAGTAATAATGCCCCCATAATGCTCTTAGTGGAAATAAGGCAGATCTATAAGTCCCTCCTATAGAGCCCCCAGTAGTAATAAGAATGGCTATAATGTCCCCTGGATTTATAATACCCCTACAGTGCCCCCAGTATTTATTCTGCCCCCTACTGTTATATTCCTCCCTCCACCATACAGTCCCATGTAAATAACATCACACCATCTCTCCTGCCCCCTCCACAATACAGTACTATGTAAATAACATCACACCATATCTCCAGCCCCCACCAATATACAGTCCTATGTAAATAACACCCCTCTCTATCTACAGCCCCCTCCAAAATACAGTCCAATGTAAATAACATCTCCTCCCCAGCTGCCTTCAACATACAGCCCCAAGTAAATAATATCACCCCCTGCCCAGCCACCTCCAACATGCAATCCCATATAAACATCAACCCCTAACATTCAGTCCCATGTAAATAACATCATTCCCCCCACCAGCTACCTTCAACATACAGTCCAATGTAAATAACATTGCCCCCTCAACATTCAGTCCCAATGTAAATAACATTGCCCCCTCAACATTCAGTCCCATGTAAATAACATCACTCCCTTCCTCAGACCCCTGTAACATTCAGTCCCATGTAAATAACATCACTCCCTTCCTCAGACCCCTGTAACATACAGTCCCATGTAAATAACATCACTGCCTCCCCCAGCCCCCTCCAACATACAGCCCCATGTAAATAACATCACTCCCTCCCACAGCCTCCATCAACATACAGTCCTACGTAAATAACATGACCCCCCCCAGCCCCCTCCAACATACAGTCCCATGTAAATAACATCACTCCCTCCCCAGCCACCTCCAACACACAGTTCCATGTAAATAACATCCCTCTCTTCAGCCCTAACATACAGTCCCAGTTAAATAACCAGAACTCCCAGCAATCCTCTGCGGCCTCTCCCTTCACTTAACTCTCCTCATGTACAGTACAGACATCACCACAGCTTCTTACCCCAGGACTTCTCCTCTTCACTGCCATCCTCTCCGACACTGATCACATGATGGTGACATCATCACAGGTCCTTCTCAACCACTGCCTGTTTTACTGGTCACATGGCCTGTGATGTCATCACAGGCCCTACAGCTCTTCAAGTACATTAGATTCAATTGTATTGCCGTCCTGAGGAGGGTAATACAGTTGTATCTAGCTGGCAGGCAGGACATTTGGGGCCCCAGACAAAACATCAGTTTTAACCTAATAAAGGTCAGCAGCTGCAGAATTTAGAATACACCTACCATTTACATGTGTATATAAAGCAGTCGCATCTCATTATCTTTGCCTCAAATTGCTGGACTACAATTACAGCCTCCAGCAGCCTATGGGGGAGGGGGGGGGGCTGTTTTGACGTTCACCCTTTTTGTTGGTGTTTTTGAAACCAATACCAGGAGTGCATTGAATATAAGAGGAGGATTTAGACTTTTGCGAAACTCCTACTTACACGTCTGAGTGGCCAGGAGCAGATGAGTACGATTTTTACAGGCTGGGGTGGAAAAAAAATAAGCTGGGAAAAATAAGTTTAGGTAGTAGTTCTCTGTATAAATGCATGCATTCAGCACACACTGAATGTATGTGCAGCAAGCTCATGAGGAGCCCGAGCAGAACATGTGAGTTGTGGTTGCTCTGGCAGTCACAGTCAATTTCTGTGGCTATCCTCACACCCTTGCTCCCTATGGTAGTGCAGTGAAAGGAAAATACACCCTTTCTTCCCTAGGGGCACACCATGGTTCTACAGCTCCTGCCTGATGGTAGTTGAGGTGCCCATGATGTTAAGTGCCTATATGGGTGCAAGGCAGAGCGTGTGGAGTGCAATGGCCAACATATGGTGTAGGATACAGAAAACCAGGCCAGAGGTAGAAGAATATAATATCTCTATACTGTAGTGCAAAATCGGAATTGTAATATATCCTACTATAGAAAAACAAACACAGTTTCAACTGTATACAGTGCAATTCTTTCTCAGATGGAGATGTGCAGATTTAGGCAAGGACAGGAGTAGTAGCAGTAGTACATTGACATTAATGGCTGTAATGTCTACCGTGTACAGGGTTTGAAGGCACGTCTGGCCAGGACATGTCCAAATGTGGAGGGGGTCTTAACGGTGTCCTTCACTGCAGCAAAGTCTGAATAGCTGTAGTAGTTACCTTGCTAACTCCTCTGCTTGGTCATCAAGATTCTAAGTTGTCCAATTCTCTCCGTTCTCTTCTCTATCTCCTTTTTCTCTCTTTCTGTTGATCATGCAGAGATCTGTTAGTCTCTGGGACTATCTAGGCCTAAGGAGAGGGTGCATAGGTTAATGCTCCCTTCCTTTCTGAACTCCAGTCTAGACTGAATAGAGCTAGAGGCGGATCCAGCCAACACTTAGCCTTGAACATGGGTTAAGTCAGGTTTATTAACCTTGATGGTGCCATCCATATACAGATATACTGGTTGCAATACACAACATAACATTACATTAGATTGCATAACAATACAATAATGCGCATAAGAAATCATCTGCACCCACCATATGCCCAAAAGACTGTACCTTTGGCATATAGCAGGAAAAAGAGAAGGAGAAAGGCAAAGGAGAGAACTAGTGAACTTAGAATCTGCATGGCTGAGCATTGTAGCCAGTAGGTAGACTTTACTGCTGTGAGGGGGACACTGTTAAGACACCCTTCACACCTGGACACGATATTGCCAACCATATCTCTAAAAACCTGTATCCCTCAGTGGACATTACAGACACTTTTACAGGAGAACTACCTTCCGGTGAGCACATAGTGATCTCTTGTTTGTTCTGCTTATCGTGGGTTTTACACTATGGGGTGCCAGCTCCTTTCTATTTTATAGATGCTACTGGAAGAGACTTGAGACAGATATAGAGGGAATAGGGCCTTGCCTAAATCTATACTTCATTATCTGTGAAGAATTGCCCTGTGTATAGTTGGAAATGTGTTTTGTAATTGTTGGATGTACTACAACTCCTATTTTACACTTCAGTAAAGAGAAACATTAATTTTCTGGCCTGATTACTGACTCCTGCACCATACACCATACCAGCCATTGAATTCTTCACACCCTGCCTTGCAATACTTAACACCATGGGCACCCAACTACCATCATACAAGAGCCCAGGACCAGGGTGTGCCCCAGGGGGAGAAAAGCGGTGCCCTCTTTCCATTGCAAGGCTTTAGGGAGCAACGGTGTGGGACAAGCCACTGTGATTAACCGTAAAAGCCAGAGCCACTACTACTACAATCCCCTGTTCCAGCTTCTCATGGGCACACTGTACCATCCGTTGGAAGTATACATGAAAAAATTATCACTATGTGTAAATCTGCAAATGCAGCCTAAATTTAAGGGTGGGGTTAAACTTTCCATTTCTGTTACCTACTGCGGCACAGTGTCTGACGAAGGCCTATGTGCTGAAAACGTTAACACTGCCACATATTTTCAAATGTACTCAGCAATAAAAGCACTTCTAATTGATGGTCACCTGCTGTGATTCGTTATTATCTGAAACTGGGGTGGGAACCCTATACACAGTGAAACCCATACAGAGTGCGACAAAGCTTTGAGAACCATATTGCCGTCCCTAATTTGGATCGCACCTGTCTTATAATGACTGACAACACCTTATCGTTCGCAGAGGAGGAAATCTCCACGGTATTGTCACAAGTCACACAGTCCAGTGAATTTCTACAGGCTCCAGCAACCAAATTACAAGCAAGAGATCTGGAGCGTGAAGCCTGGCGTTTACTAAACTGAGTTACATAGTATCACACTGGCAGAATACGTCAAAACAAGAAGGATTCCACGTGGCCTACGTATACGTACACGCCCCACTTTCTTTAAAGAAAACCCGGAATACTGCACCAAGTTTGAGCAGATTCTAAATAACTGCTCATATGACATCATGACCGTCACCTTAATGTATCTCCAGAAGACAATGACAGATTCCAGAGACAACATCCGTTCAATCGAAACCCAACTACAAGGGGTAATGCCCAAGGGAGATTACACGAAACTCCAAGTAAAGACCTCCTCCATCTTGCCAGAAAGACGCAAGGAGATTGAGTCTTCCAAAAAGAAAAAGGTCCTCAGAGACACCGAGGATTATCGCAACAACCGTGTATACATTAGGCTAGACACAACTAACCGTAACCAACGAACAGGAGGCAGAGCATCATCAGTGGACTCCCAGCGGTCCAATTCAAGTGACGAATCTCGAAATTAAGACCGACCCAACAATCAGCGGAGACCCAGAGGAGTCCGGAGAGGCCCAAGGATTGGACAGCCTTCAATCCAGCAAACGTCATCCATTACCACACGTTCCCAGGTATACCCCGCTGGGCCTCTGTCTGAATCTTTGGTAGTCAATATCTCTTCTATCCCTCTTAGTCCAGCAAAACTGGACCTTCTACAAAAAGGTCTGTCTTTCTGTCTTTCTCACCGCTTTAACACATTTCAACTAGACCTAGACCTACAACGTTTCTTGAAATATCTCAACAATCTCACTAATAAAGAGAGACAGGGACAAGGGAGACAAGGGAGGGGTGTTGGTAGTTATGGACAAAGCGCAATATACGGCTGAAATACAACGCCAATTAAGCGACACCACGGTTTACCAACAACCCATCACTTAACATCACCACCCATATCAACAACTACCTCTCCACAAAAGTTATCGATAACCCTACATTTGAATTCCTAACACAGTCACATCCAATAATACCAGTGTACTACGTCTTACCCAAAATTCATAAAAATTTACAGAACCCACCGGATGCCCCATCGTAGCATCTACTGACTCCATCCTATCTCCTCTGTCCATATTCCTTGAAAAATTTCTCACGCCCCCGGTTAAGGAAACAAGGTAGTTTCTTCTCGACACAACATATTTTCTCTAAATAATATGACGGATAGAACCTTTACCATCAGAAACTATCCGATCACCCTGCGATGTGACCAGCCTGTACACATCCATACACACGACAAAGGCATTCAAGTAGTGAATAGAATGTTGCTAAAAACAGACCTACATAAAGAGGTGATTGTCCTATGTCTTGACCTCCTGGAGACAGTTATTCACAATAACTTTTTTATGTTTCAAGACACATTTTACCTACAGAAACAGAGGACCGCAATGGGGTCCAATGTGGCCCCGCCCTATGCCAAATGTTTTATGGTGGACTTTGAGGAAACCTATATATACCCAAATGAGTTGTTTAGGACCCACAGTATAGTTTGCAAAAGATACATTAATGTTTTATATCTGGAGAGGACCAGAGGATAGATTACTTACCTTTCACAATTTTTTTAATTCAATCTATCCCGAACTACAATTCACAATCCCCTACAACAAACTCTCCATTGATTTTCTAGACACAGTAGTTATTAAGAACCCCTCAGGCAAACTTTCCACAGACCTATACCGAAAACCATCCGACAAAAACAACTTATTACACTTTACTTGTTTCCATCCCCCCATGACCAAAAAGTCCCTCCCTAACTCCCAGAGGGTACAGACCATACTTGAAGACCAATTGACCTGTGGAAAAAGAATAGAGGAGATGAAACAATGTTTTAAAGGGATTCTGTCACCAGGTTTGGGGCTATAGAGATACGGACATGCACGGCTAGATCGCCGCTAGCATGTCCGCAATACAGTATATGTGTCCTATAGGGCTGTGTGGTTTTAATTTCTTTAAAAAAGGATTTTATAGATATGTAAATGAGTGTTGAATGTGTCCAAGGGGCTGCACTAACATTCCTTGTGCCCAGCCGTGCCCAGCCACGCCCGCCTGTGAAGGAGCCCAGCACCGCCTATGTCTCCTCCTTTCATCAACGATAGATAGCCGTAATCTCGCGATGCGCGAGCTCGCGCATGCGCAGTGCCGGTATAGTGTTCCTTCCCTGTGCTGGCATCAGCTTCAGGGAAAGAACTGAGCATGCGCGAGCTCGCGCATCGCGAGAATACGGCTATCTATCCTTGATGAAAAGAGGAGACATAGGTGGAGCTGGGCTCCTTCACAGGCGGGCGTGGCTGGGCACGGCTGGGCACAAGGAAGGTTAGTGCAGCCCCTTGGACACATTCAACACTCATTTACATATCTATAAAATCCTTTTTTAAAGAAATTAAAACCACACAGCCCTATAGGACACATATATTGCGGACATGCTAGCGGCGATCTAGCCGTGCATGTCCGTATCTCTATAGCCCCAAACCTGGTGACAGAATCCCTTTAAAGACCAGGGTTACCCGACACACACCTTGGAAGTTCCAACACAAAGGAAACTGAAACAAACCAATGCTTCCAAACGAATTCCGTTTGTACATACCTTTCACCCCAGCGCGGTGAAAGCTCTCAACATCATCTGTAGCCATTGGCCACTACTGAAAAAAGCTTACCCGAAAATAGAAGAGTTCAACAATTCCATACTACCATGCAACCGTAGACCGAAAAACCTACGAGACACTTTAGTGAGAGCAGACATAGGCCTGAGTACCCACTTACCAAAACAATTGTTGCTACAGACCCAAAAAAGAGGCACTTTCCCATGTCTTCACTGTTTCCAGTGTTCCAATATTCAGAAAGGTTCTGTCACAACCCACACACAGGGAAACCAATAGAGGTAAGAGGTTTTTTCACCTGCAACTCTGACTATGTTGTATACCTCATAAAATGCCCCTGGGGCCTAGCATATGTAGGTGAGACTTCCCAGAAGGTGCGAGACAGGATCTGTCAATACAAGTCCACTATTCAATGCCAAAATCTGTTACTGGCAGTTCCAGCACATTTCGAGGAGGCTAGACACACCATAGCCCAATTGAGATTCCAGGTTATAGAGCAAGTTCCACCACCCAGAAAGGATCAAAACACTTAAACTTAGGGAGGCTTATTGGATACACACGCTTCAAACCCTGACTCCTAAAGGTATGAATAGCAATGTATATGGGGCCCTACGCCACTGGGGGTGACCGCCAATGATTTAAATACCGGGGAGGGCGCACTGGGGGCTGATGGAGATGGTACTGGGGGCTGTTGAGAGGTACTGGGGGCTGGTGAGAGGCACTGGGGGCTGATGTAGAGGGTACTGGGCACTGGTGAGAGGCACTGGGGGCTGATGGAGAGGCACGGGGGCTGGTAAGAGGCACGGGGGGCTGATGGAGAGGCACTGGGGGCTGATGGAGAGGCACGGGGGGCTTATGGAAAGGCACTGGGGGCTTATGGAGAGGCACTGGGGGCTGATGGAGAGGCACGGGGGGCTGATGGAGAGGCACGGGGGGCTGGTAAGAGGCACGGGGGGCTGGTGAGAGGCACTGGGGGCTGATGGAGAGGCACTGGGGGATGATGGAGAGGCACTGGGGCTGATGGAGAGGCACTGGGGGCTGCAATGAGGCTACTGGGGGCTGATGGAGAGGCTACTGGGGGCTGCTTTGAGGCTACTGGGGGCTGCTATGAGGCTACTGAGGGCTGCTATGAGGCATGGGGCTCTTATCTGAGGTCTGATTAGGGGTCATCCATATTGGGGTCTGAGCTGAGGTGTGATCTGAGGTCTTATTGGGGTCTTATTAACATTGAAGATCTTATTGGGGCTGTTAGCTGAGGTCTGATTAACCACCTCAGCCCCCATGGCTTAAACACCCTGAAAGACCAGGCCACTTTTTACACTTCTGACCTACACTACTTTCACCATTTATTGCTCGGTCATGCAACTTACCACCCAAATGAATTTTACCTCCTTTTCTTCTCACTAAAAGAGCTTTCATTTGGTGGTATTTCATTGCTGCTGACATTTTTACTTTTTTTGTTATTAATCGAAATTTAACGATTTTTTTGCAAAAAAATGACATTTTTCACTTTCAGTTGTAAAATTTTGCAAAAAAAAACGAGATCCATATATCAATTTTGCTCTAAATTTATTGTTCTACATGTCTTTGATAAAAAAAAAATGTTTGGGTAAAAAAAAATGGTTTGGGTAAAAGTTATAGCGTTTACAAACTATGGTACAAAAATGTGAATTTCCGCTTTTTGAAGCAGCTCTGACTTTCTGAGCACCTGTCATGTTTCCTGAGGTTCTACAATGGACAGACAGTACAAACACCCCACAAATGACCCCATTTCGGAAAGTAGACACCCTAAGGTATTCGCTGATGGGCATAGTGAGTTCATAGAACTTTTTATTTTTTGTCACAAGTTAGCGGAAAATGATGATTTTATATATATTTTTTTTTCTTACAAAGTCTCATATTCCACTAACTTGTGACAAAAAATAAAAGCTTCCATGAACTCACTATGCCCATCAGCGAATACCTTGGGATGTCTTCTTTCCAAAATGGGGTCACTTGTGGGGTAGTTATACTGCCCTGGCATTCTAGGGGCCCAAATGTGTGGTAAGGAGTTTGAAATCAAATTCTGTAAAAAATGGCTGGTGAAATCCGAAAGGTGCTCTTTGGAATGTGGGCCCCTTTGCCCACCTAGGCTGCAAAAAAGTGTCACACATGTGGTATCTCCGTATTCAGGAGAAGTTGGGGAATGTGTTTTGGGGTGTCATTTTACATATACCCATGCTGGGTGAGAGAAATATCTTGGCAAAAGACAACTTTGTATAAAAAAATGGTAAAAGTTGTCTTTTGCCAAGATATTTCTCTCACCCAGCATGGGTATATGTAAAATGACACCCCAAAACACATTCCCCAACTTCTCCTGAATACGGAGATACCACATGTGTGACACTTTTTTGAAGCCTAGGTGGGCAAAGGGGCCCATATTCCAAAGAGCACCTTTCGGATTTCACTGGTCATTTTTTACAGAATTTGATTTCAAACTCCTTACCACACATTTGGGCCCCTAGAATGCCAGGGCAGTATAACTACCCCACAAGTGACCCCATTTTGGAAAGAAGACACCCCAAGGTATTCGCTGATGGGCATAGTGAGTTCATGGAAGTTTTTATTTTTTGTCACAAGTTAGTGGAATATGAGACTTTGTAAGAAAAAAAAAAAATAAATCATCATTTTCCACTAACTTGTGACAAAAAATAAAAAATTCTAGGAACTCGCCATGCCCCTCACGGAATACCTTGGGGTGTCTTCTTTCCAAAATGGGGTCACTTGTGGGGTAGGTATACTGCCCTAGCATTTTCCAGGGGCCCTAATGTGTGGTAAGTAGGTAAATGACCTGTGAAATCCTAAAGGTGCTCTTTGGAATATGGGCCCCTTTGCCCACGTAGGCTGCAAAAAAGTGTCACACATGTGGTATCTCCGTATTCAGGAGAAGTTGGGGAATGTGTTTTGGGGTGTCTTTTTACATATACCCATGCTGGGTGAGAGAAATATCTTGGCAAAAGACAACTTTTCCCATTTTTTTATACAAAGTTGGCATTTGACCAAGATATTTCTCTCACCCAGCATGGGTATATGTAAAATGACACCCCAAAACACATTCCCCAACTTCTCCTGAATACGGAGATACCACATGTGTGACACTTTTTTGCAGCCTAGATGCGCAAAGGTGCCCAAATTCCTTTTAGGAGGGCATTTTTAGACATTTGGATACCAGACTTCTTCTCACGCTTTGGGGCCCCTAGAATGCCAGGGCAGTATAAATACCCCACATGTGACCCCATTTTGGAAAGAAGACACCCCAAGGTATTCAATGAGGGGCATGGCGAGTTCATAGAAATTTTTTTTTTTTGGCACAAGTTAACGGAAATTGATATTTTTTATTTTTTTCTCACAAAGTCTCCCTTTCCGTTAACTTGGGACAAAAATTTCAATCTTTCATGGACTCAATATGCCCCTCACGAAATACCTGGGGGTGTCTTCTTTCCGAAATGGGGTCACATGTGGGGTATTTATACTGCCCTGGCATTCTAGGGGCCCTAAAGCGTGAGAAGAAGTCTGGAATATAAATGTCTAAAAAATTTTACGCATTTGGATTCCGTGAGGGGTATGGGGAGTTCATGTGAGATTTTATTTTTTGACACAAGTTAGTGGAATATGAGACTTTGTAAGAAAAAAAAAAAAATTCCACTAACTTGGGCCAAAAAAATGTCTGAATGGAGCCTTACAGGGGGGTGATCAATGACAGGGGGGTGATCAATGACAGGGGGGTGATCAGGGAGTCTATATGGGGTGATCACCCCCCTGTCATTGATCACCCCCCTATAAGGCTCCATTCAGATGTCCGTATGTGTTTTGCGGATCCGATCCATGGATCCGTGGATCCGTAAAAATCATACGGACATCTGAATGGAGCTTTACAGGGGGTTGATCAATGACAGGGGGGTAATCAATGACAGGGGGGTGATCAGGGAGTCTATATGGGGTGATCACCACAGTCATTGATCACGCCCCTGTAAGGCTCCATTCAGACGTCCGTATGCGTTTTGCGGATCCGATCCATCTATCAGTGGATCCGTAAAAATCATGCGGACATCTGAATGGAGCTTTACAGGGGGTTGATCAATGACAGGGGGGTAATCAATGACAGGGGGGTGATCAGGGAGTCTATATGGGGTGATCACCACAGTCATTGATCACGCCCCTGTAAGGCTCCATTCAGACGTCCGTATGCGCTTTGCGGATCCGATCCATCTATCAGTGGATCCGTAAAAATCATGCGGACATCTGAATGGAGCTTTACAGGGGGTTGATCAATGACAGGGGGGTAATCAATGACAGGGGGGTGATCAGGGAGTCTATATGGGGTGATCACCACAGTCATTGATCACGACCCTGTAAGGCTCCATTCAGACGTCCGTATGCGTTTTGCGGATCCGATCCATCTATCAGTGGATCTGTAAAAATCATGCGGACATCTAAATGGAGCTTTACAGGGGGTTGATCAATGACAGGGGGGTAATCAATGACAGGGGGGTGATCAGGGAGTCTATATGGGGTGATCACCACAGTCATTGATCACGCCCCTGTAAGGCTCCATTCAGATGTCCGTATGCGTTTTGCGGATCCGATCCATCTATCAGTGGATCCGTAAAAATCATGCGGACATCTGAATGGAGCTTTACAGGGGGTTGATCAATGACAGGGGGGTAATCAATGACAGGGGGGTGATCAGGGAGTCTATATGGGGTGATCACCACAGTCATTGATCACGCCCCTGTAAGGCTCCATTCAGACGTCCGTATGCGTTTTGCGAATCCGATCCATCTATCAGTGGATCCGTAAAAATCATGCGGACATCTGAAAGGAGCTTTACAGGGGGCTGATCAATGACAGGGGGGTAATCAATGACAGGGGGGTGATCAGGGAGTCTATATGGGGTGATCACCACAGTCATGGATCACGCCCCTGTAAGGCTCCATTCAGACGTCCGTATGCGTTTTGCGGATCCGATCCATCTATCAGTGGATCCGTAAAAATCATGCGGACGTCTGAATGGAGCTTTACAGGGGGGTGATCAATGACAGGGGGGTAATCAATGACAGGGGGGGTGATCAGGGAGTCTATATGGGGTGATCAGGGGTGATCAAGGGTGAATAAGGGGTTAATAAGTGACAGGGGGGGGGGTGTAGTGTAGTGGTGCTTGGTGCAACATATTACTAAGCTACCTGTGTCCTCTGGTGGTCGATCCAAACAAAGGGGACCACCAGAGGACCAGGTAGCAGGTATATTAGACGCTGTTATCAAAACAGCGTCTAATATACCTGTTAGGGGTTAAAAAAAACACATCTCCAGCCTGCCAGCGAACGATCGCCGCTGGCAGGCTGGAGATCAACTCTCTTACCTTCCGTTCCTGTGAGCGCGCGCGCCTGTGTGCGCGCGTTCACAGGAAATCTCGCGTCTCGTGAGATGACGCGTATATGCGTGACTGTGCGCAGCGCTGCCACCTCCGGAACGCGAATCTGCGTTAGGCGGTCCGGAGGTGGTTAACATTGGGGGTCTGATTGGTGTTCTGACCTGAGGTGTAATAAAAAAAAAAAAATCCGGAGCAGCTTGGAGAAAAAAGGCCTCACAGTCTCCCACACTCCTTCTGCCCGGCCAAGCCAGCCAGCACCCCTGAGGCCAAGCCTGCAGAGCACCCCTAAAGCCAAGTCTGCAAAGCACCCCTAAAGGCCAAGCCTGCCAGCACCCCTTAGGCGAAGCCAGCCAGCACCCCTGAGGCCAAGCCACCCAGCACCCCTGAGTCTTCAGAACTGTAAGTAAATTATATACAAGGGGAGCTTATAATATGAAAGAGACTAATTATGTCAGAGCCGTTCTTCACCTACACGTGTATCAGCACTAGATATATACCCCTTACTCTCCCTAATACCCAAACTACACAAGATACATAACCCTACCTTCTGTCTAATACACATACACACCCCACGATATGTACTTTCACCTTCTTGTGTTACAGACCCCTGTACAATTTAACAATCTTCTTTAATAGATAGACATTTAGAATTATACATTTCCTACACTGGCACAAATGCGTTGTCAGTGACCAACTGTCTGTGCTCAGTCCTACGCGTAACCGTCGCAAGTGCATGAGGAGCTGCTGATGTGGCGGCGAGGTCTGAGAGGTATGTGGGGGTGGGAGATCCGGGAGGGGGGGCCATACATTTTTTTTGCTATGGGGCCTAGTCATTTCTAGCTACGCCCCTGGTCTGAGACATGTATCTACGGTATGTCTCTCTCTTATCTTATTAGAAGCAGAGGAGGAGGAGGATGGACTGTGGCTAATGGCACTGGTCACCAAACTGGGCAGAAAGAAACTGGGAATCCATAAGGGTGGGCCCAAGAATGATTTTTCACTGGTGGGCCTCAGCATTAGGCACTCCAATATGACACTAGCTATGGATGTTTCTGATTCTGCAGCCCAGCCCTGTTAGCATCAACCACAACAGTATGTAAAACTTTGTGTGTGTATAAATAAAAGAAACAAGGTGCTGGCTGCGGATCGGTTGGGATTCAGACCCTAAATATTGGCTGTCTGTAGGGGTACTGTGGCTGTTATTGGGGGCATTTAGGACTAGTATTTAAGCTGTCAATGTACCTTACAGCTCTGAAAAAAATTAAGAGACCACTCCAATCCTTTCTTAAATCGACATTGCTACATGTATTGCAGCCATTCCAGTCTCATGTTTGTTGAATTCCATCACAGGCACACCTCATTGTACTTATTGAGGTGCTGATTAGGTGATCACCTAAACCAAATTATTTAGTGAGCAACAGTATTAACACGGTTCCTGTGGTCATCACTATTTTCTAGCTTTACTGGCAGAGGGATACAGTGAATGTCAGGTTGCTTCAGTCCTAAAAATTTCATAAGAACAAGGTCAATCAGCAAACAATGGGGACAACAAACTTACAGACTGGCAGAGGGCAGAAGTGATCCGTACTAACGCTTGCACACGTGTGCTGAAGTTTGGCCCCATTTATTATAATGGGCAGGGGAGGGAGATGCAGCCGCAGCATGGCAAACATGCCGAGAGGTGGCCTGAGAAAAAACACAATGTGCTGCGGTATTTGTCCGTCCGCATCTCCCGCCCATCCCCATTATAATGAATGGGGTCGGGCCAGACTTCCGGCAGCACACGTGTGCAAGCGTTAGTACGGATCCGGCAGGCTGTTCCCCTAACGCTAGTATGAAAGAAAGCTTAATTAAGTTGTGTATGAAGCACCACCAGATCAAGACCCTGTCATGGCCGGCCCAGTCTCCAGACCGAACCCTATTGAAAGCCTCTGGAATGTGATCAAGTGGAAGATGGATGGTCACAAGTATAACGAACAGTGGATGTGGACCCTCTGTGCCAACTAAACAGTTTGGGCCAGATTTATCATTAGCTCAGGTCAGAATAATGGAGTGAAAAAGTCCCAAAAAAAGTCCCAAACGCTAAAACCGCGCACTAATTTGCGACTTTTTTCTGCTCTGCACTATGCTCGCAAGTTTTCTGAAAGTGGGCGTGTTTTCTTATGTAAATGAATCTCTAGACAGATTTACTATTGGGACTATTTAAAAAGTCGCAAAAAAGTCGCAATTTCACTCCAGTGAGGACCATGCTTATCTTATGAGACTTTTTAATAGAACATGCGACTTTTTTATAAAAACGTGCGACTTTTTCGTAAAGATGTGCGACTTTTGTAAAGCTGCTTACTGACGGATAAACTGCTACGGTCAAACCACATTTATTACAGTCTTAAAGGGCCGATCATAAATCTGACTTGGCTAAAACTGACTTTAGCCATATGTGAAAGTGGAGTGAGCTGTCAGAGTAATGATAAATCTGGCCCTTTGACTTTGGCCTAAACCTAAGGGTGTTGTCCTGGCAGTTAATTCGTTTTCACTCTTTAATCCCTCTACAGGGATCTGGACTTTGCTGCAGGTAACCAACTATACCTCTATCTCCTGGAGTAATCCTGGTGTAGATGACAGCTGACTCACGGCAGGGGTGTATCTATAGGATAAGCAGGGGAGGCAGCTGCTTTGGGGCCCAGACCCACAAGGGGCCCCCTCAGGAGGAAGACTTAAAGATTTTATTGTCAGGGCCCCTTCAACAGTATTATACAATGACATTACATACAGTGACTCTGTGGGAAATGGACGCACTGCTACTGGGCCTTGTCTGAGAGCTCAATCTTGACTAGCCACAGGGGTGGAGGTTGCACGTGAGTTGGGGGTTGCAAAGTAGTTTTGTGGGTGGAGGTATTAAAAAATTAGCTGTGGGGCCTAGTCAATTGTAGTTACGTCACTGGTTGTGCAACTTATTGTCTCGCGACACATGTCGCAGTGTACATCTTCCCCCTATATTATCTGAACACATATGTAAATACTGTATTTACTGTTTTATAGGCGGTGTCCAAAATTTGCAAAGTTTTTGTAAATTGGCGCATTTGGGAATTCTCTGAAATGATTTTACAAAGTAATCAGCCAGAATGAAGAAGTGTTAGCTCATTATCTGTAGTCTGTATCTTATTACATTCAATATGGCCACTGTTTTGCTGAGACTGCTTGTGATGTCTTTATTAGAATCCTGGCAGATGGCTCACCTACTTGTGATGTCATAATGGGCTATAAAGTGAGGTGACTCAGTCTCCTGGGCTGGCTCTCACCATTAGGGGTCCTCTGACGAGAAGCACAGGACCAGATCGGGTTTGGCCACTTTTCTCTTGTTTGGGAATTGTTTTGCTGATCTTTATTTTCTTTATCTTCCATACAATGTGAGAGCTGCGTGT
Source organism: Bufo bufo (assembly GCF_905171765.1). Taxonomy (NCBI): domain Eukaryota; kingdom Metazoa; phylum Chordata; class Amphibia; order Anura; family Bufonidae; genus Bufo; species Bufo bufo. The sequence goes on from NC_053389.1 coordinate 314,034,366, forward strand.
CACCCTCTCCAGTGCGACACTCAACCTACTCCAATGGAAGAATCCCAGGAGAAAGTGAAGGAGCCTTCAACTCCCTTCAAGGGCCAGAGCCACAGAAATCCAAGACCATTTTATAATAAAGAAAGGTTTTTGTGTGTGTTTCTTTAAAAAATATGATATTTTTTTTTCTTAAATACAGTGATCCCTCAAGATACAATGGCCTCAGGATAAAATATTTTCAACATACAATGGTCTTTTCTGACCCATCGTAAGTTGAAACTAGACTCAACACACAATGCTTTAGACTCACAGTCAACCAATCCAGGCCACTTCTCTGGAAAATAGCTGTATTTGTTGCTAGAAAATTTTGACTAGAACCTTCAGAATCACAGGTGCATATCCATGAAGCAAACATAATTGCAAAAAACAAAATGTCTGCACACCGTTATATATACAAACAATAGAGCTAAGAAATGGGGGTCATTCTAGATAAAAGTTAGGGGTGCACCGAAATTAAAATTCTGGTCCGAAACCGAAACCGAAAATTCAGGATGCCCTTGACCGAAAACCGAAACCGAAACTGCCTTTTTGCCCAAATACTTTTAAAATACTTTTTTTTTAATGATTTTATTAATAATTCTTTTTCATGAATGAAATTCATCTGTGGGTGGCGCTGTTATGGAGAGGGGGATCTGTGGGTGGCGCTGTTATGGAGAGGGGGATCTGTGGGTGGCGCTGTTATGGAGAGGGGGATCTGTGGGTGGCGCTATGGAGAGGGGGATCTGTGGGTGGCGCTGTTATGGAGAGGGGGATCTGTGGGTGGCGCTGTTATGGAGAGGGGGATCTGTGGGTGGCGCTGTTATGGAGAGGGGGATCTGTGGGTGGCGCTGTTATGGAGAGGGGGATCTGTGGGTGGCGCTGTTATGGAGAGGGGGATCTGTGGGTGGCGCTGTTATGGAGAGGGGGATCTGTGGGTGGCGCTGTTATGGAGAGGGGGATCTGTGGGTGGCGCTGTTATGGAGAGGGGGATCTGTGGGTGGCGCTGTTATGGAGAGGTGGATCTGTGGGTGGCGCTGTTATGGAGAGGGGGATCTGTGGGTGGCGCTGTTATGGAGAGGGGGATCTGTGGGTGGCGCTGTTATGGAGAGGGGGATCTGTGGGTGGCGCTATGGAGAGGGGGATCTGTGGGTGGCGCTGTTATGGAGAGGGGGATCTGTGGGTGGCGCTATGGAGAGGGGGATCTGTGGGTGGCGCTGTTATGGAGAGGGGGATCTGTGGGTGGCGCTGTTATGGAGAGGGGGATCTGTGGGTGGCGCTGTTATGGAGAGGGGGATCTGTGGGTGGCGCTGTTATGGAGAGGGGGATCTGTGGGTGGCGCTGTTATGGAGAGGGGGATCTGTGGGTGGCGCTGTTATGGAGAGGGGGATCTGTGGGTGGCGCTGTTATGGAGAGGGGGATCTGTGGGTGGCGCTGTTATGGAGAGGGGGATCTGTGCACTGTTATGGAAAGGGGATATGTGCACTATTATGGGCATAACAGTGCACAGATCCCTTTCCCCATAACAGTGCACAGATCCCCCCTCCCCATAGCAGTGCCATAGACCGATCCCCCTACCCATAACAGCCCCGGCCCTGCTGCTCACAGCATCACTCACTGCATCTTTATTTTACCTTACAATCGTGACGCTCCAGTAACAACTCTGCAGGCAGAGCGGAGGGCGGCGTAACGTCACTTACTCACGTGACGCACCTGCTCCGCCCACTTTATGAATGAAGGAGGCGGAGCAGGCGCGTCACGTGAGTAAGTGACGTTACGCCGCCCTCCGCTCTGCCTGCAGAGTTGTTAGTTACTGGAGCCTCACGATTGTAAGGTAAAATAAAGATGCAGTGACAAAGTAAACCGCCCGCCCGGCGCCCGCCCGCAGATGGTGGGTGACAAATCCCACACCCCATATTGGAGTGGATTAGGTGCATTTTCGGCCGATATTTTCGGCTGCCGGAATTTCGGTGCACCCCTAATAAAAGTGGTACAATACCGACTATAAATGAATAATGGAAGCTCTTAGCGCACATACGTGTCGGGCCCATCTACCAGGCGTCAAGGTGGCTTCCGCAGATGGGTCCCTATCACTAAATATACTGCCTCACTTTGGACTTACTTAAGCCTACAATATTCAGGGCGGTGTAGGAACCAGCTACAAACATACTCTGCTCAGAAGTCCCAGGTAGATGGGCGTGTCCAGTCTAAAAAAGGTGCTACCCTCAATACATTGCAAGAAAATTTAGACTAGAACCTTCAGGATCACAGGTGCATATCCATGAAGCAAACATAATTACAAAAAACAAAATGGCTGCACACCATTATATATACAAACAATAGAGCTAAGAAATGGGGGTCATTCTAGATAAAAGTGGTACAATACCGACTATCCTGGGACTTCTGAGCAGAGTACGTTTGTAGCTGGTTCCTACACTGCCCTGAATATTGTAGGCTTAAGTAAGTCCAAAGTGAGGCAGTTTCTTTAGTGATAGGGACCCATCTGCGGAAGCCACCTTGACGCCTGGTAGATGGGCCCGACACGTATGTGCGTTAAGAGCTTCCATTATTCATGTATACTCATTTATAGTCAGTATTGTACCACTTTTATATAGAATGACCCCCATTTCTTAGCTCTATTGTTTGTATATATAACGGTGTGCAGCCATTTTGTTTTTTGTATTTGTTGCTAGTTATCAGTTTTTCCTGACTGTTATATGTAAGAAATTGGTTATATGTCTTAGTTATCTGCTTATTTTTTCTTAAATATTGATTTTCTCTTATCTTGGATGAAATTTTGGAGCTTTGGAACCATTACTCAAGTTACAATGGTTTCAACATAAAACGGTCATCATGGAACCAATCAATATTGTAACCTGAGGGACCACTGTACTAAATTGTGCCATGTCTCCTGCGCCCCTGTTTTCTAAAGGTATCCTAGGGGTGTATTGAACGGGTATAATGCTGAACCCTTGAAGGATGAGTAAGGCTACTTTCACACTAGCGTTTTTGCTGGATCCAGCAGGGTTCAGCAAAAACGCTTCCGTTACTGATAATACAACCATCTGCATCCATTATGAATGGATCCGGTTGTATTATCTTTAACATTGCCAAGACGGATCCGTCATGAACTCTATTGAAAGTCAATGGGGGACGGATCAGTTTTCTATTGTGGAAGATTGTGGCAGAGAAAATGGATCCATCACCATTGACTTGCATTGGGGGTCATGCAAGATCCGTCTTGCTCCGCATCCCAGGACGGAAAGCAAAATACAACATGTCGCGGTTTACTCTCTGGTCTGCGAACGCAACTAAACGGAACGGAATGCATTTTGGAGCATTCCATTTTGTTCAGTTCAGTTTTGCCCCCATTGACAATGAATGGGGAGAAAACTGAAGCATTTTTTTCTGGTATTGAGCCCCTATGACGGAACTCAATACCTGAAAACTTAAACGCTAGTGTGATAGTACCCTAACCAATAAACTCCAGAAAGGATATTTATTAAAGGGTTATTGCCATCAGGGACATTTATGGCGTACTGCTAGGATATGGTCTGGATCCATGGATTTTTGTGCGACTGTCATGTCACAGCATGTCGCAGTGCAACACCATTGACTAATATTACAAAAATTGTTGTGCAACATTGGTGCAACATGAATGTCACGCGACACATACTGCAATGTAGTTGTACCCTTTTTTGTTGCGCGACTTATTGTCGTGCCACACATGTCGCTGTGTAGATCTTCCCCAATACTAGTTTTTGGAAATCAGCGCATTTGGGAATTCTCTGAATTGATTTTACAAAGTAATCAGCCGCGAGGAAGAAGTGTTAACTCATTATTTGTAGTCTGTATCTTATTACATTCAATATGGCCGCTGTCAAGTTGAGACTGCTTGTGATGTCATCCTCAGTTGTAACTATCTTTAGCTACAACAGCTCTCCCTACTGGACAACAACGTTAAACCAAATACTGTAGCAGCATTGACTATGTGAACTTTGTCCTAGTACACTCTTATTTCTCACCTCACATCAAGTGGACCTATGATAATTTTTTCCCTCTTTTTTGTATTTCTTTATATATATATTTTTTATATACTATATTTTTTCATTTTTCTGTTATTTATATATACTTTTTTTATCAACAACAATTTTATAAATATTAATAAACTAATTAATTTTTAATAGCAACAATTATGATGTGATCATTATATACTAATTCAAGGGCACAACCCACACCTAAAATACAATCTTACCACAACGCCTCCAACGGTATAGTCATCAGGTAGTGCACCTACCCAAATTCATCAGTACGGTACAACTACCATCTCTGCCAACCGCACATATTTAACCCGGATATCGAGTGCCCCCCACATCTATATTTTTGCATTATAAATACCTTAACATTAACCCCCAACAACCTGAGTAAATGGCGAGGGAGGTCCTATAAGCCCCAATAAATTAATTGCACCAAAATAACTGGCAACTCCATCTTGCCCCCAGCCGATAAACGTCAGCTCGGAGGCACAAACTGATGGAAGCCTAATTCTTCAATTCCTGTTCACCCATGAGAGTCCAGCCCCACCCGTGGGGCCCTCCCATTCTCAACTACGACCATATCCACCAACTTCTAGGATCTCTCACCACCAACGCGCAACTTAACCCTCACTTAAGTTTGCGAGTCCCTCCACATCCTCAGGGCTGTCTGAACCCCACCCTGAATCCCCAGGAACCACAAATCTATCCCTACAGCATTAAGGTGCACTCCATCCGCTCTCCAAAATTTGCCCGCTCCCGCTTCCAACTCTGAATGCCGTACTGCGACCTCCCCATTTCTTGCCACAAATCTCCCCACTGCCCGAATGACTTTAATACGAGCTTTATTTAATCATGCCACTGATCTCGCACCCCTCCAAGACAATGTCCGACCATACTGTTATCATATTGGGGTAAATATCCTCAATATATCAAATATAACGTCCTGAATTAGCTCCCAAAACAGCCTAGCCCCTAGATCATTACCCCCAACACGTCTGGGGGTCTAAACGCACAAAGTGATGCACCTCCTGTAACACCCCACCCCATAGCATACCTCTCATCCCGAGCCAACGCAAAACCGCAACTTACCGCACGAAACCCAGTTGCCGCCCGTTCAGTCTCACGTCCGCCCTTACCGCTCCCAGAACACGAACGAGTGTCCCAGGATCCACACCAAGGCCGCCTGTAAACCTATGAACAAACAAACAAAAAAAAAGCAGCATTAGAACCTTCTCTATACCCAACTCACAATCTACCCAACCTCACATACGAGCTGGTTTAAATTGATTCCCATCGACCGATTCTTTTTATAACTTCCTGGCTCATACCTAAATGCGCCGCTTACGTCGCCATCATAATCTGGAAAGAATAACCCTCTGAATCAATCCCCAACTCTTTCAAACATCTTTTAAAAATGGCCAGGAATTGAAACCGCGACAAATATGATCCATCCTTGTGTCTAAGAAAAGGAGCGGTACCCTTCCCCATCTCACCTCCATAATCCTGCAAACACCTAACTGGACAAAGTACATATCCTGGAACCTCAAAGAAAATCAAATGCCTCCCCCTAGCTTCGCAATACGTTTGGACTTCCAAATCCGTATCTCCACCCACTGCCTCTCACCAATTCCCCCAACCGAAATGCCCCCAAAAACGCTAGTGAAAAGGCATAGTGGGAGAAACAACAATAAATAGAGAAGGTTAAATGACCACAATAGCCACACCTGGGGGAAGAAGGTGTTGCAAGCACCATAAACAACACAGACGTCATTTGATCCAAAAAGAAAACTTGTCAGATAAAACCAAGTGTTGCCAGTCTCACCGATCTCCTTCCATCTGTTGCGAGAACTTCCGTAAGTCTCGGTACGTTCGTGACACCGTCCTCCCATGGCAACCAACAAACCGACCCTAACATTGAGCCAATTTCTAATAATAACTTAAACGAAACCGTCCTTCTAGAATCCTCTGTCTGTTTACCCCTTCTCCAACCTCTTAAAACTTGCCAGAAATGTTTTTGTATAATCAGGAAGACTGCGTAAATGAAAACCGAACGCTAAACCCGCAACGCACCTATTTAACTGCGATACAGACCATCCCTCCTCTCTTACATGACCTAAAATCAATAATAAAGCCATTTCCCTATCCTCATCACTCACTCCTAACTGCAAACACCACCGCTCCCAATTCTCCCAGGCCTTACCATATGCAGCCCACGTGCCAGGACTCAAGGACACCCGCAAAAGCCCCATTACCATTCCGCCAAAATTTTCCAAAGAAATGCTGGACACACCAACCCCTCGGTATCCGCTTCTAGCACCAGTTGACGAAAAAAACGCTCCCGCTGCAATTGACAAAGGGCATCCGCAATACTATTAACAGACTGGTACAGAGGGGTAGAGGACCCTGCCCGCAAGAGCCTACAATCTCCAAGAGAAGCGGAGAACACAGTAGGTGAGGGAATAGCCTCTAGGCTGAATCTTGTAGGCTTTAACCCTGGACTGTGGAGCCAACAGGGAGAGAGCAGAGAGGCAGGAGGCCTCCCTCCAGCAGGCAGCTACATCATGGCTGCTCTCTGACTAAACTTCAGGAGAAGACTGCCTAACTAAGCCTGAGCTAAGCTATATATACACTGTAACACTGCCCCATCTAGTGGAGAAGCTAATGCAGTGCACCCTAACTAGGCCTTTATAAAGGATCTTACACATAAAATCACATAGTGACATGGGAGAATATGACATGAGATGAAGTACAGCATGCAAGCATAGTATATGACAATAAAACACAATAAAACTAGTTTGCGATGCCCACGATCACGTAGAGGGACACTGCACAATGCTTTCTCCAGTCTCGCAGGCCTACTGCCTTAGGGGAACATTGAATTCTGCCCTGTCCCTTAAAGATGCTGATACCACCTGCTGATGCTGCCACCCTGCCTGTTTTTTTAAAATAGCGCTCCTGCACCGCGTTAAGGCCCCTGCAAATTTTGTGCAGGAGTGCTATTTTAAAAAAACAGGCAGGGTGGCAGGCAGCATCGCCGGGGGGGGGGGGGGGGGGAGGGGATACCCCACAGGTACAGATATTTATCTCATTTACTACAAACCCATGAAAGGTCCTCTTTAAGCCACACATCCAAACCCTCACCTCCACCTGCAGTTTTCAACATTTCTCATATTCGCGCCTTCCTCACCCCTGAGTCACTAAAATACTAGTGCATGCTCTCATCATCTCCCGCCTGGACTTCTGCAACATCCTCCTGTGTGGCCTCCCATCCATCACTCTCACTCCCCTCCAATCTATTCTCAACTCTGCTGCCCATTTAATCCACCTCTCCCCTCTGCCTCTCCCCTCTGCCAATCCCTTCACTGACTCTTCATTGTCCAGTGATTTCAGATTAAAATGCTTACAACTACATGTAAGGCCATCCACAACCTGTCCCCTCCTTACATGGCCGACATGCTTTCTCGATACATCCCCACACAATCTCAGATCTTCACAGGACCTACTCCTCAGTTTTCCTGTCATCTATTACTCACACAATTGACTACAAAATTCTCATGTGCCTCTCCCCTACTCTGGAACAAGCTACCCCAACACATCACGCTCTCCCCCAAACTTTCAAGGTTAAACTGAAAACCCACCTTTTCAAGAAAGCCTACCACATGCAATAGCATGCTGTCACCACACAGCCAGATTAGCAGCCTATTCCCTCACCTACTGTGTTCTCTGCTTCACTTGTAGATTGTAGGCTCTTGCGGGCAGGGTCCTCTACCCCTCTGTACCAGTCTGTCAATAGTTTGTTTATTGTATTACTATATTTGTGTAGCCCCCTCTTGATGTACAGCACCATGGAATTAATGGCACTTTCAAATAAATAAATAATAATAATGATAATAATAATTAGTGAAGAGTGGCATGGGCAATATTCGAATTTGTGATATTTCGTGAATATTTGGGCGAATATTCGCCATATATTCGCGAATTCGAGAATTCGTTATCTCCATTCATTACTTACTTTCTTGATTGTGAAAATCAGCAATTGAAAAATTCGCATTACGAAAATTCGCAATCAACACTACTCCTAAAGTCAAAGATATTCCAGCCTTCTCCTTGGCCCACAAGCTAGAAGCAGGGAGGGATCATGTGTACTGATTAAAAAAAATCTTGAATATTCAAAATTACGAATAAATAGCGCTATATTCTAAATATTCGTAAATTCTCGAAGTGCCGATATTCGCGATAAAAATTTGCAATTTGAATATTTGTGATCAACACTAATAATATTATGAACTTTTTTTCTAAGGCTATTTTCTTACTTGTGTTGTTGTTTTCCGGTATTGAGATCCGGCAGAGGATCTCAATACCGGAAGAAAATGTTTTTGTTTAGTCCTCATGCATTCTGAATGGAAAGAGATCCGTTCAGGATGCATCAGGATGTCTTCCGTTCCGGCAGCATTCCGTTTTGTGACTTCTTGCAGCGGTTTTGTGTCCGGTCATAAAAATGGAAAAAAACGGATCCAGCACTGAAAACAATATAGGTCAATGGATCTTTTTCCGTTTTTAGTTCACACAACCGCATCCTAACGGATCAGTTTAATTCCGGTTTTGAGATTCTCTGCCGGATCACAATACCAGAATTAATACGCAAGTGTGAAAGTAGCCTAAGCATTATTTGAGGTCTTATTAATACTGTAACCATTAGTGATGAGTGGCAGGGGCAATATTCAAATTGCAATATTTCGCTAATATTTGGGCGAATATTCGTCATATATTCACAAATTCTCGAATTCGCGATTATTTTCTTGATTGCAAAAATCGGCAATGTATTATTCATGTAATACGCGCACAATACAGGTGTGGGTCACTGTAGCTACATTTTTCAAGCTGCTAGAAGTTTCCTGAGACTGGAGAAAATGGTTGGCACGGCAGAACATTACAATAGCTTTATATGCAGATGGAGTGCTCCAATATATTCACAATTGCGCAAATCAGCAATTAATGACGCTCATATTTTTGCGCAATATGTGCAACTTCACATTTTAGCAGGTCTGACTACATATTACTGATTGGTGCACTAAGTATTGTTGTGAACTTGTGACATCACAGCACTATGTCTGTAGCTTGTATGTATGGAAACAGTAATTCCTATCACACTACCTAACACCCTGCAGTGGAACCTATCAGCTACACTAAATCACTATCTAACCTACACTGACTATCTCCCACTAACTATCTGTATTATACATATATATATATATATATATATATATATATATATATGTATAGCAGGCTGGATTTCCAGCCTGCATTTGTGGGAGGGGCATAGGGTATTTAGCCGGCTCACGCCCTCCCTCTGGTGTCGGCATCGCACGGTGCATCTCGTGTTACGGCGACGTCATACGAGTGCGACTTCCGGTTCCGGCTAGACTGACGAGGCAGACGCTGCGGCGGTACGTTCCTCCCGGGCGGCGCTCCTTCTGGGTAAGTTACTCCGGGCTTCGCCGCCGCACTCCATCTCCGGCCGCCCACCTCCGCTTCCCCCACCGACGCGTCTCCTCTGCTGCGCTCCTCTGACTGCGCCTTCTAAACTCCGTGCGGCCGCGGCCGTCGCGCCCGGTCTGGTGGGAGCGCGCATCCCTGGCGTGGCCGGCGGGGGAGCGGTGCAGCAGGAGACGGGACACTTGGTGCGGTCCGCTCAGGCAGCGCTGGGGCAAGATTCAGCTGGGGCGCTCCGGAGCTGGCTGCTTCAGGTTCCCCGCGTCCAGTCTCCTCCACAACAAGCCATTGCTCCAACCGTCGCATCGCGGGGGGTCCCGCGCGTCTCCCCTTCCCCCCGGGCTGATTCCTCCTCCTTGTCCAGGCCTTGGGGGGGCGGCAGACGGGGATGCGGGGACGCCACTCCACCACTTCCCCGGTGCGTTCCACGGTGGAACGCATCGGCATTCCGCACGTCGCTTCAGTCATAAGGAAGCCCCCCATATTCCCAACCTCCCTGCGCTCCACCCTGGGCTCCAATATGGAAGGCATACCACGCCCACTCCTGGTGCCCTGACCACTTTTTTCCCCACATGTGTTTTTCATTAAAGTGTTGCATGAAAAGCCCAGAATACGCTTGGGCGGACATGTTGCGGGGATGCCATGGCCGGGCGGCTCGGTCTTGCGGTGCGGCCGGGCGTTCCGGGAGCAGCCGCTTGGGCCGGTTGCTAGGCACGCAGCGGTTTCGCCCCTGAAAAAAAAAAAAAAAAAAAGGGTTGTGCAGATATGTTCCGTTTTCTCTCACCTGTTTTCTATTGTACCTGGTCGCCATGGTTTTCCTCCTAGGATGTCCAGGTGGTCTTCTCTTCCTGTCTTGTTCTAATATGGTTCTCTCCGTATCCTGTAGCCTGATACCGTCAGGTTCCTTTTCCGGGTCTCGCCCGACACGTCCAGGCTCACTGCCTGTCCAATCAATTGATACTCTCAGGTCCGGTTGCCTCATACGTCCGGGGTTTTTTCTTTCATCATGTACTCCCTCCTGATCCGTTCTAGTGTTTTTTCTTATATGTCCAGGATTGGCTCCACGTCTTCCTGCCTGATACGTTCTGGAGGTTCTCTGTGTCTTCGGCCTGATACGTTCAGGTTTCTTTTTTGCGTGTCTATTTGCCTGATACGTCCAGGTTCCGTTTTCATGTCCGTCTACCTGATACGTTCAGGTTTCCATCTTCGGCACTGTCTGCCTGATACGTTCAAGCTTCTTTTTTCGTGTCTGTTTGCCTGGTACGTCCAGGTTTCCGTTTTCATGTCCGTCTACCTGATACGTTCAGGTCTCTTTTGTTGTGTCTGTTTGCCTGGTACGTCCAGGTTTCCGTTTTCATGTCCGTCTACCTGATACGTTCAGGTTTCCATCTTCGTCACTGTCTGCCTGATACGTTCAGGTTTTCCGTTTTTTCATGTCTGTCTGCCTGATACGTTCGGGTTTTCTGCTTCTGGTTTCTGCCTGTTACGTTCAGGCCCTCGTCATGTCCTCTTGCTGGTCAAGCCTTCATCATGTCCTCCCTCCTGTTACGTTTGGTTGATGTCCCGTCCGGTCGGTCCTGTTGGTGTCTTTTTATCTTTTTCAGGGTCGTTTCTTGGGCTCACCTTCTCACTCCACGTCTTTCTTTCCCTCTTACTGTCCTGTCGCATCCTTCTTCTTCTTCCCCAGGTGTACCTATCACGGTCAGTTCAGGTTTCTTTATCTGTCACGCTTGGGGCCCGTTGCTCGCCATTTGCCAGCACGCACGGGTCATGTCTCCTCACTGCTTGCCACACTGGTCAACTCCATGCTGGCAGCCAGTTGGGGCCTCGTTTCCAGTCGCGTCTCGGCTCTCGGTTTGTTCAGGGCCCGGCGTGTTCGTTCACTTGTTCACGTCAGGTCCTTTTCCTCACCACCTGACACGCTCAGGCCGCTCGGTTTTTCGTGTTTTCTTTCAGGTTGTCCTCCCATCGCCTGATTTCGTTCAGGATTTCTTGCGTTTTCGGCCTGCCACCTCCAGGGTTCGTTTTTTCCTGTTTCATCATCACGTAAGTTTCGTCTTGTCAGCAGATGCTGGGGTACATCTCCCCGCAGGTTCCAGTAAAAATTTTGTATTTTTCCTCACTTACCAATCCCAGATTCGCAGGGTGGGAAGTTCACTCTCTCCGCGGGCTTCCGAGTTTTTGTTCGATTCCAGGTTTCCTAACTTTTTTCCATCCTAAACTTTCTAAGGCTCCAGGTAAGAAGAAGAAAAAAAAAAAAAAAATTTGTTTTGGGGTTGCACGAGGGGTTGTCAATTCACGTCAGATCCTTCCACAGGGTCCGGTCTTCTTCGGGCAACATGTCGCATGTCTCGGATATTGAGGACTCACTGTCCATCCCTGAGTCAGCGGTCTCGGAAGCAGCCAGCCGCGCATCTTACAGGCATTGGACCATCCCCAGGATGCTCGTGGAACTGAAGAAAAAAGGGATCCGCCATTCGGCATCGGCACGGAAGGCAGAGCTGTATCATCTGCTCTTCCCTGAATCCCCCAGGGCTTCTGAACCACCCGGAGCCTCCGAAGATCTGGTCTCCATGTCGACCATCCAGCTCTCCCTGACCCAACTCCATGCGACCATCAACAACATGGCATCTTCGATGTCACACATCGACTCCAGGCTCCAGGCCGTCGAGAGCAAGATGGCTACGCCTCCTCCTCCGCCAGAGGCCGAAGCCGTGCCTTCTACTTCCCAGGCCAACGTCCCAGGTACAGGTCTGGCCTCTCCCGACATCGCCCCAGCGTTCTTCGTTCCAGAAAACATCAGGCGGGATATCCTGGCAGGGAAGGATATCAATTTGGCCGCCATCCTAATCTCCACCCATGATACGGTCGAAAACCGGACAATCGCCTGCGGTGATGTGTCGGTGGTGCTGAGGTCTAGAGACGTCCGCCTCAACAAGAAGCTATCCATCCCCGAGTTCATGCTGACCTTCAGCCTGTACCGGGACATAGTGTGCTCCATTCATCCCCACCGCAGGGTAGAATTGGACACATACATGTACAAGGTCACCGAGCTGGGTTACAGATATGGCGGTACCGCCTTCTACGAATACCACCGGTCTTTCTCTGCCAAAGCGGCAGCGGCTTTCCTCCAGCACCAGCATGTCACCAACTGGGCGGTGTTGGACATGGAGATTTTTTGCAGGCACTTCGCCGGGCAAAAATCCCCAGCCTGTGCCGGTTGCCAATCAGTCCTCCATGCTTCTGATTGGTGCCCCCATGTCACCAACCCATCTCCTGCCAGGCCATCGTCCAGCTCAGGGGCGCAGAAACCCAACCCCACCACGGACAAACTCGGCCGTCCCATCACCTTCTTAGGGAAGAATCAGCTATGCAACAACTTCAACTTGCAGTTATGATAAATGCAAGGCTTTGCACATCTGCACCATCTGTTTCAGGGCCCATCCTCAGTCCTCCTGTTTGTCCAGTTTCTCTCACAGGGGTTCTCGGAGGGTTTCCATACCGGGCTAGTCACCCTTCCGCAGGTCACTCATGGGTGCCCCAACCTCCCCTCCTCTCTGGCGGATCCCAGGGCGGTGGACGCTCTGCTGGAGGCGGAGTTACAGAAGGGCTTTATGATCGGTCCTTTTGCAGAATCCCCTTTCCCTCTGTACCGGGTCAGCGCCATAGGTCTGGTGTCCAAATAATCGTCCAATAAAAAAAGATTAATTTATGACTTGTCTGCTCCTCATGCATCCAGCACCCCCAGCCTGAATTCCCTGGTCCCGTCGGACGAGTTCTCTATGCAGTACTCGTCCCTGGACGAGGCCGTGGAGCTCATTTTACAGGTCGGGGCAGGAGCTTGGTTGTCAAAAGCGGACATTGCTGATGCCTTCAAGTTGCTTCCCATCCTGCCTCATCTGTGGAAGTTCTACGGCCTCGAATGGAGGGCAAAATATTACTTTGCCACCCGCTTGACGTTCGGGTCAAAGAGCAGTCCCTGGCTCTTTGACCAGTTCGCCCAAGCACTGCATTGGCTCTTGGTCAATCATGCCCACTGTCCGAGGGTCATCCATTATCTGGATGACTTCTTGCTCGTCGAGCAGGCCGAACATGCCCCGGACAGGTTGGACAGCCTCCTCAGCCTGTTCAGCTGCCTCAATGTTCCGGTGGCTTCAGCTAAGGTCGAGGGCCCCTCCAGGGTAATCACCTTTCTGGGCATCACCCTGGACACTATCAGAATGGAGGCCAGCCTCCCCCTGGACAAATTAAACAGGTTAAAGGACTCCGTGGCCAGGCTCGTGGGCACCCGCACAGTGTCAAAGTTGGAACTCCAGTCTTTATTGGGGTCTTTCAACTTTGCCGCCAGGATCATGCCCCAGGGCAGGTCTTTGACCGCCGGCCTACTCAGACTCCTCCCAGCAGCCTCAGATCAGCATGCCCTCATCCACCTCGGGCGTGACGCGCTGGCGGACCTGGCCATGTGGTCCTTGTTTTTGTCCAGCTGGAATGGCATCTCCCTCTTCGTTCCTCAGTGGAATGAGGCCTCTCCCTTGGTATTCTCCGATGCTGCTGCATCCCTCGGTTTCGGGGCCATCTGCGGGGATCAATGGTTTGCAGGTCCTTGGCCCACGCAGGTCTCCTCAGACCAGGAGGCCGCCAGGTCTTCCCCCCTGCTCGAGGTCTACCCCATCGTCGCAGCCGCTCTCGTCTGGGGTCAGTTATGGAGTAACAGGCCAGTGTGCTTCATGACTGACAACCAGGCGGTTGTTGATATCCTCGCCAGGGGTAGGTCCAGCTCCCCCAAGGTCATGCGTCTGGTTCGCAGGCTCACCTGGCTGTCCCTGCAAAACAACTTCCGCATCATTTGCAGGCACATAGAGGGCAGGAAAAATACCGCAGCTGATGCTCTGTCCCGTTTAAACTTTAATTTGTTTTTCCAGGTCATGCCAGGAGCTCGGAGAGTCGGGATCAACCCTCCGGGGTTCGAAGCCCTGATCATGGACTAGAGGAGTACGTTTCCGCAGCCCACGGTCTCATCCGCGAGTCTCTCTCGGCTAATTCTGCCCGGAACTATTTAACAGGGTGGAACACCTTCAGGCGGTTTGCCCACCTTCACCCCAGGGGGGACAGGGACAGAGTCTCCTTCGTCCTGGCTTTCCTGGCATACTGCCACAAGGAGCTCCATCTGTCCCACAATACCATCAGACTTTATTTAGCGGGCATCCAGCACCACCACATGATCAGTCACCCTAGTCATTCCTCCTTCTTTTCCTCCCAGGCGGTCAAAGCGGTTTTGAGAGGCATTCAGAAGCTCTCTTCCCCTGCCCTTCCCTCCAGACAACCAGTCACAGGGGAATTATTCCAAAAAATTTCTGCCGCCCTAGATGGTAATCCCTTTGGCCCTTTCAGAAGTTCGATCCTCAAAGCCGCACTCTACCTCAGCTTCTATGGGTTTCTCAAGCCGGGGGAATTCGGCTGCACCTCAGCCCGGAATCCAGGGCCGGTTATCAGCCAGCTCCTCCATAGTTTAGACCACTTCACCTTCTCTCTTCCTTCCTCCAAAACCTCCCAAGTCGGTCCACCGGTACAGATCGAATACTTTAAGTCATTCAATCCTTGGTGCCCAGTGTCCGTGTTCAATCAGCTGCTCTCCACTCTCCATGACAGAACTCCCGATAGCCCCCTACTGCCTTTTCCCATGCTGTCATTGACGTCCGCGCAGTTCATCAGGCACATTCGTTCCATAGCTTCGGGTCTGGGGTTCCACGCTGCTTCCATTTCCGGACACTCCTTCAGGATCGGGGCCGCATCGGCAGCCTCCAAACATGGCGTCCCCGCTCACGTCATACGGAAGATGGGACGATGGCAATCTTCCTGTTTTTCCCGTTACATCCCTCATCCACGGGCCGAGATTGCCAAAGCTTTTTCCAGTCTGGTTTTGTAAATCTACAAATAATAAACTGCCCAAAATTCATGTTTTGCCCCCTTTTTTGGCTACCCGCGTCACGTGGCTAAAGGCACACCACTAGCCAAGGTTAGGTCCTACCGTGTCCAGTGCACACCCTCTTCCCGACACTTCCCCCGGAGCCTTGACCACAAGTATAGCAGGCTGGATTTCCAGCCTGCATTTGTGGGAGGGGCATAGGGTATTTAGCCGGCTCACGCCCTCCCTCTGGTGTCGGCATCGCACGGTGCCCCACCCGACCCTCCCTCTTTTCCAGCTTCACTCAGCTCAGACTCCCTGGGTTAGCCCCCTTTTTTGGCTACCCGCGTCACGTGGCTAAAGGCACACCACTAGCCAAGGTTAGGTCCTACCGTGTCCAGTGCACACCCTCTTCCCGACACTTCCCCCGGAGCCTTGACCACAAATATATATATGCTAACTATCTAATGTAATGACACAGCAAAGCACAGAGAACAGCAATGACACTGCTGTCTCTCTCAGAACTCCATAAAACTACTGCTGGGGAGGTTCTTATATAGTAAGCTGTAGGCAACTTTCCTATTGGTTGCCAGGGATGTTGCTAAGCTCTGACAAAGATATTGCAGCCTTCTCATTGGCCCACAAGCAAGAAGGGAGGTTACTGATGGAAAAAAATCTAGAATATATAGCACTATATTCAAAAATTTTTAGAATTCTCGAAGTGGCAATATTTGCGATTAAAATTCGCGATATGAATATTCGCATTCAACACTAAAAACCATACCTTCAACCTTCTGCTCTCCGCTCCGGCTGCTGGGCTGTGTAGGAGGAGCAGTCCCAGCCGGGGATCAGCCTCTGCTCCTCCTCCATCAGCGAGATGTGTGACAGTATCCTGCTACTGCTGAGGGGAGCTGTAAGAATCATCCGAGGGGGGCACATACCTGGGCATAACTACTGTGAAAGGGGGCACATCTGGGCATAACTACTGTGAGGGTGGTACATGTGAGCATTACTACTGTGAAAGGGGGCACATCTGGGCATAACTACTGTGAGGGGCACATTTGAGCATTACGACTGTAAAGGGGGCACAAGGTAGGCATAACTACTGTGAAGGGGGCACATGTGAGCATTACTACTATGAAGGGGGCACAATGTGGGCATAACTACTGTGTGGGGGGGGGGAGTACATGTGAGCATTACTACTGTGAAAGAGGCACACATGGGCATAACCCGGGCATAACTACTGTGAAAGGGGGCACATCTGGGCATAACTACTGTGAGGGTGGTACATGTGAGCATTACTACTGTGAAAGGGGGCACATCTGGGCATAACTACTGTGAGGGGCACATTTGAGCATTACTACTGTAAAGGGGGCACAATGTAGGCATAACTACTGTGAAGGGGCACATGTGAGCATTACTACTATGAAGGGGGCACAATGTGGGCATAACTACTGGGGGGGGGGTACATGTGAGCATTACTACTGTGAAAGAAGCACACATGGGCATAACTACTGTGAGGGGCATGTCTGGGCATAACTACTTTGAGGGACATTACTGTGAAAGGGGCACATGTGAACATTACTATTGTGAAAGGGGCACAATGTGGGCATTACTATTGTGAAAGGGGCATATATGAGCATTACTACTATGAGGGCACAATGTGGCATAACTACTGTGAAGGGGCACAATGTGGGTATTACTACTGCAAAGGGACATATATGGGCATAAGTACTGTGAAACAGGCACAATGTGGGCATTACTATTGTGAAAGTAGCACATATGGGCATAACTACTGTGAAAGGGGCACATATGGGCATTACAACTCTGGGGGCACAATGTGGGCATTGCTACGTTGAAGTGGGCACGTGTGGGCATTATTACTGTGTGCTGGCACAAGGTGGTAATTACTATGTGGGGGTATTAAGGGGACTGGTTGTGTATATACAGACTGCAGAGACTGGGATGAACAGGCAGCATAGGAATATCCATTGAGTGCCTGCAGCTCTGCTATTATAACACAAGGTGTCGCTGTGTCCTAGTAAACGCAAGAGACTCTGACAGACCAGACGTGAGCGAGGTCTCAGAAGCTGAGCCGTTTGCGTGGAGACAGGGTATGAATATATTAAAGGGGCGGGGCAAGCGGGCTCGCTGGGCGGGGTTTTTGTCGGAGTGATACGATGTGTGGGAGGGGTGAGCGGTGAGGGGGCGGGGAGCTGGCGGAGGTGAGCTGAGTTCCGGGCTTCTGCTACCTTGTCCTGTCAACACCGGAGAGCTGGAGCAGCCGTCAGCATGCAGCCTCCTCCTAGGAAAGTGAGTATGGCTGCAGGGGGAGACCCCGGGGGTCCTGTGGCAGAGGGGCTGTCACCTGTCACTGTACCTGTCCTTGTTTACATGGCACAGGGCAGGAAATCCTGGAACCTCAGAGCATTCCACAAGCTGCAGGACATGTCCAGTCACCTGATCACTAGTGCTGGATGCCCACTGCAGTTCAACCCATTGGGCACTACGGGCATCGGAGAAGCACTGACAGCTCCTAGGGCACTGCCCACCTGTCCTGTTCATTCTGCTGTGTATTCTATATCTGAAGTCAGATGTGCTTGTGTCTGCGTTGGCACAATGTGCGCCAAATTCATCAAATATGGCACGTAAAGACGGCACTCTATTCTTTACACAGGGAAGATTGCGCCATAGTTGATAAGTCTAATAACGAGGACAAATCTAGATTCCCCTCCAAGGTGAGGGAAAAAGAAAAGGGGGCGCACAATAGGGTAGTATGTTCAACCAGATAAATGAATATAGTGAGAAATATCCAAGCTCACCTTGTGGAGTTGTATGTAGACTTAGTAAAGATAAGACCTTTATACCAGGACTGCAGCCGCGGACTGTATTTTCTTTTGGATGGGATGTCCAGTCCCCCAAAAGGTATTTGTACTGGAAGAAAAGAGGCTCTGCTTCGGCGCGAAATCACTGGTGAAGACGGTCTTAATGGATGAATTCTTCTTGTTTAATAGAAACAACGCGTTTCGGGGATCAGAATCTCCCCTTCATCAGGTTTCACAAGCATGAAAACCACATAAAAATGCAAATAAATCCACACTATTTATTGCACTTTCTATGTGGTTTTTGGTGCGATTTTAGTACTTAACAACCAGTTTGAAGTCTATGGGGAACACCAATATATATAAGGTGCGTATTCGTTGTAAAATCCGCACGGCAGGTCAGTTTCCGCGAGTACAAAAAACCCAATGGGGGAGATTTGTCAAAACTGGCTCAGTTGCCCATAGCGACCAATCGGATTCCGTCTTTAATTTTCTAAAGGAGCTCTAAAAAATGAAAGGTGGAATCTGATTGGTTGCTATTAGAGTTGAGTGAATTTCGTAATGAATTCCGTTCTCATGGAATGCGTCACTTAATTCAATGATGGCATACCGCATAATAAGTGTATGGCCAGCTCCGAGGGATCCGTTCTGCTGGCCATACACTTGTATTATGACACGCAATGCCTCTAAAGGCATTCTGTTTGGCAAACCAGCATTAAATTACGTTACGGATTCCGTGAGAACGGAATCCATTACGTAATTCACTTGAACCCCGAACCTGCCAAAAGGCAGGTCCACTCAACTCTAGTTTCTATGGGCAAGCAGTTTTCCTTCACAGCAGTTTTGATACATTTCCCCCACAGTCTCTTCTCTGTGTCGCCTCAGGCGACTGCTCCCATATTGAGTTTCCAGCAAATCCGGGCGTTAGAGATGAAAGCCTCCTCACACATGTCACTGCAGCCCCCAGACACCGAGCGGTAAGTACAGTACTGACACTTCCCAGAAGGCCGTCCAGAAAAATCAATCATCTCAACTAAGTCTACGATATACTGCCTGGTGCTGGAGACACTACAGCTATGCTAGGACGCTGAGGAACCACTCATCTGAGGGAACGAGGTGGCACATTGCTGTGGACTTCATATCTGATTGTGAGAATTAAAACGGCTGAAAACTCAGCACACCTCAGTAGGCCCTCTCATGGTACTGAGGGACTCATTCAAGTACTAATTTCAATTGAAGGCCTCTGGCTCTCCTTAGGATGATCAGGAGGTGATCCAACCCCAGGAGGGCAATCAGCCCCATTCACCACAAGGCACTGCCATACTACATATGGACGATGAAGCCATTGTTGTCTGTCTGTTCGTATTGTTGATTAAGTGGGGTCGGACACCCACCGGTCATGCATTGATGACCTATCCTAATATTGATCAAATGTGAACTTTGGCTTAAAGCTTTAATATTTCTGTCAGATCCTCAGGATAAGGCCTCATGCACACGACCGTTGTGTGCATCCGTGGCCGTTGTTCCGTTTTCCGTGATTTTCTGCGGACCCATTGACTTTCAATGGGTCCGTTGAAAACTCGGAAAATGCACCGTTGTTCATCCTTGGCCGTGATCCGTGTTTCCTGTCCGTCAAAAAAATATGACCTGTCCTATTTTTTTGACGGACAACGGTTCACGGACCCATTCAAGTCAATGGGTCCGTGAAAAAACACGGATGCACACAAGATTGGCATCCGCGTCCGTGATCCGTGGCCGTTGGCAACTTTCACACAGACGGATCGCAGATCCGTCTGCATTAAAGCTTTTTCAGATATGAGTTTTCACTTCGTGAAAACTCATATCCGACAGTATATTCTAAAACAGAGGCGTTCCCATAGTGATGGGGACGCTTCAAGTTAGAATATACTGAGAACTGTGTACATGACTGCCCCCTGCTGCCTGGCATCACCCGATCTCTTACAGGGGGCTGTGATCCGCACAATTAACCCCTCAGGTGCCGCACCTAAAGGGTTAATTGTGTGTATCATAGCCCCCTGTAAGAGATCAGGTGCTGCCATATTCATTGGTGGCCAGTGCGGCCCCCCCTCTCCCCCCCAGTTAAAATCACGTTCCGAATCCCCCATCATTGGTGGCCAGTGCGGCCTCACCTCCCCCCCCCCTTGTTAAAACCACGTTCCGAATCCCCCATCATTGGTGGCCAGTGCGACCTCACAACCCTCCCCTCTCCCCCCCCCCTAGTTAAAATCACGTTCCCCCATCATTGGTGGCAGTGGAGAGTTCCAATCGGAGTCCCAGTTTAATCGCTGGGGCTCTGATCAGTAACCATGGCAACCAGGACGCTACTGCAGTCCTGGTTGCCATGGTTACTTAGCAATTTTTAGAAGCATTATACTTACCTGCGAGCTGCGATGTCTGTGACCGGCCGGCGCGCCTCCTACTGGTAAGTGACAGGTCTGTGCTATAAGCAATGCGCCGCACAGAACTTTCACTTACCAGTAGGAGGAGCGCCCGGCCGGTCACAGACATCGCAGCTCGCAGGTAAGTATAATGCTTCTAAAAATTGCTAAGTAACCATGGCAACCAAGACTGCAGTAGCGTCCTGGTTGCCATGGTTACCGATCGGAGCCCCAGCGATTAAACTGGGACTCCGATCGGAACTCTCCACTGCCACCAATGATGAGGGAACGTGATTTTAACTAGGGGGGGGGGGGGAGATGTGAGGCCGCACTGGCCACCAATGATGGGGGATTCTGAACGTGATTTTAATTAGGGGGGGGGAGAGGGGAGGCCGCACTGGCCACCAATGAATGTAATACAGGGGAGGGAGGGGGGGGTCTGCCCCCTCCTGCCTGGCAGCACCTGATCTCTTACAGGGGGCTATGATACGCACAATTAACCCCTCAGGTGCGGCACCTGAGGGGTTAATTGTGCGGATCACAGCCCCCTGTAAGAGATTGGGTGCTGCCAGGCAGCAGGGGGCAGTCATGTACACAGATCGTAGGATATTCTAACTTGAAGCATCCCCATCACTATGGGAACGCCTCTGTGTTCGAATATACTGTCGGATCTGAGTTTCACGATCTAACTCAAATCCGATGGTATATTCTAACATAGAGGCGTTCCCATGGTGATGGGGACGCTTAAGTTAAAATATACCATCGGATTGGAGAAAATTCCGATCCGATGGTATATTAATAGGGACTTCTGACTTTACAATGAAAGTCAATGGGGGACCGATCCGTTTGCAATTGCACCATATTGTGTCAACGTCAAGCGGATCCGTCCCCATTGACTTGCTTTGCAATTCAGGACGGATCCGTTTGGCTCCGCACGGCCAGGTGGACACCAAAACGATTTTTTTTTATGTCCGTGGATCCTCCAAAAATCAAGGAAGACCCACGGACGAAAAAACGGTCACGGATCACGGACCTACGGACCCCGTTTTTGCGGACCTTAAAAAAAACCGGTCGTGTGCATGAGGCCTAAGCCATTAATACCTGGTAGGGGTCCAATAACCCACACTGCTGATGGTCCGCTGTTGTAGAGTAACTCCGGTGCAGGAACTATATAGCTCCGTACTTTCATCGTGGACTGGTCTGATCCCATTGAAGTGAGTGGTAGCAATGTTCCAGGTGTGCAGTTTTGGCGCTGGAGCTACTCTGCAACAGCTGACGGGCGCTGATCAGAAATTGATTACCTGAGTATCGGCCATCAGTATTAAAATCCAGGGTGCAACATTTTCTTTTGAATACACTGTACTGATCTGAGTTGGTGAATTGTGTATATTTTGGGTTCTCAGGTGAAAGTAACACAGGAGGTGAAGGTTCGATTTGTGGAGCAGCTGTCATGTCTGCAGAACAAGCAGCAGCAAGACACTGAACTCCTGGAAGACATCAGGTAAGAAGTGACATAAAGTGCCGCCATCTAAATCACTGGATGATTGTACTCCAATACTAATGGAAGATTCAGACTATACTGCCCCATATAATGCCAGCACAGTATGAGGGTAGGATTAATGAGGCGAGTGCACCCCTACCAACAGTGATTTTAGTTTTTTCTTCAATTTTTTTATGTTTTTTGACAAATTTTGTATGCATTTTTTTGATCGTTTTTTTTAAAGGACTTTTACTAGTGATGACCTATCCTCCGTATAGGTCATCATTATAAGATCGCCCGGGGTCTGACACACGGCACCCCCACCAATCGGCTGTATGAGGAGACAGTGCATGCAGTGCGCATGTGCCATCTCCCTTCTCTCTTCCTGTCCGCTGCTGCGATCTGCGTTACTTGCCGTAGATAGCAGCGGACATGAAGAGAGCATGTGCACACCGTCTCCTCATACAGCTGATCGTGTGGGTGCCGGGAGTCGGACCTCCACTGATCTGATATCGGTGAGGTCACCAATATAGGAGAGCCCGGACAACCCCTTTAAAGGGTTTCTACCACCTCATTTTGACCTAATTAGCTAAAAAACGAACTTTTATTAATATGCTAATAAGCCTCTAGGTGCTATGGGGGCGTCTTTTGAGCACCTAGAGGCTCGGTCTACTCACATTGTATGCCGCCCCGCTCGTCCGTTAAGCCCGCCCATCTCCTCTTGAATGCCATCCTCCATCTGAGCCAGCGGACGAATTCTCGCGCCTGCACAGACATCTCGGTCATCGGCGTAGGCGCAGTGGAGATGTCTGTGCAGGGAGCGGTCAGACATTCACTGCGCCTGCGCAGAATACAGACGCGCACGGCGCGAGAATTCGTCCACTGGCTCAGATGGAGGATGGCATTCAAGAGGAGATGGGCGGGCTTAATGGACGAGCGGGGCGGCATACAATGTGAGTAGACCGAGCCTCTAGGTGCTGAAAAGACGCCCCCATAGCACCTAGAGGCTCATTAGCATAGCAATAAAAGTTTGTTTTTTAGTGAAACGGATCCACACACAGGTCTGAGAATAGCATGGTTAGGTAGATCAGACACTAGCAGATCGCTAGTGTCTGAGAGCTAATTAGGTCAAAATGAGGTGGTAGAAACCCTTTAACTAACGGGTGTTTTTTTCAATACAAAACTACATTTGTAGCTCATTTTAGCAGAAAAATGTTCAGAAAATGCACAGAAACACGCTGACATGTACGGACATATTTTTTTTGTGATGCTACCCATTCAGTTCATTGGGAGATTCAGCCTAGATTCCGTCCCAAGATAGGGCAAGCTGCTTCTTTTATTCCACGTTTTTTCTACATGGAAAAACAAAGCAAGTGCTGCTTCCCATTTGAAATGAATGGGACGCCGTTTTGAGGTGAAAATGGTCCAAAAATTAGCAAGATGGATCCATCCTGACACACAATGTAAGTCAATTGGGACAGATCCGTTTTCTCTGACACAATAGAAAACAGATCCGTCCCCTATTGATTTTCAATGGTGTTCATGACAGATCTGTCATGGCTATAGAAGACATAATACAACTGGATCCGTTCATGACGGATGCATGCGGTTGTATTATTGTAACGAAAGCGTTTTTACGGATCCGCAAAAACCACTAATGTAAAAGTAGCCTTAGATGAAAGCCTATGGAAATTATGAAATGCAGTACACACATTGACCCAGATTTGCTAGTCCTAAAGATGGCATGAGCTTTGCCAGGCTGTCTAGACCCACAGCAGATTTATCACGGGGGCTCAGGCTGGTGCGGGGACAGACACTGTTCTCTGACTCCATACCAACTATTGGTTGGCTTACTTTCAGACAGATTTTTACACTAAAATTCTGGCTCAAAATGGCACATCTTAGGCCCGTTCCCTTTCCTGTGCATCACCACCCACTCTCCGCCAAGCCCCACCCCTTTTTGAGCATGACAGAAAAGAAAGTGTAGAAACCCTCGATGCGCCAATTTGTTTAATTTTTTTAGACAGATTTTTAGTGCAGAAACATTATTAAATATGGGCTGTTTTTTTAATATTGATGTTTTTTCAATAGCATTGTTCATGGTACTTTTTAAAAATGTTGGCATGTTGTGTTTTTTCCCCCCAAAAGATATGCGTGTGAATGAAAAAAAGCCACAGAAAAGAAACCCCATAAAAAAGCATGTTACAAGAAAAAAAAAATAATGCCGATTAAGGCGCTCTCTCCTTAAGGAGAGATAGTACCCCCCAAATCCTGACTTAGGTCTCTCACCTAGTTAAGAGTACTTTCACACTTGCGTTGTGAGGGTCCGGCAGGCAGTTCCACCGCTGTAACTGCCTGCCGGACCAGGAAATCAGTGTGAAAATGGATATCATTTGTAGACCGATCCGGATGCGGATCCGGTATCTATTTTTTTCACATTTTTAAAGGTCTGCGCATGCACAGACCGGGAAACCAAATCTGGTTTTCCGGAACACTTGGTACCGGATCCGGCATTAATACATTTCAATGGGAATTAATGCCTGATCCGGCATTCCGGCAAGTGTTCCGGAATTTTGGCCGGAGAAAATACGGCAGCATGTTGCAGGATTTTCTCCGACCAAATACCGTAAAGGGACTGAATTGAAGACATCCTGATGCATACTGAACGGAATGCTCTCCATTCAGAATGCATTAGGATAAAACTGAAGCGTTTTTTTTTTTCGGTATTGAGCCTCTAAGACGGAACTCAATACCGGAAAATGAGTAACGCTAGTGTGAAAGTACCCTAAGCCAGTACTCTCTGCTCTGCACTGATGAGGGGCAATCACCCCGAAACAGCCGCCTGCAGATGAGGTGCTGACTTATTTATTATCCAAGTCATGTCTCAAGGACTATTTAGGGTCAAACTCTGACTTATAGAATATCTGCCTTACATCTGCTGGCATCAGAGGCAGAGCTTAAGAGCTCATTTACATCCCTTTCTTCTATGACTTTTTTTATAATGCCCTAAAAAACCTTAAAACACTAGCACAGATTTATATGTGTTGGGGCCCTAAAATAATGTTATGGTGTTCCTGCAAAGCTTCTCCAGTTCTCATCCGATTCCCTAGCAGGTGATTGGAACCTCCTCTAGGGAAATACAGAAATGGAGACTGGAAAATTGCCTGGTATTTTTGGTTACTATACCAGTAAGTGCAGCACTGCTATACAGTGCATGGGTACTAGGTGACTGGCCGTGGTTGAGCTCCTCACCCTTCTTGATCTAGGCAACCCCTAGCCTGATGTAAGATGATATCACTTGAATTGAAGGAAGCAGCCTTGCGGAGGTCCAGTGCTCTAACTCTCTACGTAGCATACTTTAGCCGTGCATTCACTTCCTTTCAGTGGGAAGCTAAGTAAACTGTGTGAAAGTTGGCTTTTTTCTTATTGAGTGGGAGGATAGCGGCACATTGAGGCAGTAGTCCCGTTTGGAAATGCATCTGACACAGCAGTATTGATGCTGGAAACCTAGAGTTTATACAGCTCAGTGTTTGCTTTTAGTTATATAGTGCTATGTTGCAGAATTGTTCTACAATAAAGCGGATTT
Organism: Bufo bufo; assembly: GCF_905171765.1. NCBI lineage: Eukaryota > Metazoa > Chordata > Amphibia > Anura > Bufonidae > Bufo > Bufo bufo. The sequence goes on from NC_053389.1 coordinate 314,060,103, forward strand.
AACACTGCAGGAAATGTCATGTCCCTAAAGTTCCACCAACTAAATAGACAGTGACAGCCTGTATTCTGCAGTCTTTTCACAGACTACAGGGCACGATAGGGTGTCTGGTCTCAAGGGTGACATTGCATTGTATTATCTACTGTTACATAGTTACATAGTTAATATGGTTGAAAAAAGACACAAGTCCATCCAGAATCTACCACCAGACTTGGAAGTCCTACTTTAGGCTACTTTCACACCTGCGTTCAGGTGTCCGCTCGTGAGCTTCGTTTGAAGGGGCTCACGAGCGGTCCAGAACGCAGCCGTCCGGCCCTAATGCATTCTCAGTGGAGGCGGATCCGCTCAGAATGCATCAGTCTGGCAGTGTTCAGCCTCCGCTCAGTGAGCGGACACCTGAACGCTGCTTGCAGCGTTTGGGTGTCCGCCTGGCCGTGCGGAGGCGAGCGGATCCGTCCAGACTTACAATGTAAGTCAATGGGGACGGATCCGCTTGAAGATGACACCATATGGCTCAATCTTCAAGCGGATCCGTTCCCCATTGACTTTCAATGTAAAGTCTGAACGGATCCGCAATTTTTCTAAGTTATAATGCAGACGGATCCGTTCTGAACGGATGCAAACGTCTGCATTATAGGAGCGGATCCGTCTGATGAAACATCAGACGGATCCGCTCCGAACGCTAGTGTGAAAGTAGCCTTACTTGGTGCGAGCGGAGACAGCTGTCTCCCGTTTGTTTTTCTTGGCTGTCCTGCAGTCGGGCATGGACTTGGGGCTGGCTTTCGGCTCTCTCAAATGGCAAGTGTCGGCTCTCTTCATTCTTTTTCAGCGAAATTTAACTTTGCTTTCGGAGGTTCAGACTTTTCTGCAGGGGGTGGCGCATGCTGCACCCCCCTTCTGTCCTCCATTGGATCCTTGGGATCTTAATCTAGTGCTCAACGCGCTTCCTCTTCAGTCTTCTCTGTTTGTGCCTTTTCAGCAGGTGTTACTGCGCTTCCTGTCTTATAAGGTGGCTTTTTTGGTTGCAATTACTTCTATCCGTTGAGTGTCGGAACTCGCGGCTCTGTCATGCCAGTCGCCCTTCCTGATCCTCCATCAGGATAAGGTGGTCTTTCGCCCTGTGCAGTTCTTCTTGCCGAAGGTGGTGTCGACAATCCATCTAAATGAGGAGATTATTCTTCCTTCATTTTGTCCGGACCCGTCCCATCCTCGAGAACAGCCGCTCTATACTCTGGATCTGGTGTGTGCAGTTCGTATCGATCTGTCCCAGACGGCATCTTTCAGGCGGACGAATTCCCTGTTCGTGATTCCTGAGGGGCCAAGACGAGGGCTGGCAGCGTTAAAGACTTCCATTTCCAGATGGATTTGTTTGGCTATTGTGGAAGCGTAGCGCGTTAAGGACTGGGCCCCGCCCTTCCGGGTGACTGCTCATTCGGCTCGGGCAGTGGGGGCCTCTTGGGCGATGCATCACGGGGCTTTGGCCCTTCAGGTGTACAAGGCGGAAACCTGGTCGTCTTTGCATACTTTTTCTAAGTTTTTTACAGTGGTTCTCTGATTGGCGGGGGGGGGTGTAGTTAACCCTTTAAGGACTTAGGACGTACCGGTACGCCATGTTTGCCGAGTCCTTAAGGACCCATGACGTACCGGTACGTCCTAACTTTAAAACTACATTGCGGCACGGCGGGGGTTAATCAGAACAGGATGTCCGCTGAAATCATTCAGCCGGCATCCTGTCACAACGCCCCCCCCCCCGCGCATCGGTGATCGCAGCAAACCACAGGTCAATTCAGACCTGCGGTTTGCGGCTTTACCTGAGGTTTGCGGCGGCGATCGGCGGTGCCATCGGGTCCCAATGCGGCTGTAGGGGGGACCGGATGGCATGGAAGGCAGCGCGATGCCTTCCTTAGGCATCAGCGCTGCCTTCCGGTGACGAGCCTATGAGATCCAGCCCCCTGGATCTCACAGGCCGGAAGCTGTATGAGTAATACACACAGTATAACTCATACAGCCAATGCATTCCAATACAGAAGTATTGGAATGCATTGTAAAGGGGATTAGATCCCCAAAAGTTTAAGTCCCAAAGTGGGACAAAAAAAAGTGAAAAGAAAAAGTTTTCCCCCCAAAAAATTAAAAGTTTCAAGTAAAAATAAACAAAAACGTCATTTTCCCCAAATAAAGTTAAAAAAAATGGGTAAAAAATATATTTAGTATACATATTAGGTATCGCCGTGTCCATATCGACCGGCTCTATAAACATATCACATGACCTAACCCCTCAGATGAACACCGTAAAAAATAAAAAATAAAAACTGTGCTAAATAAACAATTTTTTGTCACCTTACATCACAAAAAGTACAACAGCAAACGATCAAAAAGGCGTTTGCCCACCAAAATTGTACCAATCTAACCGTCACCTTATCCTGCAAAAAATGAGCCCCTACTGGAGACAATCGCCCAAAAAATAAAAAAAACTATGGCTCAGAATATGGAGACACTAAAATATCATTTTTTTTGTTTTAAAAAAGCTGTTATTGTGTAAAACTTTTTTATTTTTTTTATTCAAACATATCAACTCAACAATCATATATTTCAGTATCCGCAGGAAATAGTTACATTTTCATTTTGTCCAAAACCAACAGATTTTTCTTATACATAAAGAATTATTTTTAATCCCCTTTCACCCACCCACCACCCTTGTGGGGGGGGGGGGGGAGAGACGGGACGTTAAAAAAAAAAATAAATAAATAAATATATATATATATATATATATATATATATATTACGTTTTTCAGCAATCCAGCCCTAAAGTAACCAGTTTTTCCAAACGTCATCAATACTTTTTACTTTTTTACTATGGCCCTCCATCGCCCGTTCTTCCTTAATCAGATTATCAACTGCTTTTCTCCACTGTCCCACTGTCGGAGGATCTACCCCTATCCATTTCTTAAGTATAAGTAGTCTAGCTCCAAACAGCACCCTACAGAGAACCGTTCGTGTATCTCTATTTAAATTCAGATGTTCGGTTGCCCCTAGTATGCAAATCACAGGATCTTCAGATATTTGGACCTTCAAAATTAAATTTACAGTCTCTACTATTTCTGTCCAATATCTGAACAATCTTGGGCATCTCCAAAAACAATGTATTAAATCGGCACTCTCTCTCCCACATTTTGAACATTTATCCGAGGCTCTCACACCCATTTTTTTCAATATCCATGGGGATCGATGCAGCCTGTGAACTACAAAAAACTGTGAAATCTTATGTGAGCCCCTATCAGAAACCCCAGAATAACTTCTGAGGGCATCTTTCCATTTCTCTTCCGTAAAAGATTGAAGTTAATTTTCCCATTTTTTTTTTGGCAAGTATTGTAATCCGTTTCTTTTTGCCCTCCATCAATATCCTGTATCTTTTTGCGGTTATTCCTCCACTTTCGCCCTCATTAGTAAATTTATGCATTATATCTGATTTTTCTATTCTATATCTATCATCCTGCGCAACGCGTTCCTAAGCTGAAAATATTTATACATATCTGTTTGGGGAATCCCAAACTCTCTAACCATTGTATTAAAATCTTTTAGTTTACCCTGTTTATTGTGTAAAACTTACATAAATAAAAAGTATACATATTAGGTATCGCCGGCTCTATAAAAATATCACATGACCTAACCTCTCAGATGAACACCGTAAAAAATAAAAAATAAAAACTGTGCTAAATAAACAATTTTTTGTCACCTTACATCACAAAAAGTGTAATAGCAAGCGATCAAAAAGTCACACGCACCCCAAAATAGTGCCAATAAAACCATCATCTCATCCCGCAAAAACCATACCCTACCCAAGGTAATCGCCCAAAAACTGAAAACATTATGGCTCTCAGATTATGGAAACACTTAAACATGATTTTTTTTTGCTTCAAAAATGAAATCATTGTGTAAAATTTACATAAATAAAAAAAAAGTATACATATTAGGTATCGCAGCGTCCGTGACAACCTGGTCTATAAAAATATCACATGATCTAACCTGTCAGACGCATGTTGTAAATAACAAAAAATAAAAACGGTGCCAAAACAGCTATTTCTTGTTACCTTGCCTCACAAAAAGTGTAATATAGAGCAACCAAAAATCATATGTACCCTAAACTAGTACCAACAAAACTGCCACCCTATCCCGTAGTTTCTAAAATGGGGTCACTTTTTTGGAGTTTCTACTCTAGGGGTGCATCAGGGGGGCTTCAAATGGGACATGGTGTCAAAAAAAAACAGTCCAGCAAAACCTGCCTTCCAAAAACCGTATGGCATTCCTTTCCTTCTGCGCCCTGCCGTGTGCCGTACAGCGGTTTACGACTACATATGGGGTGTTTCTGTAAACTTCAGAATCAGGGCCATAAATATTGAGTTTGGTTTGGCTGTTAACCCTTGCTTTGTAACTGGAAAAAAATTATTAAAATGGAAAATCTGCCAAAAAAGTGACATTTTGAAATTGTATCTCTATTTTCCATTAATTCTTGTGGAACACCTAAGTGGTTAACAAAGTTTGTAAAATCAGTTTTGAATACCTTGACGGGTGTAGTTTATAGAATTGGGTGGTTACTATTATGTAAGCCTCGCAAAGTGACTTCAGACCTGAACTGGTCCCTAAAAATTGGATTTATGAAAATTTCAGAAAAATTTCAAGATTTGCTTCAAAACTTCTAAGCCTTGTAACATCCCCAAAAAATAAAATATTATTCCCAAAATGATCCAAACATGAAGTAGACATATGGGGAATGTAAAGTAATAACTATTTTTGGAGGTATTCCTATGTATTATAGAAGTAGAGAAATTTAAACTTGGAAATTAGCAATTTTTTTAAAAAAACTGGTAAATTTGGTATTTTTTTATAAATAAAAATTAATTTTTTTACTTCATTTTACCAGTGTCATGAAGTACAATATGTGACGAAAAAACAGTCTCAGAATGGCCTGGATAAGTCAAAGCATTTTAGTTATCAGCACTTAAAGTGACACTGGTCAGATTTGCAAAAAAATGGCCAAGTCCTTAAGGTGAAATAGGGCTGAGTCCTTATGGGGTTAAACCCATCCCCAGGGACTGCTCTGGAACGTCCCATGGTCAATGCCTGTGTCCTCCAATGAGACGGATGAGAAAACTAGATTTTTGTACTCACCGTAAAATCTGTTTCTCTTTCGTTCATTGGGGAACACAGCTCCCACCCAGTTTTTTGTTTATGGGACTTTTCGGGCCTGTGTGGCTCTGTGTTTGCACATAATGTGATTTTCTTATGTCTAGCTTCTCCTACTGCTGATTAGCTTGGTCCCTGCAGGAAGGGATATAGCTGAAGAGGGAGGAGCTTACACTTTGTGTGCTTAGTGTCCGCCTCCTAGCGGCAACAGCTATACCCATGGTTAATGCCTGTGTCCCCCAATAAACGGAAGAGAAACAGATTTTATGGTAAGTATAAAAATCAAGTTTTTCTCAGCGACCCACCTTCCCAAAGTTGCTGCAGGGACCCCCATAATCAACTATCTTGTAGCGCCTTGCTGCCGTCTGCAGTTGTGTGAGCAGGAAATATTTAAATGTATCCCAATAAAAGGCCCCCAAAATAAACTTTACTGATGGACCCTAGGTAACCCAGTCCGACACTTTTTAAAGGGGTTGTCTGGGTTCAGAGCTGAACCCGGACATATCCCCTTTTTCACCCAGGCAGCCCCCCTGATATGAGCATTTAATGCTCCGATGCTCTCCTTTGCCCTGCGCTGAATCGCGCAGGGCAAAGGCTTTTTTTGGAGATCCGGGGACGTACGGGACTCTCCATAGGTAAAACTAGGCAGAGGCTTCCGCCCAGCAGTGAGCACGATGATGTCACCGGCACTAATATGCGGGGTTTAGCGCTTCCCTAGCATGCAAAATGGCTAGGGCAGCGCTAAAGCCTGCCCATCAGGGTCGGTGACGTCACCGGGCTCACTGCTAGGTGGAAGCCTCCACCTAGTAGTGTAAAAATACAAACAAATAAGCCCTTGCCCTGAACTATACTGCACAGGGCAAGGGAGAGCATCGGAGCATGAAATGCTCATATCAGGTGGGCTGCCTGGGTGAAAAAGGGGATATGTCCGGATTCAGCTCTGAACCTGGACAACCCCTTTAAAGGGGTTGTGTCACAAAAAATATTGTACAGTTTTCAAAACCGCATCTGCTTCTGAAGGCTTTTGTAATTGCATGTAAATTTAGTGTAGCCACTCAGCTATTTAATATAATGTACCTCTGTGGTCGCACATGCTCAGTTTTAATCTTGAACTGTCATATCTTCTGTTAGAACCTGTGGCAGTTACAGGGAAAGAGCTGCAACAGAAAGGACACGTCCCCTGAGCTGCCGACTTGAAATACATCTAGCTGAGCTGCTGGAACAATTTTTTCATCAATCATGGTATAATCCCTTTAAGATGGTCTTATAAAACTGAGATAAGTAGAATGCTAAAATAGAAAAATGTCCCCAAAGTTGTCCATAGCATTTCATTATTTTTTTTATTATTGTCCTAATGCATCTAAAATGGTAGATGAAGCAACTTTGCAAATAGTCCAAAGGTCAGATGGAAGTGAGTACAACTAGAGGATCATGCAATACAAGGTTTCTCTGGGCTGAGCGTGGAGGAATCTAACAGCCTCCTTGATTTCTCTTGATTCAGTGTTGATAGGGTTAATGACCATTTCCCTTTTCTCAGCTGTTGCTCAGTGGTCATCACTTCTACCCTTTATAGTCTCACCCCATCCTTCTGACTATGCGGTTGATAGCTTTATTTGGGTTTGGCTGAGCTGGTGTGAGATCCTCTCTAGTGTTCCTGTTCTTCCATCTCTACAGAAGTTAAGTGTTGTGTTTGTTTGTATTTGTTATATTCCCTGTTGTTGTATCTGGGCCTGAGACAGAGACTTCCATTCGTCCATCTGTGGAGGAATGGGTTGTCTTTGGTCCTATACTTATTCCAGGGCCTTATAGGGAAATCAGGGCCTAGATATCATGCTTATGAATATTCCTACCTTTAAGGTCTATTCATATTTATAGGTAGTCAGTGCCCGGATTAGGGTTGTCTAGGAGGTGATCTGTTTCTTCCCTAGTTTCCAGGCCCATTTACTGTTCCCCCTTCCCTCCTGTGTTCAGTGTGGAGTTTCCCCCACACACTGATCGTGACAGGAGGGCTTTCTGGATGCCTATGATCTTGAGATCAATGAGACTAATCAATTGTGATCGCCATGCTGCCCATAGTCTATACACATCACTTATTGAGCATTGAATGAGTGAAAATAGAGACAGCAGCATTCTTCTCTTCTGAGTCCTTGTCATAAAACATGGTTCCTATGACTTATTGAGGTTTGCACATTCCCAGCATAATGTAAAATCCGTTTTTCTCATTGGCCCTTCTCCTTTTCTCCCATGGTCATACCAGCCAGTGTTGTTCAGTCAGCTGCTCATTTTATTTGTTGTCTATCTGTAAACTTTTAAATCTAAGTGTGGTGGTGTGCTCAGGATCTGAGATCAGTTCTCCTTTCTAAGCACTTTATTATAGTCTATGAGGAAACCACAACCACGCGTAACTTTAGAATAGTACACCGCCTTTTACAATGAAAAGTGCAATTATGGGTCTACCATATAATATGCTTAATTCTGAATACAGGCCGTGATCTCAGCATCCTCATTGCTTTACTACATATTGACTGTTTAGTTTAGAATTAAAGGGAATGTGTCATAAGAAAATTACCTGTTGTTTTAATATTTAAAGGGGTTATCAGAGCCTGGAAATGGTCCCCCATATGCCCGGGCCCCTCACATTGATTCTACTTACATGACTCCCTGCACCGCTCCTGGTCCCCGCACAGCCGCCGCTGCTTCTCCCCGTGAGTGGATGAAAACATCCGGTGTCGGGTGAGGGGGCAGCCAATGGCAGGCGGTGACGGGGACTAGCGTCACCAGCAATGCTTAGGGAGGCTTGTCTCCATCACGGGGAGAAGCAGCGGCCGCCGTGTGGGAACCAGGAGAGGCGCAGGGAGCCAGGTAAGTAGAATCAGTGTGAGGGGCTTGAGCATATGACAGGCCATTTCCAGGCTCGGATAACCCCTTTAAAGGGGTTGGCCAAGTTCCAATGTAATTTTAAAAAATTCCATGTGCAGTCGTGTATGCTCCATACAGGCTGTCCATACTGTCCTCCAGCTTCCCTAAGGAAGACCCCGGTTGCCCCCGTAAACATATTCACCTTTTATATTTTTCGTTCATGGGCTGAAAGATGGCTGCAGCTTCTTCTTCTAGCTGGTTCCCATCACGGGGAGAAGCAGCGGCCGCCGTGTGGGAACCAGGAGAGGCGCAGGGAGCCAGGTAAGTAGAATCAGTGTGAGGGGCTTGAGCATATGACAGGCCATTTCCAGGCTCGGATAACCCCTTTAAAGGGGTTGGCCAAGTTCCAATGTAATTTTAAAAAATTCCATGTGCAGTCGTGTATGCTCCATACAGGCTGTCCATACTGTCCTCCAGCTGCCCTAAGGAAGACCCCGGTTGCCCCCGTAAACATATTCACCTTTTATATTTTTCGTTCATGGGCTGAAAGATGGCTGCAGCTTCTTCTTCTAGCTGTTTTTGGATACCTATGCAGGTTCTGAACAACAAAAAAAACGTGTCTGGCTCATATAGAGGCAGCAGAATCCTCTATCTGTGCATGCTCTGGATGGGTCCACTTGCTGCTCAGCGCCTGCGCAGAATAGAAGATGCTGTGAAACATCCAGAAGAAGCAGACACCTCTTTAGTATATTTACTTCACTGGGACCGGAGCAGTCCAGAGTCTCCAATAGGACAACGGGGGGCCAGTATACAGTCATGTATGCTTGTCTAGAGCATTATTGTATATGGCATAATGACAAATTACAATGTCAATTGGCCAGCCCCTTTAAAGGGGGTTTCCAAGACTTCTATACTGATGACCTCTCTTCTGGATTGGTCATCAGTATCTGATGAAGCCACAGCCTTCTCTCTGCTTTTCTTAGGCCGAGTGATGACACGTTCATGTGTCACGTGGCCTAGAAGCAGCTGAGCCCCATTCAAGTGAATAGGGCAGAGTGCGATACCAAAAACAGCCTCTATATAATGTACGGCACTGTGCTTGGTAAGCTACGAGCAGGCTGCAGGGCTCACAGGAGCACGGGTGCATTCTCAAATAGCTGATTGGTGGGGGTCCTGGGTGTCAGACCTCCACAAATCAGATACTGATGACCTATTGAGAGGATAGGTCATCAGTATTAAAGTCCTGGAAAACCCTTTTAAACATATTTTTCTTAAAATGTTTGGTCTTTTTTCATTTCTATGTCATTATGTATATATAAACAAAAAATCCTGAGATCATGCAGTTTTCATACTGGCCGCTGAGTGGTTTCCCGTGGTGTCTGTGCATGCTGTAAAGCATACCTCTGCATGCTGTTAAAGGGGGTTGCCAGATTGAAACAAATACTTATTTCTTACAATAGATTTTTTAATTATCTGGTTTTCATAAAAAAAAAACAATATAGTTGGTGATACATTGCCTAAGGCTACATTCACACGACCATATGTGTTTTGCAGTCCGCAAATTGCGGATCTGCCAAAAAAAGGGATGATGTCCATATGGCATCAGTTTTTTTGCGGATCCATTGTAACAATGCCTATCTTTGTCCGCAAAACGGACAAGAATAGGACATGTCCAATTTTTTTTGTGGGGCTACAGAACGGACATGCGGATAGCAGATTGAAATGAATGGGTCTGCATCCTATCCGCAAAAAAAACGTAACGGACACTGAAACAAAATACGTTCATGTGAATGTAGCCTTAGGAAGATGACACAGGAGATTCCTATAAGCTCCTAACTGCACTGGTCTGACGGCTGCATTGGATCGCCCTGCTTTAAAGGTGGATTAGATTTCAATTGATAGTTGTTAGTGTAACGTCAAGGTAAAGAGGAAATATCCTGTCTCAATGAATCATCCGTGCAATCATTAATTCATAAATGCTACTGCTACAGTAAAAGCGTATTAGAATTTATTGTGTCTCAGAATAAGACTGAAGCCAATTCCTGTTCCTCTTCACATACAGGCTCAGGTAGATAGCCATACTACTGCCATTGATTTGTATATATAGGGTTTACCTATAGGTAATGATGACCTGTGGGTAGCCCTGATGATGAGTAACAGTGTGTATGTAACTGTTATGCTATATATCTATTAAAGGGATTTTCCAGGAGGTAAATAGTGGCTTATTCTCAAGATACGACATCAATGAATTCTCTAGTAACATAGTAACATAGTACATACGGCCGAAAAAAGACATTTGTCCATCCAGTTCGGCCTGTTATCCTGCAAGTTGATCCAGAGGAAGGCAAAAAAAAAAAACCCTGTGAGGTAGAAGCCAATCTTCCCCACTTTAGGGGAATAAAAAATTCCTTCCCGACTCCAATCAGGCAATCAGAATTACTCCCAGGATCAACGACCCCTCTCTAGTAGCTACAGCCTGTAATATTATTACACTCCAGAAATACATCCAGGCCCCTCTTGAATTCCTTTATTGTACTCACCATCACCACCTCCTCAGGCAGAGAGTTCCATAGTCTCACTGCTCTTACCGTAAAGAATCCTTTTCTATGTTTGTGTACAAACCTTCTATCCTCCAGATGCAGAGGATGTCCCCTCGTCACAGTCACAGTCCTGGGGATAAATAGATGATGGGATAGATCTCTGTACTGACCCCTGATATATTTATACATATTAATTAGATCTCCCCTCAGTCGTCTTTTTTCTAACGTGAATAACCCTAATTTTGATAATCTTTCAGGGTACTGTAGTTGCTCCATTCCAGTTATTACTTTAGTTGCCCTCCTCTGGACCTTCTCCAGCTCTGCTATGTCTGCCTTGTTTACAGGAGCCCAGAACTGTACACAGTACTCCATGTGTGGTCTGACTAATGATTTGTAAAGTGGTAGGACTATGTTCTTATAACGGGCATCTATGCCCCTTCTGATGCAACCCATTATCTTATTGGCCTTGGCAGCAGCTGCCTGACACTGGTTTTTGCAGCTTAGTTTGCTGTTTTATTAAAATTCCTATATCCTTTTCCATGTCAGTGTTACCGAGTGTTTTACCATTTAGTATGTACGGGTGATTTGCATTATTCCTTCCCATGTGCATAACTTTACATTTGTCAGTGTTAAACCTCATCTGCCACTTATCTGCCCAAGCCTCCAATCTATCCAGATCCCTCTGTAGTAGTATACTGTCCTCTTCAGTGTAAATTACTTTACACAGTTTAGTGTCATCTGCGAAAATTGATACTTTACTATGCAAGCCTTCTACAAGATCATTAATAAATATATTGAAGAGAATAGGGCCCAATACTGACCCCTGAGGTACTCTAGTGACAGTGACCCAATCTGAGTGTGTACCGTTAATAACCACCCTCTGTTTTCTATCATTGAGCCAGTTACTTACCCACATACAGATGTTTTCTCCCAGTCCGAGCATTCTCATTTTATATACTAACCTTTTATGTGGTACAGTGTCAAATGCTTTGGAGAAGTCCAGATATACGACATCCATTGATTCTCCGCTGTCAAGTCTAGAACTTGCCTCCTCATAGAAACTGATTAAATTAGTTTGGCATGACTGATCCCTCACGAAGCCATGCTGATATGGCGTTATTTGCTTATTTCCGTTGAGATGCTCTAAGATAGCATCTCTCAGAAAACTTTCAAACAGTTGACCCACAACAGATGTTAAACTTACCGGCCTATAGTTTCCAGGCTCTGTTTTTGGACCCTTTTTGAATATTAGCACCACATTTGCTATGCGCCAATCCTGTGGGACATTCCCTGTCAGTATAGAGTCTGCAAATATCAGAAATAAGGGTCTGGCTATGACATTACTTAATTCCCTTAGGATACGGGGGTGTATGCCATCCGGTCCTGTCGATTTGTCTATTTTTAAGTAGCTGATGTACTTCTTCCTGGGTCAGACAGGACACTTTTAATGGGGAATTTATTTTTACATTCTGCATGTCAACTGACAGTTTATTTTCCTCAGTAAATACATTGGAGAAAAAAATATTTAACAGCTTTGCTTTCTCCTCGTCGCTCTCTGCGACTCCCCCCTCATTACTCTTTAAAGGGCCGACACCTTCAGATTTATACTTTTTAACATTTATATAATTGAAGAACATTTTAGGGTTAGTTTTACTCTCTTTGGCAATTAATCTCTCGGTCTCTAGTTTGGCCGCTTTTATTTGTTTTTTACATGTTCTATTTTTTTCAGTGCTTCCGTGCTACCCTCCTGTTTTAGTGATTTATATGCTTTCTTTTTGTCATTTATTGCTTTCTTTACAGTTCTATTTATCCACATTGTTTTTTTTTGTTCCTTAACCTTTTATTCCCATACGGTATGTACCTCTCACAATGAGATTTTAAAATGTTTTTAAAGATATCCCATTTTGTGGCTGTATTTTTATTTTTGAGGACTTTGTCCCAGTTAGTTAGGCCTATGGCCTCTCTTAGTTGGCTAAATTTAGCTTTTTTGAAGTTTGGTATTTTTGTTCCTCCCTGTAGAAATGCTCTTTTGAATGATAATTGGAAGGTTATTACTTTATGGTCACTATTTCCCAGGTGTCCCCCAACCTGCACGTCTGTTGTTCTGTCAGGTCTATTGATTAATACTAAGTCCAGTATGGCCATCCCTCTAGTTGGTTCCTGAACCAGTTGGGAGAGGTAATTGTCTTTGGTTATTGCCAAGAACCTGTTTCCTTTATGAGATATACAAGTTTCAGTTTCCCAGTCTATATCTGGGTAGTTGAAGTCCCCCATAATAACCACCTCATTATGATTTGCCGCCTTGTCTATCTCATTTAGTAGTAGATTTTCTGTGGACTCTAGTATATTAGGCGGTTTATAGTAAACTCCTATTAGTAATTTATTGTTGTTTTTAGCTCCATGTATCTCTACCCACAGTGACTCCACATGTTCATGTCCCTCACTTATATCTTCACAGAGTGTGGGCTTTAGACAGGACTTTACATAAAGACAAACCCCTCCCCCTCTCTGGTTTTGACGATCCTTTCTAAACAGACTGTAACCTTGTACATTAACTGCCCAGTCATAGCTATCATCCAGCCATGTCTCAGTTAATCCCACTATGTCATAGTTCTCCTCACACATCACTTAGGGCTCTTTCACACTTGCGTTCTTGTCTTCCGGCATAGAGTTCCGTCGTCGGGGCTCTATGCCGGAAGAATCCTGATCAGGATTATCCTAATGCATTCTGAATGGAGAGAAATCCGTTCAGGATGCATCAGGATGTCTTCAGTTCCGGAACGGAACGTTTTTTGGCCGGAGAAAATACCGCAGCATGCTGCGCTTTTTGCTCCGGCCAAAAATCCGGAACACTTGCCGCAAGGCCGGATCCGGAACTAATGCCCATTGAAAGGCATTGATCCGGATCCGGCCTTAAGCTAAACGTCGTTTCGGCGCATTGCCGGATCCGACATTTAGCTTTTTCTGAATGGTTACCATGGCTGCCGGGACGCTAAAGTCCTGGCAGCCATGGTAAAGTGTAGCGGGGAGCGGGGGAGCAGCATACTTACCGTCCGTGCGGCTCCCCGGGCGCTCCAGAGTGACGTCAGGGCGCCCCAAGCGCATGGATCATGTGATCACATGGATCACGTCATCCATGCGCATGGGGCGCTCTGACGTCACTCTGGAGCGCCCGGGGAGCCGCACGGACGGTAAGTATGCTGCTCCCCCGCTCCCCACTACTACTATGGCAACCAGGACTTTAATAGCGTCCTGGGTGCCATAGTAACACTGAACGCATTTGGAAGACGGTTCCGTCTTCAAATGCTTTCAGTACACTTGCGTTTTTCCGGATCCGGCGTGTAATTCCGGCAAGTGGAGTACACGCCGGATCCGGACAACGCAAGTGTGAAAGAGGCCTAATTCCAGCTCCCCAGTTTTATTAGTCAGGCTTCTGGCATTAGTATACATACATTTGAGAGGTGCAATGCCATGCGACTGGCGCAAGGCAAATGTGGTGCCCATATTCAAGGGTTCTAGATCTTCCCCAGGTAATTATAGACCAGTAAGCTTAAAGGGCTTGTTCGCTCTTTTTATATTGATGACCTATCCTGAGATAACAGATCACAGCGGGAGCCCGGCAACCCTGCTGATCAGCGGTTTGAAGAGACCGCAGCACTCGTAAGATTGCTGCGATTGTACGAGCTAAACAGCTAATCGGTGAGGATGCTGGGAGTCGGCCCCCCTCTGTTCTGACACTGATGATCTATCCTGAGGGTAGGTCATCAATATAAAAAAAAAAATATAGATATCCCCTTTATCTTCTGTTGTGGGAAAAATGTTTGAAGGACTCTGACTGTCCATTCACACGTCCACAAAATGGGTCTGCATCTGTTCCGCAGTTTTGCAGAACGGGTCATTTTCAATGCGTCCGCAAAAGGTGCGGACAGCACACTGTGTGCTGTCCGCATCTGCACTTCCGTTCCGCGGCCCCACAAAAACATGTCCTATTCTTGTCCACAAACACAGACAAGAAAAGGCATTTCTATTATAGTGCCGGCCATGTGTGGTCTGCAAAATGCGGAACGCACATGGCTGGTGTCCGTGTTTTGCGGATCTGCAATCAATTTCCGGAACGCAAAACAGTTGCGGACATGTGAATGGACCCTTAAGGGACTATATACAGGAGTATGTGACTGTAAATAATATCATAAGTGATAACCACCATGGGTTTACCAAGGACAGAAGTTGTCAGACTAACCTGATTTGTTTTTATGAGGAGGTTAGTAGAAGCCTGGACAGAGGGGTGGCTGTGGATAGTTTTCTTGGACTTTGCAAATACATTTTATACTATAGAGCTATAGGCTTAGGCCCCTTTTACACGGGCGTCACGGATTTGGTCCGGATGCGTTGCGGGAAACCTGCATTAGTGCGCATGCAATTTCAGTCAGTTTTGTCTAAGATTGCGTTGCGTTGTTCCGTTTTTTCCACGCGAGTGCAAAGCGTTTTAATGTGTTTTGCATGCGCGTGATAAAAAACTGAATGTTGGTACCCAGACCCGAACCCGGACTTCTTCACTGAAGTTCGGGTTTGGGTTCGGTGTTTTGTAGATTTTATTATTTTCCATTATAACATGGTTAAAAGATAGAAGGATCTTCTATCTTTATTCAGCAGAACCTGCGCTGATGTCACCGCGCTCACCACGTGAAATGGCCCATACAAAAAATGTGGTGTATAGCTGTTCTATGTAAAATCCCTTCAAAAGACAAGTGGGTACAAGTTCAGTCTCCAGAAACATCAGGCTTCTTTACTATAAGAGCTGTAAATCTGTGAAATAATATACCTTAGGACATGGTCGCAGCAGGAACAGTGAATGGTTTTAGCAAAGGCTTACATGAATTCCTAAAATTAAATAACATTAATGTATATGAAAATGTGAAGAAGTCTGAGTCTCCCTCTGGTTTTCTAAAATTAATATCCCCACCTATCCCTTGGTTGAACTTCATTGACCTATGCCCTTTTTCAACCATACTGTGTAACTATGTAACTAATATCTGATCAGCTCCACTGCTGATCAGTTTTTGGAAGGGGCTGCGGCACTGGGGTTAATGCTGTAGCCTTTTCCTCAGGCTGTGACATCACATCCATTGGTCACATGGCCTTCCTGCAGCACAGTCCAATTCAACTGAAGCGGGAGTCAGATCCCCACTGACCTGATTTTACTGACCTGTCCTTAGGATAGGTCATCACCTTTTAATCCATGATTGCATTTTACTTATTTAAAAATAATTTTTTCAATTGGTCTTCTCTAAAAATATTCAGCTGTTCTCTCACAAAGGGTTAACTGTTTGTCTAGCTGTGTGAATTGTACTTTCACTTGTGTCATTATCTAATAACCCTTATCTCTAAATTAACTAAAAGGTCATAAACACTTATGTAAGCCACATTCTTAGCAGTAAGTAAGCTATAATGAGTGTTCATAAGATCAGAGATAAGGAGTCATCAAGTGAACTGGCTGAAGGAACATAGTGAAAACAGACAGCAGATTACTAGAGAATCTCAGTGCTGTACAAAGAAAATGGCTCATAATTTTAAAAAAGCCAATTTAAAAGATGATTTAAAAAATGTAAATTTAAAAATGATTGTTAGCTCAAATTGCATACAATAATAATAATAATCTTTATTTATATAGCGCCAACATATTCTGCAGCGCTCTACAATCAGGAGGTTCAAGTACAAACAGAGTCATAAATAACATAGCAATAAACAAGAGGAATGAGGGCCCTGCTCGCGAGAGGTTACAACGCAGTAATAGAAAAAAATGACCACCAAAGTTGTGCATAGCCTTTAAATACTCACCCACTGTGTGTCACGGGTGAAGTTGCAGATAGCTGGAACTTATAAATAAACGACCGACTGGCTTGATCCCAAACTAAGGAGCATATAGGTGAGCCCTTTAAAACCCTAAGAGCTCTCCCTGACTGCTATGCACATGCAAGGGTCTCAATGGTAGACGATTGCATGCCCGCGTACCTAAGACTGCGTGACACCTGAAAACCCTATAATAGTGAGGTGACATGACCACCGGCTCCCTGCACTTAATATGGACGGAATCAGGGTCACCTAGAATCAAGCCAGCAAGGAAACACAATAAAGGAAAAGACTCCAGCAGTGAACACTTCATCCAGGAAGTAGTATAAACCGCAAAGTGAGGCAGTATGGGAGGGAATATAAAGGAAGACGATTAGTCTAAATAAGTGACACCTGGCAGAAGGAAAGGAGATGACAAAGTGAAACCAAAACAAAGAACGTCATACAAGAGGTAGAGAAGAAAGTCTGTCAGACCTTCTCACAGAACTGGCGGCGACACTGTGCTGTTGGGATGAGAGGAGAACATTCAAGAAGGGATACGAGAAAGAGTGCAGAAAGTGTTAAAGTGAGAAACTCGCTGCAATGTTCTTTTGTATTTTGTTAGAGCAGATACAATATTCTTGTTGGAACAAGTTATCCCTTGTCCTTTTGGATAGGGTATAACTGTTAGATCAGTAGTGGTGAAGGGGTGACCCCTCGATCTCCCACCAACTCTCATTAGAATGGGGGTCCTGTGTTCCCCATTTGAAAGGAACGGAGATCGAGCTTGCACACTACTGCTCCATTCATAGTTTATGAGATGAGATAAATGAAGCCACATTGTACATGCTCAACCTGACTCTCCATTCATAATGGGGCACAAGGCCCCCGTTTTAGTGATTAATGAATGTCCTTGTATATGGACAGCCACCAGTCTAACAGTTATCCCATATCCAACATATCCTTCATCCAGTAAATCTAGTCTGAATGGGGTACTTATCTTTGGTCATTTTTACAGGAGCAAGAGCTGTAGTAAGCCTCTGTTCACGCCAACATATTTGCTACCTTTTTTAAATGGAAGTACTTTCTTATCCATTGAAATCCCATATCTGTCTTTAGCAACAAAGTGTAAACTTAAATATTTCAGATTGCATCAATAGAAATGAATTGAATCATGGACTGAATAAAAGTCCTCAATAGCCTTACAGATTTTTCAGAATTTTTCACCGTTCCCTCGCCAACACTGTTGCTGCAGGGATGTGTAGACATACTGATGTTACTATGGTGCACCGAAACTGGGTAATCCGATCACATGACCTACCATTCCTTTTTTTTTTTTTTTTTACAGATTTATCCTAAAGAGCCCCTTTAAGCTGATAATAACATACAAAATGTTATGATTGCTATGATTGCTTTGGATCCATCGTCAGTGTAATAGGTCAATGGACTCTAGACCTTAGACTGTTGCTGACTGCTGACGGGGAGTTGGAAAGCTGCAAGGAATTTTACCTTTTTGTTTCTTATTTTGTGTCTGGTGGGATTATGCATGTTCTTATTTACACTATTTCCTTCCCGAATATGGCACATCTTGTGAGCGATGTAGTTATTCGAATGAACAAAAGCTTGGCACTAACAGAACAGGTGATATTGTCCTCATGGTTTTCTGCTTTTTGGCAGATTACCTAATCTCTTAACAAAGAATTCTGCCAAACATTAAACACAATCTGAATTTTGCCTTCTTTAATGAAATTACAAAGGAACAGCCTAAATAACGCTTAACACAATTCATAATTAGAAAATTCCTGTCTGAATTCAGTCAAATCGACCCCCATCAAGCCACACTGACACAGAACAAGCTGAAGGCTGCCATGACATTCAGTAAAGGCCCCTTTACACAGGCCGAAAATCCTAAAGATAATTGCTGACAAGCGTTCATAGGAACGCTCGTTAGCGATTATCTGGAGGTTTAAGTAAATGATGTGATGGTGAATTCACGATAAGAGTTCAAGAGGGGCCTGGATGTATTCCTGGAGTGTAATAATATTACAGGCTATAGTCACTAGAGAGGGGTCATTGATCCAGGGGGTTATTCTGATTGCCTAATTGGGGAAGACATTTTTTCCCCTAAAGTGAGGAAAATTGGCTTCTACCTCACAGGTTTTTTTTGCCTTTCTCTGGATCAACTTGCAGAATATCAGGCTGAACTGGATGGACAAATGTCTTTTTTCAGCCTGACAAATTATGTTACATATGTTACTATGTAAATGTACCGCCGATTACCAGAAGAACGAGTAAAACGCCCTTTCATTGGGTAATCCGATTGTTTGTGCACATACAAAAAGCATTGTTTGCCGTCCTGTGTAAACACAATCTGCTGCCGCCAAACAACGAGTCTGTATGGGGAAGAGCGATGGCATTAGTGATCGCTCCTCCCCATACTCTGGAGGAGATCGCTGCATGTAAATGTGTCTCCTCCACCAGCGATCAGCAGATTGTCGGGAAGGAACGCTTCCCATCCGACAATCTGCTGCTCTGTCGTCCCATTTAAAGGGACCTTAAAGAGGCTCTGTAATCCGGATCACCCCTATTAGATCAGGCAAATAGCCTGGTAGGGGTGATCCTGCAGTTTAAAATGATACCTTCCTCCTCACTATCGTCGCCAAGGTTGTTGATAAAATCATACTTTAATTCCTTTGCAGGTAGTTTCGAGCACCAGGAGGCGGGCTTTTTCAGTAAGAGCACTAGTCGAAGTCGAACTCTCGCGCTGTGAATCAAGGGGAGGGGGTGGTTTAGATGTCGGTAGACGTTACTTAGAGGTGCTCATACTTAAAAAGCCCGCCTCCTGGTGCTCGAAATAGCCTGCCAACAAAGGAAAAAAAGTATGATTTTATCAACAACTGTGGTGCCGACAGTGAGTAGGATGGTATCATTTTAAACTGCAGGCTCACCCATATTAAACCAAGCACATAGCCTGTGAGGGGTGATCCTGCAGTTTAAAATTATACCACCCTCCTCACTGTTGGCGCCACGGTTGTTGATAAAATCATACTTTTATTCCTTTGCTGGCAGGCTTTTATACAGCAAAGGGAACAAGAGTTTATCTACAGCCAGGGCAACTTTTGCATGGTGTTTGTATTTTTCCACCACACCATATTTGTGTGGAGTTCCTCTGGTTTCCTGACACACACCAAGAAAATACTAAACTACTGTATATACAGTAGCTCCCTGAAGTTTGGTTACATTGTCATTCAAGGAAGTACTTAGAAGCCAATAGCAAAAGAAATGCCTTGGTAATATCAAACAACTTTTATTCATCCTCCATTCCTATCCCATGTTGGAAAGAAGGGTGCTATGGTCTGTTTTCCTTCTAAAGTAGTGGGGCCATGAAGAGGGAAAGCGTCAGAGTCCACCCCATTATTGGGGGAAGAGAATTAGTAAAACCTGTGTTGTGCCACCCCTCTTTAAGATCCCCATAGAAGCTGCACAGTGGGAGTTTGCTGTGTAGGCCCTTTGGGTCAGCCCCACAAAGTTCTTAGAGATAATAGTGTATGATGACTCTCTGACTATTAGTTCTACTATATTTCAATCCTTAAAGGGGTTATTCTATGATTAATGTAAAAAATGAAAATCAGACATCATATAGTACATGACAATCTATTTCTGACAAAGCTAGAACCAGCCCTGTACCTCACATGGATCTAGAGATCTCCTCATTCATTGTTCTGCTAGATTTATATCAAACTGACAGCTAAGGGGGCGTGTCTCAGCTCTCCCTATCACAGCTCAGGAGGCAGCTGAAGGATGAAACTGAGCATGTGCGGCCTTCAGTGAGCAGGTCAAAGAAATAAGAAAAAGAACAAACAGCAGGTGGCGCTTGACAGATGCACTTTATTTAATAACTCAGTGGCTATGCAAAATCCTTAATTACATGCAATTACAAAAGTATTCAAATCCAGGTGCTGGTTTAAAAACTGTAGAATAATACCCGTTTAATGAATTTTTGCACCTAGAAATAGAAACCACTTTGCAAGTTTATGCTTTTTAAGTGCCAAATAGCAGGTATTTACCTTCTTGTCCAGTGAGCTGGCACTCTACTGCCATATAATACATAATGGGCCAGATTTATCATTACTCTGACAGCTCACTCCACTTTCACATATGGCTAAAGTCAGTTTTAGCCAAGTCAGATTTATGATCGGCCCTTTAAGACTGTAATAAATGTGGTTTGACGGTAGCAGTTTATCCGTCAGTAAGCAGCTTTACAAAAGTCGCACATCTTTATGAAAAAGTCGCACGTCTTTACAAAAAAGTCGCATGTTCTATTAAAAAGTCTCATAAGATAAGCATGGTCCTCACTGGAGTGAAATTGCGCATTTTTTTGCGACTTTTTTGCGACTTTTTAAATAGTCGCAATAGTAAATCTGTCTAGAGATTTATTTACATAAGAAAACACGCCCACTTTCTGAAAACTGGTGAGCATAGTGCAGAGCAGTAAAAAGTCGCAAATTTATGCGCAGTTTAAGCGATTGCGCAAAAATTTGCGACTTTTTCACTCCATTATTCTGACTTGAGCTAATGATAAATCTGGCCCAATGTCTCTGGCTTGCATTTTCTGAGCACCTTATGTAGCTGAGGGGAGGAGAACGCAGAAACCGTAGGGCTAATTTGCTTTACAGAAGCAGGCAATCTGTTTGTGGCATATGCATCCTTTGTAGTTTGTACATAATGGACACAATTACTGCAGCTAAAAGCAAGTTAAAAATAGTCCAATGCCAGGTAAGGTAGATTCTGCGATGCTAGTTCTATTTTTATGGATGCGCAGCAGTTGTAGGACAGCAGAGTCGTAGAGTCAGCAGGTCATTGATCTGAAGGCTGGAGGCTTCATCTCAGACATTATGTCACAAGTCAAGCAAAACCGTCGGATCCAGTTGTACAGTCAGTTTGCGTTCTTAGACACAGAATCTTGTCTTCTGACCTAAAGAATTTTAACTTTGATTTGTCTGTCAGGCCCAGACAATGTAGATTTTTACAGAAGATCTTAAAGTTGCCGTATAAAGCACTTTGTCCTTTCAATCATTGATCTTACCAGGCTTTTGACCTATAGCTTCTTGCAGTCTAATCACTGCATCCCAGTTAAGGCGGACCCCCTCCCCCTAAAGTTTCTGTTTCCTGGAGCCATGTTTTTTATTTTTACAGGATCCATGATGGAAGTGACTGATCTATTATCATCCTTCAAGATCTCCTTCATGGATCTGTTGTGTTCAATTTTTATATGCTCCATTGTCTAAAGTCTTTGTTCACTTTGGTGGTGAATGCTCCACTTGGGGTCACTGTGGCAAATTCTGTCAGTGCTATTCTTGACTGAACCTCGATTACCCCATTGAGAGTGACTGGTATGTGTCATGTGGCAATTTTTGACAGCAAGATTAGCACAGAATTGAGCGCTGTTCTTGCCATCAAAATGTTGGAAACTTTGACAGAACCATGATTTACAATGGAGTCTGTCGGGCGCCACATGTGACAGATCCACCAATGTAACCATTATAAATGGGAGCCATGTTACCTGTGTGAATAGATTAATTGAGGGACGTTTGTCTAAAGTCTAATTGCACTCAAATCTAAATGTTCAGGTGTGACTGCAGTTATCTCCATGCTCTGCCATTATATTGCACTGCCTTGGGTTCCGTAAGCTGCGATATGGGGAGTTTTCTGCTGAGATCCTTGTACTGGAGAACTACTTCACCTGGCCCACGGCATTCCGTTTTGTCATTATCGCATATTTTTTTTCCATCCCATCAAAATAATTTATAAGGAATTTCTGAACCATTCTAGCATGGGTTCTACTTTTTATGGCGTCTGAGTTAGGTGATCTACTATGGGGTCAGGGACAAGCCTGTGTGACTTGGAGGACACTGCTGCAAATTTTTTGTACGGCCATTTTTTAGATGGTCCATAATGGTGATAGCAGCTACAGTTGCATATGGAACAAGCTTTACAACTATGTATGATTCAGTCATGGCCTTTCACTACCTGTCTTCTCTTCTACTCCGTATTCAAGTACTGAATATAACATGTCGTGGATGTGACACCGACACCAGCTAATAGTAGCAGTGAAGACTCACAAGTCTCTGTGTTTCAGTAATGAGCAGTTGTATTGACTGGCATACTGAAATCCAAGTCTGTGATTATATAGATTTCCTACTCTGTCTTGAATCCAGCAGCCAAAATAACAATAACTTTTACAAAGACAGGTGCACTCTGCGGTCTTACTAAACTCTCATACTGATGTAAAATTGAGAGATTAGCCAACATGTCCTACGGTGTAGGACATGTCTGAGCCCGAGCACCGCGCCAAGGTTTCTCAAGTAGCTCGGGACCTAACGCTAAACCTGCCTGTGCCGTATGGGCAATACCAGGGGCCAGTTGGCAAATTACAGGAGCGCAAGGTCCGACTCACAGCAATCTCCCAGTAACCTCCAGCATGTGACCATGCATACAATGGGAGGAGGCAGAGAGCTCTGAGCCCCACCCAAGACTGGCTGATATTGGCCGGGCCTCACATGTGCACCAGAATGTTGCCTGTAGATGGAAATAAAGGCACATTCAGACTAGGAGTTTTTACACCTCCAAACAATTCTATATATAAACTACAAATTGGCGTGGTAATGAAAAACAGGAAGTTCTCAACCCCATATGCAGTGGCGCATCTATACCGGGAAAGGGGGGGGGGCAGATCCTGCACTTGTGGTCCGCTGCACAGCCTAGGGGACCTGACATCAAGACATGTGACATGAAGATAAGATTGTGGTCACAGACAAAGACGTTTTTTTTTTCCCTATGCCAACAAAACAATGGCTCAGGAGCACTATTGGCAGTACTGTGTGGGTAGTTTATGGCAGTGTTATGAGTTTACCCTATGGTAGTATTCTTTTTTTAGCTACTCTGAGGGTGTTGATTTTTTTATTTGCAGTATTATGTTCTATAGAAGTTTGAATTTGGCGACCAGGGTAAGAGATCTACTTAGGCTGTTGGGGGAACAAGACCCATGCATTTGGGCACATTTACTAACATTGGAATACTGCGCCATTAAGGAATACTATTGTACCTGTGATGGTTCATCATCACATTTCTGGAAGACTATAGTAAGCTACAGTGGATCAGTCACAGGGATACCTCCTTTCCCAACACAAATTAAATCCCATTTCATATACAGGTTTTAAGCCTTTTAGGTCAAGTACACATCAAGATAATGGCCTCTGTTTTACGTGCACACTAGGAAAATCTTCCAAGATATACCTCTGATGGAGGCCTTCGATGTATCCTACTGTATAGGCATATAGTGGTAATATGTTGCCCATAGATTGGAACCCCACTGATCATAAAGTGATGGCATATTCTAGCAAGATGAGAATACCCCTTTTAAAGAGTTTATTTCATCTGAACTACCTTTGTCTCTATAGATGGGATGTGACACCAGATGAGTTGTCTTTCACTGGACTCGACACATATATGTGATCACTTGAATAGGCAGCATGTCTTATATTTAACTTTCAGAAGCAATATATGTTCTCCTCTGATTTACAGCTGATTGCCAGCACTCATTCCTCAATGGGGAGCAATCTTTACTGCTCTGATGACCTAGATAGCTTAGAAACGGGGTGGACTACAGAGAGAAAAAGAGCAATGGAGGTCTTTAAATCAGAAAAATTGGTTTACTTTTATGTCTGTTCAGTTCCTCAAAAAAACTGTTTTTTGTGATTATGTTTCACGTATTTACCAGAAAAGAAGTGAGGCTAAGGGTTCGTTGGCATATGTGGCAGCAGAATCTACACTTCACCGCTGGATCTCCATTGACTATAATGGGGCATTAATGCTGGGTTTCGGCCAGAAAAAAACAGTTGCATGCAATGGCTTTTGCCCGGTCAACAGCTGGATCAAGCTTGCCGCAGATGCAAATGTACCTTAAGGCTGTGTTCACGTGTGCATTGCGCTTTGTGTTCTTCTCATCTGTCACAAGACCAGAAAAAAAATCTGATCGTCTTTATTTTGAGCATCGGTTTTGCAGAGTTTGTGCTAATTCTGTCAGGTTTCAGTTATTTTTGATGGGAGGAAAAGTATAGCAGGCAAAAATAACTGATCTGACGGCCATTCAGACGAATGAGGATTAAAACGGATCAGCTATTATTCTTTGTGCCTCTGGATCAGAAGAACGGAAAGCTCAGCGCAAGTGTATACGCAGTATTGATAAGTCCAAGAACTTTCTACCCCCAAGACTTCTTACAACTAATCCGTGTATAACACAAATCCTTTTTTTTTGCCAGATCCTTCTGCAAGCAGCGTGCCGCTATAGAAAAGGAGTATGGTCAGGTGAGACGGAGTGACTTGTGTAATCATTTTGGAGGTATTACAGACATGGAGGTATAGGATTTGTGTTCCCATTGTTGACAATGGCATCAATTCAGATTCATAATGGGATTACTTCAGGATCTCAACTATTCAGCTCAAAATAATGGCCAAAATGATGACCTGTAACAGTTGTAGCCCCACATGACAGCATGTAAATAATGGGTGAAGAGAAGAGCCACTATAGGGAACAGAAAGATCTTATTGTGTCAGGATAGGAAAGATATGATGGCTTCTAAAGTCCAAATAGTCGGATGTACTGTAAGTGCCTACAGGTTGCAGATGCGATCCACTTCTCATAACTGGACATATATATGATTAACAGCTGCACTCATTTAACCCCTTTAGACATATCTGCCAAGTGTCTTTGTTGTCACTGGCCTGTCCCCCAAAGTGGCCCGCAGAATTAGTGGGTTTTGTGTAAATTTCAATTTCAAAACTCTCTCAACCAAAGACCCTTCTCCAGTATTCTCGTAGCTATAGCCTGTAATATTATTACACCCCAGAAATACATCACCACCTCCTCAGGCAGAGACTTCCATAGTCTTACTGTAAAGAATCGTCTTCTATGTTTGTGTACAAACCTTCTTTTCTCCAGATGCAGAGGATGTCCCCTCGTCACAGTCACAGTCCTGGGGATAAATAGATGATAGGAGAGATCTCTGTACTGACCCCTGATATATTTATACATAGTTATTAGATCTCCCATTAGTTGTCTTTTTCTAAATTAAATGACCCAAATTTTTCTAATCTCTCTGGGCTGTGGCTACAGTGTAAATGGGGTGCCTGGAAACACTGAAGGATGTAGTGCTCAAACAAGCACTGCAACCCCTTCAAACAATTGATTGGCAGGAGTTGGCCCCCCACTTCTCTGATATTGATGACCTATCCTGAGGACCTCTTTAAGTTCTACTATGTCTTTCTTGTGTGAACTGGTGCCCAGAACATCACACAATTTTTATAGTTAGACCTTAAAACTGCTTGAGCCTACTTTTGCATGTGCAAAACATAATGGTTTATAAAGATACTAGACATTAAAGGGAGTCTTTCACCTAAAATGACCATTATAGAATACTAACCCCATGATCTGCATAATAGTCCCCATATTTGAATGCTACTTACCGTATAGCTGTCCGTCCCTTATTTTCGCAAAAAAACACTTTTATTCAATATGTAAATTAGGTTCTGAAGGTGTCCAGAGGCTGCGTGCAAGCGGCCGGTGCCCAGGCCTCTCTTCGCTTTTCATATGAAACCCCTCCCCTTTCACCGCTCTGGCCCACCCTAGGTTCTTCAGAAATCCAGCCCCAGCGCACAAGATTCATCGCGCCTGCGCACTTCATTCCCCATTATGGGCAGAGGCACAAGAGCGTTTAATGCGCATGTGCCGGCCCGTACATCTAGCCGGCCTTGTGAATGAAGTGTGCAATCTTGTGAACGGCGCTGGCGCTGGATTTCTAAAGATCCTACAGCGGGCCAGAGGGGTGAAAGGGGAGGGGTTTCATATGAAAAGCGACGAGGGGCCTGGGCACCGGCCGCTTGAACGCCGCCCCTGGGCACCTCCAGAAGCTAATTAACATATTGAATAAAAGTGTTTTTTATCGAAAATAAGGGACGGACAGCTATATGGTAAGTAGCATTCAAATATTGGGACTATAATGCAGATCATGGGGTTAGTGTTCTATAATGGTCATTTTAGGTGAAAGACTCCCTTTAACCTCTTCAGGACACAGGGCGTACATGTACGCCCTTATGTCCTGGTACTTAAGGACACAGGGCGTACCTGTACGCCCTGTGTATTTCTGATCACCGCCGCGCGGCGGGCGGTGATCGGAAGCCGGTGCCTGCTCAAATCATTCGCTGGGTGCAGTTCTCCTGGATACCGCTCAAAGGAGTGAAGCACAAGTGAAGAAGGGGAGCAGTAACGAATAAAACTTAACTTTTAATATGTCTATTCTCCCTGGGTAGGGAATAAAAGACCCCTTACAAACAAAAAAAACACACAATGACAGACGTAGATCCTGGGTTGGTGTGCCGCAAGTGTTGTCTTGCACACCAAATCAGGTGTCGTCCTCCCTAGGCCTGCGAATGGCGTCGCAAAGGCCCATGGGGGATAGACCGTAAGATCCCTAATCCTAGTCCCAAGATAGGGTATTAGGACCAAGCTGATAAGAAATTGAAAGGTCTTACCAACTCTTAAAGAGGCCTCACTTGTTGGCCACGTATAGTGGGTTAGTGCAGGAGGTGGTCACGTGCAGCAGGTCGGTCGTTCATCAGATGTCCATAGGAAAGAGGATATCCGAAATATCAGTCAGACCTGGTATTAGAGCAGCCTCACCAGAGAAACTTACCCTAGTACCACCCTGCTTGACCTATCCGGCCCTAGTGACCTAACACGGAGTCCGTGCCCCGCAAGGGGTGGCCCTGTCCGGAACCTTGCCCTGATAAGGAGTCCCTATGTGAACCTAAAGCAGGGTGACCAGGGGTGGAGCCCTAAGTATCAAGGCAAGTAGAGGTGTAAAACCGTAATAAATTGCGTGTGCCGCAAAATATGAATAAATGAAAATGAAGGGTGGACAAGCGCAAATGAGTTGCTCGTCCAGTGATATGTGAGCGTGTCCCAACGCGTTTCATTGATCTAACATATCTTGTTCCGCTTTCATAAGTCTAAGGCCCCATAAATCGTCAGGGGACACGGGGCTTATTATTATGGCTCCTGTCAGTCTACCTATTGCAACTGTATAAAAGGTATTACAATATTGCAAGTATATGGGAGTATTACATTGAAGAGCCCCTCAAAGCATGGTAGACAGGTGACAGAATGAGGCATGTGGGATGATATACCTGCAAAGACACATAGACAAAAACAGAATGGAAAAGCCATTAGAGTCTAGGTGCTCACACTGCCCACAGAGTGATGGGTGAGAGCCGGTACTCACATTATTGCTGGAACGGTATATCGTAGGTATCCAGAGTTGTGGGCATGAAGGTTTACCATACCAACCATCACAGGTGCACGCCTGGCAGGTATGCACAGGCGCGCTGTATTTAAATGAAAGGAAGGGGAGGGTCGTAGGTCAATGCGCATGCGCCGTGTATGACGCCGACCCACGTGACCGGACCAAATCACATGATCGGGCCAACGGGGGTGCGGCGTTCCCACAGGGCGCAGGCGCAGTTGGCCTGGCGATACCTGAGCAGGCCAGGGAGGGCGCGGCTACGGTGACGTAAAGACGTCTCCACGCCTCCAGGACTGCCCAGTGGACGCACGGCTGTGAATGTGAAGACAGTCATCAAATCAGCCTCAGTCTATTGCGCCCATGCAGTACAAGCTGCAGATAGAGGGGGTGGAGCTATTGGGGAGAGCTAAATTACATTACAAACCCCACGGCTACTACACTTGTACTCCCCGGATAGGGAGGAATTGACCCCTCATTATATGACAATAAGGACATTTTGGCAGGATTAAAAGCTACCTGACCTGAAAAGGGGGGACGGGATGGCTAACAGAAAAAAGGTTTTATTGTCAAACCGGCTAACTAGATAGATTCACGCCCAAGAAGGAAATGTACAGCCACAGGTGACTGTACGGTGCTGTGTAGAGTGGGAGAGTTCATATGTAGCAAGCAAAGTGTAATTGTTCATTCAGGCCATGGGGGTGGGAGGTATTGAGTTTGAAGATCCACCAGCACTCCCGCTGGAGGATCCGTCTATCCCAGTCTCCCCCCCCCCCCCCCCCCCCCCGAAGTGGTTTATTAACACGTTCA
Source organism: Bufo bufo (assembly GCF_905171765.1). Lineage (NCBI taxonomy): Eukaryota > Metazoa > Chordata > Amphibia > Anura > Bufonidae > Bufo > Bufo bufo. The sequence continues at coordinate 314,088,676 of NC_053389.1, forward strand.
ATTCCCTTGAACTTAATGGCTGAAGTACGGCCTCCGTGTACAGAGAGGACACCTTGGCCACCGGCGTCTCCATTTGCCAATAACTCTTGTGGAACACCTAAAGGGTTAACGACGTTTGTAAAATCAGTTTTGAATACCTTGAGGGGTGTAGTTTCTTAAATGGGGTCGCTTTTATGGAGTTTCTACTCTAGGGGTGCATCAGGGGGGCTTCAAATGGGACATGGTGTAAAAAAAAACAGTCCAGCAAAACCTGCCTAACAAAAACCGTATGGCATTCCTTTCCTTCTGCGCCCTGCCGTGTGCCGTACAGTGGTTTCCGACCACAAATGGGGTGTTTCTGTAAACTACAGAATCAGAGCCATAAATATTGAGTTTGGTTTGGCTGTTAACCCTTGCTTTGTAACTGGAAAAAAATTATTAAAATTGAAAATCTGCCAAAAAAGTGAAATTTTTAAATTGTATTTGTTTGTAATTCTATTTTCCATTAATTCTTGTGGAACACCTAAAGGGTTAACAAAGTTTGTAAAATCAGTTTTGAATACCTTGAGGGTTGTAGTTTATAGAATGGGGTCATTTTTGGATGGTTTCTATTATGTAAGCCTCGCAAAGTGACTTCAGACCTGAACTGGTCCCTAAAAATTGGTTTTTGTAAAATGTCTGAAAAATTTCAAGATTTGCTTCTAAACTTCTAAGCCTTGTAACATCCCCAAAAAATAAAATATCATTCCCAAAATGATCCAAACATGAAGTAGACATATGGGTAATGTAAAGTAATAACTATTTTTGTAGGTATTACTATGTATTATAGAAGTAGAGAAATTGAAACTTGGAAATTTGCCATTTAAAAAAAATAAATGGTAAATTTGGTATTTTTTTTATAATTTTTTTTTTAATTTTTTTTAAACTTTATTTTATCAGTGTCATGAAGTACAATATGTGACGAAAAAACAATCTCAGAATGGCCTGGATAAGTGAAAGCGTTTTAAAGTTATCACCACTTAAAGTGACACTGGTCAGATTTGCAACAAATGGCCTGGTCCTTAAGGTGAAATAAGGCTGAGCCCTTAAAGGGGTTGTCCGGATTCAGAGCTGAACCCGGACATCCCTCCATTTTCACCCCGGCAGCCCCCCTGACATGAGCATCAGAGCAGTTCATGCTCCAATGCTCTCCTTTGCCCTGCGCTAAATTGCGCAGGGCAAAGGCATTTTCAGGAGTTCCGGTGACGTACCGGGGCTCTCCATGGGGCTGACAGGGACCCCGGTGACGTCACCGGCACTGATGGGCGGGACTTAGCTCTGCCCTAGCCAGTAAAACGGCTAGGGCAAGCTAAAGCCCGCCCCACAGAGCCGATGACGTCACCGAACACACTGCCGGGAGGAAGTTACGATGCTCCGATGCGAGGCTCAGGGATGGTGCCGGGGTGAAAATAAGGGTATGTCCTGGTTTAGCTCTGAACCCGGACAACCCCTTTAAGGAGTTAAGGCTGTTACAATAACTGACGCTAGAACAGATGTGCATAAACATTAGTAGATACAGTCTATATTAAATGGCAAGGGAACTTCACCACATTGACTGGTGGCTGAGACTGCTGGCACTGACTGGTGGCTGTGGCTGTATAACTGGCATTGACTGCTGGTGCTGAGACTGGGGCTTGTGGTTAGTGGCACTGACTGATGGTTGAGATGGCTGGCACTGACTGGTGGCTGACACTGCTGGCGCTGTGACTGGTGGCTGTAAGACTGGCACTGACTGCTGGTGCTGAGACTGCTGGTAGCAACTGGTGGGTCAGACTGCTAACAGGGTCTCCTCTCTATATGGCTGATAGTGCTGGGACTGACGAACAGAAATGGTGGCGTTTGACCTGCTTGCCGGCGTGCAGGTGGCATGTGGAGCGCCGTGTCCTGATTGGTCAGCGCGCTGGTGTGAGCGGTGCGGGGGGCGTGTTATTATTAGGGTTATTCTTGCAGTATAGAAATCTTTTGCTAGAGGTAGTTGTGCATCGTGTGTGTGTGTGTGTATATATACAGTTGTGGCCAAAAGTTTTGAGAATTACATAAATATTGGAAAAGTTGCTGCTTAAGTTTTTATAATAGCAATTTGCATATACTCCAGAATGTTATGAAGAGTGATCAGATGAATTGCATAGTCCTTCTTTGCCATGAAAATTAACTTAATCCCAAAAAAAACTTTCCACTGCATTTCATTGCTGTCATTAAAGGACCTGCTGAGATCATTTCAGTAATAGTCTGGTTAACTCAGGTGAGAACGTTGACAGCACAAGGCTGGAGATCATGTCAGGCTGATTGGGTTAAAATGGCAGACTTGACATGTTAAAAGGAGGGTGATGCTTGAAATCATTGTTCTTCCATTGTTAACCATGGTGACCTGCAAAGAAACGCGTGCAGCCATTATTGCGTTGCATAAAAATGGCTTCACAGGCAAGGATATTGTGGCTACTAAGATTGCACCTCAATCAACAATTTATAGGATCATCAAGAACTTCAAGGAAAGAGGTTCAATTCTTGTTAAGAAGGCTTCAGGGCGTCTAAGAAAGTCCAGCAAGCGCCAGGATCGTCTCCTAAAGAGGATCCAGCTGCGGGATCGGAGTGCCACCAGGGCAGAGCTTGCTCAGGAATGGCAGCAGGCAGGTGTGAGCGCATCTGCACGCACAGTGAGGCGAAGACTTTTGGAAGATGGCCTGGTGTCAAGAAGGGCAGCAAAGAAGCCACTTCTCTCAAAAAAAACCCATCAGGGACAGATTGATCTTCTGCAGAAAGTATGGTGAATGGACTGCTGAGGACTGGGGCAAAGTCATATTCTCCGATGAAGCCTCTTTCCGATTGTTTGGGGCATCTGGAAGAAGGCTTGTCCAGAGAAGAAAAGGTGAGCGCTACCATCAGTCCTGTGTCATGCCAACAGTAAAGCATCCTGAGACCATTCATGTGTGGGGTTACTTCTCATCCAAGGGAGTGGGCTCACTTACAATTTTGCCCCAAAACACAGCCATGAATAAAGAATGGTACCAAAACACCCTCCAACAGCAACTTCTTCCAACAATCCAACAACAGTTTGGTGAAGAACAATGCATTTTCCAGCACGATGGAGCACCGTGCCATAAGGAAAAAGTGATAACTAAGTGGTTTGGGGACCAAAACGTTTATATTTTGGGTCCATGGCCTGGAAACTCCCCAGATCTTAATCCCATTGAGAACTTGTGGTCAATCCTCAAGAGGCGGGTGGACAAACAAAAACCCACTTATTCTGACAAACTCCAAGAAGTGATTATGAAAGAATTGGTTGCTATCAGTCAGGAATTGGCCCAGAAGTTGATTGAGAGCATGCCCAGTCGAATTGCAGAGGTCCTGAAAAAGAAGGGCCAACACTGCAAATACTGACTCTTTGCATAATTGTCATGTAATTGTCGATAAAAGCCTTTGAAACGTATGAAGTGCGTGTAATTATATTTCACTACATCACAGAAACAACTGAAACAAAGATCTAAAAGCAGTTTAGCAGCAAACTTTGTGAAAACTAATATTTTTGTCATTCTCAAAACTTTTGGCCACGACTGTACAGTTGCAAGACAAAGTATGTGAACCCGTTGGAATGATATGGATTTCTGCACAAATTGGTCATAAAATGTGATCTGATCTTCATTTAAAGCGAACCTTTCACCAGGATTTCACTTAATAAACTATTACCAGTACCTTATAGATTATCCTCATTCTGTTTCAATGCATTCTTGTGCCGCTTTCCTGGGATGTATATTCATGAAAAAAACGACTTATAAAGTCCTCGTCTCCAGCTCCTGAAGTCACGCTAGAAGTCAAAGGGGGTAGCCCTTCCCTCACTCTGGGCTGTAACTCCCCTGCCCTAACCCCTCCTCTAAGTAGTGTAACTGACACCCGGCTCAGTCACCGGGACCGCGCTTGTACAGGCGGCGCATGCGCCATCCTGTAACTGAATCGCGCGTGAGGAAGAGAAGACAGGCAGGCATCGGGGACGGCGCATGCGCGATTCAGTTACAGGATCGCGCTTGAGTCCGACGGCGCATGCGCCGCCTGTACAAGCGCGGTCCCGGCGACTGAGCCGGGTGTCAGTTACACTACTTAGAGGAGGGGTTAGGGCAGGGGAGTTACAGCCCGGAGTGAGGGAAGGGCTACCCCCTTGACTTCTAGCGTGACTTCAGGAGCTGGAGACGAGGACTTTATAAGTCGTTTTTTTCAGGAATATACATCCCAGGAAAGCGGCACAAGAATGCATTGAAACACAATGAGGATAATCTATAAAGTACTGGTAATAGTTTATTAAGTGAAATCCTGGTGAAAGGTTCGCTTTAAGTCACAACAATAGACAATCACAGTCTGCTTAAACTAATAACACACGAAGAATTAAATGTTACCATGTTTTTATTGAACACACCATGTAAACATTCACAGTGCAGGTGGAAAAAAGTATGTGAACCCCTAGACTAATGACATCTCCAAGAGCTAATTGGAGTGAGCTGTCAGCCAACTGGAATCGAATCAATGAGATGAGATTGGAGGTGTTGGTTACAGCTGCCCTGCCCTATAAAAAACACACACCAGTTCTGGGTTTGCTTTTCACAAGAAGCATTGCCTGATGTGAATGATGCCTTGCACAAAAGAGCTCTCAGAAGACTTACGATTAAGAATTGTTGACTTGCATGAAGCTGGAAAGGGTTATAAAAGTATCTCCAAAAGCCTTGCTGTTCTTCAGTCCACGGTAAGACAAATTGTCTATAAATGGAGAAAGTTCAGCACTGCTGCTACTCTCCCTATGAGTGGCCGCCCTGTAAACATGACTGCAAGAGCACAGCGCAGACTGCTCAATGAGGTGAAGAAGAATCCTAGAGTGTCAGCTAAAGACTTACAAAAGTCTCTAGCATATGCTAACATCCCTGTTAGCGAATCTACGATACGTAAAACACTAAGCAAGAATGGATTTCATGGGAGGATACCACAGAGGAAGCCACTGCTGTCCAAAAAAACACATTGCTGCACGTTTACAGTTTGCATAAGAGCACCTGGATGTTCCACAGCAGTACTGGCAAAATATTCTGTGGACAGATGAAGCCAAAGTTGAGTTGTTTGGAAGAAACACACAACACTATGTGTGGAGAAAAAGAGGCACAGCACACCAACATCAAAACCTAATCCCAACTGAGAAGCATAATGGTGGTGGAGGCATCATGGTTTGGGGCTGCTTTGCTGCGTCAGGGCCTGGACGGATTTCTATCATCGAAGGAAAAATGAATTCCCAAGTTTATCAAGTACGCTTTAGTGGTGGCTGCAGGCTGCCAACACATTATCTATTAAATCTATTTGATCCAAATTTGGAGCTCTGCATCAGAATAAAAAAGCTCTGATTGCTATATAGCTATATTTTGAAATAATTCAGCAAATAATTAAAACCTTTAAACAATATTACAAAATTTACATTCACTTTAATGCTATATGTTTCAGGGGTTAAAACAAGCTAAGTAATTGAGTATTAGTACTGGAATTGAAAAGTAAATAGAGGAAAACAGAATAAATCCCCCCAGCCAGTGGCACCTCTGTGATACTGCAAATAAACAAGGGACCCATGCAGGGAATATCACACTAGAGGCCTGTTTACTTATCAGCCAGCATGCGGACAAGCAGCCACAACCAGGGTCTGAGCACAGAGCTCTGGTGACATTAGCAAACTGCTTACCAGGCACATTAAAATTCCCTTTAACATCGGACTGATCCGTTTAAAAGACACAATAAAAGTGCTTTAAAGCGCAATAAAAGTGGCTAATAATTCTGTATTGGCACAGCAGTCATGCATGGATCATTTCCAAAGGAAATATAAAGTAGGCGCTTCATTATTTGCCAATAAATCATGCTATCTTGAAAAGGATCCTTCATTACATTGCTGTGGTTTGTTTATCACATCCTGACAGTATAGCTAAATGGTTGTTTTTACAGTGCATAACTATATTCATGAAAAAATGTTTCCTTTGTGCTGATGACATGTTATTTTTACTGCTTCCGTCACCTTACTCAAAAAATTCCAGCTTCGTCTTTGACATACAGATGTAGCAGGGTTAACACACAAACTCTTGACCCAAATTTCTTAAAGGGGTTATCCCATCATAATGATCACTGTTAAATCTGTTAATGATTTGACAGTGATAATTTTTGTAAATATATTTGATTAACCAATTCCCACCGTTTGGGAGGAAATTCATCCCCACTTACCTCATTGTTGTCATTCGGTCTCCCCTGGTTACGGCCACTGCTCTTCTCCACTCCTTTTCTCCTGGCCGGGCCGCTCGCTGTCCTGAACGCGCATGCCGCTCGCTGTCCTGAACGCGCCATGGTGACTTCTTCCTGGCCAGAATAGTACAGAGCCGAGAACGCGCACGCCGGCTCTGTACTATACTGGCCAGGAATAAGTCACCATGGCGCATGCGCGACAGCGTGCGCATTCAGTCCAGCGCCGGGAGAAGACTTCAATCAAGATGAAGCTCGCCCCCAGCCAGAATCCAGGAAGTGAACGGCGCGCTGGGAGCAGGTAAGTATGAAAATGCGAAGTGGGATAAACCCTTTAACTCAGAGCGATATCTTGAAACAAAACCATTGAATAGCAATTGAAGGTGTTTGCTTAACGCATTTAAGTTTAGATAACACGTCTCAGAAAGCATGTGTGTTAACTCTACTACATCTGTACCATAGCAAACATAATAACATTTTATTTATTTCAAGCGTTCGTTTTTATCGTGACATCCATGACAAGATGGTTGGTGAATTATCCGTGAAGGATCTGTGTTTGGTCTGTGCATCCGTTTGTTGCTCTCCATGTGTCAACCATATTCTACTTACACTTCTAGGCTGAAAATTGATTTTCAGAGCATATTCTAGCAACGATCCGTGAAAACCAAGGACCGAAAACAGATGGCATCCATGTTGTGTCTGTGGTTTTCACGCACCATAGACTATAATGTGCTTGAGGGTTCTGTAATCATGGACTAAATTAGGGCATGCTTCCATGGTGTCACCCACTGTCCGTGGAAGACCTCTGATGTGTTAATACGCATATTGAAGTCGATGGATACGTGTGCTGTCCGCGGGGACAATGGACTGCACACATTATTGATTCACTGAAGTGTGAAAGAGCCCGATTACTGGGGGTCACCAATGCCTTGAGTGAAGGTGTATCATGACCTGACCCCATAAGGCATTGAACAGTAGTGTTATCGCCTCTGACTTTATGTGAGTGGTGGTAATTGTGACTTAATCCTATGTACCCACATGCATGTTGCATGACTCAACATGTGAAAAAAAATAATAGGACAACTAAAAATGTTAGTTTATTGACTTTGTTTTATTGTTTTACTCAGCCTAAAGTAGATGTGGTTAGCAAAGACGGAGAGCTATTTAGGTGTTTTTTTTATTTATTTTTTTGTTTTTTTTTAACACAGATTTTTTTTTTTCAGACACTGATGTCCCCTCCCAGCGCTGCGATTGGCTGGAACAACGCTCCAGCCAATGGCAGCGCTATGCAGCAGAAAGAACCGTTGGTGCCTCTCTGCAGGCAGCCATTCTAGCTTGGTGACTGCTTGCAGAGAGGACCTGTGCCCTTCTGTGCTGCTTGTTGTCGGCTGGGACTTGTGGTACTACCACATAAATCAGTGCTTTCCATTCATTGCTTTGAAGAAGAAGAAGAAGAAAAAGAACAACATCTGGAACAGCTGTAGTGATTTTTTGGCTTTTTTTGGCTCTGCACCACTTTTTCAGTGTACGAGCTGTTTTTTTGTGCTAGCTATATATATTTGTGATCGGATCGGCTAGCAGATGATGAGCCCTAACCTTGCAGTGGGGTGTGGCGGAACTGCTTGTGTAAGGAAAGCCTAGAGGGGGCCACCTTGAAAGGAGGATGTGTGAGTTGAGGGCTGTGGGTGGGAGGGTGAGCTGTAGCTGAAGACCGCGTCACTCGGGAGCTCGCTGCTCCCACCTTTTGTAGTCCTGCTGGCGCCTCCCCTCACACAAATGCGGCGTCTGCCGCGCCTATACTTGTGATCGGATGAGCCCTAACCTTGCAGTGGGGTGTGGCGGAACTGCTTGTGTAAGGAAAGCCTAAAGGGGGCCAAAAATGACGCGTGAGACACGGATGGTACAAAGGATTCGTGTTACAGATTTACAGTAATATCTTCTGAAAAGCACAAGACATTTCGGAGCGTGGATTGGGAATGTACCTGGTATAGCATGAAGACTGCCACCGACCTAGTTTCTTTATGATGTGCTCCGGGGTGCCGTTTTTTGAAGCTGCGGATGCTGCGCCTATCCTAAAGGAATGCCTTGTGATTGATCGCGGGTTTACCTTTACCTTGGAGAGGAGGATCCGGACGTGCTTTAGGAAGACTTGAATGCTGAGTGGCACGGAGCCATGCGCTAGTAGGGGAGATTGGGCCGGGGCCTGAATGATGGTGTCAGCCCATTCCCGTAGGACCGCTACCGGGCACCAGGCATTGCCGGTGGGGAAATATCTCACCTCTACGGTTTCCCCCGGCCGAGCCGTCTTGGAATGCGGCAGGGTGAGTGAGAAAGCGGTACCCACCTGGACGAGATGTCCCTTCTGGAGGTACCCGAGGGAGGAGCCTGGGCATGTGAACTCGTCTGGGCATAGGAAACCATAGAAGCTGAGATACATTGCTGTTTTGATGAGTAGACTAGTATGGTGTCCGAAAGGCTCGTTATCTAACATGTGCGACAGGGATTTGAAGATTTCCCCAGTGATGGGTTCCCGTGATGCCTTGGGTCTGACCGTAGTGTATTGAATACCCTTGAGGATGGCTTTAATGGGGTGTGCCAAAAATAACGATGGCCTGTCTGGGTACATGCTGTACCAGAAATGCTGGACGCCAGTTAAGTATAGTTTGATGGTGCTGTGGGATAATTTAAGAGTCTTATGGCAGTATGCTATAAATGCTAGGATGTAAGACACATGATCTAAGTGAGCCTGTGGAAATAGGCGTTTGAACGTGCTGAAATGCCCCCAGGCCGTGTTATAATTCCTCTGCGTGTTTTTGGAGAGGGACTGATTGATGAGTGACCTAGCCACTTCCAAGTGCTGCCTCAATCCATGTGGAGGAGGCTGTAAGCTGGTGTTGGAGTCGGGCATGGGTCTGCGTCTGGAGAAACCTGGAAGAAAGATTGCATGTTAAGTCTTGACAGCGCGTCGGCGGCCAGATTAGCCTTCCCAGCAATGTGCGCGACTTCATAGTTGAAATGATGTTGTAACGCCAACCACAAGAAGCGCCTTAGGAAGGCCATGACCTGCGCGGATGCCGATCTCCCTTTGTTGACTAGATCGACCACTACCATGTTATCGGATATGATTAATACCGTCTTATTGGACCACTGACTACCCCAGGTCTGCGCTGCAGCGACTATGGGGTAAATCTCGAATAGAGGTGATGACCCTGAAAACCCCGGTATGCAGGATACCTCTGCCGGCCAAGCGCTAGCTATCCAGTGCTCCCCATAAATAGCCGCAAACCCAACCGAAGATGAAGCGTCTGTGTGTACGACAGGGGAATTATTGGAGACCTTGGGTATGAACAAAGAGACTCCGTTCCAGTGTGTCAAAAACCGATCCCACATGACCAGATCAGCCTTGGCCTGGTGGTCGAGATAAATGATCGAATTCTGATCCGCTGCCTCGGGCAACAAGCGCAGGAGTCTGGAGATGAAGGATCTGCCCTGGGGAATGATCCTCATGGCGAAATTGAGCATCCCCAGAACGCTTTGCAGATTGACCCTGGACGTGACCCCCCCTTGAAGCAAGTTGCGCACCGCCGCTTTTATTCTAGACAGCTTATCTGCTGGTAGACTGGCCTGACCAGACGCGGTGTCTAGCTGGATTCCTAAGAAGGTGATCCTAGTGCTGGGCCCATCTGTTTTGTTATCAGCCACTGGTACGTGGAGTTCCCTAAAAACTTGCATCAGAGTATTGAGGTCTACCGGTGGTCGTGAAGGGGGTTCAATCAACAGGAAATCGTCTAAGTAATGTATGACGTGGAAAGCGTGGAATTTGTGCTGCAAGATCCAGTGTAGGCCCCTGGCGAATTGATCAAAAAGCCATGGACTGGATCTAGACCCGAATGTTAATTTGTTGGCGAAATAATAACAGCCCTCCCATTTGACTCCGTGCCATTGCCATAACTGCGGTGATATGGGAAGGAGTTTGAAGGCATCCGTGATGTCAGCTTTGGATAGCCACGCTTGTTCACCTAAGGACAGAATAACCTGGATGGCTTCGTCTATGGAGGAATATTTCATAGTAAACTCTTCTGCTGGAATGAGTGAGTTAAGACTAGGTATGGATAAAGAATGGGGCGCTGACAAGTCATAGATCAATCTTTGTTTATTATTAAACTTCCCGGTGACTACCCCAATGGGGTTGATCCTGAAGGTTTCAAACGGGGGTTTGGTGAATGGACCGATGAGGTATCCCTTGGCTAGTTCGGCCTGGATCAGCTGTGACACTACCTCGGGGTTGTTTAAGGCCGATTGGAGGTTCCTACATTCGAACGAAGCTTGGGGAATGGCGACCTGTCCTGTATGAAACCCTGATGAACAACCATTGATGACAAAACTGACCCAAGCTAGGTCAGGATGACCTGCCAGGTGACACGCAAGCATATCAATGTTTACCCTGCTTAGTCATGCGGGGTTGTGACCTTTCTGTGGGCAAGCAATGCGGGGATGTGCCCTGTAGCAATTTGCGCACAGATGCAAAAGGCGGCACTGATTGTAGAAACAGCTGCCAGCATTAAAATTGTTACATATCTGTGACTTCCCCAAGTATCTGATGGGCCGACCTAACTTGTCCACCCCCGTGCCTGTTTTGGACGGAAATGCCTCCTGGGCGTTTTTTGGGATGGGAACGTCGAGTCGCGTGCTGGCGTTGGTGCACCATTCTTCTGCATGGGAATAAGACCCGCAATTGACGCATGCCGGTGACTTCTGCCCGGCGAAGTGCCGACAGAACAGCTCAGTGTCCACGACTGCCCAATCTACAGTATGCCGGAACTGGGTGAGCAATGCGGCCGCTTTGGCGGAGAACGAACGGTGATATTCATAGAAGGCAGTGCCCCCGTACTTGTGACCCAGTTCGGCCACCTTATAGAGGTACAGATCCAACTCCTCTCTGCGTGTTGGGGATACTGTACAAATGACGTCTCTGTATAGGCTAAATGACGTCTCTGAGCTTCCTGTTCAATCGGTTGTCTCTGGATTTCAGTATTACTGACACTTCGCCGCATGCGATCGTTTTGTTGTCAGGGACTTCGTGGGTGGCTATAAGTAAAGAGGCTAAGTTAATGTCCTTACCCTCGAGAATGTCCTTCCTCAGAGTGGCAGGAATAAAGTGAGATGGGGATATGCTGGGGAAAACGGGTGGGGTGTGGACGCCCAAGCCGGCGGAAGTAGATAGAACCACCGGACCCTGGCTGTCGTCAGTGGGATTGGAAGCCCTGCTTTCAACTACTTCAAGTCTGGTCTGAAAGCTGGACATGGATGAGGCCATGTTATTGATGACAGCGTGCAGCTGACTGATAGAAGTTTGTATGGTATTCATTGTAACCACGTCTTGGCTGGGGCCCGAATCCGCCTGGAGGAGACGATACAGTTCTGCCTTCCTGGCTGATGCGGGAAAGGGGATGCCTCTACGCAGGAGTTTGGCAGATAGTTTTGGAATGGTCCAGGATCTGAGGGACTGGGAGTGCTCCCTGTCAGACATCAGGTCGAGACTTCTCTGGGAATCAACCGTGCCTTGGCTCCTCTGGTCCTGTGCTGGTTCCATCTAAGATATTGTGAAGACATGAAGGCCCTGTTGCCCGAAGTGTCCTCCTGCATGCACTAGTGTACCCGGAACTAATCACCTGTGGGATTCTAACAACGTGCGCCCAGACTAGGTGGTGACATTGAATGCAATGCGTGCCCTGGAACCTCGTGACTGGAGTGACCCTTGTATGGCTGAAATGGATGCGACGTGACATAAAATTGATGCATGAACGAAAAAGTTTTTTTTTTTTTTTTCATATATATATATATATATATATATATATATATATATATATACATACATACATACACACTTACACATATATATATGTATATATACACACACATGCACATACACGCCTGTAGTCGTGACAGGACTTTTGCGGAGTCCTTGGACGTGAAGGACCGAGTCTGCCTGTAGACGTGACAGGACTTAATTAGTGTCCAAGACCGTGTGGAACTGATGCTTGCCTGCAGACGTGACAGGACTTAAATCGTGTCCTGAGTGCGTAATGGACTACTGGTGCCTGAAGACGTGACAGGGTTGACCTTCGGATCCGAAGGCGTGACGGATCTGCGCGCGTGCGTGAGGCGTATACGGGTACTCAGAGGACAGACACATAAGCCTGATGATGCGAGACTAGTGCGATGAGGGGGCGCAGCTGATTGGTGCAGTATGCCCAGGCCGTACTGCCCCTCATGGATTTGTCCTTTACCCAACTATCATGCAGCAGGAATGTCACTGTCGCCAACATTTCTTCCCCCCCCCCCCCCCCCCTCTCCCATAGATAAATAACCACCTTTTTTTTTTTTTTTCTTTACCTTTAATTATCACTGAGCTGGCGCCCTGTTAGGAAAAAATGTCCTTGATGAAGAACTCTCATATCTGTGGTGCCACGGCCCTACCATCCCCAGACCATACCTTTCACACACCCACAATAAGCGCTGCTTTGATAGGGATGCCGAACTGCCACTTAGCAACAACCTGTTGAAAGAACACATGTGAGGAGGCGGGCTGATGCGCCGCAAGGACCGGGCGTGCGTGCCAGTGATCCGGCTGCTGCTGGTAAGTATGACAACGTGTCTGCTGGTGTCTGTGCCGTGCCGCCCCCCCGCCCCACTTACCCTCCGTGTGTACCGATGTACGGTCCCTCGCTTCGGTTGCAGGCCCTATACTTACCCACCGGAGGAAGTATCGGGGGATCGCGTTCCACGCCGACGCCGGAGCAAGAATAGGAGCAGGAGAATCCCGGAAGTGACGTCAGCTGTAGCTGAAGACCGCGTCACTCGGGAGCTCGCTGCTCCCACCTTTTGTAGTCCTGCTGGCGCCTCCCCTCACACAAATGTGGCGTCTGCCGCGCCTATACATATATATATATATATATATATATATATATATATATATATATATACACACTCACCTAAAGAATTATTAGGAACACCATACTAATACGGTTTTGGACCCCCTTTTGCCTTCAGAACTGCCTTAATTCTACGTGGCATTGATTCACCAAGGTGCTGATAGCATTCTTTAGAAATGTTGGCCCACATTGATAGGATAGCATCTTGCAGTTGATGGAGATTTGAGGGATGCACATCCAGAGCACGAAGCTCCCGTTCCACCACATCCCAAAGATGCTCTATTGGGTTGAGATCTGGTGACTGTGGGGGCCATTTTAGTACAGTGAACTCATTGTCATGTTCAAGAAACCAATTTGAAATGATTCGCGCTTTGTGACATGGTGCATTATCCTGCTGGAAGTAGCCATCAGAGGATGGATACATGTTCTCATTCTGTTTACGCCAAATTCGGACTCTACCATTTGAATGTCTCAACAGAAATCGAGACTCAACAGACCAGGCAACATTTTTCCAGTCTTCAACAGTCCAATTTTGGTGAGCTCGTGCAAATTGTAGCCTCTTTTTCCTATTTGTAGTGGAGATGAGTGGTACCCGGTGGGGTCTTCTGCTGTTGTAGCCCATCTGCCTCAAGGTTGTGCGTGTTGTGGCTTCACAAATGCTTTGCTGCATACCTCGGTTGTAACGAGTGGTTATTTCAGTCAACGTTGCTCTTCTATCAGCTTGAATCAGTCGGCCCATTCTCCTCTGACCTCTAGCATCCACAAGGCATTTTTGCCCATAGGACTGCCGCATACTGGATGTTTTTCCCTTTTCACACCATTCTTTGTAAACCCTAGAAATGGTTGTGTGTGAAAATCCCAGTAACTGAGCAGATTGTGAAATACTCAGACCGGCCCGTCTGGCACCAACAACCATGCCACGCTCAAAATTGCTTAAATCATCTTTCTTTCCCATTCTGACATTCAGTTTGGAGTTCAAGAGATTGTCTTGACCAGGACCACACCCCTAAATGCATTGAAGCAACTGCCATGTGATTGGTTGACTAGATAATTGCATTAATGAGAAATAGAACAGGTGTTCCTAATAATTCTTTAGGTGAGTGTATATGTCAATTTTAGTTAGTACTAGTTTAGATTTTTGAACCCACACACGTGCCATCTGAGTGCGTGGGTCCTGCACCTGCTGAGCATCGGTCAGTACTGTCAATTACTGACTGCGTCTGCTAAGGTTTAGTGCTTTTATATATATATATATATATATATATATATATAGTACGAGAAAAATGGCGGCACTGGTGAAAATGACTGTAGAAAGTAGGGTGCACGTCCCAAGGGGAATAGGCTTCTTACCCCAATGTATAAATACCGGAAAAACGAGCGGCACTCCGTAGGATATAGAAAAGTGAACCTTTAATCACCCAGAGGTGCAACGTTTCGGCTCTGCTCTTGAGCCTTTTTCAAGCATAAAGGCTCAAGAGCAGAGCCGAAACGTTGCACCTCTGGGTGATTAAAGGTTCACTTTTCTATATCCTACGGAGTGCCGCTCGTTTTTCCGGTATTTATATATATATATATATATATATATATATATATATATATTTTTTTTTTTTAGAGCCTATTTTTTCAAAATTTTTATCTAATTCTTTCACTTATCTTTTTCTCTTTTCTTTCTTTCTCTTTTTTTCTTTATCATAAATTTTATTTTAATTAATTCATTACAAGTTCCCTCACGTGTAAAATCACTACATACACCCCCCTGACACTTTTCACTTTACATACACCAATAAAAATAAAAATGTCCAGTTCAAATGAGAGAATGTACTCCGCTGAAGAGGCATACGCGATCCTTGCCTCTGAAACGGAGTCTGCAAGTGAGGAAGAAGAGGATGCCACATTCCTCTAATCCTTCATCATCATCGTCATCCGGTGATGAGGGACCCTCAAGGAGACGCCCCAGGAGAGATGAAGTAGCCCCACCCAGTGATCCCCTATGGTCCACACCGCCTGAGGATTATGAGCCCCAAATTCCAGAGTTTGTGGGACACTCTGACCCAAACAAATTTGTACGCCCAGCAGTTTATTTCTCAAGACCCAACATCCTCATATGCTAGACACCTAGGTTGGACCCCTGTAAATGCAGCAGACATTATGAAAATTTGGGGGCTGTTGCTGCATATGGGCCTTGTAAAAAAAACTGAAATGAGACAATATTGGAGTTGAGATGTCTTGTACAACACTTCAATTTACAATATGACCATGTCCCGCTCAAGATTTGAATCCATTTTGAAATTCCTACATTACAATGATAATGCACAGCCCCCCCCAAAATCACCCCATAGACGAGTCCCTTGTACATTTTAAAGGAAGGGTTAAATTTCGCCAGTACCTGCCCAGCAAGCGGGCACGGTACGGAATAAAAATATACAAGCCGTGCGAGAGTACCTCTGGGTACACTTACAGGTTCCGGGTTTATGAGGGGAAAGATTCCCGGATCAACCCTCTGAATGCCCCCCCCCCCCCCGTCCTAGGAGTTACTGGCAAGATTGTGTGGGACTTACTGCACCCACTGCTGGATAATGGTTATCACCTCTATGTAGATAACTATTACACCAGCATACCCCTATTCATGTCCCTAAAAGCCTAAGGTACTGTGGCTTAGAGAGGGCTCCCTAGATCCATGGTAGGGCAACTACTCCGAAAAGGTGACAGTAAGGCTCTCCTCCATGAGAACATGCTGGCGGTTAAGTACAAGGACAAGAGGGATGTCCTTGTACTAACCACCATTCACACAAACACCAGTTCTCCTGCCCAAGTGTGAGGTACCACTACCCCTGTCAACAAGCCTGGCTGCATGCTTGATTACAACAGGCACATGGGAGGGGTTGATCTGTCCAATCAAGTTCTGAAGCCCTACAGTGCCATGCGTAAAACTAAGGTGTGGTACAAAAAGCTTGCCGTATACATTGTACAGATGGCAATGTACAATGCATACATTTTACATAGAACTGCAGGCCAGACAGGAACTTTCCTTCAGTTCCAAGAGGCGGGAATCAAGGTCCTAATTTTCCAAAGTCAGGAAGGGGAGGGCCTGAGTACTTCGGGAGGTCATGGTGCCCGTGTTGTACCAGGACAACATTTCCCTGGTGAAGCCCCACAAACAGCAGAGGGGAAAGACCCAAAAAAGATGTCTGATTTGTTACAAAAGGGGAATACGAAAGGACACCATTTATCAGTGCGACACCTGCCCTGATAAACCTGGCCACTGCATGAAAGAATGCTTCCGAACCTACCACTCATCCATGGATTTTTAATTTCATTCTTTATGCTCCCTGTAATATTTCTGTAATATCTCTGATTTAGTCCACCTCACTTGCATACCCACTTTCCAACAACCACTACATAATCCATTCTGTGAGACACCTGTTTGGTAAAAAGTACCCTTTCCACCACTTAAAATGTCCGTTCTTTCCAAAATGGGGTAACTTCTTGGGGTTTTTCATTTCTGGGTCCTCTGGAAATTTTTTAAATGCGACATGGCAGCTAAAATCCATGTCTGCCAATTCAGGCCTGCAAAAAACATATTTTGTACTTCGGCTGTAGCGGCCTGCTGTGCGCCAATACAGCAGGCTACGAGCACATATGGGGTGTTTGCAAAATGGGGAGAAAATGGGGAACATATACTGGGGTGCATTTTCTCCTTTAACCCCTTGTGATAGGGAAAAATTGGGGTCTGCTAGTAATTTTTTAAAATGTGTGCTATGAAATGCTTGTCTCAAGTAATTCTGCCTTCTGTGAGATACCGGTTTGGTAAAAAAGTACCCTTTCCACCACTTAAAATGTTCGTACTGGGGTGCTCTTTCCGAAATGGGGTCACTTTTTGAGATTTTTCATTTCTGGGGACCTCTGGAAATTTTTTAAATGTGACATGGCAGCTAAAATCCATGTCTGTCAATTCAGGTCCCAATTCATGCACCCATACATGATTTTATGAGCACATATTGGGTGTTGGCGTATTCGGGGGGAAATGGGGAACAAAATCTGGGGTGCATTTTGTCCTGCTAGCCCTTGTGAAAGTGAAAAATTTGGGTGTAAAGCTACTTTTTCTGGAAAAAAATTTCATTTTTTTTATTTTCACAGCCAAGCGTTTCCTAATTCTGTGAAACGCTCGATGGGTCAAAGTGCTCACTACACACCTTGGAATATGCCTTGAGGGGTGTTGTTTCCAGAATGGGGTCACTTTTTGGGGTTTTCCACCCTAGGGTTACCTCAGGGTGTGTTCAATTGCAAGATGGCGCCTGTGAATTATTCCGGTGAAATCTGCCTTCCAGAAGCCATTTGGTGCTCCTTTCCTTCTGACCCCTGTGGTACGCCCATATAGCAGTATACAAGCACATATGGGGTATTGCTGTAATCAGCAGAAAATGGGCAATAAATTAGGGTGTACATTTTCTCCAGTTCCTCCTTTTGAAAAGGAAAAATTTGGGGCTAAAGTCCATTTTTCTTGAAAAAAATTTAATTTTTTATTTTCACAGCCAATTCCATGTTTTACCTTTTGAGGACAAAGTTCTTACTACACATCTTGAAATATTCCTTGAAGGGTGTAGTTTCCAGAATGGGGTCACTTTTTGGGGATTTCAACTGTAGGGGTACCTCAGGGTGTCTTTATATGTGACAGTTCCCAAAAGCCAATCCTGCAAAATCTGTCCTCCAAAAGCCCTATGGCGCTACTTCCCTTTTGGACCCTGCCATGCATCCATACATCACTTTATGAGCGCGTATTTGGGGGGAAATGGGGAACAAAATGTGGGTTGCATTTTGTCCTGTTACCCCTTATGAAATTGAAAAATGTGGGTGTAAAGCTACTTTTTTAGGAAAAAATAGTAATTTTTCATTTTCACAGCCAAGCGTTTCCTAATTCTGTGAAACGCCCGATGGGTCTAAGTGCTCACTACACACATTGAAATATTCCTTGAGGGGTGTAGTTTCCAGAATGGGGTCACTTTTTGGGGATTTCTACTCTACAGGTACCTCAGGGTGTCTTTATAGGCGACATAGTACCTAAAAGCCAATCCTGCAAAATCTGTCCTCCAAAAGCCCTATGGCGCTACTTTCCTTTTGGGCCCTGCCATGCACCCATACATCATTTTATGAGCACATATTTGGTGTTGGCGTATTCGGGGGGAAATGGGGAAAAAATTTGGGGTGCATTTTGTCCTGCTACCCCTTGTGAAGGTGAAAAATGTGGGTGTAAAACTACTTTTTCTGGAAAAAATAGTAATTTTTAATTTTCATAGCCAAGCGTTTCCTAATTCTGTGAAACGCCCGATGGGTTAAAGCCCTTACTACACACCTTGAAATATTCCTTGAGGGGTGTAGTTTCCAGAATGGGGTGACTTTTTGGGGATTTCCATTGTAGGGCCACCTCAGAGTGTCTTCACATGCGACATAGCTCCCAATTACCATTCCAGCTAAATCCGCTCTCCAAAAGCCATATGATGCTCCTTCCACTATGAAGCCTGCTGTGCGCACAGACATCAGTTTTTGAGCACAGATGGGGTGTTTCTGTAAACCCCAGATTCAGGGTAATAGATTTTGAGTTTTGTTTGGCTTTTAACCCTTGCTTTGCTACTGGAACAAATGGATTAAAATGAAAAATCTGCCAAAAAAAGTGAAATTCTGAAATTTCATCTCCATTTGCCATTCACTTTTGTGGAACACCTAAAGGGTTAACAAAGTTTGTAAAATAAGTTTTGAATACCTTGAGGTGTAGTTTCTAAAATGGGGTGATTTATGGGTGGTTTCTAATATGTAAGTCCCAGAAAGTGACTTCATAACTGAACTGATCCTGAAAAATTTGGGTTTTGGAAATATTGTTAAAAATGTTAAGATTTGCTTCTAAACTTCTAAGCCTTCTAACGTCCCAAAAATATAAAATGTCATTTTCAAAATGATCCAAACATGAAGTAGACATATGGGGAATGTAAAGTAATTACTATTTTTGGAGGTATTACTAATTTACTATCTATTATAAAAGTAGAGAAATTGAAATTTGGAGATTTGCTAATTTTTCGAAATTTTGGGTAAATTTGGTCTTTTTTTTTATAAATAAAAAAATATTTTTTTGACTCCATTTCACCAGTGTCATGAAGTACGATATGTGACAATCTCAGAATGGCCTGTATAAGTAAAAGCGTTTTAGGTCACACATGTCCTGGGCAGGAAGGTGAAAACAGGCCCATTGGAAGCCTGACATTATAACTCAATGGGATCTGTTGTGATTTATGAGTATCTGATATCATATCGGTCATTGCTCTTATAAACACAAGCATGACGATAGTGTGAACAGAGCCTAATATACAGTCTTTATAAAAATGTAATTCCTGCTTCAGATTACTGCCAGCATAAGCAATAAAGATCTGCACAATGATTCTATGCTGCAATCCTCATCCTTTATCGTGTTCTTAGCTGGTATTCATCCTCCTAAAATGCATCAACATATTTTTGTGGTCATGGGTCAGTCGTGTTCCTGTGTGAACTATGTTACTGGCAGTTTATGCACACATCCTTTTTGGCTAGAACCAATATTTGTGAGAGTATTTCTAACCCTTGTGTCTGCTGGCACTGATCTGACTGGAATGTGTGCGCATTATGTGCAAGTGCTAAATGTAGCAGAGAGATGCTAAGAAATCGGTATGTTTCAATAAACACCGAAGCCAGACCGAGGACATTTATCATCTTGCTGTTTTTGTGACCTTCAGGCTTTACAGAGGTTGGCAAGTCAATATCTTAAGAGAGATTGGCATCGGGGAAAGAATGAAACCAGTGAATGCAGGTAGGTGCCTCCACATGACCAATATGTGAAACCGCAGAAAGCTAAATACGATCAAGTACTAATGTTATATATTGTCTTTTTATTTGTCTTAGTTGTCTTTATTATCACTCTCCAGCCAATTACTGAAAACTCGTATCCGTGTAGATGATTGACCACTTTAGTGCCATCTTCCTTTTGTTTTCTTTATGAAAAATGTATGAAAAAATACTCCAATAATTCATGAGAGGACATGGGTGCTAGATAGACCACCCAAGTAACCTAAAAAAAATTGCCACCAGTATGAATTGCCAGCGCTACCTAACCTTGGTTGAAAGCAGTTTCTTTCTCTATGCATTCATAGCCCACGTAGCCCATTACAGGCAGTTGTCACATAAAGCAGCTACAGTATGTGCACTGTCTGCTGGTAGTTGACATGTCAACTGCAAACCATACCTGTCGCTGTTGGTTGTTCAAAGGTGGTATTGCATTGGGGAAGAAGAGCCCTGGAAAAACAGAGGAAAGATTACTGAACTTCAGTTAAAGGGGTGGTCTCACTAACAAAGTCTCTTTCCATATATTTGTCAGAGCTTGTGGATGGCGCCTGAAGCCAAACCAAGAAAAGGTTTTAATTAGAATTAATGGTTAGGCCTGTTTCACACTTGCGTTGTTAAAGGGGTTCTCCGGGAATAAAGAAAATGAAGATACTTAAATATTACTTTATTATAAATATATTCCCAAATACCTTTCATTAGTTATAATGGCTCATTTTGTCTGGAGAGCAATCATTAGGAGAAATAAAATGTCTGCCGTCATATTAGTGCCCACAGAACCTGTCCTAATCACACAGGACGACAAGTTACTTCATCATCTTTAGCATAAAGTGCAGAGAGTACGGACAGGACAGACTGTGGTAATGTGGGACTGTGGTAATGGAGACTGCATACAAGTGCTGCTGCTTATTATCCTCCTCTCTGTACTTCATGTCTCCTCATGGACTCCATTCCTACAGAGATTCAGCTGAAGAGCTTATCATCTGTATTCAGGATCATAATCCCTGATACGCTGAGCAGAGAGGAGGATGAGACAGCTCTTTACCTCAGTGTTGTAAAGTAACTTGTCCTCCTCTGTGATTAGGACAGGTTTTGTGTGTACTAATAGGATGGCGGCCATTTTATTTCCCCTGATGATTGTTCCCCAGACAAAATGAGCCATTATAACTAATGAAAGGTATTTTGGAATATATTTATAATAAAGTAATATTCATGTATTTTCATTTTTCTAATTCCCGGAGAACCCCTTTAATTCCGGTTTTGAGATCCGGTAGAGGATCTTGATCAAATTTCTTGACTCTCTGAATTTCTTTGCATTAGGTAATTATACAGCATATTATAGTAGATATAAAACGTAATGGTAGTTTATGATAGTAAATTTTTCTTTATTTGTATTTTTTTGTATACTGCCTCCATTAGCCACACATGAAAATAGTAAAAACACCCCCTTGTCTCCCTGCACTCATAATAAATCTCGTCTGTATCCTGTTTATTGTTATTTTTACATGTTTCTGATTCTTAGCTGAATGACCTCTTTTATCCTCATAGGAGCGTGTTTTCAGTGTGGAAGTCTATGATGGAAGGAACAGCATTTATAGGACAAACCCGAGTCACAGCTGCAGAGAATTACAGAAATTTGACAACGGAAACTGCAAAAACAGCCAGAAATGCAAAGGAACAGCTCTTGAAAAAGGTAAAATAAAGAAAAAAACTATTAAATAAATTTGCATGTATGGCCGTGTGGTGCTCAGCCGCATGACCACTGCGCCCCAACCTGGCATGGCTGTACCATGTGGCTTTAACCTCATGACCCCTAAAGGGAAATTTTAGAACTTTATTGGTGCAGGCTACCTATATCTTAATGCCTAATATTACAGGTAAATTCTGGGAAAATATTACTATTTTTCCAGGAATAAGTATTAAAGGGGTACTCCAGTTTCATGTTATCAATGCAGGGTATACCTCAAACCCTGTTTTGAGGAATAGGGCATATTGCAGATCGCATGCTGATGTATCGCTTGTGTGTGAACTAGCATTAATAATATTCTCTCCAGGTTGTCTACAAGCTTTCCCCAACTTTTCCCCCATAGACCTGCTTGATATCATGTGTAAGACATCAAAGTGGTTGTCTTCCTTCATGTATGGGGTTATGGCACTGAAAATAACACATAGGGCCCATATATCTCCTTTCCAGAACCATCTTCTGCATGCCCAAAATGTACGCATATGAATGCATCTCTGTGTCATTGCTTGTGGATTTGTCGCAGCAGCTGTTTCTCACAGATCGATTTTGTACGAATAGATCTCAGCACATCCTCCGTTACATTTATTTCTAGAAAACTGTCATGCTTTTTCCATATGAACTGGGTAGAGGCTACTGTGATGAATACCACGCCTCGTGCTCACTTGACATCACCTACGTCGAGCTCACGAGACGCAGTATGGTCACTTGTTACCCAAAGTGTGACATTACGCCCTCCAGAGGAGCAGGTAAGGTCAGCTTGGTACAGTTTACACATACACCTCCTGTCCACGCGGGCACAGAGAGGCAACAAGCTGAGAGAGCTTTTTCACTGCCGCAGTGGAAACAGCGCTGTCTCAGCCTGGGAAATCTGCCACCAGTTTCTCGTTTAATATAAGCCCGGTCCGCAATCGGGATTATATAGGGTGAGAAACCAACCCGCGGTAGCTTATAACTAGGCGGAAACATGGACGTGGGGATTCGTGATCAAGATACAAGACAGCACAAGATTAAATTATATATTTAATCGCCTTAAGGGCACACTAAATATAACACAATATACACAGAAAATATATATAGTGGTCTGAGGTTACAGATACAGGTCATATAGGTACAACAGGGTTAAGCCGAGCAAAAGTCAGTTTCCAGGTAGATGAAAGTTCCTTAGGGTGATAAGAGTGGAATAGTCCTTGGCTGCATTCACATGGGGGCAGTGATGTCAGCTTGTTCCCAGTCTCTCCAAACACATTGGCACGATGTGACTCCCTTCAGAAAAGACACCGCTCGCTGGCTTGCATGGACTTATGACTTGTAGCCGTCCGCTTCCCTCCCCGCCTATGGGTAGGGTCCACCCCTCCTTCTCTGGTGCTGGCAGTAAATTACCCATAAAACCCCTTAGGGCTCATAGCCCCAGACCAGAATGTCTCAGGAAGATGGTTCCGGGCCCAATTGATCCGCCTGGGTTCCGGCTACAACTAGAGTCCAAACATGGTGCCGCTATGTGGTTTCTGTGGGGAGATATGTATATCTCCCCTGCCGGGCATCCTAGCCTCAAGCCAGGACTACATGGATGTTTGCCTTTGCCCCAGGATCGCAAAAAGATAACCTAATTATGCCTGGGATGGACGGATGATTCATAATCCCTTATGAAATGTAGGTGCCAAAATGTCTGGGAGGTATCATTGATCCTCGACAAGGGCTGAGACCTCCTCCTGGGGGTTTTCCTGCAGGATTAGCTTGCCTCCAAACTGGCTGGTTGAGGTGTGACTTTATCCACCTTGGGCCTCCTTGAAGCCTGGACCCCTGGGGCTTTCTCCCTTGCTAGCTGACAATCAGAAGGCTGGGGGTGGGAACATATTTTGCATGTACACTGACTGTGTACATGCCAAAAGGTGAATCAAATGACAATCAGGGCTGCCAATAAATGATAATCCATATTCCTCACAGCTCTATTTTATCAATACTTTACCACAACGGTTTTCAATACACCATTTACACCATGATAGCTACTCCACTACTGGCCTAACCACTAAATCATGCACAACCAGATCCAGATGGCAGTACTTCTGTTGATTGTCTCACACGGTAAAGATACTAGGGTGTACGTTCACTTAAGAATATACATATCACACTGCTTGAAGAACGTATTTAAAAGAAAATAATAAATTTATTAATAACTGGTTAAAACGGGAAAAATTCTGTGTATCACTTTCGTGACTTTCAGGCACCAGACTGGGCTGATGTAGTCAAGGATAAGTATTGACCCGCTACATCTAAAACAGTCTGGACTAATCCTAAGTACTTCTGTTGATACCTAAATTCTTGGTAACCAAGGTCCGTAATTCTTCCTACCCTATCCTTAAACCCACCTCCCCAATATAAAAGGTCCAGAGGAAATCTTATGCATACTTTCTGAGAAAACAATCTCGCCCTCCCACTTACTTGGCGATAACTTTCTCAAATTCAAAAGGACATTTTTTTCAAGACACTAATGGGGTCATTTAATACTCCTGGCGGTGGATCTGCTTCCTTGCTGGAGTAGCTTTAGAACGTTTTCTACACCTAAAACAGGCATAGAAAATTATAAATGAAATGGGCCCACGCCACTCTTTTTTTTTTAAGACCCAGCAGATGTACGCCAGACAGTATATCAGCTGGTAAATGACCCCCTGGGGGTCTATAAGAACTTATGGATACCTACTTTGGCAGATGCAAACCCACAGTGAACTATTCTCCCTTTCCTATTTGCTCTTCCTCCTCTTCCCGTTTGTACACTCCAGGCTGGAATAAGTTTGTTAAATCAAATCTGTTACCCCTGGCAAGCCATATTAAGTAGAATAATTCCAGATATGTAATTTGTATGTCGATAATTACCCCTATTGCACAACTATGCGCTCATAAAATGGCCATGGAATGCATAGAGAGGACTTCTCCTGGAGTCCTCCCCATTATGTGCGCATGCAGTGTTTGTGGACACATAGCAGGAGAATGGGAATGAATATTGACATACAACTTATTGATCTGGAGTCAGTAAAAAGTGTTCCATACAAATATTACTGTACTGCCAGAGGTGACAGATTCTCTATAAATAAAATGTTAAACAGCCAATAAAAATATATATTAATACATATTCTGTCTTGTTATTCCTTCTGGTTCTTTGGGTCCTAGAGATAAATATGGGGACGAGGACCCAGTGCTAGTAATATTCCACTGATGGAGGTTTTCCCCTCATTGAGTGCAGCATGGATCATTGTAGTAATTACTACCTTTCAATATTTTGTCCATTAGCTATTATAAAGGAGCTTTCACGTTCACATACTGTACTGTGCGATTCTTCCTTTACATTAACTCATTCAGTAGTTTCTTTCCTTAATTTGCCAGAGCATAGAGCAGCTCCTGAAAGTTCAGAATGAATTACTGGACACTGTGAAAGAAGTCAGCAAAACCAAGAAGCGTTACGTCCACATGGAACGTGTCAGTGAAGTGGCAAAAGAGAAGGCTGCTGATGCTGAAGCCAGGTGAGATGGGAAAACGTACATGTAGGTTTTTAGTTATCTATTTTATGCTTTGTTATGTAAATATTTGTTTTAAGATATGCAACATTGTAAATATTTCATCATGGAAGATGCCAGTGTGAGTCACGCAAAACAACGGGTTATTATAGTGACATCACAGTCTACTGCTGCAAATACAAGGTTTGTCCTGGTTTAGGGTGCATTCACACAACCGTATAAGTGGATCCGCATCCGTTCAGCAATTCTGCGCAACGGGTACGGACCCATTCATTTCAATGGGGCCGCAAAAGATGCGGCCACCACACCGTGTGCTGTCCGCATCCATTGTTCCGTTCGCGGCTCTGCAAAAAAATATGGAGCATGTCCTATTGTCCGCGGTTGCGGACAAGAATAGGCATTCTCTATATAGCGCCGGCCATGTACGGTCCGCAAAATGGGGAACGCACACGGACGGTATCCGTGTTTTGCGGATCTGCAATTTGCGGACTGCAAAACACTTACGGTCGTGTGAATGCACCCTAAGTTTGGACAATGACAGCAGACACATTTCGATGTTTTTTTTTCTTACCTAGATCCAAGTGGATGGGTCACAAGCTTCCATCCTTTTTTTGTAAACTTTTATATGGTTATTTTATTACCTTACTTCCATTAGTAAGTTCTCCCAGTAGAGCCTATAAAGGTAGTGCTTGCATAGGAATACAGCACGCTTCCATGACACTATCCTATTCCTTGGCAAGTACCAACCTGCTGTATATAGGATGTAAGCTTGAGAAACTTGTGTGGCATGTGAGCGGATAAATATATGACTACTTTAATCCCAGCATTTGTGCTATATGTATATTTGTCATTATAGACTCACTCCTCTTGTTCATCTTTGGCTTAAGGCTCACTTTTTATTTCATTACTAGCTTTGTACAAGCCAAAAAGACAGCATCAAATAACATTTACAAACATGCTGTTAGCTTTATGGCTGGGTTCCAAGAGGCACTTAAAAAAGTTGTGAGGGCCTTGCACAGTTTGCACTTATGTATTTCATATTTCATGTTTAGTAGTTTGTGCTTAATGCCGATTGCAAAATGAGTATGTACAGATATCTGAGATGCTTTGAAGCAGATGTTTCCTCTTTGAGCAAGACTGACACTTTTAAGAGCTTATTTGCATTCCTTTGTTCCCAGGGAGCATTGTCTGACCTATACAACTCCCTACACCAACTTGGTGGTCTCCAGAAGGGAACACTTAAAGAAGCCTATATTTATTTGCCTATATAGTGCAGGATAAGCCATTAATAAAGAATAAGAGGTGCTTGTGTATGCCTTGTGTATACCTGTTTTATTTGATATGTAATTAGTGGGTTGTCAGTCATATTGATTCCATCTCCTAATAAATCCTATATTTCCCATCATGCCTAGCTTTGCAGAGACAGAGGGGGTGGATTTACACCACACTGCATTGCTCTGTGTCCTCTCAGGGCAGCCATGACAGATTAGAGCTGCTGTCCCCTCACACTGCAGTCTCCATGTTTTCCTATGTGATGCAGCTTCAGCCTGTCTGCCCTCTCTGCCTTGTCATCTCTCACCTCTGTCAGCTCTTACATGCAAGCGGCAGGGAGACCAGTGTGAAGCTACATCCCATATAACTATACTGGAGAGTCAGCACACACAGATAGTACAGGCAGTGTGAGTCAGAAGGTTTATATAACTGTAGCTAAACTCTGTATATATTTACCTACTATATATCTGCACTCCTGGTCCTTTAGATAAAGTTGTTGTATCTTCAATAGAATTAAGGAATATACAGAGGGGTGTGGGGCAGGGGGGTGCCTGAGAGCTGCCAGGGGGATTTGATTTCACAGGAAGTCAGCTATTGGTAGAGACTGAGTTCCTGTTTACACATTAAAGCAAGCAGTCAGACTTGAGGTCATGTGACCAGGTTCCCGTAATGAAAAGGTTAAAAATTTATGGATGCAACAAAGTTAGGGTGAGATAAATTACACTGCTAGAAAATTGATGCTGATTTAGTAATATATGTAAAATAAAAAAGAAATACCCCAGAGTGCTTCTTTAATTCCCCTAGACCAGTGATGGCTAACCTCTGGCACTCCAGCTGTGGTGAAACTACGACTCCCAGCATGCTCCATTCATTTCTGTGGAGTTCTGAGAACAGCCAAGCAAGTGTACATCTTGGGAGTTGTAGTTTTACCACAGCTGGAGTGCCGGAGGTTAGCCATCACAGCCCTAGACTCTCAGTGAGTTAGGAGTCAAAAAAGTTACACAGGTCGCTTCATCAGCGGAGGAGACTGCTGCTATTACATGCAGCGATCTCCTCCTCAGTATAGGGAGGAGCGATCACGAATGCCATCGCTCATCCCTATACTGAATCAATGTTTGCTGGTAGCAAATCGTGATTAGACACCACATTCTGTCTCCTGCAAAAAAATAATTTTTAAACCCGTTGAAAGATTTGCACTGCCCAATGAACGAACGTTTGCTCGTTCATCGGGTATTTGGCAGCAGTGTTTCAAAACAGGGAACTGTGAGAAGAACAATTCACTGGGAGCTATCAATGCCTATGTTAGTATTACTTTATATACATAAAGCTCATTTATGTGTTTTAAAGGGGTTCTGCACTTTGTTTTAACTGATGATCTATCCTCTGGATAGATCATCAGCATCTGATCGGCGGGGTTCGACACTCGGGACCCCTGCCGATCAGCTGTTTGAGAAGGCAGCGGCGCTCCAGCAGCGCCGCGGCCTTCTCACTGTTTACTGCTGGCCCAGTGACATCACGACCAGGGCTGTGGAGTCGGAGTCGAGGAGTCTGAGTCGGAGGCAATTTTGGGTACCTGGAATTGGAGTTGGCAAAAATGAACCGACTCCGACACCTACTAAATTTAAATTGGAATAAAAAATAAAAAAAGCAAGTTTTAAATGTCCCAATTCACAAAAAGTTATAATTAATTACTTCTCTACTGTAAGAATAAAGGCCAATCCATGCAGTGAGTCACGTTATGGCAAAACGAACACGTTAAGTGACCGTGAAGAAGCATGCTTTTCATATGCTTCACTATATGCCACGCAACGCACAGTTAAGGAGCGGCAATACTTATACTTTCCATTGTGTTGTGTTCCGCTGTTACAGAGAACGCAACGCCCATGGTTAACCTAGCCTTTCACTGATAACTGATTAAGTAGATATGTTTTTTGCAGGACTAGACACTTGTATAACTGAAGGGAATGGATAGTCAATAGTTCAAGACTGAAGCTGTAAACCATTTGATAAACTGCTGTCATTCAGCTAAGGCTATAAAAACTTGTAAACTCAGATTGTTAGCTTAAACTTTAAACATGACTATGGGATTCTACTAGGGAAATCATGTTTTACAATAAATGCCCCTTCCTGGATCCTCCCACTGCCCTATCTTCAGCAGAAGATCAGCACACAAAGGAGAAGGCAGCAGCAGCACCATTTTTGAACTGGTAAAGTTCCTATTCCTGATGTTTATGCCTGCTGCTACTATCCAGCCACTTGATAAAAAAATTAAATAAAACTTTGTTGTTTTCATTGTGTTTCTTTTGCTTAAACGGTTCAATACAGTAGACTGTTGGCTTCCTAGCCAGTAGTTCTGTGGTAATGACATGTATGTTGCTTTTCTTTCCTTCAAGGAATGTATAAAATACATTTGCATATTAAATACAGAGGAGTCGGAGGTACCAAAAACTGAGGAGTCGGAGTCGGAGCATTTATCTACCGACTCCACAGCCCTGGTCACGACTAGTATCAACTAGCGTGGGCGAGGCTAAGCTCTGTTCACTTGAATGGTGTCGGACCCCCGCCGATCAGATGCTGATGATCTATCCAGAGGATAGATCATCAGTTAAAACAAAGTGCAGAACCCCTTTAAGTATATATTCCTATTCAGGGGTTGACTGCTGGACTGCCATGTGTGATTTTCCAGTTGTGGTAAAACTGCAAATCCCAACATGCTTTGAAGGTTTGTGGATTTCTGAGCATACTGGGACTTTAGTTTCACAACAGTTGACGATTTTACAGGTTGGGGACCATTGTAAATGTTTAAAGGTATATGCCCTTACAATGGTCCCCACTGGGCTATTTTACAATACCGAGGAGATGATCGTTTGTGACTATTGTGACTGTGTAATGTTTCAGTTTTGCACTTAAAGGCTATAGACACCTTTGGGGTCATTTTTTATTAAAGCATTGTACTCATTTTGAGCTAAAATTCTTTTTTTTTTCAATTGGTCTTTATTAAAAATGTTGAGCCCCTTTCTCTGTACAGCCTTGGCATTCTCTAGTAGCATGCTCTGTGTTTTTATTGTGTTTCCTTAGGCAGCTCCTTATCTCTGATCTCTGACCTTGTAAACACTCATTCATTATAGCTTAATTCTTCTCTTACTGATAAGAGTGCAGCTTAAATAGGTGTTTTTCAGCAATTAGTAATTTAGAGATAAGGGTTATTAGGACCCTTGCAGACGAGCATGTCCGGTTAAGGTCCGGATGCGTTGCGGCAAACCCGCGCGAGTAGGTACCCAATTGCAGTCAGTTTTGACTGCGATTGCGTTCCGTTCAGTTTTTATCCCGCGGGTGCAATGTGTTTTGCACGCGCGTGATAAAAAACTGAATGTGGTTCCCAGACCCGAACTTCTTCACAGAAGTTCAGGTTTGGGTTCGGTGTTGTGTAGATTGTATTATTTTTCCTTATAACATGGTTATAAGGGAAAATAATAGCATTCTGAATACAGAATATATAGTACAATAGGGCTGGAGGGGTTAAAAAAAATAAAAAATAATTTAACTCACTTTAATCCACTTGTTCGCGCAGCGGCCTTTCTCTTCTGTCTTCTTCTTTGAGGAATAGGACCCTTGATGACGTCAGTGCGCTCATCACATGGTCCATCACACGATCTTTTACCATGGTGATGGATCATGTGACAGACCATGTGATGAGCGCAGTGACGTCATCAAAGGTCCGATTCCTCACAGATGAAAACAGAAGAGATGCCGGCTGCGCGAACAAGTGGATTAAGGTGAGTTAAATAATTTTTTTTTTTTTTTTAACCCCTCCAGCCCTATTGTACTATGCATTCTGTATTAAGAATGCTATTATTTTCCCTTATAACCATGTTATAAGGGAAAATAATAATGATCGGGTCCCCATCCCGATCGTCTCCTAGCAACCGTGCGTGAAAATTGCACCGCATCCGCACTTGCTTGCGGATGCTTGCGATTTTCACGCAGCCCCATTCACTTCTATGGGGCCTGCGTTGCGTGAAAAATGCAGAATATAGAACATACTGCGATTTCACGCAACGCACAAGTGATGCGTGAAAATCACCGCTCATGTGCACAGCCCCATAGAAATGAATGGGTCCGGATTCAGTGCGGGTGCAATGCGTTCACGTCACGCATTGCACCCGCGCGGAAAACTCGCTCGTGTGAAAGGGGCCTTAGATGACAGGCACAAAGTGAAAGTAAAAGTATGATTATCACAGCTAGACAAACAGTTCTCCCTTTATGACAAAGCTGCTGAATATTTTTAATAAAGACCAATTGGAAAAATTATTTTAAGCCCAAAAGGAGTAGAATGCAATCATAAAAAAAAATAAAAAAAATTTTTACCCCGAAGGTGTACATAGCCTTTAAATGTATAAATTCTGTCAGGAATGCCTTTACCTGGATTGTCAGACCAGCTTCACTCCTAAAGGTGCTTGATGATTACCATGATAGCACAACCCCTTTAACTACATATTGGGAAGTCAGCCATTAGAAATATTAAAGGATTTTCATATATGTCAGTGCCATCTGGGTGATCCAGTCTTACATGTGCTATTCTCACCAGGTTAAAGAAGAGCGACCATGGAATATTTCACTCTAAAGCAAGTCTGCAGAAGCTCAGTGCCAAGGTATAAAGAATATTAAGATCCTGGAATAGTTTCCTGGCAGGAGACAAGAGTTTAATATATCTGGTTTACTTGTTACAGCGTTCAGCCGATGATTATTCTAAAGACCTGAGTAAAGTACATGACAAATTAAAGCCAGGATTAGTGCCAGCAGCCTAGAAACCCTCAGTAGACAGCCAGATACCGCCGTCTTCAGGTGCTAAAGACTAATGATATGAAGCACCCGCCTATGTATATTCGTCATTTAATCTGGTTTTCTTATGATGACCTGTGCACTTAGGTCATTTGGACATGATCAGCATAAGCCACCATCCTCTGGATGTAAACAGTGGCTGTTTACATTCACTGACTGCAAGTAGAGATTGTGTAAAGAATTTAAATTCAATGTGAAAATTGCAGAACTTTTCATTATATAGTGAATAAGAATTAATTGTTAAAAATCAATCAAGTTATTGAAACTTATCACTGCCCATCAGGAAGACTACACTGGGGCAATGACTGGCACTGCTGCGTTGGAGGTTTGGGGTTTCAAAGGCTTATCCAAGAAAATTGAATATATCAGACCTAAAATGACTTAAAAAAAGTTATACTCTCCCCTATACTATACTCTCTTCTCTGTGTACTGGTTTGGTTCTCCTGTTTACTTACACGCTGTTTGTAACCGCTGTAACAGATTACTGGCCTCCGTGGACTACCACCGAGGAAAGTGATTGGCTGCAGCAGTGATGTTCCGTACGCCTGCATATCACTGTGCGCATGACAGTGTTGGTGACTTGCACAGTGACGTAGGCCGCTGAGGACAGTTATTGGCTGCAGCGGTCACATGCTGCATCCCGCTATGTCACCACTGATGTAAACAAACAGTGTCAGGAGAAGCGGACCAGCACCACAGAGAACCGTGCTGGAGAAAGGGGTGAGAATAACTTGTTTTTATTAATTTAGTTATGTTATGGCTTGTCTGACTATGAGCACTGCAGCCTTCTCTGTGCTGATCAAGCACAACCCCGTACATTGTATAGTGGCTGCACTTGGTATCACCCTCAGCCGATATACAATGTACAGCGCTGTGCTTGATGAGCATAGAGAAGGCCACAACACTCATAAGAGCGCTAGTGCCTTCTCAAACAGCTGATTGTTAGGGGGTCCTGGGTGTCGGACCCCCACCGATCAGATACTGATGACTCATCCTAAGGATAGGTCATCAGTATCAAAATCCCGGAAAACCCCTTTAAAGAGGTTCTCTGGGAATTAAGAAAATGATAATACTTAAAGAGGACCTTTCATGAGAAAAAAGAGTCAGAACTTCTTACATTACCATAACGGCTGCTGCCACAGATGTCAGTACACCTTTTTTTTTTTTTCAAATGGACCCTCCGTTCGCCCGCTTTTCTCCACGCTGTTCGGTCGTCTCATATGCAAATGAGGCGACTAAGTTATAGTAGGTTTTGTGTGGACTAGTAGGATGGCGGCCATTTCATTTTTCCTAATGATTGCAGACAAAACGAGCCATTTTAACTAATGAAAGGTATTTGGTAATATATTTATAATGAAGTAGTATTTAAGTATTTTCATTTTCTTAATTCCCGGAAAACCCCTTTAAGCTATACCAGGGGCACCATTTGCATGGAGTCTGCACCTTCTCCCCATGCTTGTGTGATTTTTCTCTAGATATACTCTGATTTCCTTCCTCACTCCAAACCATACAGCCCATACCCCCCGCTAATACTGGAACACACAACTCATTGGTTGGTGGCCGTCATTGATACTGTATCCTTCTCCTGTTCAGGTGAATGAGAGCTGCAATACCATTCATATCCACTATACAATGAACGGAACGCTGTGGCTACTTCATCCAGTTGATCGGTGGTGGTGCTATGAGTCTAACCCCCACTGATCTGGTATTGATGACCTAGCCTAAGGCTAGGTCTTCAGTATTAAAGTCATGTAATACTCTTTTAAATGTCAAGTTCCTTACGCATCTTGAGGGAAATTTATGCTTGCTAAAGAATGTTTTTGTTTTTTCATGCCACTTTAGTAGTTGTATGTACCCTATTAGCGTTTTCTGTGTTAATAGAGACGAGTCTCTCATTCAAAACAATTTACTAGCCATAGTAGATGCATTCAGCACCTCTCTAACTGCAGGACTGGCAAGCACATATATTACGTGTATGGCCAGTTCATTTTTATAAGAACGGTATAATTTTACATTTCTCCTGTGGTGGCGCTGCAGGCAAATTTAACGCTTGTTGTCAGGTTCTTCCTGCACAAATTACAGCTGATGGCTGATGAAGTCATTATGTTATCATAAATGGGACTGTCTAGAACAGGCCACTTCCCTTATATTTTCACACTACTGGGACATATAACTGACTCTCCATGACTTGGACATTTTTAGTGTATCCGAAACGTAGTCCGTTTCCGCATTTCATATAATTTATTTCCACTTAGTTTTCAGCACAGTTGTCGGACTGCACACAGCAGTTGGCAGAGGCACGGAATGAATACCTTTTTGCCTTGACTGCTGCAAACGCCCATCTCGATCTTTACTACCAGTCTCACCTGCCAGACATCATGAAGGTTGGTCATTTGAAATATTTTCTTCTTTTTTTTTTTTCTTGAAATAAGTACGGTACTTTTAGGAAAACTATAGTTTACACATTTACATTATACATATATTACATTATAAATGTAATAAATTATGAGCTTTTTGGAGTCTGTTTTCTGGTCACATTTCTTTTGTTTTTGTTAGGTTTTCTTTTTTTTCCAGTTTTTCTGCTGTGGTTATATACTGTAGTGACTGGACATTGTGTTGTACAGAATGAGGTTTTTTAGCAGCCTGTTCACATGGACATGCTGCTTGTCTTCTGTTACATCCACATACAGTGATGTAATTGTGATAAAATACTACATAGTGTATTAATAGTTTTACAATTAGAATCCCCGCCAGATCTCAAACTTCAGCTGGTTTTACAATGTGTACCACCAGTCGATAATAAAAATGATGTGTAATAACTTTGTACAGTCTTTCTGTTGTTTTCTCATTTAATTGTGCCCCATAATTATCTTGTTATCTTTTTCTGGTTCAGGAAGACACCATGTTAGTTCTGATGTTTGTACTATGTTTGTAACTTGGTCACCAAGGGGTTTGCTACATTTCTAGAGTAACCATAACTGTGTGATCCACTATTTTATTATTGATCGCCTGTTATACTGTCCTCATACACGTTAGCACGGTGTGTAATCTGACATGTAGCTAAACCTTCTGTCTTCTGAGAAAAAGAGACTGTTCAGCTTTAACGTTCTCTTTATTGCTAGTAGATTGACAGGAAAGGTGAAACTACAGAATAAAACCGTAGTATTTAGAGCATAAATATCCATGGAACATGGCATAAGACACAGAATAATCTGCTATACACGCAGTACATGAGGTAATACAATAGTAATAAGCTATCAGATACAAGTAACATGCATAAACTGTGGTAAATGCTTAAAAACAGGCTGAATAACAGAAGAATAGGGCAGAAAACCCATAATGCATAGGAAAAACAGGCTGGATGAGATACATGAACTCATCAGTAGATGGTGCTGTTACCAGACAATGTAATGCAAATGAATTACTACACAGTTAAATGCAATGTCAACTGATAAACACACAGAAACAACTGGATCTGAATCTGGGGACAGAACACCTATCCTTAGGAAAGGCCACCAATATCTGATTGACGGATATTCAATAACTGCATCCCCGCAAACCAGCTGTTTCAGAGCTCTGGTGCCAGAAATACACAGCTCTTTCCCATGTGTAGTGGATGGAACTGCAGTAACAAGGTCCATCCTGTGCACAATGTGTAGTTCTGGTGCTGACTTCCAGTGCCCAAGTTACTATGAAGCAGCTGATCGTCGGGAAGCGGGGAATCAGACCTGTGCTTGCTATTACAGCTCAATCTCCTTTCACTTGAATGAATTGTACAAATATAATGAATTGGGGGAGATTTACCAAAACTGGTGTAAAGGAAAACTGGCTTAGTTGCCCACAGCAACCAGTGAGATGCCACCTTTCATTTTTAAGAGCTCTTTTGGAAAATGAAAGGTGGAATCTGATTGGCTGCAATGGGCAACTAAGCCAGTTTTTAGTAAAGGGGTTATCTCATGACTAATGTAAAAAAAGACATCATATAGTACATGACAGTCTCTTTTTAATAAAGCTAGAACCAGCCCTGTACCTCACATGGATCCAGAGATCTCCCCATTCATTCTTCTAGATTTATATCAAGCTGACAGCTCAAGGGGAGTGTCTTTTCTGCTACAGCTCAGGGGGCGTGTCCATGCCCTGCCTATCACAGCTCAGGGGGCAGTTGAAGGATGAAACTGAGCATGTGCGGCCATCTCAGCGAGCAGGACAAAGAAAGAAGAAAAAAAAAAAGTAACAGGTGGCGCCATACAGATACATTTTATTAGATAACTCAGTGGCTATGCTAAATTTTTTAATACATGCAGTTAAAAAAGAATTCAGATCCAAGTGCTGGTTTGAAAACTGTAGAATATTTTTCATGGGACAAACCCTTTAACACCAGTTTGATAAATCACTCGAGCCCCACACCCTAATCAAACAGCTGATAAGCTGTTTTTTCTAACCCCTTCAAGGGGTTGTCCTATTATAAGAACTTGTACCCAGTTTACAGGATAGGGATAAATGACTGATTGGCACGTCCGACAGCTTGGGCCCCCACTAATCATTAGAACAGGGGCCTGTGTTCCACCATTTGACCAGTGCTTGTATTCGGCTATCACCAGCAGTCCCATAGAGTTGAATGGAGTGACAGACATACATGCTTGTCTTTCGCTCCAGTCAGCAGCACTTATCCCCTGTCCTGAATAGGGGATAGGCTATTGTAATGGAAAACCCCCTTTAAAGGGAGTCTGTCAGGCCCTTTGTGGCTCCTAAACAATAACAGTGCTGGGTAGGGGTTAGAAGAGAGACTTATCATTGAACAGCTATAATCAATTATACTAATGAGGTTGCAGTTTCCCCAAGGACAGTCCGAAGCGCCACAAGTGCTCCAGCTCTCTGCTTCTTGGCCTTGATTGATGGATTCACCATTCGGTTACATTACTGTTATTGGTACTGAAAGCCTGGCCCTGTGCATGGTACTATCCATGGTGTTAGCAACTGCCTCACCGACATGCTGTCCATTTACCACAGCATGGAGGCAGGAGTACCGCTCATGCACAGCCATATGTGGACTTGTTTGTTGCCACTATTTTGGTGTACATATAGTGTATTGAAAATAATTTCAGAATAGTTTTTTTGGGGAAAAGAGAAAAAAAAATTGTGTTTCGTTTTTCGAGCATCCGCTATACAGTGGACGTGATGTGATAACTTTATTCTGTGGGTCAGTACCATTACAGTGATACCAAATAAATTGTCTAAGGCACACCTGTGCAATATTCATGCTGTCTAATCAGCACCTTGATATGCCACACCTGTGAGGTGGGATGGATTATCTCGGCAAAGGAGAAGTGCTCACTAACACAGATTTAGACAGATTTGTGAACAATATTTGAGAGTAATGGGTCTTTTGTGTATGTAGGAAATGTTTCATTTCTTTGAGTTCAGCTTATGCAAAATGGGAGCAAAACCGAAAGTGTTGCGTTTATATTTTTGCTCATTGTATGTAGATTTACATAATGTCATTGTGTAATACTTTTGTGGGGGCCCTGACAATAAAATCTTTTGGTATTACTCCAGATGGGCCCCTTGACCCAAAGCAGCCTCTCCCCCTGCTTCCCCATTCAAGTAGCCCTAGGATACTTAAAGAAAACAGGGGCGCATGAGAAATGGCACAATTTAGTACAGTATTTAAGGAAAAAAACACAATAATCATATTTTTTAAAGAAACACACACAAAAACCTTTTATTTATTATAAAATGGTCTTGAATTTCTGTGGCTCTGGCCCTTGAAGGGAGGCGGAGGCTCCATCTTCACTTTCACCTGGGATTTTTCCATTGGAGTAGGTTGAGTGTCGGACCTCAGGCAGATTCTGGAGGTTGGAGAGGGTCACACACAGCTCTCACATTGTATGGAAGAGAAAGAAAATAAAGATCAGCAAAACAATTACCAAACAAGAGAAAAGTGGCCAAACTTACCCGATCTGGTCCTGTGCTGCTCATCAGACTACCCCTAATGGTGAGACTGAGGCTGGGGTCAGTGCATCATCTCAATATATACCCCATTATGACATCACAAGTAGGTGAGTCATCTGCCAGGATTCTAATGATGACATCACAAGCAGTCTCAACATGACAGCAGCCATATTGAATGTAATACCATACAGACTACAGACAATGAGCTAACACTTCTTCATTCTGGCTGATTACTTTGTAAAATCACTTCAGAGAATTCCCAAATGCACCAATTTCCCAAAACTTTGCAAATTTTGGACACTGCCTATAAAACAGTAAATACAGTATTTACATATGTGTTCAGATAGTATAAGGGAAGATCTGCACGGCGAATAAGTCGCGCAACCAGTGACATAACTACAATTGACTGTGCCCCACAGCAAATTTTTGAACGCCCCCCCCCCCCCCACCCCAGAAACTTCTTTGCAACCCCCAAACTATACGCAACCCCCACTCCTGTGGCTAGTCAGGACTGAGCTCTCAGACAAGGCCTGGTAGCCACTCCGTCCGTTTCCTACAATCACTGTATATAAAGTAATTGTATAATACTGTTGAGGGAACCCTGACAATAAAATCTTTTAGACTTCCTCCTGAGGGTGCACGTTGTGGGTCTGGGCCCTAAAACGGCCGCTTCCCCTGCTTCCCATATAGCTACGCCCCTGTTTTTATCCGAATTTTAAATTTTTCTTATTTTTGTATCCATTTTTATGTTTTCTTGGTAATAAAAATATATATATATTTTTACAAATACGCATCTGACTACTCTATTCAACACAAGATAACCGAGTGCCCTCCAACCCATATATTCTCATTTCTTTGTTAATTTGATAGTGGGTGTGTCGGGGAGAGTGCACCTATACCATAATTCTAGGTTGGTAGAGCCACTGTAACCTAGTTAGATTTGTCTTATAATGAATCTTGTCTGTAGATATTGCTGTTACTTACTTGTTATGGTGTCCAGTGGCAGTGGTCACACATGCTCTTGTACATGGGCAG
Source organism: Bufo bufo (assembly GCF_905171765.1). Classification (NCBI taxonomy): domain Eukaryota; kingdom Metazoa; phylum Chordata; class Amphibia; order Anura; family Bufonidae; genus Bufo; species Bufo bufo. The sequence goes on from NC_053389.1 coordinate 314,127,090, forward strand.
CAGAAGCATTCTTGATTTTGTGAATAAGAAGCAGCACACTAAAAGTACCTTTATCTCACTAGCACTGGACACATTGGCTGCTCTGAGAGGGAAACAAAAGAACACCAGAGGGCGCCATAACAATAATATGTAACAGTAAAATCTTGACCTTGGACCATTGGGGGAGATTTATCAAAGCTGGTGCAAAGGAAAAGTGGCTTAGTTGTCCAGAGTAACCAATTAGATTCCACCTTTGTAAAATTAACCCCTTTTACCACTAAGACGTACACGTGCATCATGGTGGGGGGTTTATTGGTTATGCTATTATTAGGAATCAAATCTTGATTTGTCGGGGGATATGGCTTGGTACCTCAGTAAGATGTCTGCACATTTTCTTTTTTACCAACTCTTTTCTTTAAAAATGCCACGTAAGTGCGTGTAACATTGTGAAACAATGACATGACTGCACAGGAAACACCCATGACTCCTTATATTATATGAATGCGGCTAGATTTTAGATTGTGCGCTAAAGGAGGTCCATCCTGCGCACTTTACTGCGTCTGATATTACAAGCATTCTATATAATACCTATTGACTTCCAGCTTGAGCATACTGGAGCTGACCCAAAAGCTTAATAGGGTTTTCTGAGTCTTATATACTGATGACGTATCCTCTGGATAGGTCACCGGTATCTGATCAATGGGGGTCCGCTACCTGGGACTCCCGCCAATCAGCTGTTTGTGAAGGCTCCGGCGCTCCTGTGAGCACCACTGCCTTCTCTGTGCTCATCAAGAACAGCGCTGTACATTGTATAAAGGCTGTGCTTGGTATCACAGCACCTATCTCTAAAACGAAGCCTAACACGAGGCTGGAAAAGTTGTGGCCAGCAGTCTCGGAATCCCCATAGAAATGAATGGGAGCACACTGCGCTTGCGCGGCCACTGCTCCCATTAATTTCGATGTGGATGACGGAAATGAATGGAGGGCGGCCACACATGCACGGTGCACCCTCCGGGACTTTGCCGGTTTTTCGAGATAGGTGCAGGTCCCACCTCTGGGATCCGTACCTATCAGACAATGGGTGCAGATCCCAGAGAGGTGCTGCCTGCTGGGAAACACCTAGTGAAGGCCCCAGGCCTAACTGCACTGACATTGGCACCCAGTGATTTCATTTGTGGGGTGCCGATGGGAGACAAAGGGAGTCTGCACCATCTGTAACCGCTTACATGCTGCAGATGCTATTCCCGGGCATGTAAGGGGTTAAACAGCCCAGATCAGCTCTCCTATTGGTCCGGGTCATTAAAATAGGAGCGCAGATGTTATGGTACAGTGACCGCTGTAAAAAGAGTATTGGTGGTCACTAAGGGGTTAACTGGTCCAGCTCCATTTTTATAATTATATATTACGATTATCATAAATATATCTTACATGAATTACTTAGTTATCATTTTCCTGCTCATGGGAGGGATTTATCACAGTGACCACAGTTCAGATTGTTGTTTTTAAAAGGACCTCTAAAATGAGTACTGGAATCTGACTGGTTGCTGTGGGCAACTCCTCCACTTTGCCTTTCAAGCAGTTTTGTTAAATCGTTCCCAATAATTCTAGCTTTTTTTGGGATTATTATTAATTTCAGTTTGTTAAACTTTCCAGCTCTTTTTGTTATAACACCGCCCTATTGGCTCACAGAGAAGAACATACGCTATAAGGCCTCTTTCACACGGGCGTCCCGGATTTGCTCCGGATGTGTTGCGTGTGCATTGTGGGAAACCTGCGCGAGTAGGCACGCAATTTCAGTCAGTTTTGACTGCGATTGCGTTCTGATGTTAAGTTTTTCCCACACGAGTGCAATGCGTTTTGCATGCGCGTGAGAAAAAACTGACTGTGGTACCCAGACCTGAACCCGGACTTCTTCACTGAAGTTCGGGTTTGGGTTAGGTGTTCTATTCATTTTATTATTTTCCCTTATAATAAGGTTATAAAGGAAAATAATAGCATTCTTAATACAGAATGCTTACTAAAATGTGGACTGAGGGGTTAAAAACAAAAAAAAAATTTACTCCCCTTATTCGCGCTGCCGACATCGTCTTTCTTTTTTCTTCTTTCAGGACCTGCCAAAGGACCTTTGATGATGGAATCGCGCTCACCACGTGGGATGCTTGCAATTTTCACGCAGACCCATTCATTTCTATGGGGACTGCGTTGCGTGAATATAGAACATGCTGCGATTTTCGGTGGGGAGTTTTTACTTGTGCTACCAAAAAGATATTTTTATGGAATGAAATGTCAGTCACTGGTTTTCCATTCTGGAAAAATCTGCAACCAGTATTGGGGGTTAATATTGGAGGCACCATACCAGTACTCCATACAGTACATCGTAATCTCACTTCTGACATACTGGACGGCTCTTCTAGTAGACTTCTGAGTATTGATACAAGTCCGGTATTCAATAATCCAATCCATATGCCAAAAATGGAAAGTCTTGTCTTGCAGCTGAAGGACCAGTAACACTGTGTGCGATACAGCTAGTTTTATATTGATCATAGGAAAGGTGAAATGTCCGATGACATATTTTCTTACTCACAACCTCTTCACTTCCAGTAATGGCATTTTAGCCTTTATTGCTTCCTGTACATGTTTATTGCTGTATTATTATGTATCCTTTAGTCAATTGCATTTATGTGTGTTTTGTAGTATAGGTATGTTTATAGTGAGGGGCAGACATAGAAGAGTGGGGCCTCAAAGCAAAAATCTAAATGGGGATTATGTCCACCACATCTCGTTTACACCAGGACACACACACAGGGAATTTCTCAAGCCCTGCACTCCAGAATTCTGGCTTCAAAAAGTCTTAAATAGGCTTATCTTCTCAAAAACTTTTACATTTTTACACCACTCACTCCAGTGGGGAGGTGGACATGGTTAGCCCATTGAACTGATTTAAGGTAGACTTTAACTGACTTTTTAAAGTCCCACATTTATCGCAGTCTTACTCCAGAAACTAGGTAGCGTAAAAATGGAGTAACATTTCAAAGGAGAATTTATCAACCAACATGGGACATTTGATAAATACGGTGCAAATTACTGCAACACAGACTCTTGCAAAACTGACTAAAAATTCCCCTCCTGATATATCTTTTTTATGGCCTTTAAAGGGTTTCTACCACCAGAAATATGTAGCTGACTGATATAGCGATGCGCTAATGTCAGCACTACAAGTATGTTTCTGACATTTGTCCCTGCAGCCGTTTTTGTAAAATAACCACTTTTATAATATGCTAATGAGCCTCTAGGTGCTATGTGGGCGTAAAATCAGCACCTAGAGGCTCCGTCCACTCATGCTTTATCCCGCCCAGGTCCCCTGTTCTGCCCGCCCCGCTCCTCATAATTGATGGCACGGTACGCAGCATCGCTGACGAAATCCCGCGCTGCGCCGTTCACTTCTGTATTCGGCGCAGGCGCAGTGAGTGAAGGCCGCTCTCCTGATGCCGGCTTCCTCACTGTGACGTAGTCAGCGCAGGCACAGTGAGGAATCCAGCACCAGGAGCGCATCATTCACTCACTGCGCCGAATACAGAAGTGAACGGCACAGGCGCGGGATTTCAGCAGCGATGCGGCGTACCGTGCCATCAATCAAGAGGAGCGGGGTGGGCAGAACAGAGGACCTGGGTGGGATAAAGGGTGAGTAGACGGAGACTCTAGGTGCTGATTTTACACCCACATAGCACCTAGAGGCTCATTAGCATATTATAAAAGTGCTTATTTTAACGGCTGCAGGGAGAAAGGTAAAAAACATACTGTTATGTAGTGCTGACATTAGCGCATCGCTGTCAGTCAGCTACATAACAGTATTTCTGGTGGTAGAAACCCTTTAGGCAGGTCCCTTCTCTTGTTTGCCAACACAGATTTTCGGGTGCCCTGTGCAGGGTCTTACTGCCAGTGGGGAAGGGAAATGTGAGCAGCAGCCTCCTTCAGGGGTACCTAGTTCAGAGAGTAGCTTTAATGCAGAATATGTGCAGACACCTTGCCCCAACCATAAAATGCAATGAGATCATACTCTCTGTGATCGACATGCAAGAATAGCAAATGGACTTCTTCCTTTGTAACATCTAATTTGCTGACAGTGAGGTACCTGTCATATAGCCCCCTCCCTCATGTCATGTACCTAGTGGATCATGAAGCATGGCTATCATGACCACAGTCCCTTGATGCCATTTTTAGTGTTACTTTCCTTGTAAGGTTGCAGGGGATCCCTTAGCTTACAGAGCCCCTGTTCACCTGTACAGGTTGTACCTATGGCATAGCTACCATTGATCTGGGCCGGGGTTATATTATTACGTTACTGCTACAATTGGTACCACTAGTTATGGTGCCATCAGTCTGGTTGTGCAGCTATGTTGGAGGAGGACATGTATCACTGCAAAACTAGGTATACTCACCAATTAGGGAAGGTGGGTGACAGGAGCTGCAATGGTGGCCAAAGGGTTTATCACCAAACTTTCCCTTAGACAGATACAGCTAAGAAGCAACTGAACAGTAAGTTGACCAGCAAGCACAAATCACAGAATTATATGATGATATTTTGTTTAACGTGGTATGTAAAATGAACAGTCATTTTGGCCATCTGATGTCATGCTGTCATCATCTGGAAAGAAGTCGGCTGAGTCTGACAGTTTTGGTTGATAGCTGGACAAGAGATTTTTTGTTCTTAAGAAAAATCTTTTCTCCATGAATGACCTCACTTTAAAAGAACTCTCCCAGGAATATTGTACGTCCTTTGAACATGTATGGACATTTTGAACGATGGTCTATTTGGACAAAAATGTGTGTGGCCGTGTTGGCTAGCCAATCATTGGTTCATCGGTCGTTGAACCATCAAGCTACCTTTAGTCAGCAATATGTTCTGCAGCTGACACTGTCTTATATTAATCATGTTGAGGTTCTTAACCTCTTCTTTCTGAGATGGAGTATAGCTTGCCTGCTCTCCATTGCAAAACATGGGGCAAGAATGACCCTCTGGGAAATGTCTGAAGGACTTTTGCCACCGTTTGAATTGTATGTTGAGGGAGGTGAACAGATTTGTAGACATTACTAGGATTTATCTTGACTGTGCCTGTATATCTTCTGTACCTTTGTTATATATTTATACAGTAGCATCAGTAACACTGAGAGAAGCATGTAGATCCTATCAATCAGACTTCCACCTTGCGTTGTAACTTTACTTGATAACTACTGATCTAAAATCCATAATACAAAACTATTTTTCTTGGCAAAAGTCTTGTTTGTTCATGTGGTTGGTTGAGTAATCATGAAATGTGAAGTTCCCTCTTACTGGCTGACAGTGTGTTTGTCTACACTAGTGAAAAAATAAGAGATTGGCGCCACACAGTGTTGAATTTGTGGTACTGCAGTAAAAATAATATTTTTTGATTACTACATAAATAGCAAATAAATATTCAACATCTGGTTTATGTACCTCTATAATTTATACACACCTCCTTTATCCCTTCTCTACTATTAGTAGACATGAGTATGTGTTTGTAAAAGTAGAATGATTCATTCTTTCTGTGCCTAATAATGTATTTATCTGTAGGTATTGGATGGGGATCTTTATGAGCGCTTGCGAGATTATCTTTCGCTGATCAATAAGACTGAACTCAGTACCTGCAGATCCACTCAAGAACGGTTCCGTGACACCCTGGAGGCATCTCTTCAGGTAACAGCTGCTGGTTTGTTCCTTAGAACCTGATGGTTTTTGTTTCTTTTGTATTGTTGCCTATTTTTGCCATGAGAATTGGTTGGGGAATTTTAGAATAATCAAATGAAGTTAACATGAAACATTGCATATTCAGATAAAGCAGACTTGAGTTTGTCAGTGCAGCAGAGTTCGGTTTTTTAATAGTCACAATATTCTGGGATATCAAAATGTGGTTTTCCTAAGGAAAAAGTATTTTTGTGTGTGCAGCTAGAAAGGTCTGTGTCATGCAGTAGCCTCCATAATAAAATATCCTGCTATTACATCATTTCCACAATCCTCTTCAATCCCTTATTATGGCACCTTGCAATTCACACTGGTAGAGAAACATTTAAGGAGACATTGTCCACTAGATATTCTAAAACCTTGTCTTCTTACATAACTATATTGGTGCTACTGTAGAGCCTGGTCTGGATGTTTATACTATATCTTGTGGTCTACCAGAACTTAAGACCGCATATTATAGTAACCGCCATAAAATGATCAAAATGATTGTTATTGGACGTCTATGGTGAGAAGTAGGTGATCATGGTCCCTGCAGAGCTTGGCTATGGTTGGGCAGGATCCACCAGGAGACTCTTGCTCTACATAAGAGTCCTATCCATGCCTATCCACCTCTAAGTCTCCAGAAGCTACTCCTTCTCCCAGCAGCCAGTAGGTGAGGCCAAGCAGCTTGCAGAAAGCAAGAAGATCAGAGCAGTCGTCAGAAGACAGGATCGAGATGGCTCCATACTGTAAAGTTTCAGTTACAAAATGTCATATGTGCAGCATGAGGAAGGGGACTACAAATGATTGTAGACTATGGTTACTGGGGAAGACCGCATGCTATAGTATAGAAAACCAGTTAATGGGCTCAATAATAGGTAAAGCCCTGTTTTAGCCACTTTGACATCTGCGCTTTGTATTCCGGATTTGAGATCTTCCGGTTTTCAAAACCAGATCAAAACACTTCCATTTTGTCCCCATGCGTTGTCAATGGGGACAAAACAGATCAGGATGCATTCCATTCTGGTTTGTTCCGTTTTGTGACTGCAAGCTATGGTTTTGTGTCCGGTCTATCCAGCACTAAAAACAATGGTGCCAGATCCGTTTGTTTTCGGATTTACATTGTTTTTAGTGCCGGATCCGATTTGTTCAGTTTCGATTTAATACAACCGCATCCTGATGTATTAAATAGAGCAGAAGCATTTTGCTCCAGTTTTGGGATCCTCTGCCGGATCTCAAAACCGGAATACAAAACGCAGATGTAAAAGTAGCCTTACAAGGTCATGCAAGTCGCTGCTTAGGTACTGCTGAGATATGAAGAGGACTTATTTTATACTATAATGCCATAAGCCTCAGCTTCCTGCAATAAAGTGAACATTTTCCTACCCTCCCTAGATCACATTCTCACTGGGGACATAATAAAGTGTTTATCACCTGCCGGTAATTATATCTGTTCCACATGAATTCTCTTGAATGTACAACCTCATCAACTGCAATCTTTTCAGTGATATGTCAGGGACATGGCGCAGAAGTCAGACCCTCAGCATCCGTCTTGCCATCTGATCCAGGATGTTTTATGGCAGCCTGTGATTGCTTAGTGTGCAGGGAGCGGAGAATTCATTGCTATTTATCATGGTATATTAGGCTCTTGCTGTTGACCGTATATTGGCTCTGGTTTATGAAGATGTAGGCTGCAGATCTTTTACAGACAAGCCTGTGCATGTCCCATCCTCTCTGTGTCCTCCAGGTTTCCCGGCAGCAGAACTTACAACTGTTCCTGAAAGATACCAGTGTTTTTTCCCAAACACCCATTCAGAAATTCCAGCCCGCAGGGGCGGACAAGGTATGTGCTTGTTTTAGCAGGATTGTGAAGGGTTAAACTGACTTTTTAATGGCTTTTCCTAAGCTTTTGTTAGCTTCCCTTGTTGCTGATTCTATTGCTGTCCTCCTTCATTATTCAGCAGTGCTTGCCACCTGCTTCCTATGTGATGAGCAGAGCTGGCATCTCCGAGGTATTGCCTACGGATACATATTTATTTCCCCTGAAGTTAACATCTTGCAGTACAATTTTATGCGATTTTTTTATTTATTTTTTACAATATAATAATGGGTTTATCCCCTTAGTGACCAGCCTCTTTTGGGCCTTACTGACCAAGCGTTTTTCATCCTTTTTTCAGCGTGGTGTTCCAAGAGCTATAACTTTAATTTTTTTTCGTCTATATAGCTTTATGAGGGCTTGTTTTTTGCAGGACAAGTTGTAGTTTTTAATGGCGCCATTTTGGGGTACACATAACTTTCTGATTAACTTTTATTAACTTTTTCTGGGAGGGAGATGGGAAAAACAGCAATACTGCCACTCTATTACTGCTTGTTATTAAGTTTTTTTTGTGTTTTTTTTTTTTTTTACAGCGTTCACCATAGAGGATAATTTATGTGATGTTTATGTAGTCTGGGTTGTTACAGACATGGCAATACCAAACATATGGGGGAGATTTTTTTTTGCTATTTTTTTTTTTTTTCATTGAAAAGCATATTTGCAATGAAAAAAAAAAGTGTATTTTTTTTTTTGCACCACTTAATAGTCCCACAAGGGGACTATAACAGACAGCTTTTTGATTGATTTTAAAATGCAATGCATTATCCCTATAGTGCAGTGATGGCGAACCTATGGCACGGGTGCCAGAGGCGGCACTCAGAGCCCTCTCTGTGGGCACCCACACCCTGGAAAACGTCTATGTTGTACCAATATGCCTTACACTTCTCCTGCCAGTCATTAGCGCAGGGCGCACCATGAACAGCACAGGCAGCGCAGTGAATGTAGGCAGGCTATTGTAGATAAAGGATAAAGTACATGGAAGATATTCTATATTGGACTGTAGTATTCAAGGTAAATTGCCATGTTGGCACTTTGCGATAAATAAGTGGGTTTATGTTGCAGTTTGGACACTCGGTCTGTAAAAGGTTCGCCATCACTGCTATAGTGCATTGCATTTTAACGTCAGTGCCATTCTAACATTGACCAGCAGGCTGTGCCAGCGAGGCGCACCCTGCTTGAAATTACTCAAGGCGGGTCTGGGGCCTACACGAGACCCCAGCCAGTCTTCACACACATCGGCAGCCCGCGATCACATTTGCGGGGTGCCGATGGGAGACAGCTGATGAGTGTTAAACAGCCCGGATTGGCACTCCTGCCGGTCTGGACTGTTAGAGCAGGGCCGCGGCTCATATGTGAGAACTGGGCCCCCGCTCCTCGGGGGACCTGTGCAGCCCTTAGTCTGGGCCGCCGTAAAAAATCGGCGGCCCAGCCTAGGGCCCCTTAGTGACCGCCGTAAAAAGGCGTATGGGTGGACACTAAGGGGTTAATAAATGTACCATGGCAATGTGTGGTTATTTTTCATATACATTAGTATTGTAATAGAACATATTAAGCCTCATGCACACGACTATGGTGGAGATGTATCAAACTGGTGTAAAGCAGAACTGGCTTAGTTGCCCATAGCAACCAATCAGATTCGACCTTTAAATTTTTCAGAGCTCCTTTGGAAAATGAAAGGTAGAATCTGATTGGTTGCTATGGGCAACTAAGCCGGTTCTACCTTACACCAGTTTGATAAATCTCCTCCAATGTTTTTAGTCTGCATCCCTATCAGCATTTTTTTGCGGATTAGATGCGGACCCATTCATTTCAATGGAACCACAAATGATGTGGAGACCACACCATGTGCTGTCTGCATCTGTACATCCGTTCCACGACACTGGGAAAAAAATACGGGATGCACACGGCCTGTATCAATGTTTTTCAGATCCGCAATTTGTGAACTGCAAAATGCATACGGTCATGTGCATGAGACCTTAACGTGATGTGGTCAGCCCTGTGTGACAGTCATGTATAACATTTAGTATAGAGGACAAACTGGGATGTTGGCCATGGCACCATGGTTAAGCATTAAGTCTCATGCACACGGCCATGTTTGTATTTTGGTCCGCAAACACCGGATCTCCAAAATATGGATTCTGTATCTTTTCACTCCCATCAATAGAAAGGATTATTCTTATCTGGAATGCAGACAAGAATAGGATCTTCTCTATAATTTGCGGAATGGCCACATGGATCCATAGTAAAAACAGTTGTGAGCATGGCCTGTAGAAATGAATTGGTCAACGTGTAATCCACAAAAAATGGTGATAGTGCCTGGATGAAAAATACGGTTGAGTGCTTGAAGTCTTACCAGTAAAATCATAGCTGGGCTGTGATTGCTTGCCATTTATTAAGGGACTTGCAACTATTTCAACAGGCGGGTGGTTTTGCACCGTGTTGGGCGGAGCAGGGGCATGTTGGGGACTCCCTGCCCTTGCAAATATACTCCCATTTATACCTGAAAACAGGCGTAAATGTTGTGAAAACTACTCCCATTGACTTCAATGGGTCCGTGGTCTGCATTTTGCAGACATATTCTCTCTTTTTGCAAAACAGACATACAGATATGGAAAGCACATAGGTGTTCCTTGTGCTTTCTACATCTGCATGTCTGTTGCACATAAAGAACATTTCCTATACTTGGCTGCAAAATGCGGACTACGGACCCATTGAGGTCAGTGGGGAACATTTACTAAGACCAGCTTTTTACGCCAGTCTTAGATTCCCCTGTGCGCTGCTTTAAGATTCCTGTAATTTATGACGAGACGTGCACCTGTGCTTCCAGGTGTAAATGTTAGTAAATTTGCCGGGGCACTAGTCCTGGCCTCGTCACGCCCACAGTCCGCCTCTGTCCTGCCCAACTGGTGGATATGACGTAAAACCAGCCGTGCAGGTTAAAAAAAGAGAATTTGTGACTATTTTGCACCTAAAATAGTCGAAGTCCCTTAGTAAATGTGCCCCAGTGGGTCTGCAAAAAATGTGGATGCAACACAGACCATATCCATATCTTGCGGATCCACAGTTTTCAGACGGCAAAATTACATACGGTAAAAAAAAAAAAAAAAAACATTTAGATGAATGGAACAAATTTTTGCGCCCATTCTGCTGCATGTGAATATAGCCTTTGAATTCTTTACTTCTGAATGTCACATGAGCAGGCCATCCAGTAAAGGTCTTCCTGCACTGCTGTGACGTCATGGGCTTGCCTGCTCATGCAGTGTTTTGTCATGGTGGACTTGTCATCATCTAGGAGTGTAACAGCGATGCTGCTGCATTGGAACATTTATTAATTTAGAATTTGGGGGGAATACTACTCCTTGCCAGAAAGGAAAGAAGAAAACACCAGGTGCTTCCTACAGTTGAAAAAAATAACTCCGAACCACAGCGATCAGTGTTTTTTTGTATGAACCCACATGATATCATCAAAGCTTATGGATGACAGGCTGTTCCATCAGAATCCATCTGCCTTTAGCAGGCGGTCTGTAGTACTAAAATATAATATCTCATCGAGGTACACAACCAGCTCAGGATACTTCTACAAGCCTCGTGACAGTTTTTTTGTGAGATTTTTGCAGCTAAAAATTATTTTGTAACTTAGTGTCTAAGGCTGAAAAACAAGACATTCACCCATTCCGTTCAGCCTACAGTGTTGATTCAGAGGAAGAAAATACTTTAATGAGGTTTAAGCCAATTTTCCTCATTTTAGGGGGGAAAATCCTTCCCGACTCCAAATCTGGCAATTTGAACTCTTTGGATCAATGACCAACTTGTAATATTATTTCATTCCAGAAATACATCCAGGCCCTTCTTGAACTTTTTTTTTGTGAACTCACCATCACCACCTCCTCAGGGAGAGAGTTCCATAGTCTCACTGCTCTTACCGTAAAGAATCCACTTCTATGTTTGTGTACAAACCTTCTTTCCTCCAGATGTAGATGTTTTGGTGGCAAGCCCATGGATTTCTACAAGACCTATTGTAGAAAGACCTATTCAGATGCGCAAATGCTGTGGATTTAAACTCTTCACTGCAGGGCCATTTCCATGCAGATTTTCTTCTACAACATGAGTTTTTGAGGAATCTCATCCACATTGCTGCCATTCTGCAATTTTGTAGCAGAAAATCCACAGTGTATCCACCCCAAGGAACTTTAAGGGAGAGTTTTTTTTGGTTGTTTTTTTTTGTAGGTTTTGAGACAGATTTTCCTTCAGGTTTTTCAGCCAAACCCAGAAGTGGGCTGGATCTACTTCTGGCTTTAGCTGAAGAACCTGAAGAGGAATCTGCTTCTAAATACTCTCTGTGACCCTACCCTAAGTACGCTTGTAATTACCGCCTACACACGGTGTAGTGTTATATCAAGACACCCAGTGGTTAAAATATAAAGTGCAAGCCTTGAAAAAAGATGTAAGAAAGTAGTAAGGTTAGACTTTATATATAGCTTTATTCTATATCTCTCTTGATAAGTGGAAAAATTAAAGCAAATTTACTTTACTTATTAAAATTATCCTAATAATGCAAGATAATGTAGTAAAATATGTGATAATCATTATTTATAATATGATTTTTGATCAGCAACTAAGGATAACAATATAATTACATTTAAAGGGAATCTGTCACCCCAATTTTGGACTATTTTTTTTAAAAAGTAATACATAAGTAGTCATCCAGATAAGGAGCCCAGATCACAATTTTTTATTTTTCTACTGCCCCCTGTTCCACCACTGTCAGCACTCAGAGCTGCATTGAAATACATTGTCAGGACTGCTGTGCTTGCGCGCATGAGTCCTCTCCATTATGCTAGAACAGCACAGCAATCCAGACTGTTTATTTTAGAGAAGTTTTGAGCGCTGAAAGCGGGGGAACCGGGGAGCAGTAAGAAAATAAATTATAGTGATCCCCATTCCTTATCTGCAGTACTACTCATGTATTCCTGTAGATAATAGTCCTAAATTACAGAGATACTATATTGAATACTCTATATCTGGGAACTTATTTAATAATTTGAATGTGATTTATTTTTTTTTACTTTGTCTCACAGACCCGTAAGTTAGTGACACTTGTTAAAGTGCCAGATGAAATGAATGTCTTGGATAAGGAGGCACGTAGATGGACAAGTAGATCTGCACGAGATTACAAGCTGAAGACACATGCGGAAAGGGTTAGTAGAAACCACCAATCAGCTGTTCTACCTTAGCTCCACCGCCAGATATTGACTGATTACTGCAGCGCTGCTTCCATCAAAGTGACTAGGAGCAGTGCTGCAGCAACCCGCTCCGTCCAGACATAGCTCTTCTTCTGAAGCTATCGAAGGGTGGGTTCACACTAGCGTTATGGAGTCCGTTATGGCTTTCCGTTATAACAGGGTTATAACGGAACATAACGGAATCCATAGGATGGAATGCAAAACGGAAGCCTTTAAGAGGCATTCCGTTTTGCTCCGTCCTAGTAGAAGTCTATGGGAAAGCATAATTGATCCGTCTGGGTCCCGTTATGCAAGACGGAAAACAAAGTCCTGTCGACAGGACTTTGTTTTCCGTCTTGCATAACAGGAACCAGACGGATCCGTTTTGATTCCCATAGACTTCTATTAGGACGGAGGCGTCCGTTTTGCATTCCGTCATAATGCAAGTCTATGGGCAGCAAAATGGATCCGCCCTTCCGTCTTATGGATTCCGTTATGTTCTGTTATAACCCTAGTGTGAACCCACCCTAACACTGCTGATTAGCGGGGGTGTGGTGTTTTGGACTTCCACTGATCAGACATTGATGGCATATCCTGAGCATAGTCAAATTCTGGACAACCCCTTTAAAGGGGCTATCCCAGCAAAAATTATTTATCACCTATCCACAGCATTGGTTATAAGTAATGGATCATGTGGGGTCTGACCACTGGGACCCATGTCGGTCCCCTGCACCATTCATTTCTATGACAGCACTATCTAAGTGAATGGAGCCGTAGACCGACATGCACTCTACTGTTCTATAAAGAAAAGGGACATGGGGAACCCTCATTCTTGGGTTTGTGGGGTTTCCCCAGCAGTCCGACCCTTATGATGCGATGTTGTGGATAGATAATCATTATTGTGGATAACTACTTTAATTTGTGACATCTTTGTATTAATTCAGGAGGGTGCATCATGGTGGCCATGGGGTACTGTTCCTTTTGGGTTATGTGGCTCCTGGGTGTCTTCACTAGACTCTCGTTCCCCACCTTGCCTTGTGTTGTGCTGCCCATTGGCTACAGCCAATCTCTTCTGGGTCACATGACATTTGGGAACATGTCACCACTGAGGCCAGTCATTGGCTGCAGCTGCATGTGACTCTGTGCAGAAAGATTACAGGTGGGGACTGGAAGTCCAGTGAAAACAGTCCGGGAGCCATGGAGTAGCAGAGAGCAGTGTAGCTCTCTTCACAGTTCCCACTGGAGGAAACCCTTAAAAATGAATCCTGAACAACCCCTATAATACAAAATTATGAGATGTCTTTTGTAGATTTACTTGTATCTCCTATAACTTATGAGGCGATTGGACACTGAAGTAGGGGCCTGGTTGTGGTTGATGCTCCCTCTGCTCCAGGGTGCGGCCACAGTATGGCTGAAAACTGCATTGATGTATGATTTTACCTCAAATTGACTCAGTTGTCCTATAGATAATGTCGCTACTGTTTAGCCGCAAAACCATCCATCTATTAACAATTAGTTTGAAAAAGAAGACGATTTGTGGTATTTATGCGATTGTCTAATATTAGGGATGAGCGAACCCAAACTGCAAAGTTCGGGTTCGTACCGAACCTTGCAAGTTTGGGTCCCCTAACCTGGACTTTTTCACTGAAGTTCGGTGTTTGGGTGATTTCTTTTAATTACTTTATTATTTTCTGTTATAACATGGTTATATTGGAAAATAAGGTGATTCTTAAGACGGAGAGCAAAAGGGAAACCTTTAGAGGCTGAGCTGTATCCCGGGTCTGCAGAGCTATGAGATATGGAGGAGGCTGGCAGCTCCCTGCAACATCACCGGTCAGCCTCTCCCATGCCCCATCTGTCAGCCCAGGTCCTCTGCCCTTCAATGCGGCACCTCTTCTGTCTGTGGCTGCTCTCCTGCCCCCAGCCCTGGGGAGCCTCTGCCACCCAGACAGGTGAGTGCAGCACTTTCTACTTTCTATGGAGTTCTGAATGAGTGTAACAGTCTGTCATGCTGGCACCTGCAATATGCCACCCAGTGAGACAAGTTTGCCCAATTCCCTCCAGCAGCAAAAAGTTGCTTTTACGCCCAAAATAAAAAGTGATGGTTCTCCCAGGACTATGTAGAGGCACTGCAGCTCTTTGCCCATGGAGTGCATGCTGGCAATTCTGGGCCATATATTCCCTCAGTTCACTAACCACCTAGCACCTCATCACTTAGGGCAACTCATGCAGCATAGGAATATTCTAATTTAAGAAACTGCCCAAAATACAAAAATGTACAATGACCTCTGAGAGGTGTAACAGCTGCAGGAGCAGATCATCTGTTACATCCCATTGATGATGCCTAAGGAAGTACTGCAGTAAGTGGAGTGCAGATAATGGGGGCTATAGTACTACTATGAGACCGCTCACTGTCACCTGAAGAAACTTGGTGCCCCGGCCTCTGTGGTCATGCCTGAGAGAGGGTTAGGAAGTTTCCAGCTTGTGTATGCTGCATATGTACAATCTCATCCGGTGTGTCCACCTAAGAATATTGTACTAGTGGATTAACCCTGTCAGCACCAGATGTCTCTAATGCACAGGTCTTTTCGGACTCCTGTCCTGCATAACGGAAACTAGGACAGATCCGTTATGCTGCCCATAGACTTCTATTATGACGGAATGCAAAACGGAATGCTTCTAAAGGTTTCCTTTTTGCTTTCTGTCTTAAGAATCACCTTATTTTCCCATATAACCATGTTATAACGGAAAATAATAAAATAAAGTTCGGGTCCCCGTTGACTTCAGTGGGGTTCAGGTTTGAGTTCGGGTCCCGAACCCAAACTTTGACCTGAAGTTCGGCCGAACCCGAACTTCCACGGGTTCGCTCATCCCTATCTAGTGTAGGACTACTAAGGGCCAAAGTCTGCTCTTTTCAGTATGTGTTCTAATTCCTATTGTAACTGTACTTTGATTTAATGATGTACTTGATGCTGTTTCAGGACAGATATTGATTTCACGTGGTTTTTCTTAATCGCCCATTAATGTGTCTGAGGTTTTGTGACCTTGCATACTAAGTTACTCTAGATCAGATATCCAAGGGCACAGGAAAGCAGCCCCAGGTGGACTAACAGATGCCAAATTTGCTGTTAGGTCCTCTAAATATATGTATATATTGCAGAGCACATCAATATTTTAGTGGAGGCACAAAAAGTGATCCCAGCATGTTAGCACAATGGGAGATTTCAGTATCCAGTGGAAAGCTAAAACAAAACCCTCCACTAAGAGTACAAGTCATGGCAGAAAAAACAGATCTGCTTGTATGACTGCGGGCTTCAGTCCATGGAAGGCCAAATGTCTGCAGTGCCTGCTGTGTATCCCTCATTCCTTCTCTCCCATCATACTGCGGCCATGTATTTGGATACTCAGCCAAAGCAACAATGCCGGAAATCATCTGCAAATCCTTTTTTATGAATTTCTTTAACACTAGCAGACTTTAGGTGAAAGAACTAATTCTGTGCAGTGTATAACCTGCACTTGTTCACATATGTCTACCCATTATGAATGAAGAGGGTGTATTCCAGCATCCAATTTCCAGGTAAATGCAGTCTTTATTTCATCTAGTGAAAACAATCCAAACATCAAAGGATTCAGTGCACAGGCTACGCGTTTCGGGCATATAGCTCACCCTTACTCATGGTCTATCGAGTATAGGTTTTATATTAATCAGTCATAGTTTCCAGTAACTATTAGCATTCTGTAATTCTTCTGCAGCATGTTTTTAATGTAGATTGGTAATAATTTTTTCTTCCTGATTTTGCGGACTTGTCATCCCTCCTGAAATGTCTGTTTTAGTAACTACTAACATTCCCCTTGTAATAACAATTCTGGAGCATCTATTCTTATAACTCTATGATGTGCCATGCCTGCTAGAAATTGTGAATGAATTACTAGCAGTTTGCAGTGAAGGTCCAGATGGGTTTTACCAGTTAGGGATGTGTGACACTGACCTATCACTGACACCTCCCCCCATCCCCCCCCCCCCCCCCCCCCCCCGCCCCCCGTCCATCTGGACCTTCGTTGCAAGCTAGTAATTCATTCATAACTAACTTCTAGTAGGAATATTAAAGGAATGGCACATCATAGAGACAAAAGAAGTGGATCTGGATTTTTTCCAGGAGCTGTATGTCTCTGTCTTCGGTAAGCTACCTCTAGTGGTGGCATTTAGACTTTTACAATTTAAGGTATCTTCAAGCATGTTAGATTTTCTTGGATTTAGGAGCTTAAATCTGCATAAAATCTGCATTTAATGCATGTGGGCAAGGTTTCTGCAATACAATTTACATGCATCTTAACATTTTTACACAGATTTCTAGAATGTCACTTATTTTGAATGACAATGGAACTAATCCCAAACACAGCAGTAATCCAAGGCTACAGCAAGAGATTTCTGTTGTGAAAATATATGCCGGAATAAAATGAGCATAGATTTCAAAATGTTGTGGATCAAATTAGAAAAAAGATCAACTTTTTCCAGTGCAGGCTTTTTTTTATATATTTTTTCCACTGGGCTTTGTCTGGTATTTCAGTTCAATCTCATTCACTTAAAGCATTAAGTATATAGAGAATGAAAATCAGACACTGTAAAATATGGGCTCATGCACACGACCGTATGTATTTTGCGGTCCGCAAAACACAGATCTGCAAAAAATACACATGACGTCAGTGTGGATTTCATATTTTGCGGACCGGAACAGCTGGTCCCTAATAGAACAGTACTATCCTTGTCCGTTATGCAGACAATAATAGGACATGTTCTTTTTTTTTTTTTTTGCGGAAACGACATGCGGCCATACGGAAACGGAATGCACATGGAGTAACTTCCGTTTTTTTTTTGCGGACCCATTGAAATGAATGGTTCCGCATACGGTCCGCATAAATAAAAGGAACAGAAACGGAAAGAAAATGCGTTCTTGTGCGTGAACCATAACGAGGCTAGAACCAGCCCTGTGCCTCACATGGGTCCAGAGATCTCCCCATTCATTTCTCCAATTGTTCTGCTAGATTTATTTCAGGCTGGCAGCGCAGGGAGCGTATCCTTTCTCAGGGGGCACGTCCTTTCTCCTGCAGCTCTCTCCCTATCACAGCTCAGGGAAGTGTCCTTTCTGCTGTAGCTTTTTCCCTGTAGCTGCCGTAGCTTTTTCCCTGTAGCTGCCACAGCTTTTAACGGAGGATATGGCTGGTAACAGTTGAAGATTTAAACTAAGTGTGTGTGACCATCTCAGTAAGATGGACAGAGAAATAAGCATAAGAACAAACAGCAGGTGGTGCTATACGGATACATTTTATTGAATAGCTCAGTGGCTATGATAATTTTTTATAAAATTTTTCTTTATTGAAACAATTACAAATATCCAAACAATCATATGATACCTTTACCACCCCATCCTCCCACCGGTCAGCTACAAGGAAGAAAAAAAAAAAATAGGGGTGGGAACCCTCTAAATACAACAGCCTGAGAACATCAGGGGCCTGACAATCTCTCCACCAATTACCCCAATATTTCTTCAATTTGTCCTCCTGATTGATGTGTTTATAGTAAATCTTTTCATAGTCCATTACTACTTTTACTGTTCTTTCCCATTCAGAGAAGAGCGGTGTTTGTGTCTACATCCATTTTCTAAGTGGAGCTAATCTAACAAGAAATAAGGTCCTACCAACCACATATTCCTTTTCTTTCTTACACACCAGTCCCAGCATTCATTTCAGAATACCTAATTCTACAGTAAAAGGAATACTTCATCCTGTTTTCTTGTCTATATTCAGAAATATTCATTGCCAATACCTATTTACTCACAGACATTTCCATAACATATGCAATATGTCAAACTCTTGGCCAAAGCATTGAATAAATTGAGTCTCTTGCCTACTTCTCAACCATGCTTGTGAGTAATACAGTCTATAAAGTAAATCAGATCGTGAAATCTTATGATTACTATTAAATGATGCTCTACCAGTATTTGTATTAATATTCCTCCATTGATCCTGTTCAATCGTCCCCATATCCCTTACCCATTTTAAACAACTTACCATATTTCTCGGACTATCAGACACACCCAGGATTTGGAGGAGGAAAATGAGAAAACAAATATTTTTCATTAGACCTCAAATCAGGCCCCAAAGTCAGATCGCCAAACTCCATCAGACCCCCAAGCTCCATCAGCCTCAGATCAGACCCACCAACCTCCATCAGCTTCAGATCAGACCCATCATCTGCCTCACGTTAGACCTCCATCAGCCTCAAATCAGACCCCTGTCAGACCTCAGATCAGATGTTAAAAGTATAAATAAACTTACCTCACTTGCTCCGGATGGCGCTGCCACTCACTCACTGCTCCCTGGTCTTCTTGCGGCTTGTGCTGCACCATGACCTGACGTTGTACAGCGTCAGGTCATAGTGCACGCCTACATGCACTACATCCGCACTACAACGCAGAGTGGGGCCCGGAAGAAGACGAGGAAGGGTGAGTAGAGCAGCGTAGAGCTTCCCTTACCGCTCCCAATGCCTCCCACATACTGATGACCGCTTCCATAATGGAAGCAGTCATTAGCATTCGGACTCCGAAAAATACGGTACATGAGTTGCCTCTTCCGAAAATAATACAATAATATATTTATATGTGCAATCATCTTCTTCCTCGGCTAAAAACTCATATTAATTCAATACCCTTATGTGTATCCACTATAAATATCGACTTATCCGCCTCGCCTTTATACACTATACAATTGGTGGTGCCTGAAATATTACTACATAGGCCCTAATCCTTCTGCAGTTCATTAGACGGAATAAATTCCTTAAATAAGTGGCAAAAAAAAAAAATCGACAAGAGCTTTCAAACTTATAACCCTGTAATTTATTAAACTCTTTAATCACGTAATTATCACTGACAGGAGAGCATCTAATGACCCAAAATGTTTCTATATATCATCTTCATTAATAGTTTACTAATCGAACATTTAACAGACGAGTCATGTTTTAATTGTCCCGATTCCAATAGAGAGAATATATCTCTACAAGATCTAGTACCTTTACTTATCAATGCGTTTATAATATGATTCTTCCAACAAGCAATGAACTGCAAGGCCAAAATAAAAACATATCAATGCAAAAAACAACCTTGCTTTGCTGGTCTACACAGATATTTATTTTTAATTCATACACGTTTCCTTCCCCAAATGAGTTGATCCATCAGTATCTCAATAATTGTAAAGATTTTATCCTCTATCCATCCTGGACTCTGTACTAGCAAATATAACAGCTGTGGTAATAAGACCATTTTTATTAATGCCTTTCTGTCCATTCGCGAGAAGGACATCTTTGACTAAACACCAACTTTCATTCTAATCCTGGGAATTAGCCCCTTAAGGACCCTTGCCGTACATGTACGTCACAGCTGGACGTGACATAAGGACCAGGGACCTACATGTACAGCAGTCTGATCGGGCGAGTGCAGGAGCTGCGCCCGCCCGATCAGCGGCAGGGACCCGGTAGTCACTGACAGCCGGGTCCCTGCTACATACGCCGGCATCGATGAAGACACAGATGCCGGCATATTAACCTCTTGTATGCCGCGGTCAAAGCTGCATACTGGCCCTGCTCTCACACCAAACGCACTTAAATATGGCCTACTTACAATTAGAAGATCAATAGAACAGGAGCAGGCGGAAGAACGCTCACCTTAGGGGCATTCCAGTGGAAATTACAGCAGACATGCTTCCCCAAGCGGTAACAACTATCTTCTCCACACTAGTAGGCCCAGAAAGAGCAAGCGCCATTGTAGTAGAGAGGGCCCATAGAGCTTTGAGGCCAGTGCCCCCGCCGGGACATCCACCAAGGGATGTAATATGTGGCCTCTTGAATTTTCTAAACACGGCGGCACTATTGCAGGCAGCCAGATCCGCTAAGGAATTAACATATAAAGATGCTAAAATCCAAGTGTTTCAAAATCTAGCCCCGAGTACCTTGGCTAAACGGAGGTTACTAAAACCACTCACCGAAGCACTCAGAGCTCACAAGCTTCCAGTACGCTGGCTCTTTCCTTAATAAATAAATAAAAACCTGCAAAAAATGAGACCCTACCTAAGACAATCACCCAAAAATTATAAAAAAATATGGCTCTCAGAATATGGAGACACTAAAACATGATTTTTGTTTGTTTAAAAAATGCTGTTATTGTGTAAAACTTAAATAAATTTAAAAGTATACATATTGGGTATCGCCGCATCCGTAAGAACCTGCTGTATAAAAATATCACATAATCTAACCACTAAGGTGAACACCGTAAAAAAAAAAACGGTGTAAAAAAAACCTTGCATCACAAAAAGTGTAATACCAAGCGATCAAAAAGTCATACGCACCCCAAAATGATACCAATCAAACCATAATTTCATCCCACAAAAAATGAGACCCTACCTAGGACAATCTCCCAAAAAAAAAAAAAAAAAAAATGGCTTCAGAGTATGGACACACTAAAACATGATATATTTTTTTGGTTTCAAAAATGCTGTTATTGTTTAAAACTTAAATAAATAAAGAAAAGTATACATATTAGGTATCACTGTGTCCGTAAGAACCTGCTGTATAAAAATATCACATGAACTAACCCCTCAGGTGAGCACCGTAAAAAGAAAAAAAGATTTTTTTTTTATCACCTTACATCACAAAAAGAGTAATACCAAGCGATCAAAAAGTCATATGCACCCTAAAATAGTACCAATCAAATCATCATCTCCTACTGAAAAAAATTAGCCCCTACATAAGACAAAAAAACTATGGCTTTCAGAATATGGAGACACTAAAAACTTTATTATGTAAAACTAAAACAAACAACCAAAAAAAGTTGTCTTATTTGGTATTGTCGCGCCCCTAACAACCTGCTCTATAAAAATACCACATGATCTAACCTGTCAGATGAACATTGTAAAAAAAACAAAAAATAAAAACTGTGCCAAAACAGCTCTTTTGTGTTACCCTGCCTCACAAAAAGTGTAATATAGAGCAAACTAAAATCACATGTACCCTAAAATAGTACCAACAAAACTGCCACCTTATCCCATAGTTTCTAAAATTGGGTAACTTTTTGTAAACTACAGAATCAATAATATATAAATAAATATAAATAAATATTGAGTTTTGTTTGGCTGTTAATCCTTGCTTTGTTAGCGGGAAAAAAAATTATTAAAATGGAAAATCAGGGGGGTGCTAGCCATACCGCTATGATGGCAGCTTGATCTCAGAGCTCCTCACTAACGCTGCTGCTTGCATCGCACTGACGAGCTTATACAGCACAGAAAATGGTGAAAACAACCTGAGACAGAACGGAGATTCGCCAGAATACACCAATAAATGATAAGGGGCAATCGGACATAAATAAATACCTTAAGAATCCTCTCCGGCAAACAGAAGCAAGATGCCGCTGAGTGCCGCGAAAACATCAGTGGCGGGAAATGAATCTGATGGTGAGAGCTCCTGCACTATGTTGGAAGGGCTGGGTAAAACAGAGGAATTGCCACTCTCTTGTGCTTTTTCAAAAAAGTCTTATAAAAGGCTCTGTCGCCTCTACAAAGAGACATTGCAGACATTAAAACTGAAATAAAGCAAGTGGGTCAGAGAGTTGCAGCGCTATAGGACACACAACATCAAGTTATCTATCACAGTGAGTACATGCAAGAGGCCCTGCTCTCACACCAAACGCACTTAAATATGGCCTTCTTACAATTAGAAGATCAATAGAACAAGAGCATGCGGAAGAACGTTCACTTTAGGGGCATTCCAGTGGAAATTACAGCAAACATGCTTCCCGAAGCGGTAACAACTATGTTCTCCACACTAGTAGGCCCAAAAAGAGCAAGCGCCATTGTAGTAGAGAGGGCCCATAGAGCTTTGAGGCCAGTGCCCCGCCGGGAAATCCACCAAGGGATGTTATATGTGGCCTCTTGAATTTCCTAAACATGGCGGCACTATTGCAAGCAGCCAGATCCGCTAAGGAATTAACATATAAAGATGCTAAAATCCAAGTGTTTCATGATCTAGCCCCGAGTACCTTGGCTAAACGGAGGTTACTAAAACCACTCACCAAAGCACTCGGAGCTCACAAGCTCCCGGTACGCTGGCTCTTTCCTTTCCGACTAGCCACAATCAAAGATGTCCGACAGATCACAATCAGATCACAAGCAGACCTTGCGGAGGTCTGGGAGAGATTAGGCATATAACCTATTAAAATTGAACACTGGCTACCAGTAGCCCAAGATGGACCTCTACGCATCTTAGCAAAGAACATGGACTGGCAAGTAGTTCATAAGACCAAATCCCCCAAGGCGAAGAAAGCTGTACAAGATAAAGAGGACACTTGGAAAAAAAAATTAAAAAGCTGCTCCAACTCAGGCATTAGGGGTTCTTGGGAGTCCGGAATGTACTGATCCTACGAAGATCTCACACACCGAGAACAGTGTCCTTCTCTATACATTCTTATGTTCACAGTCTTTCCTTTCCTCCTTATGCTTCAACTTTCCCTTTTACTATATACTAAGGAGGGCAGGAGGGATAGAAATTTCTGGTGACCAACTCTTTTCTCTGTCCCTTTCCTTCTCCATGTGACACTGAGCCTCTCAGTTGACTCTCATCTTTTTCACCTAAGTTAAGAGTTATAAGTTGGCTTGTTACAATTTACAGTCAGGTCCATAAATATTGGGACACCGACACAATTCTAAAATTTGTGGCTCTATACACAACCACAATGGATTTGAAATGAAACGAACAAGATGTGCTTTAACTGCATACTGTCAGCTTTAATTTGAGGGTATTTACATCCAAATCAGGTGAACGGTGTAAGAATTACAACAGTTTGCATATGTGCCTCCCACTTGTTAAGGGACCAAAAGTAATGGGACAATTGGCTTCTCATCTGTTCCATGGCCAGGTGTGTGTTATTCCCCCATTATCCCAATTACAATGAGCAGATAAAAGGTCTAGAGTTCTTTTCAAGTATGCTATTTGCATTTGTAAATACCCTCAAATTAAAGCTGACAGTATGCAGTTAAAGCACATCTTGTTTGTTTCATTTCAAATCTATTGTGGTGGTGTATAGAGCCAAAAATGTTAGAATTGTGTCGATGTCCCAATATTTATGGACTTGACTGTATATTATATGTACAACATACCTGAGATGTGTGCAGATAACACATGCTCGGGTTTAATATGCTGGAAGCATAGATAGCCTTATTTGTTGATAATGGATGGCCCCCTTCCCTCAGGCCGGGGCCTCTTCTGTTGTTTTCACACACCCCTTGCCACCTTTGCATGTTTGTGCTCTGGTTGGTTGGGGAGGGGGGGGGGGGGGTCCGTGGAGGGTTCACTGGCAATATGAAAGGTTTAAACCTCTATACTTATTGGTTTTCAGAAATGTTCATAATTTCCCTACTTTTTGTGTTTTATATAGTTTTGTCAAAAATTATCTGTGATCCGTGGTGGGACCTCACCTCTCAGGCACGACCTCTTCAAAAGACTCCCTATGGCTGAGCTTCAGGTCTTATCTCACAACGTTAATGGTCTCAATATTCCCCAAAAACGCAGGCAAGTGTTTAGCCTACTTCACAAATGTCAAGCTGACATTGTGCTCTTACAAGAGATGCATTTTCTCCACAACCACATCCCACAACTCTCTAACTCCCCATTTTCACAGTGGTTTCACTCCACACATTCATTATCATCAAGGGGAGTTTCCATAGCAATCAGGCACTCTATACCATTTAAATTGGTGAAGTCTTATGTGGACACGGAAGGCAGGCTTATACTTAATACATGGTCTACTATACGATAATAAAATAACCATCGCCAACCTTTACGCGCCTAATAAGAAACAAATCCCTTGGATTATTCCATCCTTGAGGGTACTGAAAGATTATACAGAAGTGATACTCCTAGGGGGCGACTTGAATATTGCTCAGGAGCCCTTGGTGGATATCTCCCCTTCCTCTTCTCATTTTTCTCGTAAACAATGGAGAAAGTTGAAAATAGCACACATCCTACTGATAGAGATTTTACATACTTCTCTTCAGTTCACACCTCTTACCATCGCATTGATTAGCTATTCCTTTCAGACTAACATGTACAAACGGTGCGGAAGGTTGATATAGGAGCCATAATGATATCAGATCATGCTCCCATTACAGTGTCAATAGCCTTAAAATGTCTCCCACAACGAATATGGTCTTGGAGACTCGATACATTATTAGAATCAGACACACCTATAGAAAATCTGGGAAAGAAGTTGGAGGAATTCTTTAGACTGAACATGGGCACACAAATATCCACCCCTCTGGTATGGGAAGCCCATAAGGCTTTCATTAGGGGGGCACATATGTGAAAAAAACTGAGAACAAAAACACTTAACTCTCTAACAGCGCAGATCCAGACTTTTAGAAAAGGTGCACAAGCAAAACATGTCTGACACACAGCTGACAGATTTAACCACACTCAGACAAAAAGTAAAAGACCTTCCTAATATAAGAGCCACAAAATCTTTACAAATGCTAAAATACAAATACTACGCACATGGGGATAAAGGAAACAGAATAACGTCACAACTTCTCAAAAAAAGACAAGAGAAAACATTTATCTCTGCGATCCGTACTTCAGGTTCACATAGGGTAACCACCACTCCTCTGATTGCCAAAGCCTTTCAAGAGTATTATACTAAATTATACAACATTGCCAATAGCTCATCTACCTCAAATATCATGCCCGAGTCAAACTTATCATTAATTTCCTCCTTTTTGGACTCTATCAATGCCCCTAAGTTGTCTAGTGAAGAGAGAGATTCTCTCCTACTCCCTTTCACGGCCACTGAAATTGAAAAAGTACTAAACTCAATACCTTCTGGTAAGAGCCTGGGACCCGATGGTTTGTCGATCATATATTCCAAAAAGTTTAGAGACCTCCTAATACCCCGTTTTCTCGAGGTGTGCAATTCCCTTCTTCTTGGCACACCTCTACCAAAACAGACATTGAGAGCGCATATTACGATACCACATAAAGAGGGTAAGGACCCAGAGGACTGTGGCAACTATAGGCCAATTTCTCTTCTAAATTGCAATCTTAAATGGTGGGCAAAACTTCTTACACATCGAATAGCTCCATTTTTGCAAGGTCTGATAGACCCTGAGCAGGTGGGGTTTGTGCCAGAAGGAGAGGGAAAGCATAACGTCTGGAGAGTAACGCATGCAATTTATGCAGCTAAACACAAGAAATTACCCCTCTTACTATTAAGAACGGACGCCGAAAAGGCATTTAATAGAGTGAAATGGAAGTTCATGAGAGCAACTTTGATGAAATTTAACTTCCCCCCCACAATTTATAGAAGCCATCTTTTCCCTATATAGTCAGCCTCCTGCTCAAGTATTGATAAATGGTACACTTTCAGACCCTTTTCCAATCACGAACGGAACTCGTCAGGGTTTCCCTTTATCCCCTTCACTGTTTATTTTATTTATGGAAACCCTTTTACCTAAAATAAGACAGACAGATTCGGGGGACTTACCTTGTGTCAATTCACGTATAAAACTGCAGCATTTGTGGATTATTTACTACTATTGATCTCCAACCCGGAAGATTCTCTCCCCCGAAATAATGCACATTTTTGACATATATGGAAAAGTGTCAAATTTCAAAATAAACTATTCTAAATCAGAGGCCTTAAATATATCTGTACACTCTAAACATCTCCCCAAGATGAAAGCCTCATCCCTGTTTACCTACATCCACTATTAAATATTTAGGAATAACGATGACAATGGATCCCATACGTCTTTATCACCTTAATTATAAGCCTCTTTTTCATAAAATTAAAACGTATTTGAACTCCCTACAGATTCCTTACATGTCCTGGTTTGCTAGGTAGAATCTTCTCACCACATTTGTTCTTCCTAAGATTCTATATATTTTACAGTCCCTCCCGATAAAGATACCGAACAGGTTTTTCATAGATTTTAAAACCTTGTTCACTACTTTTTCTATGGAAAAGAAAGAGACTGAGATTCGCATACTCTTATCTAATACAAAAGGAAGGTAGGGGTGGAATTTCTTTACCGGACCTTAGTTTATATTACAGATCCATACAGTTGTCTAGGTGGGCCCTGTTAGATAATGATAAAGTTGCTTCACCTTATCTAGATATTGAAAGGCACCTAATGGGACCATATCTACACAGTTGTTTGTGGATGAATGTATTACCTGTCCAAGCCAACAGGGCAATAGGTGAAATGACCAGAGGAATGATTGGGGTCTGCCGCAAAACCTTACTTTTTCCTCAATCTAACAGGGGACTCTCTTAACTGGCCCCTCTAGCAGTTTTACTTAGCTTTCTAGATCAAAAATGGAATCCAGAGAGTAGTTGGTGACTGAAATTGAAGGATGTAAAGATAGCGTCCTTATTGGACAATAAGAATGCCCCATCAATTTCTGAGTTACAACTACGTATAATATGGGTTTGCCCCTCCCCATGCACAAATTAGATTTTACTCACACCTTTCGTAAAGTGAAGTCAGCCATTTCCTTACCTCTTCCAGACCCATCATGGTAGGAAAACGTAGCACTATTTCCTACGCCCCCAAAGAGATTGATCACCTTAATTTACAAGAACCTATTAGAAAATATAGCACCAACCAAACCTTGTTATATTTTACAATGGGAAGTGGACTTGGGCAGGTCCTTTTCGAAAGATGAAACTGACTTTATCATGGCACACACCTGTTTGCTTCTCTAGATGCATACGTCTTCAAGAAAACTCTTTCAAGCTTATAACGAGAATGTATAAGACACCGGATTTTCTTTTCATGATGGGGTTCACAACCAATGACAAATGCAGGAGGTGTGGGAAGGATAGAGGTTCAATGTTACATATAGGGTGGGCTTGTCCTTTGATTGAACAGTTCTGGAAGGAGGTAGAAAAAAATATAAACAAGATATGTTCCTTAACTATTGTGTTAACTCCGGACTTGGTTCTTCTATGGTTGACTCATTCTACATTCAAACCGTCCAAAGATAATCTACCCACACATACAGTCAGGTCCATAAATATTGGGACATCGACACAATTCTAACATTGTTGGCTCTATACACCACCACAATGGATTTGAAATGAAACGAACAAGATGTGCTTTAACTGCAGACTGCCAGCTTTAATTTGAGGGTATTTACATCCAAATCAGGTGAATGGTGTAGGAATTACAACAGTTTTCATATGTGCCTCCCACTTGTTAAGTAGTAATGGGACATAATAATAATCATAAATCAAACTTTCACTTTTTAATACTTGGTTGCAAATCCTTTGCAGTCAATTACAGCCTGAAGTCAGCCTGAAGTCTGGAACGCATAGACATCACCAAACGCTGGGTTTCATCCCTGGTGATGCTCTGCCAGGCCTCTACTGCAACTGTCTTCAGTTCCTGCTTGTTCTTGGGGCATTTTCCCTTCAGCTTTGTCTTCAGCAAGTGAAATGCATGCTCAATCGGATTCAGGTCAGGTGATTGACTTGGCCATTGCATAACATTCCACTTCTTTCCCTTAAAAAACTCTTTGGTTGCTTTTGCAGTATGCTTTTGGTCATTGTCCATCTGCACTGTGAAGCGCCGTCCAATGAGTTCTGAAGCATTTGGCTGAATATGAGCAGATAATATTGCCCGAAACACTTCAGAATTCATGCTGCTGCTTTTGTCAGCAGTCACATCATCAATAAATACAAGAGAACCAGTTCCATTGGCAGCCATACATGCCCACGCCATGACACTAGCACCACCATGCTTCACTGATGAGGTGGTATGCTTAGGATCATGAGCAGTTCCTTTCCTTCTCCATACTCTTCTCTTCCCATCACTTTGGTACAAGTTGATCTTGGTCTGATCTGTCCATAGGATGTTGTTCCAGAACTGTGAAGGCTTTTTTAGATGTCGTTTGACAAACTCTAATCTGGCCTTCCTGTTTTTGAGGCTCACCCATGGTTTACATCTTGTGATGAACCCTCTGTATTCACTCTGGTGAAGTCTTCTCTTGATTGTTGACTTTGACACACATACACCGACCTCCTGGAGAGTGTTCTTGATCTGGCCAACTGTTGTGAAGGGTGTTTTCTTCACCAGGGAAAGAATTCTTTGGTCATCCAACACAGTTGTTTTCCGTGGTCTTCCGGGTCTTTTGGTGTTGCTGAACTCACCGGTGCATTCCTTCTTTTTAAGAATGTTCCAAACAGTTGTTTTGGCCACACCTAATGTTTTTGCCATCTTTCTGATGGGTTTGTTTTGTTTTTAAAGCCTAATGATGGCTTGCTTCACTGATAGTGACAGCTCTTTGGATCTCATCTTGAGAGTTGACAGCAACAGATTCCAATTGCAAATGGCACACTTGAAATGAACTCTGGACCTTTTATCTGCTCATTGTAATTGGGATAATGAGGGAATAAAACACACGCCTGGCCATGGAACAGCTGTGAAGCCAATTGTCCCATTACTTTTGGTCCCTTAACAAGTGGGGGGCACATATGCAAACTGTTATAATTCCTACACCGTTCACCTGATCTGGATGTAAATACCTTCAAATTTAAGCTGACAGTCTGCAGTTAAAGCACATCTTGTTCGTTTCATTTCAAATACATTGTGGTGGTGTATAGAGCCAAAAATTTTAAAATTGTGTCGATGTCCCAATATTTATGGACCTGACTGTATGCTAGCCGTAGCTAAACTCCTTATTGCAATGAAATGGAGAGATCCCCTACCCCCATCTATGGAGGTTTGTAAATATAAGATACAACAAATTAATAGAATGGAAGAGCTGGCAGGGTGGGAAAACAATAACAGGCAACTTTACCTGAAAACTTGGCGGCCATGGATGAATGAACTTCCACAAGTGGTCTGAAGACTTCAATTCAAAGGAAGGTTCTTTTTATTTTTATTTCTATCTTTATTTTTACTTCTTTGTTTTGTCGTATTTCTCCTCAATTCCAGACCAGGAGGGCATGTCTACCAGTAATAAATATCAAGATGTGGGACTTAATCAGTGATATTGAGAAAATCCATGGGGTTATGAGAATATGCTGACTATAATCTAAAGATTGCCTGGGGGTATTGGGGGGTTCTGCCGCGGATCAGTGCTACAGAGTTTTCTCCTTTCTGTTCTTTTCTCTTTTCTCATAGTTCATGTTTTATTAAGAACAGTTTCATCATCGCTGAGATGCAAACAATGGGCATACACAGACTATTCAACCTACCTGCTTAGGTTACTTAACCATGATATTTATTTGCACAGGAAAGGTAATATGTCTACCATCCTATTGAAAATAACCTTTTTTACTACCACTAGGGTGGGTTAGTGGATTGTGATTGCTTGACATTAAAGAATGTACTTTTTGCATATCAGATTATATAGTCATCTTTATCTCTATTAATATTAAACTGTCCATCTAAGCAAGATGATTGTTTCCTTTATATCTGATTAATCTTCTGTTTGTTGACTTATTCAATAAAAAGAGATTACATAAAAAAAATCTGAAATTACATCTACATTTTCCTTTAATTGTTGTGGAACACCTAAAGGGTTAACAAAGTTAGTAAAATCAGTTTTGAATACCTTGAGGGGTGTAGTTTCTAAAATCAGGCCATTAATAGGTGGTTTCTATTATGTAAGCCCCACAAAGTGATTTCAGACCTGAACTGGTCCTTAATAATTGGGTTTTGGAATTTGCTTCTAAACTTCTAAGCTTTCTAGCGTCCCAAAAAAAGAAAATGTAATTTGCAAAATGATCCAAACATGAAATAGACATTTGGGAAATGTAAAGTAATAACTATTTTAGGAGGTATCCCTATCTGTTTTAAAAGTAGAGAAATAGAAATTTAGAAAATTGCTAGTTTTCCAAATTTTTTTGTACATTTTGGTATTTTTTTTTATAAATAAAAATTAAATATTTTGACTGATTTACCACTATCATGAAGTGCAATATGTGACGAGAAAACAATCTCAGAATGGCTTGGATAAGTAAAAGCGTTTTAAAGTTGTCAGATTTGCAAGAAATGGCTTGGTCCTTAAGGTGAAAAATG
The DNA here is from genome assembly GCF_905171765.1 of Bufo bufo. Classification (NCBI taxonomy): domain Eukaryota; kingdom Metazoa; phylum Chordata; class Amphibia; order Anura; family Bufonidae; genus Bufo; species Bufo bufo. The sequence goes on from NC_053389.1 coordinate 314,158,030, forward strand.
GCAGGTTTCTGAAGTGGTTAAAGGTAACACATTTAACTTAATATAATCATCCAATTCTGTACCTAGATGGATCCTTAAGTATTCAAAACTTTGTGATCGGTCCAAAATCTTTAACCCTCCTGATAAGGAGGGTGGCAAAATAAAGGCATCCAGAGGCAGGTCTACTGATTTACTCCAATTTATATCTAGTCCTGATAGTTAACCAAACTCCCCAATAATATGTTACACATGGAATAGATCTCAACGAATCATTCAAATATAACAATATCATCCGCATATAACAGCAATTTGTCCCCCTTCCCACCACATCCAAACCCTTTGACTTGTTTATCTCCTCTTATCTTTTCTTACTAAAATTACAAAAAGAAGCAGGAAGAGGGGACAATCCTGTCTAGTTCCCTCGTAAGCAGTCTGTTCTTTGTCCATTAATCTTTATTCAAGCCCTGGGACATTTATAGTATTTTTTCACTCATTTAAGGAAATTATATCCCAACCTATATTTCTCCATCACTTTTCAGAGAAAGACCCATCTACACCCTGTCAAACACTTTAGATGCATCAAGAGACAGGATGGAGTGTGTGTACCCTCAGCCCAGCTGTATATTAACAAATGGTCTAGGTAAATTACAACTAGTACTCCTACCTGGAATAAAACCGCTTTAATCTGAATGAGTTATCGTCCCCATCACCTTTTTCAGTCTACTAGCCAAAATGTTCGCTACTATTTTAGCATCCGTGTTCAAAAGTGAGATCAGTCTATAAGACTAAATTTCAGACAAATCTTTTTTTTTTTTTTTTTAGGAATTAGTTACAATTGCTTTTGCCATAGAAACAGTTAGGCCTATACACCCACCTGATTTCTGAAATACTTCTAATAGATTGGTAATAGCACCTTCTTCCTGTGGAATTCAAAAGCCAGTCCATCTGAACCTGCCACTGAGTACCCTGAAAACGAATCCAATGCATTCTTTATTTCATCTAATTGAATCGGTAAATTCAATGTACTTCTCTGTACATTGGTTACTAGTGGTAATTTATTTTTATCCAAAACCGTATCTATCTATCCTATATCCACCTCGCTGTTGACTGTACTGTATAAGGTATAGAAAAAAAGTTGTAAATTCCTTCTTTATCTGAATAGTATCTTGTGATATATATATTACCTGACGTAGTTCTGATCGACTGTATATTTAATTGACCATGCTGATTTGGAATAACATTTGCTAACAATTTACTTACCGTACTTCCCCTCCCCTTCCACAAAGCTTTTTTGACTCCCTAAAAAATACCTTGTTGTGCTTTCCTGAAAAGAAATTCCCTGTGCTCTTCTTGAGCTCTAATCTGATCTTCAAAATATTCTTTCTCATACGTTTCTTTTAACCTATTTCCTCCTCCTTAAATACATTTTGCCTACCCTAAATCTTGAAAAGAAGCTCTCCCAGGTAAGCCTTAAAAGCATCCCATACAAAATGTAAAAGCGTATTTGTGCAGTACCTTCATTAATTTCCCAAAAGGATACTATCTCAGTTTTTTAAAACTTGTACCTCATCAGTAATACCCAGCCAATATGGATTGATGCTTATTGGTTCCCGCCCAATGGGCTCTTATATCCAGTATCAGATCGATCGTTATAAGGGAGTGATCTCATATCCCTTCATTTCATACTTTCGTACATAACCTAAACCCTTGTTAGGCAAAACCATATCCGTTCTAGACATGGAGTTGGATCTTCAACTATAATATGAAAACTCCTTCTGCCCCCTATATTTACTCCACCAGACGTGTATAAAACCCAGCGCCTCACAACATTTGGCTAACAGTGTTGTTTGGGCGCTCATTGCGCTGCCCCCACATGCCCCAACCCTGTCTAGAGTTATATGATTATCCATCACACAGTTAAAGTCACCTATAACTAAAATAGGGCAACTAAAGCAATGTCTTACCCCAACACAATATATTAGTGGTAAACGGCGGAGATATATACACAAAAGAGAGGATACATTACATTCCACATAAGACACTATGTAGAAATACAAATCTTTCTTCTTCATCAACCTCAAAATTCTTTAGATTGAAATCTACTCTACTATGTATCTGGACACTTACTCCTCTATAATAAGCCAAACAAAGAATGGAATTCCTGCCCTGCCTGCTGTTTTTGTTAACCCAACCCAACTTATCACCAGTCAGGTATGTGCCTCTTATGGCCCCTTTACACTGGTCGAGAATCCGCCAGATAATTGTTAGCTATTATCTGGAGGTGTAAAGGTGCCACCAATTACCTGATGAACAAGCAAAACGCTCATTCATTGGGTAATATGTTTGTGTAGGCACCTAAATCGCCGTTTACCGGTAGCAGATTGTGCTATCTAAACAGCATCTGCTTCCAGCAAACAACAAGTCTGTATGGTGATGAGTGATGACATAGCGATCGCTCCTCCCCATACTGTGAAGAGATCACCGCATGTAATAGTTGCTTCCTTCCCAAAAATCGTGTGCAAAATTGACCAGTGTAAATGGCCTTAAAATGACATCAAAAACTACACAGCGTTTTACTCTGTCCCTTAACCCTCTGACACAGGGATGTAACTTGAAATGACTGTGCCCCACAGCAAATTTTTGAATCCCTATTCCTGTGGCTAGTCAGGATCGCGCTCTAAGATCAGGCCCTGCAGCCGTTCCATCCGTTTTCTACAGTGTCTCTGTATATAATGTAATTGTGTAATACTGTTGAGGGGGCCTTGTCAATACAGTAATTTAGCCTTCATCCTGGGTGGGCCTCCTGAATTTGGGCCCCAAAGCAGCCGTTTCCCCTATAACTATGCCCCTGATTCCAGGTTAATACTTTAACAGACATATAACATTTAAAAAAAAAAAAAAAAAACACCCAAATCAGCTGACCTTATACTAACCCCCTTTCCCAAATGGGGGTAGACAGCTCTCTTCCCACAACGGACGCTCCCCTCCCTACTCCCTGATGACTACAGTCCGCTATTTTCCATCCAGCCGGATACTTTTTCAGCAGAAGTGAAAAATCTTTTATTGTCCCTGGTGAACAATACAGTTTTGCAGGAATGATTAAGGGTCCATTCACACGTCTGCAATTTCGTTCCGCATTTTGCGGACAAGAATAGGCATTTTCTATTAAGTGTCGGCAATGTGCGGTCCGCAAAATGCAGAACGCACATTGCCAATGTCCATGTTTTGCGGATCCACAGATCCGTGGATCCGCAAAACACACACAGACGTGTGAATGGACCCTAAGGAATCACCAATGTTGGTCTTTTCTTAATCTCCACATAGGGTCTCTTGGCTTGAGTCTATTTTGAACAATTCAGATAAAAAAGATTTTACTCTCATTATGTTTATTTTCCATTTTTCTAAAATGAAATCCCTATCTCGGGAACATAATATTCTCTTTCACCACAGCTGTAACTTTTTCCTTGCAATCGCCAAAGGCACATTCCAGATCTGCCAACTTCCTTTCTGTGTCCTTAATTGTGTCCCTTATTTTGTTCATATCATCACGTATCAGGGAAATGTCTTTAGAAACTTCTCCAAGCTGAGTATTAAGACTCGGTGGACGAATAATTTTTTTTTTACCACTGGTAAAATGTGCACTAATATATCTCCTCCCCCCCTCCATTATGATTATCTCCTCCCTCCATCTCCTAAACTGCAAATCATGAGCCTGTTATATTAACCCCTTGAAAATCCTCCTCTGTCCCCCTGAGAAAGCAACGCAAAACACGTGTTGGGACTGGGCTTGTGGCTCCTTACTGAGTCTGTATACATCTCATTTAATGCTGTGACCTTTTTGTACTTTCAATTTATTTCACCTATGGTGTGACAAGGTGCAAAGGTTCTGCCCTCGTTGCACCAAAGAGCTCATTTGTACATCAGAATAGACATGATTTCTCTGCATCAAAGCCACAGATCTGGATAGGGGGAGAAATATTGAAATCAGCAGAATAGAAGGAATCCGACAGTACGAACGTATTTAGTTTCCGTGTCCGTTCCGTTTTTTTGTTTTTTTTTGCGGATTGGATGAGGACCCATTAATTTCAATAGGTCCGCAAAAAATGCGGATAGCACATTGTGTGCTGTCCGCATCCGTATGTCCGCTCCGTAGATCCACCAAAAATATAGAGCATGTCTTATTCTTGTCCGTTTGGCGGACAAGTATAGGCATTGTTACAATGGATCCGCAAAAAAACGGATGCAATACGGATGCCAAAAACACATCATCCGCATTTTTTGAGGATCAGTGTTTTGCGGACTGCCTATGTCCTAAGGCTACATGCACAAGAACGTTGTTTATTTTCGTGTCCGTTCCTTTTTTTTTTTTTGCGGATAGGATGCAGACCCATTCATTTCAATGGGTCCACAAAAAATGTGTGCTGTCCACATCAGTATGTCCGTTCCGTAGCTCCGCAAAAAAAAATAGAACATGTCCTACTCTTGTCCGTTTTGCGGACAAGGATAGGTATTCTTACAATGGATCCGCCAAAAAAACGGATGGCATACAGATGTCATCTTTTTTTTTTGCGGATCTGCAATTTGTGGACCGCAAAACACATACAGTCGTGTGCATGTAGCCTAAGATTACATGCACACGACCGTATGTGTTTTGCGTTCCGCCCCCCCCAAAAAACGGATGACATCCGTATGCCATCCGTTTGTTTTTGAGGATCCATTGTAACAATGCCTAAAACAGACAAGAATAGGACATGTTCTATTTTTTTGGCGGGAATACGGAACAGACATACTGGTGTGGACAGCACACAGTGTGCTGTCCGCATTTTATGCGGACCCATTGAAATGAATGGGTCCGCATCCTACCTGCAAAAAAACAAAAATGGAACGTACACGGAAACAAAATACATTCGTGTGCATGAGGCCTAATACTGAGGTTTGACAGCCTTTTAAGATTTGTTGACAGCCTTTTAATATGCAAAATTTTGCTGACAGACTCCCTTGTAGACTAGGGCTATGCCATAAATGCAGAAGATGGGAATACCACTAATATTGAAGACTGAATGCATGAAAACAAGACAGTAATTGGCTGCTGCAGAATACCAAGTCTATTTAGATGAGATAGTAATGTGGTACCATATTTAATCTGTTATCAATGGATCAGCAAATATTCTGGATTATAAGACAGTCCTATAAAATATTTGAAAGCTCTCTTGTGCAGCCCAAAATACAATGTTAAAACACAATCTGCTAATTTCTAGGTCCTTCAAAGATTAGAAGACAGGCGGAAGAATGCTTCGGAAGAGGAGGTCCTCAGTATACTCCAGAAAATAGAGGAAGTAAAAGAAAATGTGCGGAAAGCTGAGGTACGTGCAGATTGCAAGGAGCCTAGTATCCATGGCCTGTAAAAGGATTTCACATTTGCACAAGGAAAGGGTTAATATTTAATATACATGAAATGATAACCTTTTCTTTTGAATAACTACAGTATGCGTTCACTATCTCTTCTTGATGCCAAGCCCATTATGAAGTCTATACTATTTAGATGTCCTTAAACAAGTAGCTGCAAACCGCAGGAGCAGCACAGAACATCGTACACGTCTATGGGCCTTTGCACTAACCTTGTCCCCTCTGGCAGCACTCTTTATATATTCTTACGCTATATGGACAGAAGTATTGGGACACACTTCTTAATCTCTGAATTCAAGTGTTTGACTCGGTCCCATTGCCACAGGTGTATAAAATCCATCTTGTATCCATGCAGTCTGCCTTTACAATCATTTGTGAAAATATGGCTCATTTTAAAGAGCTCATTGATCTCCAGCATGGTACTGGAATACCGTAGGATGCAGACCTCGTAAGGTTACAGAGCGGGGTTGCTGAGTGCACACTCTCTTCCCTGTCTTCTGCTGTATGTACTGTAGGTTTGCAAGAGTACAGGGAGAGCATTATATTGGAGAAATAAAGTAGTCTACAGCCATGGAGGCACATAACTCTGCATAGGAGCTGTATACCCAATATAGTAGTATAATCTAATAAAAACATTCAAAATTGCTATTTTTTATGTAACATAGCCATACAAATGGTTGCAGAAATGAATGTATCCTTTAAAGAAATATTCCCAGGAGATAATTTTAATTACAAATACCTCACCGATCCGCTGCCAATGCTTTGGTCCCTGCTCATCTTCACTTCCTGTTCTCACCCTCCACACTCTGCAAATGGCTTGGACTGCCTACTCAGCCAATCACTGGCTGCAGCAATGACCTCAGCCAAGCTTTTCCCGGTGCTGTAAGCAAGAGAACAGGAAGTGGAGAGGCACACAGACTGGGGCAGTGGCCAAACAGCAGCTGTGGGGGATTGGTAAGGTAAGTAGTGGTTGTTTGTTATTTTACACCACACTGACACCGTTTTTAATTTAAATTATGTTCCAGGAATACCCTTTTAAATTGAGATAGAAAATTGAAATCTTATATTGTTTTATGCACTTGGATCTTTTGCTACAAGATAAACCTTAGTATTACTTTTCTGTAGTATAGTACAGTATACTTTTACTTTGCTAGTCTGCTATTTTCATTTTATCTCCACATTGTATTCAGTGCTTTTGATGTGCTTTAGGTCAGTAAGGTAAAAGCTGATGCCCGTGTGGAGCTGCTACGCCATGTTGGGGTAGATGTGGACACCTGGTTGTCTGGCGCAATGACACAAGCTAATGAAGAACTAGAACAAGAGAGACGTCTGAGTGAGGCCCGGATGTCTAATGGAGAGATGTCTCCCTCTGTAAGTTTTATGAAGTCACATATCAGTTTCATTCAAGAATTCCTAAAAATATCAAGAGCAATTCTTATGTAAGTTTTCCATGTTGGGCACCCGCACATCCAAGGAGATGACTTAAAACTCACAACCGTATGATCACTACAAAATGGCTATAGCTTGAACCCGTCAACAGTACCATTTTTCTTTGGACTGTCTCGGGAACTCAACCATGTTTTGCATATTAAAAGGTATTTCTAGGGTGGTTTAGGGACATTGCTGTACTGAAGATTGACTGGAATTGGGATTCTAATGTTGGAAGATATGCCAATGAGACAATAAAGGCAGTCAGGAGGACTGTTCGGTAATGTCCTGTTGGAGTCATCATTGTACCACAACAGCTCCAGCTATATTCTGCTGACTTTGTTGCACCTCATCATATTGATGTTATTCTCAAAATGAAATCTTTATTACCAGGATGCCACCTGAAGTCTGGGCACCCAGTATATACTCTGCAACCTTCCCTGATGGCCCACTTGTATCATCTCTGATAGATTTTTCATCACTCAAGTGATGTCAATCAGCAATATAAAAAGATAAATGGTGGGTGGGGCAAAGATGAAACGGTCATGAGACAAGCAGACAAAATACCTACATGCAGTTTTCCCTAGCTGAAATTTTCTACATTGATGTCAATGTGGGGAAGCATACCACAACGACATTAAGAATAGGCCACAGCATGTAGTTCAAGAACACTTTGAGGGAGATTTATTTATAAGTCTACAAAAATGATGAGATTTGTTGCAAATATATAAAAAAAAAGGAATGTATAACATGATATGTTTGGTACTGGCTATGTTGGATGTACTTTCCATTTTTGAAGCACGCATGGGTGTAACTATAGCCATAGCAGCCATTGCAGTGGATATCAGGCCCAGAGTTTGGAGGGTCCAGTCAGGTGCAAGAACATTGTACCTTATTGTGAGAAATAACAATATGGCTGCTTTTTGCTATAATGTGGGTTTTCTGATATATAGTGCTATTATATATACCTTTAACTATACGTAACTACTTATGCAGTTGTTTTAATTTTTGTACGCTAGGTGGCAGGGGTCCCATCTTATTTTGCTATGGGGACCTGTGAATTATAATTACGCCTCTGGCAGCACCTCACGGCTGGCATACATACACCCCAATATTTTAGCATTTTTCTTAGGCAGCCCAAGCTTTCAGTTCCATTGCAGCAGCTTAGGAAAAAGGGGATTTTTTTCCTTTGGTAAGAGTACCACTCTTGTTAATAACCTATGCCTGGTAGAGCAGTACAAGCAAATGGGGCTAAGCGCAAATACAAGATACAGTTCATGTACTAGAACTGTTCTGAAAAGGAAAAAAAACGGACTCTTTTTCTGAACCTTAGCAACTGAGTTTTCTTTACATGCACTGCTCTTTTTACTATTTTACTACTATTTTACTATTTACTTTTGCTATGGTCATGTCTCTGAGGGACCTGTATTCCCAATGCTATGACTGTAATGTGCTACATATAGGGGTTCATTTTTTATCCAGAAATTCGGCTATATTAGGCGTATTTCTGGTGCAGATTGCGGCGCAAAGGTTAGTTGCGCCACAATCCCTGCCCATGCCAGGCCGGCAGGCCCGTCCCATTCATCATTTTTTTATACCTGTTTTAGGCCTAGAAAATGGTATAAATGTAAGCCAGCAGGAAAGCTGGCTTACATTTAGATTGGCACTGAATGCGCCAAAGTTATGTAGAGTCCAGCGCCTCTTCATAACTTCGGCAGATCCACCGCCAGATATAGGGATTATTAAGACCGGCGTCTAAAACACCGGTCTTAATAAATGACCCCCATAGTGTAAAAATTTACCAGAAGTATAACTGCAGTACTGGAAATGACCACATGATGTCTCCATGAGCCGCTGAATTCCCCTTTCACATGGGAGGTGTTCTTTCACTGCTCCCCCGTTAAATATATTGTTCAAAATATTCTAGTTGTTTGTTGTTGTTTTTTTACTAATTACAAAAATTTAATCTTATAAAATGTTCTTTTTATAATTCTGTCTCCATGGTGATCAGCTAGAGAAGCATAATGCCCTTTGCTTTTTAGCCATAAAGCTGATCTAAATGAATATTCTGATTAGTGTGTCCTCTCCACAGAGTACTTCATAGCAACCTAACATTAACAATTATGTGGAAGTCAGGCTTATAAAGTTATAAATATAACATGGAAAAAGAGAAATCTGAAGTTTATTCAGAATTTTTTTAATTAAAAGGGTACTGCAGCTTCAGCCAGTTGCACTCATTCTTTGTGTAGTAAAAAGTTCTCCAATTTTCTGATAAACGTCCTGTGTCAGTCTCTGTATTCCTCACAGTTTTCAACATCTCTACTTGAACCGTTCAGTAGTAACCAGCAGGAGATATGCTTGCACATTTTTCACACTAAAAAGCCACAGTGTAATACAGCACCAGCTAAGCAGATGAGCTTTTCAAAATCTCATGTGCACGTTGACCTGTTGTGTGTATTTTGAAATATGCAGCAAGTCAATTGTTTATGCGCATTTTCAGTGCTGATTTAACCCTTTGGGTCAAAATACGTAAGTATTATATCCAGATTTTGGTGCAGAAACACAGCACAAAAACCACACAAAAATCCATGCCAAAATTTTTTATAAACTACACTGCTGGGTTCATATACCCTTAAAGAAGTTGGGAAATATCTGACCAGTCGGAAGTGGTTTGGGACACTCATCTGGTATTAGAAAAATTGTTCTTCTCCCATAAACAGTCCTACTCTTTTCTGTGGCCTTGTATTTCACCTCAGGTTCATTCACTGTTTGCAGAGAGAGAGACTGTACTTGTTTACAGCTCTTTGCCCTGCCTCACAAAGGGTGATCCCAAGAGGGTGACTTCCCTCTTGCCCAAACATACTATGGTCAGGAGGTTTACTGATGGGAGAACCTTTTACTTAAAACTCCCTAAAAAGTAAGTGCTCACAGCCACATATGAGTCCCCTAGCCAAGAGTTGACTGAGTTCTACATGACAGTATGTACCCCAATGAGACACTTGGCCAAGAGTTGACTGAGTTCTACATGACAGTATGTACCCCAATGAGACACTTGGCCAAGAGAAGACTGAGTTCTACATGACAGTATGTGCACCAATGAGACACTTAGCCAAGAGAAGACTGAGTTCTACATGACAGTATGTACCCCAATGAGACACTTAGCCAAGAGTTGACTAAGTTGGTTCCCATTGCAGTTCAGCATCATTCTTTGCTGAGCATCTAATGTTTATGAACTGTGGTCGCCAACTTTGCTCTTGAATCCCTCCCAGCATTTATATTTTTATTGCTATACTTTCTCTTTTCCAGATGGAAGACTTTGATTTCTCAGAGTTTGAGGATATGGATGATGATGGTGAAATATTTGAAGAATCCCCTCTTAACCTGAGTGGCAACCGTTCATATCCAACGCCATGTCATGTGCTGCATAACTACACGGTAGGCTATATGTACTGTAGTAGACATTCCATTACATTATAACCTATAATGAAGGTGCAGGATTCTTCTTTTTTGGTAGATTTGACATTGATTATAGTGTTAGTATTTATCTATAAATTGTCTATGTAATCAATGAAAAATTATTACATGTTGAGATATGGCTGATTTGTTGTGGCTGGTCGGCGCAGATTGTGCATGGAAAATCTGCAAAAATTTACAGTACCATACATGTGAATTAACATTAACTTGCAGATTTTTCCAGCGTACATGTGCCAATGAAGATACAAACTTATTCCTATCCACATGGATACACCTGCTAGTCACTCTTATTGAAAAAATACATACTCATTTTCTCCTTATTCAGAACCGTGGTTGATTTTCACTTTTTAATCCAGTATAACAAAAGTTTAGTTGAGCGTCTGCCAAAAGCACGCTCTTTTGGTATACACAGGGTTAATGTGTCCAACTGATGGATACAGCCCAAGCACAGTGCCAACAGAGACGAAGACGGCAAGATGAACATCTATATGGAAGGGAATGAAAGGTCCTGGCCTCTGGGAAGCAGAGGATGTCATACCAAGATGTTGTGGTATATAGGAGGGTTGTTGTTCAGTAGTTCAGAATAGCACTGCACCACTTGTACTTTGTAGCCTCAGTGCAGATTACGGCAAATATTAACACTGTCAAGAATTTATCGAAAAATATATAGGATTAACTTACACTGAACATACAGATAAGTATGCATAGCCACGTCATTGCCTTTGTATCACCGCTCATATGGGCTATTTACAAGGCAGTCTTGTAGAGCTTTGCCAGTGATTTGCCATCTGTCCTTCTTATTATAAGGCTGGACCTGGATATATAAATCACATAATGGAATTATTTATAATACTAATTAATGAATTTACTTTAATCATGGCAGCCCATTATAAGAATGAGCAACATGTCAGATTTCACCTTACCTTCTGTTATCTGTATCCTAAGGCTGCTCTGGGAGATGAACTGACCATCACTCAAGGCGAAAGACTGGAGGTCATTGAGGATGGAGATGTGGAGGAGTGGGTAAAGGTCAGTCAGTTTCAGAGGTCATATACCGTACATCATTGTACAAGCTTATACATTGTTTTGGACACTGATACCCTGAGCCTGGTGGTAGTATGCATGAACTGTATACTGCTCATAGGTTTGCAGGGAAACTTCAGGGGTGTGCAGCATTGCACGCTTCTATTCTGCATATCCAGAGCAATTCTGTTGAGAATATCCGGAAGGAATTGCTGTTAATATCTCTTTTATATAAAAATGAGTTTCTGTCTGTCTGTCTGTCTGGACGTCTGTCTGTTCTTTATGCGCGACCAAACGACTGAACCGATCTTCACCAAATTTGGCACACAGGTACATCAGGTGTCCGGGAAGGTTTCAGATCTCTAGGATGTACTGTTCTTGAGATATTCCCAAAAAATGACCTGCATTAGGGTCCATTCACACGTCCGCAATTTCGTTCCGCATTTTGCAGAACGGAATTGCGGACCCATTAATTTCTATGGGGCAGCACGATGTGCTGCCCGGATCCGGAATTGCGGATCCGCACTTCCGGGTCCGCAATTCCGATCCCGAAAAATATAGAACATGTCCTATTCTTGTCCGCAATTGCGGACAAGATTAGGCATTTTCTATTAAGTGCCGGTGATGTGTGGTCCGCAAAATGCGGAACGCACATCGCCGATGTCCGTGTTTTGTGGATCCGCAAAACACACACGGACGTGTGAATGGACCCTTAGCCAATACAAGCCTGCAAGTCTTTCTCTTCATATGCCAACTGCCATACACATGGTCACATGTCCCTTATCAGCCTATAGAAGCTCTCAGGCCCTTAGTCTCCACATACACACAGTTTTACTCCAGGTTTCCATAACAACTCAGCCATTTTTCTTCACTGCTGTAGGTCAGCTTTAGGCTAGGGCTACACAACGACAATAAGTCGCACGACACATAGGGCACAACTACACTGGTACATGCATCCATCTTGGATGGATTTTTTGCGACTGTCGTGTCGCAGCATGTCGCAGTGCAACACCATAGCCTCATTATAAAAGTTGTTGAGACAAAATGTTGCGCGACACATGTTGTCGTGTAGCCCTAGAGTTGAAGGGGCAGGGTGCTGTGGAGGTCACTGTTAAAGGGGTGGGCGCTGTGGAGGTCATTGTTAAAGGCGCAGGGCGCTGTGGAGGTCACTGTTAAAGGGACGGGCACTGCAGAGGTCACTGTTAAAGGGGCCAGCACTATCGGGGTTACTGTTAAAGGGGCGGGCACTGTGGAGGTCACTGTTAAAGGGGCGGGCACTGTGGAAGTCACTGTTAAAAGGACGGGCATTGTGAAGGTCACTGTTAAAGGGGTGGGCACTGTGGAGGTCACTGTTAAAGGGGCGGGCACTGTGGATGTTACTGTTAAAGGGGCGGACACTGTGGAGGTCACTGTTAAGGGGCAAGGGCCACTATTAAAGGGGAAACTGCTGTGAGGTCACTATTAAGGGGGCGGGACCCTGAGGATGTCACTGTCAAGGGAGTAGGGTGCTGTGAACCTCACTGTTAAAGGAGGGGGCTGCTGTGAAGGTCAAAGTTAAGGGGATGGGCTGCTGTGGAGGTCCCATTTTAAAGTGGCGGGGCACTGGGGGAGGTCAGTGTTAAGGGGTGGGGAACTGTGGTGTTCACTGTTAAAGGGGCGGGGTGCTGTAGAGGTCACTGTTATGGGGGATACTGTCGATATCTTTTAACGACACACACAAAGATTAAATGTAATAGATTAAATATACCCGTGCTAAGCCGGGTCCTTCTGCTAGTAGTATATATTTGTGAGTAGACCTGGCATCAGAATATGGCATATGTATGCTTGTGTCGGGATCATCTGCAGTGGTGTGGGAAATGCAGACGGTGTTGGCATTCCCCTGTCTAGAAAATGCACCACAAAGAAAGTTTCAGGCGCCCATCTAGGACTAAGAGTGAACTGTGCTGTTCCTTTCATATTGAATTTCTGCACTGTATTATTTCTTGTTTTACCTATGTTGTTTAAGTCTATTGTTCTCTGCTGCCATCTGCTGGCCGGAATTTGTATGCTGCACGCCTTCGTTCTTGTTAAATAAAGTTTTTTCTCTGGGCGTGGTTTTGCAGCCTTGGGCCTGGTCACTTCCTGTAGCCTTTTTCAGTGCTGCATTCCTTTGTGACTGGAGACACACACCTTGGCTTGTGAAGGCATCAGTTTTTGACCAGCAGTTGCCTCAGCAAGACATCCACATCACAGCATCTACTGCATTCCTGTATTGCATCACTGTATGTCACTGCTCTGGATCAAATAAACCCACGTTTGATTGCATCCTCATGTCTACGTCTGGATCCATCTAACCTGAGCATCTGCCGGTCCGGTCTGCTCCACTGCTTGGATACGAAGGTAGGCCAGTCACAAAGTCATTATCAGTTACACCTTCATTCGCCTTCATGTGGGGACAGAACAGTCAAAAACTGCCTTAAAGCCTTATACCCCAGTCAATATCCGTCTGAATGTCCAATGCCCAATGCCTGGCTACAGGTTCCCTTAGAGCCCAGTGCCACACTCAGGAACCTCCCCTGCAACAGGCCCACTCCCAGCAAATCTGCCCAGCAACAGTGCACGTTCAATAAGCCTAAGGGGAAGCACGGCGTGTGCGCAGTAGATATACTCTCGCCCGGAAGTCCTCCACTACTCGCCAAGCCACTTTCTACATCCTATATTAACCCTTGCTCGCATGATATAAGAACTGTTCACGCACGCGGGGCCTCCCTTAAACCAAACCCCGCAATTCACTCAAAACACCTTGGGAAACTCATCGGGGTGCCTCATCTGAGCCGCACTGCAATTTTCAGCCCCCAATTCAAAAGTTCGATTTCTTAAAGAGACAGCGCACCTTAAATCAAAATGGCTGAAAAGGACCTCGTACAGTTCCCCAGTGATGAAACAAAGCAAATGCTACCTGATACTGATCATTATGAAGAGCTGGAGGTAGAACCCACACTTCCAGCAGACCAAGTCACGCGACCAAGGCGATCTCTCAAACCAACTATAAAGATCACAGAAAACTATCACACCATGAAAGATGAGCTATGTGACAACCTGGAAGAGCTATGGGAACGAATTTCCTCCCTCATATCAGGACTTAAGTCCTCCTCAGGCGATGCCACCAGTTTACAAGTTGCCGTCGGGCGGCTGGATGCAGCCCATGAAAGGTACAAGAAACTGTCCACAAGGTATATAACCTTTCTAAAAGACTCTAATATTGAAGAAGCCCCGTCAGAATTGTGCAAGGCAGAATCAATAGACAGACAAAGAGACGCCATGGTGCTGGATGCTAAAGATAAAGTGGAACTCCGCATCTCTCATTTACAAGAAACCAGATCACACAGATCGCATTCATCAAAACATTCCTCGCGGTCCTACAGATCATCATGCTCTAGAAGCTCCGCCCTGAGCGACAGATTACTAGAGGCCCGCATAAATGCAGAGCAATCCAAAGTGAGGCGTTCCTTCACCGAAAAAGAAGTCCTTGCGAGTGCAGAAGCACAGACGGCGGCGGCCAAGAGGGCAGAAGCGGAGGCAGAAGCCAAGAGGGCAGAAGCGGAGGCAGAAGCCAAGAGGGCAGAAGCGGAGGCAGAAGCCAAGAGGGCAGAAGCGGAGGCTGAAGCCAAGAGGGCAGAAGCAGAGGCTCGAATAAAGATCCTCGAATCAGAGAGGGAAGAGGAAATCGCATTAGCAAGAGTAAGACTACTTGAGCAAGCATTAAGCCAAGGCCTTGATTCAGTCTGCTTACCACCAGAGGAGATAGACGATCCAGCTGATCGCACCAGCGACTATGTACTGAAACAGTTATCTGCACCACCCCCAGTGTGCTGTACTGTCCAAGCCAACAACACTGAAACCTCCAAGTCAGCTCTACCTGCAGTGCCAGCGATACCCACAGCACCCGAGCAATCCAATAACAGTCGCCCAAGTGCAGTTATTACAGCAAGATGGCTACCAGGTGTTTCCTGGCCTACCTCCACAGCTCAAGCAGCAGTCATCAGAATCTACAGAGGCTAGACCACAGCTCAACCCTGCAGCAACATCATTCTACCCGGAAGCATCTCACCCTTTCACGCCACGCAGCCTATACGCCCCAGGGGCATCACAAGTTGTCATGGCAACAAGCAGTGAGAAATCAGATATGTCTGAGTTTGCCAGGTTTATGGTGAGCAGAGAGCTAATTAACACCAGTCTCTCAAAATTTGATGACCGTGCAGAGAGCTACAGAGCCTGGAAGGCAACCTTCAAGGCCGCCATCGCCAACCTCAACCTAACTGCAGAGCAGGAGCTCGACCTCTTGATCAAATGGCTGGGCCCAGGCTCCACAAATCGCATCAAGAGCCTTAGAACTGTCTATGTGGGACAAGCAGAAGCAGGTCTCGCTGCAGCCTGGCAGAGACTCGAACGCACCTTTGGCAGTGCAGAAGCAATAGAGAAGGCACTATTCAGGAGACTGCAGAACGTCCCCAAGATCAGTCTCAAAGATGTCCATAAGCTTCAGGATTTAAGTGATTTGCTCATGGAACTGGAGCTCGCCAAAAGAGACCCTCATCTGTCCGGGCTGTGCTACCTGGATACAGCCCATGGGGTGAACCCAATTGTCGTGAAGTTACCATACAGCCTGCAAGAGAAGTGGGCGGCATCAGTCTCAAGGTACAAAAGAGTGCACGACGTCACCTTTCCCCCATTTATTCATTTCTGTAGATTCATCGATGAACAGTCCCAGATGAGGAATGACCCCAGCCTCGACTTCCTGGAGTTCAATACTACAGCTTCAGTGACACCATCATCAAGGTATGAAAGTATTGTGCATAAACACAGAGACTTTAAGAGCAGCGTGAATGTTAGAAAGACTAACCTACCATCATCTGCAGTACCCACTAGTAGACAGTACACTACCTCATCAGGAGACAAGGCCTTCAATCGTGAATGTCCCATTCATAAAAAACCACACTCACTGAACAAATGCAGAGGATTTAGATCCAAAACCATACAGGAGCGCAAGAAAGTCCTCACCGAGCTTGGGGTATGTTTCAGGTGCTGCGCCTCATTGGAGCACATGGCTAAGGACTGTAAATCCATTATCAAGTGTGAGGAGTGTCATAGTGATAGACATGCCTCAGCTATGCACCCAACTACACTCACAAGGGATTCACCTGCTGTCGTCACCACCAGTCCTGCTCAAAGTCATGGCGGGGAGCTCCAGAACCACGCTAACACAGCCACTGCTGTTTCCTGCTCATGCTCGGACGTATGTGGGGAGGGCCAGAGTGAGAAATGTTGTGCCCGCATATGCCTAATCAAGGTCTACCCGGAGGGGCTACCAGAAAAGGCAGTAAAAATGTATGCCATCATTGACGACCAAAGCAACCGCTCCCTAGCAGGACCTAAATTCTTTGAAGCCTTTGAAATAATAGGACCGTCAGAACCCTACATCTTAAACACCTGCTCGGGTCGCATAGAGACTAGCGGCAGGAGGGCACAAGGATTCATCGCTTGTTCCGTCAGTGGAAATACGGAAATACCTCTACCGACGCTGATCGAATGCGATCAAATACCCAACCATAGGGATGAAATTCCTACCCCGGAAGCTGCATTTCACCATCCACACCTAAGGCACCTTGCCAACGTTATCCCACCTATGGACAACAACGCCGAGATTCTACTCCTGCTTGGCAGAGACAATCTAAGGGTACACAAGGTGCGTCAACAGTGTAATGGTCCCGACTATGCACCATACGCCCAGAGACTGGACTTGGGATGGGTAGTCATAGGAAATGTATGTTTGGATCAGCCAAAAATCCACTCATTCAAAACGTACGTGCGTGGAGATGGACGCACAACTTGCATTAAGCCTTGCCCTCATCACTATGAGGTGAAAGAGAAGCCTCCAGACCTCATACAACCACCTGACGACATTCCTCCCTTTGCTGACAACTTGGGAAGATTAGTCTTTCACACAAGCAAGGACGATGATAAAGTAGCTTTGTCAGTAGAGGACAGAGAATTTATCAAGATAATGGACAATGAGTTCTTTAAAGACGAAACCAATCACTGGGTTTCTCCATTACCCTTCCGAGCTACCAGGGTGAGACTCCCGAACAATAGGGAACAAGCTCTGTCTAGATTTAACTCTCTTCAGCGTACCATGAACAGTAAGCCTGAGATGAGAGAACACATCGTTGCCTTTATCGACAAAATATTCCGCAACAACCATGCAGAACCAGCTCCATCCTTAGGGAAGAACGACGAGTGCTGGTACTTGCCTTCATTTGGAGTGTATCACCCACGGAAACCTAATCAAATTAGGGTTGTTTTCGACTCAAGTGCCAAACATCAAGGTGTATCTCTTAATGATGTCCTCCTCACAGGTCCTAATCTGACGAATAACCTAGTTGGAGTGCTGATGAGGTTCAGAAAAGGGCTCGTTGCCATCACCGCCGACATTGAACAGATGTTCCACTGTTTCGTAGTCAGAGAGGACCACCGGAATTTCCTCAGGTTTCTGTGGTACAAGAATAACGACACCAACGCAGAGATGGCAGAATATCGTATGAGGGTACACGTATTTGGAAACAGCCCTTCACCTGCCGTGGCAACTTACGGCCTTCGGCGAACTGCATTAGAGGGAGAATCCGAGTACGGTAAAGACGCCAGAGACTTTGTAGAAAAGGACTTCTACGTAGACGATGGACTCAAATCACTACCGACTGAAGAAGCGGCTATCGATCTGCTCAAAAGGACTCAAAGTATGTTGTACCAAGCTAAACTTAGACTACACAAAATTGCTTCAAACAGCCTGGCTGTTATGAGGGCCTTCGAATCAGGCGATCATGCACCAGGATTCAAGGACATTAACTTGGGACTGGACAGTCCACCTGTGCAGAGGAGCTTGGGCCTCAGATGGGATCTCTCGGCTGACTCCTTCGGTTTTCAGATAAGTTGTGCAGACAAGCCATTCACAAAGCGAGGCGTCCTATCAGTGGTAAACAGCCTATTTGATCCGCTGGGATTTGTAGCGCCCATCACCATACAAGGTAAATCTCTACTGAGACAGTTTTCTGAAACAGTCAAGGATTGGGATACCCCACTTCCCTCCGAGAAAGAGCAAAAATGGGAAGCCTGGAAGCGATCCTTGTGTGCCTTGGATGAGATCCACATCCCGAGATGCTATATTAAAACTTCACTTTCCTCTAGCATAAGGAAAGAGCTCCACGTGTTCTCGGACGCCTCCATGGAGGCCATCGCAGAGGTTGCCTATCTGAAAGTCACAGAACCCAACAACCAAAATCACGTTGGATTCGTCTTTGGTCCAGAGTTTCTGCTTGGAGAGGCGGACGAATGTGTACAGGAAGTTTTCAGCATCCAGGATCCGAATAATGATCCAGAAATCCGCGCTGAAGTTAGTGCATTAGTCACTGGAACAAAGCAAACCGCCAGCTTCAGTTGTCAGCGCTTTGAACGTTTTTCCAGTTGGATGAGACCCATCGAGAACGTCCCTGCAGGGTGAACAGGACTGTATCTAGCTTTGCAGATCTTCTCCATTCCAAGTTGGAAAACAGGACTATCTATGTTTGCATTCTAACATGTTTTTCTTTTACAGGTTGTTTATATTTTATGGACATTCGTCATAGTGAAATCCCCAAAGTGAATTTCAGACGGGGAGTGTGCTGTTCCTTTCATATTGAATTTCTGCACTGTATTATTTCTTGTTTTCCTATGTTGTTTAAGTCTATTGTTCTCTGCTGGCCGGAATTTGTATGCTGCACGCCTTCGTTCTTGTTAAATAAAGTTTTTTCTCTGGGCGTGGTTTTGCAGCCTTGGGCCTGGTCACTTCCTGTAGCCTTTTTCAGTGCTGCATTCCTTTGTGACTGGAGACACACACCTTGGCTTGTGAAGGCATCAGTTTTTGACCAGCAGTTGCCTCAGCAGTTAGCCTCAGAAAAGACATCCACATCACAGCATCTACTGCATTCCTGTATTGCATCACTGTATGTCACTGCTCTGGATCAAATAAACCCACGTTTGATTGCATCCTCATGTCTACGTCTGGATCCATCTAACCTGAGCATCTGCCGGTCCGGTCTGCTCCACTGCTTGGATACGAAGGTAGGCCAGTCACAAAGTCATTATCAGTTACACCTTCATTCGCCTTCATGTGGGGACAGAACATGAACTACTCTGCTGACATCTGGCAAAAGCATCACCCGTCAGTTTTTGTATTTTAAAAACATTTTTTTTAATAATTTGTTTTTGTGTTGCTGCATTTAAGCCCTTAGTGATGACCCTGTTTTGGGCACTCCAAGAGCAATAACTTTTTTTTTTCCTTTGATGTCGCTGTATGAGGCCTTTATGTGGGAAAAGTTGTAGCTTCTACCATTTTGCAGGTGATATAGCTTATTGATTAACTTTTATTAACTCTTTCTGGGGGGGATGGATAAGAACCGCAATTCCACCTTTGTCTATTTACATTAAAAATTTTGCGACATTCACTTTGCGGCATAAATAACATAACTGTATCCTCTGGGGCAATACAATTACAGCGATACCCAATGTATATAGTTATTCTTGAAGTTTTACTTCACAATAAAACCCCTTCCTTGAAGCTGTGTGACTAGTATAGTTTTCATTGGTATTTTGGGATAGATACGACATTTTGATCCCTTATTCTATTTTTTTTTTGTGGCAACAAACCAGCAAATTCTGGCATTTTATTTTTTGTTTGTATTTTACAGCATTCACCTTGTGGGATTAATTATGTGATAATTTAAAAATAAAGCAGCACTTCTTATCCGTAGCAATCCGGGTGTCTGCGTTCAACTCCTGATCATGGGTGTATTGATAAAGGAAAAAATCCATGGCACTCTGTATATGGTAAAAAAAAAGTGTATTTATTCACACATGTCACAGCAACGTTTCAGTTCCCTCACGGAACCTTTCTCAAGCCAAGTGAATTACAAAGTGCAAGTGCATACTTACCCATAATTAATTAGTTAATGACCAATATTATAGTAAACCCATCCATAATTTGTATATAATAAAGGTGTCAACATGATCATTGCGTCATATATTCCATACAAGTGCAGCAATGTTCATATATAAAGTAAAGTGCAAAAGTGCCAATATATATTATAAAGATTAAAATCCACTTGACCATCCAGATAATATCAACACTTCATGGTCATTAATAACTGACAAATAGTCACCATAGCTGTGGATGTAGATTGCGTGGAGCTGCACCAAGGCTTTGGCGTTCTCCTCCTGTCAATGCGCATGCTGCGCCTCAAGTGACTCACCATTTGCAGACCAACATTCGCCATCTTATTAAAGGGCAACGTAATGGGCCACATTGTGTACACACTCTAGAGTAATACAGCAACCTGGTACAAGTCCAGATCTAGGAGGACCGCATCACATATTGTGATACACCCTCCTAAATCGCGTTCAGACCAACTGCGTTTTTTATCAAGTAGTGACTGGAACAGGCAGAGCCAGACTTACCAATTCAGGCATCGCTGTATTTGATTAACCCCTCTTGGGCTTTAAAACTGAGATTTTTAGTTCAAAATGTATTACGATTATAGCTGTTGTTGGTTAGCAAAAAAAGATTTTTACAGTGAAGTATATTTCTATAGTTTTGAAATGTATATATGACACATGATATCTCCTCCGTACGATGGGGAAAAATAGTAAAAATTGCAAAAAAAAAGAGAAAACAAAAAAAATCACCTTAATGCACTAGCCGCAATAGCAGGATTGGTAAGGTTCAATAAGCACCCAAAAAGAGGCACACTAACTCATCATACCCACTGTAACTCTAAAGTCAACATTTAGACTAGGGCTGCAGCTATCGACTATTTTTGTAATCAAGTATTCTATCGATTAAGGCCTCATGCACACGACCGTTGTGTGCATCCGTGGCCGTTGTGCCGTTTTCCGTTTTTTTTCGCGGACCCATTGACTTTCAATGGGTCCGTGGAAAAATCCGAAAATGCACCGTTTTGCAGCCGCATCCGTGATCCGTGTTTCCTGTCCGTCAAAAAAATATGACCTGTCCTATTTTTTTGACGGACAACGGTTCACGGACCCATTCAAGTCAATGGGTCCGTGAAAGAACACGGATGCACACAAGATTGGCGTCCGTGATCCGTGGCCGTAGGTTACTTTCATACAGACGGATCCGAAGATCCGTCTGCATAAAAGCTTTTTCAGAGATGAGTTTTCACTTCGTGAAAACTCATATTCGACAGTATATTCTAACACAGAGGCGTTCCCATAGTGATGGGGACGCTTCTAGTTAGAATATACTACGAACTGTGTACATGACTGCCCCCTGCTGCCTGGCAGCACCCGATCTCTTACAGGGGGCTGTGATATGCACAATTAACCCCTCAGGTGCTGCACCTGAGGGGTTAATTGTGCATATCATAGCCCCCTATAAGAGATCAGGGGCTGCCAGGCAGCAGGGGGCAGACCCCCCCTACCTCCCCAGTTTGAATATCATTGGTGGCCAGTGTGCGGCCCCCCCTATTGTAATATCATTGGTGGCTGGCCAGTGTGCGCCTCCCCCGGCCCCCCCCCCCTCTATTGTAATATCATTGGTGGCC
Organism: Bufo bufo; assembly: GCF_905171765.1. Classification (NCBI taxonomy): domain Eukaryota; kingdom Metazoa; phylum Chordata; class Amphibia; order Anura; family Bufonidae; genus Bufo; species Bufo bufo. The sequence continues at coordinate 314,179,971 of NC_053389.1, forward strand.
AGTGTGCGGCCCCCCCCCTATTGTAATATCATTGGTGGCCAGTGTGCGGCCTCCCCCGGCCACCCTTCCTCCCTCTATTGTATATTATTATCATTAGTGGCCAGTGTGCGGCTCCCCTCCTCCCCGATCATTGGTGGCAGCGGAGATTCGGATCGGAGTCCCAGTTTAATCGCTCTGGGGCTCCGATCGGTAACCATGGCAACCAGGACGCTACTGCAGGCCTGGTTGCCATGGTTACTTAGCAATATTACAATATTAGAAGCATCATACTTACCTGCTGGCTGCTGCGCTGTCTGTGTCTGGCCGGGAGCTCCTCCTACTGGTAAGTGACAGGTAAGTGACATGATCTGTCACTTACCAGTAGGAGGAGCTCTCGGCCGGACACAGACAGCGCAGCAGCCAGCAGGTAAGTATGATGCTTCTAATATTGTAATATTGCTAAGTAACCATGGCAACCAGGCCTGCAGTAGCGTCCTGGTTGCCATGGTTACCGATCGGAGCCCCAGAGCGATTAAACTGGGACTCTGATCGGAATCTCCGCTGCCACCAATGATCGGGCAGGGAGAGGGGAGGCCGCACACTGGCCACCAATGATATTACAATAGAGGGGGGCCGACGGAGGCCGCACACTGGCCACCAATGATATTACAATAGAGGGGGGGGCTGCACACTGGCCACCAATGATATTACAATAGAGGGAGGGAGGGAGGGGGGGGGGCGCACACTGGCCACCAATGATATTACAATAGAGGGGGGGCCGGAGGGGGGCCGCACACTGGCCACCAATGATATTCAAACTGGGGAGGGAGGGGGGTCTGCCCCCTGCTGCCTGGCAGCCCCTTATCTCTTACAGGGGACTATAATACGCACAATTAACCCCTTCAGGTGTGGCACCTGAAGGGTTAATTGTGCTGATCACAGCCCCCTGTAAAAGATCGGGTGCTGCCAGGCAGCAGGGGGCAGTCATGTACACAGTTCGTAGTATATTCTAACTAGAAGTGTCCCCATCACTATGGGAACGCCTCTGTGTTAGAATATACTGTCGGATCTGAGTTTCACGATGTAACTCAAATTCGATGGTATATTCTAACATAGAGGCATTCCCATGGTGATGGGGACGCTTCAAGTTAAAATATACCATCGGATTGGAGAAAACTCTGATCCTATGGTATATTAACTCCTGACTTTACATTGAAAGTCAATGGGGGACAGATCCGTTTTAAATTGCACCATATTGTGTCAACGTCAAACGGATCCGTCCCCATTGACTTGCATTGTAATTCAGGACGAATCCGTTTGGCTCCGCACGGCCAGGCGGACACCAAAACGACTTTTTTTTCATGTCCGTGGATCCTCCAAAAATCAAGGAAGACCCACGGACGAAAAAACGGTCACGGATCACGGAAAAACGGAACCCGTTTTTGCGGACCGCAAAAAAAAAAGGTTGTGTGCATGAGGCCTAATCCAACGTTTAATTGAGTACTCGAATAACAAAAAACTAAATAAGTGAAAGTTTTTCTTAATAAAAAAACTCATCAGCCCCCTCAGTGGCATCGGCAGGTTTGATGGTGAGTTCGGGGTTATTAGACAAACCCTCCAAAGTGATCATCTTTTCTGTAGTAATATTAGGCCCTTTCAATGTACCATGTACGTCAGACTGCCTAAGCTATATCACGTTTAACTAAATCAATGAATGCTTCCATGGCATGTGAATTTACTATAGGAAAAAAAATATACTTTTCATATGTAAATTGAACTGCTTCAGCGTCAGAGCAGCCCCCAAATACATCGATGCCTGAATTGGTAGGTCTGGCTCTGCCTGTTTCGGCCACTATGTGATAAAAAACGCAATTGGTCTGAACACGATTTAGGAGGGTGTATCACAATATGTGATGCGGTCCTCCTAGATCTGGACTTGTACCAGGTTGCTGTATTACTCTAGTGTATACAATGTTGCCCATTACTTTGCCTTTTAATAAGATGGCGACTGTTGTTGGTCTGCATACGGTGAGTCACTTGAGGTGCAGCATGCGCATTGACAGGAGGAGAACGCCGAAGCCTTGGCGCCGCTCCACACAATCTACATCTACAGCTATGGTGACTATTTGTCAGTTATTAATGACCATGAAGTGTTGATATTATCTGGATGGTCAAGTGGATTTTAATCTTTATAATATATATTGGCACTTTTTATATATGAACATTGCTGCACTTGTATGGAATATATGACGCAATGATCGTGTTGACACCTTTATTATATGCAAATTATGGATGGGTTTACTATAATATTGGTCATTAACTAATTAATTATGGGTAAGTATGCACTTGCACTTTGTAATTCACTTGGCTTGAGAAAGGTTCCGTGAGGGAACTGAAACGCCGCTGTGACGTGTGAATAAATACACTTGTTTTTTCACCGTTTACAGAGGAGTGCCGTGGAGATATATATATATATATATATATATATATATATAGAAACGAACAGCACTCCTGTAATCCACAGAAAAGGTTTTTCTTTATTCACCCATGTGATGCAACGTTTTGGCTCTGAACTAGAGCCTTTCTCAAGTTCAGAGCTGAAATGTTGCATCACATAGGTGAATAAAGAAAAAACTTTTCTCTGGATTACAGGAGTGCTGTTCGTTTTTCTATTTATATACCAAGGGGTAAGCAGCTCATTCCCCAGTGAACGTGCACCCAACCTTTCTAACCATTTTTTGTCAGTGCCGCCATTCTTCTATACTATATATATTTTTTTTTTACATTTTTGTCAATTAAAAAGCATATTTTTCAAAGGGAAAAAGTGTGTTTAACTTGAATTCTTTTTATAAAACTGTACTACAGTTTTATACTGTAGTACAGTATAAAACTGACAATTTAGTAGACCATGCCTCTGGCACGGCCCAATAGGCATCCACTGAGGGCGTGCCTGGGGACTTTCCCTGCCAAGTACAGATATCGGCATCCCGTGATCTCATTCACGGCGGTGCTGTTGGCTGACAGAGGGAGCTGCCTCCCTCTGAAACTACTTAGATGCCATGGTCGCTATTGGCTGCTACATCTGAGGGGTTAAATGGCTTGGATCTGCATTTTTGCCAATCCATGAGACAGCCAAGCTCCTGCTCTTCACTGCATGGGAGACCTGTGCAGGATTTAGATTAGGCCACCATAAAAAGGAACTGCTTTAAAAAAGCATATTGGTGGACACTAAGGGGTTAAAGGCCCGTGTTATTTTCACTTTTTCTTAGTTGGAGCTGTGGGAAGGCTGATCGCTTTCTATTGTGTTTTGGAGATGGAATGTACAAAAAATGTTTCCTCATTCACCATTCAGGTTAAATGACGTGACCATTTTATTAGATGGATCATTGTGGATGCTGCAATACCAATTGTTTGTATTTAGGATCTTCAAGGACTTTTTATGATACAAAAGGTGATTTATTGTTTTTTCACAAAACATTTATTTTTAATTTTCATAACTTTTTATTGTTCTAGAACTGGATTTAGAACACTAGAATGCTTTATGTTTGTCACGACAGGCCTGGAGGTCATTAGTAGGCCTCTGGCTGCCATAGAAGCCAAATGGTACTCGATGATCAGGGAGGGGCAAGGTTTGCGACATGGGGTAATATGGTGAAGGGGTTAATATACGTTTTAAAGGAAGCCATATGAATAAAAAGATAATATTTTCCTTTCAGTCTATAGATTTATTAAAACTGGACATTTTTCTTTTCTATGATGATTGTAGGACATTCTGAAATACACTGTTTTGAAAGTATAAACATTATTTGAGCTTGAAGAGTACACTGAGTTCAGTCCTTGCAGAAATGGAAATCAAATTCATTTATCTCCTAATAGGCTCTTAGGATAACAGTCTGTACTTTTCTCCATTTTCACTTAAGGCTCGGAACAAAAATGGACAAGTGGGTTATGTCCCAGAAAAGTATATTACTTACATGAACCAGAGGGTTGTAGAATCTTTGAGGGCTGGTCACATCGAAGGACTTTCTGGAGCACAGTGCCTCTCTGGGATTCTGGAGCTGGAACGTTCTGATGCTACAGGTAGGTTTTAATGGGGAAGGGGGGCTGCATCAATCAACGTAATATGTGATCACACAATCAACTGTCTTTGCAGTTCAAGTTGAAGCTGTAGCCACAATTTATATATTTTTTTGTAGAAAAGTATTGTCATTTTTCTGTTCAGTTGTGGTAGCCATTTTTGCATAATTGACAACACAAAGTGCTGCCATGTTGGTTGTAACTTTTTTTTTTTTATCATGTTCTATCAATAGTAAGTTGACAATGAAAAGCTAACAGTATTCATCAGTTCCTAGGTGTCCATTTAAAGGGATTGACCACTATGTATTACTAGCTGCACTTGGGCTGGGAACGGCACATACATGCAGCTAGTAATAGGCGTTATTAAACCATCAGTGCCGATGACTGATGGTTTAATACCCATAATTCATGTTTAGTAGCAGGTCCTCCTACCTGCTTTCTGGCACTGCTGTCCTAAATTGGTCGCTGATGGAGGGCCGTGGGATCAGTGTCATCCATCAGCGGCCTCCATTCACTTACACTGGGAACAGACAGTGCTTGTGCTAGTTCCCCTGTCTAACTGCACACGCACTAGTTCCCCTTTCCATTAATGGAGGCCGCTGATAAATGTGACTGGTCACAAGACTCTCTATCAGTAGCTGTTTTGGGACCACAGTACCAGCAAGCAGATAAGAGTTAATAAACATGAATTGGACATATGAAACCATTGGACATCATCACCGATGGGTTATTAACACATATTATAGCTGCTTGTATGTGCTGTTCACTAACTAGTAATATATAGTGGCCAACCCCCTTAAAAGATGACAACCAATATGGTGGCACTACATGTTACTATTGCAAAACTGGCCACTGCTGCAAAGTAAATTGGTAGTAAATCACTATGTATATTACTCATTTACATAGTAAGTAAATCAGGCAAAAATACCAAATGTTGATTGTTGCTCTATAGTATAATAAAGTATGATCTCCTAAGAACGAGGAATGTCACTCATTTCTAATGTTTGGGAACCTATAGAACATCTCTTTAGTGTTGGACTCTCCTTTATTCCCTCCGATCCATCACAATGAATAGAATTGGAGTAAAGAGAGCATATCTTACAGTTCTGCAGATGTTTGGGATCAGCTTGCTATGATGGAAAGCTAGATCCAGCAAACTTGTCTTTCCTCACCTCCTGCAAGAACATAGTCTGGGAGAAGGATCCAAGGTGGCCAGATGTTGTACAAAGCAAGAACTACCCCCTATGGAAGTCTAAGGGGATTGATTCAATTGGCCAGCTGTACCAGGGTCAAACTCTTCTAGAGTTTGCCTCTCTCCACAGGTCCTTTTCTATTCCCAACTCTACCTTTTACCAATACCTGCAGATACAACACTATCTGAACACAATGTGTCTCATCAACACTGCAAGCCCCTCTTTCCCGCTCCACCTCTTATTCTCTGACAAAGGTCTAAACCTTGAAGGACTCTCCATAATCTACTCTGAACTCCTGTACCCTATGCAGGGATCAAAAGATCCATACATGCTCAAATGGGAAGAGGAATTAAACAAATCCTTCCCTCTGGAACAATGGAAATCTGCCTTATATTGGTCAATTAAATGCTCTCACTGCATTAACCATGCTGAACAGAGTAGAAAGATTCAATTACGTTGGTATTTGACACCGGACAGACTGTCCCACATAGTCCCGAACTACTCTTCCCTCTGTTGGCACAAGTGTGGTTCAAGGGGCTCCCCCTCTCATATGTGGTGGTTCTGGACGCCCACACTCCCTTGTCTCCAGAGCTGGCGATTCTGAGCATTTGTCTAGATGGCATTCAACTATCCTTCCGATGGTTATTGTCACATATCCTCACGGCCACACGCAAGGTAATAGCGAGACATTCAAAACAATCTGTCACCCAAATGGTAAACTTACGTATGATGTATGAGCTGGTTTTTGACCCTCCTTACAATCCAGGATAAGAGCACACAACCAATGGCTGATGTGGCTTTCTAGAGCCCACACCACTCCGCTGCCGACCGCCTTACTACAAAAGAATGTTGAAGGGCTTATTAGCCCGGGTGGAGGCCCTCTTTACAGATCACTCTGTGGAGGCTGCTCTTAAAACTGTCTATGCAAAGTATTCCAGTTTCATGTCTTATACTGTATATGTAAACATAACTATACCATGTATCATGTCTTCTTTTATTGTTATTTTGGATATTCCTTTTTTTAAATTTATTATGTACTTCTCAGCATGTATTATATGCTTGAAAATCAATAAAAAGACTGTGTTGAAAAAAAAACAAAGCAAGAACTGCCACCTCATTCCTCTTATGCCTCATTCAAATGGTTGTAATGTGGGCGCATTTTAGTGTCCATAGGGATGTATGATGTTGTATGTTTGGCTCATTAGACCCGATGAGTCCGAATTGTCAATGAGGCCTTAGATGGTAAACTTGAGCTATAAGAGACCTCCCTCCATTAACAAGGACTGGACAGATTAGGTAGCCACTGCACTGAAACTCCTGCTGCTGGTACCTAACTTTTTAGGTTATTTTCATTTCATGTCGGTGGAAATTCGAATTGTCTGGATAAGTAGTCCAGAGGCCCTATCAGTAGAGGCTGTGTCCATACCTGTAAATCTAGTCTTTATGTAGGGTAAGGTAGGTGAATGCACAGTGATATTTGTCACCTGGTATTGCTGTGCCAGCACTAACATAAGGTTGTCTCGTCAGAAATAGTCATGGGAAGGTATTTAACATTACATGCCCGCTGTTGAAATGACTGGCCATCCACGTAATGCATAATGGTTCTGCTTTCTGGCACACAGAAGTAGGTCTTGAGCCATATAAACAGGACAAACGGACAAGGATTGTCTCAGGAGACCCCCTTTAATCTATTAAAAACTTACAGTAAAGAGAAAGATGGCCGACTCGCCATTTACAGTCTCCACCTAAGCTGCTTTTGTATCCGTTTATCGGACATTCAGTATCTCTCTCTTCCAGTGTCTCTTGCCAGAGCTCTTTACGACTATGAAGGTCAGAGTGAAGAAGAGCTGACATTTCCTGAAGGAGCCATTATCCAGATTATCCGTAGGGATGAAGGTGGAGTTGACGACGGCTTTTGGAAAGGGGAATTCAATGGCCGGGTTGGAGTCTTTCCCTCACTTGTCGTTGAAGAATTAACAGGAGATGATCCAGACTCTCAGCAGGTCTGATCTACTTGAAATAATCCCTGACATGCAGCATTTACATCACTCATGACGGTTTTACTGTTTTGTGATTGTGAATAAACCGTTGGTTCCTGATCATTGGTGATCTACATGCAGCAATCATCTCCCCTGTATGGGGACGAGCCATTGCTAATGTGATCACTTGTCCCTATAAAGATTTATTGTTTTCCGGCAGCAGGCCCTGTTCACACTGGGCGATCTGCTGCCCAGAAAATGTTATTTTACATATAACATATGTAACCACTGTCAAACAAGCAATTTTCTCACTTGTCAAGTGATCAGTGGCACATTTAGATAGGACAGTTATTGAGAACTAGCGTTTGTACGAACGCTTACCCCCAATAATTGCCTCAATCCTTGGCAGTTGTAAAAGAGCCTTTAGTGACAACCTTTTCTTTCTCAGAAAAATGAAAATAAGCTGAATAAAATATATTTCAGCTATTTTTAATGTTGAAAAATGATCATATATTATAATTTTATATAAATGTTTTTCTTTCTTTGTGTCATTGTGTACCCATTCATGTTAAACATTAAAGGCGTAGACCCACTTTAGAATGTTATGGACTATCATTATGATTGGTGGGGCCTGATCTTTGGAACGCAGACGTTCCTGAGAAACAAAAGGGACCAAAGTCCTTGTTCTCCGCAAATTGTCCAACGCTGCCCCCTTCAGGTGACAGACTGTGGAGGAGCTGTATTCCGGTTACATTAAGTTATCCCCTATCCACAGACCCCTGTTTTTGTGATCAGTGTGGGTCCCAGCGGTAGGTATGTGTATAGGGGATAACTTAATGTAATCAGAATCCCCTTTAACTAGCAGTGCAGAATAAAACATGTTCTGTAATTTGAGAAACAGCCATACAGATGAGGACAGCACACCGATTTTTTTTTTTTACAGAACCTTTTTTTATGAATGGGTCAGTGTGTGATCCACAAAAACATGCACAAACAACGGTCCGTCCTGTGCACGAGGCGATGGCAAATCCTAGTGATGAGTTCACACTGAACATTGAACACTGGTACTTTGTAGCTAGCCCCTACTGCGTATCAACTTGTCATATAACATAGGGCGTTCTAGCATTGAAGAGAGCAGGGCACCTTGTTAAATTAAATTGAGACCCCGTTATGTTGCCAGGTTTTGTCACCCAGGATCAGAAGGATTAATTCCCCCTCTCCCTGTTTGCTAACCATGCAGTTCTTTCAGAAGAGTCTTGCACATGTTCCTGCCACCCAGATGTGAAACGCATAAGGCCAACCAAGGCTAGACCCTTTACCACCGGTCCCATAGCAGCCCCATGCAGTGGCAGACATAGAAAGGTAAGGCCCCATAGCAAGGATCAAACCAGGCCCCCTACACAGGAAAGAAGGGTTTCTGTATAAACCCCTTTCAATGACCCTTGGGCCATTTTTTCCACTGCATCATTTTCTAAAAGTTGTTCCTTTAGAGGGAAGAGTCCTGACCAAGTTTTCACCCCCATTAGAACAGGAGATGATCCCAAATGGGCCCCCTCTTACCCTTGGCCCCATAGCAGTCGCATGGTCTTCCACTATGGTAGTTATGCCCCTGGCCCCTTGGTCTGTCAGTATGGTATATAGATGTTCTGGCAGAAAATGTTATATTCTGCAATAACTGTTTCTACCACAAGGTGGCTGTAGAGTATTGTACCGCACCAATGTAAACATGAACATTACTAGAATAAAATATATTTTTATGGATGTTCCCTATTAAATCGTTCTGAATAGAATGACCTTGTCAGCTGTGGGAACCGATATTATAGATTATCCTGGGTGCATTTGACATTTTCATTTTTGCTGTTTTCTACAGATGGAACCACACAATTGCATTGTGGTATTGATTGGGGGGGGGGGGGGTTTGGGGGATCATTGTCTTTTAATAAAGAATTTTTATTTATTTTTTTATAAATAAGGGAGAACTTTAGTCATTCATACCTAGCCCCAATGCCACATTGATTCCTTTCCCTACCTATAGTCTTGAGTCTCCGCAGGGCTGGTTCTTCTAAGGCAGTGGTCCTCAACCCTTTGTTGCAAGGCACATTTAAATAGGACGGATGTTGTTGAGCTAAACTAAAAAAACATTAAAGTGAAGGTATCCTATTAAATATAAAACCTAGTGAATACCCCTGTTTTAACTGCTAGTGATATCGTTTTACCCTAGTACAAAGTTCTATGTCATGATATTCCTGGTACCACTAGTGCACAATATCTTCTAGTACTGCAAACAACTGATGACCAACTATGGCTACATATATAGTAGTAGTACAGTATATTGCCATGATGTTTTTATCTTTCTTACATCCCATTTCTGCATCGGTGAAGAGGAGTATTGCGTGTTGAGCCAAATACATACATAATTCATTCATGGAATGAGATCATTATACACACTGAGTACTAAATGTTACCACAACATAATAGTAATGAATAAGGCATTAGTAGTAATTTGTCTGCATGCTGCTACTTCATGTAATTTTCTTTTGTTTATACTGTACACAGTAGAAGGAAACTGTAGACAAAAGCAGCTAATAGTACATTACAGGAGACAGTTTTGCCCTTAGCCTTTCATTTTTCACATATTGCTATGTCTCTTCTATCTTGGTCAGTGGTAGTCTGGTGTGGTTATATTTGGTTGCTTCTGTTTCTACAGGAACAACCTTCTCCAGGTCCACCTCCCTTCTCACCTCCCGTGTTTTCACCACTAGCCTGCCAAAGACTCTCAACTACTGATACAGGTAAGTAATGCTTTATACCAGAGGTGCCTAAGTACTATTTCTAAAGGTCCACGTTCCTGGGTCTGCTGTAGGATGAAGGACCGAGACACGAGAAAAAAAAGTATGGAGAGACAAAACTGAGACAGCGCTGCAACAATTTTTTACAATAAGCCACACCTCCAAACTTGCGTAATCCCCTTTCTGCCAACCACAAAGTAATAGTGCCCCCTTAGTGCCTCTCCACACACTAAGGATGTCTTCCTTTCCCTACCTAACAGTAATGATGCCTCTTAGTACCCCACCCACTTTCCATGACCCCTTGGTGCCCCTACACAGTATGCTGCTTAAGTGCCCCTGACACAGTGTGATTCCTCCTTAATGTCTCCCCACACAGTATGATGCCCCTAAGTGCCTCCTCACAGTAGGATATTCTTTTAAATGCCCTGCACACAAAATGAGTCCCCCTTAAGTTCCCCCAACACAAATTGATGCCTTCTAAGTACCCGCCACACAAAAGGATGCCCCCTTAAGTGGCCCCCCACAAAGCGTGGTGCCCCTTTAGATGGTCGCCCCATACACACAGTGATGCCCCTCATAGTTATGCCTCCTCAGGTGGTCCCCCACACACAATGATGTCTCCCTCATAGTTATGCCTTGTTAGCCAGTGCGCCCACACACAATGATGCCCCCTTATAGATTATGCCCTCCTATATGGCCCCCTCCATAGTTATGCCCCCTTAAGTGACTCCAGTTTGAATCCTTACCTACCCCATTTTCCACCAACAAACAGAACAAAGCACGTCCGTTCTGTGCTGTGCAGTCTGTAGCTTAGCGCTGCAGGCAGGATGATGACAGCAGGGGATTGGTGAGGCAGGGAACTGACGGCTCCCTGCTTCATCATTGTATTTAACTGTAATGCGTCCTGAAAGCACAGATACAGTTGAGAAGTGGGACATACGGTGATCCACTGAGTATCCCTGCTTTATAGTGTCTTCTTTCTTCATGTCCTCCTCAGATCCCTAGGAGAAATGTCACAGTCACTTTATCCTCCTGAGCAGCTTCCTGGCATAGGAAGAGGGGGTTATATACAATATGTTGATTGTCTTGCATTTAACTTCTTATTGATAGCAGTAGAGTGGGACAGCACAGGTGTATGAAAGAGGTAAGTGTATGACCAAGCCTGCTGTAGAACATTGCCATGGGGGCATTATGGCTGGCTCTGTTGTAGAGCATCATGGTTGGCTCTGTAGTAGGGTCACTGTGTCTGGATTTGTGATAGGGCGCTGGGCTGCTGGGCACTTTGGTTGGTTTGTATAACGGGCATTTTGGCCCATACTGCGAATTGGGAATATTGACATGCACTGCAATGTGGGCACTGACTGGAACAATACTCTGGCACTGTGACTGACTGTGTAATCGGAGTGCCAGTAGTTTTATTGTCTGGGAGACTCTCATTAAAAGAAGAGATCCGCCACCACAAGTTAAGGCAAATGTCCTGGGCTCTGTTTTTAAATGAAAGAGGTTGTCCAACCTTTACTAATTGGATGGCCTATCCACTCTTAGTAAAGTGAGCTCTCATTGACTTCAATGGAAGCAGCCAGGAGCAGACTGGCCATAGAACTCTACGGGTAAATTTCCTGGTGGGCAGGGAAGTGTCTATATTTTATTCTATATTTGTTTAAGAGGTCGGGTCTGTGAGGTGTAATGAACGTACAGTTGTGTTCAAAATGATAGCAGTGTGTTTAAAAAAAAGTGAGTAAAGCTCAAAATCCTTCTAGTAGCTTTTATTTCCATACACAGAAATACATTGGGAACACTACACATTCTATTCTAAATCAAAGCATGAAGAAAAATATATAACATTTCTGTGGTTCCTCTAAAAAAAATTGACGAAAAGTGAATATTAGACTGTTCAAAAAAAATAGCAGTGTTTGTATTCTTCTTTACAAACTCAAACATTCACTATATAAACTGAAAAATGTTTGAAGATTTTGCTTTCCTTTGAATCACTGAACTAATATTTAGTTGTATAACTTCTGTTTCTGAGAACTGCTGTACATCTGTGTTACATGGAGTCAACCACCTTCTGGCACCTGTGAGCAGGTATTCCAGCCCAGGATGATCGGACTACATTCCACAGTTCTTCTCTATTTCTTGGTTTTGCATCAGAAACTGCACTTTTTATGTCACCCCACAAGTTTTCGATTGGATTAAGATCCGGGGATTGGGCTGACCACTCCATAACGCAATCTTGTTGGTCTGGAACCAAGATGTTGCACGTTTACTGGTGTGTTTGGGGTTGTTGTATTGTTGGAACACCCATTTCAAGGGCATTTCCTCTTCAGCATAAGGCAGCATGACCTCTTCAAGTATTCTGATGTATTCAAACTGATCCATGATCCCTGGTATGCGATAAATAGGCCCAACACCGTAGTATGAGAAACATCCGCTTATCATGATGCTTGTGCCACCATGCTTCACTTTCTTCACAGTGTACTGTCATCAGTCCACAAAATGTCTCTTTAGGCCAGTCAATGTGCTCTTTGGCAAATTTTAACCTCTTCAGCACATGTCTTTTTTTCAACAGTGGGACTTTGCGGGGGCTTCTTGCAGATAGCTTGGCTTCACATACAGTCAGGTCCATAAATATTGGGACATCAACACAATTCTAACATTTTTGGCTCTATACACCACCACAATGGATTTGAAATGAAACAAACAAGATGTGCTTTAACTGCAGACTGTCAGCTTTAATTTGAGGGTATTTACATCCAAATCAGGTAAACGGTGTAGGAATTACAACAGTTTGCATATGTGCCTCCCACTTGTTAAGGAACCAAAAGTAATGGGACGGAATAATAATCATAAATCAAACTTTCACTTTTTGATACTTGGTTGCAAATCCTTTGCAGTCAATTACAGCCTGAAGTCTGGAACGCATAGACATCACCAGACGCTGGGTTTCATCCCTGGTGATTCTCTGCCAGGCCTCTACTGCAACTGTCTTCAGTTCCTGCTTGTTCTTGGGGCATTTTCTCTTTGGTTGCTTTTGCTTTGGGTCATTGTCCATCTGCACTGTGAAGCGCCGTCCAATGAGTTCTGAAGCATTTGGCTGAATATGAGCAGATAATATTGCCTGAAACACTTCAGAATTCATCCTGCTGCTTTTGTCAGCAGTCACATCATCAATAAATACAAGAGAACCAGTTCCATTGGCAGCCATGCATGCCCACGCCATGACACTACCACCACCATGCTTCACTGATGAGGTGGTATGCTTAGGATCATGAGCAGTTCCTTTCCTTCTCCATACTCTTTTCTTCCCATCACTCTGGTACAAGTTGAACTTGGTCTCATCTGTCCATAGGATGTTGTTCCAGAACTGTGAAAGCTTTTTTAGATGTCGTTTGGCAAACTCTAATCTGGCCTTCCTGTTTTTGAGGCTTACCAATGGTTTACATCTTGTGGTAAACCCTCTGTATTCACTCTGGTGAAGTCTTCTCTTGATTGTTGACTTTGACACACATACACCTACCTCCTGGAGAGTGTTCTTAATCTGGCCAACTGTTGTGAAGGGTGTTTTCTTCACCAGGGAAAGAATTCTTCGGTCATCAACCACAGTTGTTTTCCGTGGTCTTCCGTGTCTTTTGGTGTTGCTGAGCTCACCGCTGCGTTCCTTCTTTTTAAGAATGTTCCAAACAGTTGTTTTGGCCACGCCTAATGTTTTTGCTATCTCTCTGATGGGTTTGTTTTGTTTTTTCAGCCTAATGATGTCTTGCTTCACTGATAGTGACAGCTCTTTGGATCTAATCTTGAGAGTTGACAGCAACAGATTCCAAATGCAAATGGCACACTTGAAATGAACTCTGGACCTTTTATTTGCTCATTGTTTTTGGGATAATGAGGGAATAACACACACCTAGCCATGGAACAGCTGAGAAGCCAATTGTCCCATTACTTTTGGTTCCTTAACAAGTGGGAGGCACATATGCAAACTGTTGTAATTCCTACACCGTTCACCTGATTTGGATGTAAATAGCCTCAAATTAAAGCTGACAGTCTGCAGGTAAAGCACATCTTGTGTGTTTCATTTCAAATCCATTGTGGTGGTGTATAGAGCCAAAAATTTTAAAATTGTGTCAATGTCCCAATATTTATGGACCTGACTGTAGGTGTCTTCTAATTGTAACAGTACTCACAGGTAACTTTAAACCTTCTTTGATCTTCCTGGAGCTGATTGTTGGCTGAGTCCTTGCCATTTTGGCTATTCTTCTATCCATTCCAATGGTAGTCTTTTGCTTTCTTCCACGTCTTTCAGGTTTTTGTTGCCATTTTAAAGCATTCGCGATCATTTTAGCTGAGCAGCCTACAATTTTCTGCACTTCTTTATATGTTTTCCATTTTCTGCACTTCTTTATATGTCTCCAATAAACTTTTTTAATCAAGGTACGCTGTTCTTCTGAACAATATCTGGAACGACCCATTTTTCTCAGAATTTCAGAGAGAAATGCACTGTAACCAGCAAGTACAACATTTGCTGCCTTCCTTCCTTAAATAAGGGCAATAATTGCCACCTGTTTTTCAAAGAATGAATGATCTCACTCATTGGACTCCACACTGCTATTATTTTGAACATGCCTCTTTCAATAAGTGATTTAATTAGAGAATCCGCAGCATGCATGTCATGACTGTTGGTTCTGTTGGATTTCTATTACTCTACTACACCTGCTAGTAAATTATTTGCCATGTAGAAATATAATTTCTACCAAAAACAGTGATTGATCAGGTTAGTGATGTCTGACTGCTATTATTTTGAACACAGCTGTATGTACTATTTGTAATTTAAATTCTGTAATTTAGGGATGTGTTTTGGCTAAATGGTTTGGTCATAATGCCAAAAATGTTTCCACTGTGGTCATCACTTTCCTTACTCTCCCTAAAGTCCCTTCTCAAAATTTGGCAAGTATGGTTAAAATGGCACAATGTATTGAAAAATTGTCTCTGTCTCTTCCCTTCACAAGACAGACGGAGTGGCAAACAGAAAGCTATTAGCTTCAGTCACAGTGTGAGGACTTTCACAATTCTATTCCTATCTTTTTTTTTTTTTTTTTTTAAAAAGGGACTTTGCATATACTTGGAATTTAACTTGGCTGAGAGACTCTGGTTTAGGCCTCCTGCACACGGCCGTTTTTTTTTTCCCGTTTACTGGCCATTTTTTGCGTTCCGTATATGGAACCATTCATTTCAATGGTTCCGCAAAAAAAAGGAATGTACTCCGTATGCATTCCGTTTCCGTATTTCCGTTTTTCCATTCTAACATAGAACATGTCCTATTATTGCTCGCAAATCACGGTCCGTGGCTCCATTCAAGTCAATGGGTCCGCAAAAAAAACGGAACACATACGGAAATGCATCCGTATGTCTTCCGGTCCATTCCGTTTTTTGCTGAACCATCTATTGAAAATTTTATGCCCAGCCCAATTTTATCTATGTAGTTACTGTATACTGTATATCCCATACGGAAAAACGGAACGGAAAAACGGAACAGAAATGGAAGCACAACGGAAACAAAAAAACGGATCCGTGAAAAACGGACCGCAAAACACTGAAAAAGCCATACGGTCGTGTGCAATAGGCCTTAGATGGAAGATGTCCCGGGCTTAGAGGCAGATCCCTTGCTGGTTGCAGATCTTGCAGTAAGCCTGTGTATAAAGTGTATTCCTGGCAGAGGTCTAGAGAAGTAATCAATGTTTCTTATCTGCTTACTTTTTAGACTCGAGGCAGAACGGTTCTGGAAGCGCTCACAGTTCTCCAGACTTTGCAGCAACACGCTTGAGACCAGTAAGTGTCTTCATAAATGAATAAAAAAGATAATATTCTTTCTCACCTCCTCTGCAATATCTCCTCCTCCCAGCTATCTACACATCATCCAACCAATGGCCACTATTGGCCAGCAGGACCATTGTGGGGACTTGAATCTCAAGCTTCACAGGAAAAGTGCCCTCATTTTATTTCCCTAGATACATTTTACAACATTAATATTCATATGTGGCAGATTTGTTGTAGAAATTTCTGCCACTATCACATCCAGATGCATGAAAAGGATTTTTGGTTGTAGCAATTTCTTAACAAATCTGCCCAGTGTGAATATATCTTTAGGGACCTTATGATTTTTTTTTTTGTTTTAAATATCTTTATTGTTTTTCTTAGTAAAACCAATGTAAAAAGGTTATCTGGTCACAGAGGGTGGGTACATATAACAGGTACATTTAAAGCAGTGCATCGCTTCGATGCTAGACAGCGTATATACATGTAAAGGCATCTAAATCCCGAAGTACCCTCAATTAATATCAATTCTCTGTCACATATAACAAAACCAAGACCCATCCCTGCCCCTGAGCTCCAAAAGCCCCCCGTGCATCCCCCCACCCAGCGTACCTGGCCTGGTACGGCCGCCACGAGGGGCGTTAGGGCGCTCGTGCCCCTCTATTGGGTATTTTTCAAACCTTCATAATATCAAATCCTATTTAGTATGGACTGTTATGATGGTATTCATTATTTAAGAATGCACGACAATTTATTTGTTTAGTATTAGGACATAGCCACAGCAAGTGGGTGATCATCAGTTCCAGTCAGGGTATTCCTTCTCGCCATTTCCCCTATCTATACGCCCATTTCTGTGGCGTAGCTCACCCCGCGCCGTTTCATGCCCTCAAAATCTGTTATTCGTGTCATTAAGCTTTGCCATTCATTTATTGATGGCGACCTGTCTTTCACCCATTGTCTCATGATTATTACCTTGGCCAATAAAAATCCCTTCAGCCAATAAGCCTGTTCGTTTTTGGTAGTTCTTTTTTTGTACTCGGGAGGGAAAAGTCCAAGCACAACTACTTGGATAGTTAAGGGGGGGCTATTCCCACTTTGTACCGCCATCGCCTGGAATATACTGCCCCAGAAGATCTTAATAACTGGGCAGTCCCACAGCATATGTACAAACCCTGCGGCTACAAGGGAGCATTTCAAGCAACTGAATTCTTGTCCCTTGTTACTATACATTTTAGATAAGAGACTCGGGGTAACATATAAACAGTGTATTATTTTAAATTGTGTCAACCGGTGTTGTCTTGAAGGCGAAGCCTTCTTGATATTTTGATATATTTCCCGCCATTGTGAAGAGTTACATTCCCCTATATCCACCTTCCATTTATCTACACTTTTAAATTTAGTGACCGTACTTAGTTCCTCAATAAATCTCCTATATATTAGTGAGATCTTAACTTTATTCCCTACTATATTGTAACAAAATTATAGAAACCTCTGAGTGGCTGCTATAAAAGGTATTTTTTTAAGCGTACATGCTAATGCGTGTTGTACTTGAAGGTATCTATATTGTTCTAATGCAGTTATTGGTGTCTGTTGGAGCAGTTCCCCTATTAATTTAATTTTCCCTTTCGTGTATATATGTGAAAATAACGTGATACCTCTTCGAGTCCAATAATCATTTTCGTTAAGTGTCAGGAATTCTGTTAACGCAGGATTATCCCATAGCGGGGAGAAATCCAGAATTTGGGGGGCCTGGATAAGTACCTTGATTTTATTCCAGGTCTTCTGTAGCGCGGCCCCAATGGGGCAACAAATATCCGCACGCTCCAGAAGCCCGGATTCCAGTATACTGAATATATTATATGTATGCTGTTGACGTTGCCCTGAAATATGGGATAATAATACTCCATCCCCGGTATTGACGCACCACTGTAGTTGTGAGCACAAGTAGTAGATTTGAAAATGGGGCAGGCCTAGGCCGCCATCACTTGCCGCCATTCGCAAGTATTGTAGCTTAATACGGACCCTTTTTCTGCCCCATATCAAATCATTTATCAATCGATCAATCAGATTAAAAACACTATCCTCAATCCAGGCAGGGCAGGAACTAACCGTGTACAGTATCCAAGGCAACAGAACCATTTTAATCAAAGCGATCCTATTAATCTGCGAAAGCGGAAGTTTCTGCCATACCCTTATTTTTTCCCTTATTTTCCCGACTAGAGGGGTGATATTTAGTATATTATAGTCCCTGATGGTGTTACTAATTTTTGTCCCTAAATAGTCTAAATGGTCTGTTGGAGCAATAATTCTAACCCTAAGATCATTCAAGGGAGGCACCCGATTCAGGGGGAAGAGAACAGATTTTGTCCAGTTTATCTCATATCCAGCAATTCTACCAAATTCCTCTGCTATCCGCATAACGTCTGGGACACTTCTCCATCCGTCATTCAGATAAAGCAGCACGTCGTCTGCATATAGGCAGATCTTATCATCCGTCCCTCTCCCCCCAAACCCCACTATACAAGGTTCAGCCCGTATCCTGCAGGCGAAGGGTTCCATAAAAATTGAAAGAGGAGTGGAGAGAGGGGGCATCCCTGCCGTGTTCCCCGTTTTAGGGAGACGGCCGGGGTGAGCACCCCATTAACCTTAATTCTGGCTGTTGCTTCTCTATATAGCAATTTGACCCATCCAATAAATTCCTGACCCAGATTCATCTTGTACATGACGCGCCAGAGGAAGGACCACTCCACCCGATCGAACGCCTTGGCGGCGTCCAGTGACAGGATGGAGCGGTCCTCCCCCCCTCCAATTTGAATGTTAAGAATGGTCCGGCGTATATTGGTCTGGATCTGTCGCCCGGGGATAAACCCTGTCTGATCTGTATGGACTAGGCCAGTTTATTACTTTTTTTAACCTGTTGGAGAGAACCTTTGCAATTACTTTATAGTCTGCATTAAGCAGCGATATAGGACGGTAATCTTCAACTCTGTTGCCATTTTTCCCTTTCTTAAAGGGTTTCTATCACTTCGTATGACATATTTAGCTGTCAGACACTAGCGATCCGCTAGTGTCTGCTCTAACAAACCATCCTAATATGATAGGTTTTGGGGCAGCCGTTTTGCTAAAATAACAACTTATATCTATATGCTAATGAGCCTCTAGGTGCTATGGGGGCGTCATTAGTACCTAGAGGCTCCGTCTACCTTCATAAACTGTCGCCGCCCAGCGCGTCCCTCCAGCCCGCCCATCTCCTGCTGAATGCGATCCTCTCCGTGCGCGTCTCTGTTCTGCGCATGCGCAATGAATGTCTGACCGCTTCCCTGCTCAGACATCTCCACTGCGCCTGCGCCGATGACATCATAGTGCTCCGAGGAACAGGCGCAGTGGAGATGTCTGAGCAGGGAAGCGGTCAGACATTCACTGCGCATGCGCAGAACAGAGACGCGCATGGAGAGGATCGCATTCAGCAGGAGATGGGCGGGCTGGAGGGACGCGCTGGGCGGCGACAGTTTATGAAGGTAGACGGAGCCTCTAGGTGCTAATGACACCCCCATAGCACCTAGAGGCTCATTAGCATATAGATATAAGTTGTTATTTTAGCAAAACGGCTCCCCCAAAACCTATCATATTAGGATGGTTTGTTAGAGCAGACACTAGCGGATCGCTAGTGTCTGACACCTAAATATGTCATACGAAGTGATAGAAACCCTTTAAGGATCAACGTAACCGTTGCCTCTGTCAAAGACGGGGGCAGCTTTCCACATTTGCTAGATTCATTCAGGACCTGCAGCAGCCCGGGCAGGAGCACCCCTGCATGGCTCTTATATATGCCAAACGGTAGTCCGTCCGCTCCGGACCTTATGATTTAAATTTTGAATTTATTCTTTGTACATAAAACTGAACTGTTTTTGATGCTGCAATTTTAAGGCACAGCGCTGTACATTTTGTAGTGGCTTTTCCTGGTATTGCAACTCATTGCTTGAACTGGGCTGAACGGTTGTACCAGGCAGTGCTAAGAAATGCTCAGAGAGTTGCAGTTTCATTGAAAAACTCTCTTTGAACCAAAGGGAAGTCTCTGGTGCTCTGTCTGGAGTCAGACTTGCTAATCCCAGTACAGTCTATGATGTCATCACTTTCCAAATATCATTATTTCTATGGGTTTCACAAATTAGAATATTTTAACAGATTAAAATGGGTGAAATTCAGGTCATGAAATTCTTCTGTTGTAATATAGACTAATAGTAATAGCTGGTGCCACAGAAAACAAGCCGTCGTGTTTCCTATGAGTGCACATCGGTTTTCTCACCTACATAAGATTCTACACCGGATTATACTCTAGATATCTGTATATCTAGTGGTCCTACCCCTGAGATCCCCCACATATCAGGAGGATGGGAGCTTTCACACATCCATTTTGCAACCTAAGTCGGCCACATACAGGAGACCAACTGGAGATGTGGCCAAGAATATATATATAGCTTTCTCTGTAAAAGTCTATGGAGTAACAGTATATAAATAACCCACTTGGTTTTCAGTGGGGTTGGACCTTATGTCTATGAGAATTCAGGTGCTCAGTCCCCATTCGTGGTGCAGAGGGGGCTATGCATGCCTGTACACCCTTTATTCATATGAATGAGTGTTAGGAGATATCTGTGTATAGGTACAACCACTTCTGCATTCATTCTCATCCTGCATATGACCAGAGCCTTCGCTTGACAGTCTGTGTTCAGGACACCCCAGGTCATTTCTTAAAAGTCAATTTTATAATTGGCTATCATTCAGTGTGACCATTTTGTTCTGGGGACAAGAGGTGGTGACCAGTACAAGGGCTATTACAGGTCCCACAGGGGTTGTCACTCAGCATGTCTATCTGCTAATACTACAGTGTAGGATCAGTTTATGAATTTCTCATCTGGGGAGGCATATGGCGACCATTTTAGCTATCATCCGTCTTTCCTCAAAACAGGTTTTAGACACAATTTTGTCAGATATGGATATATTTACAGGGTTGAATTTGCAGTATTTCATAAAATCTTTTTCACCTTGCAGATGCGGGCTGCACCTCCACCCCCAACAAAAGGAACTGAGAGTCCATCATCAGATCAGTGATCTTCAGAGAATGGTGGCTGCTGCATGTTGCTGGACAGTCGCGCTGCTCGCATTCAGAAGATGCTGATGGAACTATTCCCAGGCTTAGAACTGGAAAGAACCTTACCTAGATTACCAAAGAGACTGACATTTCCTTTAGTAGACAGTATTCCACAAGACGTGGTCCTTTGTGATGTATAATGGATTGCTGAAATGAACTTTCTTTTTAATATGCAATCTTTGCACTTTCAAGGGATTGTATTATGTGCATTAATATAATACATATTATTCTTTAAGGGCTTTGTGTAAAGACAGAACTCTAGCAAAATAAAGCTGCTTCATGGGACAGCAATAATCTTTGATGCTGGTTTTCTACATATTGTGTTTATTAGTCTGAGCTGTCACTCATTCAGAGTTGAGTCATTTTCTAAATACATCACATTAAAATGGTACTGCCAGTATTATATTCCAGAGCTGAATTCACAAGCTGGCAAGCTTCAGAGCTGAAATCTCCCAGAATTCCTTGCTAGTACAACCTCTGTAAAGAGCTTGCATCCTAGTAAGTGTCATCTTTACACCGAGCACTGTACAGTCATGGGAAGTAGGACTAACTAACTCTCCCATTGCATTTTAGGAGCTTAGTTAAACTGCGAAAGCCGTGATTGGTGTCAGTCTTATCGTCTGCTTCCATTAGAACTGTGAATGCTGCTCTGGGCTATAATTCCAGTCCAAGTTATGTAAAACAGCATTTTCTGATTATATGGCTATAGAAAAATATATAACTACATATTACAGATGGATTAGCTGCTGCCATACTTTACAAAGATACTCATATATTCATGTAGATTATATTTAAATATAGGATGTAAAATGTTTTCCAATTGAATGATGGTTTTAGATTTGTTTTTATGTTACATAATAACAGAACATTATGGCCCAGTCTGTAGTGATCTGTAGTAGCTCATGTAAATCTTTGGTCATATAATTTAGCATTCCCATTGTTGTGAACCCTGTTTTGTGCAAACTGATCTGCAAAACTAACATTGACCCCTCCTCCATCTTTCCAGGATTCATACCCAAAATGTAAGAAAATATGACGGGAATTGCGGGGAATTTCCTATCCAGGTTTGCAGGTGGAAAATCCGCAGCGGAATATAGTAGCTGCAAGATGGATGAGATTCTTAAAAAATCTCATTCACTCACTGTGTAATTATTCTGAGCGGAAATTGACCTGTGGTTCAGAGTTTTCAATCAGCAGAATGTCAATTCTTTTTGCAGATTGGTTTCAGATTTGTATTCGATTTAACCCCTTGCATCCACTTGTCCTGGGAAAAAAAAACACCTTCTTCAAAGTTTTTAAAACACTTTTCTCTTTGGCTTCCTTGCTTTACCCCTTCCAGTCTCTGTACAACCCAGCTTCCTGCAATGACAGGCTGCAGCAAGGCTCCACAGCAAAATCTGCATGACGTAGCGCTGGTTTGCAGTGGATTTTCCTTTTGGATTCTTGCATGGATTGCAGAAGCCTGGTTCTGGTATGGGCAGAGAAATGGCCTTGTATGCCTGGCCACTCTGTATCTGAAATGAGAAGAAAAAGCGTCCACATTTAAGATATTGGTGGACCTCCCAGCACTTGGACCCCCAATCATCAGACTTTTATGGTATATCAGAGCAATGTGTTATGATAGTATTTCATGGGAAAGCTTGTCAAGATATTAGTGTCCTCAAATCAAGTGAATTACGACATGATGTTTGAGCAGTTTAGTTTAAAAATATATCTTGATAGCACTCAGAGCTCAGGTTTTCTGATACACAGCTCCAAATCTCCTGCATAGATATAGATTTAAAGTTGCAGCTTATACAGTATACAGTAGGCTCCCATGCTCTCTCTAGTGGCAGTTGCAGGCAGAATGTTAGCTTTGAAATCTATGTTTTTGCATTGCCCCATGTACACAGGGCAGCAATCATCCAACAAGCGATCAAACGCTTATTTTGTGCTGCCGACATAATGTAAAGTGTATAGGGGAATGAACAATCGTAATAACGATTGTTCGTTCCCCATAGAGGTTCAATCAAAAAGGCCCTTTAAACGAGCACGGATCGACTGGAAATGTGGCCCCACATCGGGCCGTTTTACATAGTAATATAATACCTTAACTGAAGCTAGACAGAAAAAACTTAAGGGGATAGAACTGGAAACCAGTAGCATAACTGTATCTAAAGCAGTCTTCCTGGACATTCCCGTTCAATCCTGGAAATCTCTAGACCAAAGAAGTGATAGATGTTGTGATGTGTAATTTATTGACCCTTTAAAAGCTAGCTTGTTCCATAATATGCAGTTGTTTACAATGCTCTTTGTTACCTGTAGATGTTACTGTTTAAAGGGGTTCTACAGTTTTTTTTTAACTGATGATCTATCCTCTGAACGGCGGGGGTCTGACACCAGGGACCCCTGCCGATCAGCTGTTTGAGAAGGCAGCGGCGCTGGCAGTAGTGCCGCAGCCTTCTCGCTGTTTACCGCAGGCCCAGTGACATCACGACTAGTATCAATGGCCTGGGCGGGGCTAAGCTCTGTTCATTTGAATGGAGCTTAGCCCCGCCCAGGCCATTGATACTAGTCATGACGTCACTGGGTTTGCGGTAAACAGTGAGAAGGCTGCGGCACTACTGTCAGCACCGCTGCCTTCTCAAACAGCTGATTGGCGGGGGTCCCGGGTGTCGGACCCCCGCCGATCAAATGCTGATTATCTATCTAGAGGATGGATCATCAGTTTAAAAAAAACTGCAGAATGCCTTTAATGCTCTGTTGCACTAAAAATAATTTTGCATACAAAAATATTTATTTCTAAATAAAAGGTCTGGTTTCAAATGATAACAGCTTTTTTATTGTTTTATTATGTCTGATAATGCTAGCAAAACCCTTGACAAACTGTAGTTCACGTCACCACCACTGGGTGGCTGCACCCTGTTATAGCATAGACATCTCATGACAGAGTGTTTGTTTCTTCTTTTTTTTAAATTAAATCTAAATCTTGTACCACACACATCCCAGAGTATTTTAAGAGGGGTCTGTCAGCAGTTTTGATCCTGCTAAACCTCTTACAGTACTAGGTAGGGGCTGAAGAAACAGGACAAACATACGTTTTTGGAACTTTTCTCAAAAGTAGTAGTATGAATATGTACTTTTATTCTGCCAGATACTGCCTTGCAAGTACACTGGAGGTGGATAATTCCCTATGAACTCCATTGGTCTTCTGGTTGGATGCTATATCTGTCATAGCAGAGGAGAGGGGTTGTGAAGCAACTCAATGCAGGGAACACTTCACAGGGAAGTCCTGCCTTGGGAACTTTCAGGAACGGATTCTGGCTGTATAAAAGTACATATTCACACTATTACTGATACTAGTAACAAAGTTTAGTTCTGTCAGCAGTTTAGCATGGTCAGAAGTGCTGAGGAAAGGGAAGGACATCTATAGCTGCTTCAGGCCAACTCAGTCCATTCACACCTTACATTATGATAATCGTTTGTTTTTATTTTTTTTATTTCGTTTAACCCCTTCTAAACATGCGCAACACATGTACTGTACATGTTATTGTAGCGAACACTGTGTGGGAAAAATGACACATTAGGGGAGATTTATCAAACTGGTGTAAAGTAGAACTGGCTTAGTTGCTAATAGCAACCAATCAGATTCTACCTTTCTTTTCCAAAGGAGCTGTGAAAAATTAAAGGGGGAATCTGATTAGTTGCTATGGGCAACTAAGCCAGTTCTACTTTACACCAGTTTGATAAATCTCCCCCCATTATCTTTATTCTGCTGGTAAGTACTATTACAGAGATACCAATTTTATTTAGTATTTTTTTATGTTTTACCACTTTTACACAAAGCATTTTTGAAAAAAAATCCTCTTTTTGTGTCACCATTTTCTGAGAGCCATATATTTTTCTGCCGATTGTCTTGTGTGGGGGGTCATTTTTTGCAGGATGAGTTGACGTTTTCAATGGTACCATTTTTGGGATACATAGTACTCTTTGACCGCTTGCTACAAGGCAGTTTGGCAAAAAATGGCTGTTTTGACATTGTTTTTCTTTTATTTTGCTTTACAGCATTCACCTGAATGGTTATACCATGAGAAACTTTTACAGAGCAGATCATTACAAATGCAATTATACTTAATATGTCTATTTTGTTTTTTTTGTTTGCAATCTTACAAAATAAAAGCAATTTGTATTGTATTATTTTTTGCAGGATGAGTTAACGTTTTCATTGGTACCATTTTGGGGTACATACTACTTTTGACCGCTCACTGCCTCTAAATTTAGGAACAATATGGTGTTTCTATGCCGCCCTGGCCACTTTCTGAAAAGGGGGAGTGGTGGGATGGGGTGTGGTGTGGGCTATCAGCCCTAGCAAATTCACTTAATCATTTACACCAGTTTACTGGCCTGAAGATGGTAGAGTAGTTTTAAGTGCCGTTCCACACGAACGAGTCCATTGTGGGAATCACGCTCTGTATGAAAGCACAATCCTCCTTTCTGAACTTGCAGGAGCGCACGGCATTATCATGATTTATACTGAATACTTAGACGTATGTACAGTGGGGAACAGAAGTATTTGAACACCCTGCGATTTCTCCCACTTAGAAATCATGGAGGGGTCTGAAATTGTAAAGTGCATTCCCACTCTGAGAGACAGAATAAAAAAAAAAAGAAGGATGAGTTGCATCCCAAGAACATCATCCCTACTATGAAGCATGGGGGTGGTAACATCATGCTTTGGGGGTGCTTTTCTGCGAAGGGGACAGGAAGACTGCACTGTATTAAGGAGAGGATGAATGGGGCCATTTATTGTGAGATTTTGGGCAACAACCTCCCTCCCTCAGTCAGAGCATTGAAGATGGGTCGTGGCTGGGTCTTCCAACATGACAACGACCCGAAGCACACAGCCAGGATAACCAAGGAGTGACTCCGTAAGAAGCATATCAAGGTTCTGGAGTGGCCTAGCCAGTCTCCAGATCTAAATCCAATAGAACATCTTTGGAAGAGCTGAAACTCCATGTTGCTCAGCGACAGCCCCGAAACCTGACAGTTTTAGAGGAGATCTGTGTGGAGGAGTGGGCCAAAATCCCTGTTGCGGTGTGTGGAAACCTGGTCAAGAACTACAGGAAACGTTTGACCTCTAATTGCAAACAAAGGCTTCTGTACCAAATATTAACACAGATTTTCTCAGGTGTTCAAATACGTATGTTCAGCATTGCAAGACAAATAAATTCATGCACCTACAATGTGAATTTCAGACCCCTCCATGATTTCTAAGTGGGAGAACTTGCAAAATCGCAGTGTGTTCAAATACTTCTGTTCCTCACTGTAGCTAAATGTATTACTTGTTGAAGGCAACCATAAGGCTGATGTTAACAGATTTTTAGATAACACAAAACATAATATAATTATATATGTACAGCTGGTATAAACAAGAACATGTATAACTTATATGTAATAGGTGACCATAACCTGGGGATCTCCTGTATAACACATGAGATACCCAGGTTATACCAGCATGGTCCATATCACTATATACAAGAAGATGTAAAACTTATTCCAGCTGTACATATATCATATATCATTATATACAGGAGATGCATAAGTTATACATATTATTGTATATATGTAATAGATGACCATAACCTGGGGATCTCCTGTATAACACATGAGATACCCAGATTATACCAGTATGGTCCAAATCACTCTATATAAGAAGATGTATAACTTATACCGGATGTACATATATAATTATATACAGAACATACCCAGGTCATACCAGTATAGTCCATATCACTATATACAAGAAGATGTATAACTTATACCAGCTGTACGTACTGTTGAAAGGCGCAAGGGTATGTCGTTGACGAAAGGTATGTGCCACCGAGGTTCCTGGCCTCGGTGAAGTAAGAGACGGTATTTTCTGGTGTCAGTGGTAGCTAATGCTGATTGATACTTTACTATTTTAGTATGGCTGTATACAGGGGAGCACCCAGGAATTTTGTCTAGGGGGGGTCTGAAAGGCAAAAAAATGTGGCATGTGTAGTGCGGGGGGGGGGGGGGGGGGGTGAACGTAGTGTGTTGTGCTGATTCTTTTACTTGCCAATTTCTAAAAGCTCTGCAGGAATGGAACAATGCAACGCGCGCAGCGCGGTGCCAATTTTTTTTAGCCCCGTCCATTATTAAAAGCCCCTCCTACATATAATAGGCCACGCCCAACAAACACTGTACAGCTGAAATTCTATAGTTGAGTCCTGTCTCTACATATCATACGGAGAGGGGAGGGTCTGTCCTGGCTGCACTGCCTGCTTCTCAAGGCCTGTGGTTCCCCCCACCATCTGTCACCCGCCCGTGGCCTGCTGCCCCCTTTGGCCGTCCTCACCCAGCTCTGAATCCTCCTTCTGCAAATGGCAGGGGGAGGAGCCGGAGCATCTCCTCTCCTACATAGCGCCCCATACCTCTTACATCCAGTGATGTCACCTTTGTTGTAGACGTTCTCTTTCTTTATCTTCTCCATTCAGACCAGACCGCCATGATGATTTTTCTGCCATCTCCCGTCTCTGCAGAGACTAACAAACAGACATTAGTTTCCCACATTTCCATCATCTTCACATCTTCTGAACACCCTTTCCTGCCACCCCCAATACTATACTGCAGAAACAGTCCCCCTGGAAATACTACTACCACACAGATAGTGCCCCCTTCAACAATTATTGGCACACAGTGCTCTAAAAATAACTGCGCCCAGACACTAATAGTATAAAGATAATGTCCCCCAAAAATTATTGTGCTAAGCTGATACTGTGCCAGGGTGCCCCCCAAAGTAACAGTGCTCCCCAAAATCCCACCAATAGAAATAATTCTCTGCCAGAGCACACTTAGTAGTAATAATGCCCCTATAGTGCCCATACTAGTAATCATGTTCCTCATAGACCCCCAGTAGTAGTAAAGCTAATACCCCCTAGTAGTAATAATTCTCCCTATAATATGACCGTACATGAAATACCCCCGCTTAGTGCCCGCAGTTGAGCTAATGTCCCCATAATGTATGCCAGTATAAAATACCCCTATATAGTGCCCCAGTAAATGCCCTCATAGTTCTCCTCTCGCCCTTTCCCATAGTGTCCCCCATAATATGCCAGTATAAAATGCCCCTTCTAAGTGCCACCATATGCCCCAATAGTGCTCCACTCCCCCATAGTGCCCCCAAATAATGCCCCGTAGTGCTGCTCTCCCCTATAGTGCCAGTAAAAAATGCCCCCTTAGTGCCACCAGATGCTATAATGCCCCCCATAATGTGCCAATAAGAAAAAAGGCCCCTTTAGAGCCCCCACTTCCCCATAATGCCCCTATAGTGCCCCCAAATAATGCCCTATAGTGCCACCAGATGCCCCATAGTGCCGTTCTCCCCTATAGTGCCCCCCATAATGTGTCAATAAAAAAAAAGCCCCTTTAGACCCCCCAGATGCCCCCATAGTGCTCCTCTCCCCCATGGTGCCCCCCCCCCCCCATAATGTGCCAGTAAAAAATGCCCCCTTAGTGCCACCAGATGCCATAATGCCCCCCATAATGTGCCAATAAGAAAAAAAGTCCCCTTTAGAACCCCCACTTCCCCCATAGTGCCCCCAAATAATGCCCCTATAGTGCCACCAGATGCCCCATAGTGCCGTTCTCTCCTATAGTGCCTCCCATAATGTGTCAATAAAAAAAAGCCCCTTTAGAGCCCCCAGATGCCCCCCATAGTGCTCCTCTCCCCCATGGTGGCGCCCCCCCCATAATGTGCCAGTAAGAAATGCCCCCAGAGTGCCACCCCCAAAAAAAATTGGGCTGTAAGAATTGTCAGATGCCCCCATAGTGTCAGCTCCCCCCCCCCTCCAAAAAAAAAAAAATAGAAAACACTGATACTTACCTCCATCAGCAGCGATGTGATGCAGGCTCTTCCGGCCTGTGTCCCTGCTGTGTGCTGCCCGGCTCAGGCGGCGCGATGATGACGTCATCGTGCCGCCTGAGCCGGCCTCTGATAGGCCGCAGGCACTAATGCCTGCAGCCTATCAGAAGAACAGGGGAGGGACACGCCTCTCCCTCCCCTGCCGCAGCACAGGAATCCAGGATGGATATGGAGATGAGCGCTTCCACAATGGAAGCGCTCATCTCCTACTGCCCCCCCGGCCCTCCCACCGCTGCCGCAATTACACCTGTGGTGATCGGCGGTGCGGCCCTGAGGGATAAAAAATATATATATTGTCTGGTTGTTCTAGGGGGGGTCCAGACCCGCTGGACCCCCCCTGTAGGTGCGCCACTGGCTGTATAGCTGATCCAGGATGGATACAAACTACAAATTGTTGTGGTATTAAAAAGCAGGAAGTGCTCAACCACATATGCAGTGGTGCATCTATACTGGGGGGGCAGATCCTGCACTTGTGGTCCGCTGCTAATGGCAAGCCCCAGCAAAAATGCATACAATGGAGGATGCCTGCAGCGGACCACAAGTACCACAATGGACATCCTACACAGGATAGCAAATGTGTGGATGTGATAAACAGTATATATAATATAACAAAAACAAAGACAGGTGCACTCTGCGGTCTTACTAAGCCCTCAAACTGGTGTTAAAATTGACAGATTAGCCAACATGTCCTACGTGAGGACATGTCTGAGCCCGAGCACCGCGCCAAGGTTTCTCAAGTAGCTCGGGACCTAACGCTAAACCTACCTGGGCCGTATGGGCAATACCAGGAGCCAGTGGGCGAATTACAGGAGCGCAAGGTCCGATTCAAAGCAACCTCCAGCATGTGACCATGCATACAATGGGAGGAGGCAGAGAGCTCTGAGCCCCACCCAAGACTGGCTGATATAGGCCGGGCCTCACATGTGCACCAGAATGCTGCCTGTAGATGAAAAAAATCCTTGGCGCGGGGCTCGGGCTCAGACATGTCCTCACGTAGGACATGTTGGCTGATCCAGGATGGCTCTTACTGGGAGTAGGCAAAGTGCTGGGTGGATGACTACTCCCCACGTTCCAGGCCGGGTCTTGGTTTGGGATATAAAACACTGACAGTGGTGCTCTGACAGTGGTGCTCTGTCAGTCTCTGTGTTGGGACCTGGGAGTTTGGGCCTGGATTAAGGCCTGCTACCTTGTTGGTGTGAAAGCAGGTGGATTCTGCTTTGTCCAAGGACTTCGTTCACACCGTGCAGCAAAGAAGAACACCAGAATCACAAGGTGACTGTTTTCCTTGAAACTGACTTTTTGTTTTGTCACTTAAAGGGATTCTGTCATCATATTTAACCCCTCTAACCTAAACATATGCTCATGTCCAGACTAATAAGAATCCTAAGCCGGCCTTATTAAACCTCACTGTGGCTCTATTTGCCCAAAAAACTTTTTTTATAACCTGTCAATCACTTACTTAAGGTGCCCAAGGGGAGGCCCGTTAATACAGGGTGCCCGGCCGCACCGCTCGCCGTCCGGTGCCCAGCGCCGCCTTCCCTGTCTTCAGCGCCGCCTTCTACAGCTCAGCGCTGCCTCTGCAATCCTCCCTGTCCCTCTGCCAGATCCTGCGCCTGCGCACTAGGCTCAGCCTGATGCGCCTGTGCGGGCTCCTGGCAGCGGCTTCGTTGAGCGAAGTGCGCATGCGCCGGCCTGATGCGCATTTTGCTCAACGAAGCCGCTGCCAGGAGTCCACACGGGTGGACCTGTAGAAGGCGGCGCTGAAGACAGGGAAGGCGGCGCTGGGCACCAGACGGCGAGGGGTGCGGCCGGGCACCCTGTATTAACGGACCTCCCCTTGGGCACCTTAAGTAAGTGATTGACAGGTTATAAAAACCTGTATTTTTGGCAAATAGAGCCACAGTGAGGTTTAATAAGGCCAGCTTAGGATTCTTATTATTAGTCTGGACATGAGCATATGTTTAGGTTAGAGGGGTTAAATCTGATGACAGAATCCCTTTAATTTGTGAATAAACACTGAACTGTTTAAATTAAAGACTTTGTTGTTGCCTCTATACTGCATCTGCTAACCTGCCTATCAGAGCGAACCCCCACAATTGGTGGAGGATGCAGGCAGTGCAGCAAGGCTGGCGTGAAGGCCAAAATATTTTAGTATTTCCGGGCACGGGTGTATGTCTTACATCAAACCAGTGAGATTACAACCCGTTTCCCTCGACAAAATGGACGCTGTCGTGGAAGCTAATCTGCAACAGCGGGAGGCCAATAAACAACAGCAGGAAACAAACCAGCTGCTGTTACAACATGTGATGGCTTTACAAGCAGCAGGAGCAGCCCAGAGCGTCCACGATGCCTGGAAAGCGGTCCATACGGCGATCCCCAAGATGACCCCTGCAGACGATGTCGAGACCTATTTGGCGATCTTCGAGAAGGTAGCTGTGAGAGAGAACCCTGGGAGCAATGGGCTGAGTTTGTCACTCTGTTCTTGGCGTCTGGACCCCAGCAGGTGTATTTTGACTTACGGGATGATCAAGCGGTTAATTACCTGACAGTAAAGGGTGAGATCTTGGCGAGACTGGGGGTGATGTGTTGGTCCGGGCCCAGCTGGCATATCTGTGTTGGTTTACCCCCGGCTGAGCCCATGAGGACCCAGTATTATACCTTATTACACCTGTTGCAAAAATGGCTGCAACCTGACGTGCTGAGTTCCACTGCTATGTTGGACCGTCCATTGGCTGATGTGTTCTGGAGGGCTTTGCCGTACCCCATCCAGCACTGGATCGACCAGGTGTCTCCTGGTAATGCCCTTGAGATGGTGGCAGGGGCGGGCTGGGCCGGAGGGCAGGGAGGCAATTGCCCCCCAGGCCGCCCTAAATAAATGGCCGCTGGGCCGATCGTCTTAAAAAAAAATATTTTCATTTTATTTATTTTTTTATTCTTCAGGGCCGCACCACAGGCGGCGCGGCCCTGGATGTCATTGCGGCCGTGCTGTGTGCTGTGGGGCAGGGGAGGGAGAGGCGTGTCCCTCCCCTGTTCTTCTGATAGGCCGCAGGCACTAATGCCTGCAGCCTGTAAGGAAAATTTACTCTCTTCCCTAACGGTGTGTCCCTAACACATGATTTCAGTGGCCAGCTTGAATTAAGTCTTACCGGTACCGGGAGAATGAAGAAGATAGACCATATGAACACATGTCTATTTCCAATCCATTCTGGTTTATTCACAGCTGGCAAACAGTTTTAATAGAGGGGGTTGAGCTTCCTTTACATCCAATCATATGTTAGCATTAGTATTTGACCAATAGTATGGTCACACATAAGCTCTGCATTAACATCATAGCTGACTCATAGTAACAGCATTTGACCAATCAGGTATATACACATAGGCTAGCATACAGTTGAGCCAGATGTCCTTTTATGGCTAGAAGGCTGTTCATACTTTCAACATGTATGGATTTCATGAAACAGTTTAAGGAAGTGTCTCACATTCCATAGGGGGAGGGAGGTTTTGTAGTGCACTAACCAAATGTAATACACGTGGCTAAATGAGACAAAATGGAGTCACATATATCCCATCAAATCCCCTCTTAGAACCTTATATATATACCTTATACTATATGGTTCTTTCTCTGCTCTTCCTTGGTTTGCTTATAAGCCTTTAGGTATTCCATATACCCTTCAGCAGTATAATCCTCAGGTTTTGTTGAGGTTGGGTTTACCTCTTCTACCTCTACCGGAGTATAGAGGAATGTTGAGTGTACCCCTCTTTCGGCCACCTTTTTGACATATGGTAAGAAGGGAGGGCACACACTACAGACAACAGCAGAGACCCACTATTGCAGCGACCACGGCGAGTACCACTCCTAAAACATATCTTATTTGACCAAAGTCAGGTATTCAGCCAAAAAGCCAGTCCCACCAACCTTGGTCAACATCCTGTTTTATATGTTTTCTCATCTCCTCTAATTGGCCTATTTTATCTTTTATTCCACGGGAGTGATCTAATAAATTGAAACAACACATCCCTGCGAACGCTGAGCATCCTGTACCATGCTGGAGCAATAAATAGTCAATAGTTGCCCTATTCTGCAAGATAGCCTTTTCATACGATTGTATATCCAGCAGCATATCTTGCAGAACTGCACTAGTGACATTTATCTGTTTTATCATAAAACAGGCAAGTTTTGATATTGTCCTGTGGTTATATATGGCCAACCCTGGTACTCCTATCAAAGATACCCCTAAACTCATATATTCTAATCTAGAGAGGAGATTCACATTATAATCACAATTTTCTGGTAGCTGTAGGAAAGTGTCTCTCGTGTGTCGTGTCTGCATTGCTGGAAATAGTGGTAACATTGCTAATGTCAGCCTGGCTATTGTACAGGGTCCCTCTGTTATATTGGCCGGTATGTATGTGTAACTAGTATTCCCACAGGCCAATACCCATCCTGTTGGTAGAGGTACATGTTTGTCTAGGGATGGTACTGTTTTTGTAATATTACATTGCATATTCTTTCCTGATATTATCTTTTTACAATTACCTATATCTCTATCACAAATATTTGGCTTAATCTTATTCTGCATTTTTGCTTGTATGCAGGGAGGCAATAGTGTCTCATCACAGGTGAAGTTATAACATATTTCTGCTGCTGTGACAAGACCTGTAATTACTTCTATCATATTACTCTGCAGATTCTCATATGTAGGACAGTCATAACAAGCATGATAAGGATTTACATATCCATATTTAACATCATGATCCTCCAAGTCTGTGTCGTTCCATTGGGAACGTAGGAGCTCCGTCCATACGTCTAGTGGGGTGGGGACTGCTACCAGACATGTCTCCAAAATGTTAGATGCCGATAAAGTGGTTTGGAGACAAAAGTCAGTTAAGTTCAGAGTTTTGGCCAGGTACAGCCATAAGTTCTCCTTTGTCTTGCATAGATTGTCTTCCCCTCTGCATTCTGTTTTCAGGTATGTCTGTCTGTTCCACAGCCATGGGACAGTGAATAGGAGACACAAAACTGCAATTATCAAAGCACTACATTTCAGCCATCTCGAGGAATTTCCCGACTGCGTCATCTTGTTGGGGGTCAAGGCTGTCTGCCTCCGTTAGTACCCCTTCTGTATCTTCTTCGAGGTCAAGGCTGTCTGCCTCCGTTAGTACCTCTGGGCCTCGTTGGAGGTCAGGGCTGTCTGCCCCCGTTAGTACCTCTCTTTTCTTCACCAACTTAATCCTTGTGGCGTGGATCCACGTGAGCGATTGTTCAGTGAGGACCGCTGTTCTGGTGATCGCGACTACCTCGGTGGGTTGTCCGTAGGTGAAACTTCCTGGTTCCTTTCCCTTCTTTAAGATCTTGATCATCACCTGGTTGCCTATCCGGAATGGACGGGTTGATTCCTGTGAAAGAGAAGGAGACTTACAAGCAACTTTTTCTTCAGTTTTACTGAGGACTTTGATCAGATTAGTACTTCTCTCTGATCAGGTCCAAGTCCCCTTCCTGCACCACCAGGGGGCGTCTTGCCCATGGTGTGGGGAAAGGCCTACCCATGAGTATCTCAATGCTGTTTATGTCCTACTCTGTGGAATGTCCTACTCTGTGGAAATGTGCTACTTAAGATGGAAGCACTGTGTTGGGGAATGCATAACTTCCCCTCTTCGCAGACTAATCCTATCTCAGGATTTTTCTGCAATACTGGATAACACCAGTCCTGCTGTTCCTGTTCAGTGACATACCACTGAAGATCAGTAAGTATTTGCAGCATCTCAGGGGTTGGAGATGCCAAACATGGCATCTCCCAATGGTTATACAAACCTGTGAGGTTGCTTTTGGCAACTCATTTCGCCATCTTAACTGCCAGCGCATTGCCCTGTGAGACATGATTCTTACCATCTGCTGCCGTAAATCCTCTCCTCTGCCAGATCATACCATGGTCCCACACTACCCCATGTGTGTACCTACTCTCAGTATGAATGGTGACAGGTCTATCAGTATGTAGAATACATGCTCTAGTGAGTGCAATAAGCTCAGCTGCCTGCTGTGTTGAGTGCGGATGTCCTTGAGTAGGCCTACAACATCATGAGTGGTGTGCAAAATGGTGTAATGTCACATTGTGAAAGAATTTGCCGACTCTACCATCATAGCACAGGCTGCAAGAGAACGCAGACATGCCGGCATCCCCTGGACAGAGGTGGGCATTACCTTTGAGAAAAACACACAAGGACGCAACTTGCCTCCGTTTTCTTGTGTCAGTACACCCGCCATGGTTTTACAATTTTGGCGTGCAAACATGTGGAAGGGCATATTATAGTCAGGGAGGCCCAGCCCTGGACTCGACATGAGCGAACATTTCAGATAATCAAATGCATTGTACATTTCAGAAGACCATTTAATCAAATCTGGATTTCCATCCAGAGTGGCTTGCCTCAAAACATTGTCAATAGTGGGAGCAACCAGTAATCCATTGTCTACCGTTTATCATACCAAGGAAAGATAACATTTCTTTCTTGGTGTGCGGGGCGACCAAACCCGCAATAGACTGGACTCTTTCTGCGCTGATTCTCCGTTCACCTTTTGTGAGGACAAAGCCCAAGTATTCAACCTGCATTTTACACCATTGCATTTGCTTAAGTGTCACTTTGTGACCACATCCTGACAACCATTATAACAGTGATAAACCATCCTGAATGCTGGCCTCCGCTGACATGCTACACAGTAATAAATCATCGACATATTGCAGCAGCACAGAACCTTGGGGGGATGTACCATGACTCTAACATCGCTCGGAGGACTATGCTGTACACTACAGGTGAATCAGCATATCCCTGGGGCATCTCTGCACCAGGTCAGTTGGCGTCTGTCAAAGGAAAAAGCAAAAAGTAGTCTGGTTATCTTATCAACTGGGATAGAAAAGAAAGCATTTTTCAGATCTATCACACTGAACCAAACAGCGTCTGCTGGAATGGCAGATAATAATTAAGTGACATCAGGTACAACAGGGGCTATAGGCACAATGATGTTGTTGATGGCCCTTAAATCCTGTACAAAGCGGGCAGCACCATCTGCCTTTGTCACTGGATTCACGGGCGTGCTGTAGGGTGAAATCACCTCTTCCAGGATTCCCTTTTGTAGGAATTCTTCTATCATTGGCCTAAGCCCATCAAGTTTCTCTTTTAACAGCAGGTATTGTTTCTGGAACACTGAGATGACACCTGGTTTCACAGTAGCTGTGTAATGTGTGCAATCTATGAATCCTGTGTCATATTCATTTGAGGACCATAATGCAGGGTTAATGTTATTCTGGGTGGTCCTGTATGTTTGCAAGAATCAGTGGCACTGGTGTAGAGACTGGAATGAGACCTGAGTGTACTCTTATGTCCTGATTCTTTGCTGATACCTGCAAGTCAAGCTTAATGAACAAATCTCTCCCTAATAGGCTGACTGGGCAATCTAGTATAATGCTAAATACATGACATGATGTATTCCCTGTCCATGGTTTCTACTGGTAAGGAATCTGTTCTGTATGTCCTTGTCAGTACCCCATTTATTCCCATAGAGGGCTCACATTTCCTTCCTGACACTCTGAGTCACCTAAGTCCGCCCCTTTTGGTGGACGCTTTGGTCTGTCTTCTGTTCTGCCATTAGTATCTTAGCTGTCCATACGAGCAGAGCTCTGATGTTAAGCACAACACTGAACATGTAACATGTAACTGCAAACATTGAAACAAACAGATCTGACAATACAGACATGAACACACAAAGGGCCCATAAAAACTTTTCATTGAAATAAAAATGTACAGCTTGATCAATGCTGTTGGTACCAATAAAAAACCCAAAAACTTCCAATAAAATAAAATAAAATTCTTAATGCGCATATTTAAAAACAAATACCGTATTCCATACGCATTCATATACATTTTCATGTACTCATCTTCACAAACCAGCTCATAACCACGCCTTTATACATAAAATATGAATTACACACACAGCTCTGCTACGTACATATAACTCAGAGCCACACCCATTCACATTCCACTGAATCATGTATCTTTCACCCAATCACACAATCTTTTTGTTACATCCCAAAACTTGCAGCACAGACAAACACAGCAATTGCTGATGGTCTGTCGCTGTAAAACAATATACATGTTAATCATACAGTCATTTTGTTAAAATTAACAAATCATCTTATATGCCATGTCTTTTTTTTTTTTTTTTTTTAGTGTTACACACATCGCCACTTATTGTATATAACTAACCCTTCCCCCATTTCCTCTGCCTTGCGTCTCCTATTTCAGGAGTGTTCAAACAGGGGAAGTAAAGCAATACATCAAGGACATTCAGCTGTACCACATGTTCCTCAAACTTTTACTCACATCTGAATAAGAACTTATTGGGTGCAACCTTAGATTGATACGAGTGTACACTTCTAATTAGCATCATCACTGCAGGCACATTTTAAACCATCGGAACATGCAATTTGGAAAGATACAATCAATACTGGAGCCCTGTCTGGAATATCTTATAGATAACACAGGTTAGTATCTTCACATTGCTGCTTATGCATTACCAATTAGCAGCCCCCCTCCCCCCTCAACCCCCAAATGAAATTCCTGAGCAGAGGAGAGGGGTGAGATGGGAGGGAGTTCTCTCTGAAAACACATCTCAAACAGTGAAAAAAAGGGGGTCAGTCAGCACATCCCATAGCACCGCAGTATTGCAAATGCTATACCAGCCAGTTAGAGATATTTGGCAAATCATTTTGTACAAAATTATCTGAGCCCGTCTGCCGAACGTCAAGGCAATCTCTAGTTAGACGGGTTCCTAACACTATATACCTGTTATGTGCCAAGGCGGCTAACATACATTCAGAAGGTATAGGTTCCACTTACATGCTGGGCCCACCTGGATTTCTGTCATTTTCGGTGCCAAAATGGCCTCCATTGGATCCAGGGAAGACATGAACCAGCATGCACGCTGGGCCCACTCCACACCACCCCCGGCGCCACACGGTCACCAAGGACTGCAATGAGAGTCCACACACTATCTCTCTCCTGGTGCCATATGGTTTCAGTGAGTGAGGGGGAGTGGGCCAAGCTATATACTAACATTGATTAAAATCAACCTGTGAGACAAACGAGCTGGAGGCGTGGCTGCCTCTTTAGTCGTGCACTCCTGACCAGCTCGTTTGTCTCACGGGTTGATTTTAATCAATGTTAGTATATAGCTTGGCCCACTCCCCCTCACTCACTGAAACCATATGGCACCAGGAGAGAGATAGTGTGTGGACTCTCATTGCAGTCCTTGGTGACCGTGTGGCGCCGGGGGTGGTGTGGAGTGGGCCCAGCGTGCATGCTGGTTCATGTCTTCCCTGGATTCAATGGAGGCCATTGTGGCACCAATAATGACAGAAATCCAGGTGGGCCCAGCATGTAAGTGGAACCTATACCTTCTGAATATATGTTAGCCGCCTTGGCACATAACAGGTATATAGTGTTAGGAACCCGTCTAACTAGAGATTGCCTTGACGTTCGGCAGACGGGCTCAGATAATTTTGTACAAAATGATTTGCCAAATATCTCTAACTGGCTGGTATAGCATTTGCAATACTGCGGTGCTATGGGATGTGCTGACTGACCCCCTTTTTTTTCACTTCACAGTAAGCTGGAGGCGTGGCTGCCTCTTTAGTCGTGCACTCCTGACCAGCTCGTTTGTCTCACGGGTTGATTTTAATCAATGTTAGTATATAGCTTGGCCCACTCCCCCTCACTCACTGAAACCATATGGCACCAGGAGAGAGATAGTGTGTGGACTCTCATTGCAGTCCTTGGTGACCGTGTGGCGCCGGGGGTGGTGTGGAGTGGGCCCAGCGTGCATGCTGGTTCATGTCTTCCCTGGATTCAATGGAGGCCATTGTGGCACCAATAATGACAGAAATCCAGGTGGGCCCAGCATGTAAGTGGAACCTATACCTTCTGAATATATGTTAGCCGCCTTGGCACATAACAGGTATATAGTGTTAGGAACCCGTCTAACTAGAGATTGCCTTGACGTTCGGCAGACGGGCTCAGATAATTTTGTACAAAATGATTTGCCAAATATCTCTAACTGGCTGGTATAGCATTTGCAATACTGCGGTGCTATGGGATGTGCTGACTGACCCCCTTTTTTTTCACTTCACAGTAAGCTGGAGGCGTGGCTGCCTCTTTAGTCGTGCACTCCTGACCAGCTCGTTTGTCTCACGGGTTGATTTTAATCAATGTTAGTATATAGCTTGGCCCACTCCCCCTCACTCACTGAAACCATATGGCACCAGGAGAGAGATAGTGTGTGGACTCTCATTGCAGTCCTTGGTGACCGTGTGGCGCCGGGGGTGGTGTGGAGTGGGCCCAGCGTGCATGCTGGTTCATGTCTTCCCTGGATTCAATGGAGGCCATTGTGGCACCAATAATGACAGAAATCCAGGTGGGCCCAGCATGTAAGTGGAACCTATACCTTCTGAATATATGTTAGCCGCCTTGGCACATAACAGGTATATAGTGTTAGGAACCCGTCTAACTAGAGATTGCCTTGACGTTCGGCAGACGGGCTCAGATAATTTTGTACAAAATGATTTGCCAAATATCTCTAACTGGCTGGTATAGCATTTGCAATACTGCGGTGCTATGGGATGTGCTGACTGACCCCCTTTTTTTTCACTTCACAGTAAGCTGGAGGCGTGGCTGCCTCTTTAGTCGTGCACTCCTGACCAGCTCGTTTGTCTCACGGGTTGATTTTAATCCATGTTAGTATATAGCTTGGCCCACTCCCCCTCACTCACTGAAACCATATG
Organism: Bufo bufo; assembly: GCF_905171765.1. Taxonomy (NCBI): domain Eukaryota; kingdom Metazoa; phylum Chordata; class Amphibia; order Anura; family Bufonidae; genus Bufo; species Bufo bufo. Next base: position 314,219,698 of record NC_053389.1, read on the forward strand.
GCACCAGGAGAGAGATAGTGTGTGGACTCTCATTGCAGTCCTTGGTGACCGTGTGGCGCCGGGGGTGGTGTGGAGTGGGCCCAGCGTGCATGCTGGTTCATGTCTTCCCTGGATTCAATGGAGGCCATTGTGGCACCAATAATGACAGAAATCCAGGTGGGCCCAGCATGTAAGTGGAACCTATACCTTCTGAATATATGTTAGCCGCCTTGGCACATAACAGGTATATAGTGTTAGGAACCCGTCTAACTAGAGATTGCCTTGACGTTCGGCAGACGGGCTCAGATAATTTTGTACAAAATGATTTGCCAAATATCTCTAACTGGCTGGTATAGCATTTGCAATACTGCGGTGCTATGGGATGTGCTGACTGACCCCCTTTTTTTTCACATCTCAAACAGGACAGGAAGAAGTTTTTTTGTAGTACTACAAGTGACATTTTGGAATGTGGTGGGGGGGGAGGGATGCCTCATGGCAACCTTTGTTCTCTATAGGATTCAAAATCCTCCATCTTGAAATAAGAAATGCTGCTCATTTCATTTCTCTAACTTCAAGTTCTCTCAGTCACTTCCATATACACTTTTTCACCATTACTCAGCTTGCACCAGGCTATTATTATCCTTTAACAACTTCTCTCTTCAACTATCAATACACTTATGCATTAACTGTCCATCTTTTAGTGCTGTAATCTCTAATTCCAGGGACTATAAATCGTCACTATTTAAACACACAAAGATCATTAGGGCAACAAAACTTAACCAGTTCATTTCTGAACGTTTAACACAAGCCCTTTCTAATTGCAAACACTGAGACACTTTTTCCCTTGCCATGAATTAACTTCCTGACTCTGCTGTGTCTTCTCACTCACTATAGCCCCCCTTCACAATCACAGGAGCTCTGATGTACACTGTCTGTAAGCTTCTAACAGATTTTTTGCAGCCTTTCATCCCTGCCAGCCTGGCATAACATTCTGTTTCACATTTTAACTGTCAATTCTCACATCTTGCCCAATTGTCTACTCATGTGTTAACTAGAAAATAATTTGTGGGACTAGACCGTGCAACAAAGTTTACATGTTGGCAGTGATAGAAACAGAATGATTTCAAAGCGGGATGCGACCGTAAACTTACCACCCGGCCAACATCTCACACAGACAGATAATCTTAATACTTCTAAAATACTTATACTATATATACATAAGAGTTAATTCAAGCTTGTATCCTTCTGTTCCCGGAACTGATATCCTTATATAGTGCACTATCTCTTAACGATACGGACTCAAATGAGCCTCTTACAATCAACATTTTATAACGATATGGACTCAATGATATGAGCCGCTTACAATCAACATTTTATAACGATATGGACTCAATGATATGAGCCGCTTACAATCAACATTTGCGTGAACCAGACATCGCAATCCACTGAAATCATAAATAGATGGTTCGACTTACTTGAATGGGATTTTTGGTCATTGCTCCCAGGTCCAAGGCGGACAAAAATTGATGTCTTTCACGGTAGACCTGAAGAGTTGACCCTCCCAATCCCGGAAACTGAGCCCCCAAATCTGTAAGGAAAATTTACTCTCTTCCCTAACGGTGTGTCCCTAACACATGATTTCAGTGGCCAGCTTGAATTAAGTCTTACCGGTACCGGGAGAATGAAGAAGATAGACCATATGAACACATGTCTATTTCCAATCCATTCTGGTTTATTCACAGCTGGCAAACAGTTTTAATAGAGGGGGTTGAGCTTCCTTTACATCCAATCATATGTTAGCATTAGTATTTGACCAATAGTATGGTCACACATAAGCTCTGCATTAACATCATAGCTGACTCATAGTAACAGCATTTGACCAATCAGGTATATACACATAGGCTAGCATACAGTTGAGCCAGATGTCCTTTTATGGCTAGAAGGCTGTTCATACTTTCAACATGTATGGATTTCATGAAACAGTTTAAGGAAGTGTCTCACATTCCATAGGGGGGAGGGAGGTTTTGTAGTGCACTAACCAAATGTAATACACGTGGCTAAATGAGACAAAATGGAGTCACATATATCCCATCACAGCCTATCAGAGGCCGGCTCAGGCAGCGCGATGATGTCATTATCATCACGACGCCTGAGCCCGGCAGCACACAGCAGGGACACAGGCCAGAAGAGGCTTGCATCGCTGCTGATGGAGGTAAGTATTAGTGTTTTTTTTTTTTTCTTCTTTGCGGGGGGCTGGCACTATGGGGGGGGGGGGATCTGGCACTATGGGGGGGGGTGGATCTGGCACTATGGGGGGGGTGTGGATCTGGCACTATGGGGGGGGGTGTGGATCTGGCACTATGGGGGGGGGGGTGTGGATCTGGCACTATGGGGGGGTGGATCTGGCACTATGGGGGGGTGGATCTGGCACTATGGGGGGGGGTGGATCTGGCACTATGGGGGGGTGGATCTGGCACTATGGGGGGGATCTGGCACTATAGGGGGGGCTGGCACTATGGGGGGGATTTGGCACTATGAGGGGGATCTGGCAATTTGGGGGAGCTGGCATTATGGGGGGCTGGCACTATGGGGGGGGATCTGGCACTATGGGGGGGATTCTGGCACTTTGGGGGAGCTAGCACTATGGGGGGGCACTATAGGGGGGGCTGGCACTATGGGGGGAGCTGGCACTATGGGGGGAGCTGGCACTATGGGGGGAGCTGACACTATGGGGGGGGCTGACACTATGAGGGGACTGGCACTATGGGGGAGGAGCTGGCACTATGGGGGAGGAGCTGGCACTATGGGGGAGGATCTGGCACTATGGGGGGGGGGGCTGGCACTATGGGGGGGAGCTGGCACTATGCGGGGGAGCTGGCACTATGAGGAGAGCTGGCACTATTGGAGGAGCTGGCACTATGGGGGCATTTCTTGCTGGCACATTATGGGGGGGCACCATGGGGGAGAGGAGCACTATGGGGGTATCTGGGGGCTCTAAAGGGGCTTTTTTTTAATTATTGGCACATTCTGGGTGGCACTATAGGGGAGAGCAGCACTATGGGGCATCTGGTGTTACTATAGGGGCATTATTTGGGAGCACTATGGGGAAGTGGGGGCTCTAAAGGGGCCTTTTGTATTGTAACATTATGGGGGGCACTATGGCATTTGGTAGCACTAAGGGGGCATTTTTTACTGTCACATTATGGCAGGCACTATAGGGGAGAGCGGCACTATGGGGCATTATTTGGGGGCACTATAGTGGCACTAAGAAGGGGAATTTTTTTACTGGCACATTGTGGGGGAGAGGAGCACTATAGGGGCATCTGCTGGGGGTACTAAGGGGCATTTTTTTACTGGCATATTATGGGGGACACTATGGGGAAGGGGGAGAGGAGCAGTATGAGTGCATTTACTGGGGCACTATATAGGGGTATTTTATACTGGCATACATTATGGGGACATTAGCTCAACTGCGGGCACTAAGCGGGGGTATTTCATGTACTGTCATATTATAGGGAAAATTAGTACTACTAGGGGGTATTATGGGGAGCTTTACTACTACTACTGGGGGGCTATGAGGAACATGATTACTAGGGCACTATAGGGGCATTATTACTACTAAGTGTGCTCTGGCAGAGAATTATTTCTATTGGTGGGATTTTGGGGGGCACTGTTACTTTGGGGGCACCCTGGCATAGTATCAGCTTAGCACAATTATTTTTGGGGGACATTATCTTTATACTATTAGTGTCTGAGCACAGTTATTTTTTAGAGCACTGTGTGCCAATAATTGTTTAAGGGGGCACTATCTGTGTGGTAGTAGTATTTCCAGGGGGACTGTTTCTGCAGTATAGTATTGGGGGTGGCAGGAAACTAATGTCTGTTTCTCAATCTCTGCAGAGACGGGAGATGGCAGAAAAATCATCATGGCGGTCTGGTCTGAATGGAGAAGATGAGGAAAGAGAACGTCTACATCAAAGGTGACATCACTGGATGTAAGAGGTATGTGGTGCTATGTAGGAGAGAGATGCTCCGGCTCCCCCCCCCCCCCCCCCGCCCTTTGCAGAAGGAGGATTCAGAGCTGGGTGAGGACGACGAAAGGGGGCAGCAGGCCACGGGCGGGTGACAGATGGTGGGGGGAACCACAGGCCTTGAGCAGGATCTGGAGAGGGAGGAGAGCGGAGGGGCTTCCTGGCTGTAGCTTGTTATATAAGCAGGCAGTGCAGCCAGGACAGGCCTCCCCTCTCCTTATGATGTGTAGACAGGCCTTAACTATAGAATGTCAGCTGTACAGTGTGTGTTAGGAGTGGCCTATTAAATGTAGGAGGGGCTTTTAATAATGGGCGGGGCTAAAAAATAGGCCACTTGACTGGATTTGCCCCCCAGGACTAAGGCTGCCAGCCCTCCCCTGGATGGTGGACCTGGTGGAACGCTATGAGGCTACCAGGAATTTGAAAGGGGGTTCGTTTGGGAGGGGGGCAGCCAAATCCCCTCAATCTCCATCCCAGACCCAGACACTTGTGCCAACTAAGCACGCCCGGGGTGTACCCCCCATAGACCCGGCTCCGATAGTATGCTGGCGGTGTCAGGAGCCTGGCCACGTAAGGGCCAACTGTCCCCATCGGGGAAAACCCATGGAGACTAACTATGGATACCACAACTCGTTGTACGCCAGGAAGCTGTGTGCATCAGGTATCCCAGAGACTATAGACAATAACCACCTGTGCCAGGTAGAAGTGGGAGACACTCTAGCAGTGGCTTTGTTGGACTCAGGGAGTCTGGTGTCCCTGGTAAGAGCTACCCTGGTGCGGCCCGATTAGTATACTGGTTGAAAAATTGAGGTTGTGTAAATACATGGAGATTTGAAGAGCTATCCCACCGCCCTGGTGTCTCTATCCACGGGAGGCAGCAAGTGGACCCACGAAGTGACCGTTGCCACCAATTTACCTTATGAACTAATAATAGGGAGAGACTTTCCGGGCTTCCTGGCCCTGTGGCCTGCTGTCAGAGTCAGGGGTAACTTCAGCAGAGAGGCCTGACTCGGGCACGAGGCCAGAACCCTGGGAACCCGAGGCCAAAGGGCCAGCGGTAGGGGTGACTGCCACTTCGGTGGAAGAGGGGGAGACAACCCTGCTGAGTGTGTTGGTAGGAGACGTTGAGGCCTTGCCGCCGGGTCCTGAATTGGCAGACCTCAATGTCTCCGGTGAAAATTTCGGAACCGCACAACACTGGGACCCAACCTTATCCCGGGCCTGGGAGAATGTTGTAATAATTTATGGTGAACCACAAAAACCTGGGGCCGAGTCGATGTTTCTCCATTTTGTTGTTCACCAGGAAATGCTGTATCGGGTAAACCAACTACAGGGTGAGCATATTGAACAGCTGTTGGTGCCCCAGGCGTATCGCAAGCTCATATTGGAGCTTGCCCACCAACATGTTCTTGGGGGTCACTTGGGGTGGCAGAAAACGCAGGACCGGATACTACATCGGTTTTACTGGCTCAGTGTGTTCAGAGAGGTAGAAGAGTTTTGTAAGTCTTGCCCAACCTGCCAGATAAATAGCCCCCAGCCACATTTCCGGAGCCCCCTGGTGCCTCTCCCGATTATCGAGGTCCTGTTTGAGCGAATCGCTATGGATCTCATAGGCCCGGTACCGAAGTCCACTAGAGAGCACCAACACATCTTGGTCGTCTTTGACTACGCCACTGGGTACCCGGAGGCGGTGCCACTGCGACATACATCAGCCAAACTCATAGCTAAGGAGTTATTGGAGATGTTTTCTCAAGTAGGTCTACCTAAAGAGGATCTGACTGACCAAGGGACCCCTTTTATGTCCAAGGTCATGAGGGAACTCTGTAAGTTGTTTCACATAAAACAGCTACAGACGTCCGTGTATCATCTGCAAACGGATGGCCTGGTAGAGAGATTTCATCAAACATTAAAAAACATGTTAAAAAGAGTGGTGTCTAAGGATGGGAGGGACTGGGACCTTCTTCTGCCCTATCTCATGTTCGCAGTGCGAGAGATGCCCCAGGTCTTTACTGGGTTCTCGCGAACTGCTATATGGCAGACACCCTCGCGGTCTGTTGGACATAGCCAAAGAAGCGTGGGAACAACAACCCACACTGCACAAAAGTGTTATTGAGTACGTCACCCAGATGGTTTTTGTCATTACAGAACTTCAAGTTCTCAGTGGAACACAGGGCAAGCCGCTTGCAGGGAAACGCGGATGCCATGTTCCGGGTACACTGTCTGGCAAGTGTTCACCCCCCTCAGGGTTGAACAAAGGGGGAGGTATATAGAAAGGTGCAAGGATCCGTCGTTAATGGAAGGTATGTGTCACCGAGGTTCCTGGCCTCGTTGAAGTAAGAGCCGGTATTTTCTGGTGTTGGCGGCAGCTAATGCTGACACTTTACTATTTTAGTATGGCTGTATAGCTGATCCGGGATGGCTCTTACTGGGAGTAGGCAAAGTGCTCGGTGGGTGACTACTCCCCACGTTCCAGGCCGGGTCTTGATTTTGGGCTATAAAACACAGGCAGCACTGGCAGGTGGTGTGGATTACTCCTCTCTGACATTGGAGCTCTGTCAGTCTCTGTGTTGGGACCTGGGAGTTTGGGCCTGTATTAAGGCCTGCTACCTTGTTGGTGTGAAAGCAGGTGGATTCTGCTTTGTCCAATGACTTCTTCTTTGCTGCATGGTGTGAACGAACACCAGAACCACAAGGTGACTGTTTTCCTTGAAACTGACTTTTTGTTTTGTCACTTACTTAGGCCTCATGCACACAACCGTTTTTTTTTGCGGTCTGCAAAAACGGGTTCCGTAGTTCCGTGATCCGTGTCCGTTTTTTCTTCCGTGGGTCTTCCTTGATTTTTGGAGGATCCACGGACATAAAGGAAAAAGTCGTTTTGGTGTCCGCCTGGCCGTGTGGAGCCAAACGGATCCGTCCTGACTTACAATGCAAGTCAATGGGGACGGATCCATTTGACGTTGACACAATATGGTGCAATTGCAAACGGATCCGTCCCCAAAGACTTTCAATGTAAAGTCAGGAGTCCCTATTATACCATTGGATCAGAGTTTTCTCCAATCCAATGGTATATTTTAACTTGAAGCGTCCCCATCACCATGGGAACGCCTCTATGTTAAAATATACCATCGGATTTGAGTTATATCGTGAAAACTCAGATCCGACAGTATATTCTAACACAGAGGTGTTCCCATAGTGATGGGGACGCTTCAAGTTAGAATATACTAAGAACTGTGTACATGACTGCCCCCTGCTGCCTGGCAGCACCCGATGTCTTACAGGGGGCTGTGATCCGCACAATTAACCCCTAAGCTGAGCACCTGAGGGGTTAATTGTGCGTATCATAGCCTTCTGTAAGACATCAGGTGCTGCCAGGCAGGAGGGGGCAGACCCCCCTCCCTCCCCAGTTTTAAATTCATTGGTGGCCAGTGCGGCCCCCCCTCCCTCCCCTGTATTTAACTCATTGGTGGCCAGAGCGGCCCCCCTCCCTCCCTCCCCTGTATTTAACTCATTGGTGGCCAGTGCGGCCCCCCCTCCCTCCCCTGTATTTAACTCATGGTGGCCAGTGCGGCCCCCCTCCCTCCCCTGTATTTAATTCATTGGTGGCCAGTGCAGCCTCCCCTCCCCTCCCCCATCTAATTAAAATTCCCCTCCATCATTGGTGGCAGCGGAGAGTTCCGATCGGAGTCCCAGTTTAATCGCTGGGGCGCCGATCGGTTACCAGTCCTGGCTGCCATGGTTACTTAGCAATTTTAGAAACATTATACTTACCTGCGCTGTCTGTGACCGGCCGGGCGCTCCTCCTACTGGTAAGTATAATGTTTCTAAAGTTGCTAAGTAACCATGGCAGCGAGGACTGGTAACCGATCGGAGCCCCAGCGATTAAACTGGGACTCCGATCGGAACTCTCCGCTGCCACCAATGATGATGGGGGGAAGGGGGGGGATTTTAATTAGGGGGGAGGGGAGGCCGCACTGGCCACCAATGAATTAAATACAGGGGAGGGAGGGAGGGGGGCCGCACTGGCCACCAATGAGTTAAATACAAGGGAGGGAGGGGGGCCGCACTGGCCACCAATGAGTTAAATACAGGGGAAGGAGGGAGGGGGGGGGTCGCACTGGCCAACAATGAGTTAAATACAGGGGAGGGAGGGGGGCCGCACTGGCCACCAATGAGTTAAATACAGGGGAGGGAGGGGGGGCCACACTGGCCACCAATGAGTTAAATACAGGGGAGGGAGGGGGGGGCCGCACTGGCCACCAATGAATTTAAAACTGGGGAGGGAGGGGGGTCTGCCCCCTCCTGCCTGGCAGCACCTGATCTCTTACAGGGGGCTATGATACGCACAATTAACCCCTCAGGTGCGGCACCTGAGGGGTTAATTGTGCAGATCACAGCCCCCTGTAAGAGATCGGGTGCTGCCAGGCAGCAGGGGGCAGTCATGTACACAGTTCTTAGTATATTCTAACTTGAAGCGTCCCCATCACTATCGGAACGCCTCTGTGTTAGAATATACTGTCGGATCTGAGTTTTCACGAAGTGAAAACTCAGATCTAAAAAGCTTTTATGCAGACGGATCAGCGGATCCGTCTGTGTGAAAGTAGCCTACGGACACGGATCACGGACGCGGATGACAATCTTGTGTGCATCCGTGTTTTTTCACGGACCCATTGACTTGAATGGGTCCGTGAACCGTTGTCCGTCCAAAAAATAGGACAGGTCATATTTTTTGGGTGGACAGGAAACACGGATCACGGACGCGGATGAAAAACTGTGCATTTTCCGAGTTTTCAACTGACCCATTGAAAGTCAAAGGGTCCGCAGAAAAACACGGAAAACGGAGCAACGGACATGGATGCACACAACGGTCGTGTGCATGAGGCCTTAATGTGTGAATAAACACTGAACTGTTTAATTTAAATACTTTGTTGTTGCCTCTATACTGCATCCGCTAACCTGCCAGAGTGAACCCCCACAATACATAATTATATACAGGAGATACCCAGGTTATACCAGCATGCTCGATATCACTATGTACATGAAGATGTATAACTTATACTTGATGGACATATATAATTATATACAGGAGATTCCCAGATTATACCAGCATGGCCCATATCACTATATACTGTACAAGAAGATGTATAACATTCCAGCTGTACATATATAATTATATACATGAGATACCCAGGTTATATCAGCATGCTCCATATCACTACAAGAAGATGTATAACTTATTCCAGCTGTACAGAATGGAGGATCACACTCACACACGGAGCGTGATTCCTGCAATGGACTCGCTAGTGTGAAACAGCCCTAAGTCTAGGCAGAGGGGCTGCTGGAGACCGGCACATTATCATAAATTAAGCAATCCTCTGTCTGCATAGGGAATATCAAAGCTCAGCATAAAATGGCCTCATGGATAAATGACCCCATTTGCTTTAACAACATATTCTCTCTCTGAAATAACTTGGGACAATGTTTCGTCTATCATGTCACCAGACACAGAAAACAATTCTGGCCTGTTCCAGCTGCATTGCATTTTTTATCCCCTCGCACGTGCTGGATTGTGTGTTTCAACATTCCTCCAAAAAGTCACATTTCATCAGGACAGTGGTTGAGCAGTCAGAAGTCAATGGCATGCCTGACGGACAAGGAGGAGACTGATCACTGAGGAAGGCAGTGGGAGACCATTCCCCGGAAAAATGTGCCCCGGTTATGAACTCGACCTCCTGATGCTCAGGCCCCAGTATGGTTGACATCTGTTTCTTATTAAATTAAACATTCATAAGCAACCCCCTGCCAAAGCAAGATTAGGCCCGGCTAAAACAAATAGTCCACACATAACATAGACCCCTGTTGTCACTGTGATAAGACAATAGCTGGTCGTATTTAAAGGCGGCCATGACACAGTGTGCGCGCCTCTCTATTAGCAGTCCTAGTCACTTACACTGAGGTAGATGCATCAGGCACAGTGATCAATAGTGTTGGACACATTGGAAGGGCATAAGATACAGATTAAGATTTACTCTGTGCACAGTGAGAGGTTTGGGAGGATTCTCTTAAGGTGTCCATAGATATTAGGTGGCGTTCACATCACTGATATTTATTTCCATTGTTCGGGGGCTGTGCAGTGATTTATATTGATGACCTATTGTCAGGACAGGTCCTCAATATCAGATCGGTGGGGGTCCAACACCCGGAACACTCGCTGATCAGCTGTATGAAGAGGAGTCGGTAGTGTCGTCGCTAGAGGGGGGCAATCACCCCCCCTATGTTGTTCTTTGCCCCCCCCCGGGTGCCCCCCCACTGATTCCCCCAGGTGAATACTAATGAGCGCTTCCATTATGGAAGCGCTCATTAGTACCGAAGGACCAGGAAGTGGTGAACACTCTGTACTTACCACTTCCTGGTCCTCGGCTGTCGGCTGTGCAGGGCTGCGCACAGCGTGAGGGCCCTCTGTGACCTCACGCTGTGTGTGCCAGTTCAGAGCACAGTCGACTGAGGAGAGGCAGGCGGCGTCCAGGAGCAGGAGAGGTAAGTGTTTTTTTATTTTATAAAAAATGTGGCTGCTGGGGGCATAATAGGGGCTAATCATATGAGGCATAATGGGGGCTAATCATATGAGGCATAATGGGGGCTAATCATATGAGGCATAATGGGGGCTAATCATATGAGGCATAATGGGGGCTAATCATATGAGGCATAATGGGGGGCTAATCATGAGGCATAATGGGGGCTAATCATGAGGCATAATGGGGGCTAATCATGAGGCATAATGGGGGCTAATCATATGAGGCACAATGGGGGCTAATCATGAGGCATAATGGGGGGTAATCATGAGGCATAATGGGGGCTAATCATGCGGCATAATGGGGCTAATCGGAGGCATAATGGGGGCTAATCGGAGGCATAATGGGGGCTAATTAGAGGCATAATGGGGGCTAATTAGAGGCATAATGGGGGATAATTAGGGGCATAATGGCTTATAATGGGGGCTAATTAGGCATATGGGAGCTAATGAGGCATATGGGGGCTAATAAGAGGCATAATGTGGGCTAATGAGGCATAATGGCTTATAATGGGGCTAATGAGGCATAAGGGCTGATATGGGGGCTAATGAGGCATAAGGGCTGATATGGGGCTAATGAGGCATAAGGGCTGATATGGGGGCTAATGAGAGGCATGAGGGCTGATATGGGGGTGATAAGAGGCATAATGGGGGCTAATAAGAGGAATAATGGGGCTAATGAGGCATAAGGGCTGATATGGGGGCTGATAAGGGAGTGATGAGACCAGTGGCGGATTACAATAGGGACGTTCGGGTCGGCAGCCCCGGGCCCAGCACCGCTGGGGGGCCCAACGCTGACCCGAACGCCCACATACTGCTGCGGGACACGGGAGCGCATAGCTCCCTGTCCCGTCCGCGATCACCGCCATAGGCTTCAGGCCTTGAAGGCCTGAGGCCTATGCGGTAGAGAAATCCCGGCGCAGGCGTGCGTGATGACGTCATCGCGCGCCTGTGCCGGGACGCAGCACTGTGACGCGCCTGACTCATCCCGCCTTCCTCTGCGAGCAAGCTCCTGGCCCTGGACATACAGTAGGTGAGTATTTATCTTTTAATTTTTTTGTTCATTTTTTATTTTTTTATTTCATGTGCCTACTTTGGGGGGGCACACAGGAGGACATATTAGGGAAGTTAAATCGAGTACATTGGGGGGGGGAATGTGGGGGCTGTATGGGGCCAAATTATTATGGGAGGGAATACTATGTGGGGGCTAATTACTATGTGGGGGCAGTGTGGGGGCAAATTGCTATGTGGGGGCAGTGTGGGGGCAAATTGCTATGTGAGGGCAGTGTGGGGGCAAATTGCTATGTGAGGGCAGTGTGGGGGCAAATTGCTATGTGGGGGAAAATTGCTATGTGGGGGCGGTGTGGGGGCAAATTGCTATGTGGGGGCAAATTGCTATGTGGGGGCAGTGTGAGGGCAAATTGCTATGTGGGGGCAGTGTGGGGGCAAATTGCTATGTGGGGGCAGTGTGGGGGCAAATTGCTATGTGGGGGCAGTGTAGGGGCAAATTGCTATGTGAGGGCAGTGTGGGGGCAAATTGCAGTGTGGGGGCAAATTTCTATATGGGGCAGTGTGGGGGAAACTATTGTGTGTGGGGAAACTATTGTGTGTGGGGACAAATTACTATATGGGGCTGTGTGGGGGCAAATTACTATGTGGGGGCAGTGTGGGGGAAACTATTGTGTGGGGGCAGTGTGGGGTAATTGCTATGTGGGTACAGTGTGGGGTAATTTCTATGTGGGGACAGTGTGGGGTAATTTCTATGTGGGGACAGTGTGGGGAAATTGCTATGTGGGGGCAAATTACTATGTGGGGAAAACTATTGTGTGGGGGCAGTGTGGGGAAATTGCTATGTGGGAAAAGTGTGGGCAAATTACTATGTGGGGGCAGTGTGGTAAAAATTACTATGTGGGCGCAGTGTAGGGCAAATTACTATGTGGGGGCAGTGTGGTGGAAATTACTATGTGGGGGCAGTGTTGGGCAAATCACTGTGTGGGGGGCAAACTACTATATGGGGGCAGTTTGGGGGAAATTACTGTGTGGTGGCAAATTACTATGGGGGGATTACTATGTGGGGGCAGTGTGGTGGAAATTACTATATGGGGGTGTTGCTATTGGGGAGGCACTGTAGGGGCAATTCTATTATTTCTGGGGACACTATACAGGGATTATTGCCTGGAGCACAATAGTGGGTGGTATTATTACTGGGGGTCTCTAGGGGACATTATAGCTGCTGTGGACACTATAGGGACATTTGGGGTAATTTATCAAACTGGTGTAACGCAGAACTGGCTTAGTTGCCCATAGCAGCCAATCAGATTTCACCTTTCATATTTGACAGCTCTTTTGGAAATCCAGTTCTACTTTACACCAGTTTGATAAATTACCCCAATTATGTCTATTAGGGTCACTATTTTTTCAGCAGTATAGTTCCTGGGGCATTGGGAAGCACAACGGGCACAGTATTGGGGGTGGCAGGATGACGCTGTGGGGACACCAGGATGAGGAGGTTGATGGAAAAATTTAGAAATCTAACGTGTCTGTGTTACAAACTGTAGAGACGAGATGCGGCTGAAAGAATTTGCCATGGCGGTCTGGGTCAAATGGAGGAGAAGAGGAAAGAGAAGGTCTACATGACAGGAGATGTCACTGGATGTAAGAGGTATGTGGTGCTGTATTCTCCTCCATGTCTTTTTTATTACAATTATATGTATTTTAAATTTGGTGACCAAATATTTCAGTTTAGGACCCAATTTGGGGTATTTTTTTTTTAGTCTGAAGATGTCATATGGCCTAAGAAGAGACTGTGGCGCCCATGAAGCACCGCAGCCTCTTCATACAAAAAAAAAGTTTGGTAGACAGCCCCGGGCCTATCATGCACTTAATCCGCCCCTGGATGAGAGGCATAATGAGGGCTAATGAGAGGCATAATAAGTGTCATCCACAGATGCCCCCATAACAGTGTGTCTTCCACAGATGCCCCCATAACAGTGTGTCTTCCACAGATCCACCATAACAGTGCGCCTGCGCACTGACAAGAGACAGAAAGAAGGGGAAAGAATCCGCAGAAGCAAGCAGAGGACGGCACAGCAGACTGAATAGCTTCTTTTGGAAGTAAATTGTTTTATTATAAATGTATCCCTGCATACCGCAATTCTCTTGTATTTTGTAATCTTATTTATATATACTTATTTTGTTTTTGACCCCCCCCCCCCCCCATTTTTGACTGTGGTATCTTTGTGCCCCCCCCCCCATATATTGTTCCTAGAGTCACCACTGGGAGTCGGCACTCCATGTAAGCGCTGCTTCCTCAATACCCTGCACTTCATCTCAGAAGTGTAGTGTAATACAAGTACCTGAGCCATTCAAATCGAGCAAATGCTTGTAATTAGACTACCCCACTGCTCCACAGGAGACGATGCGTAGTGTAATGATCAGGAAGCAGTGCCTGCATGGAGGGCCCCCTCCTCGTCAAACAGCTGATCAGCGGGGATGTTGGACCCCCACCGTTCAGATATTGATGACCTAGACTGAGGATAGGTCATCATTATTATTTGCTGCACAACCCTTTTAAGCAGGGAAAAAAGTCCAGCATGCCGGAAAACGGAATCTGCCACTGAGGCCTGAATTGAGCCTTAGGGCTCATGCACACGAGCGTAATGGCTGTGCCCATGCTGCAGATCTCCGTTTGCCGATACGGACCCATTGACTTGAATGGGTCCGCAATCCGCAACATATGGCCAAAAATAGGACATGTTCTATATTTTTGCGGTGCAGGGGCATGGACTAGAAATCCCATAGCAGTGCTTCGTAGTGCTTCCAATCCGTGCCTCCACTCTGCAAAAAATAGGAGAAGTCCTATCCTCGGCCATATCTGGCAGATTGCAGACCCATTTAAGTCTGCATCCACAGCACGGAGTGCACACGCCCAGTGCCCATATATTGCGGACGCGCCGTTTACGGTACATAATATAGGCACTGACCCACTACACTCGTGTGCATGAGCCCTTAGATAGCCATTCACTGCCCCATATACTATGCTTGACTCAGCTGACTGTGCATTTTTTGTGTTTTTTTATTGTGCAGTGGGAATAAGCCACTGTCAGACTCCTCTGGGTGTCTTAATGGGGTTGTCCAGGTTCAGAGCTGAACCCGGACATACCCACATTTTCACCGAGGTAGCCCCCCCTGATATGAGCATTTCATGCTCCGATGCTCTGCTTTGCCCTGCATTGTATCATGCAGGACAAAGGCTTTTTATGGAGATCCGGTGACGTACCAGGCTCTCCATAGGGACTGCTAGGTGGTGGCTTCCATCTAGCAGTGAGCCCGGTGACATCACCAGCACTAATGGGCCGGCTTGAGCGCTGCCCTAGCCTGTAACACCTGCAACACTGCTACGCGGAAACCTCCACCTAGCAGTGGGAAGATATAAACAAAGAAGCCCGCGATACAGTGCAGGGCGAGGGACAGCTTCGAGCATAAAATGCTCTGATGCTCATATCACAGGGCCTGCCAAGTGAAAATGTGGGTATGTCGGGGTTCAGCTCTGAACCTGGACAACCCCTTTAAATAGAAGAATTGTGCATTATTTGTATACTGAAAAGCAAGTCACTCACTGCATAAAAGCATCTTTCCTCCTCTTGGGTCGAACATTATTTACCACCACTGGTGACAAAATTACCAGGGTATATCAGAGACACCAAACATGTGTTGGTGTTACTTCAACATATGAAATGTCAGGAGGGGTACTCTTGATGTGGTGGCTCTGTACTCCTCCATACCTCATAATCAGGGCCCCATTGCATTATCGGATCATATGGATAAATATTCCATGTACAGTAAGGAACTAAAAAGGTTTTTAGTTATGGCCACAAAATTTTTGCTACCACACAATTTTTTATTTATTTTTTACTTTCGGTGGTGTCTCCAATGGGGGCAAATTTTCCCCCTCGTTTGCAAATGTTTATGTAGCTCTTTGGGAGGAAAAAAATTTTGTACAATTTTGACAGTCCTTACATTAAGTCTATAGCTTGGATATGAAGATACTGTATATACTCTAGATGATATGTTGGTTGTCTGGAAATATTCTCATCATGATTTTCAGTATTTTGTACAGTACATTAACAACAATCCAGAACATTTCTTGACATCGAACTAGGCATAGACAATAATAACATTATTATAATAAAACCTAACAGGAAGGAGACTGCAGGGAATTCTACTCTTTTAGCCACATCATGTCATCCTCGATCAGTTATTAATAATATAACAGAGACTACTTTATCTGATAAACTAAAAAGGCGGCTAAACATTAGAGGATACTCTGAGACTAGTCTGAATAGTGCCTTATAAAAGGCTTCTCAATGAGGTCAAACAAGGCTAATTGAGGAACATTATAAGGGCCCATTCACACGTCCATGGTGTATTGCACATCCGCAAATTGCGGATCCGCAATACACCTGGCCGGCACCCCCCATAGAACTGCCTATTCTTGTCCGCAATTGCGGACAAGAATAGGACATGTTCTATTTTTTTGTGGAGCCGCGTCCCGGAAGTTCGGGGCCGCGCTCCGAAAATGCGGATGCGGAGAGCACATAGTGTGCTCTCCGCATCGATTCCTGCCCCATTAAGAATAAATGGGTCCGCACCCATTCCTGATATTGCGGAACGGATGCGGACCCATTTGCGGACGTGTAAATGGACCCTTAACAGAACAATTCTAGATTTTTCTCTCAGGATCAATCACAGCTGGTGACTTTTTCACTAATTTAATAGTCGACAATACAATCAGGTAAAAAATATTGTAAGGCAATATATTCCAATACTACTGCAGGATCCTATGATATCTGATGTTTTGGCCCCTTGGGTGGTAGCTTGGAAAGTTCTTACTTTAGGATTAATGTTGTCATCCAAGTTTTTTGAGAGAAAACCCACACACCACTCATGGAGCTTGTCACCACATGGGGATCAAGAATACACAGCAAATAGTTATATCAATTAGGGTCCATTCACATGTTCGCAATTTCGTTCTGCATTTTGAGGAACGGAATTGCGGACCCATTCATTTCTATGGGTCCGAGTTTCCGTTCCCGAAAAAAAGAGAACATGTCCTATTCTTGTCCGCAATTGCAGGCTGATTTACAGGCTGAAAAGAAGGCGTGTTGGCACCTGCACACAACCAACTAGGGTACCGTAATTTTACATGCAGCGCCTGTGAACGCGCACAGGGAGGGAGGGTACCTATGATTTACCGGCTGAAAAGAAGGTGTGTTGGCGCCTGCGCACAACCAACTTGGGTACCGTAATTTTACATGCAGCGCCTGTGAACGCGCACAGGGAGGGATGAAGGGTACCTTTGATTTACGGGCCACTGCGCATGTGCGAACCAGATTGCCTTGTGAAACAGACAGGGTACTGAAATATTACAGCTCGTGCTTGTGAAGGAACATTTGGCCCGTAAATCAAAGGTACCCTTCCTCCCTCCCTGTCGGTGGCCCGTAAATCGAAGGTACCCCCCCCCCCCCCCCCTCCCGCTTCACAAGGCAATCTGGTTTGTGCATGCACGGTGGCCCGTAAATCAAAGGTACCCCTCCCTCCCTGTGCGTGTTCACAGTCGCTGCATGTAAAATTACGGTACCCAGGTTGGTTGTGCGCAGGCGCCAACACGCCTTCTTTTCAGCCCGTAAATCATAGGTACCCTCACCTCCCTGTGCGCGTTCACAGGCGCTGCATGTAAAATTACGGTACCCAAGTTGGTTGTGCACAGGCGCCAACACGCCTTCTTTTCAGCCAATCAGGTGCCGAACTCTAAGATCACACCTCCTTTTGAAGCTTCCGGTGCACCTACGTCACTACCGGAAGTGACGAGGGTACCAGATTTTAACATAATTTCACGGAACACCGGCAATGTGTGGTCCGCAAAATGCGGAACGCACATTGCCACTGTCCGTGTTTTCCGGATCCGTGGATCCACAAAACACGTTACGGACGTATGAATGGAGCCTTATGGTGCAAATTTATTGCTTATTTAGCATCATGTGGTAAATGCAAACAATACTATGTGGGGTGTATGACTGACCGTTTAAAAAAACATATTAATAAACATCACACAGATGTTACAGACCCAAATGTTATAAATATATCCATGCTTTCAAAACATTCTGCGGACCTCCACACAGGGCATATTTCCACTTTTGGCTTTTCAGATAGAAAAGGTCACTAAACCAGTTAGGGGTGGCGGTCACTTCAGAAAGTTAGGCCTCATGCACACGACCGTTCAGTTTTTTGCGGTCCGCAAATTGCTGAACGGAACAGGCGGCCCATGGTAGAAATGCCGCAAAACGGACAAGAATAGGATATGTTATATTTTTTTCGCGGGGCTACGTAACGGAGCAAGTGAATGGGTCTGCATCCGAGCCGCCAAAACTGCGGCTTGGATACGGACCAAAACAACGGTTGTGTGCATGAGGCCTTGTACTGGATTTTTACATTGGGAACAAGACAACCAATGAGTCTTAACTCACGTCATGGCCTTATATTGTGCTATTAATACGTCATTATTATTATTAGTATATGCAAACTTATGAGACACTATGGGGGAGATTTATCACAACTAATGTAAAGGAAAACTGGTCAGAAAGGAGCTCTAAAAATTAAAGGTGGTATCTTATTGATTGTTAGGGGCCACTAAGCCAGTTTTCATTTACAACAGTTTTGAGAAATCTCCCCCATAGTGTCTCATAAGTTTGCATATACTAATAATGATGCCTATGGGTGGTATGAGAATCTCTCCATTATATCTATGATATGATTTTTCTCCTTCCATTTTTTGGTGTATGATGTATACTATATTGTGATAAATTTTGGGATTTATTATACATGGCATTCCCTTACGTCCTAACCAGCAGCACAAGTGGGGGGGAGTTCTCCCCTGTGAAACTGGTAGGACAGGTGGAATTTTTGTAGACAATAAATTTCCTACCAAGCACTAATTAAATAATTAGTAAAACCCACCCCTATAAAGGGCAGACTGCCCATATCCCAGTGCTTTTTTTCTCTGTCCCTGTGGACAGTAGGACGGCTCCGGCTGCGGCCTGTTACATTATAAAATATTCTCTTTTTAATATTTTTCCTACCAGATTAATCCTTGTTTTTTCCCAGCTCCGGTGCCCATGGTCGTCCCCATCCTCACGACTCCCTATCCCTCCAGCCTTACTGCGTCCGCTGGTTCTTGCGGTCCACCGCTTTTCTCGGCTGAAGGGGCGGAGACTAACGCGGCAGTCTGTTTCCTGCTTGCCTGGCCGGCGTCGGGCCTCCAGCGTCCCATGGCTCCTTCTGCTCTGTGATTGGTGCGCTGCCCGGCAGGAAGTACGTCAGTGG
This sequence comes from Bufo bufo, assembly GCF_905171765.1. Taxonomy (NCBI): domain Eukaryota; kingdom Metazoa; phylum Chordata; class Amphibia; order Anura; family Bufonidae; genus Bufo; species Bufo bufo. Next base: position 314,238,658 of record NC_053389.1, read on the forward strand.
ACGACTTCCGGGTCTCGCGCCGGTCATTTCTTTAAGTTTTAATAACTAGAGAGTGTGCCCTGGGTGGTACATTATTTTAACATATATATATATATATATATATATATATATATAAATAAAAAACCAAATATTCCTGTGGGATTAGAGGAAATTTTAGGTTTAGAGGCGGGGCCATCTGCAGGGCGGAGCTAAGGAGGAAGGTGGAGTTTTTCCACCTATATAAACCCACAACAAGTGGAGCGCTTCCTCTTTCTTTGCAGAGAGCTATTGCTGCACTTCTGTGGCTACTACTACTACTAAAAAAAATTCTAGATGGCGTCTCCTAATGGTGATCAGCGCGGGAAGGCTTCCCACAACCAGAGACACCTACTCTGCGCCTCTTGCCAATGCCGGACTCCTATGAGTATAATAGATGTCCTATGAGTATAAGTAGATGTTTGGCTGGATGAAAGACTTTAGGGGAAATTCCATTTCCGAAATCAAGAGTGCCCTCTCCTCCAAGAGAGCAAGAATATCTTCACACGTTATCTCCGTGGACGACCGTTCCTCCTCTTCCTCGGATGATGAAGATTCGCTGTACTTATTTCCAGCCGAAAAAACTTAAAGGCTTTTGCGCTCCATCCGGTCAAGGGATCGTGATGTCGAGCAAGGGGAAGCTCCGCCGTCCACCTCTAGGGGGTTAAGGACCTTCAAAGTGGATGAGAACCTTAAGCGATTGATGCTAACCGAGTGGAAGCACCCGGAAAAGGGTCCAGTCCTCAACAAGAGGTTTAAACTAATGTTTCCCCTCCACGAGGGGCTACCGCCTCCGAAGGTCGACATGGCGATTTCCAAATTGTCTAAAAGGACCCTAGTCCCGTCAGATGAAGGTAGTAACCTCCAGGACCCGTTAGATCGGAGGGTTGAATGCACCTTACGGCGCAATTACTCTGCGGCGGCCGCCTCCGCTTGTGGCTCTTGCCTCTTCTGGGGTTGCGGACTTTGTACGCTCCCGCATCCTGAGGATTCAGGCTGACCTAGAGGCCGGAGTGGCCAGTACGGACATTCTGGATCAATTTAAAACCCTCCTGCTAGGAGCAGACTTTTTATGCGATGCTTCAGCGCAGCATTTAAAGCTGGCTGCGAAAAGTATGGCGCTTTCTTCTGCCAGCCGTAGGCCCCTCTGGCTGCGCCCTTGGGTCGCTGACCATGCCTCCAAGTTTAATCTATGCGGCCTGCCCTATGAGCCAGGGAGGCTATTTGGTTCCGAGCTGGACAAGCTCATGGAGAGCCTGGCAGACAAAAAAAGGGAAAAATCTCCCTCAACAGTCCTTTCGGGGCCGCAGCAGGTCCGGTAACACCAGACCCCAGGGCCTCTCTAGGTCACAGAGACGTCAGGGGTCCTCCTGACGTGGACGCGGTCGCGGTCAGGGCAAATATCGCAAAGCAGACCTATGACTCTCCCGCTTACCTTCCCCTCCAGGCCCGGTCGGAGATCGTTTAAGTTTTTTTCAGCAAGCCTGGCTGCAAGAAATTCCGGACCAGTGGGTCCTAAATATAATTTTGTCCGGATACACGATAGATTTCGTGTCTCCCCCTCAGGAGAAGTTTGTGTTAACCCGGCCTCTACCTCAAACCAAGCAGAAGATCCTGGAGGAGGCGGTCCTCCTTTACCTTCACAAAAGAGCCCTAGAGGAGGTTCCCTCCCACGAACGAGGGCGGGGGGTGTATTCCCCCATTTTTCTAGTCCCAAAGCCTTCCGGAGACTGGCGCATGATAATAGATCTGCGCTACCTGAATCACTTCATAAGGCAGAAGCACTTCAGAATGGAGACCATCCACTCCTTGATCAACATTCTAAATCCCGGAGACCTTATGGTCACCATAGATCTAAAGGATGCTTATCTTCATGTCCCTATTCATCCAACTCACCGAAAGTTCCTAAGAGTTGCGGTCTCCATAAAGGGTGTGGTAAAGCATTACCAGTTTGCTGTGCTACCCTTTGGCATCTCTTCCGCTCCCCACACCTTTACCAAGGTTGTGGCTCCGGTTGTTGCCAAGCTCAGGCTTCAAGGACTAGAAATTGTGCCATATCTAGACGACTGGCTTTTAAAAGCCACGTCTCTAGACGTTCTTCAAATCCATCTTCATCTGGCTCTTCAGACTCTCCAGCGGTTAGGCTGGTTGATAAATTGGGAGAAGTCCCAGATCCTGCCTTCCACTTCCAGGGTATTCCTGGGTTTTATAGTGGATTCTCAAAGAATGACGCTCTCTCTCTCCCCGGAGAGGAAAGATCGAGTCATAAGAGCCGCTCAGTTCCTCATGGCACCTCGATGAGTGTCCATCAGAACACTTATGAAGATGTTGGGCCACATGTCAGCATCTGCGGAAGCAGTTCCTTGGGCCCTTTGGCACCTTCGTCCACTTCAAGAAGTGTTAGCAGTCTGGAACCACAACTCCAGGGGGTTGGACAAGACTCACTCCCTGTCTGTCAAAGTCCGGTCCTCACTCAAATGGTGGAGGAACCGATCAGATGGGAGGTCCTTGATTCAACCTCGTTGGATCACGTTGACCACAGACGCTTCCCTTCTAGGTTGGGGAGCCCATCTGGAAGACAGTCCAGTACAGGGTATCTGGACTCCACAGGAGAGGCTTCTATCGTCCAATATGAGAGAACTAAGAGCCGTACGTCTAGCTCTTTATTATTTTGCTCCTCTCATCCGCGGGAAGGCGGTGAGAGTTCGTTCGGACAGCACGACTGTGGTCGCTTATATCAACAGACAGGGAGGTACGAGGTCTCGACCTCTTCTCCAGGAAGTTGGTCTAATCCTCTCTTGGGCAGAGCTCAGTCTATCACACCTTTCCACGGTTCACATCAGGGGAGATCTCAACATAGTTGCAGATCGACTCAGTCGGGGTCTACCAGTTCCAGGCGAATGGTCACTGAACAGAGATATCTTCTCCCAGATCACTCTACGTTGGGGCACTCCAGAGATCGACTTGATGGCGACCCGGTTGAACGCGAAGGTGGACAAGTTCTGCTCCCTCTACAAGGAGGACAACCCTCTGGCGATAGACGCCCTGTCCATTCCATGGAGGTTCAGGCTGGCATACATATTCCCTCCACTTTCCATGATGCCAATGGTATTGACGAAAATCAAACAAGACCAGACCCCGGTCATTGCAATAATACCATTTTGGCCGAAGAGGTCTTGGTTCACCCAGCTCATGAAGATGAGTCAGGGCACATATTGGAGACTTCCCCTAACGCAGGACCTTGTGTATCTGAGTAAACTCAATCTGACAGCCTGGAGATTGACAGGTCCCTACTAGAAGCTAGAGGGCTTTCTGTGGAGGTCTTGAGAACTATTTCACACTCCCGTGCGGAGTCTACAGACAAGGTGTACTCAAGAATTCACAAGATCTTTCTTCAGTGGTGTGATGTAAAAGAGGTAGTACCCTCAGATCCTCCTCTTTCAGCTATTTTACCATTTCTGCAGGATGGCCTGGACAAGGGTCTAAGCCGTCTACTCTCAGAGTCCATACCATTGCTCTCTCTGCCTTTCTAGGTAGACCACTATCTCAAGACCCCCTACTCAGGAGGTTCCTCAAGGGAGCCGAAACATTAAAACCTAGAATCCTGAGACCTATCCCTGAATGGGATTTATCCATTGTTCTAAAGGGGCTATCCTCTCCCCCCTTTGAACCCCTAGAGAATGTAGACCATAGATTCCTATCTTTAAAGGTCACATTTCTACTGGACATAACATCGGGCAAAAGGATTGGAGAGTTACAGGCCTTAGCGGCCGCTGAGCCTTATACCCTCTTTCTCCATGACTGTGTCCTGTTGAGATTTTTGCCGACCTTTGCTCCCAAAGTTCCTTCTTTCGGTAACCATAATCAAATAATCTCCTTGCCGGTCCTATGTCCCACTCCGTCATCTCATGAAGAGGAAGCCCTTCACTCCTTGGACATTTACAGGAATCTCTAAATCTACCTGAGCAGGACTGCAGACTTTAGAAAATCAGAGCACCTGCTGCTCTCCTTCTCCGGTAAATGCAAAGGTCTAAAGGCCTCCAAACCCTCTCTAAGTAGATGGGTAAAAGAGGCAATCCGGGAAGCCTTTCTAACCCAGGGGTTGGCTCCTCCATCCTTTGTCACCGCCCACTCTACGAGGGCAATATCGACTTCCTTTGCGGAAAAAAGTCTAGTTCCGCTAGAACAGATTTGTGTTGCGGCTTATTGGAGCTCCCACAGCACTTTCGTTAAACACTATCGCCTAGACTCCAGGCGTTCTGAGGGGGTAGCATTCGGACGCACCATTCTGTCTGCCGCCCTCTCATAAAAAAGAAAAAAAAATGCGGTATTGAGTACCTATTAGGGGACCCTCCCGATTTGTTTGTGTTACTTGCTAGGTCCCCACTTGTGCTGCTGGTTAGGACGTAAGGGAAGCGTTAATTTTTAACGTAAATTAGTTTTCCCTTAGTCCTAACAGCAGCACACAAATTTCCCACCCTTGTTTTAGTTTCTACTTGATAATAAAGCACTGTGATATGGGCAGTGCCCTTTTATAGGGGTGGGTTTTACTAATTATTTAATTAGTGCTTAGTAGGAAATTTATTGTCAACAAAAATTCCACCTGTCCTACCAGTTTCACAGGGGAGAACTCCCCCCACTTGTGCTGCTGGAATAAGGGAAAACAAATTTACGTTAAAAATTAACGCTTTACCTGGGAGTTAAATAGTTAATGCAGAAGGGGGTGTTCCCCAACCAGGTGTGGACGTGATTTAAATGCTCTTAGTTTTTAGTAGTAAGCCTTGATGAAGGGTTGAATAATCCATAATGCATAGCTGCTAGTCATGCCGTGATTCACGCTGGAATCTTTTTAATCTTGGACAATAAAGTGGACATTTTATTAGATCTCATCGTTGTGCTGGGATTTATTGTTTTACATATTGGCAAGTTTCTTCAGGCCACCTGGAGTTGAGCTGGACTTTTCATTGCATTTCTACAAGTGGTTTATCTTTCACGCAACAAAACCCTCTTCATTCCCATGACAGCAGCCATTTTAGGGGAGAAAATGAGGACACCCCAAATCCACCATTCCTGTTGAAATTTGGATGAATTTCCTCTATCTTTATGGAATTATGCATGGCAAATCCACAGTGTTTTACAGCACCAGCAAAGATGCTGAGATTTTAATCACTCTCATCCACATTCTGTGATAAAAAAAATCTTCAGCAGTCTGGTGCAGTCAATTCCCACTGCAATGTAACTCATCCAGACTTTACGGTGGATACGTTGCAGATTTTAAAGTGAATTCATGGCAAAAATCAAGGCACATTCTTCCACCACAAATTATGTTCCATGTGGACATATTCATGTGAGCAGCTACCAAGGAGACTTTTGAGGAGGAGATCAGCTGACTGGGACATGAGACCAAACTGATAGCAGTTTCTTCTCATCCCATATTATGATCACAAATTATTATTGTGATTTACTAATGAATAGACACAACAAGATTTGAGGGTAAAGATTTTTAATCAAGTCATAATTAACAACCTGGCGTTTCCATGCATTTCGCCCACCCACTGCGCATTGCTGAAAAAATGCTACACGTTTGCTGGAATCTGCACTTACTGACACAACTGAATTTACATCATCTGGCTATTGCATAAAAATTCCCCATAGCAGAAAATATGTACACAAGACAAAGAAGAACCTTATTGAACATTACTTTAAAATCATACAGTGCCTTGCAAAAGTATTCACCCCCTCCCCCCTTGACTTTTTTAGTGTTTTGTTACATTACAGCCTTAAGTTCAATGTTTTGTTAATCAGAATTTTATGTGATAGTTTAGAACACAATAGTCTAAATTGGTGAAGTGAAATGAGAAAAATATATAAATTAAACTATTGTTTAGAAATAGAAAACAGAAAATTGGCATGTGTGTATGTATTCACCCCCATAAAAAGCTCTGGTGCAATCAATTACCTTCAGAAGTCACATAATTAGTGAAATGATGTCCACCTGTGTGCAATCTTAGTGTCACATGATCTGTCATTACATATACACACCTTTTTTGAAAGGCCCCAGATGCTGAAATACCTAAACAAGAGGCATCACTAACCAAACACTGCCATGAAGACCAAGGAACTCTCCAAACAAGTAAGGGACAATGTTGTTGAGAAGTACAAGTCAGGGTTAGGTTATAAAAAAATATCCAAATCTTTGATGATCCCCAGGAGCACCATCAAATCTATCATAACCAAATGGAAAGAACATGGCACAACAGCAAACCTGCCAAAAGATGTCCGCCCACCAAAACTCACGGACCAGGCAAGGAGGGCATTAATCCGAGAGGCAGCACAGAGACCTAAGGTAACACTGGAGGAGCTGCAGAGTTCCACAGCAGAGACTGGAGTATCTGTACACAGGACGACAATAAACCGTACGCTCCATAGAGTTGGGCTTTATGGCAGAGTGGCCAGAAGAAAGCCATTACTTTCAGCAAAAAACAAAAAGGCACGTTGTGAGTTTGCGAAAAGGCATGTGGGAGACTCCAAAAATGTATGGAGGAAGGTGCTCTGGTCTGATGAGACTAAAATTTAACTTTCCGGCCATCAAAGAAAACGCTGTCTGGAGCAAACCCAACACATCACATCACCCAAAGAACACCACCCCCACAGTGAAACATGGTGGTGGCAGAATCATGCTGTGGGGATGTTTTTCAGCAACCGGGACTAGGAAACTGGTCAGAGTTGAGGGAAAGATGGATGGTGCTAAATACAGGAATATTCTTGAGCAAAACCTGTACCACTCTGTGTGTGATTTGAGGCTAGGACAGAGGTTCACCTTCCAGCAGGACAATGACTCCAAACACACTGCTAAAGCAGCACTTGAGTGGTTTAAGGGGAAATATAAATGTGTTGGAATGGCCTAGTCAAAGCCCAGATCTCAATCCAATAGAAAATCTGTGGTCAGACTTAAAGATTGCTGTTCACAAGGGCAAACCATCCAACATGAAGGAGCTGGAGCAGTTTTGCAAGGAGGAATGGGCAAAAATCCCAGTGGTAAAATGTGGCAAGCTCATAGAGACTTATCCAAAGCGACTTTGAGCTGTGATTGTCGCAAAAAAGGTGGCTCTACAAAGTATTGACTTTAGGGGGTGAATAGTTATGCACATTAACTTTTTCAGTTTTTTTGTCCTATTTGTTGTTTGCTTCACAATAATAAAAAAAAAAACATCTTCAAAGTTGTGGGCATGTTCTGTAAATTAAATGATGCAAATCCTTAAACAATCCATGTTAATTCCAGGTTGTGAGGCACCAAAACACGAAAAAAGTCAAGGGGTGTGAATACTTTTGCAAGGCACTGTAGTTTCACCATTTTCAGCTGAAGCCATAAGTACAAAAAGAAATTGGCATACAGCAGGCACACAACAGCATATAAAGTGTAGTTGGGAAAAACACATTAGCTTCACCCTCACAATTTTGAGATATAAAAGAATATAATAGAAATATGTGGAAGAAATATTCTGAACCCTATCTTAAAGTGCATCTATTCATTTAACTTATCCCCCTGTAGGTCTCTATTACAGTGGTTTTCACTGGACATTGCAGCCAGCCTTAGCTCATAAAGGCAGAACTCTAGGTGGCTCATTTATAACCTAAAATGATCAAATGAGGCCTATGGCATGAGGAGATCTTGTATTTTATGCCTTTTTGTGCTGATAAGTAAGGGCTCATTCACACGAACGTAAGGGCTCCGTGCCCATGTACGCATGCAGCAGTTTCGCAATACACGGGTCACCAGCCGTGTGCATTGTGCATCACAGATGCGGACCCATTCACTTGAAGGTGTCCGCAAATCCGGAGATACGGGGTGGAACGGAAGCACGGAACGGAACCTCACGGAAGCACTACGGAGTGCTTCTGTGGTGTTCCGTTCCGTGCTTACGTTCCGCAAAAAGATAGAACTTGTTCTATCTTTTTGCGGAACGGACTGATCGCGGACCCCATTCAAGTGAATGGATCTGAGATCCGCATGCGGCTGCTCCACGGTCAGTGCCTATGCATTGCGGACCTCAATTTGTGGTCCACAGCACGGGCACGGAGCCCTTACATTCGTGTGAACAAGCCCTAAGTCTGTGAAATCTATGGACATACAGGGGCGCACCTTTAATGAGGCATGATGAGGCACCATCTAGGAGAAAGTGGGGGGGAAGCTGGTGATGCACAGCAGTGAAGTTCCTTTACAGTGACCACATAGAGTGCTGCCTGCTGTGATCACTCCTTTCCACACACAGAGAGCAGAGTACAGGTGCGATCAGTGCTCGTTGTGTCACTGACTTTGGAAGAATAGCTCAGAACATGCTGGATGCATGATGTGTCACACTCACATGACTGACCCTAACCAGCCTGTGCTGGGTTTACCCTGCTCAGTGTGTGGTAATGCCTGTTGCTCCCCCCATCTCCTCCTCTGGCTGTTGTGCAGCGGGTAAGTATTTAGTGTTTTTAATTTTTATATATTTATACTGGCACTACTGGGGGCACTAGAGGGGGAGGGAAAGCATTATATATAAAACAACTGCTGTGGGCATTATATTACAGGGGCGCATTATACTAAGTGGGGGGGCTACAGGTGCGCTTTATACTAAGTAGGGGACTACAGGGGCACTTTATACTAAGTGGGGGACTACATGCATTATACCATAGAGAACAACAGGGGTGCATTATACTACAGGGTGGACTTCAGGGACGCATTATACTACAGGGGGCATTATACTGCAGGGGGGACTACTGGTAGTCATTATACTACATGGAGGCATTATAACACGGGGGGGGGGGGGGGGGGTTAGAGCATTATACATGCTAGCACTACAGGGGGGCATTATAGTACAATGGGACTACAGGGGTCATAAGAGCATTATATATATTAGTAATACAGGGTGCATTATAATACTGAGTGCACTACAGGGGAGGGGCATTATACATAATGGCACTACAGGGACAGTAGGGGTGTCATTATAATACAGACAGGAGCACTATAAGGGGCATTATAAAACAAACTGAAGCACCACGGGGGGCATTATAAGTACTTGGAGCTACTACAGGGGGTATTATAAATACAGGAGCCACTATAGGTTGCATTATAACTACTTGGGACACTATGGGGGTCTTATTACTATTGGGAGCTCTAGAGGGGCCTTGTTACTGCTAGGGGGACTGTAGGTGGGCCTTATTTCTGCTGGGTGCACTATGAGGGCATTATTACTACTGGGGTGGGGGCTACTGTACAAGCATTAATATTATAGAGGCACAATATTGAGGGCTTTACTACCAATGGGGGCACTCTTGGGGAGCATTCTAGCTATTAGAGGCTCTGCCGGGGGCACTATTACTAACGAGGGCACTCTGGGAGAGAATTATCACTACTAGTGAGACTTTAGAGAGCACTATTACTATTAAAGGCAGTCTGCAAGCACTATTACTACGGGGGGATTATCTGTATGGCAATATTATTTCTGTAGTATAGTATTTAGAGGCATTGGGGAGCACAGCGGGCACAGTATTGAAGCAGCAGAATAACAATTTGGGGGCACCAAGAGGGGGAGGAAGATGGAAAAAATAGGAATCTAAGTTGCCTGTGAATGGCGACGATGAGAAAAGGGATTGTCTACATCTAAGGATATATCACTGTATGTAAAAGGCATGTTCTGTTGTAATCTCCTGTATTTTGAAGCACAAGAGTTGGGGGCGCCATTTGAATTTTCGCCTCAGGCAGCAGAAAGGCTAGGTGCACCCCTGTGGACAGAAATCAGAGGTAGAGCAGAAAACCCTGTGTTAGGAATTATTCAGAAGTATTCAGAAGCATGCCTTATTTTTGTCCATTTTTACGGATCCATCACACCCATTATAGTCTATGAGTCCATAAAAAAACATGGAGGCAACATGGATGGCATCCGTGTTTCACAGATCATTGCTAATTCTCAGTTGTGCAATTTCCCTGGAATGCAGATGACACATGGAGGGCAAAAAATAGACACAAGGACCAAATACAGATCCTTCACGGACATCTTTAAGGATAAACCACTGACCATTAGAGATGAGTGAATTTTTCAAAAGTTCGATTCGGCTCATTTGCTGAATTTTAAAAGCGCAGTTCTTGTAAGTAGTGAGTGAAATGACAAGGAGCTGCGATAGTGCCGCCCCCCGTCATTGTACCCCTCAGATGCTGTGTTCATACATGATCGCAGCATCTGAGTGTAAAAACAGTGTGAAATGAACATTAAAAAAATAAAAAAAATTACCACGTCGCCGCCGCCATCTTACTTGAAGATCTGGCGTGAAATCTCACGCGGCGTGAGATTACGTCATCACGCCGGCCGACGTGGTGACATCATGCGCAAGATTTCGGATGAGCTCTTCAATCAAGATGGCGGCTGGCGGCCCATCGCGAGCAAATGGAAGAGGTAAGTATGATTTTTATTTATTTTTTACACTATTTCGGGTTAAATCGATTCGCTGACACGAAGCACGAGGAAATTCAGCTTCGAGGCGAATTGAATTTATCCTGAAATACGGATCGAATTCCACTTTATGGGATTCGATTTGCTCATCTCTACTGACCATCTTGTCACTGATGTCATCACGGATGTGTGAATGAGGCCTTATATTGTGTGGCAGTGCATATAATAGAGGAGCAGCACATACAAAGCACACTGATATAGTGAAACCAGTGAGTGTTTGGCCTTAGAATATGTGACAACTTTGTCAGTTAGGTAACATTTATGGAAACTGGAGAACACAGACCAACCAAAAGTCCTATATTTCTGACAGGACTCAATTGGACCTGGCACTTCAATTTAGGTAGGATGACTCCTTCCTGTAATGTGGATCATACCTAAAATACTGATATTTATAAGATGATCCTGGTGTTTCCTGTCCTAAAACCACATTAACAATTCTTGTTGGCATGGGCAATTATGCAGGACGGATCCGTTATGCTGCCCATAGACTTCTATTATGACGGAAGGCTTTTAAAGGCTTCCGTTTTGCATTCCGTCATAATACAAGTCTATTGAAATCATAACGGATCTCTCTGGTTTTGACTTCCGTCTTATGGATTCCGTTATTTTCCGTTATAACCATGTTATAACGGAAAACAAAAACGGAATCCATAACGGTGATGTGAACCCACCCTAAGCCCATTTACTTGAAGTAATACCAAAAACAGCCTATGGACATGAGTTCTGCTCTTTCTGGAAAAAAAATAAGACCCTTTTTTTCTAACCCTGGACAAATGCAAACTTAAGAAATTAAAGGCCCCTTTTACATGGGCCGGTGATCGGAGCAATTATTATCACTGCCGATAATTGCCCTGCCTAAGGCTACATTCACACAAATGTATTTTGTTTCCTCGCCTGTTCCGTTTTTTGGCGGATAGGATGCGGACCCATTCATTTCAAGGGGTCTGCAAAAAATGCAGACAGCACACCGTGTGCTATCCACATCCATGTGTCCGTTCAGTAGCCCCGCAAAAAAAAATAGAACGTCATATTCTTGTCCGTTTTACTGACAAGGATAGGCATTGTTACAATAGATCCGCTAAAAAACTGATGCCATAAGGTAGTCATCCGTTTTTTTTTTTTTGCGGATCCACAATTTGCGGACCGCAAAACACATATGGTCATGTGAATCTAGCCTAAAGGTGCATTCATCTGGTAAAATCGTTTCTAGGCAGCAGATTGTGCTGTGTAAATAGCGATCTGCTTCTCAGAAGCAATGACTCTCTATGAGGACGAGTGATGGCTACCGCCATAAAATCGAGATTGTTGTTGCATGTAAGTGCAGCTCTTCACCTTCTCGATAACTGCCTGAAAAGCCTGTGTAAAGGGGCCTCAACTCTAAACACCAGATGTTCGCTTCCATTTTAAAACTACTAAAATGACATGCAGAATCTTATCTGATATCACAGTGCTTCAAAAATAACTTTGTTAAGCAAAACTATAGCACTGGATTTATCTGTACTAACCCTCAACACATAACTGGAAATGTGCTTTAGTTTTGAGGTTTTACCCAGAAACTCATGTCCTGACCACCACAGTCTCCTACAATCTCACGTTCATGGTCCAGGCAGCAAAAGTGAACGAGACATAGTGTGAGTTTTCATTGAAGGTGCACGATGCAATAAAATGTTGAAGATATCATATTATTCTTCTGAAAAAAAATCATATATTTTTTTTTTTACTGGTGTCTGCATTTGGCATCATACATTTGACCATCTACACCATCCCAAGATTACTAGGCACCAGTAAGGGGAGGTTTTTGCTATCTACCATTCATAGACAAACCACCTGGCCATCCACGTAAAATACCTAAATCTGCCATATCACCTGACCAAGCAGATATGTTTATATGGATTGGAAGAAGGAGATAAGCTGATCTACGAACTACAACGATGATGGGAATGGTAAAATCTCTACAAAATCTACTGTTATAGTGTAAGGAAGAAGAAGGAGGAGGGTGGAGGGGGCAAACACAAATGCCTCCAACAAAAAACTGAAGTAAAATATAAAAGACATTTCATCTTTTGTTTCCCTTTGCATTTGAATTCTGAAGCATAATAGTAATAATATAGAAAGGCTGATTATAAAGACTGATCACTGTCACATTCTGCTGCTTAGAAGATTCACTGCATTTATCCACTGTACATATAGTACTGTTATGTGGATAGGACTCTGATGAGATAAACCTGTTATCTACTTTAGAAACCCCATTTTAAAGTACCCCATTTGTGAGTTAAAGGGGTTTTTGGGGCTCTTTTAAAAAATCCCAAAGTCTTTCATCTGTGGATGAAAGCCTAAGGCCTCTTTCACACGGGCGTGTCCAGATACGTCCCGGTGCATTGCGGCAAACCCGTGCGAGTAGGAACGCAATTGCAGTCAGTTTTGACTGCGATTGCGTTCCGATGTTCAGTTTTTATCGCATGGGTGCAATGTGTTTTGCACGCGCGTGATAAAAAACAGACTGTGGTACCCAGACCCGAACTTCTTTACAGAAGTTCAGGTTTGGGTTAGTTGTAGTGTAGATTGTATTATTTCCACTTATAACATGGTTATAAGGGAAAATAATAGCATTCTGAATACAGAATGCATAGTACAATAAATAGGGCTGGAGGGGTTAAAATAAATAAATAATAATAATAAAAAAAATAACTCACCTTAATCCACTTGTTCGCGCAGCCAGCATCTCTTCTGTCTTTAACTGTGAGCAATAGGACCTTTGATGACGTCACTGCGTTCATCACATGATCCATCACCATGGTGATGGATCATGTGATGAGCGTAGTGACATCATCAAAGGTCCTATTGCTCACAGTTAAAGACAGAAGAGATGCCGGCTGCGCGATTAAGTGGATTAAGGTGAGTTAAAAAAATTTTAACCCCTCCAGCCCTATTGTACTATGCATTCTGTATTCAGAATGCTATTATTTTCCCCTATAACCATGTTATAAGGGGAAATAATAATGATCGGGTCCCGATCGTCACCTAGCAACCGTGCGTGAAAATCGCACCGCATCCGCACTTGCTTGCGGATGCTTGCGATTTTCACGCAACCCCATTCATTTCTATGGGGCCTGCGTTACGTGAAAAACGCACAAAGAGGAGCATGCTGTGATTTTCACGCAACGCACAAGTGATGCGTGAAAATCACCGCTCGTGTGCACAGCCCCATAGAAATGAATGGGTCAGGATTCAGTGCGGGTGCAATGCGTTCAACTCACGCATCGCTTCCGCGCAGAATACTCGCCCGTGTGAAAGGGGCCTAAGAGTCCACGGCCAGTCTGAGCACAACGATGGATGGGTAAGTGATTAGGAAACAATCTTTTGTGCACAGGTGAGACGACTTTCTCTGATTTTCTATAAAAAAAAAGCTTGGAGGGCCCCTTACATAGCAGGGTGTATATTATCTAGGAAAAAAAAAAACACGCCCATATGGCATAGGTAGGTTTAGAGTATGACCTGCCTGACTGAGACCACCTTGGCGCTGGTAGGTGGCCACAGATGTGTTTTGATCAAAATATATTGGCTAAGAGTCTCAGATTTCATCATTAGAGTGAGGGCTTAGTCCATATACTATGTTTGCATCTATTGTTTTAGTGCATTATTTTCCGTGATTTTATAAATGTGGCCATGCACATCCGCATATTTACTATCATATCGTGCAGGATGTTTTGTATCTTTTTCTGTGATGTTTTTTGATTAGTCTTGAAAGAATGGCACCTTCGAGTGTGAATTCGCTTCTAACTTGGGAGTAGCATTCTTGTGCACTTTTTCCCTGCCTATCCCACAAGCAAATTTGATTAGGTGGTACATATAGATGTGCATGCTCCTCCCCTCATTGGTTGCTTGATGCACACAGAGGTAACTAGGAGCAGCACACTATATGTGCAGGGTCTGCCCTCCTGAACATAGATGCCCACATGGCATAGGTAGGTTTAGAGTAGGACCTGCCTGACTGAGACCACCTTGGCGCTGGTAGGCGGCCACAGATGTGTTTTGATCAAAATATATTGGCTGAGAGTCTGAGAGTGAGCCTTGGTCCATATATTTTGTTTGCATCTATTGTTTTAGTGCATTATTTTCTGTGATTTTGTATCTTATTTAGGACCCTGATGTGTTAGCCAGAGCAGAGAGTATCTATAAATGGGTTCTCTCTCTCTTTGGAGAACCTGTCTTGTTCAAGTGTTACACAGACAGCTCACTGATTTCTACAAAAATGGTGTGATGCTTCATTTCCTCTTTAGGGGCCCTGCAAGGAAATTGCAATACCTCTTGCACTGGCGCATGATGTGCCTAAATTATGTAGAGGTGTTGGCCTCTACCTAACTTAGGCGCATCCACGGCTGGCCTAAATCTATGCCATCTCCATTGGTGGCATAGATTTAGATCTTTTTCTACGCCTAAAATGAGATGAGCCAGCTGACCAGCCTCCTTCCCTAGCCATGCCACACCCTCTTTTTAGACCTGACGTTAGAGGGGAAAAGTCACAGATTCGTCTGCAAATCCCCTTTACGACCGAATTGGCATATATATAATAATACTTGACACCCATAGTTTAAAAATGAGCCAGGAACAGGGGCGAAGAATCAATGGCTTCTTCCCGCCAGACTCAGCTTGATTGACAAGTCTTTTCCTAAACACAAATACACAATCATAATAGTTCGGGCAGCATGAAGCGCCTGAATGGTTCCTTTAAAGGGGATGCACAAGGCATTTATGATTACCTCTTGTAATGCCTCTCAGTATTCTCGTCTTAGTCAACTCCTTGCTATGTACTAACACTGTGACACCACTAGCAGACTGTTGTGGTTAGGATACTGGTGACACACAGACACTTAGCTTTATTATAAGTAACAACAGTGGACTACATAGCAATATATACCATCAGGATATAGAACCACAAAAAATAGTGATCAATCCCTTTAGGAAAATTCAAAGCTCTAATGCTTTATATGTCCATTTCTAGTTTTTCCCTTTGCATAACGGAATTGAAAAATCTGACTTGTGTTTTGCAAAGTAATCCTCTGCAGCGTTTCTAGCTGCCCATGATGTCCTCTGCCTTCTTCATTATTTCATGCTCCAGGGGACACACAAGGCCTTGTCTCTTCTCTATCATTTAACGTGCCAGTCGCCTCAGGGTGAAAAGTTGCTAAACATGAAAAAAGCACAAGGATTGATTTAAATTACAATCAAAAAATATTCTACACATGAAGGTCAGAAGAAAAAATACAAGTCTACTTTCTTTTGGAGCATGACCATGTGTAACTGGAATAAGAGAAAATGGAAGTAAGAATTCAATTTCAGCTTCACCTTACAATCAAGAAGAACTTACAAGAACATAATTGGCCTCTAACCAATCCAGTATGATAGACCTACTGTAGTTAGTCTTTTCCACCTAATTCGGTTCAGGGTATGTTATGCATTCATATTTTGTCTCTGTCCTCAGCGGAGGCTCTCTTTCAATTAGGTTAACAGCTAAACTAATGGATATAGAGAGTCCGGATTCAGAGGAGTTAGGGCTATAATCAAATGAGGCAGTAGTCTTACTTTATCTGGTTTCATGTTTGAGCCTTCTGAAGGTTTATATTTTATACTTTATCTTTAAGAAGAACCTGTTCTAGTGTGAGGCTTGCTCTAAGCGTAATGTCATGATGAACAATAACAGTACTGCAAAATTAAAATTGAAATAAGTATTTCCTTATATGGACAAAAATTATGATGAAAGCCAGTGTCAGATCCTAACAGTGACTGATGGACCCTATTAACTTATAATGGGGCCCATTGGGGTTCTTGCAGTGGCTTACCTAGCATGGAAGCCGACTACGGAACAGCTGTGGGAGCCAGGGGGCTTGACATTGAACTGTTATTTCAACTCCCAACATAGATTCACTGCATTTTCTGTCAGCCGCCACTAGGAGGTGCACAGTGCACAGAGATTATTTACAGCTTCCATTGATATGAATGGTAACTGTAATGAGATACCCCTAGTCATGGCTGCAGGCTGAAGACAGTCAGTTTTATAGTTTACTATGTGAAGGGAAGCAGGAAATGTAATTATGCCAGTTGTCTGGTGTAACTAATGAGCGCCATATCAGAATCAGATATACTTTGATCCTGGTTACACAGGAGGGGAAATACCTACATGATATCGTAATTGCAAACAGGCAACACAAACCCTTAATTAACCTGTAACCATTATACTGATAAATCAAAAATACGTCCTTTATTTCAACTATTTAACATTGGTAGAATTGATGATTGTTATATTGATTGCGCACTTTTTCAGGATTGGTCCCCATTAGTTTTATCTTCTGTTTGTGAGTCACTCCACCAATTTTAACTGATTGAAATAAAGGACATATTTTAGAATTAACAAATATTTATGAAGCACCTGTTACACATTTTCTGATGTGGAAGTCATAATGTGGGTGAAGTGATCCAGTGCACAGCTGCTCTAGAAGAGTTGCCATGCTGACCAACCAAGCCCTGACTGTGGCTCGACCTATCCGTGAACCTGCATGCAGATCAGATTCCTGACGTCGGGTCCAATTCCATAGCTGCCATTTGCTTCTTGTCCTGGCTTCACTCATCAGTTTGTTTCTGGACTAACCCCTTGTCTACTGATCTGGAGTTCAATGAATCTTCTGACTTAGACTGCGGTGGCTTTGTACTTTTCTCCTTCTGGTACTTTCCATCTGATTGGTCTGTTACCTGTGGGCTTGAATCAGTTTTCTGCAGCTTGTCACCAAAAGTAACCTGCCTTGCAGCTGGCTCTGTTGAACGCTTATATATAGCCCTTTTTAATTACATTTTTTCCTTCATGAAAAATTTCCTTCACTTAAAGGGGTTGTCTGAGATATATAAATATATGCCCATGTGCCTTATAACCTATCTAATAATACTTTTGCAATTTACATTTTTCTTGTATAGTACCAGGATTCTGCAGGGCCAATGTGGGTCATGTAACCCGCGACGTCATGCACCAGGCTCCCTGTACTGACGTTTGGTGTACAGGCTTATCCCTGCCTTAGGGAGTGGCCCAGCTCTGTACACGAAATGTCAGAGCCCTTCTCTCCCTGTATCTGGCTGCCGGCCAGCTCCTGTGAGGGATCGCACACGTGCAGTGTCCCACTACGTGATCGTGGGCACTGCAAAACTAGTTGTGTTGTGTTTTATTGTCATATACTATGCTTTCATGCTGTACTTATATTCTTCTATGTCACTATGTCACTATGTGATTTTATGTGTAAGATCCTTTATAAAGGCCTAGCTAGGGTGCACTACACTAGCTTCTCCACTAGATGGGGCAGTGTTACAGTGTATATATAGCTTAGCTCAGGCTTAGTTAGGCAGTCTTCTTCTGAAGTCTAGTCAGTGTGCAGCCATGATGTAGCTTCCTGCTGGAGGGAGGCCTCCTGCCTCTCTGCTCTCTCCCTGTTGGCTCCACAGTCCAGGGTTAAAGCCTACAAGATTCAGCCTAGAGGTGAGAAATCTATTTCTATAGCTCGCTCCTCAGGGCAGACCAGTGACAAGCTGCTACAGCAAATATTCAAGGGGATTAATATATTTTATTCAAGTCAAAGGATAGAAAACGGCCATACTTAAAGGCTTCCCAGGCACCTTTGCAATTAGGTGTAGGACACAGCTTCCGGCATCCGCACCTCCAGTTTAAATCCTGAGGACAGTTTAGGCCAACTGTCGGAAAAGCACTGGAAATTTTAAAAGTTCGAAAGTTCAAGGATTCAGAAAACCACCTTTAATTCAGGTTAGAATAAGGCGAGAGTTAATACCAGCTTAAGACTTTTATACTTCAAAAGCCTAGTCTGAAGCAGTAGCTTTCATATATAAAAGACAAAGAGCCTGTTTTATCTAAGGACTTACAATATCCTACCCCCGTATGCATGAGAGACTGTATTTCATATCTGGATGTACTAGAGACTGTATTTCATATCTGGATGTACTAAAGACTATATTTCATATCTGGATGTACCAGAGAATGTATTTCATATCTGGATGTACCAGAGACTGTATTTCATATGTGGATGTACCAGAGACTGTATTTCATATCTGGATGTACTAAAGACTGTATTTCATATCTGGATGTACTAAAGACTGTATTTCATATCTGGATGTACTAGAGACTGTTTTATACTTGGATGTAACCGTTACCAGGAGCAACGTTCAGTAAAAGTTATAAGCTGGATTACACAATCCTTGTCTCAGTCTTCAGTTCCTCAATTAACGCTACAGTAAATGGTTGTACCACCATAAAAGGTACTGGTGTCACGACTACAAGGGACCTTGCCATAGGCACATTAATACAGACCATCAAGGGCACCTCGAACCACCATTTGGCCTGTGTCCCTTACACCAGAGTGTGCCCCAGAGAATTCCTGTGCCGTTCTCCTCATCACTTATGTGAGCCTGCCCAGGGACGACGTAACCGTGAATAACCAGAAGAACTGTATTTACCTCGGCATTATTTTCCATTGAAATGCATTAATGCCGGATCCGGCCCCAAGTGTTCCGGAAAAACTGATCCGGTTTTGCGGTCTGCGCATGGGCAGACCTTTAAAAATGTGAAAAAGATAAATACCGGATCTGTTTTTCCGGATGACAATGCATTTGTGAGATGGATCCGCATCCGTCTGCAAATGGTATCCGTTTGCATACAAATTGCCGGATCCGGCAGGAAGTTCCAGGGACGGAACTGCCTACCGGAATCCAAAAATGCAAGTGTGAAAGTACCCTAAGGCCTCATGCACACGGCCGTTGTTTTGGTCCGCATCCGAGCCGCAGTTTTGGCGGCTTGGATGCGGACCCATTCACTTCAATGGTTGCTCTGTTCCGTGGCCCCGCAAAAAAAATATAACATGTCCTATTCTTGTCCACGCTTTGCAGACAAGAATAGGCAGTTATATTAAAGGCTGTCCGTAACGTTCCGCAAATTGCGGGACGCAAACGGACGCCATCCGTGTTTTGCGAATCCGCAATTTGCGGACTGCCAAACACACCACGGTCATGTGCATGTAGCCTAAGTATGTTTTTTTTTTTTTTTCAAGAAATCAAGCTTAAAGGGAACCTGTCACCAGTTTTATGGTGTCCTAACTAAGGGCAACATAAATAAGTGACTGATTCTCTTAGCAAAATGCTTGGTCACTTTCTTTAATTGACCCATTCAATCTGCCAACATCTTGTATTGAAAAGCTCCAGCTCATAATGATGAGTCCTGAATATTCATGAGCTCCTGACTCTCCCCGCCTACCTGCTGCTGATTGACAGTTATTTTCCATATGAATCAGCAGCAGGTGGGAAGGGGAGTGGCTATATCTCTAAATTAAAAAAACGCTGGACTCAGTGATGTCACGCTGGACATTAGCATGCGGCATGTGGCATCTTTGTGTGTATATTATGAGGTAACCATCTGTCACACCAGTAAGTGAATACATCTAAGGTACTTTTTAGTAGTTAATGATTGTATACAATTAGTTAGATTATAATCAAATATCCACATGACAGGTTCCCTTTAACTAATGTATATGTAAGTCCTGCTGAGTTTTAGAATGTTTTTTTTTTTTCCATTACTCGGATAACCCCTTTAATAAAAAATTGTAAGTTTCACAAAATCTGTAAAGTCGCATTTTACTTTTACGTTGGGAGTGTCTGACACATTGTTACTGAGAGACTGCGGGTTCGAGAGAGGGGGCATACTATGTAATGGGGCCCAATTAGATCTGGGATCCTTTTAGATCTGTGTACAGCTTTGGGTTCTGGAAATGTCTACGTTGTTTGGAGGGCAATCTAATGAGGCACAGTACTCAAAAGAAACATTGTACTATAAAATGAAAAAAGGACCACTGGCAAATTCTGACGTTGTTGTTTTAGGAAAAGATCATGTCCACATATGGTGCATTATACTGTAGTTCATACATTTTAGATTGCTGATGTGAAATCTACCCAAATGTACCTGAATAGGATCAGGGTCCATTACATGAAGCCCGGTGCAGCGCCCCCTGTTGCCACTTCCCCCATATGGTGTACTCTCAAACAAAGTAGACATAATCATACCAAACTGTGCCACACATTGGACATATGGCAGTTCCATACGGTTCCCAAATAACAGTACTATTCAGTGCCTCCAGTATCATGTCCTACAAAATGAATACACTTTGTGACAGAAATTCTACCACACAGTGCTCAAATAATACAAGCACACAGTGACCCAACAACAGACCAATACATAAAGTAACTTACTATGCAATAGATATTAAGATTGGTGGAGTTCAACAGCCTCAGATGCCTGGCCTTGCATATGACTGTTCCTAAAAAGACGTGATAAATTCCATTAACCCCCATGGTGGATGCTGCTATAACAAAAGGCACTTCTCACAAAAGACATGGCATATTGAGTAGAAATATTATCAAAGGGTGGTTGGTGGAGTTATGCAAGAGGGAGATTAGGGGTTAATCAACTTCCCCTCCATTCCCTCTGGGCTTGTACTTTGGATCCCCTAATTCATGGTCCTAAATCATGAGAATGTACTGCTACACTGGCATATAAAGATTGCAGCAGCAGGAGATATATGCATGCACAAGTACTTGAGTATGCTTGCACACCAGCTGCCAGAAAGTGGTCTTGCCAAGTCAGATAGGTACTCTCGTGAAGAAGAGGAGTGCCCATGAGTGGAATTTATATACTGTATATGTTTTCACCTCACAGCCAAGATCAGCGCTCTGGTTTATAGCCCTTTTAAAATAATCTTCAAAGTTTTAACACCCCTCCCCTTCTTTAAACATAAAGGAGGACATTTATCAAATCAAATTAGTCAGTTTTGTGGTCTACAAAAGTCGCAAGGCATGGCACCTAGGGCTGCAGTAAACGATTATTTCAGTAATCGAGTACTCTATTGATTATTTTTTATGATTAATCTAATAAGAAAAATAAATAATTAATAGACTGTTTTCCTTTATAAAAGCTCATCAGACCCCCTG
The DNA here is from genome assembly GCF_905171765.1 of Bufo bufo. NCBI lineage: Eukaryota > Metazoa > Chordata > Amphibia > Anura > Bufonidae > Bufo > Bufo bufo. The sequence goes on from NC_053389.1 coordinate 314,260,197, forward strand.
CTATCAGTCCCCAACACCCTTTGCTCCACTCTGTGCCAATCAGCCCAAGTGCATCAGTTCCCCCAGTGCCATCAGCTCCCCCCCACCCCAGTGCCATCATCTCCACTATCCCCCAGTGCCATCAGCTCCGTTCCCCCAGTGCCTTCAGCTGTCCCCCACCCTAGTGCCTTCAGCTGCACTGTCCCAGTGCCATCAGCCCCTCCATGCCATCCATTGCCATGTCCCCCACTCCCCCAGTGCCATCAGATCAGCCCCTCCATGTCCCCCAGTGCCACCAGATCAGACCCTTCATGTCCCCCACTCCCCCAGTGCTATCAGATCAACCCCTCCATGTCCCCCAGTGCCATTAGATCAGCCCCTCCATGTCTCCCAGTGCCATCAGATCAGCCCCTCCATGTCTCCCAGTGCCATCAGATCAGCCCCTCCATGTCTCCCAGTGCCATCAGATCAGCCCCTCCATGTCTCCCAGTGCCATCAGATCAGCCCCTCCATGTCCCCTAGTGCCATCAGATCAGCCCCTCCATGTCCCCTAGTGCCATCAGATTAGCCCCTCCATGTCCCCCAGTGCCATCAGATTAGCCCATCCATGCCCCCCACTACAATCAGATCAGCCCCTCCATGTCCCCCAGTGCCATCAGATCAGCCCCTTCATGTCCCCCAGTGCCATCAGATCAGCCCCTCCATGTCCCCCACTCCCTCAGTGCCATCAGATCAGCCCCTCCATGTCCCCCAGTGCCATCAGATCAGCCCCTTCATGTCCCCCAGTGCCATCAGATCAGCCCCTCCATGTCCCCCACTCCCTCAGTGCCATCAGATCAGCCCCTCCATGTCCCCCAGTGCCATCAGATCAGCCCCTTCATGTCCCCCAGTGCCATCAGATCAGCCCCTCCATGTCCCCCACTCCCTCAGTGCCATCAGATCAGCCCCTCCATGTCCCCCAGTGCCATCAGATCAGCCCCTTCATGTCCCCCAGTACCATCAGATCAGCCCCTTCATGTCCCCCAGTGCCATCAGATGAGCCCCTCCATGTCCATCAGTGCCATCGGATCAGCTCCTCCATGTCCCCCAGTGCCATCAGATTAGCCCCTCCATGTCTCCCAGTGCCATCAGATTAGCCCCTCCATGTCCCCCACTCCCCCATTGACATCAGATCAGCCCCTCCATGTCCCCCACTCCCCCAGTGCCATCAGATCAGCGCCTCCATGTCCCCCACTCCCTCAGTGCCATCAGATCAGCCCCTCCATGTCCACCAGTGCCATCGGATCAGCCCCTCCATGTCCCCCAGTGCCATCAGATTAGCCCCTCCATGTCCCCCAGTGCCATCAGATTACCCCCTCTATGTGCAATGAGCAGGACCGTGGTACGGTTAGGCGGACGCCAAAATTATGCAGTGGGTCCGGATATGGATATAGAAGTGTATTGTTTTTGTTTGTGACGCCAATTGCAGCGTGCGCAGGGTACAGTCTCAGGGCCCTTTAAGGTGTTGCAACTCACGTACCAGGTTAGGAATGCCAGAGTGGTGTAATGTCTCTGTATAGTAGTGGGTATAGTGTCAACAGTGTCTCCTACCTTGGTATGGCTGGACTCCTGGATCCTGGCTCACTTGCAATAAATGAGTGTTGCTAGTAGGAGTAATTGAAGGATTTGGTAGCAGTAAATGAGATCAAGACTTGAAATATAATTCAACTTGTCTTTACTGAAGGCAGCATTAATCCATATGAGTTACAGCAATAGTCTTGGGTCCCAGCGGGTATTGGCAATGTATGGCAGGGATCAATATCTCTTCTGCTCCTATCATGTGCCTGGAGAATATGGCAGGAATCTGTCTTCTGCTCTGTCTATCTTCTGCTGTGTATGGGACTGACTAGCTGAGGAGGAATTTGGCTTCTCCTGGTCTCTGGATGTTACTCACAGTTAGCTCACAGGGAATGGCTCTTCCTGGAGATCTGGAGGTGCTACTTGCTTATTAACCATCTGAGGCTGAAGGGCTCAGACTGGGGATGAAGATCTTTGGTCTCAGCCAAGACTCGATCCTGGGTTGGGATCCCTAGAACTGGGAGCTTCTACCAGCACAGCCTTCACCTAGCCGGGGTGGCTGGCACACTAACTGAACTTCCTTCCCCACCCATGAGGCAGGATATGGGAACATTCCACACCTCCTCAAAGAGGGGGGAGCTAAACTGGAATGTACTATTCCAGTCTAGATATGCTAAACTGAACTAAGGCCCTGCTGACACATTGCTGACACCTGCTGGTGAACATGAAAATTACAGCAAATACATGTAACAGGCTTAGAAAATGCACATTTGTGAGGAATGTTAAATAAAACCACATTAGATGACAAGGCACATGTTACCAACAAATAGTAGCGGGGAAAAAGAGTTTAGTAACATAACCCTGGGATGTTACATATGTCCCCCAGTGCCTTCAGATTAGCCTCTTCATCTCCCCCATTGACATCAGATCAGCCTCTCCATGTCCCCCACTCCCCCAGTGCCATCAGATCAGCCCCTCCGTATCCCCCACTCCGCCAGTGCCATCAGATCAGCCCCTCCATGCCATACATTGCTGGCTGTCCCCCTTCAGTGTCATGTCCCCAGCGCCAGTGAAATAAAATACTTACTTTTCCTGTAGGGGTGCCGCTCCACAGCTCATTCCTCTTCTTCTCCGTGCGCTGCACTGGATCCTGACGTCACACAGCATCAGGTCATAGTGCATGCTTACGTGCACTATGACCTGACAATGTGTCAGGATCCAGTACAGCGCGGTACGTATGCGAACTGATGGCATTAGTAAGACTGATCAGGATCCTGATCAGTCTTAAAAATGCCTGATCAGTCAGAAAAATGCATTGAAATGCCGGATCTGTCTTTCCGGTGTCATCCGGCAAAACGGATCCGGCATTTATTTTTTTTACCGGAAGGACGGATCCGGCATTCCGGTATTTTGAATGCCAGATCCGGCACTAATACATTCCTATGGAAAAAAATGCTGGATCCGGCATTCAGGCAAGTCTTCAGCTTTTTTCGCCGGAGATAAAACCGTAGCATGCTGCGGTTTTATCTTTTGCCTGATCAGTCAAAAAGACTGAACTGAAGACATCCTGATGCATCCTGAACGGATTACTCTCCATCCAGAATGCATGGGGATATGCCTGATCAGTTATTTTCCGGCATTGAGCCCTTTCGACGGAACTCAGTGCCGGAAAAGAAAAATGCTAGTGTGAAAGTACCCTAATCCTTTCAGCTCTAATGGCAACTGCAACATTTTGTGATCCTCACCACTTTCAACTATGTAAAAGATTAGACCTGGATTATGGTTCATTTACTATGTGTGACTTTTGCAAAAGTTGCAAAAAAGTCACAATCTACACCAGGCAACCCCCTGGTCTACTTTTACACTGAAAGGTGTAAACCACATGCACTCACGCCACATACAGTCAGGTCCATAAATATTGGGACATCGACACAATTCTAATATGTTTGGCTCTATACACCCCCACAATGGATTTGAAATGAAACGAACAAGATGTGCTTTAACTGCAGACTTTCAGCTTTAATTTGAGGGTATTTACATCCAATCAGGTGAATGGTGTAGGAATTACAACAGTTTGCATATGTGCCTCCCACTTGTTAAGGGACCAAAAGTAATGGGACAGAATAATAATCATAAATCAAACTTTCACTTTTTAATACTTGGTTGCAAATCCTTTGCAGTCAATTACAGCCTTAAGTCTGGAACATAGACATCACCAGACGCTGGGTTTCATCCCTGGTGATGCTCTGCTAGGCCTCTACTGCAACTGTATTCAGTTCTGGCTTGTTCTTGGGGCATTTTCCCTTCAGTTTTGTCTTCAGCAAGTGAAATGCATGCTCAATCAGATTCAGGTCAGGTGATTGAGTTGGCCATTGCATAACATTCCACTTCTTTTCCTTAAAAAACTCTTTGGTTGCTTTTGCAGTATGCTTTGGGTCATTGTCCATCTGCACTGTGAAGCGCCGTCCAATGAGTTCTGAAGCATTTGGCTGAATATGAGCAGATAATATTGCCCAAAACACTTCAGAATTCATCCTGCTACTTTTGTCAGCAGTCACATCATCAATAAATACAAGAGAACCAGTTCCATTGGCAGCCATACATACCCATGCCATGACACTACCACCACCATGCTTCACTGATGAGGTGGTATGTTTAGGATCATGAGCAGTTCCTTTCCTTCTCCATACTCTTCTCTTCCCATCACTCTGGTACAAGTTGATCTTGGTCTCATCTGTCCATAGGATGTTGTTCCAGAACTGTGAAGGCTTTATAGATGTCGTTTGGCAAACTCTAATCTGGCCTTCCTGTTTTTGAGGCTCACCAATGGTTTACATCTTGTGGTGAACCCTTTGTATTCACTCTGGTAAAGTCTTCTCGAAATTGTTGACTTTGACACACATACACCTACCTCCTGGAGAGTGTTATTGATCTGGCCAACTGTTGTAAAGGGTGTTTTCTTCACCAGGGAAAGAATTCTTCGGTCATCCACCACAGTTGTTTTCCGTGGTCTTCCGGGTCTTTTGGTGTTGCTGAGCTCACCGGCGCGTTCCTTCTTTTTAAGAATGTTCCAAATAGTTGTTTTGGACACGCCAAAGTATATTGATATAGTATATGATATAGTATATATAATTCTATAATTTATATATATGACAGCAGACAGCCTGATTGCATCCAATGGCGTCGCTACAGGGGGGCAAGGGGGGGCAATTGCCCCACCCTTGGTTATTCTTGCCCCCCTGCGTGCCCCCCCCCGCTGTATTATTGACTTGTATTATGACGGAATGCAAAACGGAAGGCTTTAAAAGGCATTCAGTTAGCTTTCTGTCATAATAGAAGTCTATGGGAATCAAAACTGATCCGTCTGGTTCCCTTTATGCAAGACGGAAAACAGACTTTGTTTTCCGTCTTGCGTAACGTGACCCAGACGGATTGGTTATGTTTTCCCATAGACTTCTATTAGGACAGAGAAAAACGGAATGCCTCTTAAAGGCTTACGTTTTGCATTCCATCTGGCCATTCCATTATATTCCGTTTGAATACACCGTTATATTCAGTTTGACCTCAACCCTGATACCCATATAACTTAGGGGTGTCAGGGTACATTATACAGGGGTTATATAACTAAGGATCCCTGTATAATGTCCCCTGATAGCACTGAGTCCTCCTCAGTTATATTACCCTTGTATAATGTACCCTGATACCCCTAAGTTATAATATTACCCATAATGTCCCCTGATATCCCTCAGTTATATAACTGAGGGTAATCAGGGTACATTATACAGGGAATAATATAACCAAGGGGTATCAGGGTACATTATACAGGGGGTAATATAACTTATATTACCACCGTATAATGCCCGATAGGCCTCCTGAGTAACTTATATTACCCTTGTATTATTATGTACCCTGATACCCCTTAGTTATATGATCCCGGCGGGGTCATATAACTAAGGGGTATCAGGGTACATTATTATACAGGGTTGATATAACTCAGGAGGCCTATCAGGCATTATACGGTGGAAATATAAATTACATTACCCCTGTATAATGTCCCATGATAGGCCTCCTCAGTTATATTACCCCTACCCTGATATCCATATAATATAACTAAGGGGTATCAGGGTGCATTATACAGGGGTAACATAACTGAGGAGTGCTATCCTATCAGGGACGTAATTGCTGTGGGGCCCAGTCATTTCTAGCTACGCCACTGCCCGGCAGGGTCATATAACTAAGGGATATCAGGGTACATTATTATACAGGAAAATTATTAGTGCCCCCCCCCCATTTTTGACTGTGTATCTTCTGTGCCCCCCCTATGTATTGATCCTAGAGTCGCCACTGCACTACCCTGTAAGTCACTGAAGAGATCTCACTTTCGGGGTAGTGCTGTCTTCTTTGTTTGCCTGTGGGATAAATTAAATGATAATGGTTATTTTATGATACTAATGTTCAGCTCATGACAAATCAATTTGTATCTCATAATGTGACCCACCAAAGCCTCTATAACATAGAAAAATCTAGAGGAGCCAGAACATTACCCTCAAAGGAGTAACTAGAAGTACCTGAGCATCCATACAAAATATGTAACAGGGGTTCCTAAGCACAATGATGTGATATTTATGCAGCTGGTGCCCTACAGAAGGCTGTTGGACTCACTCAGGCACCAGGACTTGGGTGCAACGGCTACCTCTGTAATTCTTATAGCTTCTGCCCCTCACTGAATAACTGAAATGAAAACTGAGAAAAAGGTCATCAATATTGGTCACAGAAAATAACTTGAAATGTGGGGATAGATTCTCAGCTTTTGCCAGGACTTTCAACTTAAAGTAACCGGGCAGTACAGTTGATGAGGCAACCATAAGACACCCAGCAAGTATTGTGTATTCTAATAAGTAGAACCCATGAATGATAGTAGCTGGGTGTCATACAGTTTAATTCTATTATTTTTATAGGGTAATTTCCAAGCAGGTTGTTGCCCATGGTGGACATAGCAAAAAAGACTCCTCTCTTCCCCAGCACTACAGTCTGCCCAGGTTATCAACTGATCATCCTTCAAATAGTGTAGGGGCTAAATACTGCAGTTCCAAAATGAGACTTCTGTGATTCTGATACAGAGCCCCAAAATCCCCTGCTTTCCTTCCCACGGTATAGATTTATATAACATTCTTTTGCCTGCAGCCACCTCTAGATGGAGATAACTGCATATGAACTTTGACAGCTCTCATTGAACTGTATAATAAACACATATGGAGTGAGCTACTGCTACAGGTGGAAGAATTTGATCATTCAATGTTTTGTTCACACTGGTGTCATGGTTTGAAATCATAACAGAAGCCATCACGCTATGCAGGATCTATTGAACATCATTTTGAATGGTGGAGATGGAAAACTTAGGGTCATACTTAAGGCTACTTTCACACTAGCGTTTTCAATTCTGCTATTGAGATCCATCATAGGATCTCAATAGCGGATGAAAATGCTTCAGCTTTGTCTCCATTCATTGTCAGTGGTGCGGAGCAAGACGGATCCGTCCTGACACACAATGTGAGTCAATGGGGAAGGATCCGTTTTCTCTAACACAATAGAAAACGGATCCGCCCCCCATTGACTTTCAATGGTGTTCATGACAGATCAGTCATGGCTATATAAGACATAATACAACCGGATCCGTTTATGACTGATGCATGCAGTTGTATTATTGTAACGGAAGCGTGTAAAAAAAACGGATCCTATGCATAACTAATGCAACAGGATCCGTTTTTTTTACAGGATCCAGTTTTTCCCCCCTCTCTTCTTCTGACGGATCAGAAGAATGGAACGCTAAATGGTGATGTGAATGCACCCTAATTGGAGAACCCTTTTAGGGTTAGGCCAGCTATATTGTAATCTTGGTAAATTTCTTTTGTGTTGGCCATAACCAAGCATTCAGTCAATTTTCACCAAAAATATAACATGTCTATTGCAATAAAAATAGTATGCAAATTGACTCATGTGAGATCAAACCAGAGACTATTAAAAAAAAAAAACACAGCCGTTTCAGGATACTTGATCCTCATTTGTGGAGGCCAGGGGACCTGCATGGGATAGCTTTGTTTGCATACTTATTTTTCCATAGAGCAGTCATCAAGTTGCTCCTGATCACAACAATTTTTAAAAGTATATGGACAAATACACAGATTCCAAATATGGTGCCTAATTTTATATTTGGATGTTTTCCCTTCTTGTCAAAATGGGTCCAAAAGATCTATATGTGTATGTCATGCCCATAATGCATTTTTTTTTTTAATCCATTATTTGTCCTTGTCGACATTGGAACTGTTTAACATCATGTAATTACTCAGAGCTGAGGTGTCTACTTCTGAAAAGTTTGTTAAACAATAACAGAACCAACAAAATTACCAAAGCTCAAACCGATGCCTTTCAAAGGTCAGTCATGGTGGCAAAACCTGCATTCTCCTGTTCTCTTCTGAATGGAAACCCATTAAAATCCATTAGCATCTGCAGATAAAATGTAGCAAGCTAAGTGTTGGCTGAATCCCAGAACACAGCAGCTCATTCATTTCTGTGACCGGTGGTTTATACTTTACATTAAGGAAACTTGACATCATCTATGAAGGCCTGAAGACCGAGCCACCAAGCTAAATTTAATCACATTGTATATCACAGCTTTGTTCATATGTCTAAAATGATGAGACAAAACCTTACAATTATATTTCATTTTGATGCTGAGTTCACCTTTTTCTGTATAATTCCACAGTACAATAGTTTTCTATCTTGTCTTAGTCGATGGCACTCTTCACACTAGTTCATGTCTAGAACTTCTTATCTACTCCTCCAGCAAGTACAATGATACCTACATACAGTGAAGTAAGAGCCAGGAAGTGAAGGACAGTGGAAGATATATCGCTCCATAACAATGAAGATTTTACATGATCTTGGGAAAGCCATGTCAACCACTGTAGGCACTGCCTTTAGTGGTTATTTCACCAGCATCTGTTACCCATAACCAAGATGATGGAAATTAATATATAAAAATGGTCTATTATTTCTTTATGTTAGAGGAATATTCACTTCCAGGTGAATTATGTGACAAATGATCCTTCTGTATACTGTAAGCTAATGACAATTTGCTGCCATCCTAGAGACCTGAACTTGGAGACCATGATTGCCATGACTGTACTCTTTCTTTCAATCGTGTCCAAAATAAAGACTGTGCACACCAGTAGTGGTCAACTGACCATATGCTGGATACCTGAGAGGCAGCCCTCAACTTACGTAGTTCATAGAATGGACGTTACTTCCAGTGTTTAATGCACTGCAAGAGAGAGGTGGCTACACAAATGCTGTTGAGCTCAGTTCCAGTATGGACTATGGGAAAAACTGAAACAGCGGAGCACGTTCAGCATTTATTATAAGAAAGAGTGACTAAAAGTCTCTGCCGCAAAGAGGTTACACAGTATCCCAGTTCTGGGGATCCCATCTCTCAGACTTAAACAGATCAATCTTTTTATGACTGATTTTAGTAATCCTATTGATACAGAATAGTACCGATGATGCCCCCAGAAAAAGAGTGGCGCTTGCTAATTAAAAATGTCACTATCTTGTCAGCAATATGTGGTGGGAGTGAATTAACCATGCTAACATGGATTTAAAGGGATTGTCCACTTTTTTTGTATTGATGACTTATCCTTAGACTAGGTCATCAATATGAGATCAGTGAGGCTCCAACTCCCAGCACCCCTGCCGATCAGCTGTTTGAAGAGAATGCAGCACTCACACGAGCACTGCCCTTTTACTGTTAACCTGCTCGCCGTCACAACTGCAGTGGTGAACAGTTGTAATTACTTCAATGGGATGGCTCCTTCGTGTTCCAGTAAATAGGATGGAGCCATCCCATTGAAGTGAATAGTACGACTGAGATGTAATTACACTGCTCACAGCTGCAACTGAGATGGTGAGCAGGTAAACAGTGAAGAGAAGACAGCACTCATACGAGCGCTGCATTCTCTTCAAACAGCTGATCGGGGGGAAAGGGGAGGGGGGTCAGGATTCGGACTCCCGTCAATCTGATATTGATGACCTATCTTGAGGAGAGGTTATCAATATAAAAAAAGGGGACAACCCCTTTGATTCATACCCTCAGCCTTCATATTGTTAGAAGTTAATAGAAGGTGAATTCATAATATACTGGATGTTATATAGAGTAATAAGTAGCAAATGTTAAAATATGTGTAAGATACTACTTCCATTCACTTCAATGGGAGGCAGTGCTGAGGATCGCAGAGCAGTGGTGAGAAGGTACATGTCGACCAAAATTCTGCTATAAAAACTGCCGCGTCAACAACTCTTAAGGTGTCTCCGGACAGAGGTCAAGGTTCAGAGGAGAAAATTAGGGACAGATAACGGCAATCAGGAGAACTGCGAAAGAACAGGCCACCATTTTCTGTCTGACTTGTGTTAATGGTAATATAGATAAGAAAAAGGCAGTCATTGAAATTATAGAAAATAAAAGTATAGGAGAATAGGGGGACATATTGTAATAATCCTCCTCTAGGGAGGAAAGACTGAATTGCAATAATATATGATACACCAGGATATCATTAAAGGGGTTCTGCACTTTGTTTTAACTGATTATCTATCCTCTGGATAGATCATCAGTTTCTGATCGGCGGGGGTCCGACACCCGGGACCCCCGCGGATCAGCTGTTTGAGAAGGCAGCGGCGCTCCAGTAGCGCCGCGGCCTTCTCACTGTTTACTGGCAGTGCACCGCCCAGTGACGTCACGACTAGTATCAACTAGCCTGGGCGGGGCTAAGCTCCATTCAAGTGAACAGAGCTTAGCCCCGCCCCCGCTAGTTGATACTAGTCGTGATGTCACTGGGCCTGCGGTAAACAGTGAGAAGGCCGCGGCGCTGCTGGAGCTTCTCAAACAGCTGATCGGCAGGGGTCCCGGGTGTCGGACCCCTGCGATCAGAAGCTGATGATCTATCCAGATGATAGATAATCAGTTAAAACAAACTGCAGAACCCCTTTAAGTATCGGATCTCATATCTCCGTATCTGTCTGTCATTTTTGCAGTATTTGGATATTTTGAACTGCTCTTAAACAAGAAATATCTTCAAAACCTCCACTCATGGACTATTGTTCAACATGACTTTGTACGTGTAATGATATACCTCACTTTTAACCCCCATCCTCTTACAAACAACCATGGCAGCAGTTACAGGACACTGACTGTGGCTTTCCAATCACTGCTTTGAAGATGGGGGTACTCATCATATACCACCTTCTTGACTTTCCAGAAAACAAGTCATGTTGTACAATAGAGAGATGGAAGATTGGACAACCAAAGGCCACATGGTCAACATTCATAGCCTGCAGCCCCTGGGCTGCCAGTTGGCCAATCCTGTCCTATAGTGTATTATTGTGAGTTTAGGTAATCACCTCTATTACCTGCTTTTCTGAATGCTCTGGGCTTATTCCTTTTTGTTAGTGATGTCCTCCTAATTGAAGAATGTCTATTCTTTCTCGTTGAGTAGCTGTCTGTTCTGGAGCACTACTTCTTCTGTCTTTGGATCTTCTGCTCTTGGATACACTTTTTTCAGTCTTCTCCTCTACATGCTTAGGTCCACTGATGCTGACAACAGTATCTTTGACCTCAGATTTAGGCAATCCCTCTAATTCTGGTCCATTTTGTGAGATCCCATGTGTCTCAAAAAGTTGTCTGCTGAGACCATTTTTAACTTTTGTTTCCATCTGGTTGTCTGTATCTTTGTCAAAAGAAACGGGATCACTGGAGATGTTTGGGTCATCCTGGGAACCTTGAATACTGGATTTCTTTCCAATGTGAGTAACCCTAAATCTGAAAAGATCACAAACACACTACTAAAATATTTGAACACTGAATTCTCATACAATATACAGAAATATAATATTAGAACTATTGTGTCAGTGATTATACCTATGGTTAAAGAGACCTGGGCTTTAAGAAACTGCCCACCAAAATGTATTTTTGGAATATTCTGGTGAATACTGCTTACTGAAGTGCTCTGGCTGCTGCTATCCAGAGTCATGTCTGACAGTTTAATGTGCTATGTCAGGCTTTAGCAGACCATTTACTGGCAGAAGCAGAAATGTGCTTTGCAGAACTATTACCTGTACTTTCTCCTCTCTGCTAAAAGCCTTGCATACAGTGATACAGGGTCTACATTTTTTTAGTCCTACTAGGGGATTTGATCATGTGATCTCTTGATCGCTTCTATAATACATTGCAATACTTCTGTATTGCAATGTATAGTGAATGTTATTGTAATGCTGATATACCTTCTATAACACCCTGCTTCACTGCAGCAAAGTCTCAGCTGTGCCAGTTGTCCCAGTGCTTTACATGTACAGAGGTTTGTGCAAACCCCTTGCTAGCAGTGATGCATATATACAGTGAATAGCACATGTGGTCAGCAGGTAATTAAAATTAAAGGGGTTGTTCATACTATAGATATTGCTGACCTATCCCCAATGTCAGATTGGCAAGGGTGCAAGTATTTGGATCAGCTATTTTAAGAGACTGCACCAATTGTACACGGTGTCCTCTTCAATATTTACCTGCACAAATGACTTTATAGTGGTGGTGCAGTGTAATTACAGCTACCTCTCCCATTCACTTGAATGAGATAAACAGATGTTTTACACTGCAGCAGAACTACAAAGTAGATGGCGTGCAGATAAACAGCTGATCAGCTGGGGTGCTGGGACTTGGACCTTCACAAATTTGATATTAATGACTTGTCCTGAGGACAGGTCATCAATATCTGTAGCCCAGACAACCCCTTTAATGTCCATGTCTGTGCCATTCACAGTTTACAGTGGGTGAAGTTGAAGGTGATTTGTGCTAGGTCATGAAAATACATTGCTTTACTTTTGTAAGTAGATAATACCTTCCAACAGAGAATACTGTGACCTCTCCTGGATGTAACTTTCCTTTGCTATCCTTTGACCGCCCCATACGATGTAGTAGGCTTCTCTTCTTGCGGGTACAATGGATACAGGGGGCTTGTGTTGATCCAAGGTGCACTGTGTGGTGGTGAGGAGGTCCTGTATCCTGACTTTCACGGTGTGGGCATAAACTGGTAAAAAGTAGATGACAGAATGGACTCAGTGCTATCAGTTCTCAAGCATTGATTCAGTTTTTAATCTTACTCTAAACTTCAAGAAAACACTAAGGCTTGAAACTACAAAATTCCAAGGCAAAATTCTTTCAACCTTGCAGACTAGAGATGAGCGAATTTCATATTTTTAAATTCGTTCACACTTTGTTTGTCGGTATAAGGTGAATTGTATTATGGATTTCGTTACCACGGACCATAACGCAATTCTATGACGGAATGCCTTTAGAGGCATTCCGTTATTCATTCTGTCATAATAGAAGTCTATGGGCTGAAAAACGGATCTGTCCCATTTCCGTTATGCAGGGGAGTCCTCTCCTGCATAACGGAAATGGGACAGATCTGTTATGCAGCCCATAGACTTCTATTATGACGGAATGAATAACGGAATGCCTCTAAAGGCATTCCGTTATACAATCCATCATAGAATTGCGTTATGGTCTGTGGTAACGGAATCCATAATGCAATTCACCTTTTACCGACAAACGAAGTGTGAACGAATTTAAAAATATGAAATTCGCTCATCTCTTTTGCAGACTTGTGTGTTCTTTTTGTTCTGTAATTCCACATCCAAATAAATGAATAACAGTTATGATGAAAATGTCATTCATTTTTTGGATGTGGAATTATGGCACATAGAGGGAGGATTTGAGACCACACTATTCTCAAAGACCACAGATCGAAATAACCTGCTGCTTCATTCCAGCCACCACGCCCCTCACATTTTTTCTAGAATCCCTAGGAGCTAGTTCACACGGCCAGAAGGATATCTAGCACAGATAAAGAATACGAAAAAAATTGCTTATTGATGGTTAATAAATTCATGCAGAGGGGTTCTAATAAGGGCTCATGCACAAGAACGTATTTTCTTTCCGTGTCCGTTCCGTTTTTTTTGCGGACCATATGCAGTACCATTCACTTCAATGGGTCCGCAAAAAAAACTGAGGTTACTCCGTGTGCATTCCGTTTCCGTATGTTTGTATTTCTGTTCCGCAAAAACGTATTACGGACAAGGATAGTACTGTTCTATTAGGGGCCAGCTGTTCTGTTCCAGAAAATACGGATTGCACACGGACGTCATCCGTATTTTTTGCGGACCAGAAAATACATACAGTTGTGTGCATGAGCCCTAAGAAAAAGGTGACTGAAATTGGAATAGACATTGGTAAAAAAACAAGACAGGACATCAGACAGGTTAAAAAGAGGGATAAGCAAAAGAAACAATTTGTGACATTCTAAACTAATAAAAAAGGTAATTCTGAAATATTGGGAAGTACTCAGACATGATCAAAAATGTGGGAGAATGTTTATTGATAACCCCCTTTTTGCCTACAAAAAGGTGGCTCTCTGAATAACATGCTGATTAGAAGTGACATACGCCCTAAAAACATGGAAAGGCCGAGTTCACACGAACGTGTATGACCCGTGCCTGTGCTGCGGCCCGCAAATAGCGGGCCGCAATGCACGATCGCCGGCCGTAGGTCAGCCGCATCGGATCGCGGACCCATTCACTTTAATGGGTACGCGATCCGGCCGTTCCGCTAAAAGATAGGACTTGTTCTATCTTTTTGCGGAACGGAAGTACGGGACGTAACCCCACGGAGGCACTCCGTAGTGCTTCCGAGGGGTCCCGTCCCGTGCGGCCGTTCCGCGATTCCGGATTTGCGGACCCATTGAAGTGAATGGGTCCGCATCCGTGATGCGGAATTCACACGGAACTGTGGCCGTGTTTTGCGGCCCGCAATACGGCCACGGATCACACACGTTCGTGTGAACTTAGCCAAAGACAGAGTTTCCTTGCAACCCAAAGTAGGGTTACTTACCCCTGCCTGAGCTGTGGGAATTTTAGGGCTATAATTAAAGGTGACACTGTAGTGCACCCCACACAGGGAGACAGGATACAAATTAAGGATTTTGCAATGTGCGAGACACATAACGTCAAATACTGCTTGAAATGCCCATGTGGTAAGATTTATGTTGGGCAAACGTCTCGGGCTATAAGGATCAGAATCAATGAGCATAAGTCCAGCATTAGGAAGGAACTGAGAAAGGAGAGATGGATACAGTGGAGGTGAAAAACACGAGGTGAAACTACGGTTGCCCGACATTTTTATGTTTGGGCCCATCAGGTGTCAGATCTCAGGTCGCAGGATCTGGAGGTAGTAAAAAGTGGAGACAATGAGGAGGAAACAGTAGAAGATTGTTACAAAGGGAGACCTTTTGAATAGTGAAACTGCAGTCTTGAATACCTAAAGGGTTAAATGAAATTTGTAGCTTTAGTGCATTGAAATGATTGATCACTTTCATGTTTTAGGGTTATTTATGGCTATGTATTTTGTATAACGCCTCTTGCACACAACTGTGGTTTGGTTCTGCATCCGAGCTGCATTTTTTGCGGCTCGTGTGCGGACCCATTCACTTCAATGGGGCCACAAAAGATGCGGGCAGCACTCTGTGTGCTGTCCGCATCCATTGCTCCGTTCCGTGGCCCCGCAAAAATTATAGATCATGTCCTATTCTTGTCCATTTTGCGGACAAGAATAGACATTTCTATAATAGGCCGTCTGTTCCGTTCCACAAATTGCGGAAGGCACACGGGCGGCATTCGTGGTTTGCGGATCCGCAATTTGCAAAACACAGCATGTTCGTGTGCAAGAGGTCTAAAGGATATGGTTTGTATATATGTCTCAGCTGTTGGTGCTATAAACACCCCACCTCTACCTGCACACATGAGTAAGGGGCATGTCCTCCAGAAACATTGCGTGGAGAGGAGGAGGTGTGAACAATATCTGTCTCAGCTTCCCTCATGATGTACGATTTTATATTGGAATGAAGTAAAGAAATAAAAAGAAACATAAGGTTTTGTGCCATCAACCTGTTAGTATGACTTCTATTACTCACTCACATACAAGATTGGCACAATGGGATAAAGAGAACTTACAAGTCTGCATGTTTGAAAGACTGTAAGGGCTGGGTTAGGCCTCTTGCACGTGACCGTGTCCCCCCCTGGCCGTATCGCGGCCCGCATACGGCGGGTCCGCAATACACGGGACACAGGCCGTGTGCATTCCGCATCACGGCTGTGGACCCTTTCACTTGAATGGGTCCGCAAATCCGGAGATGCATTGCGGAAGCACGGATCGTAACCCTACGGAAGCACTACGGAGTGCTTTTGTGGGGTTCCGTTCCATGCTTCTGTTCGGCAAAAAGATAGAACTTGTGCTATCTTTTTGTGGAACGGGTGGATTGCAGACCCCTTCAAGTGAATGGGGTCGCGATCCGCATGTGGCTGACCCACGGTCGGTGCCCGTGCATTGCGGACAGCAATTTGTAGTTCGCAGCATGAGCATGGCCATAGAGGCCTTAAGCAGAGCTCCTGATGTGGACTTGTAATTGCTACAAGTGACTGAAGTGCTTCATATTATACAAAATTCCCTATAGCCCCTTCTAGATATTTTCCCGCTCCCCCTTAAGGGTGTATTAGACAGCCCGATTTAAAAGGCGATTGTCGGGAAGGAAGCGTTCCTTCCTGGCAATTGTCTGCTTGCTAGCAGAGGAGACCTCTGTCGTTATACCATCGTTCTTCCCTATACTGAATCAATGTTTGCCAACAGTAGATTGCGATTAGACACTACGATCTGCCGCCTGCAAAAAATTATTTTTTTACATGTCAAAAGATTCGGATTGCCCGATGTACGAGCGGCAGCGAACGCTTGTTAGCGATCATCTACAGGTGTAATACACCCTTTAATAACCTCATAAATCACATTCTACCTGAAAATACTGTAAGGCAATTGACTGCAGAAGAGGCTCATCCCCACTAATCTTCTGTAATACAGAGCAGGAACTGTACGCCTTGCCCCTCAGCTGAGCCCTGCCCAAAGAATGGAATTAGGAGCAAATTAACCCCTATTTTCTCTGTGAGACCATGTTTCAGGACCATGAAAATTCTTAGACTAATAAATCCCAGGAAAAAGATTTAACATTATTTTCTTATGTCTTGGGCTCCTTCACAATACTGTACATCAAAATAGACATTAAGGAAGTGTAAAGGGGAAGGTGGACTTCACATGCATAAGAGTTTTAGGGGTGAGATTTCAGTGTCCAAATGCTGTCTTAGCAACTGGCCTGCCAGTGTCTCCAGGCACCGTTCTTAGGTCCAAGGATTGTCAGCAATAACATGGTGTCTGCTTCCCCTTAAGTCAATCACGTTCTTTATAAACAATGTGTTTGGAGAGAGTAGCCCTGCACAGGTCCTTGTCACCTCATACTAAACGGTACAGGACAAATCAGGACTGTATTCTTACTTCAATGGCCGAAAAAAAAATTGCCAAAAGAAAAAATAATTCTTAAAAAAGCATCTCTCCTTGATATTCACTGCAAGATCGTGTGTTTTAACAGTCAGACGTCAATTTCGATCTATTAATAGTATTTGTCTCAAAGCTCCACAGTGTACCAAAGACCATGACTTGGATACCATTCTTAACAATAGAGCCTCGTACTGGGAAAATCAAACATTAGGAAGAATCTCCTGTTGTGCTTGCAGCAACTGAAATAATAACGTCTCTCTATGAACCACGCTGTAAACCTTTGTAGGTAACATTTTTTTAGGTTATTTTTATAGTGTTGGCTTTTATGAAATTCTTCAATAAAAATATAAAGAAAATAGGTCCAGAGTATGGTATTTTTTTTAAAATACTTCACATTGTGAAGCTGGAACTGGTGATGTCTTAAAGGGAAAGGTTAAAGGTATGAAGATGGCAATGCACAGACTATTTATCGGACTGTGAGCAGGTGCAGTATCCCAGAAAGGTTACTGCAACGGGTTAATTGCTGTGATGTGGCATTATTTAGTTACGTGATGTGAATTGTTGTGTTTCTGTACTTAGTAGCACTGTATTGACAATCAATGGTTAACACCTTGGCTCACTGTGTTTGGTTGCCGGAAGATGGACCTGGGTCCATCCCCTGGTAGGTTAGAGTCAGTGCAGTTGAGTTCTAGCTGAGCTACATGTGCAAGTTCCTTAGAGCTGGGGCCAAGTTTAGAGAATCCCCATCTCTGAGACATCTACAGCCAAGGAAGCAACTTAACCATCTGCATGCTCCAGTGAGAAAACAGACCATCCACAGGAGTCAGACAGCAGGGTATTGTGTACGTTTATGGCTGAGAGACTTTTCTGCTGTGATAGGGAACATTGCAAACACACCTTTCCACTATTAAAGACAGTTTGGCCAACCATATCCTATATCTGCACCCCTCAGCCCGTGAAATGCAGAAATATTCAACAAGAGCCTCATTCCATGCTTATAGTTCTGCAGAGAGACTTTAGAAAGACACCGAGAGGAGTACTACAATCTCTGTTATTGTCACTGTCCATACGCTGCTACTGGGGAAGGATTGCACAGTTATATGCTTTAGAACTGTGCTTTGTCACTAGTTTATAGATTGCTATTTATTTATTGATATCAACTGGCTCGTTTACTGACTCCACCTTCCGACGGCCATTACACCAGCTCTCCTGCCTTGCACCTGGACAAGAATCTAACATCAAGGACACCCCAACTACCACCAGGCAGGAGCCTCAACTTCAGGGATTGCCCCAGGGGAATGTCACATCCTGTCACTACTTGACCCCTAGGGAGAGCCAGAGGGGGAGATAGCCATTGTGACCTGCGAGTACCAGAACCACCTTGTGGGCCATAACTACCATTCTTATTCTCATCCATGCACTCCTCGGTGGGTCTCTGTACATGGAAGTAATTCAAACTGTGAAGAGGTCCAATGCCAACGTAGAAAGAACAAAACTTAACTTTTACCATGTGGATGAAATCTGAAGCAAACCATATGGTACTTCTTTTGTCCACTACTGTGTTTATGTTTCTGTGTATATACAGTTATGTTAATGCTCATATTTATATATTTTTTTAGTTTTTTTGCAAATAATTGTAGCAACTTGGTATCGGAGACATTATTGGTTTGCATCAAAACTTATGATACATGCATCCACATGGCCTCTAAACAGCAACCTCTGCATTGTTCGGCACTTGTATTTAACCATTTTAGTTGCCCTTCATTATCAGCTGTAAGTAAAGGCTGATTTATACAGTAGTGCACATTTGTCAGGCAGATTATTGAGAATGAACGTTACTATGAATGCTCGTTCCTGATAATAGACCTGTGTAAATGCGCTGTCGATCACCTGTTGAATGAGCAAAATGCTGGTTCAATGGCTAAAATGATCGTCCATGCAGCACATTAAATCATTGTTTCTGGGATCGTTTCGGCAGATTGTGCTGTATAGACAGTGATCTACTGCCCAGACGCTATGAATGTATGAGGACAAGAAATCGTAGAAGCTATCACACGTCCCTATAAAGTAGAGGTGATTGCTGCATGTAAAAGCAGCTCTTTACCTCCATTTACGAGCGGGCAATTATTGGGAAGGATCTGTCCCTTTGTCTGGCCCTTGTCCTTACCTGCTGAAGTAAGACATCACCAATACTAAGTTTTATGATAAGCCATCAGTGTTATTTCCTGTGTAAAATCCCTTTATTAAAATATTTTATCATGTAACAAACAAAATATAATAAAACTTCCCCTGGAATCCCTTTAATAGTTTCATAACATCCTCCTTAAACCTGTTCTTAAATCTAAATCCATCTACGTTAATTGACCATTATTATCTAATTGAAGCCATAGAGAAAAGGACATGTAATAGAAAACAGGATGTTTCTCCTTTTACGTCAGCTTAGACAAGTCATTTTTCATTGCCTGGGTTACAAAACAACTAAATGATGCACAGTATACTGAAAGTTTTTACTTGGATCGATGAATTGCATAATACGAGCATCAAATAAGAATATTGCAAGTTGTTTGGTGCTTGTCAGCTTTCAGATAAGGCTACTTTCACATTAGCGTTTTCAATTCCGCACAAAACTGAACTGAACGAAACGGAATGCTCCAAAATGCATTCTGTTCTGTTTGGTTGCTTCCCCATCGGGGACAGAATAACGCTGCAAGCAGCGTTTTTATGTCCGCGATGTGGTGCGGAGCAAGACGGATCGTTTTCTCTGGCACAATAGAAAACGGTGTTCAAGACGGATCCATCATGGCTATAGAAGACATAATACAATCGGATCCGTTCATGGCGGATGCATGCGGTTGTATTATTGTAACTGAAGCGTTTTTGCAGATTCACTACGGATCCGCAAAAAAGCTAATGTGAAAGTAGCCTGAGTTCAAATAGGAGAATCCACTGTTCAAGACCTTAGTGACTGGCCTGTTTTGGACCTTAGTGACTAAGGGTGGTTTCACATCAGATTTTATGCCTCCGTTTGACGTACACGTTAGCAAAAAAAGGATACAAAAATGTAGCACACCGCGTTCTTGTATCCTGCACAGAGCCGTATGAGATCTTGTTGTAGTATCAGAGACAAGCTGTCATTTTTAAGGGCACCATTTTGGGGGTACTCATAACTTATTGATACTTTTAAGTTTTGGGGAATGGGAAAAAATACAGCAATACCAACACTTTTATGTTATTAATTCTGTGCTGTTCATTTTTCAGTATAGATAATATAATAACTTGATATCTCTGGCTCAGTACGATTACAGCAATACCAAATATGTTTTTTTCCCCACATTTTACTACTTTTGCAGAATAACAACCCCCGGTTTTTAAAAAAGGAAATGTTTTTTGCATTGTTGCATCCCAAAACCCATATTTTTTTTTTTTTACTTTTCGTTCCACAGAGCTATGTGAGGACTTGAATTTTGTGTGAAAACTTGTAGTTTTTATTGGTATCATTTTAGGGTGCATACCACTTTTTATTCATTTTTTTTTGTGGCCAATAATCCAAAAGCAGCAATTCTGGAATAACCTATATATTATTTTTTTTTTTATGTTGTTCACAGTACAGTATAAATTACATGACAACTGTGTAGTTACTGATGTGGCAATACCAAATATGTAAAGGGGATTTTTCTTTTGCAATTTTTGCCTTTGAAAAGCTTTTGTTCAATGCAAACAGGGTGTATTTGTTATCTTGGAGTTTTTTGTTATTTAATAAAACGTTTCGTTTTTTTAACCATTTACTAATCCCACAAGGGGACTTTAATAGGTTATCTTTTGATTGCTTCTATAATACACCCTACTGCTTATGCAGTACAGTGTATTATACTGTCAGTGCTAGAGAGGCCCAGCCTGATATGTATATACTGTGGGCAGGCCTGCATTGGCACTCCCTCCCTCTAAACCATTTAGATGCCACAGTCGCTACTGAGGTTAAACGCTGATGTGGGCCATTACAGCAGGAGCCTGGCTTTCATGTGAGAGCTCAGTCCCAGCTCTCTGCTGAATGGGAGATCCGTGCAATGCTTAGACTAGATGTAAACAGGTTGTGGCCTAGCCTAAGGCCTATTAGTGACTGTCATAAAAAGACGTATTGAGGGTCACTAACGGGTTAACCAAAGGAGAGAATAGACACAAAGACTGTTGTTCAAACACCTCCAAGCACTACACAGCCAGCACGTGGAAACTGTGTACTGCTTGATTACCCCTGTGGGGGTGCTGCAGGGGAACACTTGCTGCAGAATTCCATCTCAGATTACAGTTGATCACTGGAGGTCTCATCAGCAGGATACTATCTGATTAGCTAATCATTGATGGTATCCTTTTAACAAGAATGCACTGAAAAACCAGACAATCCCTTTCATAGTTGCCATCTTATGCTATATAATTAAAATTGTTCTTACCCAGGAGCAATCTGAACCTCTCCTTCATTGTCCCCCAACATCTGCTTGAGGGCCTCTGCATTTGCTTAAAAAGCAATAAAAAATGAACTTAATGTGCAATTTAGAGTATGTTATGTCAAAAACACAACAATTTAAATACCAACCTTCATTCTGAATAATACACTTGACTATACGTTCTACTGTATCTTCGTTGGACATCTCTTCAGTAACTGTATACGAGAAAAAAATCAATGCAAGTGGTTTTAATACATAAACGGCTTTATATAGAAACTGCTCGCTTTTAGAGATTTAAAATGCATTTGGTTCAGCAGCTGTTAATCAGCTTTTTTTCTCCATTTGTCTTTCAGAGTTCCCATTCCACAGTAATGGTGGATATAATATAATTACCAGTCCATTTAATACACAAACTGATCAATGAAAGTTGTTATAGTGAAAAATTCCATTTGATTTATCACTGTGGATACAGCCATTTTTAAATTGACATTTAACACAAAAAAGCCATTGAAAGTCAAGATAAAGTTTTCTGCGATGGTTTATTTAATGCACATTAGATGTCAATTTGATCATTAATACTAATTATAAAGAAGAAATATTGGTATCCGGCTGAGATACAATCTAATTACCATCAAGTAATGGACCTACGGTAACTAGACGATCACATAACACTGAAAAAAATGTCAACCAGGCCAGTCATCAAATTTGAAGATGTCTTGAGAATGGAGTGACACTGTTTTCTATGCTACCTCTACAGCTGGCCTGACCTTTCTGGACTAGTGTCATGTGCAGGTCTGGTTTTACGTGGTGGCTGTTTGCCCATGGCCACTGTTTTCCTGGAAATCCCAAAGATACTCTGTCACAAAATGTCTATTTTAAAGTGTTTTTATGCAGTCACCCATATGTTGTGCCGTGAGTTGCAGCCTGTCAAGAGTTTTGCTAGCATGTTGTGATATTGTATTACATTTACTTCATAGTCGTTAATCTTATTAAAAAAGTAAGTGTGGATACATCTGTATCTATCTATAGTATCTCACAAAAGTGAGTACACCCCTCATATTTTTGTCATTATTTTATTATATCTTTTCATTGGGGAAAGCCTGAAGATAAGACACTTTGATACAATGTATAGTAGTCAGTGTACAGCTTGTATAACAGTGTAAATTTGGTGTGCCCTCAAAATAACTCACAGAGCCATTAATGTCTAAACCGCTGGCAACAAAAGTGAGTACACCCCTAAGTGAAAATGGCCAAATTAGCCATTTTCCCTCCCCAGTGTCATGTAACTCGATAGTGTTACAAGGTCTCAGGTGTGAATGGGGAGCAGGTGTGTTAAATTTGGTATTATCACACTCTCTCATACTGGTCACTGGAAGTTCAACATGACACCTCATGGCAAAGAACTCTCAGAGGATCTAAAAAAAAGAATTGTTGCTCTACATAAAGATGGCCTAGGCTATAAGAAGATTGCCAACACCCTGAAACTGAGCTGCAGCATGGTGGCCAAGACCATACAGTGGTTTAACAAGACAGGTTCCACTCAGAACAGGCCTCGCCATGGTCGACCAAAGAAGTTGAGTGGACGTGCTCAGCGTCATATCCAGAGGTTGTCTTTTCAAAATAGACGTATGAGTGCTGCCAGCATTGCTGCAGAGGTTAAAGGGGTGGGGGGTCCGCCTGTCAGTGCTCAGACCATACGCCATACACTGCATCAAATTGGTCTGCATGGCTGTCGTCCCAGAAGAAAGCCTTTTCTAAAGATGATGCACAAGAAAGCCTGCAAAAAGTTTGCTAAAGACAAGCAGAAATAAAGACATGGATTACTGGAACCATGTCCTGTGGTCTGATGAGACCAAGATAAACTTATTTGGTTCAGATGGTGTCAAGTGTGTGTGGCGGCAACCAGGTGAGGAGTACAAAGACAAATGTGTCTTGCCTACAGTCAAGCATGGTAGTGGGAGTGTCATAGTTTGGGGCTGCATGAATGCTGCCAGCTGTGGTGAGCTACAGTTCATTGAGGGAACCATGAATGCCAACATGTACTGTTATATACTGAAGCAGAGCATGATCCCCTCCCTTTGGAAACTGGGCTGCAGGGAAGTATTCCAAGAGAATCCCAATGACTCCAAACACACCTCCAAGACGACCACTGCCTTGCTAAAGAAACTGAGGTTAAAGATACTGAACTGGCCAAGCATGTCTCCAGACCTAAACCCTATTGTGCATCTGTGGGGCATCCTCAGATGGAAGGTGAAGGAGCACAAGGTCTCTAACATCAATCAGCTCCATTATGTTACACAAGCTGTACACTAATTACTTTACATTGTATCAAAGTGTCATATCTTCTGTGTTGTCTTCTGAAAAGATATAATAAAATATTTACAAAAATGTGAGGGGTGGACTATCTATCTATCTATCTATCTATCTATCTATCTATCTATCTATCTATCTATCTGTAATGTACAGTTTTCAAAGGCCTACTTTGCTTGTTGTTCATGGTCCTATTCTCTCTAACTCTAATCCATGCCATAAATCTGTAGATGAGACCTCTTCACCTCATCCTTCCTTAACCCCTTTCTCCCCAGCATTTTATTCATCTTCTATTTTTTCCTTGTCCTTCTTTCCCATTTTAATTTTTTCTCTACTTTCTTTCGTTCCCCTTCACCTCTTTCATGCAGTAATGTGTTATTACTGTCACGACTTTAAGACCTTGGTCTTGCATCACACCAAATTAGGTTTTATTTTACCTAGGGCACAAATTCAGCCGAGTCACCAACTCCCACAAAGTGAGATTTATATTTTAGTAGCCCAAATATTTGGTCTCGTCCTGGGTGACAGTCACGTTTTCCTCCACCATACAATGCGAGTCTGCTGCCAAAATAGTATGTATACCCCATTATTATTGAAGCCGTGTTAACCTCTGCTCAGTCCAATACCATCCCCACATTCAATTACCTGGGACACATTCTCACTAGCTACATCACTGTGCATGTTCTCATTCCCTAACCTCAACAGTAGTGCAGTTTCTTTGTAACTCTTTTTCTTCTGAATATTTATGTCATTATAATACATATCAGAATACTGTTCAATAAAAACTACCGACATACGATACTCCCCAATCTATACCTAACATTACTTACACCCAAAGGTATAACGTATTACAGTGGTGGATAGTGGCGGCCTTAACAATCTAGGTAGCTTAAGCAAGGTGTTACTACTATACCACAAAAACAGTGCCCATTATTATCCTAGGGAAAGAATTCTCACCTACTTGGTATGAACTACTCACTTTGCATCTGTATAAACAACTAAAGTATCTACAGTAGTTCATCTTCTCTGGTAAAGCAACTATTGGATCTTACAGTGCAACCATCAACATTTCACAACTCACTGTCTTGGTTAATTTTTTCCTCATCCTTTGTCTCGTAGTCTTCCTCAGGTGATGTCCGACATCGGTAACCTTTCTTCTTAAGGATATGACATATCATAAAACCTAGAAGTCCTGTGATGAAGAAGACCAGAACCAGTAGGAAGAGCATGTAAGGGCTCTGCTGTGCAGTTTTAGGCCAATCTCTTGTATTATGTCCGTCTTCCATGTTTATCTGTTGGTATGAAGAGAAAGTTGGTAATGAAATTCTATTTGTATTTATTTCCATTGACAAGATATTAAGCGCTGTACAGAGATTCTCATCAATCACATCAGTCCCTGATGCCAATGAGACTTAAATACATCCCTATCTCACACACTAGTGTCAATTTCACCCAAACCAATTAACCTATTAATATGTTTTTACAGTGGCTTAGCTAGGGTACTGGCTCTCCTTAAAGAACCAGCTGTGTATGGAGACTTACTGGAATTGCTTCATGTTATGGACACTTAGTGGCAATGCTCCATGGGAAAATAATATATCCCTATAAGTCAAAGTCCGAATTTTTAACAAGCTTTGGGACATGACAACGGAAAATAGGCAGCCACTTTAAAAAGGTGGCGTTAGCAAGATGTTTCTCTTTCCCTGGGAGATACCTGTTTGCATATTTTTGCAGTGGAAAAGCAATGAAGAGCCAAGAGGAAAGCCACACAAACATGTGGGATAACATACACACTCGATTTACATGGTGTCCTTTAGTGGAATAAAACTCAGGCAGCAGTGATAACCACTGGGCCACCCATGAATGTTAATACTACATGACATTATCTAATGGCCTATATCCTTGGAGCCAAAATTGTTTGTAGCTTTGAAGTATAATTGTTTTACAAAAGCATCTCTCTTTCTCTGGTGGCCATTTTCAGTTAAAACTACATAACAGTGTTCTTCAACTCCAGTCCTCAGGGCCCACCTGGCGGTCATGATTTGAGAATGTCCCACAGAATGGATACCTGTGGTAAGTCCTGATGCATTGATACCAACTGTATCATCTGCTCAATACCAAGGAAATCCTGAAAACATGGCTAGCAGGTGGGCCCTGAGGAACACTGCTATATAATGCTTTATTTCATATGGAGGCAGTACAGAAGAATCTAACACTTGATGCCTAGTTACCCTACAAGATTACAGTTGACTTTTCCATGACACTGTACCAATTATGTTCTACAGAGAGAGAGAGAGAGAGAGAGAGAGAGAATGTATAAGGCATTTTTATTACTTTCTGCAATGTCAAAAGTTTACATACACTAAGATTACTATGCCTTTAAACAATTCTGGACTGCCCATATGATGATGTCATGTGTTTGGAAGCTTCTATTCGGTTTGTTGGCCACATCTGAGGTAATTAGAGACACACCTGTGGATGTATGTAAATGCATACCTGAAACACAATGCTTCTTTGTGTAGCATCATGGGAAAGTCTAAATAAATCAGTCAAGATATCAGGAAGAGCATTGCGGACTTGCAGAAGTCTGGCTCAACCTTGGGTGCAATTTCAAGATACCTGAAGGTGCCTCGTTCATCTGTACAAACAATTATGCGCAAGTACAAACAAGATGGGAATGTCCAGCCATCATACCGCTCAGTTCTGTGTCCAAGTGATGAACATGCTTTGGTTGGACATGTGCATATCAACCCAAGAACAAAAACTAAAAGACCTTGTGAAGATGATGGCGGAAGCTGGTAAGATTATGTCAATATCAACAGTGAAACGAGTACTGTATCAACATGGGTTGAAAGGCCACTCTGCCAGGAAGAAGCCATTACTCCAAAAGAAACATAAAAAAAGCCAGATTAATGTTCGCAAATGCATACAGGATCAAAGACTTACATTTTTGGAGACATGTCCTGTGGTCTGACAAAACTAAAATGGAACTTTTTGGCCATAATGACCATCGTTACGTTTGGAGGAAAAAGGGAGAAGCTTGGAAGCCTAAGAACACCATCCCAACTGTGAAACATGGGGGTGGCAACATCATGTTGTGGGGTTGTTTTGCTGCAGCAGGGACTGGTGCACTTCACAAAATAGATGGCATCATGAGGAAAGAAGATTATGTGGAAATACTGAAGCAACATCTCAAGACATCAGCCACGAAGTTAAAGCTTGGGCGGAAATGGGTCTTCCAAATGGACAATGACCCGAAGCATACTGCGAAACTGGTTACAAAATGGCTTAAGGATAACAAAGTCAATGTTTTGGAGTGACCTTCACAAAGCCCTGATCTCAATCCTATTGAAAATTTTTGGGCAAAGCTGAAAAGGCAGGTGCGAGCAAGGAGACCAACAAACATGACTCAGTTACACTAGTTTTATCAGGAGTAGAGTTGAGCGAACCCGAACTGTAAAGTTCGGGTTCGTACCGAACTTTAGGGTTTTCGTAACATTTACGTAAAAGTTCGGGTTCGGTGTTCGGCGATTTTTATGGCGCTTTTTGAAAGGCTGCAAAGCAGCCAATCAACAAGCGTCATACTACTTGCCCCAAAAGGCCATCACAGCCATGCCTACTATTGGCATGGCTGTGATCGGCCAACTGCAGCATGTGACCCAGCCTCTATTTAAGCTGGAGTCACGTAGTGCCGCCCATCACTCTGCTCGGATTAGTGTAGGGAGAGGCTGCAGCTGTTGTGAGGGAGAGATCAGGGAGAAATCTGATCAAGAACTGGTTTATGTACTCAGCGATCTACAGAAAAAGTGTTTTGTGGGTGCAGTGCACAATTTTTTTAAGCCTGCCCTGAGCCAACTACTGCTGAAAACGAACTTTTTTTTCTTCAGTTAGTCAATAACAATACATGATCGGCAGCCATTTTATGCAACGATAGTGCACCAGCATAGGCTATCTGCAAGTCCAGAAATACAGCTTTGGCATACTGGGGTGAAAAAACCCTCTAATATACTGCACATCTGGGATTACACGTGCGTAAATCACTGTCACATTTAGGACAGAAATACATATTTTTGGTTAGGGTGAAAGAACCCTCTAATATACTGCACATCTGGGATTACACGTGCATAAGTCACTGTCACATTTAGGACAGAAATACAGCTTTTTGGTTAGGGTGAAAAACCCCTCTAATATACTGCACATCTGGGATTACATGTGCATAAGTCACTGTCACATTTAGGACAGAAATACAGCTTTTTGGTTACTGGGGTGAAAAAACCCTCTAATATACTGCACATCTGTGATTACACGTGCATAAGCCACTGTCACATTTAGGACAGAAATACAGCTTTTTGGTTAGGGTGAAAAACCCCTCTAATATACTGCACATCTGGGATTACATGTGCATAAGTCACTGTCACATTTAGGACAGAAATACAGCTTTTTGGTTACTGGGGTGAAAAAACCCTCTAATATACTGCACATCTGTGATTACACGTGCATAAGTCACTGTCACATTTAGGACAGAAATACAGCTTTTTGGTTAGGGTGAAAAAACCCTCTAATATACTGCTGTCATCCCCATCTCTGTGAGAAGGTCTGTTAGACGTTCTTCGCTACCTCTTGCATGAAGTTCTTTGTTTTGGTTTCACTTTGTCATCTCCTTTCCTTCTCCCAGCTGTCATCTATTTGCACTGATTGTCTCACTTTATATTCCCTCCCATACTGCCTCACTTTGCGGTTTATACTTCTTCCTGGATGAGTTGTTCACTGCTGGATGCTCCTTCTTCTGATTCCTCAGATAAGTCTGTTTCCTTTATTTGTGTTTACTTGCTGGCTTGATTGTAGGTGACCCTGACTCCGTCCGTATTAAGTGCAGGGAGCCGGGGGTCGTGTCCCCTCACTATTATAGGGTTTTCAGGTGTCAGATAGTATAAGGTACGTGGACATGCAATCGTCTACCATAAAGATCTTTGCATGGGCATAGCAGTCAGGGAGAGCTCTAAGGGTTTTATAGGGCTCACCCATATGCTCCTTAGTTTGGGATCAAGCCAGTCGGATGTTTATTTATAAGTTCCAGCTTTCTGCAACACCATCCGTGACAACTGCACATCTGGGATTACAGGTGCATAAAGTCACTGTCACATTTAGGACAGAAATACAGCTTTTTTGTTAGGCTGAAAAAACCCTCTAATATACTGCACATCTGTGATTACACATGCATAAGTCACTGTCACATTTAGGACAAAAATACAGCTTTTTGGTTACTGGGGTGAAAAACCCCTCTAATATACTGCACATCTGTGATTACACGTGAATAAGTCACTGTCACATTTAGGCCATAAATACGGCTTTGGCATACTGGGGTGAAAAAACCCTCTAATATACTGCACATCTGGGATTACACGTGCATAAGTCACTGTCACATTTAGGACATAAATACAGCTTTTTGGTTAGGGTGAAAAAACCCTCTAATATACTGAACATCTGTGATTACACGTGCATAAGTCACTGTCACATTTAGGACATAAATACAGCTTTTTGGTTACTGGGGTGAAAAATCCCTCTAATATACTGCACATCTGTGATTACACATGCATAAGCGAGTGTCACATTTAGGCCACAAATACCGCTGTCATATAGAGTTAAAAAAAAAAAAATAGAGTGCAATACCCTACATTAGGGTTTATATTGGCGGTTAATTATTTTTAACATACTTAACCACTTTTTACTTTGCTTTGTGAACGCTAACTATGAGGCAAACATCTAATAAGGGACGCGGTCATGGTCGTGGTGGTGGTGTTGGTGGAGCCTCTGGTGCAGGGAGAGGACGTGGCCGTTCTGCCATAGCTACACGTCCTACTGAACCTACTACCTCAGGTCCCAGTAGCCGCTAGAATCTACAGCGATATTTGGTCGGGCCTAATGCCGTTCTAAGGATGGTAAGGCCTGAGCAAGTACAGGCGCTAGTCAATTGGGTGTCCGACAGTGGATCCAGCACGTTCACATTATCTCCCACCCAGTCTTTTGCAGAAAGCGCACAGGTGGCGCCTGAAACCCATGCCCATCAGTCTGTCACATTACCCCCGTGCATATCGGGGAACCTGTCTGAGCCTCAAGTCATGCAGCAGTCTCTTATGCTGTTTGAAGACTCTGCTGGCAGGGTTTCCCAAGGGCATCCACCTAGCCCTTCCCCAGGGGTGGAAGACATAGAATGCACTGACGCATAACCACTTATGTTTCCTGATGAGGACATGGGAATACCACCTCAGCACGTCTCTGATGATGACGAAACACAGGTGCCAACTGCTGCGTCTTTCTGCAGTGTGCAGACCGAAAAGGAGGTCAGGGAGGAAGACTGGGTGGAAGACGATGCAGGGGACGATGAGGTTCTAGACCCCACATGGAATGAAGGTCGTGCCACTGACTTTCAGAGTTCGGAGGAAGAGGCAGTGGTGAGACCAAGCCAACAGCGTAGCAAAAGCGGGAGCAGGGTGCAAAAGCAGAGCAGCCGTCGCCAAAACTGTTCGCCTGCTACTGGACACCGTCAAAAGGAACAGTGCACACCAAAGGCAGCTTCAAGGAGTTTCCTGGCATGGCACTTCTTCACACAATGTGCTGACGACAAGACGTGAGTGTTTTGCACGCTGTGCCATCAGAGCCTGAAGTGAGGCATTAACGTTCTGAACCTTAGCACAACCTGCATGACCAGGCATCTACATGCGATACACGGGCTGCAGTGGAGTAAGCACCTTCAAAACCAAGAAAGGCTCAGGCCCCTCCTGCTCCCTCTTCTGCTGCTGCCTCGGCCTCTTCCTCCCCCTCAGGAGGAACGTTGGCACCTGCCGCCTAGCAAACAGAGGATGTGCCACCAACAACACCACCTCTGTCACCAAGCATCTCCACCATGTCACACGGAAGCGTTCAGCTCTCCATCTCACAAACCTTTGAGAGAAAGCGTAAATTCCCACCTAGCCACCCTCGATCCCTTGCCCTGAATGCCAGCATTTCTAAACTGCTGGCCTTTGAAATGCTGTCATTCAGGCTGGTGGAGACGGACAGCTTCAAACAGCTCATGTCGCTTGCTGTCCCACAGTACATCGTTCCCAGCCGCCACTACTTCTCCAGGAGAGCCGTGCCCTCCCTGCAAAACCAAGTATCGGATAAAATCAAGTGTGCACTGCGCAACGCCATCTGTGCCAAGGTCCACCTAACCACAGATACGTGGACCAGTAAGCACGGCCAGGGACGCTATATCTCCCTAACTGCACATTGGGTAAATGTAGTGGCGGCTGGGCCCCAGGCGGAGAGCTGATTGGCGCACGTCCTTCCAGCGCCAAGGATCGCAGGGCATCATTCTTTGCCTCCTGTTGCCTCCTCTTCCTACTCGGCTTCCTCCTCCTTTTCCACCTCCTCCTCATCCGGTCAGCGACAGACCTTCACCACCAACTTCAGCACAGCCAGGGGTGGGACAGGCCCCACACCGCGCAGGAGTTGTGGCGGGGTATAGAACAACAGACCAACGAGTGGTTGCTGCCAGTGGGCCTCCAGCCCGGCCTGGTGGTGTGCGATAATGGGCGAAATCTCGTTGCAGCTCTGGGACTAGCCAGTTTGACGCACATCCCTTGCCTGGCGCATGTGCTGAATTTGGTGGTGCAGAAATTCATTTACAACTACCCCGACATGTCTGAGCTGCTGCATAAAGTGCGGGCCATCTGTGCGCGCTTTCGGCATTCTCATCCTGCCGCCGCTCGGCTGTCTGCTCTACAACGTAACTTTTCCGCTCACCGCCTCATATGCGACGTGCTCACCAGGTGGAACTCCACCTTGCACATGCTGGAGAGACTGTGCGAGCAGCAGCAGGCCATAGTGGAGTTTCAGCTGCAGCACGCACGGGTGAGTCGCACTGCGGAACAGCACCACTTCACCACCAATGACTGGGCCTCCATGCGAGACCTGTGTGCCCTGTTGCGCTGTTTCGAGTACTCCACCAACATGGCCAGTGGCAATAACGCCGTTATCAGCTTTACAATACCACTTCTATGTCTCCTTGAGAAAACACTTAGGGCGATGATGGAAGAGGATGTGGCCCAGGACGAGGAGAAGGAAGAGGGGTCATCTCTAACACTTTCAGGCCAGTCTTTTAGAAGTGTCTCAGAAAGAGGATTTTTGCAACAGCAGTGGCCAGGTACAAACTTGGCCAGCCAGGGCCCACTACTGGAGGACGAGGAGGAGGAGGATGAGGAGGAGGATGGGGATGAAGCATGCTCACAGCGGGGTGGTATCCAACGCAGCTCGGGACCATCACTGGTGCGTGGCTGGGGGGATACGGAGGACGCAGACTATATGCCTCCCACAGAGGACAGCTTGTCCTTACCTCTGGGCAGCCTGGCACACATGAGCGACTACATGCTGCAGTGCCTGCGCAACGACTGCATAGTTGCCCACATTGTAACGTGTGCTGACTACTGGGTGGCCACCCTGCTGGATCCCTGTTACAAAGACAATGTGCCGTCCTTAATTCCCTCACTGGAGCGTGATCGGAAGATGCGCAACTACAGGCGCACGCTGGTAGACGCGCTCCTGAGAGCATTCCCGACTGACGCCGGGGGACAAGTGGAAGCACAAGGCGAAGGCAGGGGAGGAGGAAGAGGTCGCCAACGCAGCTGTGTCAGCGCCAGCACCTCAGAAGGCAGGGTTAGCATGGAGGACATGTGGAAAAGCTTTGTCACCTCGCCGCAACAACCGGCCCCAACTGCTGATATGGAGCGTGTTAGCAGGAGGCAGCATTTGAACAACATGGTGGAACAGTACCTGTGCACACGACTACACGTACTGACTGATGGTTCTGCCCCATTCAACTTCTGGGTCTCCAAATTGTCCACATGGCCAGAGCTTGCCTTGTATGCATTGGAGGTGCTGGCCTGCCCTGCAGCCAGTGTACTCTCTGAACGTGTATTTAACACGGCAGGAGGCGTCAATACAGACAGACGCAGCCGCCTGTCCACAGCCAACGTGGACAAGCTCACGTTCATTAAAATGAACCAGGCTTGGATCCCACAAGACTTGTCTGTACCTTGTGCAGAATAGACATTTATGCCACAATCAAACATACATTCTTGTACTCAAGTCAAGTGCAATGATTCTTTGTTTTCTTTTTTTTTTTTATTTGTCCCAATATTTTGGGGGCTACCTACCCCAATAAAAAAAAAAAAAAAACATTGTTGGCTACCTGTTCCTCCTCCATTGCTGCCTCTACCTACAACACCACATTCACCGCCTCCTCAACCTCCGACTCCATATCCACCTCCTTCTCTGAGTTGCAGGTTAATAATTAGTTATTTTTTGTTATTTTATTTCATTTTAAGTTATTTCCCTATCCACATTTGTTTGCAGAGCAGTTGCCATGCTCTTAAATACACTTTTACTGCCTTTTACATCCCTCTAGCCTTTTCAAGGACTATTTTAGAACCATTTTAATTTAAAAAAGTGCCAATTTTAGTGCCCTAAATTGAAAAAAATCTTATTTTCAATTGTCGGGTGACATTTTACCATTTTTGGCGTATACAAAACCCTGCTGTGCCGGGGTGACAGGGGCCTAAATCTCTCAAAATCCTCTGTTGTATTGCTGGGTGACATGAACCCCCTTTTGCTGTGAATGAACCCCTGCTCTGCATAGCTGACAGGGGCCTAAATCTCTCAGAATCCTCTGTTGTATTGCTGGGTGACATGAACCCCCTTTTGCTGTGAATGAACCCCTGCTCTGCATAGCTGACAGGGGCCTAAATCTCTCAAAATCCTCTGTTGTATTGCTGGGTGACATGAACCCCCTTTTGCCGTGAATGAACCCCTGCTGTGCCTGGGTGACAGGGGCCTAAATCTCTCAAAATCCTCTGTTGTATTGCTGGGTGACATGAACCCCCTTTTGCCGTGAATGAACCCCTGCTCTGCATTAATGACAGGGGCCTAAATCTCTCAAAATCCTCTGTTGTATTGCTGGGTGACATGAACCCCCTTTTGCCGTGAATGAACCCCTGCTCTGCATAGCTGACTGCAGCCTAAATCTCTCAAAATCCTCTGTTCTATTGCTGGGTGACATGAACCCCCTTTTGCCGTGAATGAACCCCTGCTCTGCCTGGGTGACAGGGGAAAAAATCTCTCAAAATCCTCTGTTGTATTGCTGGGTGACATGAACCCCCTTTTGCCGTGAATGAACCTCTGCTCTGCATTGGTGGCAGGGGCCTAAATCTCTCAAAATCCTCTGTTGTATTGCTAGGTGACATTAACCCCCTTTTGCCGTGAATGAACCCCTGCTCTGCATTGCTGACAGGGGCCTAAATCTCTCAAAATCCTCTGTTGTATAGCTGGGTGACATGAACCCCCTTTTGCAGTGAATAAACCCCTGCTGTGCCTGGGTGACAGGGGTCTAAATCTCTCAAAATCCTCTGTTGAATTGCTAGGTGACATGAACCCCCTTTTACCGTGAATGAACCCTGCTCTGCATTGCTGACAGGGGCCTATATCTCTTAAAATCCTCTGTTCTATTGCTGGGTGACATGAACCCCCTTTTGCCGTGAATGAACCCCTGCTCTGCATTGCTGACAGGGGCCTAAATCTCTTGAAATCCTCTGTTGTATTTCTGGGTGACATGAACCCCCTTTTGCCATGAATGAACCCCTGCTCTGCATTGCTGACAGGGGCCTAAATCTCTCAAAATCCTCTGTTGTATTGCTGGGTGACATGAACCCCCTTTTGCCGTGAATGAACCCCTGCTGTGCTTGGGTGTTAGGGGCCTAAATTTCTCAAAATCCTCTGTTGTATTGCTGGGTGACATGAACCCCTTTTTGCCGTGAATGAACCTCTGCTCTGCATTGTTGACAGGGGCCTAAATCTCTCAAAATCCTCTGTTGTATTGCTAGGTGACATGAACCCCCTTTTACCGTGAATGAACCCTGCTCTGCATTGCTGACAGAGGCCTATATCTCTTAAAATCCTCTGTTCTATTGCTGGGTGACATGAACCCCCTTTTGCCGTGAATGAACCCCTGCTCTGCATTGCTGACAGGGGCCTAAATCTCTCGAAATCCTCTGTTGTATTTCTGGGTGACAAGACCCCCCTTTTGCCGTGAATGAACCCCTGCTATTCCTGGGTGACAGGGGCATAAATCTCTCAAAATCCTCTGTTGTATTGCTGGGTGACATGAACCCCCTTTTGCCGTGAATGAACCTCTGCTCTGCATTGGTGACAGGGGCCTAAATCTCTCAAAATCCTCTGTTGTATTGCTGGGTGACATGAACCCCCTTTTGCCGTGAATGAACCCCTACTCTGCATTGCTGACAGGGGCCTAAATCTCTCAAAATCCTCTGTTGTATTGCTGGGTGACATGAACCCCCTTTTGCCGTGAATGAACCCCTACTCTGCATTGTTGACAGGGGCCTAAATCTCTCAAAATCCTCTGTTGTATTGCTGGGTGACATGAACCCCCTTTTGCCGTGAATGAACCCCTGCTCTGCATTGCTGACAGCGGCCTAAATCTCTCATAATCCTCTGTTGTATTGCTGGGTGACATGAACTCCCTTTTGCCGTGAATAAACCCCTGCTCTGCATTGCTGACAGGGGCCTAAATCTCTCAAAATCCTCTGTTGTATTGCTGGGTGACATGAACCCCCTTTTGCAGTGAATGAACCCCTGCTCTGCATTGCTGACAGGGGCCTAAATCTCTCAAAATCCTCTGTTGTATTGCTGGGTGACATGAACCCCCTTTTGCCGTGAATAAACCCCTGCTGTGCCTGGTTGACAGGGGCCTAAATCTCTCAAAATCCTCTGTTGTATTGCTGGGTGACATGAACCTCTTTTTACCGTGAATGAACCCCTGCTCTACATTGCTGACAGGGGCCTAAATCTCTCAAAATCCTCTGTTGTATTGCTGGGTGACATGAACCCCCTTTTGCCGTGAATGAATTCCTGCTATGCATTGCTGACTGGGGCCTAAATCTCTCATAATCCTCTGTTCTATTGCTGGGTGACATGAACCCCCTTTTGCCGTGAATGAACCCCTGCTCTGCATTGCTGACAGGGGCCTAAATCTCTCAAAATCCTCTGTTGTATTGCTGGGTGACATTAACCCCCTTTTGCCGTGAATGAACCCCTGCTCTGCATTGCTGACAGGGGCCTAA
Organism: Bufo bufo; assembly: GCF_905171765.1. Lineage (NCBI taxonomy): Eukaryota > Metazoa > Chordata > Amphibia > Anura > Bufonidae > Bufo > Bufo bufo. The sequence goes on from NC_053389.1 coordinate 314,296,133, forward strand.
ATCTCTCAAAATCCTCTGTTGTATTGCTGGGTGACATGAACCCCCTTTTGCCGTGAATGAACCCCTGCTCTGCATTGCTGACAGGGGCCTAAATCTCTCAATATCCTCTGTTGTATTGCTGGGTGACATGAACCCCCTTTTGCCGTGAATGAACACCTGCTCTGCATTGCTGACAGGGGCCTAAATCTCTCAAAATCCTCTGTTGTATTGCTGGGTGACATGAACCCCCTTTTGCCGTGAATGAACCCCTGCTCTGCATTGCTGACAGGGGCCTAAATCTCTCAAAATCCTCTGTTGTATTGCTGGGTGACATGAACCCCCTTTTGCCGTGAATGAACCCCTGCTCTGCATTGTTGACAGGGGCCTAAATCTCTCAAAATCCTCTGTTGTATTGCTGGGTCACATGAACCCCTTTTTGCCGTGAATGAACCCCTGCTGTGCCTGGGTGACAGGAGACTAAATCTCTCAAAATCCTCTGTTGTATTGCTGGGTGACATGAACCCCCTTTTGCCGTGAATGAACCCCTGCTCTGCATTGCTGACAGGGAAATAAATTTAGTGAAAACATCTGTTACTGATAGGAAGATACGCTGATGATAGCATTCCCACCTGACAGCGGGGGCACAGTGGAAGCACAGGGCGAAGGCAGAGGAAGAGGTTGCCAACGCAGCTGGGGCACCACCAGCACCTGAGAAGGCAGGGTTAGCATGGCCAAAATTAGGGCCGTCTTTGCCGCAGGGCAAAAGGGCAGCTGCCCTGGGCCCAGTTGCTCCTAGGGGCCCAAGGCAGCTCTGTTTCCAAAATCCCACATTCACTTGTCTATGCAAGCGAGCGGCGTGTGGCTCGCTCAGGGCCGCCATCAGGGGGGTAAAGCCGATACCCCAGTAAGGGGCCCGGACCATTTTTTTTTTTTTTTGTGTCAGCGTTTTCAAGCGCCGCCCAGCTCATCAATATTCACTTGGCTGGGCGGCTTCTGCTGTCCCCGACGCTCCGAGATCCCGCGCATGCCCAATAGAAAGCTATGGGCATCGGTTTCACTTGCAGCTTCTGCCCGGCACTCCCAGTGGCCACAATGATACTGCGCCTGCGTCCCATAAACATCTCTGAGGTGGCTTCAGCTGCGCCGGCGCCGGCTTTGTGAAATTGTGATCACAGCCACTACATGTCTTGCTGCAGAAGCCGCCCAGCGAAGTGAATATTGATGAGCTGGGCGGTGCTTGAAAACGGCGGTTGGGGCTGGCTGGACACAAGTGGAGCTGAAACGCCGCGCCTTAGGCGCAAAGGAGAGCGATTCTATCAGGTTATCAAACATGATTTTACTGTATTTATAAGGTTGACAGGGGGTATACTTATATGTTTTTAATACACATTAGAAGACCTATGCCGGCATATATATATAGCTAAAAATGCTCATTGGGCATGACAGTGTCCCTTTAAAGTTAAAGTTACTGTCTGCAGGATACCGATTACAGTTTATAAATGTATACTACTGTGAGCGGCGGGTAGGGGGATCTATGGATGACGGCACTGTTATAGGCAGGGGGATCCGTGGAGGACACTGTTATGGGGGGGGTCTGTGTATGACACTTATGGGGGGGATCTGTGGATGACACTGTTATGGAGGGGGATCTGTGCACGGTTATGGGGAAGAGGATCTGTGGATGACACTTATGGGGGATCTGTGGATGACACTGTTATGGAGGGGGATCTGTGGATGACACATAGCATAGGATGCTATATACGGTATGTGTCATCCACAGATCCCCCTCCATAACAGTGCCATCCACAGATCCCCCATTACAGTGTCATCCACAGATCCCCCATAACAGTGTGTCATCCACAGATCCCCCATAAAGTGTAACTGCCATTTAATTATTTTTTTTGCTAAAGTGTAGGGCAAGTGATAGGTAACATTTTTAGAATATAGTTTATTTAGCCAAAACGTTTAATTTTAGTAGAAAACCGTGGCTGAAATGGCCCTTAGCAGCGCTCTCTGAAATGAGCGTTGCTAAGGGCCACCCGTCTTCTATTTGAAAAGGGAAGACGGGCTGTGCGGGAGCTGCGCTTCTGCCTCCTGTGCCCCCGCGGTGGCCACAGGCGTCTTAAAATCTAATGCTCGGGTACACTAACTAACCTGCCTTCCCTGTAATAATCACTCAAGAAGACGGATGGACCTTAGCATTTCAGGGGGCCCAAGGAAATTCTTGCCCAGGGTCCAATCAATATTAAAGACGGCCCTGGCCAAAATGTGGAAAAGCTTTGTCAGCCTTGGAGGTGCTGACCTGCCCTGCAGCCAGTGTATAGTGTGAACGTGTGTTTAGTACGGCAGAGAGCATTATCACAGGCCGCAGCCAATGTGGACAAGCTTACGTTTATTAAAATGAACCAGGCATGGATCCCACAGGACTTGTCCGTACCTTGTGCAGAATAGACATTTGTACCAGCCTCAACCATCCATTCTTGTATTCAAGTGCACTTATTCTTAGTTTTATTTTGTTATATGTCCCAATATTTTGGGGGATACCCCAATTTAAAAATAAAAAATATCACAAATCAGTGTTGGCTACCTATTCCTCCTTCACCGCCGCTTCCACCTACACCGCCACATCAACCTACACCGCCACATCCACCCATCCACCACCTCCTCAACCTCCTACTCCTAGATCCAGATAGTTATTTTTATTTTTAATTTTTCTGTATTTTATGTTATTTTAAGTAATTTCCCTATCCACATTTGTTTGTCATGCTCTTAAGCACATTTTGATGCCTTTTGCAGCCCTCTAGCCCTTTCCAGGACTATTTTAGAGCCATTTTAGTGCCCAAAAGTTCGGGTCCCAATTGTCTTCAATGGGGTTCGGGTTCAGGGTCAAGTTCGGGTCCCGAACTTTTTTTTCAAGTTCGGCCGAACCTGCCGAACCCGAACATCCAGGTGTCCGCTCAACTCTAATCAGGAGGAATGGGCCCAAATTCTGACCAACTATTGTGAGAAGATTGTGGAAGGATATCCAAAACGTTTGACCAAAGTCATGCAGTTTAAGGGCAATGGTACCAAATATTAATGAAATGTATGTTAACTTTTCACTTTGCAAAAAGTAATAAAAATGCCTTAAAACATTCTCTCTCTCATTAATCTGGCATTTGGCAAATTATAATAATTATGGCAATCCTAATTGACGAAAAACAGGAAAGGTTTATTCTGAGTTCATGTCAGATATTGAGAAAAAACATGCACGTGTCTTTTTGTATAGTGTATGTAAACTTCTGGTTTCAACTGATGATAATATCACCACACACATAAAAACCTCTGTGCTAAGACCAAAATCAGCTTACCATACAATGACCATAGAGTGGTGGATACACAGGCGCCCTACCGGATATATATGAGTGATTACACTGAGGACAGTTATATCCAGTAACTTACAGTTGTCTCTGATTGGAGTCGTTCATTTTCCTTTTTCTCATCTGGCCCAGACCACAACATATGTCTGCGGAATGTAACGCACAGATATCTTACTCTCCTGTATCCTCCCCACTTATACACTTGTCATCCATAGTGCCTCAGACAGTAATAATGTTTCCCCTGGTGCCCTACACAGTAATAACCCCCCTTTTGTGCCCTACACATTAACTGTGTACCCCCATGCAACATAAATGACCCCTCTTGTGTCCCATGAGGTAATAATGTCCTACTTTGTGCCCCATACAATAATAATGCCCCCATTTTCACCGAATGGAACAATAATGTCCGTCTTTGTGCCCCGTTGCTATAATAAAGTTCCCCTATGAGTCCCTCTATTATAGTAATATCTAATTTGTGCCTCCAGGTAATGCTAATGTTCCCATTTGCGCCCCCATGTAACAATGATGTCCCCCCTGGTCCCCTTATGCTCCCTTTGCACCAATAAAATGAAAAAACAAAACAAAAACTCACGTAACCCCATTTTCCCAGGATGCGCACAGGACTTGGTCCTATTCCTCTCCACTGCTGTCCAGGGCCCGGAACAGGTGGCACAATGCATTGATGTCATTGTGTCACTGACATCCTCTATGTGCTCCAGGTCTCTCGTAGTTGCCAGGTCTAGAGCCTAAATGATGGCGCAGAGAGCAAATTGTCATACTTTTTAACTAGATCCGTATCCTGAGGATACAGATATAGTTGAAATTGGCGCTATGTTTTTGTGTGTGTCTATGTATGTACATTACATACATTACAATATTCTGCCTGGAGCTCCCAATAACCTTTAGCGAGCAAACCATGGTAAAAAGAAAATGTCAGAGCATTAATAATTACAATGGATTAGTATGTTCTAATGCTTAATCTCAGCCTCTGGCCCAAATGTATTAATATCTTCTGACTACCTAATACAAGGAGAATATATAACACAATTTCAAGAGATTTTCATCTACAATAAATGCCACAGAAACAAATTTAAAGAGGTTGTCTCACGTCAGCAAATAGCATTTGTAGAGGAAGGGAATACAAGCCAATTACTAATGTGTTGTGATTGTCCATATTGCTTCCTTTGCTGGCTTGGTTCATTTTTACATCACATGAGTAACCCTTGAGTAACAAAGCTGCCAAAGATAAAATGGGCTGCGTTGATCTCTGCCGCTTTGATGCCTGGCCACTAACTTAAGAGATTTGGGGGTGGATTTATTAGATGGCTTACTTGCCCATAGCAACCAATCAGATTCCACCTTTTATTTTCCAATGAAGCTTTGAAAAATGAAAGATGGAAACTGATTGGTTTCTATGGGCAACTAAGCCAGTTTTCCTTTACTCCAGTTTTAATAAGTCTCCCTCTTTGACTTTTGCATTAAAGAACTGTTACCGTTCCACTCTGTGCATCTGCAAGCTATCTGAGCTGTATGCAAAAGACTGTGGCCCAGATTTACTATTCCTATAGATGTCATAAGTTTAGGCTGTCTAGACCTGAACCAGATTTACCAGGCTGGATGATAAATCTGTTGTAGAGATAGACACTTTTCTCTGATTCCATACCAACTATTGGTTGGCTTACCTTGAGATAGATTTTTAACTGCTTGCCGTCACACTAACGCCGAAAGCCGTGAGTGCGGCGGCTCTCCCAGGTCACACTAACGCCGAAAGGCGTCATCTCGTGAGACCCGAGATTTCCTGTGAACGCGCGCTCACAGGATCGCGCAGTGCAGAAGTTCATCTACAGCCTGCCGGCCGCGATCATTGGCTGGTAGGCTGTAGATTTTTAAAAGATCCAATCAAAGAGGTATCTCAGACGCTATTTACAATATAGCATCTGATATACCTGCTACCTGGTCCTCTGGTGGTCCCTTTTGCTTGGATCGACCACCAGAGGACACAGGCAGCTCTGTAAGTAGCACCAATCACCACACATACACTACACTCCCCCGTCACTTATTAACCCCTGATCACCCATATTAGACTCCCTGATCACCCCCCTGTCATTGATCACCCCCCTGTAAGGGTCCCTCATCACCGCCAGGTAGTTAGCTACTTGCTAGGTAGTTAGCGCCCAGCCCACCGCACCGCAGTCACTGATTAGTCGCTGATTAGCGTCATCGCTGTCGCTAATCAGCACTAGTACTATATAGTATCTGTAAGTGATCAAGACTGATCACAACCAGATCTATATAAGTACATTAGGGTTAGTGATGTTGCAAACATAAAATTTTCCTTTCGCGAACGGGCGAACCGCCATAGACTTCATTAGGCAGGCGAATTTTAAAACCCACAGGGACTCTTTCTGGCCACAATAGTAATGGAAAAGTTGTTTCAAGGGGACTAACACCTGGATTGTGGCATGCCGGAGGGGGATCCATGGCAAAACTCCCATGGAAAATTACATAGTTGACGCAGAGTCTGGTTTTAATCCATAAAGGGCATAAATCACCTAACATTCCTAAATTGTTTGGAATAACGTGCTTTAAAACATCAGGTATGATGTTGTATCGATCAGGTAGTGTAAGGGTTACGCCCGCTTCACAGTGACAGACCAAACTCCCCGTTTAAAGCACCGCAAACAGTTCATTTGCACAACCGCAAACTCCCCATTTGCACAAGGTTGGATACCAAGCTAGCCATGTCCCGTTCCTTGTCCTCACTGATGTCACTGAAGGTCTCTTCCTCCACCCAGCCACGTACAACACCAAGGGTCCCCGAAAGGTGACAACAAGCCCCCTGGGACGCCTGCTGTGTTTGGTCTTCCACCTCCTCAAAGCCACCTTCCTCCTCTGACTCCTCTTCTTCAGACTCCTCTCTCTGCGTTGCCTCTCTCTGCGTTATTATAAGGTGTGTTAAGTAGTACTATTCCTATCAGTTTAATCCCTGTTACGTCCCCTATCAGGGGACGTGTATATGGCATCGATTTTTGGAACCGGGAGATGGAAAAAGATGCTTGGTCGGTCCTCCTACTTCAAATTTGGGGCACTGCACGTGCAATCTAATGTGCCACCAGATAGGAGTGGTGTGTTAAGTAGTCCTATTCTTATCAGTTTAATCCCTGTTACGTCCCCTATCAGGAATAGATTTTAGACAACCGCAAAGAGTTGTCAATAGTTGACACACATGACATAAATTTTATACCTCTATGCGTCAATCTTAGTGTAGTTATGACTGTGCTCGTGCGCACGTTTGGGAGATTGCAGGCGATGGGGTTTTTACAAAGCCTATGGTCGTGCTGAGGTAGTTCAGTGACAGTTAAGTGACCCAGAAAACAATGATTCTGCAGTGTGGGCCCATTGTTGGCCTAGTAGGCTTTAATGATCCGCATGTCCTCTATCAACAACACGTCTGTAAAGCGTCCTGTCCTTGCCGGCGTGGTCGTGGGAGGAGGAGGATTACTTTCACCTCTTCCCTTGTTAGATTCCCGTTGTGCTGTGACATCACCCTTATACGCTGTGTAAAGCATACTTTTTAATTTATTTTGGAACTGCTGCATCCTTTCCGACTTGCGGTAATTCGGTAACATTTCAGGCACTTTCTGATTATACCGGGGGTCTAGTAGCGTGGACACCCAGTACAGGTCGTTCTCCTTCAGCCTTTTTATACGAGGGTCACGAGGGTCCCTCAACAGGCACGACAGCATGAAAGACCCCATTTGCACAAGGTTGGATGCCGAGCTACTCATGTCCCGTTCCTCGTCCTCAGTGATCTCACTGAAGGTATGCTCTTCCCCCCAGCCACGTACAACACCACGGGTACCAGATAGGTGACAACGAGCACCCTGGGATGCCTGTTGTGGTTGGTCTTCCTCCTCCTCCTCAAAGCCACATTCCTCCTCTGACTCCTCTTCCTCACAATCCTCTTCCAGCGTTGCCGCAGGTCCAGCAAGCGATGCTGATAAGGCTGTTTCTGGTGGTGATGGTGACCACAACTCTTCCTCTTCACGCTCATCTACGGCCTGATCCAGCACTTTTTGCAGGGCACGCTCCAGGAAGAAAACAAATGGGATGATGTCGCTGATGGTGCCTTCGGTGCGACTGACTAGGTTTGTCATCTCCTCAAAAGGACGCATGAGCCTACAGGCATTGCGCATGAGCATCCAGTAATGTAGCAAAAAAATTCCCAGCTCCGCAGAGGCTGTCCTAGCACCCCGGTCATACAAATACTCGTTAAAGGCTTTTTCTTGTTGGAGCAGGCGGTCGAACATTAGGAGTGTTGAATTCCAATGTGTCGGGCTGTCACAAATCAAGTGACAGATCAAGTGAAGCAGCTGTGGTGCTAGTGTTGGTGGTGGCAGCAGGCAGGCGAGTGGTAACTTGAAAGGTGCCCGAAGCTGAGCTGGAGGAGGATGGTGCGTCAAGGTTCCGAGCGGAAGCTGTAGAAGATTGGGTGTCCTGTGTTAGCCAGTCAACTATGTCCTCAGAACTTTTCGAGTTCAGGGTACGTAGCCTCTGAACACTGGGCATTATTCTAGGGCCAAAGGGAATCACAGCACTACGACCACGACGGCCCCTGCGGGGTGGCCTGCCTCTGCCTGTCATTTTTTTTTGATTCGTTAAGTTGCACTATGCGTGCAAGCTACTGTGACACCAGATATGAGTTGCGCTGAAGTGACACTATGCGCTTGCAGCTGGGCATTAAACACACAAACACGTGTGTGCAACTGACTGCTATTTATTCAGTCAAAATTGATGTTTTTCTTTAAATGTAATCGCATGTGACACCAGATATGAATAGCGCTGAAGTGACACTATGGACTTGCAGCTGGGCCTTAAACACACAAACACGTGTATGCAACTGACTGCTATTTATTCACAGTCAAAATTTATGTTTTTCTTTAAATGTAATCGCATGTGACACCAGATATGAATGGCGCTGAAGGGACACTATGGACTTGCAGCTGGGCCTTAAATAGAGATGTCCCAAACTATTCGCCGGCGAATAGTTCCCGGCGAACATAGCTTGTTCGCGTTCGCCGCGGCGGGCGAACATATGCGATGTTCGGTCCGCCCCCTATACGTCATCATTGAGCAAACTTTGACCCTGTACCTCACAGTCAGCAGACACATTCCAGCCAATCAGCATACCCTCCCTCCCGGACCCTCCCATCTCCTATCAAATAACAAGGACAGCATCCATTTTAGGGACAGCATCCATCTTAGATTCATTCTGAAGCTGCAGTGTCACAAATTTGACTAAGTTGTAATCGCAATGCGATTAATACGGGTTATATTAATCGCATTGCGAATTCAACTTAGAGCTGGGTTCCTAATGGTTACAGTGGCGTTGCTATGGCTGGTGTCACCCGGTGCGGTAGAAAATGGTGTCACGCCCGCCCCCCCACAGCCATAATAAAGAGATAAAGAGAGAGAAAAAGAAGTCACTAAGTCAGCTCCAATCAGATATCTGCATAGACCCAGAGTCTTGGTCTATGTGCAGATATCTGATTGGAGCTGACTTCTTATTTTCTCTTTTGCACATAAACGTTTAAACTATATTCCTTAGTAAAAATGACCAGTTCACACCATGTGGGTCTATATTTATGAGGGCCCCCCTGAGCAAAGATTAGTAAATGTGGCCGGGTGGCCCCGGCCCACAGTTTAACCCAACCCCCCATGTCTCCTGGCCTGGGGCCGTCTCTATAATAATCCACAGTAATTTATGAATGGGGTTAGGTTATTAACTTATTATTATTGGGGTATTATTAAAATAATTTGGTCTATAAAGTCAGAGCCGCTCTACCTACCTCCTCCTCCCGGCACCAGAGACTCCTGCAGGGCAGCTGCCGCGGTGCCCCACCACTCACCAGGCTGCAGTGAGTCACACACCTGTTCCCCTTTACCACGTGACGGCGCGACCAATACAACCATTATGAACTCAGACCTAAGTTGTAATCGCAATGCGATTAATACAGGTTATATTAATCGCATTGTGAATTCAACTTAGAGCTGGGTTCCTAATGGTTGTATTGCTAGGATATAACGAAGATTGAGAATATAGTGCTAAATTCGTTATATTCGTCAATTCTAGCAATACAACCATTAGGATCTCAGATCTAAGTTGTAATCGCAATGCGATTAATGCAGGTTATATTAATCGCATTGCGAATTCAACTTACCACACTCTGCGTCAACTACGTAATTTTCCATGGGAGTTTTGCCATGGATCCCCCTCCGGCATGCCACAGTCCAGGTGTTAGTCCCCTTGAAACAACTTTTCCATCACTATTGTGGCCAGAAAGAGTCCCCGTGGGTTTTAAAATTCGCCTGTCTATTGAAGTCAATGGCGGTTCGCCCGTTCGCGAACATTTGCGGAAATTCGCGTTCGCCGCTCGCGGACAGAAAATTTTATGTTCGCGACATCTCTAGCCTTAAACACACAAACATGTGTGTGCAACTGACTGCTATTTGTTCACAGTCAAAATTGATGTTTTTCTTTAAATGTAATCGCATGTGACACCAGATATGAATGGCGCTGAAGTGACACTATGGACTTGCAGCTGGGCCTTAAACACACAAACACGTGTGTGCAACTGACTGCTATTTATTCACAGTCAAAATTGTTGTTTTTCTTTAAATGTAATCGAATGTGACACCAGATATGAGTTGCACTGGTGACACTATGCACTTGTAGGGCATGAAACGCACACGCACGTGACGGCAACTGACTGCTATTATATTACAGTCAAAAAAGTTTTAGTTTTTTTTAAATGCAAGCTACTGTGACACCAGATATGAGTGGTGGCACTGGGCAAGTGGGCACAGTATATGCTGTGAGCCTGACACACACGCTGGCAGGCAGACAACTGCAATTAGATTACACAGAAAAAAAAAAAGCAGACTGATGTTCTAGCCCTAAAAAGGGCTTTTTGGGGTGCTGTCCTTACAGCAGAGATCAGATGAGTCCTTCAGGACTGTAGTGGACACTGAATACACTAGCCTAGCTATCGATTTCCCTATTAAATCAGCAGCAGCTACACTGTCCCTCCTCTCACTAGGGAAACCGGTGGAAACCAGTCACAGTTTCCGAATTAAATTTTTTTTTGGGCCTTATCCTCAGCATGGGTCTAACTAAAAAAAATGTATTGCGGTCCTATTGGTCTAAAGACCAAATACATTACATGCCCATGTTCTCTGCTGCAATGTCCAGGGCACGTTTTGAGGTCATCATGTGCATTATGCATTTCGCTGACAATAAAACCTGTCATCCAAGAGGCCACCCTGCTTATGACCGGCTCCACAAAATTCGGCCCCTCATAGACCATTTGTCATCCAGATTTGCAGATGCGTATACCCCCAATCAGAACATCTGCATAGACGAGTCCCTAGTACATTTTACCGGGCGCCTTAGCATCAAACAGTACATCCCCAGCAAGCGCGCCCGGTATCGGGTCAAACTGTATAAGCTCTGTGAAAGGGCCACAGGCTATACATATCGTTTTAGGGTCTATGAGGGAAAAGACTTAAAACTGGAGCCGGTCGGATGTCCTGACTACCTGGGGAGCAGTGGCAAGATTGTCTGGGACTTGGTGTCACCCTTACTCCACAAGGGGTACCACTTATACGTGGACAATTTCTACTCAAGCGTGGCCCTCTTTCGGCACTTACATCTAGTCAGAATTCAATGCTGTGGCACCGCGCGACCTAGTCGCCGGGGCTTCCCCCAACGGCTCGTTAATACCCGACTTGCACGGGGGGAGAGGGCTGCCTTGTGTGACCAAGAACTGCTCGCGGTGAAGTGGAGGGACAAGAGGGACGTTTACCTTCTGTCCACCATTCACGCAGACACGACAAGGGCAACTGGAGTCATTGTGAAACCACTCTCTGTCCACGACTATAACCTTCACATGGGAGGGGTGGACTTCAATGACTAGATGTTGGCTCCCTATTTAGTGTCCCGCCGCACCAGACGCTGGTATAAGAAGGTTTCTGTATATTTAATTCAATTGGCTGTATATAATAGTTTTGTTCTCAACAGTAAGGCTGGGAGAACAGGATCCTTCCTAAAATTCCAGGAAGAGATCATTTCGGAAATCCAGGAGGGTCCGTGCCCCAAGTCCCTGATGTAGTGAGCCGGCTACATGGCAGACACTTCCCCAGTGTCTATCCTGGTACCCCAACTCAACGTTCCCCAAGAAAAAGATGTCGTGTCTGTAGCAGGGGTGGAATAAGGCGTGACACCACCTTTTTTTGTCCTGACTGTCCTGACCAGCCTGCCCTATGCATAGGTGAGTGTTTCCACAAGTACCACACACAGGTACACTATTAGTGTAGGGATTGAGTGAGAAAGGACAGGCACACAGGGGTCTTAGGGCCCTTTCACACAGAGCTGCCACAAACCTCTCCTTTCACCTGGGACAAAGTGCATAATGTACTTCGCCACATCTCTGGGCGATTTGCGCTTTGCACATTGTCCCATGGGGAAGGAGAGGTTTATCCTCTAAAGGTAAAAAAAAATAAAAAATCACAGGTAAGCAAAAAAGTTAATGTTCTGTTTCAAAAGTTCAATAAAGTTTATAAAAGTTAATGTTCTGTTCAAATGTTATATAAAGTTAATGTTAATAAATTTATTGCGTTGCGGCCTGTTTTTTTTTTTTTTTTTTTTTTTTTACCTTCTAGGTGGACCAAGCGATCAACCAGCTGCAGCACTGATGTGCATTCTGACAGAAGCATTGCGCTGCTGTCAGATTACACAAAAGTTGGTGTATACGGCGCTGCAAGACGAGATTTCTCCTCTGCAGTAAAAGATACGTTTGCCGAGGCTTATGAGCTGAGGGGCGGTGTTCATATGCTTTGGCAAACACTTTGTATAAATAAAATAAATAAAAAAATTCCGGCAATGATTTATTCATCCACATCGATTGATGTGAATGGAGAACTCGGGTTTGCCAGGGCATACGAGCTGAGTGGATTTGGATGTTGGGCGGAGCTCCTATGTCCTGGCAGACACCTTTCCCCTCCTTTTTTTTTTGCACATTTTTTGCCAGAGATTTTTTCATCCACATTGATCGATGCGAATAAAGAAATCTGTGCCGTTCATTTTTTCTTTCAGCCCAGAGGCTGAACGAAAAAAATAATCTCATTACCCGTATGCTCAATATAAGGAGAATAGCAGAAACTCCTAATGCTGGCCATACATGTAATGATTGTGGAGACCCTCAAATGCCAGGGCAGTACAAACACCCCACAAATGACCCCATTTTGGAAAGAAGACACCCCAAGGTATTCGCTGAGGGGCATATTGAGTCCATGAAAGATTAAACTTTTTGTCCCAAGTTAGCAGAAATGGAGAATTTGTGAGAAAAAACAAAAAAAAATCAATTTCCGCTAACTTGTGCCAAAAAAAAATCTTCTATGAACTCGCCATGCCCCTTACGGAATAACTTGGGGTGTCTTCTTTCCAAAATGGGGTCACATGTGGGGTATTTATACTGCCCTGGCATTTTAGGGGCCCTAAAGCGTGAGAAGAAGTCTGGAATCCAAATGTCTAAAAATGCCCTCCTAAAAGGTACTCATTGGAATTTGGGCCGCTTTGCGCACCTAGGCTGCAAAAAAGTGTCACACATGTGGTATCGCCGTACTCAGGAGAAGTAGGGCAATGTGTTTTGGGGTGTCTTTTTACATATGCCCATGCTGGGTGAGAGAAATATCTCTGTAAATTGACAACTTTGTATAAAAAAATGGGAAAAGTTGTTATTTACAGATATATTTCTCACACACAGCATGGGTATATGTAAAAATACACCCCAAAACACATTGCCCTACTTATTCTGAGTACGGCGATACCACATGTGTGACACTTTTTTGCAGCCTAGGTGCGCAAAGGAGCCCAAATTCCAATGAGTACTTTTAGGATTTCACAGGGCATTTTGTACGCATTTGGATTCCAAACTACTTCTCACGCTTTAGGTCTCCTAAAATGCCAGGGCAGTATAAATACCCCACAAGTGACCCCATTTTGGAAAGAAGACACTCAAAGGTATTTTGTGAGGGGCATGGTGAGTTCATGTAAAATTTTATTTTTTGTCACAAGTTAGTGGAATATGAGACTTTGTAAGAAAAAAAAATATATATATCATTTTCCGCTAACTTGTGCCAAAAAAAAAATATTCTAGGAACTCGCCATGCCCCTCACAGAATACCTTGAGGTGTCTTCTTTCCAAAATGGGGTCACTTGTGGGGTATTTATACTGCCCTGGCATTTTAGGGGACCTAAAGCGTGAGAAGTAGTTTGGAATCCAAATGCGTAGAAAATGCCCTGTGAAATCCTAAAGGTACTCATTGGAATTTGGGCCCCTTTGCGCACCTAGGCTGCAAAAAAGTGCCACACATGTGGTATCTCCGTACTCAGGAAAAGTAGGGCAATGTGTTTTGGGGTGTATTTTTTCATATACCCATACTGTGTGTGAGAAATATCTCTGTAAATGACAACTTTTTAAATTTTTTTATACAAAGTTGTCAATTTACAGAGATATTTCTCTCACCCAGCATGGGTATATGTAAAAATACACCCCAAAACACATTGCCCTACTTCTTCTGAGTTCGGCGATACCACATGTGTGACACTTTTTTGCAGCCTAGGTGCCCAAAGAGGCCCAAAATCTAAAGAGCACCTTTAGGATTTCACAGGGCATTTTTTAGGCATTTGGATTCCAGACTTCTTCTCACGCTTTAGGTCTCCTAAAACACAGCCTAGGTACGTAAAGGGGCCGAAAGTCCAACAAGTACCTTTAGGCTTTACAGGGTTGCTCACAATTTAGCCCCGCCCAAAATGCCAGAACAGTAAACACACCCCACAAATGACCCAATTTCGGAAAGTAGACACCCCAAGGTATTCACTGAGGGGCATAGTGAGTCTGTGGGAGATTTTATATTTTTTTTTCCAGAAGTTAGCAGAAATGGAAACTTTATAATTATTATTTTTTTCTCAGAAAGTGTCATTTTCCACTAACTTGTGAAAAAAAATTCAATCATACATGAACTCACCATGCCCCTCCGCGAATACTTTGGGGTGTCTTCTTTCTAAAATGGGGTCATTTGGGGGGGTATTTATACTATCCTGGCATTCTAGCACCTCAAGAAACATGACAGGTGCTCAGAAAGTCAGAGCTGCTTCAAAATGCGGAAATTCACAATTTTGTACCATAGTTTGTAAACGCTATAACTTTTGCGCAAACCAATAAATATACACTTATTGGATTTTTTTTTATCAAAGACATGTAGCACAATAAATTCTGACACAAACTTATATAGAAATGTAATTATATTTAAACAATTTAACCAGAGAAAGTTAAAAATACACTTTTTTTTGAGAAAATTGCGGCCTATTTTGATTAATATCGGAAAAACGAAAAATCTTAGCAGCAATCAAATACCACCAAAAGAAAGCTGTATTTGTGAAAAAAAAAAGGAGGTAAAATTCATTTGGGTGCCAAGTTGCATTACCGAGCAATAAACGGTTAAAGTTGTGAAGTGCCGATTTGTAAAAAAGGGCCTGGTCACTAGGAGGGGTATAAACCTGTGGTCCTTAAGTGGTTAAAGGGCTTGTGTCACCCCTCAAAAGTCATTTTTCATTTTTGGGTTAATTAAAATCCTTATAGTGCGATTATTCAATATATAGTGCTCTTACCTTTTTCTGTGGCTTAGTTTCTTTAAAAACCGCACTTTTATAATATGTTAATTACCTCGCTACCAGCAAGTAGGGTGGTTATTTGCTGGTAGCCGCCGCATCCTCCTTTCAAAAAAACGCCCCCTCCTCCTGTTGATTGACAGGGCCAGCGAGCGCTCTCCTCCTCCGGCTGGCCCTGTCTGCGTTCCAAATCTTGCGCCTGCGCCGTACCGGTCTTCAGTCATCGCAGGCGCACTGAGAGGAGGACGCTCGCTCAGCCGCTCCTTCCTCAGTGCGCCTGCGCCGATGACGTCACATCTACACCTGGCGCAGGCGCACTGAGGAAGGAGCGGCCGAGCGAGCGTCCTCCTCTCAGTGCGCCTGCGCCGACTGAAGACCGGTACGGCGCAGGTGCGTGATTTGGAATGCAGACAGGGCCAGCCGGAGGAGGAGATCGCTCGCTGGCCCTGTCAATCAACAGGAGGAGGGGGCATTTTTTTGAAAGAAGGATGCGGCGGCTACCAGCAAGTAACCACCCTACTTGCTGGTAGCGAGGTAATTAACATATTATAAAAGTGCGGTTTTTAAAGAAACTAAGCCACAGAAAAAGGTAAGAGCACTATATATTGAATAATCGCACTATAAGGATTTTAATTAGCCCAAAAATGAAAAATGACTTTTGGGGGGTGACAGAAGCCCTTTAAGCCAGAATTGTGGAACAATTTTGGCTCATCTTAGGCCATGCCCCTTTCACAGGAAACACCCCTTCTGCTACGTCCCACTCATTGTCAAGTATGTAAAAAATAATAATGTAGAATTCGTATATGCGCTAGTTTTCTCCCTGTTTTAGACAGAGTTTTGGCACAGACACATTATTAAGTTGGGGATGTTCTGCTACAGTATCAAGTAAAGTTGTGTTTCTCTGTGAGTAACGATCTCTCCTGTTACCTGCAAAATAATATGAAATCTTACAAATATATTTGTTATCATTTTAGTTTGTATTCCTGGAGGATCTTTGTTTGGGATTGGTTTTATCTAGTTTTATGTAACTGCATTAAACCAAACATTTTGACAATCCAGCATTTACTGTACATGGATTGAAGGATTTCCTGTGGTGCCGTATGGACAATCTCTATAACATAGTATATGATGGCTTGATTTTTAGAGGAAAAAATAACCTCTGTGTGAAACTAGTGGCATTCAGAGGGACAGTATGGGCTTATCGACTTCTTTGAGTGGCATACTACAGCTCCTTCAAACTCGGTATGAAGCTATAATACCATGTCTGCTGTCCCAGCATTTATTTCTTCCATTTAGATAGTTTGTGTTATTATGTCATTACCATGTTATGTAATGCTGCCACCCTGTGGTCACTCTTGTTATAGGTTTCCTGAAATGTATTATGTAAATTCCATTGCCTTTGCTCTCTGTTCTACTCCTCCCTTTCTGTTACATCACATCCTGGGCTCTGTTCCTGTGTCTTCCTTCCCTGCAGCAGACTCAGAGCTGGTGAGAGCATTTTGTTTTGACCTCTAATGTCCTCTAGTATCCTCTAATTTCTTCTATGTGTTTTGCTCAAGGTAAGCTCAATAAATTACCAAAGCATCTCCATTGTATTCTCCTCACTAGATTTTCACATACAAATGGTACCACGACCTAGGGATATTATTGAGTTCAGCTATCTACCATTGTTTGTACAGATATTACCACTCACAACCAGTCAGAGACTTCTCTAACGTACATCTGTGACAGAATACCATGTACTACATGCAGGAGGCCTTATGGCACTGTTACGTGTTGCCTCACTGTGACTGTGTTGCCGTGTCGGCTGGCTGCACGTTCCTGAGCGTATCGGCTGCTGGTTGCCGCCTGTGTAGGCTGGTTGCTTGGTGCTGCGTGCTGGCGACGGTTCGGTGGTGTGCACAATCCGTGTACTTTTCTCTCCTCTTGGCAGTATGATCTCCCAGAGGGTATTTCTGGACGGTTGCTATTGGCAAAGTCCGGTACTGCAGTTTTCGGTGCTGCAGTTTCTGTTTCCTCTGACCTGCTTGTAGTACCTCCCGTTTGGACCTGTAAGGGTTAAACCCCCTGAGTTGCTCTGTGGGTGTGTTCCTCACAGGTGCACTCGTTGGGCGGGTATTTCTCCTTGTGATCCGTGTGTTTCTGGGTCAGTCTTCCTAGTTCAGTTCTGTGAGTCTGTTCCTTGTTATACTTTGTTTTGCCCCTTGCTGCTGATCCTTGGGGTTCTGTCTGCCATACTTTGATGTGGTTCCACCTTGCTCTGTATTGTTGTTTTCGTTCTGTTTGCATGCCATGTTCTGTCCATAGCCTAGCAGAGCTAATATGCATCTGTTTCTGTTATGGTTGTTACCTGTTGTTTTGTCCATAGCCTAGCAGAGCTTAATCTGCGCCTGTTTCTGTTATGCCTGCTTCTGTTCTTGTTTGTGGCAGTTTACTCTGCTTCTCTTCATGTCTGTTTGTCCGCCTGCAGAAGTGGGTTCCTGGCTTCCCCGGAGGGGGAATCGCCATCCGTGTGCAGGTCTGCCTGGGGCCGCTTAGCTCCCACTGCTTGCGGCGCAGGTAACTGCTTCTGGCTCTGTCCTGTCTATACCTGGTTTCTGTCATGCTTGTATTTCGGTTCATGCCTGTACTACTGTAGATACCTTCGTAGGTATCTCCTGATCCTCCTGACCAGTTGCTACTGTATGGGTGCTGCTCTGGAGTGGCACCTGGCAGCTACCCTAACTGCAAAGTCTATCCCCACCATCAGGGGCTCTAGTGAAGTCCAGGTTGTCACTCCTCTTGAGGGTACATACCGTCAGTAGCACAGTGGGTTTTCACCCGCTGATCTGTAACAGCACTCTGCGGCACGTTTGTCATTGTTATGTGTTTCTGTTACCTTGCATTAAAGTTTCAGTGTTCCGTAGCCTGTTTTGCCGTCTCCTGCCTTGCCTGACGTCTCAGAGGTTCCCTGCGGGATCCCCGGCACGTTACAGGCACAACTGTGGGATTAAGGAACAAAAAAACAGCAAAGCGAGTGATATAAATCTGGATACATACTAATAACAAAATTATTACAATCGAATGGAGACTTTAGAAATCAGTTCATTCCAGGAACCAATTTGGTTTTTTAGCCAATATAAGTTTCCTCAAATACCTATAGAAAATAGCCTATAAAGTTAGACACCTGTAGGAAATTTCTAGGCACACTGGCAATCATCTACATAGCTCTATACCAGGTTTCTGGCATAGAAAAGTGCTGTTTTGCAACAAAATACGACATCTTTTAGCTTCTCTCGATACCCTCTCCACTTTTCCAAAAAGTGGAAAGGTTGCGGACAGGATGTGGGCAGAAGGACGTGAGTCTCCTCTTAATAAATAGGTCCGCTTTTCTTCCAGCAGTGGCTTTTACTAAGACTGCCATGTGAAATGTCTGTCTTTAGGAAACGACCTCCACTGGTCCAGATTTATGAAAGGGTCTGCAACTAAGGTTATATACTATATTCTATGACTTGTTTGAAAGGGACAGGGCTTAGCCTGAAGCGTCGAGGCTTTGTGAGTAATGAGCATGGTTTAAGATGTGATGTTTTGTAAGAGAACCAATAGTTGGTATACAGAGAAAAGTGTCCATCCCTGCACAAGATTTATCATCCAGCCTGAGCCATTGTGATAAATCTGGTGCAGGTCTAAAATGCTTGTCTCCTGTAAGTTTACACCATCTATAGGATTAGTAAATATTGGCCACTAGATTCCTTTGTTCTTTACTTGGATGATGGTCCAAACAGATGATGATGATGATAACGGGTTACAGCTGTTCTGGGGGCATGATGGGGACCTACACAATACTAAGCAGTTAGTTTTAATATTATGACTGATCATTGTAGATGATTCTACATAAATGGCATTACTATAGAAGGCAAAGCATCAGATTAGGTTAGGTACTGCATCTCTTAAACCAAAGAGTAGTAGCTTTAAGCAGTGGTGTAACATGTGGGGGCCATAGGGGCAGTTGCCCTGGGCACAAAAATCCAACGGAGCGCCGGAGATGACGGGGACGTATAGGAGCCAATGGTTCCTGTCCCTGCTATTCAGTTCATAGGCCAAAGGCCACTAGGCCTGAGACCTATGAGGTAGTGGAATGGTGCAGGATGGTTACGATGACTTCATCGCAACCTCATGCACCCGGTTACAGGCAGCGTGATAGCATTAAATGTAGAGATTGATGGTACTATGGGCGGCATTCTATGTGGAGATGGCATTATGGGGGGCATTATATGCAGAGATGGCACTGTGGGGGGGGCATTATATCTCAAGATGGGGTGTTCTGAGTGTCAAATTATGCAGGAACAAGTTGTGGTTAGAAGTCATCATAGTGATCTGTGCAGGACTGAGGAAAAAGGGAACAACTCCAATGAGAGGAGACATCACCTGTAAGCCAGATGAGTGGGGACCTAAATGGGATAATTAATGACTAGGACCCAAATGGGTATAGTCATGGTGGAGCTGTATTATTGACCTTTATATAGTGTTAGTATTGATAATAACACTATATAAAGGTCAATATCACTATATAGTGTTATTATTGGTAATGGTGGGCTTAGCATACAGTGCGGCATAGTTCTACAAAACGGGGTGGAATACTTGGATTGCCCTGAATGGCTGGCAAACCAGGCTACGCCACTGGCTTTAAGATGTACCAACTGGCACTAGGCTTTAAACAATATGCCATCACTATTTAAGATGGGAGTACCCTTTAAAGTTTGGAGAAGGCTCTATTTAGCTTTGACTGGTCTAATGAAGCATATGAAAAAGTCCAAAGTGTCTTTAGTTATAACTTTAAAGATAGTTATTTTTAGATAACGTTCTAGTTCATGCCAAAAATGTGACTGTTGCTGTATTTAACTGCTGTGCGATCTAAGTGAAACTAAACAAAATAGTTTGGAATGAATATTAAATAATCTAAGCAATTTAATAGATGAGGAGGAAAGAAGCAGAGTTGTGGTTGGTGATAGATTTAATCTGCCGTCATATACAGTATGAGGTAATTGTTGTCATGGGAACCATTGCAAAGCATTTTATGGAGAACCAGCCAGTTCAGACGTTCATATAGTATGATCATGTGCGATCATTCCTAATTCTTACCATGCTACATGAGGTTCTGAAAATAATTTGTCATGGTGGTTTGGTCTGAATGAGAAGATAAGGACAAAAGAACGTCACTCGATGTAATAGGCATGTCCTGTATGTTTGGTAGTGCTTAAAGCCCAGGCAGCATGCTGAAGGTAGGCTGGCTATGTTTTGTGGCCCCTTAGAGACAAATGGACATTGAGAGGAGAGACAAGTGGACATGGCAACCAAGGAGGAGCAGCTTCTGGGAAAGTTTTTGTGCTCCTAGCATATTGTGCTGCACTGAAGTGCTTGTTTCTGCTGCAGCAGTATTTTGTGCTGCACTATGGTATTTGGCTCTTCTGGGGTAGTATATTGCAGCATAAACAAATATCAAGTAAACAAAACAAAAGTGGCCCTTTCCCCTCATCAAGCAATTTGCTATAAAAACAAAACAAAAAGAAGATTAAAAAAAATAGACATATTAGGTACTGGATATATAAAAATAGCATATAATCTACCCAGTCAGGTGAACACTATGAAAAACTTGAAAATAAAAACAGAGCCAGAACAGCCATTTTTTGTCACCTTTCCTCCCAAAAAGCATAATATAAAAAAGTGGAAGTTCCTGGAA
Source organism: Bufo bufo (assembly GCF_905171765.1). Taxonomy (NCBI): domain Eukaryota; kingdom Metazoa; phylum Chordata; class Amphibia; order Anura; family Bufonidae; genus Bufo; species Bufo bufo. Next base: position 314,316,921 of record NC_053389.1, read on the forward strand.
ATGGTACCAAATAAAATGTCACCTCATCTTGCAAAACCGAGCCCTCACGCAAGAGCATTGCCAGAAAAATAAAATGGCTGCCAGAAAAAAAGAGTAGAACCCACCTAACAATTTAAGGGACATTGGTGTGTCTCAGATTGTACAAGCTGGGCAAAACATATTGGGCACTAAAATTCCATATCTGTGGAAAACCTGAATTTTTTTTGGTACTATCCCCTGCTCAAAATTTTTCGCTAAATATCTGTGGTGTCGAAATACTCACTCCACCCCTTGATAATCAACTTGAGGGGTGCAGTTTCCAAAATGGGGTCACTTATTGGGGTTTCCACTGTACAGGTACCTCAGGGGCTCTGAAAATGTGATGCCTCGCCATATGCCCTTACAGCAGCTTATGTCCACATTTCCGTACCCAGTAGAACCTGCCTGTCAATTTAAGTAGTGTAGTGTGAGTCTCAGATGGCACATACACTACGCATCAGCATATCGGGCACTGAAATGCCATATCTGTGGAAAACTTTCACTTTAACATTAATTTCAGCAAAACACCTGTGGTGTCAAAATGCTCACTCCCCCCTCCCCTTGGTGTTTCTAAAATCAGGAACCACAGTATAATAAGAGGGCTGATGTTTCACACTGGCACATGATGGGCATAACATATTGGGCACTGAAATGGCATATCTGTCTAAAATTTGCAATGAATGAATTTTTGTGAAACACATGTGGGGTCAAAATGTTCACTACACAAAATAGGGTCGCTTCTTGGTGTTTTTGTTTAATTTTATTTAATCTCGGAAACTCTCATTTTTTAGTTTTTCTAAGTGCTATGAAACACCTGTGAGGTCAAAGCACTCACTACATCCCACAATAAATTTCTTGAGGGGTATAGTTTCCAAAGTAAGGTCACGTTTTTGGGGTTTCCACTGTAGCCATACCTCAGAATCTCTTCAAATGCGACATAGTGCTGACAAACCATTCCAGCAAATTCTGCCCTTTAAAAGTTATACTCCTTCTCTTCTGATCCCTGCTGTGTTCCATGCAGAAGTTTACGACCACATATGGGGTGTTTCTGTGAACTGCATATTCAGGGTAATATTGAGGTTTGTTTTGCTGTTAACCCTTGCTGCGTTACAGGAAAAAATGGATTAAAAAGGAAAAGCTGAATAAAAGTGAAATTTTTAAATTTCACCTCTATTTTACTTTAACCAAGATGAAGTATATAGTGTGTCATGAGAAAACAGTCTCAGAATTGGTTGGCTAAGTAAAAGCATTTCAGAGTTATGCTACAAAGTGACACATTGTCAGGTTTGCAAAATTAGGTTTGGTCCTTAAGGTGAAAACTGGTTGTGTTTGGAAGTTAAAGAACACAGATTAAGGCCTCATGCACACGACCGTTGTGTGCATCCGTGGCCGTTGTGCCGTTTTCCGTTTTTTTTCGCGGACCCATTGACTTTCAATGGGTCCGTGGAAAAATCGGAAAATGCACCGTTTTGCAGCCGCATCCGTGATCCGTGTTTTCTGTCCGTCAAAAAAATATGACCTGTCCTATTTTTTTGATGGACAACGGTTCACGGACCCATTCAAGTCAATGGGTCTGTGAAAGAACACGGATGCACACAAGATTGGCATCCGCGTCCGTGATCCGTGGCCGTAGGTTACTTTCATACAGACGGATCCGAAGATCCGTCTGCATAAAAGCTTTTTCTGAGCTGAGTTTTCACTTCGTGAAAACTCAGAACCGACAGTATATTCTAACATAGAGGCGTTCCCATAGTGATGGGGACGCTTCTAGTTAGAATATACTACGAACTGTGTACATGACTGCCCCCTGCTGCCTGGCAGCACCCGATCTCTTACAGGGGGCTGTGATCCGCACAATTAATTGTGCATATCATAGCCCCTTATAAGAGATCAGGGGCTGCCAGGCAGCAGGGGGCAGACCCCCTCCCTCCCCAGTTTTAATTTCATTGGTGGCCAGTGCGGCCCCCCCCCCGGCCCCCCCTCCCTCTATAGTAATATCATTGGTGGCCAGTGTGCGGCCTCCCCCCGCCCCCCTCCCTTTATTGTATTATCATTGGTGGCCAGTGTGCGGCCCCCCGCCTCCCCCCCTCCCTCTATTGTAATATCATTGGTGGCCAGTGTGCGGCCTCCCCCCCCCTCTATTGTATTATCATTGGTGGCCAGTGTGCGCCCCCCCCCCCCCCCGGACCCCCTCTATTGTATTAATATCATTGGTGGCCAGTGTGCGGCCTCCCCTGTATTAATATCATTGGTGGCCGGGAGCTCCTCCTACTGGTAAGTGACAGATCTGTGCGGCGCATTGCTTAATGATCTGTCACTTACCAGTAGGAGGAGCTCCCGGCCGGTCACAGACAGCGCAGCAGGTAAGTATGATGCTTCTAATATTGTAATATTGCTAAGTAACCATGGCAACCAGGCCTGCAGTAGCGTCCTGGTTGCCATGGTTACCGATCGGAGCCCCAGAGCGATTAAACTGGGACTCCGATCGGAATCTCCGCTGCCACCAATGATCGGGGGGGGGGGAGAGGGGAGGCCGCACACTGGCCACCAATGATATTAATACAACAGAGGGGGAGCGGGGGGGGGCCGCACACTGGCCACCAATGATAATACAATAGAGGGAGGGGGGGCTGACGGAGGCCGCACACTGGCCACCAATGAAATTACAATAGAGGGGGGAGTGTGGCCGACGGAGGCCGCACACTGGCCACCAATGAAATTACAATAGACGGGGGGAGGGGGGCCGACGGAGGCCGCACACTGGCCACCAATGATATTACAATAGAGGGGGGGCCGCACACTGGCCACCAATGATATTACAATAGAGGGGGGGCGGGGGGGGCCGTACACTGGCCACCAATGATATTCAAACTGGGGAGGGAGGGGGGTCTGCCCCCTGCTGCCTGGCAGCCCCTGATCTCTTACAGGGGGCTATGATACGCACAATTAACCCCTTCAGGTGCGGCACCTGAAGGGTTAATTGTGCTGATCACAGCCCCCTGTAAAAGATCGGGTGCTGCCAGGCCGCAGGGGGAAGTCATGTACACAGTTTGTAGTATATTCTAACTAGAAGCGTCCCCATCACTATGGGAACGCCTCTGTGTTAGAATATACTGTCGGATCTGAGTTTCACGATGTAACTCAAATCCGATGGTATATTCTAACATAGAGGCGTTCCCATGGTGATGGGGACACTTCAAGTTAAAATATACCATCGGATTGGAGAAAACTCAGATCCTATGGTATATTAACTCCTGACTTTACATTGAAAGTCAATGGGGGACGGATCCGTTTGAAATTGCACCATATTGTGTCAACGTCAAACGGATCCGTCCCCATTGACTTGCATTGTAATTCAGGACGGATCCGTTTGGCTCCGCACGGCCAGGCGGACACCAAAACGACTTTTTTTTCATGTCCGTGGATCCTCCAAAAATCAAGGAAGACCCACGGACGAAAAAACGGTCACGGATCACGGAAAAACAGAACCCGTTTTTGCGGACTGCAAAAAAAACGGTCGTGTGCATGAGGCCTAATTGACATGTCCTAAAATTATGACAATTTTTTTTCACTCCTCAATTTACACTAATCCTTTGGCTTCTTGCACCCACTGATTATGCTATCTCTCTGACCATGTGGTAAGCACTTTCAAAGCCAATATCTAAGTTCCACCCTAACTGAGTAAATAAAATAGGAAACAGGAACAGTGTTTTATTTAAGTATTCACTACAATTATAGCACAAATATTAGTAGCTACAGTAATTCTATAGTACATATGGAGGGCTTTAATATATAGTACGTCGTTATCTATTTAAATAAAATCATCTATCATAGCTGACAGGAGTTCCTGTTAGTCTGGTATGTACCCCAAAACAGGGTTGAACTACTGGATGGTTGCCAACATGTGACTTAAGAGATTCCTTATATCTGTGTTTCAACATCTATCTCAGCATGTCCTGAAAAAAATTATAGCAAAACATTAAATTTACTCTTCTGTAACAGCAGAATCGGACTGGGTTTCTCGGGCCCACCAGATGAAATTAAAAGTGGACATGCACAGGCCTGCCATCCATCTATACAGAACATATACTGTACATGTCAGATTACCAATAAGGTCTTAAATGTTATATTGAAATCAACCCATATGAAATAGACTCGTATTGGCAAGTGATTGTCTCCAATGTCAACTCCAAATGGGGTTGTCTTCTGTTGCACTGCTGGGGCTCATTATTGTCAAACCCTGGGTTGAACAATACCCTAGTAGGTCAATCCAACTCTGTATGCCAGTTTACCAAAATCGTTTTATAACATTTCAAATTCTATAATAGTTGAGATAAAAATCAGAGCCTGCTGGTAGGGATAAGTGAATCGACTTCAGATGAAACATCCAAAGTCGACTCGCATAAAACTTTGTTTCAATACTGTACGGAGCGAGTACTGCCTAAGGCAAACATTTCTACTGTTAAAAACCTTTTACCGGACTCTGTTTCGGTTCCCAGTGGTATCTTGGAACCGAACCCGAGTTCGGTAAAAGGCTTTTAACAGTAGAAATTAATTTCTGAAGTTATTACCCGAAGTCTCGCAAGACTTCGCAAAGTAATAACTTCGGCTCATCGGAGCCAATACATTCTAATACTGTACGGAGCTCAGTACAGTATTCTAGTGTATTTTTATACGAATTGACTTTGGATGTTTCATCCGAAGTCGATTTGCTCATCCCTACCTGCTGATATCATAAATGTTTCAATTAGTACACACTTGTTCAGTGATATGACTCCATCCTATGGAGATTGCATATGTTTTCAGAGACTATTTTACTAATCATTTTTATTTCAAGAGTGACATCTCAGAAGTATGGCAGTGCTAAAGATATCTGAGGCTCACATAGAAAACTAATTATGACACCCCCAAAACATCACATATATTACTGGTATTGTTTGGCCGTATTCAAGGGCGTAGCTAAAAGGATCATGGACCCTGGTGCAAGAGTTCAGCTTGGGCCCCCCTTCCTTCAGTGCTTTATGGCCAGGGGCAGGGAAGCACATTGCTTTCGTGCTGCCTAAGGCTACTTTCACACTTGCGTTCGGAGCGGATCCGTCTGGTGTCTGCACAGACGGATCCGCTCCTATAATGCAAACGCTGGCATCCGTTCAGAACGGATCCGTCTGCATAACTGTTTTTTTCAGATCTGATTTTTCACTTCGTGAAAACTCAGATCAGACAGTATATTCTAACACAGAGGCGTTCCCATGGTGATGCTTCAAGTTAGAATATACTAAAAGAACTGTGTACATGACTGCCCCCTGGCAGCACCCGATCACTTACAAGGGGCTGTGATCCGCACAATTAACCCCTCAGGTGCGGCACCTGAGGGGTTAATTGTGCATATCATAGCCCCCTGTAAGAGATCGGGTGCTGCCAGGCAGCAGACCACCCTCCCTCCCCTGTATTTAACTCATTGGTGGCCAGTGCGGCCCCCCCTCCCTCCCCTGTATTTAACTCATTGGTGGCCAGTGCGTCCTCCCCTCCCCCCTAATTAAAATGACCGACCCCCCATCATTGGTGGCAGCGGAGAGTTCCGATCGGAGTCCCAGTTTAATCGCTGGGGCTCCGATCGGTTACCATGGCAGCCAAGACGCTATTGCAGTCCTGGCTGCCATGGTTACTTAGCAATTTTAGAAGCATTATACTTACCTGCGATGTCTGCGACCGGCTGGGTGCTCCTCCTACTGGTAAGTGAAAGATCTGTGCTATAAGCAATGCGCCGCACAGACCTTTCACTTACCAGTAGGAGGAGCGCCCGGCCGGTCGCAGACATCGCAGGTAAGTATAATGCTTCTAAAATTGCTAAGTAACCATGGCAGCCAGGACTGTAGTAGCGTCTTGGCTGCCATGGTAACTGATCGGAGCCCCAGTGATTAAACTGGGACTCCGATCGGAACTCTCCGCTGCCACCAATGATGGGGGGGTCGGTCATTTTAATTAGGGGGGGTGAGAGGGGAGGCCGCACTGGCCACCAATGAATATAATACTGGGGAGGGAGGGGGGCCGCACTGGCCACCAATGAGTTAAATACAGGGGAGGGAGGGGGGGCCGCACTGGCAACCAATGAGTTAAATACAGGGGAGGGAGGGAGGGGGGCCGCACTGGCCACCAATGAGTTAAATACAGGGGAGGTAGGGGGGCCGCACTGGCCACCAATGAGTTAAATACAGGGGAGGGAGGGGGGCCGCACTGGCCACCAATGAGTTAAATACAGGGGAGGGAGGGGGCCGCACTGGCCACCAATGAATTTAAAACTGGGGAAGGAGGGGGGGGTCTGGCCCCTGCTGCCTGGCAGCACCTGATCTCTTACAGGGGGCTATAATACGCACAATTAACCCCTCAGGTGCGGCACCTGAGGGGTTAATTGTACGGATCACAGCCCCCTGTAAGAGATCAGGTGCTGCCAGGCAGCAGGGGGCAGTTATTACACAGTTCACAGTATATTCTAACTTGAAGCGTCCCCATCACCATGGGAACGCCTCTGTGTTAGAATATACTGTCGGATCTGAGTTTCACAATCTAACTCAAATCCGATGGTATATTCTAACATAGAAGCGTTCCCATGGTGATGGGGACGCTTCAAGTTAAAATATACCATCGGATTGGAGAAAACTCAGATCTGATGGTATATTAACTCCTGACTTTACATTGAAAGTCAATGGGGGACGGATCAGTTTGCAATTGCACCATATTGTGTCAACATCAAACGGATCCGTCCCCATTGACTTGCATTGTAAGTCTGGACAGATCCGTTTGGCTCCGCACGGCTGCAAGCTGCGTTCGGGTGTCCTCCTGCTGAGCGGAACGGAGGCCAAACGGTGCCAAACTGATGCATTCTGAGCGGATCCGCATCCCGTCAGAATGCATAGCGGCTGTACGGATCCGTTCGGGGCCGCTTGTGAGAGCCTTCAAACGGAACTCAAGGGCGGAACCCCGAACGCAAGTGTGAAAGTAGCCCAAGGCAAACATTGAAACGGCACCCCCCAGTACAAATTCTCGACATTACCCCTTTCCCTCCAGCCAGAGGTGTAACTTGAACAGCATGCACTTTCTATAATACTGGTGTCTTCCTATGTGGCACAAGGGTCTTTGGGCCCCCTCAGGCTCCTGGGCCCGGTAGCGACTGCTACCTCTGCACCCCCTATAGCTACCCCCCTGGGCGTATTGGAGCTAGAAAACAAACTATTCTAACTCCATACTAGTATCCTATGATATCAAAATTCAATATAATCAAAGATATCAGGCCGGAACCTAAATATACTTTACAAGAAACAAAATTAATCTACTAGAAACAATAAAACTCCCTGCTAGATCTACAAACAATATAACTGTGATCAGTGGGGGCCCAGTGGCTGTGACCCACACCGGTGGCTAAAACGAGGAGGCAGATGTGTTCAGCCAAGTACCGTGTCTTCTCTCTAGCTGAAGACTGTGGGTTTCAGTATCCAGACTGCGACAGATCTAATGTTGTTTGAAATAAAAGTTATACTTTAATGAATATCTGCTTAGACTTTTGGAGCAAGAATTGTGGGCATTACACAGTTGATATGTCTGTGGCGTGGTCATTTAAGTCAAGAACATACAGTACAGACCAAAGGTTTGGACACACCTTCTCATTCAAAGAGTTTTCTTTATTTTCATGACTATGAAAATTGTAGATTCACACTGAAGGCATCAAAACTGTGAATTAACACATGTGGAATTATATACATAACAAACAAGTGTGAAACAACTGAAAATATATCATATTCTAGGTTCTTCAAAGTAGCCACCTTTTGCTTTGATTACTGCTTTGCACACTCTTGGCATTCTCTTAATTGTGCGTATTATAGCCCCCTGTAAGAGATCAGGTGCTGCCAGGCAGCAGGGGCCAGACCCCCCCTCCTTCCCCAGTTTTAAATTCATTGGTGGCCAGTGCGGCCCCCTCCCTCCCCTGTATTTAACTCATTGGTGGCCAGTGGAATTATATACATAACAAACAAGTGTGAAACAACTGAAAATATATCATATTCTAGGTTCTTCAAAGTAGCCACCTTTTGCTTTGATTACTGCTTTGCACACTCTTGGCATTCTCTTGATGAGCTTCAAGAGGTAGTCCCCTGAAATGGTCTTCACTTCACAGGTGTGCCCTGTCAGGTTTAATAAGTGGGATTTCTTGCCTTATAAATGGGGTTGGGACCATCAGTTGCGTTGAGGAGAAGTCAGGTGGATACACAGCTGATAGTCCTACTAAATAGACTGTTAGAATTTGTATTATGGCAAGAAAAAAGCAGCTAAGTAAAGAAAAACGAGTGGCCATCATTACTTTAAGAAATTAAGGTCAGTCAGTCAGCCGAAAAATTGGGAAAACTTTGAAAGTAAGGGCTATTTGACCATGAAGGAGAGTGATGGGGTGCTGCGCCAGATGACCTGGCCTCCACAGTCACCGGACCTGAAGCCAATCGAGATGGTTTGGGGTGAGCTGGACCGCAGAGTGAAGGCAAAAGGGCCAACAAGTGCTAAGCATCTCTGGGAACTCCTTCAAGACTGTTGGAAGACCATTTCAGGTGACTACCTCTTGAAGCTCATCAAGAGAATGCCAAGAGTGTGCAAAGCAGTAATCAAAGCAAAAGGTGGCTACTTTGAAGAACCTAGAATATGACATATTTTCAGTTGTTTCATACTTGTTTGTTATGTATATAATTCCACAGGTGTTAATTCATAGTTTTGATGCCTTCATAGTCATGAAAATAAAGAAAACTCTTTGAATGAGAAGGTGTGTCCAAACTTTTGGTCTGTACTGTATGTCAATGACTATAGTTAGGGCTAATTTGAAATGCAGCGCCCTGTGGATAAGCTTTAGGAGAATCAATTTGATAAGTATCACAAAGCATTCACCTAGTCTCTTAACCACTTCCAGACCGGGCCATTTACCCCCTTCCTGTAATTTTATTTTCTTCACACGTTAGAAGGTTTAGAATTTTAGAAGCAATTTTAAAAGAATTTAAGAAAATTTCCAAAGTCAACTATTTAAGGACCAGTTCAGTTCTGAAGTCATTTTGTGAGGCTTACATAGTGGAAACCCCCATAAATGACCCCATTGTAGAAACTACAAACTTTTTTTAACCCTTTAGGTGTTCCACAAAAAAATATCAAAATTTCACTCTTTTGGCAGATTTTCCATTTTAATACATTTTTTTCTTTAACATATCGAGGGTTAACAGCCAAACAAAATTTTATATTTATTACCCTGATTCTGCTGTTTACATAAACACCCCACATGTGGTCAGAAAAAGAGATGTAAGGGCACACGGCAGGACGCAGAAGAAAGGAGTGCCGTATGGTTTTTGGAAAGCAGATTTTGCTGAACTGGTTTTTAGATGCCATGTTCCATTTGAAGCCCCCCTGATGCACTCTTACAGTAGAGACTCCCAAAAAGGGACCCCATTTTGGAAATTAGGGGATAAGGTGGCAGTTTTATCGGTACTATTTTGTGCTGCATATGATTTTTAATTGCTCTATATAACTTTTTTGTGAGGCAAGGTAACCAAAAAATGGCTGATTTGGCACTGCTTTTATTTTTTACAACATTTATCTGACAGGGTAGATCATGGCTAATTTTATAGAGCAGGTTGTTACGGACGCAATGATATCAAATATGTCTACTTTGTTTCTTTCGGTTATACATAATAAAGCAATTTTGAAAGAAAATTATGTTTTTGTGTCTCCATTTTCTGAACTCCATATTTTTATTATTTTTCTGCCAATCGTCTTGTGCAGGGGTTCGTTTTTTGCAGGAAGAGTTGGCGTTTTTATTGGTACCATTTTTTGGGTACATATGATTTTTTGATCATTCATTATTAGACTTTATGGGACAAGGTGACCAAAAAATTGGTTGTTTTAGCACAGTTTTTATTTATTTATTTTTACAGCATTCACCTGAGGGGTTAGGTCATGTGACATTTTTATAGAACAGATCTTTACAGACGTGGCAATACCTAATATGTATACTTTTTATTATTTATTTGTTTTACAAAATAATAGCATTTTTAAAACCAAACAAATGATGTTTTAGTGTCTCCACAGTCTGAGAGCCATACCTTTTTTATTTTTTGACCGATTGTCTTAAATATTATCTCATTTTTTGCAGGATAAGGTGACGGTTTTATTGGTACTATTTTGGGGGGCATACACCTTTTTGATCACTTGGTGGTATTGCAATTTTTGTGGTGTAAGGTGACAAAAAATGGCTTTTTTTGTCACTGTTTTATTTTTATTTTTTTACGGTGTTCACCTGAGGGGTTAGGTCATGTGATATTTTTATAGAGCTGGTTGTTACAGACACAGTGATACTTAATATGTATATTTTTTTATTTTCACTTTAACACAATAATAGCATTTTTGAAACAAAAAAATGATGTTTTAATGTCTCCATGTTCTGAGAGCTATAGTTTTTTTTTATTTTTTGAGCGATTTTCTTATGTAGGGGTTCATTTTTTGTGAGATGAGGTGACTATTTTATTGGTACCATTTTGTGGGACATATGCCTTTTTGATCACTTGGTGTTGCACTTTTTTTTTACACCTTTTTTTTTTTTATGCTTTGTATCGGACAGGGTGGATCATGTGATATATTTACAGAGCCGGCTGTCACAGACGTGGCAATACCAAATATGTCAATTTTTTTTTCTATTTTTAATTTTTTTTTTTTATTACTTAATTGGGGATTTTTTGGGGTAAAACCTTTGTTTCATTTTTTTAAATAAAACACTTTCTTTTTTTATTTTTAACACTTTGCGTCCCCCATAAGGTCATACAAGACCTCTGGGGGACATTTAACTTCACTTTTTTTTTTCACTATTGATTTCTCCTGTAACTGGGGCTAATATAGTAGCCCCAGTTACAGGGGAAATACACCCCCCAGAGAGGCTGTGCAGCATAATATTGCGCTGTACAGCCTCAGCGCAGGGCTAATTGTGGTCTATGGAAGACCCAACTGCTCCTGCACTCTCCCGCCCTGGTGGTCACATGACGACCGGGCTGAGACAGGAAGCGCTTAGCTGTTTCAGAAGGCAGCGGCCCTCACAGCTTTCTATAGGCCAGTGACATGTTCAGCTGCATAGAAGTGAATGGGGCTTAGCACAATACCAAGTACACCCATTATATGTATGGTACTGTGCTTGGTGAGCTCCTCAAACAGCTGATCAGCGGGGGTCCAGTATTAAAATCTTAGAAAACCCTTTTAATGAACATGGAGGTAGAGAACTTCTCTTGTTCCATGCTGTAAACCTACCACACTTTGCTGGAACACTATATATGGGAAACAGTATTCCTAGCAATCTTATAAAAACAATAAAATGCTTGAAGGCAGAACATTCCATACAGACCCTCATAACTGGTTTAAGACATAAATGAGACCTGATTAAGTTGAATTCTTAAGGAAAAATAAATATTAAATGAATTACGGCTTCATGGATGAGCATAAAAAACTCAGCTTGGCATAAAAAAACATGATGAAGGTGCTACTGTAAATGAAGGGTCCACCAACAAAGTCCTTCTCAAATACAAATATTTGGTGAAAATTGATAATATACTAAATGTTCTAACTGAAACTGAATAAAACCCACCTTAGTATTTTTGTTCACAAGCTAAAGGGGTTGTCCCATGAATAATATTCTACAGTTTTAAAACCAGCACCTGGATCTGAATACTTTTGTAATTGCATGTAATTAAACATGTATTATAGCTGCTGAGTTATTCAATGACATCTATCTGTATTTGCTCTTTTTCTATTTTCTTTGCCCTGCTCACAGAGATGGAAGCACATGCTGTCAGCTTGAAATAAATCTAGCAGAACAATTGGAACAATGGGGACATCACTGGATCCATGTGAGGCACAGGGCTGGTTCTAAGTTTTTGATAAAGAGGTTGCCATGGACTGGATTATGTAAGATTTTAGTTTTTTACATTCATTATGGGATAACCCCTTTAACTGATGAATCTTCAGAAAACACATATAATATACCATTTATATGGGCAACTCTAGATGCTAGCAAGGTCTTTTAAGCATCAGAAGAAGACCCTCCATGATCATCTATAAAAATGTCTTCCAAAATGTAGTCGGAGCTTGGCAACTTGACTCTGTGGAATACAATAATTCACTTGTATTCATTTACATATTTGTCCCAAACTTCACAAAAGATCCTGGCATAAGTTAATTTATGCCACTATTCTGCAACTTATCTCACCAGAGTCATAGATTACAATATGACATACAACTATGGGTGCATCAAGTCTGGTGGAAGCCTTTGGAGCTATAATGTGAGCCCCCTCCGCAGAAGCAGCATCATATAATGAGTGAAACCTATGTTGGCCATTACATATTAGATAACGGTTGACAGATTCCACTAATGTCAACAGGATCTGACAACAAGCTAATATAAAAGCAGCATTATCACCTCCTATTCCATGTATAAACACATTTACATTACTAGATGTACATATGTGCACTTTATATGTTTTCAAAGTCCTCTGGCTGGAAAAAGCTGTAAGGATTGAAGGGACCTGGGTGGTGTGGCCCCTATGAAATTGCCCCTTTTCCCTCCCTATTCCAACATTACTTTAAAAAAAAAAAAACTGTACTGTACATTCAATTCAGTAACACTATGAATATAAAGGTAAATATTTAAAAAAACAACAAGAAATGGAAAGCATGTCAAGATATATGCAATAAACTTGTCCAATTTTTCCTCATACTGTTTTGTGTTTCTGGTCAATTATTTATTGTTTACATAAAAAGAAGACTTTCAAAAGTTTCCTGACTTTATTGTAATTATTTTTCTTCCTACTCCAAATCTTTAATAATCAAATTAGATTTCCTTCCTTTATAAAGAAAACAAAGAGTTCTGTGTTATGACATACATAATTTAAAATGTGAACCACGCTAAAAGAACTGCTACTTCATGATGGCACTACTGTAAAAATATCTTAAAGGGCATCTCTAACAATTGTTTCCATTGAGGTTGGCTGAGCATATTAAAATACAGTAACTACAGTATCACATCAAAGTTTTCTAATCCTATATTTGACTAATCAATTGAGGAAGATTAAAGGAGTATCCCCATCAATAGGATATGTCATAAATGTCTAACAGTTGCGGGTTGCACCTCTGGAACCCACTTTTCTCCCAAGATTGGGACCCGCTATGAACGGAAAGCACGCTGTACATGCACGCCATCCTATCCATTCACTGAAATGATACTTCTGATAATAACTGAGAAAGTGTTGTCTTTTCTCTTTGGGTCCTCTTTTTGAGATAGGAGCAGGTCCAAATTCATCGTCCTTTCTGCATTCCATTTAACCTATCAATCACAGTGAACGGCTCTACATTCTTGCCAGGTTAACAACTCAGGATAACCTGTGCTGTCTTTACCACCCGCTGTCATCTCCTTCAAAACATTTCTCAGCTTTTTCCTCCACCTTGATTGAACCAAAATTCTTGTAAATGCCCTCAAAATACTATACCTAGACTTCTGTAACATCCTCCTCAGTGACTTCCCTCTACTTCCTTGCATTCTTCAATCTCTCTTTAAAGAGGACCTTTCACCTTGAAAAACATTGTGAACTAAGTATGCTGCCATGGAGAGCGGCGCCCGGGGATCTCACTGCACTTACTATTACCCCTGGGCGCCGCTCCGTTCTCCCGTTATGCGCTCCGGTATGTTCTCTCACTAAGTTATAGTAGGCGGTGTCTGCCCTTGTTCTGTGGGCGTCTCCTTCTCCTAGGCTGCAGCGCTGGCCATTTGCAGCGCACAGCTCACAGCCTGGGAGGTTTTTTTCTCCCAGGCTGTGAGCTGTGCGCTGCGATTGGCCAGCACTGCAGCCTAGGAGAAGGAGACGCCCACAGAACAAGGGCAGACACCGCCTACTATAACTTAGTGAGAGAACATACCGGAGCGCATAACGGGAGAACGGAGCGGCGCCCAGGGGTAATAGTAAGTGCAGTGAGATCCCTGGGCGCCGCTCTCCATGGCAGCATACTTAGTTCACAATGTTTTTCAAGGTGAAAGGTCCTCTTTAACTCCGTCCTTGTTCCTCTAGGCTCTCTCCTGTCCTGTCTATCCTCAAGATAGGTCATCAATATGAGATTGGTGGGGGTACCGGAAGTCACTCAAGCACTGTGCCATCCATTTGATAGTGGCTGTGCTTGGTTATGCACTTAAATGAGACTGAGCTGTGGCTAGGCCATGTTACTGATGAACATGATGTAACATGGCCTAGGAAGAGGCCTAAGCAAGTACCTCTTCATATAGCTGATCTGCGGGGTGCCAGGTGTCAGACCCCCAGCCGATCTCATATTGATGACCTATCCTGAGTATAGGCCATCAACAGAAAATCCTAGAAAATCCCTTTAGAGGAGTTATCCCATAATTAATGTAAAAAATGAAAATCATAGATCATATACAGTAGTTATTCCCCAGTTGAGGTTTTCTTCTGCATGCTTTGTGTGTATAGCTGCTTTCAAGTGTACATAAATTATCGAGGCATTCATAGGATGCTGAGACTGACATACGTTTCCTGTTCCCATTCATAACTGCTACAAAGGATTGCACATCTCTAGCATAAAGTATTCCCACAACTAAATAAGCAGAATGCCAGCTGTAGCTCTCTGTAATGTATATAAGCTGGTGACCACGACTAGGTGAAATGGTATGTTCAATACATGCCATCACCTCCTCCCATAACTGGTCACAACAGTAAATGAAATCTAATTCACTTAAAGCAATATTTATACAAATACGGTCACAAATTGTGTTAAAATATAAAAGCTATTGGATCTGCAGCTATGGTAACAGGAAATGATATGACCTCAGACCACTGCCTCCCCCAAGTGCGTATACAGGGAAATAGTAATACCAGAGCAGCATGGTGGCCGAGTAGTTAGCACTATTGTCTTGGTTTGAATCTGACCAAGAGAGAAATCTGCAGCTTTGATACTGTTTAATTGGCTTTCCACATAAAGTCCCCTAGTTAGAATTTCTAAATAGGGACATTAGATGTATATAATGACAATCACTGTGGAATATGTTGGCACTGTATAAGCAAAAAAAAAATAACCACCAAAGTACAGGAGTCTGTCTGCTTGCTATATACAGAAGAAGGCAGCAGGCACCATGTTGGAGAGACCTAGTGGTTCTATTAAAGGGGTTGTCCCACAAAAAATATTCTACAGTTCTCAAACCAGCACCTGGATCTGAATACTTTTGCAATTGCATATAAATATAAAATTTAACATAGCCACTGAGTTATTTAATAAAATGTACCTGTATAGCCCTTTAACCACCTCCCGACCGCCTAACGCACGGATGCGTCCGGAAGGTGGTTGATTCATTCCTCCTGGACGCATCCGTGCGTCATCTCGCGAGACGCGAGATTTCGGGTATTGCCGGCCCGCGCATGCGCATCGCGGGCCGGCAAAAGTTAAAGAACAATTTCGTCACCAGCCTGCCAGCAACGATCATTGGCTGGCAGGCTGGCGATTTTCAAAAAATCCAATCACAAGCCATATAACAGATCATATTAGTAAATATGATCTGTTATATGGCTTGTCTGCTCCTGTGCTGGTCCTTTTCGTCGGTTGGATCCAGCACAGGAGCAGACTGAACTGTGAGTACACCAAACACTACACCTTAGCCCCAGATCACCCCCCTGCACCCCAATTAACCCTTTGATCACCCCTTTGATCGCCCCTGTCAATCACTAGTGAAAGGAAAAAAAGTGATCAGTGTAAACTGTCACTTTTTTTTTTCCACTAGTATTGGCTGTTAGGTTTTAGGGATAGTTTAGGCCCCTTGGTTAGGTAGTTAGCGTCAGTTAGCGCCCAGCCCACTGCACCGCAGTCACTTTTATTCGCTGATTAGCGTATCGCTAATCAGCATTTGTACTTTTATAGTATCTGTAAGTGATCAAAACTGATCACTGTCAGATCTATACTTGTATTAGTGTCACCTTAGCTCGCCCTCCACCCAAAACGCAGTGTTTGCCCGATCAGGCCTGATCGGTCGCCCACACGTGCGTTCACCCACGCCCGCCCCGCCGCAGTGACAAAAAATTTTTTGTTTTTTGATCACTGCACATTCACTGTACACGCACTGCGGCGATAAAAAAATCAGTTTTGATATTTTTTATCAACCGCAGCGGCCTCCGGTACTTCGCTAGCCTCCCCTTTGTAAGACAGGTTTGCTTTTTTTCTTGGGTAGTCTCAGGGAATACCCCTAAATTTAGTAGTCCAAAATGTCAAACAGGGGGTATTCTTCTGAAGAGGCCTACAGGATTCTGACCCAGTCGGATGAGGAGTGGGAACCCTCATCTGACGAATCTAGCGGGTCAGAATATGAACCTGTGGAAAGCAGTGGCTCTCTGACCCAAAGTTCGGACGAGGAGGCTGAGGTCCCTGATAGCACCAGGCGTACCCGGCCCCGTGTCGCTAGACCACAGGTTACGCAGGATCCGCTTCAAGAGCAGCAGAGTGGGGCTGTCGCTGCCGGATCACGTGGTGAGGCATACACCAGCAGCGCAGCCCTTCCTGGACCTAGTACCAGCACTGCCGTACAACATGGTGAAGTAGCGAGCACCAGAAGGGCAGTTGAAGCTGGTACGGTGGCACGTGCAGTAGTTACCCCGTCGCAGCCACCGCACAGACAGGCCCGTAGAGCCCCTAGAGTCCCTGAGGTGCTGGCAAACCCTGATTGGCAGTCACCAACTTCAGCCGCACCTGTAGTTCCCCCTTTCACCGCCCAGTCTGGAGTTCGGGTTGAGACGGCTCAAATCGGTTCGGCCCTGGGATTTTTTGAGCTGTTCTTGACTGCGGAGCTCTTGGACTTAGTCGTGGCAGAGACAAACCGGTATGCCACACAATTTATAACCGCAAACCCGGGAAGCTTTTATGCCCAGCCTTTCCGGTGGAAACCAGTCCAAGTTTCCGAAATTAAAATTTTTCTGGGCCTTCTCCTCAACATGGGTCTAACTAAAAAGCATGAATTGCGGTCATATTGGTCCACGAACCCAATTCATCACATGCCCATGTTCTCTGCTGCTATGTCCAGGACACGATTTGAGACCATCCTCCGTTTTCTGCATTTTAGCGACAACACCACCTCCCGTCCCAGAGGCCACCCAGCTTTTGACCGGCTCCACAAAATTCGGCCCCTCATAGACCATTTCAACCAGAAATTTGCAGATTTGTATACCCCCGAGCAAAACATCTGCATAGACGAGTCCCTAATACATTTTACCGGGCGCCTTGGCTTCAAACAATACATCCCAAGCAAGCGTGCCCGGTATGGGGTCAAATTGTATAAGCTCTGTGAAAGGGCCACAGGCTATACCCACAAATTTCGTGTCTATGAGGGAAAAGATCAGACCCTGGAGCCGGTCGGTTGCCCTGACTACCTGGGGAGCAGTGGGAAGACAGTCTGGGACTTGGTGTCACCCTTATTCGGCAAGGGGTACCATCTTTATGTGGACAATTTCTACACAAGTGTGGCCCTCTTTAGGCATTTGTTTCTAGAACGGATTTGCGCCTGTGGCACCGTGCGACCTAGTCGCCGGGGCTTCCCCCAACGGCTTGTTACCACCCGTCTTGCAAGGGGGGAGAGGGCTGCCTTGTGTAATGAAGAACTGCTCGCGGTGAAATGGAGAGACAAGCGTGACGTTTACATGCTCTCCTCCATTCACGCAGACACGACAATCCAAATTGAGCGAGCAACCCGTGTCATTGAAAAGCCCCTCTCAGTCCACGACTATAATTTGCTCATGGGAGGGGTGGACTTCAATGACCAGATGTTGTCTCCGTATTTAGTTTCCCGCAGAACCAGACGCTGGTATAAGAAGGTGTCTGTATATTTGATTCAATTGGCGCTGTATAATAGTTTTGTTCTCTACAGTAAGGCTGGGAGAACACGATCCTTCCTCAAATTCCAGGAAGAGATCATCGAGAACCTCCTGTATCCAGAAGGTTCCGTGGCCCCATCCACCAGTGTAGTTAGCCGTCTACACGAGCGACATTTCCCCAATGTCGTTGCTGGTACCTCAATCCAACCGTCACCCCGAAAAAGATGTCGTGTCTGTAGCAGGAGTGGAATAAGGCGTGACACCCGCTATTTCTGTCCTGACTGCCCTGACCACCCTGCCCTATGCTTAGGAGAGTGTTTCCGGAAGTACCACACACAGGTACACCTAGCATAGGGATCACATCTCACCAGGACAGGCACACAGGGCTATTAGGGCCCATTCACTCACAGCTGCTGCAAACGTCTCCTTTCACATGGGACAAAGTGCATAACGTACTTCGCCACATCTTTGGGCGATTTGCGCTTTGCACATTGACCCATGGGGAAGGAGAGGTTTGTTCTATAAAGGTAAAAAAAAAACAAAAAAAAAAAAAAACACCAGTAAGCAAAAAGGTTAATGTTCAGTTCAAAAAGTTAAAGTTTCTATGTTCTCTTCCAAAGTTAATAAAATTATTGTGTTGCGGCCTGGTTTTTTCTCTTTTTTTTTTTTTTTTTTACCTTCCAGGTGGACCAACCGATCGACTAGCTGCAGCACTGATGTGCATTCGGACAGAAGCATTGCGCTGCTGTCAGATTACACGCAAGTCGGTGTATGCGGCGCTGCAAGACGAGATTTCTCCTCTGCAGTAAAAGATACGTTTGCCGAGGCATATGAGCTGAGGAGGTGGCGGTGTTCATATACTTTGGCAAACACTTTGTATATATAAAAAAAAAAATCCCGGCAATGATTTATTCATCCACATCGATTGATGTGAATGGAGAAATCGGGTTTGCCAGGGCATACGAGCTAAGTGGGCATGGATGTTGGGCGGAGCTCCTATGTCCTGGCAGACGCCTTTCCCCTCCTTTTTCTTTTTTTGGCAGAGATTTTTTCATCCACATTGATCGATGCGAATGAAGAAATCTGTGCTGTTCATTTTTTTCTTTCAGCCCAGCGGCTGAACGGAAAAAAAAAATCTCATTACCTGTATGCTCAATATAAGGAGAATAGCAGAAACTCCTAATGCTGGGCATACATGTAATGATTGCGGAGACCCTCAAATGCCAGGGCAGTACAAACACCCCACAAATAACACCATTTTGGAAAGAAGACACCCCAAGGTATTCGCTGAGGGGCATATTGAGTCCATGAAAGATTGAAATTTTTGTCCCAAGTTAGCGGAAAGGGAGACTTTGTGAGAACAAAATCCAAAAAATCAATTTCCGCTAACTTGTGCCAAAATTTTTTTTTTTCAATGAACTCGCCATGCCCCTCATTGAATACCTTGGGGTGTCTTCTTTCCAAAATGGGGTCACATGTGGGGTATTTATACTGCCCTGGCATTTTAGGGGCCCCAAAGCGTGAGAAGAAGTCTGGTATCCAAATGTCTAAAAATGCCCTCCTAAAAGGAATTTGGGCCCCTTTGCCCACCTAGGCTGCAAAAAAGTGTCACACATATGGTATCTCCGTATTCAGCAGAAGTTGGGGAATATGTTTTGGGGTGTCATTTTACATATACACATGCTGGGTGAGATAAATATCTTGGTCAAATGCCAACTTTGTATAAAAAAAATGGGAAAAGTTGTCTTTTGCCAAGATATTTCTCTCACCCAGCATGGGTATATGTAAAATGACACCCCAAAACACATTCCCCACCTTCTCCTGAGTACGGAGATACCAGATGTGTGACACTTTTTTGCAGCCTAGGTGGGCAAAGGGGCCCACATTCCAAAGAGCACCTTTCAGATTTCACAGGTCATTTACCTACTTACCAGACATTAGGGCCCCTGGAAAATGCCAGGGCAGTATAACTACCCCACAAGTGACCCCATTTTGGAAAGAAGACACCCCAAGGTATTCCGTGAGGGGCATGGCAAGTTCCTAGAATTTTTTATTTTTTGTCACAAGTTAGTGGAAAATGATGATTTTTTTTTTTTTTTTTTTTTTCATACAAAGTCTCCTATTCCACTAACTTGTGACAAAAAAAAAAAAATTCCATGAACTCACTATGCCCATCAGCGAATACCTTGGGGTCTCTTCTTTCCAAAATGGGGTCACTTGTGGGGTAGTTATACTGCCCTGGCATTCTAGGGGCCCAAATGTGTGGTAAGGAGTTTGAAATCAAATTCTGTAAAAAATGACGAGTGAAATCCGAAAGGTGCTCTTTGGAATATGGGCCCCTTTGCCCACCTAGGCTGCAAAAAAGTGTCACACATCTGGTATCTCCGTACTCAGGAGAAGGTGGGGAATGTGTTTTGGGGTGTCATTTTATATATACCCATGCTGGGTGAGAGAAATATCTTGGCAAAAGACAACTTTTCCCATTTTTTTATACAAAGTTGTCATTTGACCAAGATATTTATCTCACCCAGCATGGGTATATGTAAAATGACACCCCAAAACACATTCCTCAACTTCTCCTGAGTACGGGGATACCAGATGTGTGACACTTTTTTGCAGCCTAGGTGGGCAAAGGGGCCCATATTCCAAAGAGCACCTTTCGGATTTCACAGGTCATTTTTCACTGAATTTGATTTCAAACTCCTTACCACACATTTGGGCCCCTAGAATGCCAGGGCAGTATAACTACCCCACAAGTGACCCCATTTTGGAAAGAAGAGACCCCAAGGTATTCGCTGATGGGCATAGTGAGTTCATGGAAGTTTTTATTTTTTGTCACAAGTTAGTGGAATATGAGACTTTGTATGAAAAAAAAAAAAAAAAAAAAAAATCATCATTTTCCACTAACTTGTGACAAAAAATAAAAAATTCTAGGAACTCGCCATGCCCCTCACGGAATACCTTGGGGTGTCTTCTTTCCAAAATGGGGTCACTTGTGGGGTAGTTATACTGCCCTGGCATTCTAGGGGCCCAAATGTGTGGTAAGGAGTTTGAAATCAAATTCAGTAAAAAATGACGAGTGAAATCCGAAAGGTGCTCTTTGGAATATGGGCCCCTTTGCCCACCTAGGCTGCAAAAAAGTGTCACACATCTGGTATCTCCGTACTCAGGAGAAGGTGGGGAATGTGTTTTGGGGTGTCATTTTATATATACCCATGCTGGGTGAGAGAAATATCTTGGCAAAAGACAACTTTTCCCATTTTTTTATACAAAGTTGTCATTTGACCAAGATATTTATCTCACCCAGCATGGGTATATGTAAAATGACACCCCAAAACACATTCCTCAACTTCTCCTGAGTACGGGGATACCAGATGTGTGACACTTTTTTGCAGCCTAGGTGGGCAAAGGGGCCCATATTCCAAAGAGCACCTTTCGGATTTCACAGGTCATTTTTTACTGAATTTGATTTCAAACTCCTTACCACACATTTGGGCCCCTAGAATGCCAGGGCAGTATAACTACCCCACAAGTGACCCCATTTTGGAAAGAAGAGACCCCAAGGTATTCGCTGATGGGCATAGTGAGTTCATGGAAGTTTTTATTTTTTGTCACAAGTTAGTGGAATATGAGACTTTGTATGAAAAAAAAAAAAAAAAAAAAAATCATCATTTTCCACTAACTTGTGACAAAAAATAAAAAATTCTAGGAACTCGCCATGCCCCTCACGGAATACCTTGGGGTGTCTTCTTTCCAAAATGGGGTCACTTGTGGGGTAGTTATACTGCCCTGGCATTCTAGGGGCCCAAATGTGTGGTAAGGAGTTTGAAATCAAATTCAGTAAAAAATGACGAGTGAAATCCGAAAGGTGCTCTTTGGAATATGGGCCCCTTTGCCCACCTAGGCTGCAAAAAAGTGTCACACATCTGGTATCTCCGTACTCAGGAGAAGGTGGGGAATGTGTTTTGGGGTGTCATTTTATATATACCCATGCTGGGTGAGAGAAATATCTTGGCAAAAGACAACTTTTCCCATTTTTTTATACAAAGTTGTCATTTGACCAAGATATTTATCTCACCCAGCATGGGTATATGTAAAATGACACCCCAAAACACATTCCTCAACTTCTCCTGAGTACGGGGATACCAGATGTGTGACACTTTTTTGCAGCCTAGGTGGGCAAAGGGGCCCATATTCCAAAGAGCACCTTTCGGATTTCACAGGTCATTTTTCACTGAATTTGATTTCAAACTCCTTACCACACATTTGGGCCCCTAGAATGCCAGGGCAGTATAACTACCCCACAAGTGACCCCATTTTGGAAAGAAGAGACCCCAAGGTATTCGCTGATGGGCATAGTGAGTTCATAGAACTTTTTATTTTTTGTCACAAGTTAGTGGAATATGAGACTTTGTAAGAAAAAAAAAAAAAAAAAAAAAATCATCATTTTCCGCTAACTTGTGACAAAAAATAAAAAGTTCTATGAACTCACTATGCCCATCAGCGAATACCTTAGGGTGTGTACTTTCCGAAATGGGGTCATTTGTGGGGTGTTTGTACTGTCTGGCCATTGTAGAACCTCAGGAAACATGACAGGTGCTCAGAAAGTCAGAGCTGCTTCAAAAAGCGGAAATTCACATTTTTGTACCATAGTTTGTAAACGCTATAACTTTTACCCAAACCATTTTTTTTCTACCCAAACATTTTTTTTTTATCAAAGACATGTAGAACTATAAATTTAGAGCAAAATTTCTATATGGATGTCGTTTTTTTTGCAAAATTTTACAACTGAAAGTGAAAAATGTCATTTTTTTGCAAAAAAATCGTTAAATTTCGATTAATAACAAAAAAAGTAAAAATGTCAGCAGCAATGAAATACCACCAAATGAAAGCTCTATTAGTGAGAAGAAAAGGAGGTAAAATTCATTTGGGTGGTAAGTTGCATGACCGAGCAATAAACGGTGAAAGTAGTGTAGGTCAGAAGTGTAAAAAGTGGCCTGGTCTTTCAGGGTGTTTAAGCACTGGGGGCTGAGGTGGTTAAAGGGCTTCTGTCAACCCACTAAAGTCTTTTTTTTTTTTTTGGGCTAGGTAAATTACTTATCCTGCGATATATGAAAATATAATGGTGTTACTTACTTTGATTCAGCAGTTTCTTCTAAAAACGAACTTTTATAATATGTAAATTAGGTCTCTACCAGCAAGTAGGGCGGCTACTTGCTGGTAGCAGCTGCAGAAAACCGCCCCCTCGTCGTGTTGATTGACAGGGCCAGCCGGGATCTCCTCCTCCGGCCAGCCCTGTCGGCATTTCAAAAATCGCGCGCCTGTGTTCATTCTGCGCAGGCGCTCTGAGATGAGGAGGCTCGCCTCCTCAGAACTCCCTCAGTGCGCCTGCGCCGATGACATCACCGAAATAGAAGACGTCATCGGCGCAGGCGCACTGAGGGAGTTCTGAGGAGGCGAGCCTCCTCATCTCAGAGCGCCTGCGCAGGATGAACACAGGCGCACGATTTTTAAAATGCCGACAGGGCTGGCCGGAGGAGGAGATCCCGGCTGGCCCTGTCAATCAACACGACGAGGGGGCGGTTTTCTGCAGCTGCTACCAGCAAGTAGCCGCCCTACTTGCTAGTAGAGACCTAATTTACATATTATAAAAGTTTGTTTTTAGAAGAAACTGCTGAATCAAAGTAAGTAACACCATTATATTTTCATATATGGCAGGATAAGTAATTTAACTAGCCCAAAAAAAAAAATGACTTTAGTGGGGTGACAGAAGACCTTTAAGTACATTTTTTCTTCTACTAGTTCCCTTGTGTCATTGTGTTCAAAATTTAAAGAGATTCTGCCATCAATTTTTGATTACGTTAACAGCATACTGTATATGCAAATATTCTATGTATTTCTTTTTACAAACAAGTGGTGGATGGCTTTCTGGATATAATTTTTGAAGTGACCCCATGTATTCTATTCCTGTCCTGGCTCTTTACCTTCCCCCTTTGTTTGGACTCTTAGCACATGAAAACAGCCTTGCTTGACTTTCTCACTCAGTATACAGTGATCCCTTAAGATACAATGGCCTACAATTGGTTATATGTCTTAGTTATCTGCTTATTTTTCTTAAATATTCATTTTCTCTTATCTTAGATGACATTTTGGAGCTTTGGAACCATTACTTAAGTTACAATGGTTTCAACATAAAACGGTCATCATGGAACAACTCAACTCAATTAGAACATCACACATTACATTGATAAGTGCGATGATCTTCTGGGGCATCTTTATCTAGACATATCAGGAGAACAACAGAGCTGTCATACTGTTATCCCAGTCTACTAATCTACTATTATACTGACAGTTAACATCTTTCCATCGCAGCAGCAGTAAATTAAATAATGGCTTACCTCCAGTACCACTCAAAAGTCAAACAAACCAAAATATGTTTTATTTTTTAGATTCTTCAAAGTAGCCCACCAGTATTTGATAGGTGTGGGTCAGATGATCAGCTGTTCGAAAAGGCAGATGTGCTCGTAGTAGCCCAGTGGCTTTCTCTTAGTTATTTCTAGGCCAGTGGCGACACGTTCATTAGTCACATGGCCTAGGCGCAGCTCAGCCCCACTAAAGTGAATCCGTCTGAGCACAATACCAACCACAACCGCTATACTATGTACAGCGCTGTGCTTAGTGAGCAGGGAAAAGGCTGCAGTGTTGCTCAAACAGCTGCTTGGTAGGGGTCTCGGGTGTCAGACCCCCACCGATCAGATACTGATCACCTATCCAGAGGACATGTCATCAGTATTAAAATCTCAGAAAACCCTTTTAATACTTTACAGAGATCAAGTACCAGACACATCTCAACATAAATTGTTCAGAGGAGACTGTAAGAATCAGACCTTCTTGGTTGAATTGCTGAAAAGAAGGCCCTACTGAGGAACAACAACAACAAAAGAATTAAAGAAACACAAAGAACGGACATTAGACCAGTGAAAATTGTACTTTGATCTGATGAGTCAAAATATGAGATATTTGGTTCCAACCACTATGTCTTTGTGAGACGCAGAAAAGATGAGATGATGGTTTCTACATAAGTGGTTCCCACCATGAATCATGGAGAAGCAGGTGTGATGGTGTTGGGGTGATTTGCAGATAACACTGTTGGTGATTTATTTCAAACGTCAAGGAACACTTTCTGAAGCAACCTGCCACCCCATCTCATTTGCACGTAGTAGGACCATCATTTGTATAACAACAGGACAATGACCCAAATACACCTCCAGGCTAGGTAAGTGCTACTGGACCAAGAAGGATAGTGATAGAGTGCTGCATCACATGACATAGTCCAAATGAGATGGCTTGGGATGAGTTGGACCGCAAAGTGAAGGAAAAGAAGAAAAGTGCTCAGCGCTTCTGGGAACTACTTAATGGCTCTTGGAAAACTATTCCAGGTGACTACCTCATGAAGCTGACAGAAAGAATGCCAGGAGTCTGCAAACCTGCCATAAAAACAAAGGACACCAATTTGAAGAATCTAAAGTATAAAACATATTCTGGTTTGTTTAACCCATTCTTCCCCGGGCCAGTTTTCGCAATTCTGCCCAGGCCATTTTTTGCAAATCTGACATGTGTGACTTTATGTGGTAATAGCTTTGGAACACTTTTACTTATCCAAGCCATTCTGAGACTGTTTTCTCGTGACACATTGTACTTCATGTTAGTCATAAATTTGAATCAATAGATTTCACTTTCATTTGCGAAAAAATCCCAAATTTACAAAAAAATGGAAAAATTCCCAAATTTACAAATTTCTATTTCTCTACTTTTATAATAGTGATACTTCATATAATAGTTATTACTTTACATTTACCATATGCCTACTTCATGTTTGGATCATTTTGAAAATGACATTTTATTTTTTGGGGATGTTAGAAGGCTTAGAAGTTTGGAAGCAAATCTTGACATTTTTCAGAAAATTTCCAAAACCCACTTTTTAAGGACAGTTCAAGTCTGAAGTCACTTTGTGAGGTTTACATAATAGAACCCACCCAAAAATGACCCCATTATAGAAACTACACCCATCAAGGTATTTAAAACAGATTTTACAAACTTTGTTAACCCTTTAGGTGTTCCACAAGAATTAATGGAAAATGGAGATGAAATTTCAGAATTTCACATTTTTGGCAGATTTTACATTTTAATCCATTTCCAGCAGCAAAGCATTTTTTCCAGTAGCAAAGCTGAGAGCTATATTTATTTTTTATTTTTTGGGCGATTGTCTTAGGTAGGGGCTCATTTTTTGCAGGATGAGGTGACTGTTTTATTGATACCATTTTGTGGGACATACGCCTTTTTGATCGCTTGGTGTTCCACTTTTTGTGATGTAAGGTGACAAAAATGCCTTTTTTTTCCCACCGGTTTTATAAAAAAATTTATGGTGTTTATCGGACAGGGTGGATCATGTGATATATTTATAGAGCCAGTCATTACGGACGCAGCAATACCTAATATGTGTTTTTATTTTTATTTTTTTACTTTTTTAATTTTATTACTTTATTAATTTTATTAAAAGCACTTTTTTTAAACTTTTTTTTTTTTCTTTACTTTATTTCTGATGTTCACTTTTGGGGGTCTGATCCCCTCTGCAATGCATTACAATACATCTGTATTGTAATGCATTGCCTGTTCGTGTACTACAGTGAGTAGTACACAAACAGGTTGCCTGGGAGACCCAGCCTGGGGCTTTTAAAGCGATGCCGGCGGATACAGCAGGGGCCCGGCTACCAGGGACTGGCAGGCCCCTGCAGTGATCGTGCGCGCACCGCTCCGGTGCTCGCCCGATCACCATGACGTACTATTATGTCAAATTGCGGGAACACAGTGTCTTCCGTGACGTAATAGTACGTCATGTGTCGGGAAGGAGTTAACGCTTTCTTGTTTGCTACTTAATTCCATATGTGTTCATTCAGAATTTTCATGTCTTCAATAGAATCTACAATGTTGAAAAAAACAAGAAAAAAACAAGAAAAACCATGGAATAAAAAAGGTGTCCAAACTTTTGACTGGTACTTTGTCAATGCAAAAGTTTTATCTCTGTGGTGAGTTTTATCTCTCTTCTTAAAGAATATATATTTTTGGGGAATATTGGGGGACTTTTACTAAGCATGTTGCACCAGAATTATGGCGTAAAATACACAAAAAAGAATGACATTTTGGTTTGCGCCAAATATATCAACTGTTTTCTCCAGAATGTTGGCCAGACGAAGCCAGTCTCATTTATCATTTTCTATGCCTTTTTCAGGCATACAAAATGTTCTAAATCTACACAAGCAAGGAAGCTGGCCAGGGGCGTAGCTATAGAGGAAGCAGGGGAAGCGTCCGCTTTGGGGCCCAGACCCACAAGGGGCCCCTCAGGAGGAAGTCTAAAAGATTTGTCAGGGCCCCCTCAACAGTATTATGCAATGACATTATACATATACAGTGGCACTGTAGGAAACGGATGTAGATGCTATCGGGCCTTGTCTGAGAGTGCAATCTTAACTTGCCACAGGAGTGATGATTGCATGTGAGTTGGGGGTTGCAAAGAAGTTTCTGGGGTAGCTGCTGAACATTTGGTGGATTAAAGAACATTGAACTAGCTTTTGGAGTGCCGTGACCTTTTTCATCTTCACTGGTAATTTGGGGGTCTCTGAGGCCGAGACCTGACGCCACGAGCACCGCCGCAAAGTTTTTTTGAATGCTTTCAAGTAAGTGGTGCTGTCCTACCATCCATTTTTTGTTTGATGGGGTAGGGGGGGAGCGTTCAAACATTTTCTGTGGGGCACAGTCAATTGTAGTTATGTCACTGGTTGCGCGACTTATTCGCCGTGCAGATCTTCCCTTATACTATCTGAACACATATGTAAATACTGTATTTACTGTTTTATAGGCAGTGTCCAAAATTTGCAAAGTTTTGGGAAATTGGCGCATTTGGGAATTCTCTGAAGTGATTTTACAAAGTAATCAGCCAGAATGAAGAAGTCTTAGCTCATTGTCTGTAGTCTGTATCTTATTACATTCAATATGGCCTCTGTTATGTTGAGACTGCTTGTGATGTCATCATTAGAGTCCTGGCAGATGACTCACCTACTTATGATGTCATAATGGAGTATATATTGAGATGACGCACTGACCCCAGCCTCAGTCTCCTGGGCTGGCTCTCACTATTAAGGGTCCTCTGAAGAGAAGCACAGGACCAGATCGGGTAAGTTTGGCCGTTTTTCTCCTCGCGTTTGGGAAATGTTTTGCTGATCTTTATTTTCTTTCTCTTCCATAAAACCTGAGAGCTGTGTGTGACCCTCTCCGACCTCCGAAAATCTACCTGAGGTGCGACACTCAACCTACTTCAATGGAAGAAGGAGGAGGAGCCTCCACCTCCCTTCAAGGGCCAGAGCCACAGAAATCCAAGACCATTTTATAATAGATAAAGGTTTTTGTGTGTGCTTATTATTGTGTTTTTTATTTTTAAATACTAAATTATGCCATTTTTACTGCGCCTCTGTCTATAGGTATCCTAGGGGTGTGTTAAATGGGTGCAGGGCTGAACCCTTGAATGATGGGTAACCAATAAACTCCAGAGAGGAAATTTATTAAAGGGATATTGCCATCAGGGGCATTTATGGCGTACTGCTAGGATATGGATCCATGGATTTCTGTGCGACTGTCGTGTCACAGCATGTCGCAGTGAGACACCATTGGCTATCAAAGAATGTCATGCATCATTGGTGCGACACGTCGCAATGTAGTTGTACCCTTTTTGTTGCGCAACTTATTGGCGCCATGTAGATCTTCCCCTATACTATGTGATCAAATATGTAAATACTGCATTTCCTGTTTTATAGGCGGTGTCCAAAACTTGCAAAGTTTTTGCAAATCAGTACATTTCGTAATTCTCTGAAGTGATTTCACAAAGTAATCAGCCACAAGGAAGAAGTGTTAACTCATTATCTGTAGTCTGTATCTTATTACATTCAATATGGCCACTGTCATCACACTTGTGATGTCATGATTAGAATCCTGGCAGATGACTCACCTACTTGTGATGTCATAATGGGGTATAAAGTGAGGTGACTCACTGACCCAAGCCTCAGTGTCCTGACCCGGCTCTAACAATTAGGGGTCGTCTGACGAGCAGCACAGGACCAGATCGGGTAAGTTTGGCCACTTTTCTCTTGTTTGGAAATTGTTTTGCTGATCTTTATTTTCTTTCTCTTCCATACAATGTGAGAGCTGTGTGTGACCCTCTCCAACCTCCAGAATCTGCCTGAGGTCCGACACTCAACCTACTCCAATGGAAAAATCCCAGGTGAAAGTGAAGAAGGAGCCTCCGCCTCCCTTCAAGGGCCAGAGTCACAGAAATCCAAGACTATTTTTATAACAAATAAAGTTTTTTGTGTGTGTTTCTTTAACCACCTCCTGTCACACTAATGCCGATAGGCGTCAGTGCGGTGGCACTCTCAGGTCTCGATGACGCCAATAGGCATCATCTCGTGAGACCCGAGATTTCCTGTGAACCCGCGCTCACAGGATCGCGCAGTTCAGAAGTTCAACTACAGCCTGCCGGCAGCGATCATTGGCTGGCAGGCTGTAGATTTTTAAAAGATCCAATGAAATGGGTATGTCAGACGCTATTTTGTAAATAGCGTCTGATATACCTGCTACCTGGTCCTCTGGTGGTCCCTTTTGCTTGGATCGACCACCAGAGGACACAGGCAGCTCTGTAAGTAGCACCAATCACCACACATACACTACATCCACCCCTGTCACTTATTAACCCCTGATCACCCCATATAGACTCCCTGATCACCCCCCTGTCGTTGATCACCCCCCTGTAAGGGTCCCTCATCACCGCCAGGTAGTTAGCTACTTGTTAGGTAGTTAGCGCCCAGCCCACCGCAGTCAATGATTAGTCGCTGATTAGCGTCATCGCTGTCGCTAATCAGCACTAGTACTATATAGTATCTGTAAGTGATCAAGACTGATCGCAATCAGATCTATATAAGTACATTAGGGTCACCTTAGGCTCTACAAAAAACGCAGTGTTCGCCCGATCAGGCCTGATCTTGTGCGCACACTTGCGTTCAGTCCGCCCCACCGCAGTGACAGAATTTTTTTTTATGATCACTGCAAAAACACCGTAAAATCGCTGCGCCGCTATAAAGATCACTTTTGAGCTTTTTGGATCTTTATTAGTGATCGCAGCTTTACTTCGCAAGCACTCCTTTTTACTAGGCAGGTTTGCTCTTTTTCCTGGGTAGTCTCAGAGGAATACCCCCTAAATTTAGTTAGTCCAAAATGTCAAACAAGGGGTATTCCGCTGAAGAGGCCTACAGGATTCTGGCCGTGATGGATGAAAGCGATGGGGACACCTCACCCGCTGAATCCAGTGGTTCAGAATATGAACCTGTAGACAGCAGTGGCACTCTAACCGCTAGTGAAGATGACGAGGTTGAGGTCCCTGCTGCGGTCAGGCGTACCCGATCCCATGTCAATGTTCTGCATACCCCGCATGATGAGCCTTATTTGCAGCAGAGTGGTGCTAGCGCTGATCTTTTTTATGGTGCGGCATACACCAGCAGCGCAGCACATCCTGGACCTTCTACCAGCACTGCCGTATTCCCTGGTGAAGTGGCGAGCACCAGAGGGGCAGTTCAAGCTGGTACGGTGGCACGTGCATTAACTCCCCCGTCGCAGCCACCACGTTCACAGGCCCATAGAGCCCTTAGTATCCCAGAGGTGCTGGCAAACCCTAATTGGCAATACCCTGCTTCCGCCGCACCCATATTGCCCCCTTTCACCGCCCAGTCTGGAGTTCGCATGGAGACAGCTCATTTAGGATCGGCCCTTGAGTTTTTTTTAGCTGTTCTTCACCGCGGATCTCTATGACTTAGTTGTGGCAGAAACCAACCGCTATGCCACAGACTATATAACAGCCAATCCGGAAAGCTTCTATGCCCAGCCTTACCGGTGGCAACCAGTCACAGTTTCCGAATTTGAATTTTTTTGGGGCCTTATCCTCAGCATGGGTCTAACAAAAAAAAAATGTATTGCGGTCCTATTGGTCTAAAGACCCAATACATTACATGCCCATGTTCTCTGCTGCAATGTACAGGGCACGTTTTGAGGTCATCATGCGCTTTATGATTTCGTTGACAATAAAACCTGTCATCCAAGAGGCCACCCTGCTTATGACCGGCTCAACAAAATTCAGCCCCTCATAGACCATTTGTCATCCAGATTTGCAGATGCGTATACCCCCAATCAGAACATCTGCATAGACGAGTCCCTAGTACATTTTTCCGGGCGCCTTGGCATCAAACAGTACATCCCCAGCAAGCGCGCCCGGATGTGACCCCATTTTGGAAAGAAGACACCCCAAGGTATTTCGTGAGGGCCATGGCGAGTTCATGTAAAATTTTATTTTTTGTCACAAGTTAGTGGAATATGAGATTTTGTAAGAAAAAAAAAGAAACAAAATCATTTTCCGCTAACTTGTGCCAAAAAAAAAAACTTCTATGAACTCGCCATGCCCCTCACGGAATACCTTGGGGTGTCTTCTTTTCAAAATGGTGTCACTTGTGGGGTATTTATACTGCCCTGAGGGGCATAGTGAGTCCGTGGGAGATTATTTATTTTTTTGCCAGAAGTTAGCAGAAATGGAAACTTTATTTATTTTATTTTTTCTCAGAAAGTGTCATTTTCCGCTAACTTGTGAATTTTTTTTTAATCATACATGAACTCACCATGCCCCTCCGCGAATACTTTGGGGTGTCTTCTTTCTAATATGGGGTCATTTGCGGAGTATTTATACTATCCTGCCATTCTAGCACCTCAAGAAACATGACAGGTGCTCAGAAAGTCAGAGCTGCTTCAAAATGCGGAAATTCACATTTTTGTACCATAGTTTGTAAACGCTATAACTTTTGCGCAAACCAATAAATATACACTTATTGGATTTTTTTTTTTATCAAAGACATGTAGCACAATAAATTCTGACACAAACTTGTATAGAAATGTAATTATATTTGAACTATTTAACCAGAGAAAGTTAAAAATACACTTTTTCTGAGAAAAATGCAGTCTATTTTGATTAATATCAGAAAAACTAAAAATCTCAGCAGCAATCAAATACCACCAAAAGAAAGCTGTATTTGTGAGACGAAAAGGAGGTAAAATTCATTTGGGTGCCAAGTTGCATGACCGAGCAATAAACCGTTAAAGTTGTGAAGTGCCGATTTGTAAAAAAGGGCCTGGTCACTAGGGGGTATAAACCTGTGGTCCTAAAGTGGTTAAAAAATATGATTATTGTTTTTTTTTTTCTTAAATACTGTACTAAATTGTGCCATCTGTCCTGCGCCCCTGTTTTCTAAAAGTATCCTAAGGGCTACTTGAATGGGTACAGGGCTAAACCCTTGAAGGATGGGTAACCAATAAACTCCAAAAAGGAAATTTATTAAAGGGATGTTGCCATCAGGGACATTTATGGCGTACTGCTAGGATATGGATCCATGGATTTCTGCGCAGTGCAACACCATTGACTATCATTACAAAAAATGTCATGCGTCAACACCCTTTTTGTTGCACGCAGGGGCGTACCTATAGGGGAAGCGGAGGCTTTGTGGCCCAGACCCACAAGGGGCCCCCTCAGGAGGAATACCAAAAGATTTTACTGTCAGGGTCCCCTCAAAAGTATTACACAATGACATTATATACCGGGCCTTGTCTGAGAGCTCAATCTTGACTAGCCACAGGAGTGGGGTTTGCACGCGAGTTGAGGGGCCCGTTCAAAAATTTGCTGTGGGGCCCAGTCAATTGTAGTTACGCCACTGAAGCTGGTGGTGGATGCACCAAAGTTATGTAGAGGCCATCTAAAATGCCGTCTTAATAAATGAACCCCACAAAGTTTTGGGGTTTAAAATATTAAACAAAACAATTCCCAAATCTATATTATTTAACCTTGAACTCTTTCCACTACCCCAATATGTCTTGTGAAACTGTGGTGTTGGTCTTAGCCAGTCAGTTTTATTCCTCCTAAATGTCCTTTTAGGCTACTTTCACATTAGCAGTGTCCGGCAGATTGTTCCGACAGGGCAACACCTGCTGGATCCGTACTAACGATTGCATACTTGTGCCGCCGGAAGTCCGCTTCGGCCCCATTCCCTATGATGGGGAAAGCCGGAGATCCGGCCGAAGCACAGCAAACATGCCGAGCATGCTGCGTTTTTTGTCTGGCTGCCTCTCGACATGTTTGCCTTTCTACGGCTGGATCTCTGGCTGTCCCCATCATAGTGAATGGTGCCGGAGCAGACTTCCGGCAGCACACATGGACTAGCGTTAGTACGGATTCCCTGCCGGACACTGCTAACGCTAATGTGAAAGTAGCCTTAAACTGGTTGCCTGACTACATATGGGAGTAGTCTAGGGTGTAGTCCTAACTAGGTAATGAACTGAGCATTACTAACCTAAAAGGTCCAGCCTGCTGCTCTGGTTCTCCTGGGTGGGCTCTGCTTACCCAGGTGCAGTGTTCAAATCATGTGAACAACACCGAACTGGTCTCAGCAATGATGCTTTGCATCTTCTTTTTTCACAGGCAATGTACTAAAAGAAGCTCTGTAACTGACAAAGGGATATGAGCCCTCATACATTGCTCTAAAGACAGACCAATCTTGCAAGGAGATATTATGAGGAAACTGTGCAGTTAGTGACCACGCCCCAGCCCCACAATCACCCTCTGTGGCAATACTCGGTCATTTTTGCACCCTCCTGCTGACTTCCTTTCCTGCTCCTTGTTTGGTTTGTCATTCATTATTGATGACCTGCTTCTAAAAAAAATTTTGTTATAGAGTGCATTTACATGTGTTATGTAAATTTTTGGGTTAATAAAATCTATGACCAACCCGTACTCATAAAACAAATATTTATGTGTTCATTTTTTGGGGTTAGTGAATTACTCTCCTAGGTCTTGTGCCCATTCTCTTGTTGTGCCAAATCAAGGAAACAGGACCTTGCACATTTAGCCATCTATTTCCCATTGCTTATACAGTGCCAACATATTCTACAGCATTGTACAGAAATGGTCACCACTCACTACCCCTAATGGGGCGTTCCTCTCTAATGCACTATAGGACAAATAATTCCATGGGATGCCAGTTAACCTATTAGTCTGGTGATCTTCTTTGCCTCAACTCCTGTCATGTACTCATTTGTCTGCACTTCAGCGGAGAATCCAGCCGCTCTGCCGCAGCTATGGTAATTAAACCTGCTGACAGTGGGGCTGGTTGG
Organism: Bufo bufo; assembly: GCF_905171765.1. NCBI lineage: Eukaryota > Metazoa > Chordata > Amphibia > Anura > Bufonidae > Bufo > Bufo bufo. Next base: position 314,351,162 of record NC_053389.1, read on the forward strand.
CCTATCAGGGAGCAGAGACGCTGGATTAATCATGCCCGATGCAGGAGTCACATGCTTATAACATAGTTTATAAGTCTGAAAAAAGACATCCGTCCATCCAGTTCAGTCTATTATCCTGCAAGTTGATCCAGAGGAAGGCAAAAAAAAAAAAAACTTGAGATAGAAGCCATTTTTCCTCACTTTAGGGGGAAAAAATTCCTTCCCGACTCCAATCAGGCAATCAGAATAACCCCCTGGATCAACGACCCCTCTCTAGTAGCTATAGCCTGTAATATTATTACACTCCAGAAATACATCCAGGCCCCTCTTGAACTCTTTTAGTGAATTCACCATCACCACCTCCTCAGGGAGAGAGTTATATATTCTCACTGCTCTTACCATAAAGAATCTTCTTCTATGTTTGTGAACAAACCTTTCCTCTAGATGCAGAGGACGTCCTCCACCTTCTCGGTTCTCACCTCACATGCTTAGTTTCTTTGCCTCTGACTTCTGAATTGTTATCTGACATGAATTCCTGGTATTAACCATTTTCTGGTATTGTACTACGCTTTGGTAACATTACTCTGTGGTTTTTGAGCTTGGCTTGCTTTGCTTTGTTTTGGTATGCTGACTCTGCCTGTGTTGTCTACCTTAGGCTCTGTCTCGATATGTTTTATTTCCTTTTAAGTCCACTACATTTAGCTAGACCAGGGACTGTAGACAAGGGGGACTGCCATTTAGGGCGGTTCGTCCAAGTAGGTAGGGACAATGGTGTGGTTAGACACTAGGGGTGCACCCTTCGTGACATGCACGACCAAAGATCTCTTAGCAGTGCAGCCGTTGTACTGAAAGGGTCGCAGCATGTCACAAATTGAATACAAATTGGATGACAACCCAAGTTTTAAGTTATAACAGTGGACATACTGGTTGTCGCCCAAGTCTCCCAGAAACAAATGAAACACCAGAATAAACTATTTAGCAACTTGGCAGAACAGTGGCACTAAGCAAAAATATTGTATATAATATTGTCATTTTTAGCTACTCTGGCCAATGTAAAGTACCCACCCACCGTGCACAAATTCAAGATGACACAGAAAACACAGAGATGCAGCTTTGGAGTAATGTACACAATTTAGTCAGCGGGAAAGGAAGACAGAGACATGTTTATGTATAAGGTATGTGAGACAATGAGAGACTGAGAGACAATGTGAATAAAGAACAGCCTCCCACCCAATTGTCAATGGTAGCAACCCAATGTGTCTAACTGCATCAGGAAGACCAGCTCTGGAGAACAAACTGCTTAGTGAAAAACTTGTGCAGACTAGGAAACAGAAATATACATGAGTATATATAAGGGTTGGTTTATACACGGAGATGTGACTCTGTATATAATACTAACTCCAATGACATAAAATTCTTATTTGAAGTGGTTTTCCAGGATTACTATGGTTGTGATACCATATGGTCATGTAGTTGCTTACCTCATGTACATATTCCCTATGTTTTTTTGGACTCTCCTGACCATGTAACCCGGTCACTCCAGGTTCTTTAAATTCTCTATGTAGCACTTCCTTTTACTGTATCCAACCAAACCCATGATGCACTTCTCCTTTCTCTGCCAGAGCTCCGGAAAAATGCTTTAAAGAGGACCTTTCACCAGAATAAAACATCTAAACTAACTATACAGACATGTAGAGCGGCGCCCTGGGATCTCCCTGCACTTACTGTTATACCTGGGCGCCGCTCCGTTCTCCCGTTATAGCCTCCGGTATCTTCATAGTTAGGCTCCACCCAGGGGAACCTGCCGGCGTCTCATTCTCCCATGCTGTAGCGCTGGCCAATCGCAGCGCTCAGCTCATAGCCTGAGAGAAAAAAAAGCCTCTCAGGCTATGAGCTGAGCGCTGCGATTGGCCAGCGCTACAGCATGGGAGAATGAGACGCCGGCAGGTTCCCCTGGGTGGAGCCTAACTATGAAGATACCGGAGGCTATAACGGGAGATCGGAGCGGCGCCCGGGTATAACAGTAAGTGCAGGGAGATCCCAGGGCGCCGCTCTACATGTCTGTATAGTTAGTTTAGATGTTTTATTCTAGTGAAAGGTCCTCTTTAAAGGAAATAATTTCTTCTGATTTATTTTTGTTAGACCAATGCCTAATTGCCACATCAGTGTTCGGTCAGCGATTTCCATCAGTGATTTTAAGCCAAAACCAGGTGCGGCTCTAAACACAGAACAGGTGCAGATCTTTCCCTTATACCTTATGTCTGTGGAGGCTCCACTCCTGGTTTTGTCTCACAATCACTGATGGAAATCACTGACCAAAACACTGACGTATGAATGAGGCTGATTTGATGACACTGAATATGTCCACATCTCCACAAGTCATTTACTGTTTGCAACGCTGTGTGTCCTGAGTTTGGCTGCTGCGGCAGGCACCGCGCTACCAGAGTGCCGCCTCCTCCTCTGTAATCTGGACTGGACCGCTCCAAAGCTCTATGGGAGGCATGTGGAGAGGCAGGCAGGGACTAAGGGGTTCATGACAGGAGACAGAGGCTGGGGCAGGGCCTGACACTGCAGGCCTAAGGCATAGGTGCTGTGTGGCCTAGTGGACTGGAGAGCATTACATATATTGACACTACGAAGGGGACCAAGGAGCATTACAGGGGGGATGGGCGAGCATTATATATACTTTCACTACAAGGGGGAGCATTATATATACTGGCACTACATGGGGTAGCATTATATATAGTGACACTACAGGGGGCATTTTTTACATACTGGCATTATAGGGGGCCATGTTACAATGGGCACTACAGGGGGCATTATACATACTGGAACTACAGGGGGAATTATAATACTGAGGGAACTACAGTGGGCCATTATACATTCTGGAACTACAGTACTGGGGGCAGTATATGGGGGCACTACAGAAGGCAATATACATACTACACTACAGTGGGACTCATAATACAGGGGGCTTTACATGCAAGTTAAAAACTGCAGGGGGGGCAATAGAACTACAAAAGGCACTGCAGAGGGCACTATAAATACTGGAGGCACCATGGTGGCATTATTATTGGGTACAATATGTAAGGCATTATATAAATGTGTTCTGCCAAATGACTTAGCTCTGCTAGGTCTATAACAGGACACGATTATAACTGTACTTACTGTATCTTCTTGCATGTGAGTATGTCCTATACTTTATACTGATTAGGAATATGATGTGTATCATGCACGGGTCACCGTCTATGCAAAGGGCACAAAAATGTGTGATCACACCACACAGGAGATGTCAGAATGCACATAAACCAAGATGATTTTATAGAAAAAGAAAATGATATCTTCCCACCCTACAAAAGGAAGAAACAGGGAAGACCACTTCAATCTCCAGAATATTTCTGCATCCTGTCTCAATTGTTTCTCTTGAGTCATTTCCCAGCCTTGTCCCCTTTAACACTGATGTCTCTAGGGCAGACCTGGGCAAACTACGGCCCGCGGGCCGTATACGGCCCGGCGGACCTTTTAATCCGGCCCCCGGGCGGAGCCAGAGGCGTGCCAAGCAACGATACCCCTCCTCCGCGAATGAAGAGGACTTCCGACTCGGCGTGCTGCGTGTGGCATGGCGCGGTGGCAGGGAGGCAGCGTCAGCGGCAGTACTGTCTAGGTAAGACACAGCAGGGGGGGGGTGCCTCGTGCGAGCCGTACCCGGGACCCGGCCGGCCGCAATTATTCCCTTCTCTGTAACAGCGCAGCGCCCGCGGCTCTCATAGTATCGGCTGTGACTGTCTGACACTGACAGTCACAGAGCCGACAAGCATGAAGCTGCGGCCGCCTCCCCCTGTGCTGTGTGTAGTCAGTGTGACTAACACATGGCTGATCATCTCTGAGCATTACGTTTCTAAAGGCAAGGGGGGGGGGAGGGGTGTGTACTATTGTAAGGGGGGGGGGGTGTTCTGTATATGATGGGGGGGCCGGGGGGGTGTTCTGTATATGAGGGGGCCTTCTGTATTCTGGGGGGATTCTTCTGTATTCTGGGGGATCTGTATTGTGGGGGGGGGGGTGTTCTGTATATGAGGGGGCCTTCTGTATTCTGGGGGGATTCTTCTGTATTCTGTATTCTGGGGGATCTGTATTGTGGGGGGGGGGGGTGTTCTGTATTTTAGGGGGGTTTGAACTGTAGGGGTGGGTCTGTATTGTAGGGGGGTTCTGTAGGGGGGTCTGTATTGTAGGGAGGGGTCTGCACTAGGGTTGTCCCGATACCAGTATCGGTATCGGGACCGATACCGAGTATTAGCGGGAGTACTCGTACTCCCGCTAATACCCCCGATACTTCCCCCCAATCCCCCCCCCGCCGCAGCCGAAACCGCCGCCGCCAACAACGACGCCGCCGCTACAACGTTAATCACCGCGGCGCGGGGAACATTACAGACAGCTTTCGTTTGAACAGCTGTTTTCCCCCGCTGCGCATAGACACTCCCCCTTGGACGGATCTGTCCAATCGCGAGCAAGGGGGAGTGTCTATGCGCAGCGGGGAAAACAGCTGTTCAAACGAACGCTGTCTGTAATATTCCCCGCCGCGGTGATTAGGTACAGTAGGTACGGGGGACAATGGCTGGATTCACAGGGGGACAATGGCTGGATTCACAGGGGGACAATGGCTGGATTCACAGGGGGACAATGGCTGGATTCACAGGGGGACAATGGCTGGATTCACAGGGGGACAATGGCTGTATTCACAGGGGACAATGGCTGGATTCACAGGGGACAATGGCTGGATTCCCAGGGGACAATGGCTGGATTCCCAGGGGACAATGGCTGGATTCACAGGGGACAATTGCTGGATTCACAGGGGACAATTGCTGGATTCACAGGGGACAATGGCTGGATTCACAGGGGACAATTGCTGGATTCACAGGGGACAATTGCTGGATTCACAGGGGACAATTGCTGGATTCACAGGGGGACAATGGCTGGACTACCCCTTTAAGATTTGGAGTGTCTTTGCATTATGTCTTGAGAATGCTAAGAACCTCTTTCCAACAGTAAATGAAACTCAAAATGTGTTTGAGTGAACGTGATTGTAAATTTTCACTAATATGAGTCACAAATAGTGAAAAATGTTCATTGTTTTGGGAAATTTTGTTTAATAAATTTAAATTTTTTTCTTGTAAGGCAACCTCACTTTTTCATTGTTTAACTATAACAAGTACTCGTACCAGTTGTCCAACAATGATATTTACTGCTTTTTATAAAGAAATACAATTGATTTTATGCAGTATTGAGTTTAGCCTTTTGGCCCGGCCCTCCAAAATATTTTCAGTTTCTCATGTGGCCCCATCGAAAAAATAATTGCCCACCCCTGCTCTAGGGGGTAACTTATAACGCAGATTTTCATTATGCTCTATAATAGAAACACTTTACAAGAGAATTCATTTCTCTGTTCCCAGACAATTTCTGGAAAGATGATATACATGAGCTATAGACAATTTTTTTTTTATTGCTGATGTTAGGTGTCTGGGTTAGGTGCCACCTAAGGCATAGTTCTCACATCTACTCATGGATGTTGAACTCCGGATTAGGCCTTCATGCACATGAATTGTTTTTTGGTCAGCATTCAATCTGAATTTTTTTACGGATCGCACAAGGACCCATTAACTTGTATGGGGCCCCAAAAATGCAGACACCACACGGATGACATTGCATATACGCATCTGTGTGGCCATTCTGAAAATTATAGAACATGTCCTATTCTTGACCGTTTTGCGGACAAGAATAGACATTTCTGTAATAGGGACCTAAGATAGTGCAGGATGCACATGGCCGGTATCTGTATTTTGATACATATGGTCAGCCTTAGGCCTCATGCACACAAATAGGACAGGAATAGGCATTTCTATTATGGGCGACATCCGTGTTTTGCGGATACGAAATTTGCGGACCGCAAAACACAGCGCAGTCGTGTGCATGAGGCTTTAGGGAGAGCTTATGCACACACAGTACAGTACTGGTGAACTTTAGGCTAGGTTCACACCTGAGCGTTTTACAGCGCGTTCCTACGCGCTGTAAAACGCTCAACATGCAAAAACCAATGTTTCCCTATGGGCATGGTTCTCACCTGAGCGTTTTACACCACGTACGAACGCGCTGTAAAACGCCCTACGCCCCAAGAAGTACAGGAGCTTCTTTGGGGCGTATTGTCACGCGTATTGTGTCAGTTTTTCATTGGATGCCTCTTCGGTTAATCACACAAACGCGCGTACTACGCGCGTTTCCAAAATACAAAAACGCCCCAAAATACGCCTCAAAAACGCCTGTAAAAAGCGCTTATCGAATACGCTCAGGTGTGAACCCAGCCTTATACTGTTCTTGTTTTTGACCAAACAAGTTCGAGATGCTAAACATAGTAGAAGTATGAATGGAAGGTGTATGTTTTGCCTCTGTTGTGGCTTCAGTCCTGGTTTCGTCTAAAAGAACATGCATTAATATGGTAACTGCATAAACAGCCTATCACGGTCGGCGTGGCTATCACATACGTGACACAGAGGGAGGGAACGAGGAAGGCCCTGCCCAAGTGAGAGGGAAGGTGGTAACCCCTGACTCACCTTGCGGCTGGCACCTGGCTGCCCTGACGTCCCTAGACGGGTTCCTCACCCGTACGCCGATCACGTGCCTAAAGCCCTGGCTTTCCCTGAGCTGAGCCCTAGATAGTGAACAGGGCGGTGGGAACACTAGTCCGCACCACTAGCTCTAAGGGAAAACACCAAGGGGAGGACAGACAACACAGACTCAACATATAATCCCAGGTGGGAGACAACAGGAGACAACAATAAGCCCAACAGGGATCCGGAGGGTAGCACTCTGGAACGACAACCAGGATTCACAACTCCAGTGGGTCAGTATAGATGTCCAGGCAGGAAGCTCTATAACTGGCAACTAGAGAAGTGTGAGGGGAGAATATAAGGAGGTTGGTAGTGGCAGACAAGAAACAGCTGAGGAGGAGAAGCTACGATCCCTGAGTGAGACAAAAAGGATAGCAAGGCAAACACAGAAAACAATCACTAAGAAACAACGTGATCTTTAGATATAGAGCGCACAGCCACCCGCTGCGACTTCCTGACCCCGGGTATAACGGAGTCAGACGTGGCTCTTGATACCCTCGTGACAGTACCCCCCCTTTCACGAGGGGCCTCCGGACACTCAGGACCAGGTCTCTCCGGATGAGAGGCATGGAAAGTCTGAATTAACCTGTTGGCGTTTACCTCTGACGCTGGAACCCACATTCTTTCCTCGGGACCGTAACCCCTCCAATGCACCAGATACTGGAGAGAGCGGCGGACCCGACGAGAATCAACAATTCTGGCTATTTGAAACTCCAGATTACCAGCCACAATAACAGGAGGAGGTGGCAGCGGCGATGGTTCTAGAGGTGGAACATACTTCTTGAGTAACGATTTATGGAAGACGTTATGGATCTTAAAAGTCTGAGGTAGCTCCAGGCGAAAAGCCACAGGGTTAATGACGGCTACTATTTTATAGGGACCAATGAACCTAGGACCCAGTTTCCAAGAAGGAACCTTCAACTTAATATTCCTAGTAGACAACCACACATAGTCATTCACTCCTAGGTCCGGACCTGGCGACCGTTTCTTATCGGCCATGCATTTATATTTACCACTCATCTTTTTCAAGTTAACTTGCACCTTCTGCCATACCGATGAAAGAGATGAAGAAAACCTTTCCTCTTCGGGAACCCCAGAAGACCCCCCCTCTTTGAAAGTACAAAATTGGGGATGAAAACCGTATGCACCAAGGAATGGTGACTTGCCAGTGGACTCCTGATAATGATTATTTATGGCAAACTCAGCTAACGGTAAATATGATGACCACAACTCTTGGTTTTCAGACACAAAACACCTTAAATATGTTTCTAGGTTTTGGTTGGTACGCTCAGTCTGTCCATTCGACTGAGGATGGAAAGCTGAAGAAAAGGACAAGTGAACCCCCAAATGGGAACAAAAAGCTTTCCAAAACTTAGAAATAAACTGGGTTCCCCGATCCGAAACCACATCGGAAGGGACCCCGTGAAGCTTCACGATTTCACTGATAAAAACCTGAGCAAGAGTTTTAGCATTAGGAAGTGCGGGTAGCGCAATAAAGTGTACCATTTTGCTAAACCTGTCTACTACTACCAAGATAACTGTTTTACCCGCCGACAACGGTAAGTCAGTGATGAAATACATTGACAGATGTGTCCATGGCCTATTGGGGATGAAAAGTGGCAATAAAGACCCTGCTGGACGTGTATGAGAGACTTTCGCGCGTGCACAAGTAGAACAAGTAGACACGAAATCCATTACATCCTGACGCAACCTTGGCCACCAAAAACGACGAGATAATAGCTCCAAGGTTGCTTTACTACCCGGGTGTCCAGCAAGTGCCGAATTATGATGTTCTTTTAATAATTCAAGACGCAGGTTTAACTGTACAAACAATTTCTCTGAGGGGCAAGAGGCCGGGGCGTCCCCCTGAGCCTCTAACACCTTTCCCTCTAGAACAGAGTGTACAGCAGAGACAACCACTCCTCTTTGTAAAATAGGTACCGGATCACAAACATTACCCCCTCCAGGGAAACTACGAGATAATGCGTCTGCCTTGGTATTTTTTGCCCCAGGACGATAGGTGATTACAAAGTTAAATCTGGTAAAGAATAGCGACCACCTAGCTTGTCTAGGGGTGAGACGCTTAGCCGCTTCTAGGTACAGAAGGTTTTTGTGATCTGTAATCACCGTGACGGGGTGGATTGCTCCCTCTAAGAAGTGACGCCACTCTTCAAGCGCCAGTTTAATCGCCAACAGTTCCCTATTTCCAATATCATAATTCTTCTCTGCAGAAGATAATTTTTTGGAAAAGAAAGCGCAAGGACGCCATTTGCCAGGAGACGGACCCTGAGACAATACAGCTCCCACTCCCACCTCTGACGCATCTACCTCGACAATAAAAGGCTGGGAGACATCAGGTTGAATTAGAACAAGTGCCGAGGTAAACCTCTCCTTTAGAGAGGAAAATGCATCTTTAGCGGCGTCAGACCATTTGGAAAAATCCGTCCCCTTCCTAGTCATGTCGGTAAGGGGTTTAACGATCACTGAATAATTTTTAATGAACTTTCTATAGAAATTAGCAAACCCAAAAACCGTTGTAGGGCTTTAAGGTTCTCAGGAAGATCCCAATCTAAAATTGCCTGGACCTTCCTAGGATCCATGCGGAAACCTGAAGCAGATAATAGATATCCCAGGAACTGTAATTCCTGAACGGCGAAGACACATTTTTCAATTTTCGCATATAATTTATTCGTCCGTAGGACCTGCAGTACTTGCCTGACATGCACCTCATGTGTTTTCAGATCAGCCGAATAAATTAAGATATCATCTAGGTATATGACTACAAACCTGCCGATGAGATGACTAAAAATATCATTAACGAAATGTTGGAAGACAGCAGGGGCATTGGTCAGACCGAAAGGCATAACTAGATTTTCATAATGCCCCTCAGGGGTGTTAAAAGCTGTCTTCCACTCATCCCCTTCCTTGATACGAATCAGATTGTAGGCCCCCCTAAGATCAAGTTTGGAGAACCACTTAGCACCCGCAATCTGATTAAAAAGGTCAGGAATGAGAGGAAGAGGGTATGGGTCACGGATGGTTATCTGGTTTAACTCACGGAAATCTAAGCAAGGACGCAGGCCCCCATCTTTCTTTTTAACAAAGAAAAACCCTGCAGCCACGGGTGAAGAAGAGGGTCTGATGTGTCCCTTAGCCAGACTCTCGGAGATATAATCTTTCATGGCTTGTCTCTCGGGACCCGAAAGATTATACAACCTGGACTTGGGTAATTTTGCCCCGGGAATCAGGTTAACCGGGCAATCATAAGGACGATGAGGTGGTAGCTTCTGACAACCCTTTTCAGAAAAAACGTCCTCAAAGTCCGAAATAAATGTAGGTAGGGAAGCTATGGAGGCGATTAAGCAATTGTTATTTAAGCAATTCTCTCTGCAATGCTCACTCCACTCCAATATCTCCCTGGCCTGCCAATTCACCACTGGATTGTGCGCTACCAACCAGGGAAGACCCAATACCACCGGAGAGGGAAGGCCCTCCAGAACGTAACATGAAAGACACTCATTATGGTGGTCCCCTACCCGAAGGTGTAAATTATGAACAATGTGGGTGAGGTTTCTCTGAGACAGAGGAGCAGAATCTATAGCGAATACGGGAATAGGTCTCTGCAGCGTACAGAGAGACAAACCCATAGTGCGGGCAAAATGGGCATCAATCAAGTTTACCCCTGCTCCACTGTCTAGAAAAAAAGAAATAGACTCCGTCTTAACACCAAAAACAATGACCGCTGGTAACACAAATTGAGATGTTCATATGGAGGAAACGTATACCCCCCGGCTGACATCCTCCGCACAGCCCGGGGTTAGTAGTTTTCCGACGGTCTTTTGTTTTTGAGAAAGGAGGGACAGACATTAATGAAATGACCCTTCCCCCCACAGAAAAAACAAGCCCCCCCCCTACAGCGAACCTCGGGAGGACGGACCTGACGAGAAGTTCCGCCTAGCTGCATAGGCTCATCTAAGTCAGTACAGGCTGACTGTTGCTTGGGAGAGGTAACCAATTGCTCAGGAATTTTCGATCTCTCCCTAAGACGTCTATCTATTCTGATAGAGAGGGACATAACAGCATCAAGGGAAAGGGGGGTCTCATACAGCGCCAGTGCATCCTTAACCCTTTCAGATAACCCAGAGCAGAACTGACTCCTGAGAGCCAGGTCGTTCCACTGAGTATCCGTAGCCCACCTACGGAACTCTGAGCAATATTCCTCTGCTGACCGATCTCCCTGTAGGAGTCTCCGTAACTTCGACTCAGCCAGGGCGACTCGGTCAGGGTCATCATATATGAGATCCAAAGCCCCAAAAAATCCCTCCACTGACCGAAGAGCCTGAGAACCAGGGGGTAACGAGAACGCCCAGGATTGCGGATCCCCCTGAAGCAGGGAAATGACAATCCCTACCCGCTGTTCTTCATGACCTGAGGAGTAAGGGCGCAACTTAAAATATAATTTGCAGGCCTCACGGAACGTCGCAAATTTGTCCCTTCCCCCAGAAAATCTGTCAGGAAGAGCAACCTTGGGTTCTGTAACAACCTGGTTACCCATAGCAACCGCTGGGGGTGCGGTCTGCTGCATTTGCTGCTGTTGTTGGAGAACAGACGCCTTCAATCCTGCCACCTCCAAAGACAGGCTTTGAAGCTGTTCTGCCAAGGCATCAATAGGATCCATATTGGATTCTAAGTAGAGAAAAAAAAACAACAAATAAAAAATTATCTATTTTTTTTTTCTCAAAAAGTAATGGCCAGTTATAATATCACGGTCGGCGTGGCTATCACATACGTGACACAGAGGGAGGGAACGAGGAAGGCCCTGCCCAAGTGAGAGGGAAGGTGGTGACCCCTGACTCACCTTGCGGCTGGCACCTGGCTGCCCTGATGTCCCTAGACGGGTTCCTCACCCGTACGCCGAACACGTGCCTAAAGCCCGGGCTTTCCCTGAGCTGAGCCCTAGATAGTGAACAGGGCGGTGGGAACACTAGTCCGCACCACTAGCTCTAAGGGAAAACACCAAGGGGAGGACAGACAACACAGACTCAACATATAATCCCAGGTGGGCGACAACAGGAGACAACAATAAGCCCAACAGGGATCCGGAGGGTAGCACTCTGGAACGACAACCAGGATTCACAACTCCAGTGGGTCAGTATAGATGTCCAGGCAGGAAGCTCTATAACTGGCAACTAGAGAAGTGTGAGGGGAGAATATAAGGAGGTTGGGAGTGGCAGACAAGAAACAGCTGAGGAGGAGAAGCTACGGATCCCTGAGTGAGACAAAAAGGATAGCAAGGCAAACACAGAAAACAATCACTAAGAAACAACGTGATCTTTAGATATAGAGCGCGCAGCCACCCGCTGCGACTTCCTGACCCCGGGTATAACGGAGTCAGACGTGGCTCTTGATACCCTCGTGACACAGCCTAAAACCAGGTCCACGTTTTTGATGCGCCTAAAACAAATAGTGGTTACTTTTTCTACCTTTACAATCAACTCCAGGCTATGAATCTCCATGTTACTATGTACATACAGTTACAAGAAAAAGTATGTGAACCCTTTGGAATGATATGGATTTCTGCACAAATTGGTCATAAAATGTGATCTGATCTTCATCTAAGTCACAACAATAGACAATCACAGTCTGCTTAAACTAATAACACACAACTAATTAAATGTTACCATGTTTTTATTGAACACAACATGTAAACATTCACAGTGCAGGTGGAAATAGTATGTGAACCCGTAGACTAATGACATCTCCAAGAACTACTTGGAGTGAGGTGTCAGCCAACTGGAGTCCAATCAATGAGATGAGATTGGAGGTGTTGGTTACAGCTGCCCTGCCCTATAAAAAACACACACCAATTCTGGGTTTGCTTTTCACAAGAAGCATTGCCTGATGTGAATGATGCCTCGCACAAAAGAGCTCTCAGAAGACCTACGTTTAAGAATTGTTGACTTGAATAAAGCTGCAAAGGGTTATAAAAGTATCTCCAAAAGTCTTGCTGTTCATCAGTCCACGGTAAGACAAATTGTCTTGGCTACTCTCCCTAGGAGTGGCTGTCCTGTAAAGATGACTGCAAGAGCACAGCGCAGACTGCTCAATGAGGTGAAGAAGAATCCTAGAGTGTCAGCTAAAGACTTACAAAAGTCTCTGGCATATGCCAACATCCCTGTTAACGAATCTACGATACGTAAAACACTAGACAAGAATGGATTTCATGGGAGGATACCAAAGAGGAAGCCACTGCTGCCAAAAAAACAACACATTGCTGCACGTTTACAGTTTGCACAAGAGCTGGCAAAATATTCTGTGGACAGATGAAACCAAAGTTGAGTTGGTTGGAAGACACACACAACACTATGTGTGGAGAAAAAGAGGCACAGCACACCAACATCAAAAACTCATCCCAACTGTGAGTATAGTGGTTGGGGCATCATGGTTTGGGGCTGCTTTGCTGCGTCAGGGCCTGGATGAATTGCTATCATCTAAGGCAAAATGAATTCCCAAGTTTATCAAGACATTTTGCAGGAGAACTTAAGGCCATCTGTCCACTAGTTGAAACTCAACAGAAGATGGATGTTGCAACAGGACAATGACCCAAAGCACAGAAGTAAATAAACAACAGAATGGCTTAAACAGAAGAAAATATGCCTTCTGGAGTGGCCCAGTCAGAGGCCTGACCTCAACCTGATTGAGATGCCGTGGCATGACCTCAAGAAAGCGATTCACACCAGACATCCCAAGAATATTGCTGAACTGAAACAGTTCTGTAAAAAGGAATGGTCAATAATTACTCCTGACCGTTGTGCACATCTGATCTGCAACTACAGGAAACGTTTGGTTGAAGTTATTGCTGCCAAAGGAGGTTCAACCGGTTATTAAATCCAAGGGTTCACATACTTTTTCTACCTGCACTGTGAATGTTTACATGGTGTATTCAATAAAAACATGGTAACATTTAATTCTTTGTGTGTTATTAGTTTAAGCAGACCGTGATTGTCTATTGTTGTGACTTAGATGAAGATCAGATCACATTTTATGACCAATTTGTGCAGAAATCCATATCTTTCCAAAGGGTTCACATACTTTTTCTTGCAACTGTATGTGAAGTCACCCTCTGTTATACAGAAGTAATATCAATACACATCAGAAAACTACAAACCTTTGCATGATTCCAGGAAAGATGCTCATAGGTGCTAGGTATGTAGATTAAAGGGGTTTTCCCTTCTCAGACAATGGGGGCATATCGCTAGGATATGCCCCCATTGTCTGATAGGTGCGGGTCCCACCGCCGGGACCCACACCTACAATGAGAACGGAGTGTTGAAATGAACGGAGGGCGCACTGTGCATGCGCAGCTGCCCTCCATTCATTTCTGACCCATAGAAATGAATGGGAGCATGGGCCGCGCATGCGCAGTGCGCTCCCATTCACTTCTATGGGAGCAGCGCTTGGTGGTGGACGGACCCCGGGAAATCTGGGGTGCTCCAGCCACAGTGCTCCCTGCTTCGTTCTCGTTGTATGTGCGGGTCCCAGCGGTGGGACCCGCACCTATCAGACAATGGGGGCATATCCTAGTGATATGCCCCCATTGTCTGAGATGGGAATACCCCTTAAAAACCTTTTTTGGTGCTTTCAAGAAAGGGATGTTGGCGGGCAGAACGTTGGCTCCCTATTAGAAGATATTATCCAACCAATAATAGTAATGGAAACACTACCCTACAAATCCCTTTAAAAACAGGGTGGAGCTCTTTTGACATTTTCTCTGCACAGTGCTGCATCCAGTTCAGTCACTGTACAAAGAACATTAACTAATTCGAGCAAAGTATATGGGGTGCAGTACCTACAAATTGCTGGGCTCCTTGAGCGCACCAGAGGGAATTATTCTTGGGGCCCAACCACCATAGTATCAATAAAGTCTAACAGGCTTTGATTCATAGAAACAGACCCTAGTGGCAAGTTACTGGCTCCAAAGGAAGCGTCAAATGGATTTGTTTCTGCTGGACTTTTGGGGTCTGCTATGGTATCAGGGCCTTGGCCCACCAGTGCATCCTCTGGTGGTCCAGTCTGAAGCTTAAGGGACATATCCATTCTGCTGCATCTTTCTACTTACCACAGCTCAGGAGGCCTGTCTTTTTTGCTGCAGCTCTCTCCCTATCAGGGATGAAACTGGGCACGTGCGGCCATGTCAGTGAGCAGGACAAAGAAATAATAAGAAAGAAAAAACAGCAGGTGGCGCCATACAGATACATTTATTGAATAACTCAGTGGCTATGCAAAATTTTTAATTATATGCAATTACAAAAGAATTGAGATCCAGGTGCTGTTTTGAAATCTGTAGAATATTTTTCATGGGACAACCCCTCTAACTGGCTGATAAGATAACAAAAGATAAGTTAGAGGTTAGATACATGGCGAAGCTATATTTATAAAAGACCACTGCATCATAACATAGGTCAAGAAAGCTTAAAGGGGTTCTGCACTTTGTTTTAACTGATGATCTATCCTCTGGATAGATCATCAGCTTCTGATCGGTGGGGGTCCGACACCCGGGACCCCCACCGATCAGCTGTTTGAGAAGGCAGCGGCGCTCCAGTAGCGCCGCGGCCTTCTCACTGTTTACCGCCGGCCCACTGACGCCACGAAGAGTATCAACTAGCGTGGGCGCGGCTAAGCTCCATTCAAGTGAACAGAGCTTAGCCCCGCCCACGCTAGTTGATACTAGTCGTGACGTCAGTGGGCCGGCGGTAAACAGTGAGAAGGCCGTGGCGCTACTGGAGCGCTGCTGCCTTCTCAAACAGCTGATCGGCGGGGGTCCCAGGTGTCGGACCCCTGCCGATCAGAAGCTGATGATCTTATCCAGAGGATAGATCATCAGTTAAAACAAAGTGCAGAACCCCTTTAAAAGTTCAGCATGGTGATACACATTCCTAGCAAAAATACAGAAGTGTATTGGGTAAAAACATAACAAAACATATCCATAGCACAAAATACAGGATTCTACACACAAGACCATTCAAGTTTAGGGATAAGCGAATCAACTTCGGATGAAACATCCGAAGTCGATTCGCATTAAACTTCGTTTGAATACTGTACCTATATGAAACAATTCAATGTTTAGCACACTGTGCATTTTACTCTGAAGCTCTGCCTCTTGGGTACTTGTTATTGGACAAAGGTTCTAATAATTTTTTACATAAACTCAGAAAAATAGTGGCCTATCTGCATATTAATACGATAATATATACTAAATTCTCATTATATAAATACACAAGAAAAAACAATCAAAGAATAAAAATATCTCCAATTCTTCAGAAAAAGTGCACAAATGGTCTTAGTTTCTGAACCTTTCCGATTCTTAGTGAACTCGTAATTGCTCTTTAATTCAATATTACAGATCATGTGTCATTACAGTTACAGATTATACTGGGGGTTTTATAAATAATTAAAGAAATAGCACTTCTAATAACAAGAATTCCAGGAACCATTTGAAAAATTGATTTGATAACTACAAATCTAATGGCAATTTTTGTGGATAACACTATTTTTAAAGGTGTGCTCCCATCTTAGACATTCTCGGCAGCTCCACAGGATAGATGGTTTCCCCAGCTCTGGCCCAAGCACTTATCTCCAGGACGGCGGTCCCCTGACCTACAGCCACTATGAAAAGAGGCCTTCTTTATTCACTTCTAGGAAGATTCCTGGCTGACCATGCTTGTGTGCCTGTTTTCAGAACTGTGCAGTAACGTATGGCCTCTCATAGTAAAACATCATTTGATTAAATAAATCACAATTTTCTGTGACAATACATAGATCAAAGAGTGTACCCCATGTCTATCTAGTGGCTAGGGGATAACGTTTAAATCACTGCGGTCCAACCACTGGGGCCCCAATGATCACAAGAACAGCGTTTGAGCACACTGCTGCTCCACCTATCTCTATGAGACCCTGTGGTGTAGATTTATCAAAAGTAGTGTAAAGGAAGTCTGGCTTAGTTGTCCATTGCAACCAATCAGATTCCATCTTTCATTTTTGGAGCTCCATGAGAGGAGCACTATGGGGTCGGTCATTGTTTCTACTAGGGGCACTAAATAGAGGCATTTAGTACTGTTATTATGGAACACTGCTCTACTGGGGGCTCTAATAGGGGGTATTTTTGCACTGGCACACAGAAGGGGGCATTTTTTGCGCTGGGACACATTATAAAGAGGTATTTTTTTGCACTGGCACACATTATGAGAGTAGTTTTTGTGCTTGTGCACATTATAAGAGGTTATTTTTTGTACTAGCACGCATTATAAGGGGGTATATTTTGTATTGAAAACATAAGTGGGTATTTTTGTACTAGCACACATTAGGGGGCTGTTTTCTACTGGCACACATTTTACGGGGAAGTGTTACTACTGGAGGACTATGGGGAACATGATGACTAGCATGTGCACAATGGTGGCATTATTATTATTACTAAAAGAGATGGCTGAAAAAATCCTGATGGCAGTTTGGTCTAAATGGAGAAGATGAGGAAAGAGAATATCTACATCAGAGAAAAGATCACGGAATGTAAGAGGCATGTGGGGCTGTATTACCCTGTATGTTTTGTAGAACTGTATGTAATATTTTTAACAGTAGGGCAGGAGGGAAGGGGTTAGGTTTAGAATTTGGCATGGGGGGGGGGGTGATGTTTCAAATTTCGCCTCAGGCATCAGAAAGACTAGGTGAACCCTGCCCCTTGCCACAAAGCACTGAGATTAGGGGGGCCCAAGCTGAACTTTTGCGCCAGGGCCCGTGAGCCTTTAGCTATGCTCCTGATTGGCAGCCTAAATCGTGTACAGTCCAGGAGTTTCTTCTCTCAGCATTTGTCCTCCTGTCTACAAACCACAATATATTACCTGTCCGACAGGTTTTTAAAGAGTTTTTAAACCTCCTCCAGCACAGAGTCAAAGACCGTAACCTAATCTTTCGGAAATGCTCAGATCCGGACCTGCTGCAGAAGGGTAAAAAATATATTCAGCAATTGTCCTCTATGTACACGCAGCGTCCTTCACACCAGAGCTTAATATCACGAGTGACCTTGACTGCATCTCTGCATTATTCTGTCTCACCCTGCCTAATTCATTTAACCAGCTCAATACTTCATCATTACTCAGGTGCTTGCTGCAGTTAGACCAGTGACATGTGCTGAGCTTCTGCAGATCTGCACAGAACATGTCATGTCTTCTTCAGCATGCACACACTCTACTGCAGTTATTAATTGTCAGATCTTGGCGCCGATATCTTACCTGGACACCTGAGAGCAAAGATGTCTCTTGTCACCGGTCTCCCAGCAGCACAACTGCATCCATCGTTCTAAGGACCAATTTGAGAAGGTTCCATCTAAACTCCACAGCAGATCTCATACCTCCTGAAGGGTCACATAGCTGAGAGCAGTATCTGTGGCAGCTGCAGGCCTGCTGGCAGAACCCCTCCTCTTTCTCTCCCGCCTTCCTCGTGTCTGTCTCTACCAGTCTCAGAAAGCTCATTTAGCACCCATGGGAAACACAGATCATCTGCTCAGCACCATGGATGGTCAGGGTGAACGTGTGCACATGTGACCAAATCCCAGATTTACACATAAAGAGATGCACGTCCTTGTATAAAGGGACTGTGCTGCCTTCATAATAGACGCTGGGTAGTGACTGGTCACATTATTTTTGGTATTGAAGTGCACTGTATCATTTAACAATATCCTCTATTCACACTGCTGTAAATATATAGTGGATAGACACTTCATCAAATCACAGCACTGCTGGCACAGTTGGCACTGCTATATGAGGTTTACTCCATGTGATCCATAGCTGCAAACATTATCCTGCAACCTGCAAGGACCCTTTATCACTGAGCAGTAGAAGCCAGAACCAAAGTGCGTTACAGAGAAGCAATGCACACAACGGAAAAAAATGTTTTATGTATAGTAAAAGAAAACCTGTGCAATGAACACACCTTTCTCTAACCTTAAGGCCTCTTGCACATGACCGTATGGCTTTTTCAGTATTTTGCAGTCTGAAAAAAACAGATCCACAAAAAATACGTATGACGTCCGTGTCCATTCCGTTTTTTGCAGAACGGAACAGTTGGCCCCTGATAGAACAGTACTATCCTTGTCCGTTATACGAACAATAATAGGACATGTTCTATCTTTGAACGGAACAGAAAAACGGAAATGGAAGGCATATGGAATACCTTTCGGGTTTTTTTTGCGGATCCATTGAAATGAATGGTTCCGCATACGGAACGCAAAAAAGGGAACGGAGACAGATTAAAAAAAAACGTTCGTGTGCAAGAGGCCTAAAGGTGATCTTCAGGATTTGATGGCTGTCCTTGGGATTGACCGTAAATGTTTGATAGGTGGTGGTCTGATCTACAGAACCCGTTGCGAATTACATAATGAAAGGGGCCACGATAATTATACAAGCTGCAGTACCACGAACTACCACTAGTAATGATGAGGCACTGTGGATATGTTAACAAAAAAGAGAAAGCAAAACTTGCAGACGACAAAAAAAGGCAAAGTTAAACGGGTTATCCGAGACAAAAAAAGTCCCCCACATGCCCGTCAGATTGGTTCTGGTGCTGTATTTATGTAATGAGCTTGTTATGGTGCGTGTAATGGGCATGGTTCTGGTCCTGTATTTATGTAAGGACCTTGGTTTTGGTCCTGTGTTTATGTAATGGGCTTGGTATGGCACTACTACAACTACTACTACTACTAGTGCATCTTAAATAGCACACTGCGCATATCCTATCGGTGTGTCATTCTTTTCTCCATAAAGTTATTACATTTGAAAATTGATATTACTAATTTAGTGAATTTAAATCCCTATAATGGTTGCAGAGGTGTGTGTGTGTGTGTGTGTGTCGGGGGGGGGGGAAGGGGGAGTGCCAAAAAGGCTTCTTGCACAGAGCGCCACGTAACCTAAGGCTGACCCTTCTTATCATCTAACTACAGAATAGTTTTAATCTAGGCCCAACCCGGTCATTTCATAAAACTTTTGACATGTCATAGTAACGTGAGATGTTTTGATCAATGGGGGTGAGGGTGCTGAGAACTCCACCAAATGTTAAAACGAAGGTGCAAAAGCGCTCAGCTGAGTAATCTGCCTTCTTGGCTCTCATCAACTATGAGGGAAATGTATCAGAAATTGTGTAAAGGAAAACTGGCTTAGTTGCCCATAGCAACCAGATTCCCCCTTTCCTTTTCCAGAGCTCCTTTGGAAATGTTGTAATCTGCAATACAAGAGTATAACAAGGTACGGTACCTCGTGGTAAAACATGTTCTTTCTTACAATAGTGCCCTGTGTACGACACATGAAGCTGTCGGAAAAGAAATTCCTGAAAAATGCACCAAAAAATAACGCAACAACGCCATGTTTTTAACCTTTCAAAGACTGAGACAGAAAAACCTGAACAAACTGAAACATGTGCCTCACGCGCTTTGTGCCAGGTTGGAATCGTGCCACACAGGCACAACTCTCACGTGTAAAATGAAGGTACACTCTCTGCGCATTTCATATTCCCATATCCGTTACAGGTCAAGCGCTTCTGCTTTGCAAATTGATTCATGACTGATCTACAATCGGGACACAGGACAAATCGATTTGTTGTGTTGGCGTTTCATTTTTGACTAATGAGAGTCTATGTACACCACAGCTAGGAAAACCTGCGTCTCAGCAGATTGTCTTCCTCATCTCCAATACTGAAATACTGATCCCATCCTATACCATTATTACTATACGTGTATATAAAACAAATACATTTACTGCCGCAGTAATATTTGGACCCCCCCCCCCCCCCATGATGTACCAATGTTGACAATCTTCATACATACAGTACAGCAGGCACTAGGTGCCAGTTACATTCTTACCAGGTCAGATGAGCTGCAGAGGAGGCAGTGGATGAATCTCCAGCTCCTTGTTTGGATGTTTCCTTGTGCTGAGGCTCCTTGAGATGAGCAGGCATCAGAGAGAAGATCAAGCTTGAGAATATTTTCTTTCCAAACACAAGGCTCTGTCCTGCAGCCATGTCAGGGGTGATGCAGCTCACATTACACATCAAGGGGCATTTTCCTCTTCTTCTATAGTTAGTTATAGGTCCAGGGCTCAGTGAGGAGTGCAGTCTCTATACACACCCCTGCACTGGCATGTGCACATGGAGCTATATCCACTGACCTCAGGGTCCCAGTACATCTCCCTGTAGGCAGACTTGCTGTGCTGGGAGCAGGATGTGGGGATTACGGTGGGTTCAGCCTGTGGAGAGATGAAATTATTCCTCTGACTGTAAAAGAATTGACAGTATTTTCCTAGCAATAGAGGGCTCTAGTGACACCTAGTGGGTACATAGGAATATGCAAGAATAGTATCATCCCAAACTAATGGTAATAGTTCATATATTCTTCTGAAAGCCGGGTTTCAACAAATTTTCGGGGAAAAATTGGTCTGCGTTAAGCATTTGTAAAGGATATAAAAAATGCAGCCAGGTAGAGAACTTAAAACTAATATGTTTTTTCCAAATAAATTTTATGTGTTGGGGAGTTTTAGCTGTGAAAATACTCACAATGCTGGGGAGGCTCGTTCCTGTTGCGGCCTGCTGTTGGCTACTCCCCAACCCCCGGTGGGTGTGCCGGCATAAGAAGCAATGTAGGTGCCAGGGAGCGAGGTAAGTACTATCTGTGTGAAGGGCCTATTATAGCTTTTGGATAACCACTTTAATGTTCAGTTTCATATAAAATCGTGACTCAATCAATGCATTTAACAATGAGGGAGCTGTAATTCTTCAGTGTCTAACGTGATTTTGATGACTTTAGAGAAGAGTTTCTTGGCAAGTATTTATCAATGGGTCAGTTGTAGATTCTTATTGGCTAGTAGATGTCATGTGATCTTAATGACATCATTAAAGGGCTCTCCCTTTAGTACATCTGGGGGGTATCCCAAAGTGGATTGGCTCATTGAGTCACATTGCAGCGTACTCAAGTTGTGTTTAATAGTGTTCCTGGGTGTTGTAGTGCAATAGACACTAACCTGAGACGGCTGACTCTCTGCAAAGGCAGGTGATGGTAGAAAATGTTCGTGACGCCAGTGCCAATTAAACGGTGGCACGCCGTTTGCTGATAGCAGGAATAACTGAGGAACACGTGATGTTAAAACAGAACTCCAACTTTAGTAGTGTTCATATAGAGACATTAACGGAAGCACAGTTCCTTTGCATACAGTTGATTTTTCAATACAGTTGATGCAGGCAATACAGATTAAGCAAGGCAACTTCAGAGTGTGAAACACAGGACTTGCAGTACAGGAGCTTGCACTCTATTCCTGACTGATCCTGGGACATAGAAAATCTTCTCCAAGGCCCAATACCTTAACTCTGGCGTATATCCTTGGTTTTCTCTTTATAAAGTACCTCCTCTGTTATCTTGAGTACCTCTTGCTTTCCTGAGCTTTGCCTCTGTCTCCCTCTCAGCTTCCTCAGACTCTAGAAGCTTCTGCACTGAACTCACTTCCTAGGCTAGGCCCTGCCTATTTATACTGAACTGGGAGCTCCCTCTGCTGACTGGAATCTGCATTGCCTGCTGCAGGCCTAACTTCCTTAAAGAGAAATACACATAAAACCTAGCAGTGTCGGGTAACCTACCCGTATGCTGCACACCCCCAGACTTTAACGTGAGTAAGGCCTCGTACTCACACTCACCTTCCTGAATCGGCATAACATGGTACATAACATTGACATTACATTATAATATGATAAATAATTGTTTCACACATAAAAAACATAACATTGGTAACTTCATAAATAAATGAAGCAAGGGAAAGGGGCGTCTTCTTGCTTCTTAGGCACGGCCGCTGACCTGGCACAGCGGACTTGGGGTGAACCAGGTTAGTGCATTTGTCTTTGGTGGCAGTATAATAACAGAACTACCCAGGGGTTTCCTGTGGGTGTATCACAGGCAAGAGCTCACGTGGAGGAGTCCATTCTTGCGCACAAATGTCCAGCAAGGTATTACCAGTAGCAACTGTTTGGGAGGAGACACCACCAGAATAGTCAAAGTCTCCTAAACGGACTGGCGGACGTCCCCTGGTCATCCGGGTGGACCTTCTCAATACCGGGGTCTCCTCTTCCCTTAGCAACGAGGTAGAAGAGAGAGGAACAACAGGAGGGTCTCCATCAGTGAGACCTTGGTCAGGAACAACAGGAACAACAATATCCACTACAGGGGGAACTGGATCCGGGGCATCTTGAACCAGCTCTTCCGGAGGTGAAGCTACAGTAGGTGCCGGAGCAGGCACCAGCAAGTTCAACCAAGGTGTCAGAAGCCAATGCATGGGATCAGCGTCATACCTCAGATTACTAACAGCCTGCATAGGATCCTCGGGCTGTATTGCTGACTCTGACACAGGATATTCAGATCCAGAACTCTCGGCACTAGGTTCTGGTGTCAGGCAGAGCTTCAACCGGTTTCGGTGTACAATTTGGGATCCCTTGTCTTCCCGGGTGATCTCATAAGTGTGAGTTCCAACATTTGGGATTGCAGTGACAACATAGGGACTTCGCTCCCATTTACTGTCCAATTTACTGGTACGGCGGTTATTCTTTAACCATACCACGGCCCCTATTGTCATGGGCTGCTTGATCATAGTCTCTCTGCTGTCGGTCCCTAGCATAGTCCATACTCTCCTGAACAATGGCTTTGGCTGTATTGAATCGCCTTTGATGTTCAGCAACCCAGTCGGTGTTAGGTAATGGGTTAATGCAATCAGGTACGTGTATGTCCAATGAATGATCAGCAGGCAATGTCCCTTGGCGCCCAAACATAAAGTAAAAAGGGGTATACCCGGTGGAACAATGTATGGTATGATTGTATGTGAACATGAGCTGTGGCAACAGACTGGGCCAATCTCCTCTGTTTTCAGGAGGCACGGCCCTCAGCATCTCTATCAAGGTCTGATTCATTTTTTCACATAATCCGTTACCTTGAGGATGGTAGGCCGTTGTCCGGATCTTCTTACAGTTGTGTAAGCGGCACAGTTCATGGAACAGATGGGACTCAAAAGCAGGTCCTTGGTCGGTGAGGATCTTTTCTGGACATCCATAGGGCAGGAGGAAGTGCTTCCAGAACATTTCGGCTGTAGTCTTGGCTGTCTGGTCTCTCACAGGCACTGCTACAACAAACTTAGTGAAATGGTCAATAATAGTCATGGCATAAGCATACCCTGAGCGACTAGGCTCCAGTTTTACATGGTCGATGGCGACAAGTTCAAGAGGACGGATACTTACAATGGGTCTCAGTGGTGCCCTCTGATCATGGTGCTCACTTTGTTTCAAGGCACAGGCTACACACTCTCGACACCACTTCTCCATGTCTTCTCTCATGCCCACCCAGTAAAACCGCTGGCGGATAGTAGCCTCAGTCTTTTGGACCCCAAAGTGACCGGATTGATTGTGGTACATCTCCAACACCATACCTGCATTTCGTCGGGGTATGAGAATCTGGTGTACTCTTTCGTTGGACACTGGGTCTAGGCTTCTCCGTAGCAATAGGCCCTTTTGTATGAAGAGTTGATGGCGCTGTCTCCACAGTTTGATGAGCTCAGGATCTGCACTCTTACGCCGAATCCTCTCAGGGGCTCTGCCACTAGTAATGAAGTCCAACAACTCACCCAGCACTCTACTTTCAGACTGTAGTTTCACCCACCTTTCTTCTTTAGGATCAGGCCTACTGGAGGGTGAAGGAACTGCAGCTCTGCCATGGGTAGCTCGAGCCTGGTCCTGTTGAGCAAATCTGTTATAGAAAGCCGGCATCTCTACATCTTCCCAAGCATATCGAACATCATCAGGAGCTGTCTCTGTGGGAAGCCTGGATAAAGCATCAGCATTATCATTAGTGCGTCCAGCACGATACTTTACAGAGAAATCATAGTTGGCAAGGCGAGAGGCCCATCTCTGCTCCAAGGCCCCTAATTTAGCTGTATTTAGATGTGCTAGAGGGTTATTGTCCGTGAATGCAATGAACGGGGTGGCGGCTAGATAATCCTTGAATTTTTCTGTCACTGCCCACACTAATGCCAGGAACTCTAGTTTGAAGGAACTATAATTCTGGTCATTTTTCTCAGCTCCTTTCAGGGAGCGGCTTGCATATGCTATCACTCTTTCTTTTCCCTCTTGGATTTGGGCTAACACAGCTCCCAGGCCTCGCTTGCTAGCATCGGTATAAAGATGGAAAGGCTTGCTATAATCTGGATAACCTAACACTGGAGGCTCGGTCAGTTTCTTTTTTAGCAATTGGAACGCTATCTCTCTTTCCTCATTCCACTCAATGGGCACAGGAGTTCTAGGACTTTTCTTGGGTTGTCCCCTCAGAAGCTCCTGGATAGGATCAGCTATTTGAGCAAAATGGGGGATGAAACGTCTATAGTAGCCGGCAAAACCAAGGAAACCCCTCACTTCCTTGACAGTAGTAGGAACCGGCCAATTACGGACAGCCGCTAACTTATCAGGGTCAGGTTGCACGCCCTCTCCACTTACCACATGCCCCAGGTATCTTACTGCAGGTTTGAGCAGGTGACATTTGGATGGCTTTACCTTCAAGCCATATTTGATAAGGATTTCAAATACTTCTGCTAAATGTTTCAGATGGTCTTCATATGTTTTTGAGTACACAATGACGTCATCTAGATACAGCAGCACTGTTTCGAAGTTTTTGTGACCCAAACACCGCTCCATTAGTCTCTGGAAAGTTCCTGGGGCATTACATAGCCCGAACGGCATACAATTGAATTCGAACAGGCCCATGGGAGTGGTGAAAGCAGTCTTTTCCCTATCTGCAGGGGCCATGGGTACTTGCCAGTAGCCACTGGTCAAGTCCAATGTGGAGAAATAGGCAGAGGAGCCCAGAGCAGTTAGTGACTCCTCAATGCGGGGCAGTGGGTATGCATCCTTGTGGGTTATTTGATTAATTTTCCTATAATCCACACAGAAACGGACACCACCGTCCTTCTTCTTTACAAGGACCAGGGGTGCAGCCCACGGACTACGGCTGTCCCGGATTACATTAGAGTCTTTCATCTCTTGGATCATTTCCTTTACAGTCTGATATGAAGTAGGTGGTAAGGGTCTGTACCTCTCCTTGATAGGAGGATGAGAGCCAGTAGGTATGGTGTGTTGTATGGCACTCACCTCCCCATAATCAGTAGCATGCTTACTGAACGCCTGGTGGTGCTCTTTGACCAGCTGTAGGATCCCTTCTTGTTGATGTTGGGGGGTAGTCTCGTCCCCCACATGGAGCTCTTCCCACCAGGGCACTTGTGGCTGGGTCACCGGCGAACATCCGCTGTCTGCAGCTGGCGGCTTTTCTGTCACTGGAAGACGAATGATGTCTTGGAAGGACACCTGGGACAGCTGGGCAACACGGCAATGCTTAGTAAGCGCAACAGGATGATTACTCAGGTTAATCAGACGGACAGGTACTTTACCTTGGGAGACGTTCACCAGGCACTTGGCAGCTCTCACATAGGGATAATCCTCCATCTGGATTGGTTCCACCAGGGCTGGATAATCTCGGCCTTCGACTCCCAGGACAGCACGACACCATAAAAGAGTTTGAGAATTTGGAGGCAAAGTCACAGGCTTAATATCACTAATCCTGGCAGTACAAATTTCTCCTTTCCCATTAGCAAACCTCTGCTGGGCACTTAACACAGTAATAGTCTTTTGAATCACCCTCCTGGATGCAGAGGAAGCGGTGGGCAAAGTCTGATGTAATACAGCAAGTATTTCTGAATAACAGTTTTTGAAGACATTGGTGCCTAGAATGACAGGATGTCCTCCTCTGTCACCGGCCTGTACTACGATCACTCCCTGTTGAGGCAGGGTTACTTCTCCCACCTGCAGGGTGGGTTCCCAGTATCCATGAATCTTTACTGGTTTGCCATTGCTGGCGATAATTTCCACCCAGGATTCAGGCGGTTGGGTCAACTGGTTGGTGTCCCAGAACTTTTCAAATGCAGGCAGCTGAATAGTAGTGACCTGAGACCCAGTATCTAATAGGGCTTCAAAGGGGACCCCGTTGATCTCTATATTGATTTTAGGATGGGATCCCACATACCGTGGCATCCAATTTGGATCCTCTGGACCTAGTGTTCTACCTCCCGAGGGGTGGTCCTCAGCCTCAGGGGTTGCCCGTTTAACTGCCAGCACGTGGATTCTGTGTGTCCCAGCTTTTTGCAGTATGTACACACGGGCCGCTTGCGATCTCTATTACGCCTCCCAGGATCCCTGGGGTGAGTCTCTTGGTATGGAGGTGGGAACGGCCTAGGAGGTGACAGGATCTCTTCTTCTGTCATTATGGGTTTTTCCCATTCCTCTATTTTTCTGCACACTTTCTCTAGACTTTTAGTGAGGTGATTTACTTGCTCTGTCAGCATGGCAATAGTATCAGTAGCTGACACTTGAACAGCTTGGCCGGCCTCAGCTCGGTTAGTGATAAGCGGTTTCGGCCTGCAGGCTGATGACTCAGGTGGGGTGCTTACCTCCGTAGATACTGCTGACCCCAGAATTTTTATAGCCAGTTCTTTAAAGTCCAGAAAGGCAATGTTAGGGTGCTGGGCGGACAGCATCTTTAATTGGGTCCTTATTTGTTCACTAGACACCCCGTTGATAAATTGTTCCCTCAGGGTCTGGTCCTGATTATCAGCCTCTTTGGGATCTATCTGAATTACAGCCCCTAAAGCCTCCTGAAGTGATAGGGCATAGTCACGGAGGGACTCACCGGACTTCTGTCTCTTGCCAAAGAAGTGCATCTTTATCTCTGAGGCAGTCCTAGTTTCAAAAGTGGCCCTGAGGCGGGTGAATATCTGTTCTAGAGTACTCCGCTCAGTAGCAGGCCAGGATAATACCTCCCTGCAGGCAGCTCCCTCCAGCTGCACTAGCAGGATTTCCATTTGCTGGTCGGCATTTATGGGGTACAGTTTGAATAATGCCAGCAACTTTTCTTTAAAGTCCCAAAGGGTATGGGTCTCTCCTCTGTAGCGGGGTAACCATGGGGCCCCGAAATAGTAAGGCATGGTAAAGGGCATCATGCTGGGGGCTGTAGGATGATTAGGAGCCGCAAGCTCTCCCGGGGCCGGCTGCTCAGGCACTCCCGGTTCTGACATGGTAGTCTATTGAGATATGGCCGCTGGCGACTAAAGGGGCCGGAACAATCCCCTTCCCTCCGGTTACAAGTTCTTACCGGTATTGCTGGGTTTGCGCAGTCCAAGTCTCGAGAGATTCCGGACGTCCTGAGTATGCGGTGACGTAGAAGAAGCAGGGCCGCGGCGGTGCGATGATGACGAGGGGCGGGATTCTCTGTGTCTTTGCAGGGATCCGCCCACGAAGGTCCTCAGCAGCGCGGGAAACTTTACTCCAGGCGGCCGGTGGCCATCTTTAGCAAAACGCTGTCCATTCACTGACAGCAAGCAGGATTGTAAAAAGTCCACAAAACCACACTCCAATGTGGCGATTTTCTTCCTCTTGGTAGCGCAACACTGCACAGCGCTTTTTAGAGGTTTTAGGTACACTTTGGGTATGATTTTCAGTCCACAAAGTCCACTTTAATAAAACAGGCAATTTGTCACTTTGGTCACAGGGCAACTGTATAAGGCACAAAGTTCACGCTTCTTGCACTAGAAAGCGTGCGTATCCTGTTCGTGACGCCAAAAGAGAGGTGCAGCGTACTCAAGTTGTGTTTAATAGTGTTCCTGGGTGTTGTAGTGCAATAGACACTAACCTGAGACGGCTGACTCTCTGCAAAGGCAGGTGATGGTAGAAAATGTTCGTGACGCCAGTGCCAATTAAACGGTGGCACGCCGTTTGCTGATAGCAGGAATAACTGAGGAACACGTGATGTTAAAACAGAACTCCAACTTTAGTAGTGTTCATATAGAGACATTAACGGAAGCGCAGTTCCTTTGCATACAGTTGATTTTTCAATACAGTTGATGCAGGCAATACAGATTAAGCAAGGCAACTTCAGAGTGTAAAACACAGGACTTGCAGTACAGGAGCTTGCACTCTATTCCTGACTGATCCTGGGACATAGAAAATCTTCTCCAAGGCCCAATACCTTAACTCTGGCGTATATCCTTGGTTTTCTCTTTATAAAGTACCTCCTCTGTTATCTTGAGTACCTCTTGCTTTCCTGAGCTTTGCCTCTGTCTCCCTCTCAGCTTCCTCAGACTCTAGAAGCTTCTGCACTGAACTCACTTCCTAGGCTAGGCCCTGCCTATTTATACTGAACTGGGAGCTCCCTCTGCTGACTGGAATCTGCATTGCCTGCTGCAGGCCTAACTTCCTTAAAGAGAAATACACATAAAACCTAGCAGTGTCGGGTAACCTACCCGTATGCTGCAACATGATTTGTTTAAAAAAAGAAAAGCATTTTTTTAATGGATTTCCTTTATTTAGGTTGGTGATATTGATATGTAAATTTTGTTGTAATATGTTGGTGATCATCCACTTATTTGAGAATGTTTATATACCTAACATGGATTTGTTAATTATGTATGTAGTGATTTTAGTATTTTCATTTTTTAGGAGTGATCCCGGTAAGAGTATTTGAGCTCTGGAACAAGTGATAGTGAAACTGGAACTGGGTGATGTTTTAAAGACTCTATTTTATATGATTTTATACACTATTTCTGTGATTATAGTAAAAATGTGTGCATTTTATTCATTACTGTGGTGCTTTACTATGTGGGCTGTGCCCCCTTTTTTTCCCTCATATAGAGAGACCAGAGGGACTTGTTCTGCTATAAGGAGTTGACATCTTGATCCGCAGCTTTTAATTCAGCGAGGATCAGTGATATTGGAGATTTATCAACTGTTGCCCATAGGAACCAATCAGATTCCACCTTTCATTTTTTCAGGGCTTCTTTGAATAATGAAAGGATCAACCTGATTGGATGCTATGGATAAATAAGCCAGATTTCCTTTGCCCCAGTTTTGATAAATCTCCACCTAAGGCCCCATGCACACGAACATATTTTCTTTCCGTGTCCATTCCGTTTTTTTGCGGACCGTATGGGGAACCATTCATTTGAATGGGTCTGCCAAAAATGGAAGGTACTCCTTGTGCATTCTGTTTCCGTATTTCCGTTTTTCCATTACGCAAAAAAATAGAACATGTCCTATTATTGTCTGCATTACGGACAAGGATAGTACTGGTCTATTAGGAGCCATCTGTTCTGTTCCGCAAAATATGGAATGCACACAGACGTCATCCGTATTTTTTGTGGATCCGTTTTTTGCAGACCACAAAATACCTATGGTCGTGTGCATGAGGCCTAAGTCTTGGACTATTGTCTAAGTCTTGGTTGAGGTGCCCTTGGTGTTTTTTGATGGTTTTACAGTGCAAGGGTCACTTTTCTAATGACGCCAACACCTTACAGTGTAAATGTAGTGCAGAAAACAATGATGAGACAGTGGTGCATCTGAACGGTTTCAAATGCAAACAGTTCAGGACAGAACCTGATGTTACTCAGAAATGCAGCATCCTCAGATGTTACAGCTGCACAGGTAATCGTAAGCCAAAAGGTAACTCTTTAAGGCCTCTTGCACACGAACGTTGTGCATCCGTTCCGTGCATTGGGGACCACAATTTGCGGTCCCCAATGCACGGGCAACGTCCGGGATGGATCGAGAACCATTCAACTTGAATGGGTCTGTGATCCGTCTGCACCGCAAAAAAATAGAACAAGTTCTATTTTTTTGCGGTGCAGAGGCACAGACAGAAACACCACGGAAGCACTCCGTAGTGCTTCTGTGGGGTTCCGATCCGTACTTCCGTTCCGCTTCTCTGTGATTGTGGACCCATTCAAGTGAATGGGTCCGCATCCGTGATGCAGAGTGCACACGAGCCTGCGCCTGTGTAGTGCGGACCCGCCGTGTGCGGGCCGCAATACGGCCACGGGCACACAATGTTCATGTGCAAGAGGCCTAAAACTGAAGCAATCTTTCTTAGGCTACATGGACACGAACGTTAAAAATGGTCATGTGACAGCTGTTTAAGTAACGGCCGTCACACGGCCATTTTTAGCACCAATTAAAGTCTATGGGGCTATTCACATTCCGCTTAGACAGGAGTTCACCGGTCAAACTCCCTTTAAAAACAGGTATGCTAGTTCAATATCGCCTTTTAGGGGTTAAAAAAAAAATCACTCACCTCATCCACTCGCATTTTTATTTTTATTTTTTTAAATCAGGGGGAAAAAAAATCACTCACCTTCCACTTATACATGTAGAGGCAGTTGCTTCTCTCTCGATTGTGAGGTATCTGCCAAAGGACCTGCACTCACCACGCGATCATGCTGGGAGCACGTGTCCTTCACAATCAAGAGAGGAGCAACTGCCTCTGCATGTGCAAGTAGATGGTGGGTGATTTTTTTTCGTGCTAAAAGAAAAAGTAAGCTGAAGACCACAGTGGAGGACATTGGGGGGGCACTATGGGGGACATTATTACTGCTGGAAGCCATTATGTATACTGTAGGGATTGAGATTTTATTAAAAAAGGCCAATGAAATTCATCAATTTTTAACGTCCATGGAAAAAGGATGCAAAACAAAATGGCCATAAAAACTGACTGTATGTTTCTAACATCTGTTTTTTTCACTGTCATGCGCATGAAGCCTTAGACGCCATTCACATGAACGTATGGCTTCCATGCCGGTGTTGCAGACTGCAAACAGTGGGTCTGCAATACATGTGTACTGGTGATGTGAACTTCGTATCACGGATGTGGACTTAATGACTTGAATGGGTCCATGATCCACAGGATTAAAGTTGTGTTGGGCCAATCTACAAGTGACAAGTTGGCTTCCAACAGACAGGACCTTCACTATCAGACTTGCATCCCCTGGGCACAGTCTTAACTCAGGGCAGGCTAAGTACTTGCAAATTCCAAAAAGCAATTCCAAGGTCGGGGCAGGCAGAGTAAGGGCGGGTTCGCACTTGCGTTAGGGAATTCCTTTATAGGTTTCGTTATAACAGAATATAACAAAGTTCTCAGACGGAATGCACAACGTTCGTATGCAAGAGGCCTAACTTTGTTATAACGGAACCTATGATGGAATTCCCTAACGCAAGTGCGAACCCATCCTTAGGCCTCTTGCACACGACCGTTGTTCGGCTATTCCGTGCATTGGGGACTGCAATTTGCAGTCCCCAAGGCACAGGTACCATCTGTGCGGCTGACAGTCTGTTATCTGTCCGCCCTGCAAAAAAATAGAACAAGTTTTATTTTTTTGCGGTGCAGAGGCACGGACAGAAACACCACGGAAGCACTCCTTAGTGCTTCTGTGCCTCAGTTCTGCATCGCAGCTCCGGAGTGTGGACCCATTCAAATGAATGTGTCCGCATCCGTGATACGGCGAGCACACGGGGTTTGTAAGCCATCTAGCCACCTAGATTCCACAGAAAATCTGTTAATAATGGAAATAGATGAGCTGACAAATCATATTGAAGTTGTTATTATGGGGGACCTCAACTACCCAGATATAGACTGGGAAACTGAAACCTGTAGACCTTATAAAAGGAAACAGGTTCTTTTCAGTGACCATAATATAATAAACTGCCAATTGCCATTCAACAGGGTGTTTTGTCATGGAGGCACTAAAAAGCTGAACTTACGAAAAACTAAATTTTATCAGCTTAGACAGCCATTAGCCTCACTAAGGCTACTTTCACACTAGCGTTCTGCTGTCCGCTCGTGAGCTCCGTTTGAAGGGGCTCACGAGCGGAGCAGAACGCTTCCGTCCAGCCCTGATGCAGTCTGAATGGATGCGGATCCGCTCAGACTGCATCAGTCTGGCGGCGTTCAGCCTCCGCTCCGCTCGCCTCCGCGCGGCCAGGCGGACAGCTGAACGCTGCTTGCAGCGTTCGGGTGTCCGCCTGGCCGTGCGGAGGCGAGCGGATCCGTCCACACTTACAATGTAAGTCAATGGGGACGGATCCGCTTGAAGATGACACAATGTGGCTCAATCTTCAAGCGGATCCGTTCCCCATCGACTTTCAATGTAAAGTCTGAACGGATCCGCTCAGGCTACTTTCACACTTAGAAAATTTTCTAAGTTTTAATGCAGACGGATCCGTTCTGAACGGATGCGAACGTCTGCATTATCGGAGCGGATCCGTCTGATGAAACATCAGACGGATCCGCTCCGAACGCTAGTGTGAAAGTAGCCTTACTGGGACAATTTCCTCAAAAATAAAAATACAACCAAAAATTTTGATATTTTTAAAAGCATCCTAAACTGTCATTGTGAGAGATACATACTCTATGTGAATAAAAGGTCAGGAACAAAAAAAAAAGGTGGATAAATAGAAATGTAAAGAGGGCAATAAATAGCAAAAAGAAATCATTTAAATTACTAAAACAGGAAGGTAGAAAAGAAACAAAAAAAAAATAGAATATGTAAAAGACAGATAACAACAGCCAAGCTGGAGACAGAAATACTTATTGCCAAAGAGAGTAGTACTAACCTAAAATGTTATTTCATTATATAAATAGTAAAGACATTAAACCTGAAAGTGTTGGCCCATTAAAGAATGATGAGAGAGGAGTTATAGAGAGTGATGAGGAGAAATCAAATCAAAATATTTTTTCCCCCACTGTATTCATTGAAATATCAGAGGAAATGCAGAGTGTCAAAGTAAGCTCCCTATTAAAAGTGCCCTGGTTGACTCCATCAGACCTCAGACAAAAGTCCGTCCTCCCTCATCCAAAACTCCGTCCTCCCTCAGACATCAGCCAAAACTCAGTCGTCCCTCATCCAAACCTCCGTCAGACATCAGCCAAAACTCCGTCAGACATCAGCCAAAACTCCGTCAGACATCAGCCAAAACTCCGTCAGACATCAGCCAAAACTCCGTCAGACATCAGGGTCAGATGTGCACAGCAGCTGGTAGAGTGTACAGAACTGTAGCCATCAAATAGAGTACTAGAGATGTGTGTGTAACCTGCATATAGCAGTGTTGTGTACTGTGTAGCAGAGCTGTATGTGTAACCTGCATGTAGCAGAGCGGTGTACTGTGTAGCAGAGCTGTATTTGTAACCTGCATGTAGCAGAGCTGTGTACTGTGTAGCAGAGCTGTATGTGTAACCTGCATGTAGCAGTGCTGTGTACTGTGTAGCAGAGCTGTATGTGTAATTTGCATGTAGCAGAACTGTGTACTGTGTAGCAGAGCTGTATGTGTAACCTGCATGTAGCAGAGCTGTGTACTGTGTAGCAGAGCTGTATGTGTAACATGCATGTAGCAGAGCTGTATGTGTAACCTGCATGTAGCAGAGCTGTGTAATGTGTAGCAGAGCTGTATGTGTAACCTGCATGTAGCAGAGCTGTATGTGTAACCTGCATGTAGCAGAGCTGTGTGTGTAACCTGCATGTAGCAGTGCTGTGTACTGTGTAGCAGAGCTGTATGTGTAACTTGCATGTAGCAGAACTGTGTACTGTGTAGCAGAGCTGTATGTGTAACCTGCATGTAGCAGAGCTGTGTACTGTGTAGCAGAGCTGTATGTGTAACATGCATGTAGCAGAGCTGTATGTGTAACCTGCATGTAGCAGAGCTGTGTAATGTGTAGCAGAGCTGTATGTGTAACCTGCATGTAGCAGAGCTGTATGTGTAACCTCCATGTAACAGTGCTGTGTACTGTGTAGCAGAGCTGTATGTGTAACCTGCATGTAGCAGTGCTGTGTACTGTGTAGCAGAGATGTATGTGTAACTTGCATGTAGCAGAGCTGTGTACTGTGTAGCAGAGCTGTATGTGTACCCTGCATGTAGCAGAGCTGTGTACTGTGTAGCAGAGCTGTATGTGTAACCTGCATGTAGCAGAGCTGTGTACTGTGTAGCAGAGCTGTATGTGTAACCTGCATGTAGCAGAGCTGTATGTGTAACCTGCATGTAGCAGTGCTGTGTACTGTGTAGCAGATCTGTATGTGTACCCTGTATGTAGCAGACCTGTGTACTGTGTAGCAGAGCTGTATGTGTAACCTGCATGTAGCAGAGCTGTGTACTCTGTAGCAGAGCTGTATGTGTAACCTGCATTTAGCAGAGCTGTGTACTGTGTAGCAGAGCTGTATGTGTATAACCTGCATGTAGCAGAGCTGTGTACTGTGTATATAGAGCAGTGTGTCTAACCGCATGTAGCAGGGCTGTGTACTGTGTTACAGAGATGTGTGTGTAACCTGGGAACTATAAAAAAGGTTAAAAAAAAACACATAAAAATTCAGATCACCCCCCTTTTCCCAAAATGAAAATAAAAGAACTAAAAAAATACACATCATGGGTTTCGCAATGTGTAAAAACACCCATTGTATAAAAATATATTCCCCATAAGGCAAACAGCAAAACAGAAAAAAAAAAAAGAGTCCAAATGTCCGATTAGCCGTTTTTGGTCGCTTCATTTGCTACAAAAATTTAAATAAAAAGTGATCAAAAAGTCTTAAACACCCCAGAATGGTATCAGTGAAAAGTTCAGATTGCCCCGCAAAAAATGAGCCCCCACCCAGCTCCGTACACATAATTACAAAAAAGTTATAGGGCTCAAAATAAGGCGACAAAAAAATAAATCAGATTTTTATTTTATTTTTTTATCACTATTAAAACTCAAGAAAAACTATACATATAAGGTATCACCGGATTCGATCTGACCTGTAGAATAAAAGTAACCAGTCAGTTTTATCGCACATCGAATGTCGTAAATAAAAATCCCGTAAAACTGTGGTTGAATTGCTTTTTTCTTTTCAACGGGAAGAATGGGCAGTTTTACCATCTGAGAAAATAAAGAGCCTCATCCACAACTACCACAAAAGACTTCAAGCTGTCATTGATGTTAAAGGGGGCAATACATGGTATTAAGAACTGGGGTGTGTAAACTTCTGATTAGGGTCATTTGGGGAGTTTGTGTTGT
This sequence comes from Bufo bufo, assembly GCF_905171765.1. NCBI lineage: Eukaryota > Metazoa > Chordata > Amphibia > Anura > Bufonidae > Bufo > Bufo bufo. The sequence continues at coordinate 314,386,775 of NC_053389.1, forward strand.
GATTATGATTTATAAAGAGTAAACACAGTTGTTTGACATAAATGGCTTCAGCCGACCACTAACCATGAGCGAGAGAAAAGTGTCCGTGTTATCATTCATATTCTCTGAACAATGGTTAAAGGGGTATTCTCATCTTAATGATCACTGTTAAATCTGTTAAAGGGGTTATCCGAGTTAACTTAATTTCTCTCTATGGCTTTTTTTCTCCTATACATTAGTTTTCCTAAATCACTTGCAGTACCTATCTTGTGCCGTTTCTCTGCTATACTAAACAGTCATGTGACCGCCCACGTCATCAGCTGTGACGTTCCGTTTACATGGAGCTCTCTGCTTGTCGGAGTGACTAAGCCATGTAAACGGAACGTCATCAGCCTTGGCCACGCCCCCACCTCTCTGGATTACAGTCCGTGCGGCTGTGAGTTGATCGCGCATGCGCGATCCTCACTTGTGCCGCGGCTACCTCCAAGTTCCTCCCTGCGGCTAATAGCTGATCCAATGGTATAAAATATTCTAACCCCCAGGCGTTCCCATGGTGACGGGGACGCTTGCCTGGTTAGAATATACCATCGGATCTGAGTTTTTCGAGCTCAGTGAGATCGTAAAAAACTCAAATCCGATGGTATATTCTAACCCCCAAGCGTTCCCATGGTGACAGGGACGCTTGCCTGGGGGTTAGAATATACAGGGCGCTGTAGTGAGCTCTTTACTTGGATTATTACAGGATATCTCTTACTTTGTCTTAGCTCTGTACTCCGGTAATAGCAGAGCAGGCAGTTCGGGGTGCGGCGCTCACTCACTGTCACTGACGTCACGCGCCTGCTCCTCCCACTAGGCGGAGCAGGCGCGTGACGTCAGTGAGTGAACGCCGCCTGCACTGCCTGCTGTTGTTACCGGAGCTAAGCCAAAGTAAGAGTCAGAGACTCCGAGATTTCAAAATAATAAGAAAATAGCTCTGCATTGAGAAATGAAGTGACTGATTAGTTTATTAATATACTGCTGCTGTGAGCGTCGGGGAGGGGGATCTGTGGATGGCACTGTAGGGGGATCTGTGGTCTGTGGATGGCAGGCAGTGCCATCCACAGATCCCCCTACAGTGCCATCCACAGACCACAGATCCCCCTCCCCTAAACAGTGCCATCCACACAGATCTCCCCCCTAAACAGTGCCATCCACAGATCCCCCCTCCCCTAAACAGTGCCATCATGATGATCAACCCCTCCCACAAATATTCATGAGGGAGAGATGAGTCATTGTTGTTACTGCTGCATGTAAACACAGCAATAACAGAACCTAGAAAAGGTGTAAAGATCGTTTTTTTTTCCCAAAAAATCAAGCTTGACTAATGTATATGTATATCCTGATTAATTTTGTTAGGTTTTATTTTTTTTCCCATAACTCGGATAACCCCTTTAATGATTTGACAGTGATCATTTTTCTAAATACATTTTATTACCCAATTCCCACCCTTTTTTTAGAAAATAAGTCACCTCTTACCTGATGCTGTCTTTGGTCTCCCCTGGTTACGGCCACCTCTCCTGTCGAATCCCGCCGGGCCGCGCTTGCGCAGAAGACTGAAGATTCTCTCCCGGCCGGGCCGCGCAATGTCCTGAACGCGTATCCCGCCGCGGCGTGCGCGTTCAGGAAATTGAGCGGCCCGGCCGGGAGAAAATCTTCAGTCTTCTGCGGAAGCACGGCCCGGCGGGGAGAAGAATCCAGGAAGTGAACGTCGCGCTCAAGGAAGGTAAGTATTAAAAGGGAAGATGAGAATACCCCTTTAAGAAATCATAAATTCTGCAAGGGTATGTAAACTTATCAGCACAACTGTAAGTAGCTGTGTGATATAAATCTGTGGAATATGGGAAGCATAAGAGGATGTGCACCGTAAATCCCATCTTTGGAAGGCCTCTTGCACATGGCCGCTGTGTGCCTGTGGTTGTATTGTGGACCACATACGGCAGTTCCGCAATACACAGGGCACCAGCCGTGTGCATCCCGCATCCGTGATGTCGGCCCATTCACTTGAACGGAACGGAAACACGGATTGGATCCCCATAGAAGCACTACAGAGTGCTTCTGTGGTGTTTCTGGCCGTGCCTCTGCACAGCAAAAAAGTAGAACATGCTCACGGACCCATTCAAGTTGAATAGGTCTGGATCTGTCCTGGCCGCTGCACGCACGTTGCCTGTGCATTGGGGACTGCAAATTGCTGTCCCCAATGCACGGAATGGACCAACAACGTTTATGTGCAGGAGGCCTAACACTTGTGATCTAGTTTTGTGTGAAGCGGCATATATGCATTCATGTTGCATGTATTTATTAATTAGGGCTACCAATTCTGAGTAACTCGGAGTGACAGGAGATTTCCAGAATCAGCTTTTTTTTTTTTCGCCATATTTTGACCCCTATAACTTTTTTGTAACTATGTGTACGGAGCTGGGTGGGGCTCATTTTTTGCAGGGCAATCTGAACTTTTCACTGATACCATTCTGGGGTGTTTAAGACTTTTTGATCACTTTTTATAAAAAAAATTGTAGCAAATGAAGCGACCAAAAATGGCGAATCGGACATTTGGACTCTTTTTTTTTTCTGTTTTGCTGTTTGCTGTATGGGGAATATATTTTTATACAATGGGTGTTTTTACACATTGCGACACCCATTATGTGTATTTTTTCAGTTCTTTTATTGATGAATAAAATGGGGGTGATCTTATATTTTTTTTTTACACTTTTTTATAGTTCCCAGGTTACACACACATCTCTGTAACACAGTACACAGCTCTGCTACATGCAGGTTACACACACATCTCTGTAACACAGTACACATCTCTGCTACACAGTACACAGACTGCTACCTGCAGGTTACACATACAGCTCTGCTACACAGTACACAGCTCTGCTACATGCAGGTTACACATACAGCTCTGCTACATGCAGGTTACACATACAGCTCTGCTACACAGTACACAGCTCTGCTACATGCAGGTTACACATACAGCTCTGCTACACAGTACACAGCTCTGCTACATGCAGGTTACACATACAGCTCTGCTACACAGTACACAGCTCTGCTACATGCAGGCTACACATACAGCTCTGCTACACAGTACACAGCTCTGCTACATGCAAGTTACACATACAGCTCTGCTACACAGTACACAGCACTGCTACATGCAGGTTACACATACAGTTCTGCTACACAGTACACAGCTCTGCTACATGCAGGTTACACATACAGCTCTGCTACACAGTACACAGCACTGCTACATGCAGGTTACACATACAGCTCTGCTACACAGTACACAGCACTGCTACATGCAGGTTACACATACAGCTCTGCTACATGCAGGTTACACATACAGCACTGCTACACAGTACACAGCACTGCTACATGCAGGTTATACATACAGCTCTGCTACACAGTACACAGCTCTGCTACATGCAGGTTACACATACAGCTCTGCTACATGCAGGTTACACATACAGCTTTGCTACACAGTACACAGCCTGCTACATGCAGGTTACACATACAGCTCTACTACACAGTACACAGCTCTGCTACATGCAGGTTATACATACAGCTCTACTACACAGTACACAGCTCTGCTACATGCAGGTTACACATACAGCTCTGCTACACAGTACACAACACTGCTACATGCAGGTTACACACACATCTCTAGTCTGACGGAGGTTTGGCTGATGTCTGACGGAGGTTTGGCTGATGTCTGACGGAGGTTTGGCTGATGTCTGACGGAGGTTTGGCTGATGTCTGACAGAGGTTTGGATGAAGGACGACAGAGTTTTGGATGAGGGACGACAGAGTTTTGGATGAGGGACGACAGAGTTTTGGATGAGGGACGACAGAGTTTTGGTTGAGGGACGACAGAGTTTTGGATGAGGGACGACGGAGTTTTGGATGAGGGACGACGGAGTTTTGGATGAGGGACGACGGAGTTTTGGATGAGGGACGACGGAGTTTTGGATGAGGGACGACGGAGTTTTGGATGAGGGACGACTGAGTTTTGGCTGATGTCTGAGGTCTGATGGAGTTTTGGCTGATGTCTGAGGTAGGAGGGAGTTTTGCCTGACGGAGGATGGAGTTGTGGATGATGTCTGATGATGTCCTAATATGTATGCCGTACTGGAGGAAGTTCAGCAGCGACTTATAAAGATTAAAATAGACAAATTACCAGGTTCAGATGGCATACACCCTGTAACCTAAGATGGCAGCCTTGTGTGCAATGAGACATTCAAGACCAGCTTTTTTTTCCCCTCTCAGATGGGGATACTATACGCTCATTAAAATACCGATCATACTTCTCCCACCCATCATCATCTGGGAACAATTATTTTTCTTATTTTCCAACATACTTACAAAGAATACAAAAAATACAAATCAAGAATACAAAAAATACAAATTAAGAGTAGCAATCTACTACATTAATCCACTTCCTCACTTTTCATATCCCTTCTGCATCAACCTCCCCTTTCCTTATTTTATCCTACATATAACACACATATAACTTCCCTAATACCATTCGTACACTATCTTTTATTGTTAATTCTTTCATTTTAAACACATATATATTTCTTACATCCCACAATACTTCTTTTATACAAGCCAACAGCAACCACAACACTCTCTCCTTCACCCCATCACTCAGACCTAAACCAAACATAAATAATTTGAAGGACAACAAACTGATCCCAGTTAATTTACATAATGGTCCCACTCTTCTAATCAACTCCCTCACAAACTTACAATTCCAGAATAGATGTACAATACTCTCACTTCCACCACAACCCTCCCTAGGACATACATCACTTATTACTAACCCACGATTCCTCTAAAACTTTTTTTTTACTGGTAACACCCCATGTAAACTCTGCCAAACCACTTCACTCTGTCTATTGGTTAACCCATCCATCCTAACTTTCTTCCATACCTTCTCTATATCAGCACCCCTTACCATATTTATTCTACACTCCATCTCTTTACACTCTATCATCCTGTATACAAAACTTTTATTACGCAACATTCTCACATCTACTCCACATAATTAATACTTGACCAAAAACGTATACACCCACATATACCATACTGGCACCCCAAATGAAATTGGACATCTCAAATCCCTCACACACTATTTCAACCGTATCAAGTAGGTTCCAAATAAATATCTATACATACATGAGTATTTCGTCTCTATCTTAACTATCTTTAGTAAAAACTAAATAATATTACCTCCAAAATATACCTCCAAATTTGGAAAGTCCAAACCCCCTTTACTTATCCTTTTAACTAATACTTCCCTCTTGGCTCTCTCCATCTTCGATCCCCTTAGGAACACAAACAAAATTCTATTCAGATTTCTCAACATCATATAACCTGGTGAAAAGACGATTGCAGTATACAAAAAAATAGGCAATATAGGCACCATTATTTTACCAAAAAAGGACAAATCCCTCATCCGCCAAAAATGTAACTTATTTTTTACTCTGACCTTCACTTCTTCCCAACTATCCTTTCCTTCTAATTTCTCATCAAATTTCACACCTAAATCCTTAAATCGGACCTTCTACCACACTAACTCCCACATCCCTCCCAATCACTCCTCCAAAAGCTTTACATTCACTCTTATTCCAATTCACACGAAAAGCAGATGCTCCACAAAATATAGACACTAACAATTTCACCCGTCCTACTGAACACTCAGAATCACATAACACACACACATCATCCATATAACCACTCACCTTCCATTCACTCCCACCACCTCCTGGTATTTGCACTCCACGAATCACCATATCTTTACTTAACAAACACAACAATGGTTCAATCGCACATACACTGCGTGCAGAATTATTAGGCAAATGAGTATTTTGACCACATCATCCTCTTTATGCATGTTGTCTTACTCCAAGCTGTATAGGCTCGAAAGCCTACTACCAATTAAGCATACTAGGTGATGTGCATCTTTGTAATGAGAAGGGGTGTGGTCTAATGACATCAACACCCTATATTAGGTGTGCATAATTATTAGGCAACTTCCTTTCCTTTGGCAAAATGGGTCAAAAGAAGGACTTGACAGGCTCAGAAAAGTCAAAAATAGTGAGATATCTTGCAGAGGGATGCAGCACTCTTAAAATTGCAAAGCTTCTGAAGCGTGATCATCGAACAATCAAGCGTTTCATTCAAAATAGTCAACGGGGTCGCAAGAAGCGTGTGGAAAAACCAAGGCGCAAAATAACTGCCCATGAACTGAGAAAAGTCAAGCGTGCAGCTGCCAAGATGCCACTTGCCACCAGTTTGGCCATATTTCAGAGCTGCAACATCACTGGAGTGCCCAAAAGCACAAGGTGTGCAATACTCAGAGACATGGCCAAGGTAAGAAAGGCTGAAAGACGACCACCACTGAACAAGACACACAAGCTGAAACGTCAAGACTGGGCCAAGAAATATCTCAAGACTGATTTTTCTAAGGTTTTATGGACTGATGAAATGAGAGTGAGTCTTGATGGGCCAGATGGATGGGTAAAGGGCAGAGAGCTCCAGTCCGACTCAGACGCCAGCAAGGTGGAGGTGGAGTACTGGTTTGGGCTGGTATCATCAAAAATGAGCTTGTGGGGCCTTTTCGGGTTGAGGATGGAGTCAAGCTCAACTCCCAGTCCTACTGCCAGTTTCTGGAAGACACCTTCTTCAAGCAGTGGTACAGGAAGAAGTCTGCATCCTTCAAGAAAAACATGATTTTCATGCAGGACAATGCTCCATCACACGCGTCCAAGTACTCCACAGCGTGGCTGGCAAGAAAGGGTATAAAAGAAGAAAATCTAATGACATGGCCTCCTTGTTCACCTGATCTGAACCCTATTGAGAACCTGTGGTCCATCATCAAATGTGAGATTTACAAGGAGGGAAAACAGTACACCTCTCTGAACAGTGTCTGGGAGGCTGTGGTTGCTGCTGCACGCAATGTTGATGGTGAACAGATCAAAACACTGACAGAATCCATGGATGGCAGGCTTTTGAGTGTCCTTGCAAAGAAAGGTGGCTATATTGGTCACTGATTTGTTTTTGTTTTGTTTTTGAATGTCAGAAATGTACATTTGTGAATGTTGAGATGTTATATTGGTTTCACTGGTAAAAATAAATAATTGAAATGGGTATATATTTGTTTTTTGTTAAGTTGCCTAATAATTATGCACAGTAATAGTCACCTGCACACACAGATATCCCCCTAAAATAGCTAAAACTAAAAACAAACTAAAAACTACTTCCAAAAATATTCAGCTTTGATATTAATGAGTTTTTTGGGTTCATTGAGAACATGGTTGTTGTTCAATAATAAAATTAATCCTCAAAAATACAACTTGCCTAATAATTCTGCACTCCCTGTATGAACACAATAGGTGACAATGGGCACCCTTGCCTCACCCCTGAAAACACATTTACTCTTCTACCTATACAACCATTCAACAACACTCGACTAAAAACTCCATCATACATACTTCTTACTTTCCACACAAACTCAGCTGGAAATCCCATTCTTAACAACACTCTATACACAAACTTATGAGCCAACTTATCATATGCTTTTTCAAAATCCAAACTTAGCAAAAACACATTCTTCTTCATCTCCATACAGTCCCACAAACAATCTCTCAACATACACATATTTTCATGAATCCTCCTTCCTGGTATCGCACAACACTGTCCTTCCCCTATCACTCTATCAATCACTTCCTTCATTCTATTTGCAAACATTTTTGCGTAAATCTTATAATCGCAATTAAAGGATAACTGTCACACTTAGACCCTAATTTCAATTTTCATATATGTAGTTACTAATAACATGATATTCCAGAATCAGTTACTATTAGACTGACTTACTCCATATTTAATAAGATTCAGCCCTTAGCAACCAGTCTGCATAAAACTGCAATTTCACTATTCAGTTAAGATGGCCGCCACTGCCCTCACCCTGAGGCTAATCCCGCCTGCCCTCACTAGCCAGTAACAATAGGCCCCCCAAAAGTGTCAGTAACCAGAGCCCTCCCCCTAAAGGGTTAATCTCCTGCAGCACAGAGGGGTCCTCTTACCACATGTTGCTTTCATTTATACACTGAGCAGATGGCAGATCTCCCTTCCCTGGTCTGCGCTGCTTCGACTCTGCATTGTCCCAGTCTGCTGAGTGAGGGAGCGTCTGCCAAGTGCAGGGACAGAGAGAAGTGCACACAGCCCAGGCACTGTTATCAGCTGCTGGGGAGGACCTAGCTTTAATCATTTACTTACAGTCCCTGGCTGTCAGTAATCTGACCTTGCAGGCTGCATGCTTCTGCGTCCTCCGTCCTTCAACACATAGACGGACCCTGCATACAGGGCCGGTGCTACCATAAGGCAGATCAAGCAGCTGCCTTAGGGCGCACCCTGGGGGAGGGCGGAAAAATGAACCTTCTTTATTATTTTTTTATAACTTACTTGTGAGTTGCGCCGCCGGCCGCTCGCCCGCCCCAGCCTTCGTGCGCCCCTGGCCCTCACTCACAGAGTGGCACGGGCCTGGCAACACGGTCACAGGGCCAGGCCAGGGGGGTGTGACTGGCGAGTGGTGCGGCGGGCGGCAGCAGGGACTGGAGCTGACTAAGTCTGTAAGTCTGACTCACACACAGCCAGATTGCCGTAGCCGCAGGACAGGTGATCACTGATGAGTGCACTAGCGCCAGACTGTATGGCATAAATGTCTTTTAAAAAAATTATTATACAAACAACAATCATAAATCGAGGGGGGGATGGTGACCGTGACATGATGGGAGGGGGACAATGTCTGTAGTCTGTGACATGGGGATATGGCCAGGGCTAGCTGGGGGGGGGGGGGGGTGATGTGCCATGGGGGGGGGGGGACTGAAATGTGACACAATAGGGGGTAATGATGTGATCATGATGTGACAGGAAGGGGGTGATGTGACATGGATGGAGGGGGAGAAATGTGACAAGGAGGGGGAGTAATGTGACATGGAGGGCTGATGTGACATAGGTCATTTGACATGGAGGGGGAAAAATGTGACATTGAGGCCTTGAGGGGGAGAAATCTGACATGGGGGGAGAAATCTGACATGGGGGTGATGTGACAGAGGGGATTATGTAAAAAGGAGGGGGAGAAATCTGACATGGAGGGCTGATGTGACAGAGGGGGGCGATTTGACATGGAGGGGGAGAAATGTGACATGGGGGGCTAATGGCTGACATGGGGGCATGATGGCTGACATGGGGGGCTGATGTCTGACATGGGGGTCTGATCTGAGGTCTGATTAACATTGGGGGTCTGATTGCTGGTCTGACCTGAGGTGAAATGGAAATTATTTTTTTCTTATTATCTTCCTCTAAAACTTAGGTGCGTCTTAGAGGGCGAAAAATACAGTCCTCAAACTAGTGATTGTCTGAAGCAGAGAGAAGATACCAGGACCACACAGAGGAGAAGCTGCTGCAGATTGGACCAGGGCCAGGTGAGCTGCGAGGTGGGGAGGCGCCAAAATGTAGCTTTGCTTGTGTTGCCAAAAATCCTTGCACCGGCCCTGCCTGCATAGCAACCCTATTTTAAGCACAGGTAAAAGCAGGCAGTACAGGAAACAAAACTGTGGAATTAAGGGGTAATTGAGTACACAGTGAAAAGTTGAAATAGGGCCACCAAGGTGATATTAATCACCACAATCCAATACTCCAAAAAAAAAAAAAATATGACAGTTATACTTTAACCACCTCCGGACCGCTGTACGCAGATTCGCGTTCCGGAGGTGGCAGCCCTGCGCTCAGCGACGCATATACGCGTCATCTCGCGTGAGCCGGGATTTCCTGTGAACGCGCGCACACAGGCGCGCGCGCTCACAGGAACGGAAGGTAAGAGAGTTGATCTCCAGCCTGCCAGCGGCGATCGTTCGCTGGCAGGCTGGAGATGTGTTTTTTTTAACCCCTAACAGGTATATTAGACGCTGTTTTGATAACAGCGTCTAATATACCTGCTACCTGGTCCTCTGGTGGTCCCCTTTGTTTGGATCGACCACCAGAGGACACAGGTAGCTCAGTAAAGTCCCACCAAGCACCACTACACTACACTACACCCCCCCCCCGTCACTTATTAACCCCTTATTAGTCCCTGATCCCCCTCATATAGACTCCCTGATCACCCCCTGTCATTGATTACACCCCTGTCATTGATCAACCCCCTGTAAAGCTCCATTCAGATGTCCGCATGATTTTTACGGATGCACTGATAGATGGATCGGATCCGCAAAACGCATCCGGACATCTGAATGAAGCCTTACAGGGGCGTGATCAATGACTGTGGTGATCACCCCATATAGACTCCCTGATCACCCCCCTGTCATTGATTACCCCCCTGTCATTGATCAACCCCCTGTAAAGCTCCATTCAGATGTCCGCATGATTTTTACGGATCCACTGATAGATGGATCGGATCCGCAAAACGCATCCGGACGTCTGAATGAAGCCTTACAGGGGCATGATCAATGACTGTGGTTATCACCCATATAGACTCCCTGATCACCCCCCTGTCATTGATTACACCCCTGTAAAGCTCCATTCAGATGTCCGCATGATTTTTACGGATCCACTGATAGATGGATCGGATCCGCAAAACGCATCCGGACGTCTGAATGAAGCCTTACAGGGGCGTGATCAATGACTGTGGTTATCACCCCATATAGACTCCCTGATCACCCCCCTGTCATTGATTACACCCCTGTCATTGATCAACCCCCTGTAAAGCTCCATTCAGATGTCCGCATGATTTTTACGGATGCACTGATAGATGGATCGGATCCGCAAAACGCATCCGGACGTCTGAATGAAGCCTTACAGGGGCATGATCAATGACTGTGGTTATCACCCCATATAGACTCCCTGATCACCCCCCTGTCATTGATCACCCCCCTGTCATTGATCACCCCCCCTGTCATTGATCACCCCCCCTGTCATTGATTACCCCCCTGTAAAGCTCCATTCAGATGTCCGCATGATTTTTACGGATGCACTGATAGATGGATCGGATCCGCAAAACGCATCCGGACGTCTGAATGAAGCCTTACAGGGGCATGATCAATGACGGTGGTGATCACCCCATATAGACTCCCTGATCACCCCCCTGTCATTGATTACCCCCCTGTCATTGATTACCCCCCTGTAAAGCTCCATTCAGATGTCCGCATGATTTTTACGGATGCACTGATAGATGGATCGGATCCGCAAAACGCATACGGATGTCTGAATGAAGCCTTACACGGGCGTGATCAATGACTGTGGTTATCACCCCATATAGACTCCCTGATCACCCCCCTGTCATTGATCACCCCCCTGTCATTGATCACTCCCCCTGTCATTGATCACCCCCCCTGTCATTGATCACCCTCTGTAAGGCTCCATTCAGACATTTTTTTGGCCCAAGTTAGCGGAATTTATTTTTTTTTTTCTTACAAAGTCTCATATTCCACTAACTTGTGTCAAAAAATAAAATCTCACATGAACTCACCATACCCCTCACCGAATCCAAATGCGTAAAATTTTTTAGACATTTATATACCAGACTTCTTCTCACGCTTTAGGGCCCCTAGAATGCCAGGGCAGTATAAATACCCCACATGTGACCCCATTTCGGAAAGAAGACACCCCCAGGTATTCCGTGAGGGGCATATTGAGTCCATGAAAGATTGAAATTTTTGTCCCAAGTTAGCGGAACGGGAGACTTTGTGAGAAAAAAATAAAAAATATCAATTTCCGCTAACTTGTGCCAAAAAAAAAAAATTTCTATGAACTCGCCATGCCCCTCATTGAATACCTTGGGGTGTCTTCTTTCCAAAATGGGGTCACATGTGGGGTATTTATACTGCCCTGGCATTCTAGGGGCCCCAAAGCGTGAGAAGAAGTCTGGTATCCAAATGTCTAAAAATGCCCTCCTAAAAGGAATTTGGGCCCCTTTGCGCATCTAGGCTGCAAAAAAGTGTCACACATCTGGTATCGCCGTACTCAGGAGAAGTTGGGGAATGTGTTTTGGGGTGTCATTTTACATATACCCATGCTGGGTGAGATAAATATCTTGGTCAAATGCCAACTTTGTATAAAAAAATGGGAAAAGTTGTCTTTTGCCAAGATATTTCTCTCACCCAGCATGGGTATATGTAAAAAGACACCCCAAAACACATTCCCCAACGTCTCCTGAATACGGCGATACCACATGTGTGACACTTTTTTGCAGCCTAGGTGGGCAAAGGGGCCCATATTCCAAAGAGCACCTTTCGGATTTCACTGGTCATTTACCTACTTACCACACATTAGGGCCCCTGGAAAATGCCAGGGCAGTATAACTACCCCACAAGTGACCCCATTTTGGAAAGAAGACACCCCAAGGTATTCCGTGAGGGGCATGGCGAGTTCCTAGAATTTTTTATTTTTTGTCACAAGTTAGTGGAAAATGATGATTTTTTTTATTTATTTTATTTCATACAAAGTCTCATATTCCACTAACTTGCGACAAAAAATAAAAACTTCCATGAACTCACTATGCCCATCAGCGAATACCTTGGGGTCTCTTCTTTCCAAAATGGGGTCACTTGTGGGGTAGTTATACTGCCCTGGCATTCTAGGGGCCCAAATGTGTGGTAAGGAGTTTGAAATCAAATTCTGTAAAAAATGACGAGTGAAATCCGAAAGGTGCTCTTTGGAATATGGGCCCCTTTGCCCACCTAGGCTGCAAAAAAGTGTCACACATCTGGTATCTCCGTATTCAGTAGAATTTGGGGAATGTGTGTTGGGGTGTCATTTTACATATACCCATGCTGGGTGAGAGAAATATCTTGGCAAAAGACAACTTTTCCCATTTTTTTATACAAAGTTGGCATTTGACCAAGATATTTATCTCACCCAGCATGGGTATATGTAAAATGACACCTCAAAACACATTCCCCAACTTCTACTGAATACGGAGATACCAGATGTGTGACACTTTTTTGCAGCCTAGGTGGGCAAAGGGGCCCATATTCCAAAGAGCACCTTTCGGATTTCACTCGTCATTTTTTACAGAATTTGATTTCAAACTCCTTACCACACATTTGGGCCCCTAGAATGCCAGGGCAGTATAACTACCCCACAAGTGACCCCATTTTGGAAAGAAGAGACCCCAAGGTATTCGCTGATGGGCATAGTGAGTTCATGGAAGTTTTTATTTTTTGTCACAAGTTAGTGGAATATGAGACTTTGTATGAAAAAAAAAAAAAAATCAGCATTTTCCACTAACTTGTGACAAAAAATAAAAAATTCTAGGAACTCACTATGCCCATCAGCGAATACCTTGGGGTGTCTTCTTTCCAAAATGGGGTCACTTGTGGGGTAGTTATACTGCCCTGGCATTCTAGGGGCCCAAATGTGTGGTAAGGAGTTTGAAATCAAATTCTGTAAAAAATGACCTGTGAAATCCGAAAGGTGCTCTTTGGAATATGGGCCCCTTTGCCCACCTAGGCTGCAAAAAAGTGTCACACATCTGGTATCTCCGTACTCAGGAGAAGGTGGGGAATGTGTTTTGGGGTGTCTTTTTACATATACCCATGCTGGGTGAGATAAATATCTTGGTCAAATGCCAACTTTGTATAAAAAAATGGGAAAAGTTGTCTTTTGCCAAGATATTTCTCTCACCCAGCATGGGTATATGTAAAAAGACACCCCAAAACACATTCCCCAACGTCTCCTGAATACGGCGATACCACATGTGTGACACTTTTTTGCAGCCTAGGTGGGCAAAGGGGCCCATATTCCAAAGAGCACCTTTCGGATTTCACTGGTCATTTACCTACTTACCACACATTAGGGCCCCTGGAAAATGCCAGGGCAGTATAACTACCCCACAAGTGACCCCATTTTGGAAAGAAGACACCCCAAGGTATTCCGTGAGGGGCATGGCGAGTTCCTAGAATTTTTTATTTTTTGTCACAAGTTAGTGGAAAATGATGATTTTTTTTATTTTATTTTTTTCATACAAAGTCTCATATTCCACTAACTTGTGACAAAAAATAAAAACTTCCATGAACTCACTATGCCCATCAGCGAATACCTTGGGGTCTCTTCTTTCCAAAATGGGGTCACTTGTGGGGTAGTTATACTGCCCTGGCATTCTAGGGGCCCAAATGTGTGGTAAGGAGTTTGAAATCAAATTCTGTAAAAAATGACGAGTGAAATCCGAAAGGTGCTCTTTGGAATATGGGCCCCTTTGCCCACCTAGGCTGCAAAAAAGTGTCACACATCTGGTATCTCCGTATTCAGTAGAAGTTGGGGAATGTGTGTTGGGGTGTCATTTTACATATACCCATGCTGGGTGAGAGAAATATCTTGGCAAAAGACAACTTTTCCCATTTTTTTATACAAAGTTGGCATTTGACCAAGATATTTATCTCACCCAGCATGGGTATATGTAAAATGACACCTCAAAACACATTCCCCAACTTCTACTGAATACGGAGATACCAGATGTGTGACACTTTTTTGCAGCCTAGGTGGGCAAAGGGGCCCATATTCCAAAGAGCACCTTTCGGATTTCACTCGTCATTTTTTACAGAATTTGATTTCAAACTCCTTACCACACATTTGGGCCCCTAGAATGCCAGGGCAGTATAACTACCCCACAAGTGACCCCATTTTGGAAAGAAGAGACCCCAAGGTATTCGCTGATGGGCATAGTGAGTTCATGGAAGTTTTTATTTTTTGTCACAAGTTAGTGGAATATGAGACTTTGTATGAAAAAAAAAAAAAAAATCAGCATTTTCCACTAACTTGTGACAAAAAATAAAAAATTCTAGGAACTCACTATGCCCATCAGCGAATACCTTGGGGTGTCTTCTTTCCAAAATGGGGTCACTTGTGGGGTAGTTATACTGCCCTGGCATTCTAGGGGCCCAAATGTGTGGTAAGGAGTTTGAAATCAAATTCTGTAAAAAATGACCTGTGAAATCCGAAAGGTGCTCTTTGGAATATGGGCCCCTTTGCCCACCTAGGCTGCAAAAAAGTGTCACACATCTGGTATCTCCGTACTCAGGAGAAGGTGGGGAATGTGTTTTGGGGTGTCTTTTTACATATACCCATGCTGGGTGAGATAAATATCTTGGTCAAATGCCAACTTTGTATAAAAAAATGGGAAAAGTTGTCTTTTGCCAAGATATTTTTCTCACCCAGCATGGGTATATGTAAAAAGACACCCCAAAACACATTCCCCAACGTCTCCTGAATACGGCGATACCACATGTGTGACACTTTTTTGCAGCCTAGGTGGGCAAAGGGGCCCATATTCCAAAGAGCACCTTTCGGATTTCACTGGTCATTTACCTACTTACCACACATTAGGGCCCCTGGAAAATGCCAGGGCAGTATAACTACCCCACAAGTGACCCCATTTTGGAAAGAAGACACCCCAAGGTATTCCGTGAGGGGCATGGCGAGTTCCTAGAATTTTTTATTTTTTGTCACAAGTTAGTGGAAAATGATGATTTTTTTTATTTATTTTATTTCATACAAAGTCTCATATTCCACTAACTTGCGACAAAAAATAAAAACTTCCATGAACTCACTATGCCCATCAGCGAATACCTTGGGGTCTCTTCTTTCCAAAATGGGGTCACTTGTGGGGTAGTTATACTGCCCTGGCATTCTAGGGGCCCAAATGTGTGGTAAGGAGTTTGAAATCAAATTCTGTAAAAAATGACGAGTGAAATCCGAAAGGTGCTCTTTGGAATATGGGCCCCTTTGCCCACCTAGGCTGCAAAAAAGTGTCACACATCTGGTATCTCCGTATTCAGTAGAATTTGGGGAATGTGTGTTGGGGTGTCATTTTACATATACCCATGCTGGGTGAGAGAAATATCTTGGCAAAAGACAACTTTTCCCATTTTTTTATACAAAGTTGGCATTTGACCAAGATATTTATCTCACCCAGCATGGGTATATGTAAAATGACACCTCAAAACACATTCCCCAACTTCTACTGAATACGGAGATACCAGATGTGTGACACTTTTTTGCAGCCTAGGTGGGCAAAGGGGCCCATATTCCAAAGAGCACCTTTCGGATTTCACTCGTCATTTTTTACAGAATTTGATTTCAAACTCCTTACCACACATTTGGGCCCCTAGAATGCCAGGGCAGTATAACTACCCCACAAGTGACCCCATTTTGGAAAGAAGAGACCCCAAGGTATTCGCTGATGGGCATAGTGAGTTCATGGAAGTTTTTATTTTTTGTCACAAGTTAGTGGAATATGAGACTTTGTATGAAAAAAAAAAAAAAATCAGCATTTTCCACTAACTTGTGACAAAAAATAAAAAATTCTAGGAACTCACTATGCCCATCAGCGAATACCTTGGGGTGTCTTCTTTCCAAAATGGGGTCACTTGTGGGGTAGTTATACTGCCCTGGCATTCTAGGGGCCCAAATGTGTGGTAAGGAGTTTGAAATCAAATTCTGTAAAAAATGACCTGTGAAATCCGAAAGGTGCTCTTTGGAATATGGGCCCCTTTGCCCACCTAGGCTGCAAAAAAGTGTCACACATCTGGTATCTCCGTACTCAGGAGAAGGTGGGGAATGTGTTTTGGGGTGTCTTTTTACATATACCCATGCTGGGTGAGATAAATATCTTGGTCAAATGCCAACTTTGTATAAAAAAATGGGAAAAGTTGTCTTTTGCCAAGATATTTCTCTCACCCAGCATGGGTATATGTAAAAAGACACCCCAAAACACATTCCCCAACGTCTCCTGAATACGGCGATACCACATGTGTGACACTTTTTTGCAGCCTAGGTGGGCAAAGGGGCCCATATTCCAAAGAGCACCTTTCGGATTTCACTGGTCATTTACCTACTTACCACACATTAGGGCCCCTGGAAAATGCCAGGGCAGTATAACTACCCCACAAGTGACCCCATTTTGGAAAGAAGACACCCCAAGGTATTCCGTGAGGGGCATGGCGAGTTCCTAGAATTTTTTATTTTTTGTCACAAGTTAGTGGAAAATGATGATTTTTTTTATTTTATTTTTTTCATACAAAGTCTCATATTCCACTAACTTGTGACAAAAAATAAAAACTTCCATGAACTCACTATGCCCATCAGCGAATACCTTGGGGTCTCTTCTTTCCAAAATGGGGTCACTTGTGGGGTAGTTATACTGCCCTGGCATTCTAGGGGCCCAAATGTGTGGTAAGGAGTTTGAAATCAAATTCTGTAAAAAATGACGAGTGAAATCCGAAAGGTGCTCTTTGGAATATGGGCCCCTTTGCCCACCTAGGCTGCAAAAAAGTGTCACACATCTGGTATCTCCGTATTCAGTAGAATTTGGGGAATGTGTGTTGGGGTGTCATTTTACATATACCCATGCTGGGTGAGAGAAATATCTTGGCAAAAGACAACTTTTCCCATTTTTTTATACAAAGTTGGCATTTGACCAAGATATTTATCTCACCCAGCATGGGTATATGTAAAATGACACCTCAAAACACATTCCCCAACTTCTACTGAATACGGAGATACCAGATGTGTGACACTTTTTTGCAGCCTAGGTGGGCAAAGGGGCCCATATTCCAAAGAGCACCTTTCGGATTTCACTCGTCATTTTTTACAGAATTTGATTTCAAACTCCTTACCACACATTTGGGCCCCTAGAATGCCAGGGCAGTATAACTACCCCACAAGTGACCCCATTTTGGAAAGAAGAGACCCCAAGGTATTCGCTGATGGGCATAGTGAGTTCATGGAAGTTTTTATTTTTTGTCACAAGTTAGTGGAATATGAGACTTTGTATGAAAAAAAAAAAAAAAATCAGCATTTTCCACTAACTTGTGACAAAAAATAAAAAATTCTAGGAACTCACTATGCCCATCAGCGAATACCTTGGGGTCTCTTCTTTCCAAAATGGGGTCACTTGTGGGGTAGTTATACTGCCCTGGCATTCTAGGGGCCCAAATGTGTGGTAAGGAGTTTGAAATCAAATTCTGTAAAAAATGACCTGTGAAATCCGAAAGGTGCTCTTTGGAATATGGGCCCCTTTGCCCACCTAGGCTGCAAAAAAGTGTCACACATCTGGTATCTCCGTACTCAGGAGAAGGTGGGGAATGTGTTTTGGGGTGTCTTTTTACATATACCCATGCTGGGTGAGATAAATATCTTGGTCAAATGCCAACTTTGTATAAAAAAATGGGAAAAGTTGTCTTTTGCCAAGATATTTCTCTCACCCAGCATGGGTATATGTAAAAAGACACCCCAAAACACATTCCCCAACGTCTCCTGAATACGGCGATACCACATGTGTGACACTTTTTTGCAGCCTAGGTGGGCAAAGGGGCCCATATTCCAAAGAGCACCTTTCGGATTTCACTGGTCATTTACCTACTTACCACACATTAGGGCCCCTGGAAAATGCCAGGGCAGTATAACTACCCCACAAGTGACCCCATTTTGGAAAGAAGACACCCCAAGGTATTCCGTGAGGGGCATGGCGAGTTCCTAGAATTTTTTATTTTTTGTCACAAGTTAGTGGAAAATGATGATTTTTTTTATTTTATTTTTTTCATACAAAGTCTCATATTCCACTAACTTGTGACAAAAAATAAAAACTTCCATGAACTCACTATGCCCATCAGCGAATACCTTGGGGTCTCTTCTTTCCAAAATGGGGTCACTTGTGGGGTAGTTATACTGCCCTGGCATTCTAGGGGCCCAAATGTGTGGTAAGGAGTTTGAAATCAAATTCTGTAAAAAATGACGAGTGAAATCCGAAAGGTGCTCTTTGGAATATGGGCCCCTTTGCCCACCTAGGCTGCAAAAAAGTGTCACACATCTGGTATCTCCGTATTCAGTAGAATTTGGGGAATGTGTGTTGGGGTGTCATTTTACATATACCCATGCTGGGTGAGAGAAATATCTTGGCAAACGACAACTTTTCCCATTTTTTTATACAAAGTTGGCATTTGACCAAGATATTTATCTCACCCAGCATGGGTATATGTAAAATGACACCTCAAAACACATTCCCCAACTTCTACTGAATACGGAGATACCAGATGTGTGACACTTTTTTGCAGCCTAGGTGGGCAAAGGGGCCCATATTCCAAAGAGCACCTTTCGGATTTCACTCGTCATTTTTTACAGAATTTGATTTCAAACTCCTTACCACACATTTGGGCCCCTAGAATGCCAGGGCAGTATAACTACCCCACAAGTGACCCCATTTTGGAAAGAAGAGACCCCAAGGTATTCGCTGATGGGCATAGTGAGTTCATGGAAGTTTTTATTTTTTGTCACAAGTTAGTGGAATATGAGACTTTGTATGAAAAAAAAAAAAAAATTCAGCATTTTCCACTAACTTGTGACAAAAAATAAAAAATTCTAGGAACTCACTATGCCCATCAGCGAATACCTTGGGGTGTCTTCTTTCCAAAATGGGGTCACTTGTGGGGTAGTTATACTGCCCTGGCATTCTAGGGGCCCAAATGTGTGGTAAGGAGTTTGAAATCAAATTCTGTAAAAAATGACCTGTGAAATCCGAAAGGTGCTCTTTGGAATATGGGCCCCTTTGCCCACCTAGGCTGCAAAAAAGTGTCACACATCTGGTATCTCCGTACTCAGGAGAAGGTGGGGAATGTGTTTTGGGGTGTCTTTTTACATATACCCATGCTGGGTGAGATAAATATCTTGGTCAAATGCCAACTTTGTATAAAAAAATGGGAAAAGTTGTCTTTTGCCAAGATATTTCTCTCACCCAGCATGGGTATATGTAAAATGACACCCCAAAACACATTCCCCACCTTCTCCTGAGTACGGAGATACCAGATGTGTGACACTTTTTTGCAGCCTAGGTGGGCAAAGGGGCCCATATTCCAAAGAGCACCTTTCGGATTTCACAGGTCATTTTTTTACAGAATTTGATTTCAAACTCCTTACCACACATTTGGGCCCCTAGAATGCCAGGGCAGTATAACTACCCCACAAGTGACCCCATTTTGGAAAGAAGAGACCCCAAGGTATTTCGTGATGGGCATAGTGAGTTCATAGAACTTTTTATTTTTTGTCACAAGTTAGTGGAATATGAGACTTTGTAAGAAAAAAAAAAAAAAAAAATCATCATTTTCCGCTAACTTGTGACAAAAAATAAAAAGTTCTATGAACTCACTATGCCCATCAGCGAATACCTTAGGGTGTGTACTTTCCGAAATGGGGTCATTTGTGGGGTGTTTGTACTGTCTGGGCATTGTAGAACCTCAGGAAACATGACAGGTGCTCAGAAAGTCAGAGCTGCTTCAAAAAGCGGAAATTCACATTTTTGTACCATAGTTTGTAAACGCTATAACTTTTACCCAAACCATTTTTTTTTTACCCAAACATTTTTTTTTTATCAAAGACATGTAGAACAATAAGTTTAGAGCAAAATGTATATATGGATGTCGTTTTTTTTGCAAAATTTTACAACTGAAAGTGAAAAATTTCATTTTTTTGCAAAAAAATCGTTAAATTTCGATTAATAACAAAAAAAGTAAAAATGTCAGCAGCAATGAAATACCACCAAATGAAAGCTCTATTAGTGAGAAGAAAAGGAGGTAAAATTCATTTGGGTGGTAAGTTGCCTGACCGAGCAATAAACGGTGAAAGTAGTGTAGGTCAGAAGTGTAAAAAGTGGCCTGGTCTTTCAGGGTGTTTAAGCACTGGGGGCTGAGGTGGTTAAGCAACGTTATCGGTCGCCAATTCCTTAAATCCTTACAGTTACCTTTTTTTGGAATCGAGGTAATCACCCCCAACCGCATACTATCAGCCATTTTTCCATTCATCCACATAAACTTATACAATGCTACCACATCAGTTCCTACCACATCCCACATCTTTCTATAGAATTCAACCGGAAGACCATCCTCCCCTGGCGTCTTATTTTCTGCATTACTGCTAACCACCCTCCATATTTCATTACTTGTTATATCCCTCATAACCCCCACTCTTTCTTCTTTATTCAAGCTCTTATCTATCACACTTTACACATCATCCTCCAACCTTTCATCCCTCCATTTCTCAGCATACAATTCTTCAAAAATTTTTGCAACTTCTTCCTTCATTTCTTCTCCATTCACCTCATTACCACTCTGATTATAACATACATTTATGCACTGCCTCTTTCCAAACACCTTTTAAAAAAAAAAAAAAAACTTGTGCATTTTTCATTCTTCTCCAAATTTTCTAGTTTTGCCCTGTAAATTATACTTCTTCCTTTTTTCGATCAAAAATTCTTATATCTCACGTTTCACTCACACAATATCCTCACTTACATCAACACCCCCCTCTATTAATTTATACAAATACCTTAACCTAGCATTCAATCTTACATACTGCTCTCTTTTTGCTGTCGCTATTTTATAACCTAAATTCTTAAAAAAATACCTTGTTTTCATTTTCACCCAATCCCACCACTTAGACATATCACTAAACTCACTCTTCCTCCTACACCAACTTTCATACAATCCTCTATAATCCATTTTAACATCCTCATTTTCCAACAAACTCACATTTAATTTCCACAATCCACGTCCATACACTCCTCTTGATTCTATATCCAACTCACATATCACACATTCAGGATCCCAAAAAAACAACTTCTTTCTGTTTATAACTTAAAGGACACACATTTTGTGATACAAAACAATAGTCTAACCTGCTATGAAATCTGCCACTATCTGCATGATAGGTCTTCAATTTAGGTTCAACTTTACATAAATTTTGCATATCACATAATTTAAAATCCGAAAGTAAGTCTATTAACCCTTTCCCAGACTCATCAATATGACTCTTATCTAAATCACAATTAAAATCTTCCGCAAGAATTACTGACATTCTCCCAGGGATAAACAATCTCACCTTCTGAAACTAAAGTTTCCGTTCATTCTTATTTATAGGTGCGTAAATATTAATCACACAAAATTTCACATTTTTATATTCAAAATTTGCTAATATACACCTCCCTTCTTCTATTACCATGTAACTTACTAAAGATACATCTCTCCCTTTAACTAAGAAGCCAACACCATCATTTATATTTAACACGCTCCCAGACCACACAGACTTTCCATACATCCACTCTTCTTCTCTTACTACTTCACACAGATCACATTCCTGCAAAAGAAAAATTGCAAATCTTCTTGTGCTAGAAATTCGAGAATCGCCGTTCTTCTAATCTTACTTTTAAATACTATTACATTCTGTAAGCAGATCTTGAAACCCATATTTTTTTTATCTTTATTTTTATTTTTTTTACGAAAAAAACCCAAAAAACATTAGAAATGTATCCTTATTTTCCAGGTAGCTTATGCTCAAAGTTATACAGTTTCGCCACCTCCAGCAGAATCCATGCTCTCCTCTTGCTGGCTTTCGTAGGGGTTGCTGATTTCTGGTCCACTCGTATAACCCCTTCTCTTTTTGGCACTCTTACTCTTCCGTACGACTGAAGAGATCTCTTCTTCTTCTGTGTTGGACTCCCCACCACCCTCCCTTTGACTCTTTCCAGACCGCCCTCCTCCAGACACCTCTCCAGACATAAATTCTTCAATATTTATTGGGTCAGACACACTTGGAAGATCATCTATAACTTCCTCCAAGCTTCTTACAGGAAGTGCTTCAGGAAGGGTTGCACAATCAAGTCTTGTAGCAGGGCGCAACACAGTCCCTTCTCTTCTTTCCCTCCTCACACCCTCACTCGCCACAGCAGCATAGGTTAGCCTTTTCCTTTCCCGCTCCTCTTGAACTATCTGCTGCTGCCTCATGTTGTTGTCTCTTTGGGCTTCAGCACTTGGACAATTCCTATACATGTGATCTGTTTTCCCACATATATCACATGCTTTAAGAGTTGGGCACTCCCCAGCAGTATGTCCCTCCTGCTTGCAGTTCCTACAACATACACCTTTCTGACAACTCTCCTGAGTGTGTCCAAAAGAATAGAATTTTCTGCAATATGACAGCTGCCCACGGTACATTAAGTAACCTCGATTCCCCGCCACTAAAAAATTAGCCGGCGGGTGACTAAAACCTCCCACACGCTGTGGGTCCTTTTTCAATTTAGCTTTGAAACGGTATTTACAATTAAAGATACCAAGATGATTCTTCTGAGGCACAGGTTTCCCCACATATTCATAATATTTCAGCAAAAAGTCCATAATCAAATTAACTTCAGTGAAAGGATTATAAACATGTACTACAATTGAAATTTCAGACCAAACAACAGAGTTATCTTCACTCCCATTTATTCAGGATCTTCTGAGTTGTTTCTGAACCATTCATATGCCTCCAAACAAAGGTTCTCATTAAGAAAAGTTACATCGTACACACCTGTTTTAGGGAAGTTTTGGACACTATAAATTAGATGTCTCCCAGTTCCAGCCTTCTTTTCCACGAGCTCAATCAAAATAAATTCAAAAGTATTCTTTCTTGTATCCTTCAGGTCCACTTCCAAATAAATGGTGTGCAGGATTCCAGCCATCTTTAGGAGCTGTCAGAGAAAAAAACGTCTCCCTTAAGAAAGAAAACCAAATCAGCTCAAACCTCACACCCTACGACCACGTCCGGGCATGCCTCGATCGTAATCAGAAGATCGAGATGGAGGAACCCGAGACTCATCTGACTGAGAGCCAGTAAGCCTCAAAGTTGCTTGATTTTTGTTGGATGGCTTGGGGGACCTGCGCACCTAGATCATTATCATTAGGGTGACAAACATTTTTTGGGGGATGCCAGCTAACTCTTTTCTCACTGCTTAGGAGGGCTGCATAACAATTTTCAGTGTTCTAATTGTCCTAACATTTATATTCAATAACCTTTTTATACTGTTTGGTCATGTAAACTCATTCAGGGCCGGACTAGCCTGCCGGGATACTGGGAAATTTCCCGGTAGACCGGCAGGCCTGAGTGCCGCAAGGCCGCGGCCCTGGTGACAAGTGGGGGCGGCCGCGGCCGGGCAGAGCAGGAGATGAGCGCTTCCATTGTGGAAGCGCTCATCTCCATAGTCATCTGTATTGCCATCCTCAGGACGGCGATACAGATGCCTGTGCTGTGGCAGGGGAGGGAGAGGTGTGTCCCCTCCTGTTCCTCTGATAGGCTGCCAGCCTAGTGCTGGCAGCCTATCAGAGGGCGGTGCACATCATCGCGACACCTGAGCCGTACAGCGAGGGACACAGGCCGGAAGAGGCCTGCATCGCATCGCTGGAGGTAAGTATAAGTGTTTTCTTTTTTTTTTATATAGGTACAATACTAGGCTGGCACATGATAAGGGGGGACTACTGGGCTGGCACATGATAAGGAGGGAATACTGGGCTGGCACATGATAAGGGTGGACTACAGGGCTGGCACATGATAAGAGGGACTACTGGGCTGGCACATGATAAGGGTGGACTACTGGGCTGGCATATGTTAAGGGTGGACTACTGGGCTGGAACATGATAAGGGGGGACTACTGGGCTGGCACATGATAAGGGGGGACTACTGGGCTGGCACATGATAAGGGGGGACTACTGGGCTGGCACATGATAAGGGGGCTACTAGCACATAAGGGGGGCTACTGGCACATAGGGGGGACTACTGGCACATAAGGGGGGCTACTGGCACATAAGGGTGGCTACTGGCACATAAGGGGGGCTACTGGCACATAAGGGACGGCTACTGGCACATAAGGGGTGGCTACTGGCACATAAGGGGCGGCACTCTGGCTACTGGCACATGATAGGGGGGGCACTCTGGCTTCTGGCACATGATATGGGGGGGCTCTGGCTACTGGCACATGATATGGGGGGCTCTGGCTACTGGCACATGGTGGGGGGGGCTCTTATTATTCAGAAGCCTGCATCTCTGATGGTATGGGGTTGCATGAGTGCGTGTGGCATGGGCAGCTTGCATGTCTGGAAAGGCACCATCAATGCAGAAAAATATATTCAGGTTCTAGAACAACATATGCTCCCATCCAGACGTCATCTCTTTCAGGGAAGACCCTGCATTTTTCAACAAGATAATGCCAGACCACATTCTGCATCAATCACAACATCATGGCTGCGAAGGAGAAGGATCCGGGTACTGAAATGGCCAGTCTGCAGTCCAGATCTTTCACCTATAGAGAACATTTGGCGCATCATAAAGAGGAAGGTGCAACAAAGAAGGCCCAAGACGATTGAACAGTTAGAGGCCTGTATTAGACAAGAATGGGAGAGCATTCCTATTTCTAAACTTGAGAAACTGGTCTCCTCGGTCCCCAGACGTCTGTTGAGTGTTGTAAGAAGAAGGGGAGATGCCACACAGTGGTGAAAATGGCCTTGTCCCAACTTTTTTGGGATTTGTTGACACCATGAAATTCTGATTCAACATATTTTTCCCTTAAAATGGTACATTTTCTCAGTTTAAACTTTTGTTCCGTGATTTATGTTCTATTCTGAATAAAATATTAGAAGTTGGCACCTCCACATCATTGCATTCAGTTTTTATTCACGATTTGTATAGTGTCCCAACTTTTTTGGAATCCGGTTTGTAGTTCCTACCACTAGAAATGCAGAAAAACCTTCAAATAGAAATGAAATTTTTAAAAAAACTCTGAAATTGCACTGCTTAGACCCCTTGGTGTGTGATTAAGAGAGAATGTATCGTGTGTGTAGGCTCATAAAACTCACCTGTTTTATGATAAAATCCCATCCTGTGTGCTGAAGATGCTATAGGTGCTGCTGCACTGCTTTCCAGCTCTCTCATACATTCACCATGCGTCAGTGGATCTGAACTACTATAGATGGCTCAGCTGCACTCAGTCTTTTGCATCTGATTGAGGTTACATTCACAAATTGTGGATCCGCAAAACACGCATACCGACTGTGTGCCTTCCGCATTTTATAGAAAATTCTTATTCTTGTCCACAATTGCAGACAAGAATAGGACATGCTCTATATTTTTTGCAGGGCCATGGAACGGAACTATGGATGTGGACATCTTTTGCAGCCTCATTGAAGTGAATGGGTACGCACCCGTTCTGCAAAATTGTGGAATGGATGCGGACCCATTCATACGATTGTCTGAATGAGCCCTGAATTACAGGATTCATTCTAGGAGCATGTTAGTTCAGTAGTGGATCCTGTTAAATCATTTCACAAGTCAGAGGCTCCATATCAGCATCCTCAGGACATGGTCTGTAGAGCAGGCAGTAGGCCATACTGGAGATCTGTTCACGCCACCAAATATCATCTGCCTGTCCTTATTAACATTGCTGGACAATAATAAATGTATCTCACCTTTTTAATAAAACTATAATTCACCCAAAGAGCTGTAAATCCTATGTGTAACAGAGCAGATCTGTGCTTCTAATCACTTGTCACTCAACACTATAGTAGTTATTACATACATAAGAAATGAGGAGGAGGTAATCAATATACCTTCCAAACCAAAATAATATCACTGTGAAAGGGATCGGCCACACTGTAAATATATTTTCTT
This sequence comes from Bufo bufo, assembly GCF_905171765.1. Lineage (NCBI taxonomy): Eukaryota > Metazoa > Chordata > Amphibia > Anura > Bufonidae > Bufo > Bufo bufo. Next base: position 314,413,304 of record NC_053389.1, read on the forward strand.
TCCAGGCCCACATATAACTCTTGCCAGGGAAAGTGAAAAAGACGCTCCCATGGGACACCCCAGAATCAGAAAATAGAAATGATTGTTAATTATAAAATAATTGTGCTTGAGGAGAAATAAATTCTTGAAGCTCGTTTTGTATCTACGAGGGCGGTCACTATAGGGAATATGGTTTCCCCAACCTCTATGCAGACTCTGTGTCTTTTGGGAGAAGACAGGGATGTTGGTTAAGCACATTCGGCTCCTATCGCTGGGGGAGCACTAGATGCAAGCCTTGCTGTTATATGCATCCCTCTCAGACAATCGATGTATGTGCTAAAAGTGTTAAACACCCCTTTAAGTCTTTTTTGTATTACGGTACAAGTAATTTAACCTCTTTCCATGTAGTGCCGTACATGTACGCGCATGGAGGTTCTTTAAAGAAAATATTAAGTATAAAATTTCAATCCCCCCTTTCCCCAAAATAAAAATAAAAATACATAAGCAATTAAAAAATAAACATCATGGGCATCACAGAGTGCAAAAACGCCCATACTATTAAAATATAAAAATATTTAATCCATGCGGCAAATGGCGAAATAGAAAAAAAATTAAAAACGGCAAATTTGCCTTTTTTTGGTTGCTTCACCTCCCATACAAAATTGAATAAAAAGTGATCAAAAAGTCATATGCACCCCAAAATGGTATCAATGAAAAGTATAGATCAACCCACAAAAAATGAGCCTCCAAACAGCTCCATATACATAATTACAAAAAAAGTTATAGAGGTCAGAATATGGTGATGAAAAGAAAAAAACATATTTTTTAAAGGTTTTTTTCCCCCAGTAGTAAAATGCAAGAAAAACAATACAAATGTGGTATCACTTTAATTGTACTGACGCAGAAAATGAAAGTAACAGGTCAGTTTTACTGCATAGGGAACAACTTAAAAACAAACCCATAAAACTGTAGACTCGACTACATATGCAATATTAAAATGGCGCCATTAGAAAGTACAACTTGTCCCGCAAAAAACAAGCTATGTGAACTATGGGAAAAATAAAAAAGTGATGGCCCCCGAACGACAGGGAGTAAAAAATGAAAACATAAAAAAACTAACAAAAAAAAAATACTGGGAATGAAAGGGTTAATATATGTCTTTACCTATAAGCCATGTAGAAAACAATACACTGTGTCCACTACTCGATTATTACACAAACAGATATCAGAACTTGTGAATGATATACCAGTATTACAACTAGAAGCATATCAGCTGCATCACCCTATTTTCATGAACAGCATCATGGTGATATGACCACCTCCGGATGTGAGCATGTGTTCAGACCACAAGGGGGAAGGGGGAAAGCGGTCGGACCCACAAAGATCGCAAAATAAAGTTTTATTGGATTTTATTATTAAAAACACATTCTCCAAGTGGACTGAATTTCCTCTCTGATATGAAGTATTTTTATTTGTATGAAAGCATATATACATTGTTTTTGTTTCAGTATAATCTAATAGACTATGTTAGGCTACTTTCACACTAGCGTTCGGGGCTCCGCTTGTGAGTTCCGTTTGAAGGCTCTCACAAGCGGCCCCGAACGGATCCGTCCAGCCCTAATGCATTCTGAATGGATGCGGATCCGCTCAGAATGCATCAGTATGGCTCCGTTTGTCCTCCGCTCCGCTCAGCAGGCGGACACCTGAACGCAGCTTGCAGCGTTCGGGTGTCCGCCTGGCCGTGCGGAGGCAAACGGATCCGTCCAGACTTAGGCCTCTTTCACACGACAGTATGTCTTTTTCAGTGTTTTGCGGTCCGTTTTAAACGGATCCGTTGTTCCGTTTTTTGTTTCCGTTGTGTTTCCGTTTCCGTTCTGTTTTTCCGTTCCGTTTTTCCGTATGGCAAATACAGTATACAGTAATTTCATAGAAAAAATTGGGCTGGGCATAACATTTTCAATAGATGGATCTGCAAAAAACGGAACGGATACGGAAGACATACGGATGCACTTCCGTATGCATTCCGTTTTTTTGCGGACCCATAGACTTTAATGGAGCCACGGAACGTGATTTGCGGCCAAATATAGGACATGTTCTATGTTAAAACGGAACGGAAAAACGGAAATACGGAAACGGAATGCATACGGAGTACATTCCGTTTTTTTTTGCGGAACCATTGAAATCAATGGTTCCGTATACGGACCGTATACGGACCGCAAAAAACGGCCCGCAAAACGAAAAAAAATAACGACCGTGTGAAAGAGGCCTTACAATGTAAGTCAATGGGGACGGATCCGTTTGAAGTTGACACAGTATGGCTCAATTTTCAAACGGATCCGTCCCCCATTGACTTTCAATGTAAAGTCAAAACGGATCCGTTTGCATTATCATGAACAAAAAAAAAAAAATAAATTATTTTTTATTTATTTTTTGTTCATGGTAATGCAAACGGATCCGTTCTGAACGGATCTAAGCGTTTGCATTATAGGTGCGGATCCGTCTGTGCAGATACCAGACGGATCCGCACCTAACGCAGGTGTGAAAGTAGCCTTAGGCTATGTTCACATCTGCGTTCAAGCTCTCCGTTCCTGTAGTCCGTCCGGAAGTAGAAACTAATTGACGTATGTAAGCATACGTTTGACTCCGTTAGTTGGTAATACGTTCGGAATACGTTTTTTCAGACGGAAAACAAAATCCTGCTTGCAGGATTTTTTTCTACGTTCAGAAAAGCGGATTCTTGACGGAGCGTCCATTCACGTTCATTGTAGTAAATGAGAAACGGATTGTTACATTTTGCTTTCGCGGACATAGCGTACCTATAGTACGTTTTTTTTGTTTCTGAACATGCGCAAAACAAACAGGAACTTACAAACGAAGACAGGAAAACAAGGGAGTGTCATGTGACAGTCACGTGAGCGCTACTCCTCACCATTTCTGAAGGCTGATGTGCAAGTTGGAGAAAGTCTCAAGAAAAGGGTATGAATTGATGCAATTGAAAAGTATTTACTTCGATCATCTACTGGGGCATGCTATTTGGCTACTGTGGGCTAATATCTTGAAACTGTGGATGCTATTTGGCACATGCGGGATGTTATTTGTCTTTTGTGAGATGCTATTACGCTACTGGGACATTATTTGGCTATTGGGGGCAAATATTTTGAAACTGTGGATGCTATAAGGCTACTGGGGAATGCTATAAGGCTACTGGGGAATGATATAAGGCTACCGTGGGCCGGATGAGAGTCATGAGGATCTAATCTGCCGTCTGATTTTGTGTGGGTCATTCACAATGTAGTCTGGTCTGTGTATGTGGCCAAAAGTCGAATTGCAATAGGGGGTAGATATAATTTTAAGGACCAGAGGAGAAATTTTGTGTTTTGACTAATCCCTGTTTTAACCCTTGTTGCATCTTGTGCCAATGTGTATGTTGAAATATGTCTATAAGCTTTTGTCTATAATGGTTCTGTAACGTTTTCAGATGTCTTCGCCTTCTCCTTCGGTTGGCAGTCGAAGTACTCCATCCTTTCACATGCAGGTAAAATTCTTTTTTAAATAAAAATAGACTATTAATGATCCAAATAATAAATATGTTTGAACCACAATACATATTTATATATTTCAGGGACACTCCGACACTGAATCCTCTGCTGGCGAGGAATTGCGTTTTTCTCCTGAACCAATGGAGTCAGTAAGTGTGGAATGTTATATTTAGATTTTTTGGTTTCTACACATCCATAATTGGTACAATGGATATAAACTCGAAAGGTACATGATTTGCCAACACCGCAAAAGGATAGATAGGCCAATGTATTGGCAACAAGATTTGAAAGAGGCATTTTGGTTGCTGCAGGGCAGGCAGACGGCAATTTTCAATGAATACAAAACTGTGTTTGTTTTTCAGACACAGGAGGGTACACATTCCATTGAAAATCTGCGAAGTAGACGTCATAACGACGAGGATGTGAGTATCTATACTTAGGTTCTCAAAAGTAATCAAATGTCTTTTGTGATAACTATATTATTTATTAGGACACAAACAGGCAAAGTGAAAATCCATCACCAGTTCAAAAAAGAACTTCCAGGCGTGGTGGTCGCGGACAACGTGGTCGTGGCAGTCGTCGTGGACGTGTAGGCCGTGTGAGTAGGCACATGTGCTGTGATGTGAGCTGTCCACACTGCCCCCAGTATACAGTATCTTATATCACCTATAAGATAACGTGGCCATCATACCTCAAATTTTTTTAATTATTAGAACAAATGACCGTGAGGATTGGAGACATTTGTTTTCCCCAAACAAAAATTAAAGTGTTGCTTATCCCATAATGGACATACCATGAACAGGGGTGTCAAGGTATATCTTTTATATAAAATATAAATATTTTATATAAAAATATAAAAATTAATAAAATAATAAAAAATGGAAATCAGTCAGGAAATCCACTAGGCGGACATAAAACGCCTTTCTTTTATCTTGAGACTCTAAATTTAATTTATGCAATTAATGAAAACAAAGGGGCAATCAATTATACAAAATATATGTAACAATTTATTTATAAATGAGTAAAATTCCAATATAAAACTGACATAAGATCAATGGATAGACAAATTGACGCAGTACCAATAAACCACCACTAGATGGTGGTATAATCCACTATCACTTTCTCACCAGCACAGAATTATTAAAAGTAACATATGATAAGAAATAAATGATAATTTCTTTATCAAACAGACCAATACTTAATACATCAAGACAAGCTCAGGATTTTCTGTTTACCAACAGGTTATAACATGACAAAATACAGATTAATACAAGAACAATAAATGTTGTCCCTTGACTCTGTCTCAGCCTATGACAATCAAAAATATAAATGATATTAATATGATATTATATCCCACTCAGCAACCAGACTATGGAAATATAATTTCCCAGAGTTTTCCTCTACTCAGATAATGTCTAATCTCCCATTAGCAATATGCATCTTTGCTAAGAGGACAACTAGCATTAGGGAGGTGATTAACACTATACGTTCCCACAATATGGAAACACTTGACTATACGCTGAGAGGAATATCTTAATAATATCACAAGCAAAATATAACATACGTTACCAAGTCAAGGATGGACAGATTTCGGGTGTGATCAGTTCTTAAAACTCTTCCAGTGGACAAAAATTAATCCAAGTTTCTTTTTGTTGTTGAAGTGAATTGTTAGTTGCAGTTGTTTCAGTTGAAGAGTGTAGATAGCTGGATAGATAGCTAGATAGATAGATAGATAGATAGATAGATAGATAGATAGATAGATAGATCCCCCCTAACCTCTTACATGCATAGTTTATACCCCATGTTATCTAAGAATTCCTCCCCTTCTAGATTAGGGATCTCCAATCAGACAAGAGGGGTGTGTTCGTATGCAGATACCAATGATGTCATTTTAACCCTTGGAACACTGGTGAAAATGCCATACTATTATCAATTTACCTCTAGATGGCACTGTTGTACTACATAACAATTCCGACATTAATTCTAAATATCTAATAATGACCTTATTAACCTCCCCCACTATGCATCAGTATTAAGGGTTTCTTCCTGACATTTTAATTACCCCTAATCTAGACATGTTGGAGTCACCATCTCCTACTGTCTTCTTAGGGACAATGGACAATGGTTCCTTTTACTTAACATCCGGATTCATTAACTTGCCTACATGGCTGGCTAATAATATTTAGCTCTCCTCATGAAAACCAATTAGTAGGAAGGCAACTTCAATACTTTTCTAAACCTTAAAAGTCTATATGGTCAGTGGGATATACACGGCACAAAATATATATTCTAAATTATATATCTATATATATATATATACACACACATCGATACACTGTTATACATAGATGACATATTATATAAGTCATTGGATAAGATATGTTGCAAATTTAAATACACCACACAGGAATATATAGAATATAATTATGAAGACATGAATGGGACATTCATACACCCAATGCTTTCTACAAAGTAGACCTCCCTAATGATTTTGTAATGAAGTAAAATAATACATTGCTATTCAAATGGTTGTTTCTCACAGATACATGTCTGTAGGGCCCATTATAGTATTAACGGATATACTACATCTGCTCACTATAATTTTAAAAGACAATATACTCTATGTCCCCACAAACATGTTCCCAAACTGAACTCAGCATAACCTCATCTCGGCCTGTTTCAATCCTATAGAGAAATATCAGACTCTGGTTCAATCTGTGATTACACTTAAAGGCAATGGGCATTGCTATTTAGACTATAATATCTTTAGATAAGATTGTACATTTATGAAAATGCACGACAAATCCCCCTTCATTCCAAAATATTCCACAAAGTGAGAATATATTTGGAATGTCAAAAACTTTTCATATGTCTTCTTCATGGGTCACGGCGCGTAGACTTTGTCTATGGTGTTTTAGCCATAGTTTACCTAAAGTCTTTTTGAATAATCTTATCCAACGCACTGTTTTGGATGGTCCGCAAACTCAACCATTCCATAGATCCTGCAAAACAGGATATAAGTTCGATGAATGTTTGTTTTGATTCTTCATCTCCGCATGTATACTTAGTAAGTTACTTTTCAGTGAACCGATCTCCAGTTCCAATGTTTTAATGGAGATGGAATTGGCAACGGTTACACCTGTGGCAATGACAGCGCCCACTACGCTAAAGATTATAGCGGCAACAATGACAGAAATAAACCGTCTTGGTCTTTGACTCGTAGAAAGCTGCTCTCTGGTCAAGGTCTTTCTCGCTTGTTCCAGTATTTGCGTAATCCGTTCTTGGGAATATCCGATATGCGTTTGGTACCAGGTTTGGATCTCCGGTGACAGGATCTCAGACACGTTGAATTGTTTCTTCGATGAAGACGCGTGGATCCAGGCTGATGTAAATCTTCTGGGACAAAATCCTCTTGTTCGTCAGAATGAATCCCGCGGTGTCCTGCAGCATGATTCCGGATGAAGGACCTGGCACAACAATCGGTTCGGCGTGGAATTCTTTCCCCAAGATTAGGATGACATAGATGATGGCAATCATCTTAGTCGGCATCTTGCGCCTAAAATATTGTATGACAAAATATGAGTATATGCATCTTTCACTTTTTATCCTGTAAGAAAAGAGTTAATGCTATCATATATTTTTGATTGGCATAGGTTCTTTTCTTGAACAGGGCAAGTTCCTTGTTTTAGAGGTTAGTTAAGAGATGTTTAGTTATAGAGGAAACACATGTGAGAATGGGTTAGTATACACGTTTGTTCATACAATACCAATCCTAATTTCCGTCTTTAGCTGGAACTGTAAAATCTCTTTACCTCTCCTCCTCAGACTCCTATCTCTCGAAGTCGTGAGCTAGGATGACAAACACGTAATTGATTAATGTGCACCCATTTTTCCACAAATTCATCCCCCTTAGGGATTTTTATCTTGTATACCACTGGTGACAACTTTTCAATAATGACATAAGGTCCTTTCCATGAAGGTAGGAATTTTCTCTCCTTCACTTGATCCCGAGCGAAGTTATAGAGATAAACCTGATCGGAAATTTGATACTCCTTCTGAGTAGTTTTCAGATCGTAGTATGTTTTAGCACTCACTGCGGCTTTCTCTATATTCTTCTGGGCAAACGCAAAAGCATGCTGAAAGTGCTTGCGTAAATTTTCCACATATTGATGCGATGTTGTAGCATTTATCAAATTATGATCTGTTGTCCTGTATAATAAATGCTGGGGTAACACCATCTTCCTTCCTGTGATCATCTCGAAGGGAGAAAGTTTGGTTGCTGCGCTTGGGGTGGCCCTGATGGCCATAAGAACCAAAGGCAGTTTGACATCCCAGTCCTTACCAGATTCATTGACAAATTTTTTTAGAACGTTCACGATGGATTGGTTGTAGCGCTCTACTCCACCACTAGAGGCTGGCCGATAAGCTATATGCAGCTTCCTTTTTACCCCCAGTATTTCCCACATCTTTGTCATCACTTCACTAGTAAAATGACTTCCCCGATCGGACTTAATGCGTTGGGGAAGACCAAACCTGGAGAATATGTGGTTAATGAGCAGAGATGCACATACGCTTGAACTGCATGTTTTGCACGGCAAACATTCTACCCATTTTGTGAACAAACAAGTTACGGTTAACATGTATCTGTTGCCTTTTGATGATGTGGTTACTGGTCCAATGAAATCAATTTGGATGTCTGACCATGGCATGGACATCCCCCTTTTCATCAGTGGTGCCCGATGAGTGGGTCCTTGTGGCTGGAATTGAGGGCATATTAGACATCCTTGACAATATGTTCGCACGTCTTGTAACATATGCGGCCAGTAAGCGTAGTCCCGTAATAACTCGTATGTTAGTTTCTCACCTCGATGTCCAGCTGTTGGGGCATCATGGGCATGTTGTAGCATCAGACCTCGATACGCTGCGGGTACTACCCATTGCGTGATACCGTTCTTTGAGGTCCTTATCAGCAATCCATCCTGTAATGAGAATTGGGACTTACCCTTCATCAAAATCCGTAACTCCTCCTTACCATCACAGTCTTCTGTATTTATGGGACACTTCTGTGGATCCAGAATGTGGTTATAAAAGAGACCAATAACTGGATCCCCCTTTTGGCCTGCAATGAGATCCTCACTAGGGGAATCTTGGCTCCATTGCAACACATTAGCTTCAGTTCCCCTTTGGGCCTGACTTCTTGTCGTTGCATCCACTTGCATAGTTCCCATGAGGTCATCAACATCAAAGACTTCTCCGTCAATGGCTGCTTGTTTGGCGAGGGAATCTGCTAGGTCATTCCCTTCTTTATCCATACCTGGATACTTTGAATGACCCTTTACCTTTTTCCAGTAAATTGTAAGACCGTGGGTGGTAACCATCTCGTCAATCTTACAAAACATCTTACCATGCTTGACTGGCTTGTTGTTGCTTCTCATCATGTTGGATCTTTTCCATCCGGGGAAATATTCCACAAAGCTATTACGAATATAATCAGAATCTGTGATGATTACAAACTCCTTAACATCATATTTGATAGCCATTTGTACGGCTTTGTACACAGCAGTAAGCTCTGCAACCTGGCTGCTTTTGGAACCAATTTTGTATCCAACGGATATCTCTGGGAACATATTATTCCACACGATTCCGACACCTGCAACCAGCGTGCGTTCGGATCCTACATCGGTATGGAAGGAACAGCCGTCTACATATACACATGGTAATGATTTGCAGTACTCCTCTTCATAAGATTTATATGGGGATGATGATTGTTCCTCCAGGAAGTCATTCTCCTGTGACTCACCTTGATGTTCCGCATTGGCACAATCATGGAGTTCAGCTAATCCTTGAGCAACTGGGTTCTTATTATTTTGTTTATACCTGATCTCCAACGGCCATCCCATTAAGGACATCGTCCAGGCGGTTATCCTGCTATTTGACAGATTTCCATCCCTTATCCGATCACTCTGCAAGTATTGCAGCGGTTGGTGTGCAGTCTCCACAATGATTCTTTCACCTTGGATAAAACTCCTGAAATATTGTAAAGCCCACACAGTTGACAGTAAGGCTTTCTCACAGCTATTGAATTTTACCTCTACTGGTGACAAGGATTTGCTGGCATAGGCAATGATTCTGTTCCAGTTTTCCTGTTTTTGGAAAAGGACTGCACTCATGCTTTTGTCAGTGAAACCTGTTTCCACGAAGAAAGGTTTTCCCCCTTCTGGATAGGCAAGGCATGGAGCCTGGATAAGTTTGGCCTTGAGTTCATTGACAGCTTGCTCATGACGCTCACTCCATTCCCATTTTACTCCTTTCTTCAGTAACTGCAAAAGAGGTTTTGTAATTTCGGCATAATTATCTATAAACTTACGTGAATAGTTCATCATGCCCAAGAATGATCTCAACTCCTTGAGATTTGTAGGTGACTTGGTGTTGATCACTGCTTCCACCTTCTTCTTCTGTGGGTTGATTCCATCAGCAGTGATTTCGTGACCTAGGAAATTGACCTTGGCACGACACCATTGAGCCTTCTGAAAAGAAAGTTTCACACCAGCTTTCCTCAGCTGGGTTAGTACATGCCTCAGTTCTACAATGTGTTCCTCAAAAGTTGTGCTTTTGATTAGGATGTCATCCACATAGGATAAGGTACCTCGTTCAGTGGCATCAGGCATTGCCTTATGCATGAACACAGCAAATTCATGGCCCGCATTTATGTACCCGAAGGGCAGTCGGGTCCATGCATATTGTTGCTTTCCAAATGTGAAGGCCAATTTGTACTGATCCCTCTCGTCAATTTTAATCGTCCAGTATCCTTGTGCACAGTCAAGGGCGGTGAAGATTTTTGATCCTTGAATTTGTGCCAAACATTGGTCAATATACGGCACGGGCCATCCGGACATGTAAACACGTTTGTTTAATTGTCTTAGGTCCGAGCAGAGACGAAATTGACCATTGGGTTTGAGGACCCCAAGTATCGGATGATTGAACGAGCTGTGTATTGGACGGATAATGCCCCTCCTCTCCAGGTTTTTAACGATTTCCGATAGTGACTCGTAAGCCGCCAGCGGAAGTCGGTATTGTTTGACAAAGACAGGGGGTGCATCTGGATCTGTCTGGATCCTTGCAACATGTATGTCTGTTTCTCCACAGTCATAAGAATCCTTGGCGAACATGTCCTGGAACTCTGTGAAGAGCTCCTTTAGCTGTTGACGCTCTGACTCATCGGAGCATGCATCAGCTATAGAGACTTGTTCCTCCACCCGCTCCTGAAATTCTGAAAAGATTTCCGGCTGACTTAACTCGTAAGCTTCTTCAAGCTCACTGGTTAAGTCATTTTGGGTATAGTGTACCTTATCCTTTCCTTGTTGGCAGGATTCGTACTCCCTCTCATCGATCTCATGGTTGAAAACCAATGATGTTTCTTCGATGTGGCATGTACCTTCTTCAGAGCTGAAAGGATAAACAGAGTGTATATTGAATAACCCCTCAGGGGTTGAGGAAAAACTTTGTTCTACTACCTGTTCTTCCGTCAGGTATTCATCAGGAATAAGTCCAATAACATCATTCTGGAATCCAAAAGTGTAGTATTCTGATTCCATAGCTAAACCAATTACGGTGTCCTTTTGCAAAGATATGCTATGGGGAATCATATTATGGACTACCATCTGTAATGGAACCTGATGGATGTTTATCATAGGAGTAGGCTTTAACTTTAGGCCGAGTTGTTGCATCCGGTTGGATAAACAGATCAAGGCATCTGCATTCTTCAGTTTCTGTCCCTTCTTCACTTGAATGGAGAGAAGAAACGGTTTGCATCCTTCAGGGATTTCAACCTCTTCAGCAACCTCAATACTTACGGCGTAGGGCATCTGTTGTCCCCCTCTCAAAGCTTGCTCTACATCCTGGAATCCCTCTGGGTCTCCTGGTAATCTGGACCATAAGGTTTTATTCACCAGATCAATCTGTACAGCAAATCTGTGTAGAAGGTCGTTACCTATATACATTTGGTATCGTGGTCCATTTATCACGATGAAAACGTGTTCCGTGGTCTTATTTCCTATGGAGATAGACAAAAGACATCTTGCAACCACATTATGACTCTGGGAATTTCCATCCAGATCATGAACCCATTGTTCCTGTGGAGAGAAACTTTTAATCATTTTAGGATTGGGGACCTGTTTTAAGAGTCCTAAGCTTATGTAGCTGGCTTCGGATTTCAGATCCAGTTTGGCATATTTCACCCGGGTTATATTGTTCACTTGTATGGGAATCAATAAATTGTCATTGACCTTTTCAATCCGTACCATGGATTGAGTATGTTTGGTCAGGTCCGCGACTTTGTGATTTCCTCCTTCAAGAGAAATAGTTAATACATCATCATCCAAGGTTACCTTTTCGATTCTGTCCCTCTGGATGGTAATGATGTGAGCGGCACCGTTGACAGCTTCCTCGGGCTTACCATTGTTTAGGATCGTGACATCCGGCATTTGATTGTTCCTGAAATGAACTTCAATCGAGTTAGGCCTCTCTTCAATCACGTGACAACTGCGTTGTGTTTGTGCATTGCAAGAGAGTTCATATGCAATGGGTGTCTTCACCTGAGTCCAGACTGCTTCATTAATGAAGTCTATTATGGTACTCAACCTTTTCATAAGGTCAATTCCTATGATCAGCCGATCATATGGAAGATCCACAATCAATGTGGGGTGTCTAATGGTCTTTTTGCCAATTCTAAATGTCAACCATGATGTACCTTTTACCTGTAAAGCATCTCCACCTACACTTATCAAAGAGCCATCAAATGATCTTAATCTCGGCTTCTTTGTCGTCAGATCCAGAATCTTTTGGAAATAACTATATGATAAGATGGTGGCTTGTGATCCGGTGTCGAGTAAACTTTTGATTGGTCCGATAAGTTCATTTTGGAGATATGATTCCACAAAATATCGGCCGTCAACCTGGAATAAATCACACAAGAAATTAGAATGTTTACTCATATGATTCCTCTGTAGGGTTTGACCTCTCTGCAGCTTCGTGACCTCTGCATTCCTGTGTCTCACAGGAGAAGTTGGAGGAGCAGCATCGGCCCCCACCCTTGGGGAAAACTGAATTATATCACAGTTTACAGCTGATTCATGACTAGAGGCTGGAATGATGGGATCACACTCTGGAATAGACGCATGGTCGCAGGGATCGACACGATTAGACTGTAAGACAAATAAAACATTAGACACCTCCTCCCTGGCCCCAATCTTAGGGTCAGGGGTACTGCAAGGAGAAATGGTATTAGTAATCACATCAGATTCTTTCACATCCATCTTAATAGCCTTGCAGTGGCCTGGGTTCTGACCCGGCCCAAACTGCTTTATGATGTTGAGCTGGGACCTGGAGTTGCCCCTAAAAAAGGTTCAGGCTGTTTTCCTGGGGATACCTGGGACAACTTTCTCACAATGTCATTCAACTGGGCCACTTGTTCTGCCAGCTGATCAAACCTGTTTGGTTTGCGCATATTTTGGTTTTGTGAGGCGCCCTGATTATTGGTGGGTGACCTACTCCTAGGTGAGTTTAAGGGTTCCTGCCTATCTTCCCTCTGTTGTCTGGGCCTGTTATTCCAGCGTCTGTAACCCTGGGAATCCCTATTGTAATAGGACCTATATTGGGGACCATTATTGTAATATGGACGGTAGTTAGACCTCCCAGCACCAGAATTATCCCCCTCTGACCCGTTGGGATTTTGGGGCTTGGTTTGCTTGGGTCTTACCTGTTGTCGATGGGTTTGGTGGACAGGACCTGTAGACTGAGGGTACTTACGTGACTGTGTTTCAAATCCCAAGCTAGGGTTTACCTTAGCTTCAGCTATATTTTGCTCTGGGGATTTTTTAAATCTTCTCTCACCTGTTTCATGGCATTCACTGATATTATACAGCGTGGTGGCAGCCGTCACCAACCTATCCAAGGGAGCTTCAATATCCAGATCTCTGGCTAGGCTAAGTTTGATCTGGGTTGGCATAGCATCATAGAACAACTGCTTAAACTCTTCAGATTCCCAGTTTGGGGATCTATATGCTAACCCATAGGCATTTTTAAGGATAGAGAGGAATTCACGGGGACTTTGATTGGGCCTACATGTAAGCTTATATATGTCCCGTTTTGCAGCAGTAATGGTTCGGTAAGGTCCGAATTCCAGTTTAACTTCATGCAAAACACTTGGCCAATCTTGAATTCCTCTCTCCCTAAAAGAGGTAAAGTAATGACGATATTTATCATCAAATGCCCATGGAAGGAATCTGATTCTGTCAGCATCAGAGTATAATTTTAAAGAATCCATAGTGGATTCATACAGTTCTAAGTGATTCGCTATCTGAGAAGAACCTTTCTTAGAGAACTTGGACACAGTGGTATTTAAAAACTTAATTATGCTGGATGAATTTTGATCCTTTTCTGAATACTGGTAATTTTTCTTCCTAGAGACCACCTCAGCATATGATGGTCGCCTGGGACCCTGATCCTCTTTGTGGGCAAACATCTGTCTGCGTGGCAGGGAGTAAGATACATGCTTTCCCACATCACTATCAGACTCACATGCGCTTTCCCCACTCTCATGAGACACATATTGCACAGGTGATTTAACCCTAACCCTAACATGTCTATCCAAGGGAATATGAGGAGAGACACTTCTAGGGGCTTCCATATTACTGGCACCTAGTAAGGTGGTTACAGTTTGCAACGCCTGGTTCAATTGGGTTAATGCCTCCTGTGTTATCACACCAACACTTTCAGGTTGCTGAGTGTCTTGGATGGGGCCTGCTTTAGGAGCATGTGATGACATGTCTGGATGTTGGGGAGTAAGACATGGAGGGTCAGGAGATCCCACAGCGTTAGGTGGATCCCTTTCAGCATTGACTATATTATGGGCTGATCCATCTGTCTGTGTAAGTTTGGAATACTGACGATATAAATCCTCTAAATCATTTTTTGCCTTTTGGTATGCATCATGGCTGTGACTAAGGTTGTACTCTAAGTCTTTGATCATCGCTTCTGCGGATTTTAGTTCTGATTCCATTTTGGATACATATGTTTTTGTACCCATTATAGACTCATACCTATCTTTAGAAAGAGTACTGACCTCAAACAATGCATACAAAACAGGTGGCAATGCAGATAAGAGGTGTTGATCCCTCTTGGTATTATCATTTGCCAAATCCATATATGTCAGGTAACTATCAACCATGCCACCTAACTTCCATATATCCCCACGTTCTTCATAGGCTCTTGCCTGCAGCTCATTAGTCCATTCATCTATATTTTTATCTAACTTCAAACGGGAATAAACATATCTGATAACCTTAGATATTATCTTTCCTGGGTCAGATGGACTATCTGCTATAGCCTGGCTATTACCTGGGCCGCTGCCTGTTACACTCATTATTCTGATCAATAATCAATACAGATAACAATGACAAGCTAAGAAGAAGTGTAGAATTTTTCACTATTTGCATAAATAATTTATAGAAATATCTCAAGTTCTCGCTGGGGCCTCCATATATGTCAAGGTATATCTTTTATATAAAATATAAATATTTTATATAAAAATATAAAAATTAATAAAATAATAAAAAATGGAAATCAGTCAGGAAATCCACTAGGCGGACATAAAACGCCTTTCTTTTATCTTGAGACTCTAAATTTAATTTATGCAATTAATGAAAACAAAGGGGCAATCAATTATACAAAATATATGTAACAATTTATTTATAAATGAGTAAAATTCCAATATAAAACTGACATAAGATCAATGGATAGACAAATTGACGCAGTACCAATAAACCACCACTAGATGGTGGTATAATCCACTATCACTTTCTCACCAGCACAGAATTATTAAAAGTAACATATGATAAGAAATAAATGATAATTTCTTTATCAAACAGACCAATACTTAATACATCAAGACAAGCTCAGGATTTTCTGTTTACCAACAGGTTATAACATGACAAAATACAGATTAATACAAGAACAATAAATGTTGTCCCTTGACTCTGTCTCAGCCTATGACAATCAAAAATATAAATGATATTAATATGATATTATATCCCACTCAGCAACCAGACTATGGAAATATAATTTCCCAGAGTTTTCCTCTACTCAGATAATGTCTAATCTCCCATTAGCAATATGCATCTTTGCTAAGAGGACAACTAGCATTAGGGAGGTGATTAACACTATACGTTCCCACAATATGGAAACACTTGACTATACGCTGAGAGGAATATCTTAATAATATCACAAGCAAAATATAACATACGTTACCAAGTCAAGGATGGACAGATTTCGGGTGTGATCAGTTCTTAAAACTCTTCCAGTGGACAAAAATTAATCCAAGTTTCTTTTTGTTGTTGAAGTGAATTGTTAGTTGCAGTTGTTTCAGTTGAAGAGTGTAGATAGCTGGATAGATAGCTAGATAGATAGATAGATAGATAGATAGATAGATAGATCCCCCCTAACCTCTTACATGCATAGTTTATACCCCATGTTATCTAAGAATTCCTCTTCTTCTAGATTAGGGATCTCCAATCAGACAAGAGGGGTGTGTTCGTATGCAGATACCAATGATGTCATTTTAACCCTTGGAACACTGGTGAAAATGCCATACTATTATCAATTTACCTCTAGATGGCACTGTTGTACTACATAACAATTCCGACATTAATTCTAAATATCTAATAATGACCTTATTAACCTCCCCCACTATGCATCAGTATTAAGGGTTTCTTCCTGACATTTTAATTACCCCTAATCTAGACATGTTGGAGTCACCATCTCCTACTGTCTTCTTAGGGACAATGGACAATGGTTCCTTTTACTTAACATCCGGATTCATTAACTTGCCTACATGGCTGGCTAATAATATTTAGCTCTCCTCATGAAAACCAATTAGTAGGAAGGCAACTTCAATACTTTTCTAAACCTTAAAAGTCTATATGGTCAGTGGGATATACACGGCACAAAATATATATTCTAAATTATATATCTATATATATATATATATATATATATATATATACACACACATCGATACACTGTTATACATAGATGACATATTATATAAGTCATTGGATAAGATATGTTGCAAATTTAAATACACCACACAGGAATATATAGAATATAATTATGAAGACATGAATGGGACATTCATACACCCAATGCTTTCTACAAAGTAGACCTCCCTAATGATTTTGTAATGAAGTAAAATAATACATTGCTATTCAAATGGTTGTTTCTCACAGATACATGTCTGTAGGGCCCATTATAGTATTAACGGATATACTACATCTGCTCACTATAATTTTAAAAGACAATATACTCTATGTCCCCACAAACATGTTCCCAAACTGAACTCAGCATAACCTCATCTCGGCCTGTTTCAATCCTATAGAGAAATATCAGACTCTGGTTCAATCTGTGATTACACTTAAAGGCAATGGGCATTGCTATTTAGACTATAATATCTTTAGATAAGATTGTACATTTATGAAAATGCACGACAGGGGCTACTTATTAAATTAAAAGCAATGACCCGCTCGCCCAGTCTACATCTTTATAGCCGTTCACACCCAAAGACCAAATACAAGGAAACCAAAAATTTTTTTATATTTTTTTATTAAAACCAAAGATGCAGTGGGCAGTGGTGGCACATGCAACATATTCGCTTACAAGTTTTATCAAAAAGACTTAAGTGCTAATGGAATTGCAGGTAGCTTTTTAAGGTAATGATAACATTTGTTTTAAACCAAATAGGCTAGACAGCAAGAATTGGACGAGGAAGATAGGGAATTTCTCCCAATCATAAACTGTGAGCTGCTAATACAGCTAGTAGAAGCAAGGCCAGCTCTATGGGACCAAACAGACCCCAAACACTCGGACCACAACACGACTCGTCGACAATGGCAAGAGGTCTATGCCAATGTGGTTCCCACATGGAACGATTTGAGCCGTCAGGCTCAAAAAAATTGTGGTACATTAATTTCATTCCTTTTGTTAAATCATTTGGTTTTAGAAGATTTGATAGTGATGTTTCTAGTTGGAAGAATAGTGAAGTGAGCATAAGTTTTCTGTTCGGAAAACTTTGTTTCAACAACTGATACAGCCAATTCAGGTACCGGGCAAACATGTCAACAGTTTTTTATGCAATCCGATGTCAACAGAAAATAATATATATAGCATTATATATGGTTATTATAATTGTTCTTTATTTTCTAGCTGAAATCATATCAACACGCTGGAGTTCAATACGCGATAGGTTTATGCGTGACCTCAATCATGAACGAACGGCGCCAAGTGGTTCCGGTCCTTCTCAGAGGAAAGCTTACCAATATGCACCACATCTTCAATTTCTTCAACGTTGTTTTCAGCAGCGCATGTGAGTGAAATATCCTAAAGAGAAGCAAAAAAAAAAATTATGAATATAGAAATTATACCTTTTATTTCCCTATCTATTATAGGACTCATTCAAGCACACTCCCTCCTGAAGCAGAACCTCTTGAACATGAGGAATCAACCGAACAATTGTCTGGACGATCTACCGATCAAACTTCGTTACCATCTCAGTCACAGGATTCTGCTCTTGAGTCGCGCGGCCGCCAAACTGAGACATGTGCTCAGATTGAAGATACTCGACAGTTCATTTCTTCTGCCTTTGACCGAGTTTTAAGTAGGCCGAGGCCACTTCGAAGACCACATAGAGTCTTTGAGGATCTTGCACTGATCTTCCGAGATTGTTTATTAAAAATAGAGGAGGAGCAAACTCGGTATAAGCAAGAGTTAACTTCCATGATCAATCATGTCGAGGTAGTTTGTCGTCCAGAACCCCTTAACCATAATCAGCAGTTTCTCTTAACGTTAAGTCATTGGATGGACAGCATGACTTCAGAGCAGAATTGTGATTGTCGAGTGACATTGATCAAAACTGTTTGGAATATTAAACACCCACCACCCTCTCAATTTGTTCCTCTGGCTCAGTCGTATCCCCCAGCCACCTCCTACCCAACATCCATGACTTCTCCACCTGCTCACTCATACTCTGAGCCACATATCGCTCCCCAGTCACAAAACTTTCAACAGTCACAAAACTTTCAACAGTCACAAAACTTACCCCTATCCCAAAACTTTCAACAATCTCAAAACTTTCCCCATTCACAAGACTTTAGCCAGTCCCAAAACTTTCCCCCATCCAACACTTTACCTACGTACCACAACTTCCCACAGGCCCAAAACGTAGGCACTGCACAAAAATTTCCAGCTTTACAGAACTTTTCATCAACATCCCACATCTTTATTCCATCCCAAAGCCATCCACCGTCCCAAAGACAACCTACGTCCCACCAATACTCAACGTCTCACACATTTCCACCTTCTCAAAGCCATAGCACATCCCTCAGATATCAACCTGCATCAACCTTTCAAGAGACTTTAAGCCAATCCCAATCACAGCTACCTTCCTATGTCTCTGCACAAACACCTTTCCAATCCAAAAGCACTGGAAGTTCCCAAACACGTCTACAGACACCAAGTCCAGATGTGATTTCTAGGTCAACTCCAAATAAAATCTCCATAAACGAAGGTGTTTCCACCTCCGTTTTTCCCACTCAAACCACTTTTAATACCCCTTTCTCAAACATATCTGTTCCATACCAATCTGGTACTGATTCATATTCCCTTCATACTCCACAACATCAACAACAGGGTGATTATGTCAGACCGCAACATTCGTTCATGCAATCACTCCTAGACCAAAGTGCAGAAGATGATGGGTCCCCAACTGCAGCCCCAGGAAAGGCTCCATTCACTCAACCAAAACCCTAGTTAACAAAATATATATTATGTTTTCTTTAAGTTTATAAATGAGTACCTGGCAAGGTTATATTGACCACAGTGTCAATTTTTTTGAAGTTTACAAATAAGTACCTCACAAGGTTTATATTGACCACTGTGTCAATTTTTGCACTTTAATGATGTTGAACTTGAAACATTTTCTATGTTTAATACTTTTATATTATTAGATTAATTTTAAGGATGTTTCAGATATGTGTGTAATTATTGTGCACTTATCAGCTTTCAGAAGCCCATACAAGCTGCTAAATATAGGCAGGTGGTTTGATTTCCTCGTTCGGACATTTTGATTTTCAAGAACTAACATGATAATCATAGCAGATTGGACCCTGAAATGAGTAATTGGCCTTATTATTCATGATTACTTTATCTCCAGGCCAAGGTGCTGATGACTGACAGTTTTCCAGCTAGTCTAAAAATGCCATTCATCAGCACATGGATCAGAGACACAGAGAATAGCTACCATGACTAGACTCAGGTTGGTTAAACTCTTTTACGGTAATGGACTGCAATGATTATGATGATAGTTCTTGTTTATCACGTGTGAGTGAGTGACACAGTACACAAATCCATATACTGTCACTTATTCAGCACCTTGCGTGGTCTGCACAAAGCTAATGACTTTTTCAGTCTCCCACCTGTTGTTGTTCCATTGCTATTGTCTCGCTATCGTGATCCTCCATTGTACACTTTCTTGAAAAACATGCAAATACAAGAATAGAAATGGCATATGTCATTACTATTTTCTTTGATATAATGTCTCATGCACAAGACTGAACACACTCAGAGACATGGGGTTTCTCCAAAAAAAATTGTACCTGCTGATGTAATTTAAAGGGGTACTGGAGGACACACCATCAGTGATTACACTGCTTCTTTGCATGTTGTGCCACCCACATGGCTCTAGTCTAGCACTTTTTGCATCATATTGATGATGCACAGTAGCCCTGCATAGCAGCATTGAAAAATGTGCACTTCCATTTGCATGTTCCATGTCACCATATAGCTTCTGGCCCGCTCAAGGAAGACATGTCTCGCGGTGCATACTGTAGTGTGATGATTCAGAACTTGGTATGATGATGCTATCACATAGCATGTGCAATCATGAGAATGGTGTACACTTCAGTCACAGATAGAACAACCTTTTCACAATAGACAATTTTGTTATTCCTACATGTACGGTAGAGCTTATCTTATCCTTTTCTTATGTGAATTCTACTTCCATTGTGTTGAGCTACGTGCTTTTATGGAAGTTTATTTGTTAACTTATGCTAATGATTATTAAAATATAAAAAAATATTTTAAAATAAGTATTTTTCTAAATAAATACTTTTATTATTTCAAATATACTTGGTCAGTGGTTTTAATACTTTCAAGACTCAAAACGACAAACAAGGGATATGGAGATCGTTGGAGAGGCATAGCTTACCTTTTGCTGAATTAAGGCAATAAATGTAGGTAGACCGATAGATCATGGTTGTCTCAACAATAAACAACAATATAATAAGAACAAACAAAAAAATAAACTATTATGTACATAACAAATTACAACTTTTATTAACTGTACATATTTAATAAACAAACAGTAACAAACAATAGAGAATATATTTTTTTTTGGAAGAACATCGCAGGAATATATAAGTTCAAATATGTTCATCCTGCCAAAGCACAGATCCAGCTGAAGAAATGAAATATTCTGCAAATTGATCGCGCATGCGACTCACAGCAACTGTTGATCTTGGGCCAGTTTCTATGTGATCTCCTGGTGGATTTAATGACAGTGGCTCCGTAGGCAAAGGCTCTTTGGTCAGTACATAATTGTGCAACACAACGCATGCTTTTATTACATCATCCACAGTATCTGTTTTCAATTGTATTGCACGAGTGAATATTCGCCATTTTGCAGTCAATATGCCAAAAGCACACTCGACCATTCTTCTTGCTCGAGTCAGTCTGTAATTGAACACTCTTTTGCGATAGTCTAGACCACGGCTGGCATATGGCTTCAGTAAATTTCCACACATTTGGAAAGCTTCATCTCCGACTAGAACAAATGGAAGTGCAGGGTTTGTAGTACCTGGTAAAGGCCGGGGCTCTGGTATACCAAAGTTTCTGGAGTACAGCCTTCTTCCCATATTAGAATTTTTAAAAACACGGGAGTCATTTGTTCGTCCAAAAGCTCCAATATCAACAGCCACAAATTTGTAATTTGCATCAACAATTGCCATTAGAATCACAGAAAAATACTTTTTATAGTTAAAAAACGAGGATCCACTACGTGGGGGCTTCAAGAGCCTCACATGCTTCCCATCCACTGCACCAATACAATTGGGAAACTGTGTCACCTCATGAAACTTGTCGGCTATGCTGATCCACTGTTGGCAAGTAGGATGGGGAAGAAATTCTTCACGCATAAGATTCCAAATTGCCCGGCAGGTATCTTTAACAATGTAAGATATTGTAGATTTTCCTAGTCGAAATTGAAAATGGAGACTGGAAAAACTTTCACCACTAGCCAGACCTACAAAAAAATAAAATAAAATTTAACATAAGTGTTACACAAATACTATTCACAATAAAAAAAACTGCAGCAAAACAACTTTTCGGATTGTCCCACAAGCATTAATTCAAGATCCTTCACAGCAAACAGATCAACATTACCTAGCGGTTGAACGGAAAATGGTATAAAATTTGGATGAATTTACATATTTTAGGTAACTACTATATATAAAAACTTGTCTCTTGAGATTAATCATATACTCACAATAATAATAAAAACAAAAAGGCTCTGAAACACAGTAGAAGCAATAATTGAAAGTTGTACCATACATACCGCAGAGTGACCATGAGTCGTTCTTCGGGAGTTACACTTCGACGAAATTTCGTATCCTTCCGTCTCAATTGGCGACGTAAACGTTGCGAAAGGTCATCAAAGCTTGCGACACTTACACGGAGATATTCTGCAAATTTGACAGGGTGTTTTCGGAGTTCTTGATAAAGGGTCGAATAAACACCTCGTGTCATGTAATGGGATGCACCCAATATCGCCGTCTCCTTTTCATGGATGAAATTCGCATCTTTCGAAGTTTCCATATCATATAGTCCACAGAAAAAAGGACATGAGCGGGCAGCATTGTGCCTCTTCCAGCAATTGGATGTCACAATTGCTGCACCATTTTATATAGCATGCAGATAGGGGAGGGACAACTGAAAAAAAAAAAAAAAAGGAAAATAACGTATCCGTTACCGGAGTAAATAAACTGATTGAACGGACATTAACTGACATTTTTAATCCGTTTATTAACGTATCCGTTAGATGGTATCCGTTTAAAAACGTATCAAAATATGTCCGTTACGTTCCGTTATGAATGAATCCGTTTCAATTTTGAAACGGACGCAAGTCATAACGGAAAGCCGAACGGAGGACAAACGCTGATGTGAACGAGGCCTTACCTGAATGGGCTAACAGTAGTGATGGACGAACATCTGCCGGGACGGTTCGCGAACGCGATCAAATGTTCACGAACCGCAAGTTCACGGCGGGTCCCATTAATTTTAATGGCAGGCGAACCTGAAAAACCTTTAGCTCATATCTGCAGCTAAGAAATAATTACTAGAAGTGCACAAATAGTCCCACAACATAGACAGTGACATACCAGATGTATTATTCGAATTTGTGATCTCCATTCATAATTTTTTCAATGTGAAATATCGGCAATATAATTTTCGCGTACGCGCATGTGCATGTGCAAATGCACTATACAGTACCCAAATGCACTATAAAGAAAGTATATTGGTATATAACACCCCGCTTCAATCAGTTTTTTTGGGGGACAACTGGTATATCACACCAGTAGAAATTATCTGTTCCAATAACGCTTGTCCCTCTATATACCTGCAGTATCGCAGCAGAACTGCACACAACTGCCGCACAATACAAATGCACTATAATATACTTTCTAACATAGAAAGTATATTATAACATTGTACAAGGAAGGAAATCCATTAGAATATACATGAAGATAAAACGTAACCTTTAATAATTTTACTATGAGGGTCCATTCACACGTCCGTAAATGTTTTGCAGATCCGCAAAACACGGACACCGGCAATGTGCATTCTGCAATTTGTGGACGGCACATCGCCGGCACTATAATAGAAAATGCCTAATCTTGTCTGCATTTGCGGACAAGAAGAGGACATGTTCTATTTTTTTGCGGAAACGGAAACACAGATGCGGAAGTGCGGATCCGCAAATACGGATGCAGATCCGCAAATACGGATGCAGACAGCACATTCCGGCCCCATTGAACATAAATGGGTCTGCACCCGTTCTGCAAAATTGCGGAATGGATGCGGACCCATTTTGCGGACGTGTGAATGGAAAAGATATCCCTCTGTTGAGGAAGGGTTGAGACACATGCATATATATACATATATGCATGCAAACACGTGCATGCATGTATGATATATATGCATGCATTAATGGTCACTTATAGGGTGATGTGCGCGAATGTGCCAAGCATCTGCGAACATCTGCCCTTAGTGGCCCACAGGGGCTCATGGTGGCCCCTGTGGGAGAGCTGTGCCCCCTTATAATGTAGGGCTGTGCCCCCTTATACTGTGTCCCCTTACATCCCCCTCCATAACATATATGCCCCCTGATGTATGATCAATGTATACATGTGTATGGATGTGCCCCAAGCATCCATACACATGTATATATATATATATATATATCCCCCCCATCTCCATGGGCTGAAACCAGGTGCATCGGTGTGAATGGGCCCCAAGCATTCACACCGATGCAATCTGGCTAATTGCATCAGAATGACCGGACAAGGGTCCGGTCATCCTGATGGATACAAAGAGCTCAGATTCAACAGAATCTGAGGCCTTTGTTCTAATTATCTCCAGCGCCGCTGGAGATAATTATGCATGATAGAAGGGAGGGAGAAACCGCCCCTCCTTCCATTATGCACATTCCGAAAGCGTGATTACTATCGCGCTGTCCGGAATGCCAGGTGCTGCAGGCGGGAGATCAAAGGCTTCTCCCGCCTGTCTGCTAGAGGCGCGGCCCCGCTGTGCGTGTGCAGGGACGCGCAGGCTGGCCCGGTGATGTCATATCGCCATGCCGGCCAACCTGTCCTGACTGACCAACTCACGTGTCCTGACTGGTGGCGCGCGCGCACAGCGCATGCGCCGCGGCCCGGGAGTGCGGGCTGCAGGGTATAAAGCCCGGCAGCCCTGCATACAGAGGGAGACCGATACCGCACCCCCCCTCCTGAAGGAGAGCGCAACCGGCACTCAGAGGAGGCGACCGGACCCCCCCCTTCTCCAGGACCCCTGGACGAACGAGCAACCAAGAATAAGTATCACCCCCCTTTATTAACCCTTACCCCACCAACGTTTCCTGATTAACCCTTATCCTGATCCCCTAACTCTTATACCCATGAGTATAATATATCCCCTCTGGTTAACCATACCCCTGGTTACCATACCCCTGTGGTGTCCCTGATTGTGCCCTGGTTAACCCTTGCACCCCTACTTAACCCTTATCCTGATCCCCTATGTATAATATACCCCCTCTGGTTAACCATACCCCTGGTTACCATACCCCTGTGGTGTCCCTGATTGTGCCCCTGTTTTACCCTGTTCCCTGGTTAACCCTTGCATCGTAAGTGCCCCTGTTTTACCCTGTTCCCTGGTTAACCCTTGTTGTGTCTGTGGACTGCATACACCCCTGCAGTGCCACAGTTTAACCCTTCGTCATTCTCTTAGGGATAGAATTAGTCAGGTGGGGTGGGCTGCTAAGACATGTTTGTGTGTATTGTACAGTTAGTTTGTGGGTGGAATTTGGGAACCGTGTAGTGTAGTTTAGTGCTGTATTTATAGTACTGTATTGTTAGTGTATTGCGTGCGTAGTGTATTGTTGGTATTAATAAATACTTTTATATATAACTATCTGTGTAATGTGTGGTTATTAGCGATAGTTTAGTAAGGCGCATGCAGCTAGCTTAGTGATTAGCGTAAGGTAAAGGCAAAGTATTGTATTCTTGTTATATAAAGTTATAAATGGGCGGAGTCATCAATAGACGGCTCCTCCCATTTATGAATATTAATTATTGATATTTACATAAATATTGGTGATTAATAATTACATTTATTTTCATTTTGAGGGTGTAAAGGGGGAATATTAAAGTTAAAGGGGTTCTGCACTTTGTTTTAACTGATGATCTATCCTTTGGATAAATCATCAACATCTGATCGGTGGGGGTCCGACACCCAGGACCCCCGCCGATCAGCTGTTTGAGAAGGCAGCGGCGCTCCAGCTGCGGCGCGGCCTTCTCACTGTTTACCGCTGGCCCAGTGACGTCACGAAGAGTATCAACTAGCGTGGTTGGGGCTAAGCTCCATTCAAGTGAACAGAGCTTATCCCCACCCACGCTAGTTGATACTAGTCATGATGTCACTGGGCCAGCGGTAAACAGCCAGAAGGCCGCGGCACTGCTGGAGCGCCGCTGCCTTCTCAAACAGCTGATCGGCGGGGGTCTTGGGTGTTGGACCCCCGCCGATCAGATGCTGATGATCTATCCAGAGGATAGATCATCAGTTAAAACAAAGTGCAGAACCCCTTTAAGCAAAAAGCATAGATGTGGTAGGCAATAACAAGTGCTCGGCGGCACTAAATCAGGTGCTCAGCGGCACCTAATCAGAAACCATATGTCCTACCACAATCCGGGGGGTTCCAGTGCACATCCATAAATCCCGGAGGGAAAGCAAAAACCATCTATCCCTGGGCTAGATTATGATGTGGTATTGAAGGACAGGGTGGGCAAAGAACTGTCCCTGATATTGCCCTACAGGGGGGTGCTATTCTGGCCCTGATAGCCGAACCACAGACCACCCACCCCGATAAGAGCGACCCTGTCCGGAACCTTACCCTATATAAAAATGGCCCTAGTAAGCCCCTAGCTCCTAGGCCCCTGACTTCCAGGTGATCACTATATAGATCTATGTGTTTTTGACTCATTATAAAAGTATATTATAACTATATCACACCCCTCTGTGTACCACACCGATCAATAGCACAACTATACCAGTCCTTTAAATGACTTTTGTGGCCCTATTAGCTAGCGTTTGGTGTCCCTAACAGCCTGTCCCTGCTCCACACAGCAACCTCTCCCTACACTGGCAAAACACTGAATGTAAAATGGCGGCCAGATCAGGTTTATTTATAAGGTAGGGGGTATGTCCATGTGCTGAAATGTCTCAATTGGCTGTTCTGTACCACCTGATGGATGCGTCATGGGTCAAAGTTCTTCATAATGTAAAAGAATATGGCGGGCGCAAATTTCTCCATATGTTTGCATGTTCGGCGAATCGCGAACACGCAAAGTTCGCCGCGAAACGATCGCCGGGCGAACCGCAAGGCCATCTCTAGTGAACAGTATGGCCTAACAGGCTATGCTACCAGAATGGGTTAACTCCCAATTGGGTGTAACCAAAAAATGGGGATGGTCTTATCTTTTTTCCCCTTTTAATCCAGTGTATGGCAGTTTTTGCTTTATGCCATGACTAAGGTTAGCATGCGTCTGTCCGAAACGCGTAGGCAATGCTGTGCTACTTGGATGCTATGCTTTTAATGTGATACAGGAGAAGATTTTATGGACGTGTTGCAGAATTTCGTCTTTTTGGTATGCTGTATTTGTAGCCAAAGTGCCCTCCTGTGCACCATCCTACATGTGCGGTCAGATACATTGAACCCACAGACTCGGTGAGCTGGGCTGGGTTCATTTTCTTATTTACTTACTGTCTGCAGCAGTTAGGGCAGTTGAAAATACAACATATGTTCCACAGTATATACAGTACCTGTGGATAGATTTTTAACAAACTGACATTGCACTGTACATTTGTTGCAGAATCAATAACTGAAATTCTGCAACCAATGTGTTAATCCAGCCAAATATGATCAATATGACAATATTACTCATATATCAATATTGATCTAGTACATAGTTTTGAGTATTTTTAAGGGTACTTTCACACTAGCGTTAAAGTTTTCCGGTATTGAGTTCCGTCTTAGGGGCTCAATACCAGAAAAAAAATTATCAGTTTTGTCCCAATGCATTCTTAATAAAGAGCAATCTGTTCAGTATGTATCAGGATGCATCAGTTCAGTCCCTCTTACGTTTTTTGGCCAGAGAAAAAACTGCAGCATGCTTTGGTATTTTCTCCGTCCAAAATTCCGGAACACTTGTATTATTTTACATTCAAATGCATTGCTGCCGGATCCGGTATCAAGTGTTCCGGTAAAACGGATCTGGATTTCTAGTCTGCCCATGAGCTTAAAAATGTGAAAAAAATAAATACCTGATCTGTTTTTCCGGATGACACCTGAAAGACAGATCAGGTATTTTAATGCATTCGTCAGACTAATCAGGATCCTGATCAGTCTGCAAATGACATGCGTTTGCATACAGTTTTCCTGATGAGGCAGGCAATTCAGGCAATGGAACCGCCTGCCAGAATCCAACAACGCAAGTGTGAAAGTACCCTTAGAACTTTTACTTTTCAAAATAAAATAAAAAGTGTTTTGTATTTTATATATATATATTTTTTACAGTTTATTATAATTTCTTATATTACCTTTGTCTACAGCTATGATATTGCATTGTATTGATACCTGGACATGATATCCCCAACTGTGTAAAGCATCATCTAAATTAAACATTTTAGGAAGAAATTCTGTTTTTCATACACCAGGTGGAGCAGTGAAGGGTGAAATTTACACTTTTAAGCACTAGATGGAGCCTGGTTACTACAATGTGTTTTCACTATATTACAGTAAGTCCTTACAGTTATACAAGTTTTTTATGTAGTTTTTGAAGCCGAAAGAAGACGTTGATTCAAAAAAGAGGAGAAGTAGAATTTGTCCTTAATACACTCTCTCCATTTATGATCAACTCTTGATTTTGACATAAAAAAACTACGTTCCGGTTCCGGCGCTGAGATGGAGGACGCGGAGTAAGTAAGCTCCGACCATCCCTCACCTACAACGAGCTCCGGACGCTATATACCGGCAGTGTGAGGGTCGAGACAACACCCTGACCACTCCATACCGTCCTGACACGAGGTCCATGGACAGATACCTGCTCCGGAGTGGCAAAAAGCAAGTACGCAGCGGCGCAGCACAGGCCGATACACAGGTCGATACCAGCATACCTGACAAGATGGAGGACCTGAGCCCCTGGAAGAGGCCGTTCATCTCGTATCAGCTAAGGACTCAAATTTAGCATGATGTGGTTATTTAAAATGTTATGCTTGCCTAAACACGGCTAATAGATGCAATGTAAAGGGCGAAGTTATTATTGTTATCACTATCATTACTGGCACTAACATGTTCCTAATGTGCTTAGTTATAGCATTTGAAGGGGTTGTATGGGCTGTTATCATCACGAAGAAGGAGATGTACTATGATGTCATAGCAATCAAAGAGAAAAAGAGGTGAGGGGTGGGAAGGTCCTGACAGCTCAGAAAAAAGGAAGCTTCAAGAACAAAGAGAAAAGAAAGGTGGAAGGAGAATTTAAGTTTGCCTAAGGTGTTGGCAGATTACGTTCTAAAGTTAATATTGGAAGGGGGGGGGAGGGATTTCAGTTTACTTTAATTTAGTTTAATAGCTGGAGATTTGTTGTCCTATTTTTCAAACAACCTTAATCTAACCGTATAGGTGGCAAAGATTTAGGGTCTTCCCATTTTCAACAGTATAGCACTTGAAGTGACGGGAATATGAAGGTTATGTCTTGGAATATTAAAGGCCTAAGGTCACCCCATAAGAGATGGATGGTGTTGCGTCACCTGAAGAGAGCTAACCCAGATATTGTATTACTTCAGGAGACACACCTCGCAGAGGGTGATTTTGCAAGAATGAATAAATTGTGGGTAGGGAAAGTGTATGGTTCGGCTTCGGTGGCCAAAAAAGCCGGAGTACTAATCCTAATTAACAAAAATCTGAATTGCCAGGTGTTGGGATCAACATCAGACAGTGAGGGTCGACTTGTTCAAATCCAGATTGCAATCCAAGGAACCCATTATAGTATTTATAATGTTTATGGCCCAAATAAAAATAATGAGAATTTTTTTAAGAATCTGGAAACCAAACTAATATCTGACCCCTGCACGTATAAAATAGTGGGAGGAGATTTCAATTCAGTGGTTAGAGACGAGGAGGACAGGCAGCGTGGAAGCTCCCCAAAAGCAGTTACGAACAAGCATGATAGAGCATTAGGTAGGACAATGGAAGGGGCGGGATTGGTAGATCCATGGCGACAATTACACCCTGATGATAAATCTTACTCCTTTTATTTTCATCCGCAGGATTCATGGTCACGTATTGACTATACTCTGATTAGCTCTGACTTGATGGGAAAGGTGGAAAAGGCTGACATTGACGACCTGGTAATATCAGATCACTCCCCGGTTTGGATACAGATAAGAGACACATACCCCAAGGGACCTGACTATTTATGGAGATTCCCTTCAAATTTGATAGCTAGCGAGGACTTTACCAATAAATTGATAGCATGGTGGGAGGAGTACTCTGGGGATAACCAGGAGCATACAGATTCACCGGAGTTGTTCTGGAACGCCTCCAAAGCGGTCATCCGGGGTAAAATTATGAGCTATGTGTTTGGGCTTCGGAAATGTACTCAAACAAGATTTGAGCAAACGAGCCAGCTAGTACGTAGCTCTTGTCAGGAGTATAGGAGCAATCCCACGACCCTTAACAGGCAGAAATGGCTGGAAGCTAGGGTTGCCTTTGAAACCAATGAAAAGAATAGAGAGTTACTAAATAACACAAATCTATCAGCCACATTGCATAAATTCGGGAACAAATCTGGTCGCCTAATGGCGAATCTTGCAAAAGGCAGGCGATCCCCTCAGTTCATATCTGGACTTAAGGAAAAGAAAGGGAGTGTAGTCACTGACCCTTCCAAGATAAACAAGATATTAGGGGAATACTATGAAAAATTATATCAGGATGGTACCAAACCTGACCTTGCAGAGTCCCTCTTAGATAAAGTGAAGCTACCAGGTCTTAGTGCAGAACAACTGCAATATCTTAATAAGGAAATAGGACATGAAGAACTTCAAGCAGTCATTAAAAAGTTAGGCAACTCTAAAGCACCCGGCCCGGATGGATATCCCGGGGAATATTACAAAGCACTGTTAGGGCAGATATCCCCAGTCCTATTAAAATGGTACAATGAAGTACTTAAGGGTAAGGCATCCCCAGACAAGGAGAATATCTCTTATATCAAATTACTTCCCAAACCGGGTAAAGACCTCCTATTGCCAGGGTCATACAGACCGATTTCACTAATAAATGTGGACACCAAGATACTTTCCAAAATTTTTGCGGACCGTTTGGCGACCATATTGCCTTCACTCATCGGTAAAGAGCAGGTGGGGTTTGTGCAGGGCCGTTCAGCGGTAACAAATATCCGTACTGTGTTGACGGTCCTGGACAGGGTTCGCCATCAACCACGATCTGGGGAAGCTCCAGCCATGCTCACCTTGGATGCTGAGAAAGCCTTTGACAATGTAAGGTGGGCATGGCTGGAAGCAGTACTGGATAGGATGGGATTCTCAGGCACCTTCAGAATATTCCTGACACAACTATATAGACTCCCTAGGGCACGCATTTACACCCCGGGTTTCTTGTCCAAACCCTTTTATCTCTAAAAGGGGACATGTCAGGGATGCCCCCTATCACCCCTGTTGTTTAACCTTTCCATAGAACCTTTGGCCAGATTTTTATGCCATTCAGACTTATATGAAGGAATAATGATAGGCACCAAGCAGCTTAAAGTCGCATTATTCGCAGATGATATAATGCTATTTATAGCCAACCCAAATAAACATATAGAGCAAATTTTCCATGCTCTGAATCATTTTGGATCTTATTCAGGATATAGACTGAATGCATCGAAATGTGAGCTGCTGGCTCTATCCCAGACAGATATGGGGGGCTATCGAATACCTAAGCACCTGAGCATATCCAAAGCACAAGGAAGCATCAAGTACTTGGGTATAAACATTGGCAGGGATCCACACTCTCTATACACCCTAAACTTCCCCCCTCTCATAGCAAAAATAATACAAGAGCTGGATAGGTGGCAGGGACTGCCATTAAACCTGGTTGGAAGATGTCACCTCATTAAGATGATGAGTATGTCCAAGCTTCTTTATCCACTCCAGACTATCCCTCTGCTTATTCGCCATGCGGATATCCAATTACTGGAAAGTAGATTTATCCGCTTTATTTGGCAGGGAAAAAGGCCCAGAATTTCGCTGGACAAGTTAAAGCTAAGGAAGGAGGAGGGAGGTCTGAACTTCCCAGACATCAGAGGCTATAATTTGACCTGTATAAGCAGACACATCCTGGACTGGGTAAATGGCACAAGTCATTATTCTAACCTGGTCCTGGAGCGGGAGCTGACGCGGCCCTGGGACCTGGTGGCTTTGCTGCATGCAAAAAGACCGAATCTGCCTACACACATCAAGTCTTCTCTAGTAGTAAGAGATACAACAATGGTATGGAAGGCCCTCAGAACTCATTTTCATCTCCCATACCAGATATCTAAACACCTCCCTTTACGTGGAAACCCATCTTTCATACCAGGCAGAGATAGTGTATTTTTTAGAGACTGGGCCCTCAAGGGGATAAATAAACTAGGTGATATGTTCCATGAAACTGAGGGAAGGTGGGCGACCTGGCAGGAATTAAAAAGCAAATTAGCATTAGGAAATTCCTCTTTCATGCCATATTCCCAAGTCAAAAGTTACTGTAGGAACCTATCTAGAGACCTATCGAGGGAATGGAGATCCAATGACTTTGACTGGTTTCTAAGTATTAAAACAAAGAGGTCATTGTCACTGTTACACCACGTGCTGAGGGACAGGTGGAGAGTTAAAGATCCTAAGGGAACATTTAAAAAATGGGGTGAAAAATTGGGGATACTGGAGATACATGAGACAGTTTGGTCAGGAATCTCAGCAATGCGCAAGGCCATAATAAATGAAAAGTGGAGAGAAACCCACTTAAAAATTCTACACCATGCTATTTATGGGTTCGACATTCCTAGTTCCCCAGCTAACCCAGGTAGGATTATCGCATGCCCTAAATGTGACACTCCTAAGACAGACTTATACCATGGTCTATGGAAATGCTTGAAACTAAACAGATACTGGGAGGAAATTAGCCAGATGTTGGGTAGGATTAGTACAATACGAGCTGCAATCACGCCATCAGTGGCAATATTACATAGTGAGGTAGTGAACCTAACAGCTAACCAGGCCTCAGAGAAGAAAGGAAGTGAGTTTTCTAAAATACCACTAGTAGGTCATAAACTGTTCATGGTAGCCAAAAGATGCTTGTTGCAGCTATGGCTATCAACTGAAATTCCAACGCAAGATATGGTGGTAGCTCAAATGCGTAACCTATTCCATTTGGAATGACTGGAAGCGCTGAATAGCAAAGAGAAGCTTGCACAGCGCGTATTTCAAACATGGAAACGGTTTATTGTGACGTATGTACCAAGCTCTGAATACACGAGAATAATGGGCCCATTCAGATTGACAACTTGGTATCTTAAAGAAGAACTGAAAGGGGACTTGGGTCCTTTGGGAACACCTTGATAAAACCCAGCTGTTATTTCCAGACTAATCAGGAGGCCAAATGTAACTACTGTTAGAAAGAGGAAGTTAACTTACCAGGCCAGTAATGGTTACTCACGCAGAGACACCTCTACTGTGAATGGGGTATGTTTGAAATATATCTGGGATAACAGATCTTCATAAGGTGGGGGGGGGGGGGGGAGGGGGGTGGTGGAGACCAGGAGGTTCGTCAGTTATGTGAAAATCTGATTTATAAGGAGGGGGGAGGTAGGGGGGGGGGAAAAGAAAATTGAGATTCCAGTGATACTATTTTAATTGAATTTTTATTATACTATGTTTGATGTAATGCAATGCTAAATGGAGGAAAATGTAATGACTCCAAATTGCTTGACATGTGTAATTTGATGCACAATTGTATGGATTCTCACAAACTTAATAAAAATATATTATAAAAAAAAAAAAAAAAAAAAAACTGTGGCACTATGGATAAGAGTAGGATTAATTTCTAGCTTTAAAGACCGTTGCGGTAAATCATAACATTACTATACATAAAAGCACAAACACCTGTAATAAAGTAAGACTAGAGAAAAGAGATCCGCTCATCTCTGTTCTTTCATGATAGGTGCTCCAAACCAAAAGTGAGACACCCCTCACAATAGGAAAAAATTTGTAAAAAATGTGGGATGGGCACTCATATATGGAAATATAGGACACTGTTTATTTCTAAAACATATAATACAATAAAATTACAATAATAAAACAATCTAATATAACACAATTGTAATGATCGGCGTCACGCAGAGGGAGGGAAATGGGAAGGCCCTGTCCAAGGGAGAGGGAAAGGTGGTGACCCCTGACTCACCTTGCGGCTGGAACCTGACTGCCCTGACGTCCCTAGACGGGTTCCTCACCCGTACGCCGATCACGTGCCTAAACCCTGGCTTTCCCTAAGATGAGCCCTATGTAGTGAACGGGCGGTAGGATCACTAGTCCGCACGACTGACACTAAGAGGAAAACACCAAGGAGAGGACAGACAATACAGACAAACATATAATCCCAGGTGGGCGACCACAGCAGACCACAAAGGCCCAACAGGGATCCGGAGGGTAACGTTCTGGAACAACAACCAGGGAACACAGCTACACAGCTCCAGTGGGTCAGTATAGAAGTCCAGGCAGGAATCTCTACATCTGGCAACCAGAGAAGTGGGAGAGGGGAATATAAGGAGGTTAGGAGTGCTGGACAAGAAACAGCTGAGGAAAAGGAGCTGTGGATCCCTGAGTGAGCCAAAAAGGGTGGCAAGGCAAACCCAGAAAGCTACCATAAAGAAACAACTCTATCTTTCTACATAGAGCGCGCAGCCACCCGCTGCGACTTCCTGACCCCGGGTATAACGGAGTCAGGCGTGGCTCTTGACACCCTCGTGACAGTACCCCCCTCTCTACGAGGGGCCTCCGGACACTCAGGACTAGGTCTCTCAGGATGAGAGGCATGAAAAGCCCGAACTAACCTGTCGGCGTTTACCTCAGACGCTGTAACCCACATTCTTTCCTCGGGACCGTAACCCCTCCAATGCACCAGATATTGAAGAGAGCGGCGGACCCGACGAGAATCAACAATTTTGGATATTTGAAACTCTAGATTACCATACACAACAACAGGAGGGGGTGGCAGCGGTGACGGTTCTAGAGGTGGAACATACTTCTTGAGTAACGACTTATGGAAGACGTTATGGATTTTAAAAGTCTGAGGTAGCTCCAGGCGAAAAGCCACGGGGTTAATGATGGCTACTATTTTGTAAGGGCCAATGAACCTAGGACCCAGTTTCCAAGAGGGAACCTTTAATTTAATATTCCTAGTAGACAACCACACATAGTCATTCACTCCTAGGTCCGGACCTGGCGACCGTCTCTTATCAGCCATGCATTTATATTTACCTCCCATATTTTTCAAGTTAGCTTGCACCTTCTGCCATACAGAAGAAAGAGATGAGGAAAAACGTTCCTCTTCAGGAACCCCAGAAGACCCCCCCTCTTTGAAAGTACAGAATTGGGGATGAAAACCATATGCACCAAAAAATGGTGACTTACCAGTAGATTCCTGACGGCGATTATTTATGGCAAACTCGGGTAATGGTAAATATGATGACCACACCTCTTGGTTTTCAGACACAAAACATCTTAGATATGTCTCAAGGTTTTGGTTGGTACTCTCAGTCTGTCCATTCGACTGAGGATGGAAAGCTGAGGAAAAGGACAAGTGTACCCCCAAACGGGAACAAAAAGCTTTCCAAAATTTAGAAATAAACTGGGTTCCCCGATCCGAAACAACATCGGAAGGGACCCCGTGAAGCTTCACGATTTCACTGATGAATACCTGAGCAAGAGTCTTAGCATTAGGTAGTGCGGGTAACGCAATGAAGTGTACCATTTTGCTAAACCTGTCCACTACTACCAAGATAACTGTTTTACCCGCAGACAAAGGTAAGTCAGTGATAAAATCCATTGACAGATGTGTCCATGGCCTATTGGGAATGACAAGTGGCAATAAAGACCCTGCAGGACGTGTATGAGAGACTTTCGCGCGCGCACAAGTAGAACAAGAAGACACAAAATCCATTACATCCTGACGCAACTTTGGCCACCAAAAACGACGAGTCAATAGCTCCAAGGTTGCTTTACTACCCGGGTGCCCAGCAAGTGCCGAATTATGATGTTCCTTTAATAATTCGAGACGCAGGTTCAACGGTACAAACAATTTCTCTGAGGGGCAAGAGACCGGGGCGTCCCCCTGGGCCTCTAACACCTTCCCCTCCAGAACAGAGTGTACCGCAGAGACAACCACTCCTCTTTGTAGAATGGGTACCGGATCACTCACATTACCCCCTCCAGGGAAACAACGAGATAATGCATCTGCCTTGGTATTTTTTGCCCCAGGACGATAGGTAATAACAAAGTTAAACCTGGTAAAAAATAGCGACCACCTAGCTTGTCTAGGGGTGAGACGCTTAGCTGATTCGAGGTACAGAAGGTTTTTGTGGTCCGTAATCACAGTGACGGGGTGGATTGCCCCCTCTAAAAAGTGATGCCATTCTTCAAACGCTAGTTTAATAGCTAATAGTTCCCTATTGCCAATATCATAGTTCTTTTCTGCTGCAGATAGTTTTTTAGAAAAGAAAGCACAAGGACGCCATTTGCCAGGAGACAGACCCTGAGACAGCACAGCCCCCACTCCCACCTCTGACGCATCGACTTCAACAATAAAAGGCTGGGAGACATCAGGTTGGATTAGTACAGGTGCCGAGGTAAACCTCTCTTTTAGAGTGAAAAAAGCAAATTTAGCGGCGTCAGACCATTTAGAAAAATCAGTCCCCTTCCTAGTCATGTCGGTAAGGGGTTTTACAATCACCAAATAATTTTTAATGAATTTTCTATAGAAATTTGCGAAGCCCAAGAACCGTTGCAGTGCTTTGAGGTTCTAAGGAAGATCCCAATCTAAAATTGCCTGGACCTTCCTAGGATCCATACGGAAACCTGAAGCAGATAATAAATAACCTAGGAACTGTATTTCCTGAACGGCGAAGACACACTTTTCAATTTTAGCATATAATTTATTCGTCCGTAGGACCTGCAGTACCTGTCTGACATGCACCTCATGTGTTTTCAGATCAGACGAATAAATTTAAATATCATCTAGGTATATCACCACAAACCTGCCGATAAGATGACTAAAAATGTAATTAACGAAATGTTGGAAGACAGCAGGAACATTGGTCAGACCGAAAGGCATGACTAGATTTTTATAATGCCCCTCAGGGGTGTTAAAAGCTGTCTTCCACTCATCCCCTTCCTTGATACGAATCAGATTGTAGGCCCCCCCTAAGATCAAGTTTGGAGAACCACCTAGCACCCGCAATCTGATTAAACAGGTCAGGAATGAGAGGAAGAGGGTATGGGTCTCGGATAGTTATCCGGTTTAATTCGCGAAAATCTAGGCAAGGACGCAGGCCCCCATCTTTCTTTTTAACGAAGAAAAACCCTGCAGCCACGGGTGAAGAAGAGGGTCTGATGTGTCCCTTAGCCAAGCTCTCGGAGATATAATCTTTCATGGCTTGTCTCTCCGGACCCGAAAGATTATATAACCTGGTCTTGGGTAATTTTGCATCGGGAATCAGGTTAACCGGGCAATCATAAGGACGGTGAGGTGGTAACTTCTGACAACCCTTTTCAGAAAAAACGTCCTCAAAGTCCGAAACAAATGTAGGTAGGGTAGCTATGGAGGCGACTAAGCAATTGCTATTTAAGCCATTTTCTCTGCAATGCTCACTCCACTCCAATATCTCCCTGGCCTGCCAATCCACCACTGGATTGTGCGCTACCAACCAGGGAAGACCCAACACCACCAGAGTGGGAAGCCCCTCCAGAACATAACATGAAAGCAACATGTTATGGTGGTCCCCTACCCGAAGGTGTAAGTTATGGACAATGTGAGTGAGGTTTCTCTGAGACAGAGGAGCAGAATCAATAGCAAATATGGGAATAGGTCTCTGTAGCGTACAGAGAGACAAACCCATAGTGTGGGCAAAATGGGCATCTATCAAATTTACTCCTGCTCCACTGTCTAGAAAAAAAGAAATAGTCTCCGTCTTAACGTCAAAAACAACAACCGCTGGCAACACAAATTGCGATGTACGTATGGAGGAAACGTATACCCCCCGGCTGACATCCTCCACACAGCCTGGGGTTAGTAGTTTTCCGACGGTCTTTTGTTTTGGAGGAAGGAAGGACAGACATTAATAAAATGACTCCTCTCCCCACAGAAAAAACAAACCCCACACCTACGGCGAGCCTCAGGAGGATGGACCTGACGAGTAGTTCCTCCTAGCTGCATAGGCTCGTCTAAGTCCGTACAGACTAACTGCTGCTTGGGAGGGGTTACCAATTGTTCCAGATTTTTCAATCTGTCCCTAAGACGTCTATCTATTCTGATAGAAAGGGACATGACCGCATCAAGGGAAAAGGGAGTCTCATAAAGCGCAAGCGCATCCTTAATCCTTTCGGATAACCCAGAGCAGAACTGACTCCTGAGAGCCGGGTCGTTCCACTGGGTATCCGTAGCCCACCTACGGAACTCTGAGCAATACTCCTCTACTGGCCACTCTCCCTGTAGGAGTCTCCGTAATTTTGATTCCGCCAGTGCGACTCGGTCAGGGTCGTCATATATGAGACCCAAGGCCCCAAAAAATTCATCCACTGACCGGAGAGCATGGGAATCAGTGGGTAAAGAGAACGCCCAGGATTGCGGGTCCCCCTGCAGCAGGGAAATAACAACCCCCACCCGCTGTTCTTCATTACCAGAGGAGTAAGGGCGCAGCTTAAAATATAATTTACAGGCCTCACGGAACGTCACAAATTTGTCCCTTCCCCCAGAAAATCTGTCAGGAGGAGCAACCTTGGGTTCCGCAACAACCTGGTTACCTTTAGCAACCGCTGGGCTTGCGGTCTGTTGCAATTGCTGCTGTTGCTGGAGGACCGACGCCTTCAATCCTGCCACCTCCAAAGACAGGCCTTGAAGTTGCTTTGACAAAGCAACCATACTGGATTCTAAGTAGGTAGAAAGAAAAAGTTTTTTTTTTTTTTTACCTACACAAAATAATGACCAGATATAATGTAATGATCGGCGTCACGCAGCGGGAGGGAAATGGGAAGGCCCTGTCCAAGGGAGAGGGAAAGGTGGTGACCCCTGACTCACCTTGCGGCTGGCACCTGACTGCCCTGACGTCCCTAGACGGGTTCCTCACCCGTACGCCGATCACGTGCCTAAACCCTGGCTTTCCCTAAGATGAGCCCTATGTAGTGAACGGGGCGGTGGGATCACTAGTCCGCACCACTGACACTAAGAGGAAAACACCAAGG
Source organism: Bufo bufo (assembly GCF_905171765.1). NCBI lineage: Eukaryota > Metazoa > Chordata > Amphibia > Anura > Bufonidae > Bufo > Bufo bufo. Next base: position 314,452,303 of record NC_053389.1, read on the forward strand.
AGAGGACAGACAATACAGACAAACATATAATCCCAGGTGGGCGACCACAGCAGACCACAAAGGCCCAACAGGGATCCGGAGGGTAACGTTCTGGAACAACAACCAGGGAACACAGCTACACAGCTCCAGTGGGTCAGTATAGAAGTCCAGGCAGGAAGCTCTATATCTGGCAACCAGAGAAGTGGGAGAGGGGAATATAAGGAGGTTGGGAGTGCTGGACAAGAAACAGCTGAGGAAAAGGAGCTACGAATCCCTGAGTGAGCCAAAAAGGGTTGCAAGGCAAACCCAGAAAGCTACCATAAAGAAACAACTCTATCTTTCTACATAGAGCGCGCAGCCACCCGCTGCGACTTCCTGACCCCGGGTATAACGGAGTCAGGCGTGGCTCTTGACACCCTCGTGACAACAATATACTTATTCTCGCTGTTTGCGAATGTATTCGTTTGGGCAAGGGTTGGTAACCCCAAAATTTTCTCTCTGATATTCGAAAAAGTCTCAGAGATAAAATGGCGTATGCTGCCTCCACTTGCTCAAAAAATGATGTAATATATATTCTTCCTGTAATCCTGATAAAATGGTGGTAAGTGCAGGAAAACACACCAATGGTAAAAAGGCACCAATAATGATGACCCAAATCAGTCCTATATTTGTATAAGAAATCACACCGTTATTGTCACGGCCACGGTTCTGGCCGTGACTCCTTGGGAGCCGCATACACTTGCCCGCGGTTTGGGTTGTTGTTTCAACCGCAGCTTGGGGCTTGATGTTGTTTGCCTCAAGTGCGGTTGCCGCGGACAACAGGTATGTGTGCGGTCCCTTTGGAGTTTGTGTGTCTGTATGTATGCACTTATGTATGTCTGTGTGCACTCTGTCTTATGTTTGGTGTGCACTGACAGCTTCCCCTCACTGTGGTTGTCCATGGCAACGTTAGGTTGTATTATGTACATGTGGTGGCAGTGTCCCGGCCTTCGGGCTGACTCCCTGGACACGTGTGCCACCCATGTCGTTGCCTGCGGCAACAGCCACAGTGTGATCTTGTTTTGGACACTTCTACTTTAAGTGTGTGTTTCCCTTCCCTGGTGCTGGAAGGGTTAACTCCCTTCCCAGTGTGTGTGATCTCACTGGGTGTGTCTGACCGTTGGGTGTGGCCTCTTGGGCCTATATAGCCTTGGTGTTTGGCAGGGCTCAGGAGGTTGCTTCAGCATGCTTGCTGATAGCAGCCTCCTGTGTTTTTCTACTGCCTGTGAGAGCCACCCTTGTGGTTCATAAACCATATGTCACATTTTAGTTTATGTTAAGTTTATGTGTGATGTCTATTTGATGTTTTCCTGTCCTATCTTGTTTTAGTGCAGCTTATGGATCTGGATTCCTGTTTGCACAGGGATCCAGTCAGCAGGGCTGTGGCAGGTAGGTGGAACTCGGATAGTTCACCTGCCATATCCGTAAGTTTGTTTGTGTTCCCCTTTTTCCTGCAGCTTGGACAGTGAGACTCCTGCTCCTCCGTGCCTAGGAGGAGTAGGTCGTCTTACCCTGATTCCTAGCGCAGGGACCGGACGGAGGGTGAGTTAGGGATCCGAGGTTCCTGCGCATGGGCCCTCCTACCTTTAAGGTCGGCCCATGCAGTTAGGAGTTAGGGTCAGGGTAGGGACGCTGTTAGGAGGTGACCTGCTCCCTATCCTGTTCTCCTGGCCGAGTAGGCCATAACATCACCTGGCATCGCATGGCTGAGGATTTCCCCCATCCTCAGCCGTGACAGTTATCTTCTTAAGTCACTGGACAATTTATGCAGTTTTGTTTCAGTGCAAGATATAACCGGGGATAAATGTTCAAGAAGCGCTCCAAATAATTGATTCTTTTTATAGGATGTGTCTGGTTACTGTTACGCCAGCTATATATTATTGCGATTCATTGAGGTTGGATTGCCGACAACAGAGGTTCTTGGTAGATGGCTAATAAAGTTCATTTGTTTCACTTTCCACTGTCTTAATGCAACGCCTCCTAATACTTTTACCCACTATGTGGGCTTACCTTCGCTTGTGCTGTTAAACCGATGGGATTTCCTAGTGAGTCTTTACTCCGTTCTGTAAGCCGGCGTCCCGTATGCGGAGTTACTCGCGTCCCACGTGTTTCTCACAGCTGATCTCAATGTCTCAGTCCAATGCAAAGAGCGCGGGCTCTCACTTCCAGGCGCTGGTGGATGACGTAATGAGGTCTTTAGTTGCAAAGTGAGAGGATTTCCTTTTCTTCCCTTTATTTCTTTATAGTGCACTTACAGTTGTGTTCAAAATTATTCAACCCCGACTGAAATTTAGTGTTTTGGCCAGTTTGACATTGATTTTGATCATTTTAGTCATCTTGTTTACAATTAAATCAAAGAGGCACTTGTAAGTCAGACAAATATAACATAACATTTATAATGAAATAACCTCAAATGTCTTTTCTGTGCTCACATCATTACACTGCGTGCAGAATTATTAGGCAAATGAGTATTTTGACCACATCATCCTCTTTATGCATGTTGTCTTACTCCAAGCTGTATAGGCTCGAAAGCCTACTACCAAGTAAGCATATTAGGTGATGTGCATCTCTGTAATGAGAAGGGGTGTGGTCTAATGACATCAACACCCTATATTAGGTGTGCATAATTATTAGGCAACTTCCTTTCCTTTGGCAAAATGGGTCAGAAGAAGGACTTGACAGGCTCAGAAAAGTCAAAAATAGTGAGATATCTTGCAGAGGGATGCAGCACTCTTAAAATTGCAAAGCTTCTGAAGCGTGATCATCGAACAATCAAGCGTTTCATTCAAAATAGTCAACAGGGTCGCAAGAAGCGTGTGGAAAAACCAAGGCGCAAAATAACTGCCCATGAACTGAGAAAAGTCAAGCGTGCAGCTGCCAAGATGCCATTTGCCACCAGTTTGGCCATATTTCAGAGCTGCAACATCACTGGAGTGCCCAAAAGCACAAGGTGTGCAATACTCAGAGACATGGCCAAGGTAAGAAAGGCTGAAAGACGACCACCACTGAACAAGACACACAAGCTGAAACGTCAAGACTGGGCCAAGAAATATCTCAAGACTGATTTTTCTAAGGTTTTATGGACTGATGAAATGAGAGTGAGTCTTGATGGGCCAGATGGATGGGCCCGTGGCTGGATTGGTAAAGGGCAGAGAGCTCCAGTCCGACTCAGACGCCAGAAAGGTGGAGGTGGAGTACTGGTTTGGGCTGGTATCATCAAAGATGAGCTTGTGGGGCCTTTTCGGGTTGAGGATGGAGTCAAGCTCAACTCCCAGTCCTACTACCAGTTTCTGGAAGACACCTTCTTCAAGCAGTGGTACAGGAAGAAGTCTGCATCCTTCAAGAAAAACATGATTTTCATGCAGGACAATGCTCCATCACACGCGTCCAAGTACTCCACAGCGTGGCTGGCAAGAAAGGGTATAAAAGAAGAAAATCTAATGACATGGCCTCCTTGTTCACCTGATCTGAACCCCATTGAGAACCTGTGGTCCATCATCAAATGTGAGATTTACAAGGAGGGAAAACAGTACACCTCTCTGAACAGTGTCTGGGAGGCTGTGGTTGCTGCTGCACGCAATGTTGATGGTGAACAGATCAAAACACTGACAGAATCCATGGATGGCAGGCTTTTGAGTGTCCTTGCAAAGAAAGGTGGCTATATTGGTCACTGATTTGTTTTTGTTTTGTTTTTGAATGTCAGAAATGTATATTTGTGAATGTTGAGATGTTATATTGGTTTCACTGGTAAAAATAAATAATTGAAATGGGTATATATTTGTTTTTTGTTAAGTTGCCTAATAATTATACACAGTAATAGTCACCTGCACACACAGATATCCCCCTAAAATAGCTAAAACTAAAAACAAACTAAAAACTACTTCCAAAAATATTCAGCTTTGATATTAATGAGTTTTTTGGGTTTATTGAGAACATGGTTGTTGTTCAATAATAAAATTAATCCTCAAAAATACAACTTGCCTAATAATTCTGCACTCCCTGTATAAGTTTTATTCAACCCCCAAGTGACATTCAATCTTAGTACTTAGTACAACATCCTTTTCCAGTTATAACAGCTTTTAAACGTGAAGCATAGCTTGACACAAGTGTCTTGCAGCGATCTACGGGTATCTTCGCCCATTCTTCATGGGAAAAAGCCTCCAGTTCAATCACATTCTTAGGCTTGCGCGCTGCAACTGCTTTCTTTAAGTCCCACCAGAGGTTCTCAATCGAATTTAAGTCTGGTGACTGCGATGGCCACTTCAAAATGTTCCAGCCTTTAATCTGCAACCATGCTCTAGTAGACTTTGAGGTATGCTTGGGATCATTGTCCTGTTGAATGGTCCAACCTCTCCCAAGCCTCAGGTTTGTGATGGACTGCATCACATTTTCATCCAATATCTCCTGGTACTGAAGAGAATTCATGGTACCTTGCACATGCTGAAGCTTCCCTGTACCTGTAGAAGCAAAACAGCCCCAAAGCATGATTGACCCCCCGGCATGCTTCACAGTAGGCAAGGTGTTCTTTTCTTCATAGGCCTTGTTCTTCCTCCTCCAAACATAGAGTTGATCAATGGGCCCAAACAGTTCTAATTTTGTTTCATTAGTCCACAGAACACTATCCCAAAACTTTTGTGGTTTGTCCACATGACTTTTGGCATACTGCAGTCGACTCTTCCTTTTCTTTGGAGACAGCAAGGGGGTGCGCCTGGGAGTTCTGGCATGGAGGCCTTCATTACGCAGTGTGCGCCTTATTGTCTGAGCTGAAACTTCAGTACCCACATCTGACAAATCTTTTTTCAGTTCCTCAGCAGTCACACGGGGACTTTTCTCCACTTTGCGCTTCAGGTAGCGCACAGCAGTCGAAGTCAGCATCTTCTTTCTGCCACGACCAGGTAGCGTTTCAACAGTGCCCTTTGCCTTGAATTTGGGAATGATGCTTCCTATGGTGTCTCTTGGTATGTTTAACATCTTTGCAATCTTCTTATAGCCATTGCCCTTCCTGTGAAGAGAAATCACCTCTTCTCTTGTCTTCCTGGACCATTCTCTTGACTTCACCATGTTTGTAAACACACCAGTAAATGTCTAGAAGGAGCTGAGTATCACAGTCCTTTTAAATCTGCCTAATTGGTGCTTATTATGCTTGATTGCTTCTCCTTGACATCCACAGGTGTTTTCAATACCTGATCGAAAACACTTGAATGAACCTCTGTTTCTAAGAGTGGTAGTCTTTAAGGGGTTGAATAATTGTGTCAATGAAGAAATCACAAAAAAAACATTTAATACTGTATTACAAAAACAATTGATGTCATTTTAGTTGCATTTGGTTCTTTAAAAAGTCCTTGTAAGATTTCATTCTGAACACAATTACAAATGTACACTAAATTCCCTAAAACCCTTTACAGCATTGGGGGTTGAATAATTTTGAACACAACTGTAGTTCCATCAAAAAACGGGGTATCCAAGGTTCTACGCCAAACGCGTTTCGGGGAGACACTTTCCCCTTCCTCAGTGGCATACCCCAATCCCGTTGGTCAGTGTGTTTTATACTAAATGCTGGTCTTCCTGAAAATCCGGTCTGGATTTAGCTGTATTCAAAAACCGGTCTGGATCAGATTTCTAGATATCATTTTACATCCCTGCGGTTAGTTAGTGGTTTTGATGCTTTTTTTTTTATATGTAAAGGTGCGTTTTCTCTGCTGTATTGACGGTTCTATACCCATAATTTAATCCATTCATAATTAATCATGCAGGACATTTCATTCTTATTTTTTAGCTTACAGTGTTTGATACAAAAGGTACTTTGTGTTTTTCAAATATATAAATTTAATATCATGAAGAATAAAAGTTAAGACTGTAAAAATACAAATCAGAATATAAAATCAATAAATAAATATGCTTAATGCAGTTTTCAGAGGTACTATATGGAAGGGATATCTTCACTCCACTAACAAAACACGTCAAAACCTATTTTGACTGAAAACGCAACTGCGGTTTAGCTGCGTTTTCTTTAGATCTAGGTGCGTTTTGTTTCCCCCCCACATTCTTGTGTTTATAGGATCCATCCTAGATGATTTGTAGGCAGAATCATTCTTTATATAAAGAGAGTTTCCTGGGGATAATATATTTAACTGTAATTTTTCAATTGTCATTGATGGTTTTTCTTTTGTCATTCTTTATTGTTATTTTTCAACGTTTTTCACTATTTTTAATAGTTTTTAACAGTTTTTTAACAGTTTTTTGGTAGTTTTCTAATAGTTTTTAATATCTAGATGGTGTAGAAAAGGGGGTGGTCCATGTGGGGTAGAGGCAGAGTTGCAGTGCTGGCAACTCTGCATCGACGCCCACACGGACCACCCTATCCTCATAGGAAACCAAAAATTTCTAATTCCGCATTTAGACCCCTTGGTAAAAGACTACCGAATTCATATATTTTCCTGGATTCCGCTCTTGATAGTCTCTCAATCTGATTACCTCCCCGCCAATGTTTATCCACCCTCTCCAGTGCCATGAAGGAGAGACCTTTAGGGTCCTGATTGTGTGCATCCTTGAAATGTCTGGATAGCGAATGTTTCTCATAGCCTTTAGTAATGTTGTTCAGGTGTTCAGCTATCCTGACTTTCAGGGTGCGTTTCGTTCTACCTATGTATTGTCTCCGACATGGACACTGGATCAGGTAGATAACATTGACGGAATTACAGGTAAGGAAATGTTTGATAGTCATGGAGTGGGAATTTTGCGTGGAGGTGACTGTTGTAGTTTTTCTTAGGAACTTGGTTTTCCTACAGCCTAGACAGCTCCCGCATCTAAAGAAACCTTTGGGTTGGAGCCAATTTACTATTGGGCCTTTCTTAATTTTCTCTTTAATTGAGGGAGCCACTTGTTTGTGGCCCTTGAGTATGTGATTTTAGGAGTTGGGGGCAGAAGCATCCCTATGGTTTTATCATTGTGTAAATTATGCCAATGAGATTTTATAATGGATTCTATCTGCTTTGCCTGAGTATTGTATGGCTAAATAATCCTAAAATCTGAATTCTCTTCTTGTTTAGGTTTTTGTGTTGGCTCAAAAAAGGATTTCCTATCTAAATCTTTTACTTTTTTAAGAGCTTCATTAATAATTAATTCTGGATAGTTCTTTTCTTTAAATTGATCACTCATAGATTTTGCCTCTTCCTCAAATTTGCCGTCTTCCGTGCAGTTGCGCTTAAGTCGGTGGAACTGTCCGAAAGGGATGTTCGTTAACCACCTTGGCAGGTGGCAACTTGAGAAAGGGATATATCCATTTTTGGCTGTGGGTTTGTGGAATGTGTTGCATAAATATCTATTGTTTCTTCCTCTGATCTCAATATCCAGAAATTCAACCCTTTCATTTCCAATGTTGGAGGTAAATTTCAGATTATTCATATTGTCATTGATTTTGCTGACAAATTTATCTAAATTTTCTTGTGTTCCACCCCAAATAAAAATAATATCATCTATGTATCGCCGCCATAGGACCTGTAATAAAGTGCTGGCGTAGATTTAGATAATTTTCTATGCCTAAAACAGGTGTAGAAAATGAAAAGTGAGATGGTCCTGCCGGCCCCCCTCTTCCCACGCCATGCCCCCTTTTTTAGACCTGGCGTGAGCGGTGGAAAAGGGGAAAAAGTCACAGGTTGCGGCGCAAATAACCTTTGCGCCGAAATCTGCGAAAGATATATGCCAAAAGTTTTGTGATTAATCCACGTGAAATATTCAAGGTATATTGTTATATAGTAACTATCAGGTTTATTTCAAACACCTAATTAGGTTTTTTCTGTATTGTTACCATGTTTTCATGTATTTGAGCATGTGAAATATGCTTGTGTGTGTGACTGCATTATTTCATGGACAGAACACTGCTTCTGTGACACAAACTTCTGTGTACAATTCTGTACAGCTGAGTTTAGGCTGGAACACACAGCATTATAAATCATTATGCCGTGAGTTTGTGTCACAGGAGCAGCGTTCAGTCTCTGAAATACTGCTGTCACACGAAGCGTATTTCACATACTGAAATTGGCCATTTACATGTAAGCATGGTAACAATAAAAAAATAAATAAAATGATTGTGAGCATGAAATAAACTTAAAAAACTCGGGAGATATTACTGTCACACGGAGCATATTTTACAGACTGAATACACTCGTATGAGTTATGCTTTATGGCAAAATACACTCGTTTGTTATGCTTTATGGCAAAAAGCAATATGGATACAATAAAGACTGAGGGAAGCAGAGTGAATGACAATACTGATATGTAGACAATTAGACCAACCAAGAGGTCCAGAAAGCTATAGGTCTTAGAATGTAATTTCCATGAGCAATGAGGGGATAAACTAGAGGCTGTAGACTGCACTGGCACAGACAACGCCTATAGTAAGATAACTGGCTGTGCTTCCCAGAGGACAGCCTCATGCAAGAGAAGTGGCCTACAGACTGTGGAAGGAGGAGTATTCTACCTCCCTGCAGGCCTGGGATGGAGATGATCTGAGGTATCTGGTCAGTGGTAACGAGGATTTCTGTTGGAGAGCTTGGGTGGGAGGAAAGGGAGTCTCCCTTTATGCCAAAGTGCCAAATAAGAGAATGAAGTTGGATCTGTTAGATATCTCATTGATTCATACCAGAAGTGGAAGGTAGGTGTTTGTGCCTCACAGAGCAATTAGAGTGTGTAACTTCTTTAAAAGAGAGAGAGTGAGCATAGCCTGTAATAAATCATATGGATAGTATTGGCCCATAAAGGAGGAATACCCCAATCTTGAGGACTAGTTAAGGAGTGAGTCCATAACCTGCCAGTGCTGTGTTTGGTACTGAATGTGCTATCATCAGTAATTCCTGGAAGTCTTTAAAGCCTACACTTCAGTGTTATTCCTCATCACCTGGAGTCTATAAGTGATGGGAATGGTAATAGCCTGCAGAGAAGTCATTACAATCTCCTCCTCCAACAGATGTCAAGTTATCAGCAACTGAATTCTCCATATATAGTTCATCCAATAGTTTGCTAAAGTATTACGCTGTTATTTTGAGAAGCCTACAAATTTACACAGTGGTCCTAAAAGGGATGGTACACCATAATTGCTACCAATACAATTGCGTTGGACAAATGACATCCAATTTCCTCTTTAAATATCTGGCCACATTAAATGCTTACCATAGGTTTTATTCAATGTTTTTGATAAACACCAGGACAAGCACAAGTGGAAAGTAGATGGCTGTGCCTCAAGGATTATATAGAAACTGTACTATGATAATAAGAAAAAAATAATTTCCATTGCACCTCAGGTCAGACCAGCAATCAGACCCCCAATGTTAATCAGACCTCAGATCAGACCCCCATGTCAGACATCAGCCCCCCATGTCAGCAATCATGCCCCCATGTCAGCCATTAGCCCCCCATGTCACATTTCTCCCCCTCCATGTCAAATCACCCCCCTCTGTCACATCAGCCCTCCATGTCAGATTTCTCCCCCTCCTTTTTACATAATCCCCTCTGTCACATCACCCCCATGTCAGATTTCTCCCCCTCAAGGCCTCAATGTCACATTTTTCCCCCTCCATGTCAAATCACCTATGTCACATCAGCCCTCCATGTCACATTACTCCCCCTCCTTGTCACATTTCTCCCCCTCCATCCATGTCACATTTATCCCCCTCCAAACCATGTCACATCACCCCCTTCCTGTCACATCATGATCACATCATTACCCCCTAATGTGTCACATTTCAGTCCCCCCCCCATGGCACATCATTCCCCCCCCCCAGCTAGCCCTGGTCCCATCCCCATGTCACAGACTACAGACATTGTCCCCCTCCCATCATGTCACGGTCACCATCCCCCCCTCCATTTATTATTGTTGTTTGTATAATAATTTTTTTAAAAGACATTTATGCCATACAGTCTGGCGCTAGTGCGCTCATCAGTGATCACCTGTCCTGCGGCTACGGCAATCTGGCTGTGTGTGAGTCAGACTTACAGACTTAGTCAGCTCCAGTCCCTGCTGCCGCCCGCCGCACTACTCGCCAGTCACACCCCCCTGGCCTGGCCCTGTGACCGTGTTGCCGGGCCCGTGCCACTCTGTGAGTGAGGGCCAGGGGCGCACGCCGGCTGGGGCGGGCAGGGGGCCGGCGGCGCAACTCACAAGTAAGTTATAAAAAAATAATAAAGAAGGTTCCTTTTTCCGCCCTCCCCCAGGGTGCGCCCTAAGGCAGCTGCTTGGTCTGCCTTATGGTAGCACCGGCCCTGGGCTGGTGTCATGGTAGGTGAGGGAAGGGAAACAAACCAAATACAACAAAAGCAACAAAACACCAGGCTAGGCCCCAAAGCTAGGGAACAGAGAAAGGTCACCACTTACAATCCCTGAGCCTTTCCCTGACTGCTGACAACATGAGCAAATCCTTAAGGTGGAATTGCTCATGCGCTGGAACCTAAGCCTATCTGAAACTGTAACAAACCCTCAGCTAGGGAGCTGGAGATAAGATGACCGGTTCCTAGTGCTAGGTGCAGGAACCAGCATCTTCCTGCGGCCTAGCCAGAACACACAACAAAAGGGAAGGAGTAGGACTTAGATTAAGATGGCCGGAGAGCAGGAGATCCACCAAACACCAGCTGAGAACTCCAGAAGCAAATATAAACCGCAAGGATTATAGTGAGAGGCATGTATAAATAGCACCAATAAATAGCTAATGAGCAGAACCTGTGGGGAGGTGGGATTCTGCCCAAAACCACAACAAAGAGAAACAGAACAATCTGTCAGATAGACACACAAGCAGCAAGTCTGTCAGATCTTCTCAGGCCTCTCACAAGGTAGGGCGTGACAGTACCACCCTTCTACGGATGAACTCTGGTCACCCAGGACCAACCTTATCAGGGTGTGCCCTGTGAAGGGCCTTCACAAGGCGACTAGCATTGACATCGGTAGCCGGAACCCACATTCTTTCCTCAGGGCTGTATCCACTCCAATGCACAGGGTACTGAAGGGAGCCACAAAGAAAACGCGAGTTGAGTATTCTGGAAATCTTAAACTCCAGATTACCATCTACCAAGACAGCGGGAGGTGGCAAAGGAGATGGTTCAGCAGGTTCAACATACTTCTTCAACAAAGACCTGTGAAACACACTATGGATCTTCTAGGTCTGCGGAAGTTCCAGACGAAAGGCAACCGGATTAACAATGGCCAAGATTTTGTAAGGACCAATAAATCTTGGGCCCAACTTCCAAGAAGGTACTTTCAACTTAATGTTCTTAGTGGACAACCACACCAAATCACCCACACACAGGTCCGGACCAGTCATACGTCTCTTGTCAGCCATCCGTTTATATCTTTTACCCATTTTTTTTAAATTAGTTTGAATCTTCCGCCAGATAGAAGACAACGAAGAAGAGAATCTCTCCTCTTCAGGTATACCAGAAAATGCAGTCCCAGAAAAAGTACCAAACATCCATCCCTGGGCTAGATGATGTGGTATTGAAGGACAGGGTTGGCAAAGAACTGTCCCTGATATTGCCCTACAGGGGGGTGCTATTCTGGCCCTGATAGCCTAACCACAGAGCACCCGCCCTGATAAGAGTGACCCCGTCCGGAACCTTACCCTATATAAAAATGGCCCTAGTAAGCCCCTAGCCCCTGACTTCCAGGTGATCACTATATAGATCTATCTATGTGTTTTTCACTCATTATAAAAGTATATTATAAGTATATCACACCCCTGTGTGTATCACACCTATCGATAGCACACCTATACCAGTCCTTAAAAGGACTTTTGTGGCCCTATTAGCTAGTGTTTGGTGTCCCTAACAGCCTGTCACTGCTCCACACAGCAACCTTTCCCTACACTGGCAAAAGACTGAATGTAAAATGGCGGCCAGATCAGGTTTATTTATAAGGTAGGGGGTATGTCCTTGTGCTGAAACGTCTCAAATGGTTGTCCTGTACCACCTGATGGATGTGTCATGGGTCAAAGTTCTTCACAATGTAAAAGAATATGGCGGGCGCGAATATCTCCATATGTTCGCATGTTCGGTGAACCGCGAACGAGCAAACTTTCCCGCGAAACGACCGCCGGGCGAACCGCAAGGCCATCTCTACTCCCCACCAAATGATAAATGTCATTGATAAAGTGCTGGAAGACTGCCGGCGCATTAGTCAAACCAAAGGGCATGACCAGGCTCTCGAAGTGGCCCTCAGGGGTATTGAAGGCTGTCTTCCATTCATCCCCTTCCCTGATTCTTATCAGATTATAAGCCCCTCTCAAATCCAACGTAGAAAACACCTTGGCTCCGACAATTTGATCAAATAAATCTGGGATCAAGGGAAGAGGATAAGGATCAGGGACAGTAATGAGATTCAGTTCCCGGAAATCTAGACATGGTCTAAGGGTCCCGTCTTATTTTTTTAATAAAGAAGAAGCCAGCTGCCATAGGTGACTTAGATGGCCTAATATGCCCTTTTGTCAAACTCTCGGCAATATACTCCCGCATGGCTACTCTTTCGGGTTGGGAAAGATTATATAGCCGAGATTTGGGCAATTTAGCTCCGGGAATAAGATTTATTGGACATTCATACTCTCGATGAGGGGGCAACTCCTGATCCCCACCCTCAGAGAAAACGTCAGCAAAATCTGAAAGAAACAAAGGTAATGCCTTAGTGGAAACCACAGAAATAGATGTGCCGAGACAGTTGTCCAAACAAAAATCACTCCAATTACTGATTTGTCTAGTTTGCCAATCAATGGTAGGGTTATGTTTGATAAACCATGGTAAACCCAGTACCAGAGGAGCAGGCAAACCTTCCAGAACAAAACAAGAAATGGACACAACATGAGAATCACCCACCCTCAAACTAATATCCTGCACAATATGAGTTAGATACTTTTGCGAGAGAGGAGCGGAATCAATAGCAAATACTGATATCCCTTTGCTTAATGCACTTGTTATAAAACCATGACTTTGAACAAATTGATAATCAACAAGGTTAACCCCTGCACCACTGTCCACAAATACTTCTAACTCAATATTTTCAGAGTCTAGCGCCACCATGACAGGCAGGAGAAATCGGATACTGCAGGTATCATACAAATAAACCTTTTCTGACTCCCCATTCACGCTACCAAGGGTAATGGAACTCGTTTTATTGGAAAGAACCCCTTTTTATTTTATTTTCCACTTTGGGGCTTCCTAAAAGGACACACATTAATGAAATGTCCTTCTTTACCACAGAAGAAACATAATCTACTCTGACCTCTAGAGTTCCTATTACCAGGGCAAGAAGAGACCTGACCTAATTGCATAGGGGCATCCTCAGGCAAGTGTCATTGTGCCCCGAGGGACAGGAGGAATAGTTTCCCCACATGATAGAGCATCCTGTTTGAGGGGAACCTTGCACCTCTCCCTCAGGCGTCTATCAATCCGTACGGCTAGGGACATGGCCACCTCCAAAGAATCAGGGTTTTCATGAAATGCAAGGGCGTCTTTTAGTCTCTCAGACGGCCCCAGACAGAACTGACTACGGAGAGCTGGGTCATTCCACTCTGAGTCAGTCGCCCATCTTCTAAAGTCATCACAATATGACTCAGCAGAACGTTCTCCCTGACTCAAGCTACGCAGCTTAGATTCAGCCAGAGAGACCCGGTCTGGATCATCATAAATCAGGCCCAGGGCTCTGAAAAATTCATCCATCGATCAGAGGGACTGAGAACCGATCAGCAGAGAAAAGGCCCAAGACTGAGCATCACCTTTTAGCAGAGAAATGATAATCCCCAACCTTTGATTTTCGTCTCCAGATGAGATCGGACGTAAACAAAAATACAATCTATAAGTGTCCCTGAGCCAAACAAAGTTATCACTCCCCCTAGAAAACCTATCTGGGAGAGCGACCTTAGGTTCAAGGCTGGCCTGGTTCCCACCAGCAGAGCCAGACACCAGGAATCTCTGACACAGTACAACAGAATTACGGAGGTCAGCTACCTTCCTGCATGCGATCTACCAGTGCATCAACAGCTTCCATTTTGCACAGAGCAAGTAAAAAAAATGACGGTATGGGCGGTTTATAATGTCACGGTAGGTGAGGGAAGGAAAGCAAACCAAATACAACAAAAACAACAAAACACTAGGCTAGGCCCCAAAGCTAGGGAACAGGGAAAGGTCACCACCTGACAATCCCTGAGCCTTTCCCTGACTGCTGACAACATGAGAAAATCCTTAAGGTGGAAATGCTCATGCGCTGAAACCTAAGCCTAGCTGAAACTGTAACAAACCCTCAGCTAGGGAGATGGAGATAAGATGACAGGTTCCTAGTGCTAGGTGCAGGAACCACCGTCTTCCTCAGGCCTAGCTAGAACACACAACAAAAGGGTAGGACTTAGCTTAAGATGGATGGAGATCCACCAAACACCAGCTGAGAACTCCAGAAGCAAATATAAACCACAAGGACTATAGTGAGAGGCGGCTATAAATAGCACCACTAAATAGCTAATGAGCAGAACCTGTGGGGAGGTGGGATCCTGCCCAAAACCATAACAAAGAGAAACAGAACAATCTGTCAGATAGACTCACGTTGTCACAGTCGTTACCTCTGGCTGTGACCTTCTGTCTATGCTCTCGCTGCAGCTCCGTTCCTGTGTGTTATTTGTGGTTCTTTATGGGTTAACTCCCCTGTGTGCCTATTAGGAGTTAATCCTCTCTGTCTTTAGTACAGTGAACTCATTGTCATGTTCAAGAAACCAATTTGAAATGATTCGAGCTTTGTGACATGGTGCATTATACTGCTGGAAGTAGCCATCAGAGGATGGATACATGTAATCATTCTGTTTACGCCAAATTCGGACTCTACCATTTGAATGTCTCATTAATACAGAAATAGATTACACAAGAAATGGCCTAAAGCCGTAGTAAAGGCCCCTCACAAGAGCTTAACTCAGAAACTAATAGAAAACCTACAAAAGAACACTGAGAACTAATAAGCTATAAAAATATTGTTTTATTGGATATGTAATTAAAAGCATACAGAGAGATGACAGACAAATGCACAAAGTGCAGCACAATCCTGGAAAAGTTGATAAAGTACAAAAAATATATAAAAACAGAAATGACCCAAATGTGAATACATCCAAATAGAGCAAAGCTACCATAAAATATATATTGAAAGAATACCCACTATTGGTAGGAGTACAAGTAATATCATCAGATATAAAGTGCGAGTGCAAGCTTATGTATATAAGCAAAGGAGAGGAGAGGTAACCCTCCAATGTGGGTCTTTGAATATATATACTGTATCTATACCTATTCAATTAGTCTAGGCGGATAATAAAGTGCATGTGCAAGTTACACAATAGTTACAAGAAGAAACACATGGTAAGTGTTTGATCAAAAAGCAAAGAAAAACCGCAAAAGGTATAACAGGTAAGCAGGTAAATAGAGTGAGGTCACATACCGTGTATGAAGTAATAGTAAATCCACAGGAAGACTGCACACCCCGACGCGCGTTTCGATTTGAAACCTTCCTCTGGGGGTACCTGATGATATTACTTGTACTCCTACCAATAGTGGGTATTCTTTCAATATATATTTTATGGTAGCTTTGCTCTATTTGGATGTATTCACATTTGGGTCATTTCTGTTTTTATATATTTTTTGTACTTTATCAACTCTCCCAGGATTGTGCTGCACTTTGTGCATTTGTCTGTCATCTCTCTGTATGCTTTTAATTACATATCCAATAAAACAATATTTTTATAGCTTATTAGTTCTCAGTGTTTTTTTGTAGGTTTTCCATTTGAATGTCTCAACAGAAATCGAGACTCATCAGACCAGGCAACATTTTTCCAGTCTTCAACAGTCCAATTTTGGTGAGCTCGTGCAAATTGTAGCCTCTTTTTCTTATTTGTAGTGGAGATGAGTGGTACCCGGTGGGGTCTTCTGCTGTTGTAGCCCATCCTCAAGGTTGTGCGTGTTGTGGCTTCACAAATGCTTTGCTGCATACCTCGGTTGTAACGAGTGGTTATTTCAGTCAACGTTGCTCTTCTATCAGCTTGAATCAGTCGGCCCATTCTACTCTGACCTCTAGCATCCACAAGGCATTTTTGCCCACAGGACTGCCGCATACTGGATGTTTTTCCCTTTTTACACCATTCTTTGTAAACCCTAGAAATGGTTGTGTGTGAAAATCCCAGTAACTGAGCAGATTGTGAAATACTCAGACCGGCCCGTCTGGCACCAACAACCATGCCACACTCAAAATTGCTTAAATCACCTTTCTTTCCCATTCTGACATTCAGTTTGGAGTTCAGGAGATTGTCTTGACCAGGACCACACCCCTAAATGCATTGAAGCAACTGCCATGTGATTGGTTGACTAGATAAGTGCATTAATGAGAAATAGAACAGGTGTTCCTAATAATTCTTTAGGTGAGTGTAGATGGGAAACAGATAATGCACACCTATTTTTCCCTATGCTTCCCTCCCTAGACCTCAGCACAGGGACACCCCTCAATGGTAGGGGTTCCCTGTCCTCGTACCTGGTCTGTATACCCCTGTAAAGCCCTACTTTAATTGAACAATGGGGGCATACGTGGCTACATTAACCTGCTGAATATACAAATAGGTATACCACTAAAGGATAGAACCAACAGATATTGGTAGGTATATAAATCAAACAAAAATCCCGACGCAGCATTTCCCCAGTCAGTAAATATCAAGACCGATTCGTCAGGGGATCATATATACTTAACTTAAGTTTTACAATAAAGACTATCACTCAGTGCCCCTCAATCAGGACCCTCTGGGAGACTTGAGCCAGGATGCAGGCTTTTGGGATGTCAGGTGTCTCTGTAACTGTAGACATGGTCCAAGTTAAGCTAAATAAGGTAAATGTGAACAAGATTTTAGGTCCAAATGGGCTACACCCATGAGTTCCTAAAGAACTCAATTCAGTTATTGCTCTGCCCATGTATCTGGCCTGCTAAGACCTGTCCTAGGTTGCTAATATAGCTTATATGTTTATACAGCTAGACCTGCCAATAAACTTAATACAGTTCCTATGTTTATATGTTAAAGACAAAAGCAGAGTTATTTACTGTGACTTCATGTTTTGGATGTCATCTAACAGTTATATATTGTGTTTACAGAAGCAGAAAAGATATTATGCCTTTAAGATTCATTATATAAATGTAAGGTAAGCTCAATGACACAGCAGAAACAACAGAAAGCATAAAGTTAAACTGTTGTTACTCAGCAGGAGGTAAGACCAATAACAGCCAGCCTCACACTGAGCAGGAGTCTTGGCCAATCACAGCCAATCTTACAATCAGCCTGTGTGGGAAATCCCCTAGCTGGAATCATGTGTTTTATGGAGGCAATAATTGGTATTTAGAACAGTTATATAATGTTCCTATTGTTAATGTAGTGCAGGGGTCTCCAAACTTTTCAACAGGAGGGCCACATTGAAGATTTTACAAGTATTCGGGGGCCGGAAAAAAAAATCAGTTATGTATTAAATTAAATGTATATATTTTACATGGATCGTTTTTGTAATCAGCATGATATGACTGAGAACAAAAGAGAAAAAACTTTAGCAAAACAACGCAAAGACACCCGTGTCCCTATCAGCGGTGTCCCCATCAGCACAAAAATGTCCCCATCAGCACAGCAATGTCCCCATCAGCACAGCAATGTCCCCATCAGCACAGCAATGTCCCCATCAGCACAGCAATGTCCCCATCAGCACAGCAATGTCCCCATCAGCACAGCAATGTCCCCATCAGCACAGCAATGTCAGCATCAGCACAGCAATGTCAGCATCAGCACAGCAATGTCAGCATCAGCACAACAATGTCCCCATCAGCACAGCAATGTCCCCATCAGCACAGCAATGTCAGCATCAGCACAGCAATGTCAGCATCAGCACAGCAATGTCAGCATCAGCACAGCAATGTCCTCATCAGCCGTGTCACCCTTAAGCACAGCAATGTCCCCATCAACGATGTCCCCATCAGAACAGCAATGTCCCCATCAGCGGAGTCCCCATTAGCAGCTGATAGGGGCCACCACTGATGGGGACACTGCTGTTGGGGACGCGGCTGATGGGGACACCATTGATGGGGACACCCGTGTCCCTATCAGCGGTGTCCCCATCAGAACAGCAATGGCCAAATCAGAACAGCAATGTCCCCATCAGAAAAGCAATATATTACCATAAAAAAAAAAATATTCCCATCAAAAAAACAATATTCCCATCAGAAAAACAATATTCCCATCATGGGGACACCCACTGATGGGGACGCTGCTGTTGGGGACATTGCTGTGCTGATGGGGACACCACTGATGGGGACGCTGCTGTTGGGGACATTGCTGTGCTGATGGGGACACCACTGATGGGGACACCATTGATGGGGACACCCGTGTCCCTATCAGCGTTGTCCCCATCAGCACAGCAATGTCCCCATCAGCGGTGTCCCCATCAGCACAGCAATGTCCCCATCAGCGGTGTCCCCATCAGCACAGCAATGTCCCCATCAGAACAGCAATGTCAGCAAACTCAGAATACATTTTATTTTGCCCCCTCTCACTCAGAATACATTTTATTTTGCCCCCTCTCACTCAGAATACATTTTATTTTGCCCCCTCTCACTCACAATACATTTTATTTTGCCCCCTCTCACTCACAATACATTTTATTTTGCCCCCTCTCACTCAGAATATATTTTTATTTTGCCCCCTCTCACTCAGAATATATACAATGTGAGAGGGGGCAAAATAAGATATATACAATTTTGCTCCACAGGTGGGGAAAGTGGAATATCGATAAAGAGGGGAAAATGGAATATATACAGAGGGGGCAAAATGGATATAAATAGAGGGGCCCTGTATATATCCATTTTGCCCCCTCTGTATATATTCCATAATCATTTATCCCCTGTGTGTATATATTGCATTTTTGCCCCCTCTGTTATCTGTTTAATTTTTTTCCCATTTTTTTTGCCTTTTTTTCTTATTGAAATATATTTTTGTTCCCCATTGGTCCCCTGTGGAGGATTTCTTGCCTGACATTTAGTTCCATGCCAGGTGCCCCCCTGTGAGTTATAGCCAGGCAGTGGTGGTGTGCACATTTAAAAAAAAAATACTTACCTCGTCAGACTGCTCCGCTCCCGCCTTCTTGCTCTTGCTTGCAGCCCACAATCCTGTCTTCCAGCGTGCGTTGTGTGATCCCGCGAGACCTGGCTGGCGCGATATCACAGCGCCACCAGGCCTGAATGGGTGGAGGCGGAGCCCGAATGGATGGAGGCAGGGCTGGGGTTGGTGGGGCGGCGCAACTACTCACAGAGGCCGGGGGCCCAAGCGACCAGCCATTTACATAAAAATGTTAAAATTACTTGCGATGGGGCGACGGAGCTGCGGGCCCCCCCCACCGCCGGGCCCGGTCGCGGTCGCATCCTCTGCGACCGCGATCGTTACGCCCCTGGGCGGTTGTGCGGATTTGGTTCCTGCAACCTGCCAGCTGCGGGCGGGCCGGATCGAACACACAATCGGGCCGGATGTGGCCCGCGGGCCGGGGTTTGGAGACCCCTGATGTAGTGATTCGAACTGTATACTGAACCAGTTATGTATGCTTACTTACAGTTCCACCATACAAATTGCAAATCATGAACTGCTCATACCAGATCATACTGAGCCATAAAAGCAAACTGCTCAAAAAAATTGTATAGAGCAAACTGCAAACCAAGTAGAACAAGTAGAACTATTGGTTAAACCTCAGATATACCTCTCAGATAGATCATAAAGTGCTTAAATAACTTAAAGTGAGAGTACAGATACCGAAGAGAGAACTATATCCACCATTTTATGTTGAATGACAAGATTGAACAGTTGAACCACCATCTTATGCATACCACCATTTTGTTAAACTTTATTTAACAGGTGTTTTGTACATGGTCTATCTGCTGCGGAGGCGACAGGGTTATATATGAAGAAAAGTTGAAGTTAATAAAAAAGTTATTTCAAGCATTTGGTGTGCTCTTTAAACCTACTGTTTCCATAGAATGGCGCTAGAAGTACAGAGTAACAGACAGTCTGGTTAGACTAAAAAGTCAGAGATAGCAAAATTCTTCTAATGCCACAGCACAAAAGGCACTTCATCGTGCTGCGCCTGCATAGTGGAACTATTACCCTCAGAGGTCGAAGCGATAGCGCTCCTCAACTTGCACAGTAAAGAGCGCATTAGGGCAGCTGAGCACCAGCATATACCGCTGCGCAGCAAATGATCCCTCAGCGGAGCTACCATAGAGGCCATAGAACGTGTGCCTTAGTCAAACTTCAGCCGACTCTTAAAGCAGGGCTGAACTGGATATGAAAACCAGCCGTGGAAAAAATTACATACCAGCCCCATAGCATTGTGTAATTATACCAGCAGTCCAGCACAACGTCATTTTCTTGTTTACCCTCATGGCATCTGCTCGTGTTAAAGAGCCCTAAGCCCAAAGCATGGCGACACTCACCCAGTCCTAATAAAATCTGGTTCTACCTCATCCAGGGTGTCGTTCGTTGGCGTGATCGTTGACTGGATCCAGAACAAGGTCCCTGTGGTGATAGAGAAAAAAATAATAATCACATAAGGAAGAGATGTGGACTGCCCTTGTGAAATCAGTTCCCCAAAGTGCTACCACACTGTACTAATGCCCACATTGTGGCCCCTCACAGTACTAATGCCCACCTTGTGGCCCCTCACAGTATGTAAGCCCACTTTGTGGTCCCTTCACAAAAGTTATGTCCTTCTTGTGGCCCCTCACAGAAGTTATGCCCACCTTTGTTCCTGTCACAGTAGTTATGCCCAGATATGTGCCCTTCATAGTAGTTATGCCAGATATGTGCCCCTCACAGTAGTTATGCCTAGATATGTGCCCCTCACAGTATTTATGCCAGATATGTGCCCCCTAACAGTAGATATGCCAGATATGTACCTCCCTCACAGCAGTTATGCCCAGATATGTGCCCCCTCACAGTAGATATGCCAGATATGTTCCTCCCCCACAGTAGTTATGCCAGATATGTGCCCCAGGGCTGGTGCAAGGATTTTTGCCATCCTAATAAAATTTTGCCTCCCCCCATGTGACATCACAATGCCGCAGTGCTGCCGTGTTTACATTAAAAAGCCTGCAGGGACAGGCTATAAAGACCAGAGTTTCAAGTCATCTATCATCAGGGGAAGTAATCCAAATAGGTTCACAATAATGGTTCACAATAAGATGAGAACTATAGGAGGACAGAACAGGGACATACCTTAGATCAGTGGATCCATAGGAAACAAACCGGGACATCAATTGTCCCTTACAGATGGTAACCCCACAAGTGGCTGCGGGAAACCAATGGAACAGCTGAATTCGTTCCAACAGCTGCACGCTGAGTTTCATGTGAGGCGCCATGTTTATAGACGCACGTGGTTCGGACACCTGACCTACACGACGCGCTCCACCAACAGGCAGGCAGGTGAAACGCAGCACACCAGCCGGTGAAGAGCAGCGCCTGGTCACGTGTGGCGGGTTGGCGTCAGGAGAAGATGTACGCGCGTTGCTAAGCAGCCAGGAGACGCCGGCGAGTGCGCTGAAATCTGACACATGCTGCAGTAGAATGGCATGCTGCAGTAGAACGGGCAATTTAGCCAGTGCTCATATAACAATTTGAGAAATATATATAGCATTTAGTGCAGGAAATCAGGTAACAGGGATGCCTTGTGTTCTCTTAAACAGACAAAAACAGAGAGCAATGTGCTGCTGAGCAAAAGAACAAAAAAACATCAACGTGGACCCCCTCTAAGCGTTTTAATAGATCCCTAGTATCCCGTGTATAAGATGGTAAGGCTAACACAAAAGGAGCCAGGATCTGGTCGATGTAGAGGCCCACATTCTGACAAAGATTGCCCACCCCTGATAAAATGGGGCGACCTTTGAGGGGTGATACCCCTTTATGTAGCTTCGACAAACAATAAAATGTTGCCTGCCTGGGGAATGTTGGAAACATGAATTGATATTCATCTATTGTGATCAAGCTATGTTTTTTAGCATCGTCTAGAATAACCTTAAGCTCTTGTTTGTATTCCTCAATAGGATCCTGGGATAAAACCTCATAGGTATCCCGGTCCTTCAATATTGATTCGCACATCAGTCGGTATTGTTCGTTATCCATAACCACCACATTGCCCCCCTTGCCGGACGGTTTGATCACCACTGAGGGGTCATGTTCAAGCTTAGACAATGCGGTGGTCATGGCACGATCACAGTTTAACCTATGTTTTGAGGAAGTAAGTTCCCCAATCTGAGGGGTCACCAAGTCCAGAAATACATCATTACAAGAGATCTCACCAGTGAGGGGAGGCATTTTATTGCTTTTAAATTTGAGGTTAGAAAAAGGGCCAGTACCCTCACTAGGTGGGATTTCAGTTTCTAGGTCAAAAAGTAGACTACGTCAAACAAAATGTCCAATGGTATGCCGAGTTCGCGACACTGCCTCCTTTCTTGATGCCGATAGTGTTTATGCCACCGAAGCTTCCGCACAAATAAATGTATGTCCTTAACTGTGTGGAATTTGTTAAACTTCGGTGTAGGCACAAAGGACATGCCCAGCTCAAGAACTCGGATCTCAGCGTGATTTAAAAGCCGAGAAGAAAGGTTCACTACTTGTGGGCCTCTTACTGAAGGGGGTTTGGTGGTTGTGAGCGATTTCTCAGGGGGTAGACTGGGGCCTGATTGGTAGTTCCCTGATTGATTTGGCCCTGGCTGCTGGGTCCTAAAAAAGGAGAATCTTGTCCCTGGTATCTACCCCTATAGCGACCTCGACCAGACCCCAGACGTCCGTTAATACAGGGTGCCCGGCGGTCTGGTGCCCAGCGCCTCCTTCCCAGTCTTAATCGCCGCCCTCCCTGTCTACAGTGCCGCCTTCCTCACCTCAGCGGCGCCTCCGCAATCCTCCCGTCCCTCTGCCAGATCCGGCGCCTGCGTAGTAGGCTCAGCCTGATGCGCCGCGGACTCCTGGCAGCGGCTTCGTTGAGCATGCGCTCAGGCCGGGCGCATGCGCACTTCGCTCAACGAAGCCGCTGCCAGGATCCCGCGGCGCATCAGGCTGAGCCTACTACGCAGGCGCCGGATCTGGCAGAGGGACAGGAGGATTGCGGAGGCGGCGCTGAGGTGAGGAAGGCGGCACTGTAGACAGGGAGGGCGGCGATTAAGACTGGGAAGGAGGCGCTGGGCACCAGACCGCCGGGCACCCTGTATTAACAGACGTCGCATTGGGCACCTTAGGTAGGCTATAAAAACCTGTTTTTTGGGCTGATAGAGCCACAAGCAGGTTTAATAAGGCCAGTTTAGGATTCATGTTATTAGTACGGACATGGGCATATGTTTAGCTTATAGGGCTAAAATCTCATGACAGAATCCCTTTAACCACCTCAGCCCCCCTAGCTTAAACACCCTTAATGACCAGACCACTTTTTACAATTCTGCACTACACTACTTTCACCGTTTATTGCTCGGTCATGCAACTTACCACCCAAATGAATTTTACCTCCTTTTCTTCTCACTAATAGAGCTTTCATTTGGTGGTATTTCATTGCTGCTGACATTTTTACTTTTTTTGTTATTAATCAAAATTTAAAGATTTTTTTGCAATGTGGTATTGCCGTGCTCAGGAGGTTGGGCAATGTGTTTTGGGGTGTCTTTTTACATATACCCATGCTGGGTGAGGGAAATATCTCAGCCAAAGACAACTTTTCCCATTTTTTTATACAAAGTTGGCATTTGACCGAGATATTTATCTCACCCAGCATGGGTATATGTAAAATGACACCCCAAAACACATTGCCCAACTTCTCCTGAGTACGGCAATACCACATGTGTGACACTTTTTTGCAGCCTAGGTGGGCAAAGGGGCCCACATTCCCCTAAAATGCCAGGGCAGTATAAATACCCCACATGTGACCCCATTTTGGAAAGAAGACACCCCAAGGTATTCCGTGAGGGGCATGGCGAGTTCATAGAACCTTTTATTTTTTGTCACAAGTTAGCGGAAAATTATGTTTGTTTGTTTTTTCTTACAAAGTCTCATATTCCACTAACTTGTGACAAAAAATTAAATTTTACATGAACTCACTATGCCCATCACGAAATACCTTGGGGTGTCTTCTTTCCAAAATGGGGTCACTTGTGGGGTAGTTATACTGCCCTGGCATTTTAGGGGCCCTAATGCGTGAGAAGAAGTCTGGAATCCAAATGTGTAAAAAATGCCCTGTAAAATCCTAAAAGTACTCATTGGAATTTGGGCCCCTTTGCCCACCTAGGCTGCAAAAAAGTGTCACACATGTGGTATCGCCATACTCAGGAGAAGTAGGGCAATGTGTTTTGGGGTGTATTTTTACATATACCCATGCTTGGTAAGTGAAATATCTCTCTAAAAGTCAACTTTTCCCATTTTTTTATACAAAGTTGTCATTATAGAGAGATATTTCTCTCACCCAGCATGGGTATATGTAAAAAGACACCTCAAAACACATTGCCCAACTTCTCCAGAGTACAGCGATACCACATGTGTGACACTTTTTTGCAGCCTAGGTGCGCAAAAGGGGCCCCTAAATTCCAATGAGTATCTTTTAGGAGGGCATTTGGATTCCAGACTTCTTCTCACGCTTTAGGGCCCCTAAAATGCCAGGGCAGTATAAATACCCCACATGTGACCCCATTTTGGAAAGAAGACACCCCAAGGTATTCCGTGAGGGGCATGGCGAGTTCATAGAACTTTTTATTTTTTTTCACAAGTTAGCGGAAAATGATGATTTTTTTTTATTATTATTTTTTTCTTACAAAGTCTCATTGTCCACTAACTTGTGACAAAAAAATAAAATTTTACATGAACTCACTATGCCCATCACGAAATACCTTGGGGTGTCTTCTTTCCAAAATGGGGTCACTTGTGGGGTAGTTATACTGCCCTGGCATTTTAGGGGCCCTAATGCGTGAGAAGAAGTCTGGAATCCAAATGTGTAAAAAATGCCCTGCAAAATCCTAAAAGTACTCATTGGAATTTGGGCCCCTTTGCCCACCTAGGCTGCGAAAAAGTGTCACACATGTGGTATCGCCGTACTCAGGAGAAGTAGGGCAATGTGTTTTGGGGTGTATTTTTACATATACCCATGCTTGGTGAGAGAAATATCTCTCTAAAAGTCAACTTTTCCCATTTTTTTATACAAAGTTGTCATTATAGAGAGATATTTCTCTCACCCAGCATGGGTATATGTAAAAAGACACCCCAAAACACATTGCCCAACTTCTCCTGAGTACAGTGACACTTTTTTTGCAGCCTAGGTGCGCAAAGGGGCCCAAATTCCAATGAGTATCTTTTAGGACGGCATTTGCATTCCAGACTTCTTCTCACGCTTTAGGGCCCCTAAAATGCCAGGGCAGTATAAATACCCTACATGTGACCCCATTTTGGAAAGAAGACACCCCAAGGTATTCCGTGAGGAGCATGGCGAGTTCATAGAAGTTTTTTTTTTTGGCACAAGTTAGCGGAAATTGATTTTTCTCACAAAGTCTCCCTTTGTGACAAAAAATAAAATTTTACATGAACTCGCCATGGCCGTCACAAAATACCTTGAGGTTTCTTCTTTCCAAAATGGGGTCACATGTGGGGTATTTATACTGCCCTGGCATTTTAGGGGCCCTAAAGCGTGAGAAGAAGTCTGGAATATAAATGTCTAAATAAAATAAAAAAATAATTTCCGCTAACTTGTGCCAAAAAAATGTCTGAATGGAGCCTTACAGGGGGGTGATCAATGACAGGGGGGTGATCAGGGAGTCTATATGGGGTGATCACCACCCTGTCATTGATCACCCCCCTGTCATTGATCACCCCCTGTAAGGCTCCATTCAGAGATCCGTATGTGTTTTGCGGATCCACGGATCGGATCCGCAAAACACATACGGACGTCTGAGCCCCCCTTGTAAGGCTGGCTCCATTCAGAGGTCCGTATGTCTTTGCAGATCCACAGATCGGATCCGCAAAACACAAACGAACGTCTGAATGGAGCCTTACAGGGGGGTGATCAATGACAGGGGGGTGATCAATGACAGGGGGGTGATAAATGACATGGGGGTGATCAGGGAGTCTATATGGGGTGATCACCCCCCTGTAAGGCTCCATTCAGACGTCCGTATGTGTTTTGCGGATCCGCGGATCCATGGATCGGATCCGCAAAACACATATGGACGTCTAAATGGAGCCTTACAGGGGGGTGATCAATGACAGGGGGGTGATCAATGACAGGGGGGTGATCAGGGAGTCTAATATGGGGTGATCAGGGGTTAATAAGTGTCAGGGGGGGGGTGTAGTGTAGTGGTGTATGGTGCTACTTATTACAGAGCTGCCTGTGTCCTCTGGTGGTCGATCCAAGCAAAAGGGACCACCAGAGGACCAGGTAGCAGGTATATTAGACGCTGTTATCAAAACAGCGTCTAATATACCTTTTAGGGGTTAAAAAAATCGCATCTACAGCCTGCCAGCGAACGATCGCCGCTGGCAGGCTGCAGATCCACTCGCTTACCTTCGGTTCACAGGAAATCTCGCCTCTCGCGAGAGGACGCGTATGTGCGTCCACCCAGAATAACAGGGCCGCCGCCAGGACGCAATCCTGCGTATGGCGGTCCTGAGGTGGTTAAAGTCCGCTAGATCCCTAACGAACTGGCGATGTTTCCTATCTTTCAGGTGATATTGAAATTTCTCAAGGGTGTTTTGTATTTGTTTTTCTTTATTCACAAATTCAGGTTCCTCCCTTGTCACTCTCATTCCCCCCTCCCTCCCTTGTCACTCTCATCCCCCCTCCCTTGTCACTCTCATCCCCCCTCCCTTGTCACTCTTTCTCACGCCCCCTTGTCACTCTCTCCCCCTTCTTGCCACTCTCATTCTCCCCCTTCTTGTCACTCTCATTCCCCCCCTCCCTTGTCACTCTCATTCTTCCCCCTCACTTGTCACTCTCTTCTCCCCCCCACCTCTAGTGTAACGTGGTCGAGCTCTGTTCGGTCCGCGGTACACGAGCATTTGTTTCCTGTACCCAGCCGGACTGAAAGGAAGTGCACACTAAGTGAGCACTTCTTGTCAGTCCGGCCGGGTACAGGAAACAAAAGCTTCTGTAACGCGGACTGGACAGAGCTCGGCCACGCTACACTAGAGGCGCTTCCCTCCTGTCAGTCCCTCCCTTCAGGCTGCGCCCGGGTGGTGCACAATCATAGACGCGCCAGCCCGGGCAGTGCGGCAGCCGCCCGGTGCGGGGGAGGGCCCGCCGCCGAACTTTAAAAAAAAAACTTGGCAAATTTCCCGGTATCCCGGTAGGCCAGTCCGGCCCTGTCTTAAAGTGGCAGAACTGCAAAGGCAAAATAGTCAGAGAAAGAGCGCCAACCATCCTGTGATCCCTAGAGAGAGAAAGAGATGCATGGTGGGAGGCCAAAGTCCAGAGCTAGAGTGCCCACACCGCTATTCACGAAGAGGCCACGTACTGCAGCCAGCTAGTTTCCCGCCTCTGGGCCCCAAGCCTGCAGCAGCGTATCCAAGCCAGCGCATTGCAAGTCATCATAGATCATCGCAAGTCATCACAAAGCATCGCAAGTCATCACAAAGCATCGCAAGTCAGCACAAAGCATTGCATCACTGCAAGATCTCCTTTAAGACCAATATTTGTTCCTGCTCTTCAGAATAAGGTCAGAGCTTTCCTTTTATTACTTATCATAGCACATAGGTTTTGGCATAAAGAGCCATTTTCGTGTTCAGGAATAAAAGACTCAAGTAATACAAAGGACAGTTTGTAGTACACAGACTCCAAAGTATTTAAAGTAAAAGTTATTTATTGCCTGCATTTATCGCTGTTACATTTAAAGTGAAAGTCATTTATTTCTGCATCTGTTAGTATTGCATTTAAAGTAAAAGGACTTGGTCCTGGAATAGTTGCGCTTCGGCGTCTTCAGCCTAACTAGCGGCACACAGCATTCCTCCCGTGGATCCGATCACCCTGACAGCTTCCCACAACACCCTAGCAAGCCGGTGACATGGGGAAAACAAAGAAAAAGCCGGCATCAGCGAAACTCACCGAGTTCTACCCGGCGGTGAGCCCTCCCCAAGATGGTGGTGGTAGCAGCATGGTTATTCTCAGCGCGCCTCCTGCAGTTCCTTCCCTCACTGGTGCTTCTCCGCACTCTGTACCAAGCGTACCCGCGGCTCTCAGTGTCTCTCCACCTCAATATGTGCAGTCCCCTGGGGGACCTGGGGGCTCCACACCTGCAAAACAAGGTACTGATGGGGAACTGATGCCACAATATCAGGGGACTGGTATGGGCGTGGTAGGTGCTCTTATGGCGCCACAGCATGTTCATCCTCTGTCCTCACATGGTCAGGAATATGGAGAAAAACCTGTCACAGAATCCCTATTGAAAGCCTTAATGGGAGACTTCAGAAAATCCCTACAAGCAGATATAAAAGATATGTTATTGCCTTTACAAAAATATATTGCTGAAGTGGGCCAGAGGACTTCACACCTGGAAAATAAAATGGCGGAATTCGCCAAGGCCCATAATGACTTGGTTGACTCCAACAATGAGAAAGAGGAAGAGCTGGAGGTTCTAAGAGCTAAAGTCACTGATCTTGAAGACTGTTCCCGTCGGACCAATATTAGTTTCCGCGGCATATCTGAATCAAGCAAGAGGAGCTACAAGCGTATCTAATTGATCTTTTCACTGCTTTACTAACAGGAATTTCGCAAAGCAAGTTGTACATAGATCGGGCACACAGGGTTCCCAAACCTAAAAAGCTTCCCTCAGATGTCCCCAGGGATGGGCTGGCCCGTATTACTTTTTACCATCTTAAAGAACAGTTGATGGCGCTGCTCGCAATAACCCTACTTTGCCAGAGAGATTCCGGCGGCTACTTTAAACAAGAGACGGGAGTTTCAAGATGCAACGAGAATTCTTCGTTCCCATAAAATTCCCAGCGAAGTTGCTTATTTCTCAAAATGGATGGAAATTAATTGCGGCAAACGCTGAAGAAGCTATGCATCTGATTTCCAGCTGGCATCTTTTGCCCAAGTTGACACCGCCTTCTAAATCGCCGTCACCGACCAGACTGGAAGAAGAGTGGTCGACAGTTCCTGGGAGACACACTCCAGATACCTGAGTTTCCATGCACTGTTGAAATCCCTTTCTTCTGTATTGAGTCTCATTTAGGCTTGAACGGCCGTGGACTACTCTTTACCCCCTGTAGATGACGCGTGTTTACCAGCGTCCCATTTTCGTGCTATGTTCTTTCTAAGTTGGTTTGTCTTTAGTTTGTTTTATGATTGTTCTGCCAGGGAAAACTGTTTATATTGTGTCTGCATTATTCTCCCTTCTAGGTTCACTGAGATATTGTGGCCTACAGGTATGGGTTGGGCCGGGAATCAGGCGCATGTGCTGTTAGCATTGTTTAACAGTAAATATAATGGTATTTAGAATCACATCAATCAATGCAAAAGGTCTGGGTACCCTTTAGGCGTACCTAGCTTTGGAAAGCTGCCCTTACTGATAAATCTGATATTGTATGTGTCCAAGAGACGCATCTCCTCACTGCTGACGCTTACAGAGTAAAGCATAGGCAATTCCCACATATATTTTCAGCTACATTAGCAGATAAAAAGAAAAGAGGTGTTTCTATTGCTATAAAAGACTCAGTAGCATTTACTCTTTTGGAGTCGAAAATATATGAGGGTGGGAGGTATGTAATTTGTGAAATCAATAATACAGTTTTTACGTTGGTAGCGTTATATGCACCTAACAAATGTCCACTCCAGTTTTACACGGTTTCGACTCTCAAAAGAGGGTCTTTAGTGATTATGGGTGACTTCAATACTTTAATGTGGCCTGCACTTGACTCTTCAGCATCTTCAAAGCCTGACGGTCCATCCGGGCTTTTCTCCCTTACCCACAAAGTAGGGTTTATAGATGGCGTGCAAAACATGCGGACGAAAGTGATTATACCCACTTTTCTCATGCGTACAAAACATTCTCCAGGATTGATTTATTCCTGACGGATAGCAACACTTTACCTAAAATTATTTCCTCTGAAATTTGGTTTTATTAGTTGGTCGGATCATGCCCCTGTACATATCACATTAACAGAGTGATATAACTCTACCCCCCCACTGCCTGGAGGATAAATGAACGTATTTTACATTCTGCTAAATATCTTCCTGGCTCTACAAACACTATAAAAGAATTTCTTGACATTAATGATACTGGGGAGGTTGGAATCACCTCAGTATGGTGTGCCCATAAGGCTTTCGTTAGAGGGCATTATTTGGGTCTTGCATCCAGGGCCGGTGCAAGGATTTTTGCCGCCCGAGGCAAGATAAAAATTGCCGCCACCCACCCCCCCCTTATCAGATGATCTGCCCATATCATGACATCACATATGT
The DNA here is from genome assembly GCF_905171765.1 of Bufo bufo. Classification (NCBI taxonomy): domain Eukaryota; kingdom Metazoa; phylum Chordata; class Amphibia; order Anura; family Bufonidae; genus Bufo; species Bufo bufo. The sequence goes on from NC_053389.1 coordinate 314,482,804, forward strand.
TCCACCCTTTTCTCAGCATTTAAATTAAAAGAACTGCTATGTTTCCCTTAGGGTCAATCAAGCTTCTTGTAGCTGTCTCCCTGACAGCCGCTAGAGGTGCTTCCGCGATTCTCACTGTGAAAATTACAGTGGGAAGACACGGAACATAGTTTTGAATGCCTGCGCATTCGCAGCTGAGAGGAGGATCGGGGAGAAGAGTTCCCAGTGTCGGCGCTGGAGAAAGGTAAGTGGCTGAAGGGGTTTTAACCCCTTCAGCCCAGTGGGAGGGGGACACGAGGGTGCCCCACTCCTAACAACTATATAGTGCCAGGAAAATGAGTTTGTTTTCCTGGCACTATAGTGCTCCTTTAACACCAGTACTGCACAGTGTCTTTTGTCTGCAGGAAAAGGCTATAGACACCAGTACCACTACATTAAACTATAGTGGTTCTGGGACTATAGTGTCCTTTTAGGCTCCATTCACACGTCCGCAATTTCGTTCTGCATTTTGCGGAACGGAATTGCGGACCTATTCATTCCTATGGGGCAGCACGATGTGCTGCCCGGACACGGAATTGCGGATCCGCACTTCCGGGTCCGCACTTCCGTTCCGCAAAAAAATAGAACATGTCCTATTCTTGTCCGCAATTGCGGACAAGAACAGGCATATTCTATTAGTGTAAAATGCGGAACGAACAATGCCGCTTTCCGTGTTTTGTGGATCCGCGGCTCCGTGTACAAAAGCTCCTGTACCGCGGACCGAACAGAGCTCGGCCACGCTAGATTAGAGGAGCTTCCCTCCTGTCAGTCCCTCTCTTCAAGCTGCGCCCGGGCGGGGCACAATCATAGACGCACCAGCCGGGCAGTGCGGCAGCCGTACTTTAAAAAAAACTTGCGGCAACGCTTTTTTTTTAAACCGCTCTAGGCGGTTGCCTAGGTCGCCTTACAGGTGGCGCCGGCCCTGCTTGCATCCAAGGATAGGAAGGAAAAAGAGGCGCTTACGACTCAACTTACTAACTTTATAATCAGACTTAGCAACTTGAATAAACACTCGTATTGCCCCATTAGAGAGCAAAAACTAAAGGACTTACGTCATAGACTTCATACTCTAGATTTGTATAAATATGATCTGGCTCTGAGACGATTAAAAGCCCAATATTACGGGCATGATAACAAAGCGGGATCACTTTTGGCGTCTAGGCTGAAAATTAAACAAAATAAAGCAAAACTCCTTTACATATTAGATACTCATGGACGTAAAGTGTTTGACCCTCAACAGATTGCTAACACATTAGCTTTGTTTTACTCCTGTTTCAGCTGATATTGATACATTTTTGAACTCAGTGACTCTACCCAAAGTACCAACACCCCAATTAGATACCTCAATGTCTGAATTCACCGAAATAGAGATTGAGGCCACCATTAAGTCCCTAAAATCCAATAAATCCCAGGCCCCGATGGGCTTTCTAATGATTATTATAAACAATTTAGATAAATCTTAATACCTTCCCTTAAGAAACTTTTTAATCATGTAAGATGTACTGGGATACTTCCAATTGAAATGTTGGAGGCGACCATTGTCACCCTTCCCAAGCCGGGGAAATCGCCAGACAAACCGGAGAATTTCCGCCCAATCTCACTGCTAAATACTGACTTGAAACTGTATGCAAAAATCTTGGCTCTGAGGTTGGCGGAGATTCTTCCGGGAATAGTCCACAAAGATCAGGTGGGTTTTGTGAGGGGGAGACAATCAGTGGATGGTACCAGACGTTTTTTGGACTTAGTGGGGAGACGGAGGCCTGTCGGACGCCTTCCCTGCTCCTATCTCTGGATGCGGAGAAGGCGGTCTTGGAAAAATTTGGCATCTTTGGCGCAGCTAAATAGGCTATCATGGCCCTGTACACTGTGCCTTCTGCTAAAGTATTATCTTCGGGGTTTATGTCTCAGTCTTTCCTGATAACTAATGGGACGCGCCAGGGCTGCCCCTTGTCACCCTTGATCTTTACTCTTGTGATGGAACCTCTAGCAGCAGCCATACGAGAGGCAGCATATATTAAAGGTGTGGTAGTAGAGGGCACAGAACACAAGATTGGATTATTTGCAGATGACGTGATCATAGCAATGTCTGACCACCAAATCTCATTGCCTGCTGTGATGTCAAAATTGAAGGAGTTTAGTGCAGTCTCTTATTATAAACTGAACACCAATAAATCGGTTATTTTAAATATGGGAGTCAATCCGGACGTAATTGCGCATATAGCGTCCCAATATCAATTTTAAATGGGTGACAGAGGGGATTTCGTATCTGGGGATTCACGTGACATTCCCCACTAGAGATCTCTTTAAAAGGAATTACTTACCTCTACTCGACACAGTATCAGAGGACATTAAAGCTTACTCGTCTTTAGAAATCTCCGGGACAGGGAGGATGGCAACCATTAAAATGATGGTGTTGCCTAAAATACTGTACCTTTTTAGGAATGTGCCAATTGATATCTCTAAAAGGTACATAATGAAGCTGCAAACACTTTTACTTTTACATAGAGTAGCGGCCTCTACACTATACGAACCCATGGCAAATGGGGGTTTTAGCTTTCCAAATTTGTTAGTTTATTACTATGCCACGCTTGATCAGATGCGCAACTGGTTCAACACAGCGGACCCTCCTCATTGGGTCTCTATGGAATCTGAAACCATGGGGATTGGGGATCTTAAGAACCTTTTACAATGTCATTTTATTGACCCTGTTAGTGAACAGTTTAAATTTAAACTTGAACCCATTTCAGGCAGTTTTACCTTATGGAAAGAAATTCTTTCCAGAAAAGTGGTTAGTTTGGAGATCCCTCAAATCTCCTTGGGAACTATAGAATATATGATCCCTGATATCTCCTTTACAGACTGGATATGGAAGGGGATTTTGACTATAGGCACAATCTGGGATGTATCGGGTTTAGCATCTTTTTCCACTATAGTAGATAAATATAACATATCCAATAAGGAATTTTTCAAATATCTCAGATTAAGATCTTTGTTAAGTTCCTTCCCCAAAAACCAGAGCACGAACAGATCTCAATTTGAACTATATTTCTTTGGTGCTGCAGGACGGAGTAAGTACATGATTTCCTGACCTCTTTCTTTTTGTGTACAATACCCTTTACACCAGCTATGTACTTACTTCTTACTGAATTAGACTCCTTTCCAAAACTATTCCGCACCATTATATTCCATGTCTTAACTGCCTCCAAAATACTTGTAGCCAAACACTGGAGATCCACCTCGGTTCCCCAGCATTCAGATGTTATTCGTAGAGTCAGTTATAACTGTGAAATGGAAGGTACTATGGCTTCATGCAAAGGTACCTTTGCGGTGTATTTAAAACTGTGGGAGAGATGAAGGGATAATTTCCCTCTCCTCACTGGTGCATAACCATTCTAGAAGGCCCTAGTTGTCTATTTGGTGTGTACAAAATTTGGGGGGCTACAACATGAGATCAGGGAGCTAATTAGACTTTTGGGGAAATTCTTTCCCTCATTACTTACCTGCTTGTGTGTATTATTGCGTCAATTCATAGTCGTATTATATAGCATTGCGTCAATCGTTAGCTGCTACTTAATATTTACTTAATAATTGATAATTATTAACAGTCTTCTGTTACAGTCTTCTGTATCTACTTTGTCTCTCCTAGTTGAAGGATTGGGCACAATAATGTACTTATCCCCTGGCTCAATTTCTAACTAGTTTTGTTGTCGTTGTTGATTTTATGCTATATCCCTCCTCTCTAGTTTTCTACGCTACCCTCCCCATCCCCCCCACTTTCCATTCCTTTGGTCCTTAAGTACATAACTGTAGAACTCATCTAATGTGTGGGTAACTCTGTATTCATGATTAACATCTTATTCCCTCTATGTAGGGGACGCACTATTGTGATTTATACATTGACATGTTATGTATGTCTACATGTTATTTTTCCATAAAAATATTGTGAGATAAATTGAAAGGACTCCTAATATTTGTATTGATTGTTATAGCATTTAAAGTAAAATGTCTGAGCCTAGTATTACCATGCCACTATTAGAGGATACAAAGATACATAGGATAGAGGGTGAAGAGCAAGAGAACCTGTCTGAGTTAGAAGAGTCTAATGCAGCACTAGTCTTGCCTCAAACAAATCTAGTCCAAACAAATGAACTAAGACATTCATCACGTGCCAGAAAACTGACCCCAAAGATGCTGGAAAATCTGGAGCAAGAAGCAGCATTTTTAGGAAAAAGGTGTGTGAATTTACCCTCTATCTCTGACGGAAAAGATAAAGAAAGTGACTCACCTATTTCAGAACTAAGTGACAAAATAGAACCGGATGATTCTATTCATAGATGTCATGGCAATGCTCAGGAGAGTGTTACAACCATTGTCCCAGAAAGACCACAGAGAACAGTCCTAGCTAGACTTCCCGTTCCGGAACCTACTGTATTTTCAGGAGACGTACTGAAGTTCATAGAGTGGAAGACAAGTTTTGATATGATCATTGAGCATCATTGCTTCAGTCCAGTTGACTTCAGAGATAAGTTGGTGGAGAAGCCAAGGAAGTTCTTGAAGGTAACTTCTATAGAAAAGACGAAGAAGCCTACAAGCAAGCTTGGGAACAATTGAATGCGAGATATGGTCATCCTTTCTTAGTACAAAGAGCCTTTAGAGAGAAACTGAATAACTGGCCTAAAATAGGTCCTAAAGAACACTTCAGACTCCAAAAGTATGGTGACTTCCTGCAAGCATGCAGCAATGCCATCCCTCATGTTCAAGGACTGGAAGTACTGAATGACTATCTAGAACAGTGTTTCCCAACCAGCGTGCCTCCAGCTGTTGTAAAACTACAACTCCCAGCATGCCCGGACAGCCTTTGGCTGTGCAGGCAAGCTGGGAGATATAGTTTTGCAACAGCTGGAGGCACGTTGGTTGGGAAACACTGATCTAGAAAACCACAGGATGCTAACTAAGCTACCTGAAGAAGTGGCTTCTAGATGGAATTTCTACGGTATGTGACTAAACAGTTAGATCTAGGTAAGAACTTCACAAGTTTTAAAGAGTTCATCAATGAGGAAACACGGATAGCATTTAATCCAGTATCATCTTGCATCTTAAAATCCTTAGAAGAAAGGCCTGCAAGAGATAAGATGCGCAAGAGCAACTAGCTTTGCAACCAACCCAGCAGCTAAAATGAGAGCAAGTTCAAAGTCATTACTGGGATCAGTAGAGAGACAAAACTGACAAATCTTCAGACTACCTTCAAGTGTATGTTCTGTGGAGAGAACAATTCCATACAATTGTGCCAACAATTGAAGGAGAAGTCCCCAGATGAAAAGAAAAAGTTTGTATTTGAGAACCAACTGTGTTTCGGATGCCTAAGAAAAGGCCATGTTACTAAGGAGTGTAAGAAAAAGGCCACATGCAGCGTTTGCAAATTACGCCATCCTACACCACTACATGAAGAACATCCAAAGAAAGATAAATCCTCAATACCTAAATATACTGAGGATGGAAAGAAAGTATCGGTATTCTCTGTGAGGGAAAGAGAAAGCAACGGCACATGAATGGTTGTACCAGTGTGCATTTCAAATGCTAAAAGGAGGAACAAGAAGGTATACGCCTATGCACTACTGGATGCCCAGAGTGACGTCACCTTCATTGATCAAGAAATCTGCAATAAATTACAAGTGGCTACAGAACCAGTGAAGCTCAAACTCACCACAATGACGTAGAGAGACACATTAGTGAACAGTCAAAGGGTCAAAGGGCAGAGAGTTAGAAGACTTCATTCAAACTTCACATTAGATCTACCTCCAGCTTATACAAAAGACGATATACCTCTAGATCGAGATCGCATACCTACCTGTGAAACAGCCAAAAAATGGGAGCACCTATCTGTCATATCTCATCAAATGTCCCCGCTGAAGGAGTTTGGCTTTGGACTGTTGATAGGTTACAATTGTCCCGAAGCCTTGGTACCGCGAAAAGTAATCACAGGAGGAAAGGGTGAACCCTATGCTCTTCAAACTGATCTAGGATGGGGAGTTGTTGGAGGAAAACAGCAGATTGCAAACTCAAGACAGGTGAAAGGATTGTGTCATCGAATATCTATAAGTCCAGCGAAAGTAATCAAGATCCTTGAATCCGACTTTGCAGATATAAGTTCTAAAGAAAAGAGTGTATCCCAAGAAGACATAAAGTTCGTAGACACTCTAGAAGAAAGTATTACGCAGAATCAACAAGGTCATCTTGAAATGCCGTTACCTTTTAGAGAACGACCTCGTCTGCCAAATAACAGAAATCTTGCCCTAGCAAGATTGAAATGTTTGAAGAAAAAGATAGGAAGAGATCCCAAACTCAAGGATGATTATTTGAAATTCATGGAAGGCATCCTCGAAGAAAGACAAGCAGAGAAAGTTAATAATCAACCTAAAGAAGGAAAAGTGTGGTACATCACACATCACAGTGTTTTGTAGGAAAAGACCGGCACTCACTAAATCTTCTGCAAACTCAATCCTTTTATTGGTCACATATAATATAGAGTTCTGTGACGCGTTTCGAGCTCACAGCATGAGCCTTTCTCAAACAAGTAATGGCATACAAACAACATAACATACAGGATTTAAATAGACCGCCGAAGCGGAAATGACATCAGGTAACCTTGGTGATGAACTAAACAAAAAGACAGAGAAATGTGAAGAGACAACCCAACTGCAGCAGCATCAAAAAATACAAGAATAATGTAGCATTTAAGGAGTTCTCCAAAAGTGAGGACGATTTCAAGATGAGATGATGCGGTTGGGGGTTCATCACGTTTTCTGAAATAAAGAAAAGAAAAAGTACCGTAAGTAAATTAAGTGACAATTACGTAAATATTAAAAATAATAATGGAGCTTGGAGATTACAGGAAACTGTTGAGATCATACTCCCGGTTCAATCCCCTGGGTTCAAGTGTCTGCAATTTGTGAATCCAATAGGCTTCACGTTTTTTTAATATTTTGATCCTCTGCGAAGTTGCGGTACATGTTCGATAATTTGAAAACGCAACTTTGAGACATTATGACTGCAGCGATCAAAGTGGTAGGGAATTGGTAAGAGCAGATTCTTTTTACGTATAGTGGACTTGTGTTTTGAGAAGCGATCCTTCATTTGCATAGAGGTCTCTCCTATATATAAGAGCCCACACGGACATTTCAATAAATATACCACGTAATTGCTGTTACATGTGAAGAATCCCTTAACAGGGAATTGCTTTCCTGTATGGGGATGTAAAAAATATTCTCCTCTAATTACGCTCGAGCAGTGTATACACCCCAAGCAGGGGAATGTGCCCTTTCTTGGTGTGGACAAAGTACGCTGTTGCTTCTCAATCTGACTGCTGCCCACATCAGCCCTTACCACCATGTCGCGTATATTTTTATTGCGTTTGTAACAGATTAAAGGAGGACTCTGGAACTCCTCCACAGAGGGGTATGCCCTGGATAAAATGCTCCAATGACGATTAAAAATAAGTCTGCATTTATTTACCCATGGGTGATATTTAGCGACAAAAGGTATACGTGACTTTTTTTCTTTTTGTCCCAAAGAAATGGCTTTATTCCTCTCTCTATTCAGCAGTGAGGTGGGAAAACCACGATTCTTAAATCTCTCTGACATTTCATTCAAGTGATTTTCCTTGACCCCAGATACGATTCTGTGCACCCTCTGGAACTGGGAATGGGGCAGTGCATTTTTAACTATAGGGGAATGATTACTAGAGTAATGGAGGAGAGAATTCCTATCAGTACTTTTGATGTACAAATCAGTCTCCACTGCTCCATCCTCGCCTTTGATCACAAAGGTATCCAAAAAATGAATCCCATGATTATCATAGTGCAACGTAAATTGGAGTTCATGCCAAACTGAGTTCAAGTAATCCGCAAAGTCCCGGAGGGTTCGAATGTTGCCCCGCCACACGCAAAACACATCATCGACGAATCTTCGCCAAAAAATACAGTGAGACTTGAATAATTCATTATTGTAGATATGTTTATCCTCAAACCATGACATGTAAGAATTTGCATATGGCGGTGCGGCATTCGAACCCATCGCGGTCCCACAGCACTGCTGATAATATGTATCCTGGAATAAAAAATCTTTTTCATTCAGAATGATCTCAAGTAAACACAAGAAATTTTTCTCACGCTCTGTGTGAGAGGAAAAAGACAAAAACCACTCTACAGCCCGTATGCCCTTGGAGTGGATAATGGAGGTGTATAGGGAGCACACATCTAAAGTAACCAATAAGTCATCATCCTGTAACGTCAAGTTCATGATCTCACTTAAAAATGAATTAGTGTCCAGCAAAAAGGATGGCATTTTTTTGGTCAGGGGTGTCAGGACCTTTTCAAGAAAGATCGCTGGAGGGGATAAGATGGAATCAGTCAGGGCCACAATAGGTCGACCAGGAGGTTGGGTGAGAGATTTGTGCACTTTGGGAAGTGAATAAAACACTGGCGTTACAGGATAATGGTTAATCAAATATTACCCCAATTTGGGATCAATAGTCTTATCAGATACAAATACATCCACCAAAGTATAAAGCTTACTCTTAATAGCAAATACCGGGTCACCCTTTAATGGCCGATATACTTCAGTGTTAGCCAATTGTCTCAGAATCTCAGATATATAATATTCCTTGTCCATCAAGACAAGGGCACCCCCTTTATCAGCAGGTTTGAGAATTAAAGTACTGTCCTGCATCAAATCCTCTATAGCTTGTCTTTCAGTACGTGAGAGATTATGAGTTAAATGAAACCCACACTGTCTCACGTCCTGCAATGCTTGCGAAATATCGCGCTGGACCAAGGAAACAAATGTTTCAACGGGATGGTAACTTTTAGGTGGCTGAAAGCTACTTTTTAATCTTAGGCCAAAGTCTTTCAAGGTGAGACAAGTGTCATCCATGCTGACCCTCTCTTGACTCGTTTTATCAGAGCTGGCAAAGTGTGCTTTAAGTCGGATATTCCGAAAAAAGCGCTGATAGTCCATATCAAGTTCAAAGCTGTCCAGTGGGCTAGTCGGACAAAAGGACAAGCCCTTCTCAAGTACTTGAAGTTGCAATGGACTCAAATTTTTAGAGGAAATGTTAAACACTAAGGTGTCACTTGTACCTGAGAGCGCGTGCATCGATGCCGCCGATAATGACGTCCTGCTCGTCTGGTGTTCTTCTTGGTTGGGGTCTTTGTCTCCTTCTTCCTAAAAAAGTTGAGCGGGGTGATCCAACCGTAGATTCGCTCCTAGACCCAGATGACATGGAACCTGCCCGACGCTGCGGCCGAGTAGACAGTGGTGTTGCGGTACCTGACAAATCTTGCCATTTATAGATTCGCTTGTTCTGGTAAACCTCAGAGTCTCTGATAAATTTTTGGCGTTTGGTACCTTCAATATCTCTCCTGAGGTCAGGGCAAATTTTGTCGACTTTGGACTTCAAGTTAGTTAATTCATCGGCAGGTAGAGCGTCCTTTAGTTGTGTCTCAATGGACGCTATCTTCTGTTTACTGGCAGTTATAGCTTCCGTCAAATATTCAATGGTTAATACCATAAGGTCCATAGAGCATTTGTTGAGAATATTGACAAAGTGGGTACAATAGTCAATATTGTCGGAAAAGAATGTGGGTCGCAAATGGACCCGTAATCCACGTGGGATACGTTGTAAACGTATTCAGCCAGAGTGGAAACATGTAGTTCCCAGGAGGTTAATCTCCTCAGCTCCTTTTCCAACTCTCTCCCTCGATATTCAGTAGGAGGTATTTTGAGAAAGTCCACATTGGCAGTCACGTTGGACACGATCTCCCGTGCCTGTTCATCCATGTAGGTAAAAGAACTCATGGAAAAATCCACAGGTGCTCGCGCTGAAGGAGACGTAGACAATTATCTGGTTTATCACTCAAAGAAACCAGATAAGATTAGAGTAGTATTTGATTGCTCAGCAAAGTTTGATGGTGTTGCATTGAACGATCATCTACTAAAAGGACCAGATCTTACAAACACTCTGCCTGGAGTACTCTGTAGATTCAGAAAGTATCCTGTAGCAGTCATGTGTGACGTTGAAAAGATGTTTCACCAGTTTCATGTGAAGAATGAAGATAGAGATTTCCTGAGGTCCCTATGGTGGAAGGACGGAGATACAGATACAGAGCCAGCAGAATACAGAATGAAAGTACACTTATTTGGAGCAGCATCGTCTCCAGGTTGCGCCAATTATGGTATGAAGTACCTGGCCAATCAGAATAAAAAGGATTGCCTATCAGCAGCAAATTTTCTGAAGAAAAACTTGTATGTAGATGATGGTCTTATAAGTCTAGAGTCCACAGAATCTGCAATCAAACTAGTGAAAGAAAGCCAAGAGTTATGCGCAAAAGGAAACCTGCGCCTTGATAAATTCATCTCAAACAACAGAGAGGTTCTGGAAGCTATCAGTGACTCTGAACATGCATCAACAATGAAGAATGTAGATCTCAATTATGATCATCTTCCAGTTCAGAACGTACTTGGATTGGATGGAATGTAGAGAATGACAAGTTCTTCTTTGATGTATCTATTGGAGAGAAAGTTGCAACTATATTTGATCCATTGGGATTTTTGGCCCCAGTAATCCTCAGAACAAGAGAAATACTACAAGAATTATTCAGACAGAAGTTAGAATGGGACGAGCCCATATCTGAAAATTTAAGGCCAAGGTCGGAGAGCTGAATAAGAGACTTGCAAAACTTGAGAGAAGTTCGGATACCCAGATGTTTTGTACCTAATGATTTTGGAAAGTACAAGAAAATAGAACTTCATCACTTTTCAGATTCCAGTAGTTATGGTTATGGTTAGTGCTCCTACATCAGAGTGATAAGAGAAGAAAAGATACACTGTGCCCTGGTTATGGGAAAGGCCAGAGTCGCACCTACCAGTATTCAGACAATACCAAGACTTGAACTGACAGCAGCTGTTGTTTCAGCATCAGTAAGCAAGTTTCTGAAAGAAGAATTGGAGTTAAAGATAGATGAAGAATATTTTTGGACAGACTCACAAGTTGTCCTAGGATACATAAACAACGAAGCTTGAAGATTCCATATCTTTGTCGCCAACAGAGTTCAGAAAATTCGGGAAATAACAAATCCAGAACATTGGCATAACATTGACGCAAAGCATAACCCAACAGATTATACTTTAAGAGGCCTGAATGTAACAGAATTGAAAAATTAAAATTGGTTCACAGGCCCAGAATTCCTTTGGGAAAAGGAAATCACACCCAGTAAAGGTTACACAGAATTGTCTATGGGTGATCCAGAAGTAAAAGTTGTACAAACATTGAGCACTGCTGCCAAGTGTCAAGATGACATACTTGAAAGACTAGCCAGATGTTCCAAACGGAATACGGTCATAAATGTAGTAGCTCGAATTCAACGTTTGGCAAAGGGAATCAGAAAGAAGGAATTGTTGAATGCAGAGGAAAGAATGAAAGCTGAAGAAACAGTCATAAGACTGATTCAACAGAGATTCTACAGTGAAGAGTTGAAGAGACTTAGTCAAGAACCTAAAAGGCTTCCAAACAACCACCCATTGTACAAGCTTAATCTTGTTCTGCACGATGGTATATTAAATGTGGGAGGGAGACTGGAAAATGCATGGTTACCTAGCAGAGTTAAGCATCCAACAATTCTACCCAAAAATTCTACCTTCACAAGATTGATTATTGATCACTACCACAACCAATCCTTGCACCAAAAAAGAAGCTTTACCCAAAGCTGTTTGAGAGAAGGTGGTTACTGGATAGTGAAAGGAAGCAAAGTTATAGCAAAATATATAAGTAAATGTGTAGTCTGCAGAAAGGCACGTAGACCTACCGAAGAACAAAGAATGGCAGATTTACCGGCAGATCGTGTAAACCCATCACCACCATTTCTTTATAGCGGAATGGACTGTTTTGGCTCATTCATCACCAAATAGAACCGCAAGGAGTACAAGAGATATGGACTAATATTTACATGTCTGAGCTCCAGAGCAATTAACCTAGAAATGTTAGAAGATATGTCAACTGACGCATTTATCAACGCCTTGAGATGTTTCATAGCCATTAGAGGTACTGTCAGATAGCTTAGTTCTGACCAAGGATCTAATTTTGTCGGAGCAAAGAATGAATTGAAGAAAGCTTTTAAAAGAGATTGATAAAGAAAAGGTAACTGAGTATTTGTTAGAGAAACAGTGTGATTTTCATATGAATGCTCCACATGCAAGCCATACAGGAGGAGTTTGGGAAAGATAAATCAGAACTGTAAGAAATGTGTTAAGTTCAGTGTCGAAAAAGAATGCCGGAATAATGGACGATGCTTCACTTAGGACCCTATTCTATGAAGTAATGTCTATTGTCGTCCACTTACAGTTGATAACATCAACGACCCAACAAGTCTGGACCCTTTAAGTCCCAACCATCTACTTCAACTTAAGTCTGATTACATACAGCCACTGCCTGGCAAGTTCACCAAAGAGGATTTATATGCTAAAAGCAGATGGCGAAGAGTTCAATATCTATCAGAACAGTTTTGGAATACATGGAGGAAAGAGTACTTAGCCAATCTGATGCTAAGAAGTAAATGGCAAACACCCACAGAAGAAATGTCCAAGTTGGTGACATAGTGTTAGTAAAAGAAAAAGATCTACCTAGAAGTCAATGGAAATTGGCCAAAGTTCTAGAAGTTCAAAAGGATGAAGACAAACTAGTAAGAAGAGTATTGTTACAAATAAGAGACTCAAAATTTGACAAAAAAGGAAAACGTCTCACTACTCCACTCAAGTTGGAACGTCCTATACAGAAGTTAGTTGTTCTACTGGAGAGTGATAAAAGACACTTGGAAGTTGAGAACCTGATGGAAAATTCCTCAAATTCATGTTTAAGTCCTACCAAGAACATAGAATAGAATAGGTAATTTTGGTGGGAGTGTAGTTGGCCAGCTAAGACCTGTCCTAGGTTGCTAGTATAGCTTATATGTGTATACAGCTAGACCTGCCAATAATCTTAATACAGTTCCTATGTTTATATGTTGAAGACAAAAGCAGAGTTATTTATTGTGACTTCATGTTTTGGATATGAAGAAAAAGCTTTCTTTATTCGTCACCCATATGTGACGCGCGTTTCGACACTAATCTGTGTCTTTATCAAAGTACAGGTGATAACAGCTCAATTCAACATACAAATGGCACCATTTAAATACAATTCAAATGACCCGCCTCCTAACCACGTAAGTGATCACATGGTCGGGGGCGGACTAAGCCGCCCCCCAGCCATGTGACCAGTCACGGGGCCAGAGCGTCATACTGCTACGCAACCAGTCCAAACAAAGCTAAATCTAGCTATGACTGGAGTACGGTAAGACATGTATCTGGATCCATGTGTTATTATATATCAGAACAATCTATAATCCTTTATACATCAAATTTCAACAATTTATAAGTACCAATACACTGGAATTAAACCGTCTCCTCATCATATAGAAGATCATGTGATCACGGAAGAAAAAATCCCGGTCACATGATTTGTCACATGACATCATATTGTTACGTGACTGATCCAAACAGTATTGGATCTCACAGAAGATAGATTGCGATGCAGTATTAAAAGATCCATGCTGTGTTCAAACTGTATTCAAGGATCTGAGATATCAGTATTTAGTTACGAAACAAAGGTATGCATAAATACAAAGTAACAATCCACAATTATCCGTTCCACACATTGAATCAAATGAAACTACTCAGTGAATATTCCTTATTGAGGCCTTTGGGGGCAAGCGTCTCAAGTCGATGGATCCAATATGCTTCACGCTGGTGGAGCATCTGGATCCGATTTCCTCCACGTCGAGGTAAGGTCACTTCTTCTAAAATTTGAAAACGCAATTGTGAGATGCAGTGATTTTTTTCTTTAAAGTGCTGGGGAATAGGTAACAAAGTGTTTTCTTTCCTGATTGTAGACTTATGCTTCGCTACCCGGTCCTTCATACGCATTGTCGTCTCTCCAACATAGCACAACCCACAGGGACATTTAAGTAAATAAATCACGAAACTGCTGTCACATGTGAAATGACCCCGAACGGGGATTTGTTGTCCTGTCTGTGGGTGTGCTATGTTGGAGCCTTTGATCACATTAGAACAATGGACACAGTTAAGGCAGGGAAATGTTCCCTTCCTAACTGTAGAGAGAGTGAGCTGTCGCTGAAGCATCCTGTCACTTCCTACGTCCGCCCGGACAATCATGTCCCTAATGTTTTTATTACGCTTATAGCACATCATGGGGCGATCCCTAAATTCCTGAATTGTAGGATAGGATTTTTGTAAAATATTCCAGTGTTTATAGATGACAGCTTTGACCCGGTCCATCCAAGGATGGTATTTTACAACTAGTGGTATTCTCTGTCCTTTGTCTTTCTTTTCTAATGACTCTGTGGGATTTCCTATCTTATCTTGCTGTTCATGTAATAAGCAGGGGGGATAGCCTCTGTCTATAAACTTCTGAGTCATTTCCCGTAACCTAAGATCACGTGTGTCCTGATCCATAACAATATTCGCCACTCTTCTTTATTGTGAGTATGGCAAGGATTTTTTTACGGTTGATGGGTGATTACTATGGAATGACAAGAGGCTATTTCTGTCAGTTTTCTTGACATATAAGTCAGTGGTGATCCTGTTGTCAATTCCCCTAATCACCCATGTGTCGAGGAAGGAGACACGTTGTGAATCTTGGTGCAGGGTAAATTTCAGCTCTGATCTTACATTGTTGATGTAGTCCACAAAGGACATAAGGGTCTCAATGCTGCACCGCCATACGCAGAAAACATCATCTATGAAACGTTTCCAAAATATGCAATGATATAGCTCACTTGGGTAGATATACTCTCTCTCAAAGTGTGCCATATAGCAGTTTGCGTATGGCGGTGCAGCATTGGACCCCATCGCGGTCCCACACCGCTGCTGGAAAAAGGTGTCCTGAAATAGAAAGTAGTTGCGACGCAAGACAATTGACAATAAGGAAAGATTTTTATTTTTTTCTTGTGCCGTGTACAAGCTGTCATCTAATAATGCCTGGACAGATTCCAGACCTTTTTCATGGGTTATGCTCGTATATAAGCTGCAGACGTCTAGAGTGACCAGGATGCAATCATGCGACAGCTCAATCTCTCGTATTGTCTCCAGAAAGTGTTGTGTGTCCCTAAGGTAGGAAGGAGCCTTTTTGGTGAGAGGAGTCAACACTTTGTCGAGAAATATTGCAGGGGGAGATAGGACTGAATCCGTAGCTGCGACAATGGGGCGACCCGGAGGCTGGTCCAGGGATTTATGCACTTTCGGAAGTGTGTAAAATACGGGTGTCACAGGGTGTTGGTTGATTAAAAATTCCGCAAATTTTTTGTCAATGACATGTTGTGCTAGGTTTTCATCAACCAAAGTCTGTAGCTCCCGCTTTATTGTCCAGACCGGATCCCCCTGCAATATTTCATAGACATTGTGATCAGATAACTGTCCAAGAATCTCCTTGACATAGTAATCTTTGTCTAGTATGACAAGGGCTCCGCCTTTGTCCGCAGGCTTAAAGACCAGGGAGTCATCATCAGTCAGATGATTGACTACCTGTCTTTCGTCTACGGACAAATTATGGTGGATATAATAATCACCTTTCTTAAAATTCGCAAGTAGTACGGCAATATCACGTTGTACAAGTTGTATGTAAGTTTCACTAGGGTGATATATCTTCGGAGGCATGTAGTGGCTCTTAAGCCTTAAACCAAACTGCTGCAAATTTAATAGTGATTGTACATTTTCAATAGGGACCGGATCATGCATGGGTACATTTGAAAAATGGCTTTTAAGCCGTATACTCCGAAAAAAACGATTTAAATCCATGTCCAGTCCAAATGTGTCCAGACTAGTGGTCGGACTGAAAGATAGTCCCTTTTCAAGGAGTCCAATTTGGAGTGGAGAGAGATTCTTAGAAGATAAATTTAACACTAGGGTGTGCTGAGTACCTGTGACCGGGTTAGACGTGGAGCTTCGGCGTCCCCGATGATGGTGTCGGCCTGAGCGCCTGGTGTTGGCCTTCTTGGGCGTCTGCGTGCTCCTAAAAAAATTGCGCTGACCTGTTGTGGAGTCGCTTCCAGAGTCGGAGGATGCTGTGCCTGCTCTGCGACCGGGTCGACGTGGTGGTTGAGATGTAGCAGTGCCGGCTTTGTCCTGCCATCTGTACACTTGGTTTCTTTGGTAGTCTTCCATATCCCGAATATACTTTGTTCGCTTTGTAATCTGTATAGAGCTTTGTAATTCGGTACATTGCTTATCAATTTTTTCTTTCAGGATATCAAGATCCTCCTTTTTTAGACAGTCTCTTAATTGGGACTCAATGGTACTGATGCCTTCTTGGCACTCGGCAATTGCTCTAGTTAGGACTGGTTGCGTAGCAGTATGACGCTCTGGCCCCGTGACTGGTCACATGGCTGGGGGGGGCTTAGTCCGCCCCCGACCATGTGATCACTTACGTGGTTAGGAGGCGGGTCATTTGAATTGTATTTAAATGGTGCCATTTGTATGTTGAATTGAGCTGTTATCACCTGTACTTTGATAAAGACATAGATTAGTGTCGAAACGCGCGTCACATATGGGTGACGAATAAAGAAAGCTTTTTCTTCATTTTTGGAATTACGGGGGTCTGGTCTTTCTATTGCAAGTATCGAGGTATCTACCTTTTGACCGTGCACCTGGACCGCGACTGAAGCACAGTGCCGCCCATTTGTTTCTTAATTGATTTTCTTGATTTTTTGGAGCGTGCACGTGCAGTCGAGCTCAAACGTACAGATGAGTACCTACAGCTACGATGATGAGGAAGCCCGTGCAAGAAAACTGACAGAAATAGCCTCTTGTCATTGTCACTTACCAGTAGGAGGAGCTCCCGGCCGGATGCAGACATCGCAGCTCGCAGGTAAGTATAATGGTTCTACAAATTGCTAAGTAACCATGGCAACCGGGACTGCAGTAGCATCCTGGTTGCCATGGTTACCGATCGGAGCCCCAGCGATTAAACTGGGACTCCGATCGGTACACTCCGCTGCCACCAATGATAGGGGGGGAGATTTTAATTAGGAGGGGGAGGGAGGGGAGAAGGCCCACTGGCCACCAACGAGTTAACTACAGGGGAGGGAGGGGAGGCCCACTGGCCACCAACGAGTTAACTACAAAGGAGGGAGGGGGCCCACTGGCCACCAATGAGTTAACTACAGGGGAGGGGGGCCCACTGGCCACCAATGAGTTAACTACAGGGGAGGGAGGGGGGCCCACTGGCCACCAATGAGTTAACTACAGGGGAGGGAGGGGGGCCCACTGGCCACCAATGAGTTAACTACAGGGGAGGGAGGGGGGCCCACTGGCCACCAACGAGTTAACTACAAAGGAGGGAGGGGGCCCACTGGCCACCAATGAGTTAACTACAGGGGAGGGGGGCCCACTGGCCACCAATGAGTTAACTACAGGGGAGGGAGGGGGGCCCACTGGCCACCAATGAGTTAACTACAGGGGAGGGAGGGGGCCCACTGGCCACCAATGAGTTAACTACAGGGGAGGGAGGGGGGCCCACTTGCCACCAATGAGTTAACTACAGGGGAGGGAGAGGGGGGGCGGCCGCACTGGCCACCAATGTGTTAACTACAGGGGGGGGGGGGCTGCCCCCTGCTGCCTGGCAGCACCTGCCAGGCAGCAGGGGGCAGTCATGTACACAGTTCTTTTAGTATATTCTAACCTGAAGCGTCCCCATCACCATGGGAACGCCTCTGTGTTAGAATATACTGTCGGTTCTGAGTTTTCACAAAGTGAAAACTCAGCTATGAAAAAGCTTTTATGCAGACGGATCTTCGGATCCATCTGTATAAAAACTAACCTACGGCCACGGATCACGGACACGGATGCCAATCTTGTGTGCATCCGTGTTCTTTCACGGACCCATTGACTTGAATGGGTCCGTGAACCGTTGTCCGTCAAAAAAATAGGACAAGTCATATTTTTTTGACGGACAGGATACACGGATCACGGTCTCGGTTGCAAAACGGTGCATTTTCCGATTTTTCCACGGACCCATTGAAAGTCAATGGGTCCGCGAAAAAAAACGGAAAACGCCACAACGGCCACGGATGCACACAACGGTCGTGTGCAGGAGGCCTTAAACTGTTGTTACTCAGCCGGAGGTAAGACCAATCACAGCCACCCTTACACTGAGCAGGAGTCTTGGCCAATCACAGCCAATCTTACACTTAGCCTGTGTGGTAAATCCCCCAGCTGGAATCATTACACCAGAGGAGAGGAGCTGAACAGACATTCACTCCACTAAGAGCTGTGTTTTATGGAAGCAAGAGGCCAAAATAAGTATAGAACAGTTATATAATGTTCCTATTGTTAATGTAGTGATTAGAACTGTATACTGAACCAGTTATGTATGCTTACTTACAGTTCCACCATACAAATTGCATGATTTTCCTATCCTGTGACGTAAAGTCATGATTTTATTAAAGACACGGAGGCGAGTATTGCTTTCTCTTTCTTTACTGTGACAAATAGCAGCAAAGAAAAAATACAACCCAAACAAGTCACCAAGGCAACCAGAACCCTCCCCCATATGACCCAGTATAAAAGGTCTGGATCCCAAACACTCCTCCTCTTTCTTTGATGGTGATTCTCCACTTGAAAACTGAACATTCCAACCTGAAAGAAAAAAGTTCCAGCCAAACAAACAAAACTAAGGCGAAACCATCATGGAACCGGAGTTGCTGAGCTGGATAACGAAAATGAAGACACGGCAGTCATCGGTTGCAGTGTAAATAGTAGATTCATCCTATGAAAAGAAAAAAATCATAAAGACAAAAGGTAATTGACCTAGTAAGGAAGTGGATACAGCAAAGTCTAGTAAGATCTTTACCAACATAACGAAATTCAAATACAGTATAAGATACTTAAATACAGAATAAGGATAGCATTAATTCAAAAGACAATAATGACAACATAGTAATAAGGCAGAGTAGAAAAATAGGGAGGGGCAATACTCGCCTCCGTGTCTTTAATAAAATCATGACTTTACGTCACAGGATAGGAAAATCATGCAATTTTATTACATGACACGGAGGCTCCTATTGCGAGTTTAAAGCTGAGAAACAACTGAGGAGAAAACATGAGAAGGAGGACGAAAATAGAACTCACGAAATGTCGAAACTCGGGACCAGTCTGCAAGTCACATAATGTCCTCCAATCGTGCTCCAGCGACTGCCATGGAAGTTGCTGCAGCACCTCTGGTGGAATGTGCGGTATCAATTCCCGCTTGGGATATAATCCATTTAACCCATCGAGCCAAGGTGACGCTGGTAACAGGGTGAAAAGGACGGCGGTAAGATAGAAAAAGCTGAGGGCAAGTAGAAACACGATGAGAAGCGGTACGAGACTCATACTCTCTTAGACAAGCGACCGGACAGAGAGACGGAGTATCCGGAAAACACGGGTAAGACACCGACTGAATATTGGTTTTCGTGCGACGAGTGATATTAAATACCACACCCTCTGGTGTAAAAGAACGAGCGTCATAGTCCAAGGCTCTAACGTCCGAGACTCTCTTACAAGAGACCAAACAAAATAGAGAAACCAACTTAGCGGAAAGCTGTCGTAAAGATAGGTCTGAGTTGAGCGGCCAGGATGAGAAAAGAGATAAGACTGAAGATACGTCTCAGGTGGACGAAAAACGGGGCCTAGGAGGGTGCTGACCCGCAGGAATGTCGCCCTTAAGAAGGCGACATACCAAAGGGTGCTGACCCGCAGGAACTCCATTAAAACCTAGATGAGAGGCAGAAATGGCCGAACAGATTGATCGTACGATACGCCCTACCCTTATCAAAAAGAGATGTGAGGAACTCCAGGATCTCCGTTACAGGTGCTGAAACGGGATACACGTGCCTAACCATGCACCCAAGATTTCCAGGCCGCACGATAGGACCGTCTGGTTCCGGGAGCCCATGCGTCTTCCAAAAGACGTCTAGTTGAGTCCGAAATTGCTGAGACGTGCCAGGGTTCCCCGAGACTCTGCAGGCTAGGAGCAGCAGGGATCCCTCTAGTATGAGAGGATGTTGTAGACCCGAAGGATCTAATAAGAGGTCCGGTAAGATTGGGAGAAGTAGTGGGAACTGTATCAGGACTTCCAATAGCTGAGGAAACCAAGATTGGGTGGTCCAAAACGGGACAATCAGTACTAGTTCGGCCCTCTGTTGGCGAATCTGAGCCAGGACTCGGGGAATCAGAGCAAATGGTGGGAAGGCATACATGAGATGTCCCGACCAGTCTTGCAAAAGGGCGTCTATTGCTTCCGCGTCTGGATCCGGACGCCAGCTGTAGAAACGGAGAAGCTGAGTGTTCAAGCGGGACGCGAAAAGGTCCAAATGGAAAGGTCCCCAAAGAGAGGATATAGATGAGAATACCGTTGTGTCTAGCCTCCAATCGCTGGAGTCGGAGAGAAAACGTGAACTCCAGTCCGCGTGGGTGTTGTGGAGGCCGGGTAGGTATTCCGCAACTACGGTGATGTCCCTGTTGAGGCAGAAGGTCCAAAATTCCCGAGCCAGATGGGACAGGGTCGACGAATGCGTGCCTCCCCCATGGCGTTGACATAGCGAACTGCTGACACGTTGTCCATCCGTAGTTTGATGCAGGTCCTGGTCAATCCATTCGCAAAACTGCAAATCGCGAAAGTGACCGCGAGAAGCTCCAGGGCGTTGATGTGTAAGGTATATTCCTCCGCCGACCAGCATCCTCCAGTGGTCACTCCGTTGCATTAGGCTCCCCATCCCAGCAGACTTGCATCCGAATCGACCGTAAAATCAGGACGAGGGACGAAAATCGCCTTGCCATTCCACGCCTCTAAATTGTGAATCCACCAAGTTAACTCGTCCCTGGCTGCCCCGTCCAGGGTGATCAAGTCCGCATAAGAGAGACCTGCTTGAAGATGGGCGTTCTTGAGGCGTTGCATGGCACGGTACTGTAGGGGAGC
Organism: Bufo bufo; assembly: GCF_905171765.1. Classification (NCBI taxonomy): domain Eukaryota; kingdom Metazoa; phylum Chordata; class Amphibia; order Anura; family Bufonidae; genus Bufo; species Bufo bufo. The sequence continues at coordinate 314,503,883 of NC_053389.1, forward strand.
TGGAAAAACTGCCTGGATAGAGGCCGAGAGGAGGCCTATGATACGGGCCAGCTGACGTAGTGAGACCTGAGGGAGGGAAAGCGCCTGGCAAAGCTCCTTGCGGATCGCTCGGACCTTGGAAGACTGAGCGTCTTTGTATTCGAGCTTATCGTGAAGCCCAAAAATTCCAACTCCTGAGCCGGAGTTAGACAGGATTTCTCCAGGTTGAGTAGGAAACCTAGACGGGACAAGAGGTCCATAGTCCAGTCTAAATGCGTCACTAGGTTAGCTTAGTCTTGAGCCATGAGTAGGATATCGTCTAGATAGATAATTAGACGGATTCCTCGACTGCGGAGACAGGAGACAACAGGGCGCAGCAACTTTGTAAAGGCCCAAGGAGCTGAGGAAAGCCCGAACGTAAGACATGTAAATCGCCATATGTCCTTGTTACAACGGAACTGAAGGAGGTCCCTGGAAGCTTCGGACAATGGGACCGTTAGATAGGCGTCCTTCAAATCTAACTTGACCATCCAATCGCCGTGAAGGAGCATGTCCCTCAAGAGGTGGATACCCTCCATTTTGAAATGCCGATAACGGACGAAGGCGTTTAGCGGCCGAAGGTTGATAACAGGGCGCATCTGTCCTCCTTTTTTGGCCACTAGAAACATATTGCTGAGCACACCCATGGAGGCGGATGGGGCCGGTTCTATAGCGCCTTTCAGGGATAGGGCTAGTAATTCTTTGTGCAAAAGAAGATGCTTTGGTGAAGGGAGGTGGTAAGGTACAGGAGGAGGAATGTAAATACGAGAGCTGATTAGCTCTATCTGGAATCCCTGAACAGTCGAAAAAACCCATGGGTCCAAGGTAATTGTTGACCAAACGTGGGAAAAACGACGGAGTCTGCCCCCTACCCAAGTAATTAAAGAAAGGGACGGGGTTGGTAGACTTACCGAATGGGCGTCTTGAAGTTGAAAAACCTCTGGATCCTCTGGATCTCCAAGCCGGACCACGGGAGGGGAAAAAGGCAGACGGCTGTCTGGACTCTTGGTTCGAGTTTCGGTACATAAAGGAGCCTCGACCCGATCCGCGGGTCTGGAATGATGATCGGCCGGACAGGCGGCCCCTAGAGCTGCCGTCCCTGGTGGAGACCCGACCCTGAAAAACGCGTCTCATAGACGTTTGGGCCTTATCTAAGGCCGTAAAGGCTCCAACAAAACGGGAGAGATCCTTTATAAATGAATCTCCAAATAGGAGGCTCTGGGCGTCCTTACCCGCTTCCGTTAATGCCAAATTTGAGAGTTTTGGCTCAATTTTAAAAAGTATGGCCTTCCGTCTCTCAATAGAGAGAGAAGTATTAATATTACCTGTGATACACACAGCACGCTGCACCCATCCACGGAGCTCTTCCGGGTCTACCAGCGTGTTTTGAGCTTTAGCGGACACAGCCAACTCAAATATTTTTGTCAGGGGGCCTAAAATATCCAAGACCTTGTCTTGACAGGCTTTTAGGGCAGATTCAAGCCCTCTGCGGGGATTCCATCCCGACTTAGTTAAATATTGGGACATCTTCGGGTCCACAATAGGGGTCTCACAGACCTTATTCGGAACAATTGGCCTGGGGCATTCAGCTCTTAACTTGTTTCTAGCCTCTTTACTAAGAGGTTGGCGCACTCGGGCCTCCAAGTATTTGGCAACATGGTCAGAAGGCAGCCATTCCGCGGACCTCGGATGGTGGAGAGCATCCGGGTCAAAGAGCGGTTCACCAGACGGGTCTAGAACGGCCGAAGAGGGTTCCAAGGAACCGTCAGTATTAGTGGTAAGGGATATGGCCGGGGTAGTAGATGGCCCCTGGGGGTCCATATCTAAAAAGGTCCAAACCCTCCTCCTCTGCACTATGGTAAGATTTCTCCTGAGCCTCCTCATCCGAACCATGATCGGAGTCTGAATCGGTGTCATGTTGCGCTCTGGTGCATTTCCAGTGCCTCGCCTTTTCTGCCTGGCGGGCGTAGGCTCTTTTGCGCGAACGCATCGCGCTATATTGGGTGGCAGGTATCTCACCAATACTAACAGTTCTGGAGGCTTGTACATCAGGGGCAGCCGCCCGTGAACTAGAGTGTACAGGGTGACTACTGGCCTTAGAGGACGGAGTATGTGACAAAAAAGCTTCAGAAATGGATTGAGATATGGCAAAAGCCATGGACCCCATAGCAGATTGAATGGCCATAGCTACTGAGCGCTGTATTGCCAGCGCCTGATCATCAGACTGAGCAGAGGTAGACTCCTGGACAAGAGACAACTGCTCCAAGTCCTTAGGAGTGGGGGTGTGCTGATTGTGATCAGACATGCTTACAGTACTAAGCCTAATATAAAATATCTATGTCCTGGGGATTCAACCAGGGAGGTAAAATATATATAGTTAGGTCAAAAAATGAAAAACTAACCCAGCGGCCGGCAGCACACACTCACAGGTGAGGGGAGAAGCTAATAGGCACAAAACGCTGCAGCAGAAAAGACCGCCAGACCAGCGGTATTACAGAGCGGTTAAGAGCGAGATCCCGCGATACTGAGGTAAAAGCGCGCGAGATCTCGCGAGAACAAGGGGAAAGCGCACGAACCCAACCGGGAAGGAGAAGAGAGAAGGACAGGACCGGAATATGGCGGCCGAAGTCCCGCGAGACTACGGCCGCCCGGCGGACACGCGCAGGAGAGCAACCAGCTGAGGTAAGAAAAGAAGGAAAAACAACAATGCGGAACGAACGGACAGGAGCGGGACAACCTGTGGAAATAAAACACGGCATAACCCACAGACCAAATAATATAAATACTAAATATATATATAAGATAAGAAATATAGGAACCTATAGAGAAAATATATATAAACGCAGCAATACAGCTAAAGGGATAAGAGGGGAAGCAATATGAAGGGAGATATCAAGTCCCTGATAATACTAAGCTCCCCCAAAAATCTGCCCACACAATGGTACTTATCTGTGGACAGCAGCAGCAAAGAAAGAGGAGGAGTGTTTGGGATCCAGACCTTTTATACTGGGTCATATGGGGGAGGGTTCTGGTTGCCTTGGTGACTTGTTTGGGTTGTATTTTTTCTTTGCTGCTATTTGTCACAGTAAAGAAAGAGAAAGCTATAGGAGCCTCCGTGTCATGTAATAAAATTGCAAATTATGAACTACTCATACCAGATCATACTGAGCCATAAAAGCAAACTGCTCAAAACAATTGTATAGAGCAAACTGCAAACCAAGTAGAACTATTGGTTAAACCTCAGATATACATCTCAGAGAAATCATAAAGTGCTTAAATAACTTAAAGTGAGAGTACAGATACTGAAGAGAGAAATATATCCATCATTTTATGTTGAATGACAAGATTGAACAGTTGAACCACCATCTTATGCATGCCACCATTTTGTGATACTTTATTCAACACGTGTTTTGTACATGGACTATCTGCTGTGGAGGCGGCAGGGAAATATATGAAGAAAAGTTAATAAAGAAGTTATTTCAAGCATTTGGTGTGCTCTTTAAACCTACTGTTTCCATAGAACGGCGCTAGAAGAATTACAGAGTAACAGTCTGGTTAGACTAAAAATTCAGAGATATCAAAATTATTCTAATGCCACAGCGCAAAAGGCACTTCATAGTGCTGCGCCTGCCACAGCCCCTATTCATGATTTTTGGAAATTTTCCAGTGACTGGCATAGTTCCAAGCGAGTGACAGAAGGCAAATGTGGGGCCCATATTCAAAAAGGGCCCTAGGTCTTCCCCAGGTAATTATAGGACAGTAAGCTTAAAGGGGGTTATCCGAGAGTATAAACCCCCTAATATGCAGGGCCCCCCAGACTGAATATACTTACCCCACTCCCTGTGCCACTCCTGGCGTAATCTGCGATGCTAGGGAGGTTCGTCCCCATCACGGCCTGCCATTGGCTGCTCCCCCCTGACACCGGATGTTTTCATCCACGCACAGGGAGAAGCTGCAGCAGCAGTACGGGGACCAGGAGCTGAGCAGGGAGTGTTGTAAGTATATTCAGTGTGGGAGGCCCAACATATTGAGGGGCTTTTTATACTCTCGGATAACCCCTTTAACTTCTGTTGTGGAAAAATGTTTGAAGGAGTCCTAAGGGTCTATATGCAGTAGTATGTGACGGTAAATAATATCATAAGTGATAGCCAGCATGGGTTTACTAAGTACAGAAGTTGTTAACTAAGGACAATTTTGGATATAGGCCAGGCCGGACCTGGGCTGCAAGTCTGGGGGATGCCTGTTTAAAAGGGGTCTGGAAAGAGGGAAAGGGGCCATTTTGTTTAGGCACAGTAATGGTAGATGTCCCTGGTGTCCCCTTTGTTTAAAAAAAAAAAAAGGTTGTGTGCCCTGTGCGGTACTTACTCACCATGGCTGCCATGATAGCAGCGGAGAGTAGCAGGAGTGACTTGAACAACATAGAGGCTCAGCGTTGTTATTACAAGTCGGGCAGCACATGGCTGGCTCACTGAATTTTGGAGCGTTGGTGACCCCTAGCGGTACGGCTGTGTAAGTGTGCGCCCAGGCTACAGGAGGAGAAGAAGTACCTGCAATGGAGGTGCTGAGGATTCCTGGACAGGAGAGAGACTGCACGCAACAATCTCAAACTCACGTTGCGGCTGGCGGAGTCGCAGCATCCATGCAGCCAGGTGAGTCGCAAGGGGGCAACCCCAGGGGTGGCGGTTGGTAGGGGGTTAGGGGAGATTTGGGCCGGCTTGTGGTAGCTAGTGCATAGTTTGGTGGTCCCGGGGTTGGCGATGGGGTCACCATTGACAGTGTGAGGTGTCCCAGGGTAGTGGGGGGATGGTCTCGAGCGGTAGTGGTAGCAGTGGGCCAAGGGTGGTGTCATTGGAGTCGGGGATAATATGCGTCTTTTTGGACAATCCGGTGAAGGGCAAGGTATATGTTTGCTTTGACGGGCCAGTGGGGGCTAATTTGAAGGTGTGTGATAAGATTTGGAAAGGGGTGTGTGGATTTTTTTCCCCTACTCCCTTTGGAGAGTTTTTTAGTTGGATAGGGATTATAAGGAGGACAAGAATGAGGAGGAGGACAAGCGGCGGTATTGTCTGATCCCTCGGACGCTCTCTAATTGGTTACAGGCCTTGTAATCCTGGCCAGCGTTATAGGGGAAAAGGCGCCAGAATATTGTTCTGCTCTTTTTTGTTATCTGGACGCCATTGGGGAAGCTTACTGGGTATATGGAGCTGGCTGCGGTATGACAAACAGTTTTGTCAGTGCAAGGCGGTCCATTCTAGCATCAGGTGGGATCATAAAGATATAGCGCTGTGGTTGTGGGTGACGGCTCCGGTTCGGGTAGTACTTTCAATGGGGAGTCTGGGATTCCGGGTAGTCGGAGCACTCGGCGGCATTTCAGAAGGGTTTGTGCTTCCTCTTTAAATTGGGCACCTGCAAGTATGGGGACAAGCGCAAGTTTAAGCACGAGTGCTCTTCTTGTGGGGGTAGTCATGGAGCCGCTCAGTGTTTTAGGAGTCAGAAAGGGAAAAGCAGAGGGGATGCGCTTGGAAAAGGGTCGTACTCCCTTTGGCTAGCCTGGATGGGGCTCCTAAATAGGTATGCGAACCAGGTTGCGGCTGAATTTTTGAGGACGGGTTTTCGCAAGGGTTTCTGGATTCCATTTGTTGAGGGGGATTGTTCTTTGGGGTGTGGAAGAATTTGCATTCGGCTACAGAGTTTCCAGGAGTGGTTTCAGCGAAATTGCGTAAGGCGGTCAAACTGGGGCGCATGGCGGACCCTTTTACGGGCCCTCCAATGCCGTCTTTGAGGATTTTCCCTTAGGAGTGGTTCCTAAAAAGGATCCTGGGAAATTTCGGCTAATTCATCATCTGTCATTTCCCAAAGGGGGCTCAGTTAATGATGGGATTGCGCCTTAGTTGTGTTCTGTAGTTTATACGTCGTTTGATGAGGCAGTTCGTTGGGTTCGGGAGTTTGGTCAGAGGGCATTGCTAGTGAAGGTCAATATTGAGTCAGCTTTTCGGTTGTTGCCGAGGCATCCTGACTGTCAGCTTCTGTTGTGCTGCTTTTCAAACGGGGGATTTTTTGTGGATCAATGTTTGCCTATGGGTTGCTCCATTTCGTGTGAGTATTTTGAGACGTTCAGTACGTTTTTGGAGTGGGTGGCACGGGACTGGTCAGAGTGGCGGTCCATCATCCATTACTTGGACGATTTTTTTTTGTTTATTGGGCCGCCAAATTCGAATGGATGCTCGGTTATGCTGCATTCTTTTGAGGTGATGGCATGGCAGTTTGGAGTAACACTGGCGGGGAACAAGACGGAGGGGCCAATGACGGCGTTTAGTTTTTTGGGCATGGTTATTGATACCGTCACGATGGAGTGCAGGTTGCCAGATGATATATGGAGGATCTGCAGAGGGTGGTGTCCACTGCTAGTGGCATGCGGAAGATCCAACTGCGGGAGTTGCAGTCCCTTTTAGGAAAATTTTATTTTGCGTGTCGTATCATGCCCATGGGTAGAATCTTCTGTCTGCATTTGGGGCAGACGACAGCAGGAGTCCGGCTCCGCATCACTTTGTGTGGCTTGGTAGAGAGCTGTGAGAGGATTTACGAGTCTGGACGTTATTTTTAGAACACTAAAATGGTCGGTCGTTTTGGATGTCTGACGTGGTGGTCGTGATGGATTTTGAGCTGCTTACGGCTGCGGCTGGGGGCATTGGTTTCGGGGCTTATTTTCAAGGGCATTGGTGCGTGGGGGTGTGGCCAGAGTAATGGAAGGCTGAGGGTTGGGTGAAGAATCTGGCTTTGCTAAAGCTTTTCCCGATTGGGGTGGCGGTGTTGTTGTGGGTCGGCCTCGTCACTGCCAGTCATGAATGTTCTACAGCATTTGGTCTTGGTCTGTTTGTCCTTGAATGCATGGATAGTGGCTTCTCATGTTCCAGGAGTCAGTAACTCAATTGTGGTTGCTTTTTCTCGTTTGCAGTGAGATCGTTTTCGGGAACTGGTGCCGGAGTCGGACGAGCAGGGGAGTGAGCTGCCCACCGGAGTTGTGGAATCTGCCATTCGGTCTGTAAATGCGTTGTTGTGGGGTATATTGGCGGGGGGATACGTGGGCTTCTTATGAGAGGGATTGGGGTTTTTGGGAAGCTAGGAAACAGTGTTTAGCTAGGGAGGGGCTCAAGGAGGAGGTTTTGTTGTTGTTACTGGTGGGGCATTGTAGAGAGGAGGGCTGGTCAGTGTCACATATTACAAGTTTTATTGCATGGGTGTAAGTGCAGGGGCTTTCGGGACATTACAAAGTAGTTTTTGGTGTTGGAGGCCTTGAGGGTTGGAGGTGACGGAAGGTGATGAACCTCAGACGGCCTTCGTTTAATCTTTTGGGCCATTTGTTTTCACAGTTACGTGTGGTATGTGTGTCAGCCGTGGAGGGGTGGTTGTTTTGATTTGCTATCTCTGCCCAGGTTGTTGCCCATGTTTGCACAGTTCTGCCTCTGAGCTGGTGGCTATCGGCTAGAGGTAGTTTAGTTGAGGGGTGGGGCAGATTTCCACCAGGTTTTTGGGGCTCCAAGGACCCTCACCATTAGGAATGCTGTGGGTCGTGGAGGGGCCTTATGGGGAAAAGGCCTTTGGGGATGTTATTTGTTATTTATATTATTTATGTTGTTTGTGTTAATAAAATGGCTGCTGTGGCCAATTAAATCCACCTATGGCTGAATTGTCTTTCTTGTGGATAGGGAAGATTAGGGAAAGGGTAGCTGTGGGGAGGGAGAGCGATTCGACAATACCCTAGTCAAGTTTTCTTGGACTTTGCAAAGACATTTGACACTTTAGGCCTACAGGCTTAGAAAGTACAATTTGTAATTAGGATTGAAAACTGGCTGAAGAGTTGTGGTCAATGAATTCTAAATAGTCCCCAGTTATCAGTGGTGTACCACAAGATCTATGGAACAACTCCATAGACTACAATACAAGTTAACTTGGACACTGAGGGGGTCATTTATGAAACAGAAATACGCCTATATTAGATCATTTGCGCCGCAATCTGCAACTTTTTCCCATTCACGCCAGGTCTAAAAAGTGGGCAAGGCGTGGGCAGGGAAAGGACGGGCTGGCAGGCCGGTCTCATTTACCCTTTTCTACGCCTTTTAGGCGTAGAAAAGTGTCTAAATGTAAGACAGCAAGGAAGCTGTCTTAAGCTTAGAAGCGGTGGTGGGTGCGTTGAAGTTATGTAGAGGATGGCACCTCTACATAACTTCGGTGGATCCACCGTCAGCACAGGGGCTTATTAAGACCGGTGTCTTAATAATGTGGGCATCTAATTGGCAAATGAGATTCAATATGGATAGATGTAAAGTTATACTAATGGGTACTAAAAATCTACGTGCATCATATATCCTGGGTTTACTTGTAGATCATAGACTAAATAACAGCATACAATGTCAATCAGCTGCTTAAAAGGCTAGCAGGATATTGTTATGTATTAAACAAGGCATGGACTTGTGGGTCATGGATGCAAAGCTTTGGTGTGGCATCATCTGGAATATGCAGTTCAGTTCTGGTCACCAGTTCATAGAAAGGACGCTTTAGAACTGGAAAAAGTACAAAGGAGAGTAATTAAACTGATAATGGGCATGTAGGGTCTTAGTTATGAGGACAAACTAAAATGATTAAAGGCTATGTACACCTTTGGAAAAAAAAATTGCTAATTAATTTATTATGTGGAGAAAATCATGTCTCCAATTGGTTGTGAGAGAGGTCAGCAATACATTCTGTAGTACAGACAGCTACAGCACCTTTTTTCGCCACTACCCATTACTTTGGATGGCCGAGGCAACTGTCTGTTGGCCATAGTGTATAACAACTGTATCGCTAACAGAACAGATTCGTTTTGAATATTGGAGCACTGCACAGTGATGCACACAACGATATATTAGACCTGCCTTTAATACTGATGCACAGTAACTGTTTCACTAACAGAACGGATTAGCTATGAATGTCGGTGCACTGCACAGTGATGCACATGGCGATACACTCTTCCTGCAGTCTCCTTGTACTCTCCATTAACAGTTTGCACTTTGCGGCAACACTTTCCTTAGTGCATGAGCGTCTTGTCACGTCTCTCACTATGCTCCGCTCACAGGACAATGGCGGCAACTGCTTGGCATCAGGGCTTATAGGGCTCTGCCTACATGTGATATCACAGGGGGATTGCTACCTGCGGATTGGCTGGCTGCACGGCATTATGGTTGATATCACGTTCCTGGGCTTCTCTCCTCCACACTTACTTTCACTTTCTAACAAGTGCAGCCAACATTTTAGGAAAAATGAATCGTTATCACGAAGCACAAGGAAATTCGGATTAGTTTAGAATCAAAGTTTTCCTAAACTGCGGATCGAATTTTGCTTTGAATAGTTTGCTTCGCTCAACGCTAGTCAGGAGGGTTTAGGGTTGAGCGATATACCGGTATCCACGATATACCGCTATATAAAAAAATGGTGATATGGCGATATCACCGTTTCCAAATAACCGCAGTATTTAATGACGTCATAGAAGCGGTCACATGTGTGCTGACCGTTTCTAAAATGTCCGCTTTCTGCCACCTGCTTACGTTCCCCGGTCACTGGCCTTTGCCTCCTGCATTACTACTAGCGCGCGGAGGGCTGAACATGGCTGCAGGGGCGAGCAGGCTTAACCTGTCATAAACCTCCGCACAAGTCTGGTGCTTCGCAGCAGCCGCCTTTCACCTTGCTCTGCTCCACCTCCGCCGCCTCTCGTCTTGCTCTGCTACTCCTCCACCTCTCGTCTTGCTCTGCTTCTCCTCTGCCGCCGCCTCGCTCTGCTCCTCCTCCGCCTCGCTCTGCTTTTACTCCGCATTGCGTCTTGCTCTGCTCCTTGACATATGACTAGAACTTGGTGGGACCTAACAAATAGACTTTTCTCTAACCTGTGGGGCACCTAACATATAAAGCAATAAGTGATCTTGCCTTGCTGCCATCTGCTGCAACATTACCAAGACTTTGTAGAAACTTTGTAATATGTTTCACCAACACATGTGTCTTCACTCCAGTGTTACAGGTTGTCCACCTGTGATGTGATACGCATATAAATAGAGATGTCACTGTGTATATACATGAAGTGTATATCTGTATATATCGTGTGTACTGGGCTCCGGTAGACTGATGGTTTACATTGTTGGTGTTTTCTGTGTTTTCAGCTGCGTCGCCCTTTGTGACCAACAGCCCAATACTGACTGCAAACATAATCCCGCACCATACAGTATAACGTCTTTTCGTGGCCCACCACCCCATACAGTAAAACATCTCGTGGTGGCCCACCACCCCATACAGTATAACGTCTCCTTGTGGCTACCCCATACAGTATAGCGTCTCCTTGTGGCTGCCCCATACAGTAAAACGTCTCCTTGTGGCTGCCCCAGTGCCCCATACAGTATGTTTCCTTGTGGCTGCCCCATACAGTATAACATCTCCTTGTGGCTACCCCAGTGCTCCATACAGTATAATGTCTCCTTGTGGCTTCCCCCATACAGTATAGCGTCTCCTTGTAGCTGCCCCATACAGTAAAACGTCTCCTTGTGGCTGCCCCAGTGCCCCATACAGTATAATGTATCCTTATGGTTGCCCCATACAGTATAATGTCTCCTTGTGGCTTCCCCCATACAGTATAACATCTCCTTGTGGCTGCCCCCATACAGTATAACATCTCCTTGTGGCTGCCCCCATACAGTATAGCGTCTCCTTGTGGCTGCCTCATACAGTATAACGTCTCCTTGTGGCTGATCCATAAAGTATAACGTCTCCTTCTGGCTGCCCCCATAAAGTACAACGTCTTATTGTGGCTGCCTCCATACAGTATAACGTCTCCTTCTGGCTGCCCCATACAGTATAATGTCTCCTTGTAGCTGCCCCATACAGTATAACGTCTCCTTGTGGCCCCAAGTGTTTTTTTCTTCTAAATGGGTATTTAACGCGATATACAGTTGCAAGAAAAAGTATTTGAACCCTTTGGAATGATATGAATTTGCACAAATTGGTCATAAAATGTGATCTGATCTTCATCTAAGTCACAACAATAGACAATCACAGTCTGCTTAAACTAATAACGCACAAAGAATTAAATGTTACCATGTTTTTATTGAACACACCATGTAAACATTCACAGTGCAGGTGGAAAAAGCATGTGAACCCTTGGATTTAATAACTGGTTGAACCTCCTTTGGCGGCAATAACTTCAACCAAACGTTTCCTGTAGTTGCAGATCAGACGTGCACAACGGTCAGGAGTAATTCTTGACCATTCCTCTTTACAGAACTGTTTCAGTTCAGCAATATTCTTGGGATGTCTGGTGTGAACCACTTTCTTGAGGTCATGCCACAGCACCTCAATTGGGTTGAGGTCAGGACTCTGACTGGGCCACTCCAGAAGGCGTATTTTCTTCTGTTTAAGCCATTCTGTTGTTGATTTACTTCTATGCTTTGGGTCATTGTCCTGTTGCAACACCCATCTTCTGTTGAGCTTCAGCTGGTGGACAGATGGCCTTAAGTTCTCCTGCAAACTGTCTTGATAAACTTGGGAATGAATTTTTCCTTCAATGATAGCAATCCGTCCAGGCCTTGACACAGCAAAGCAGCCCCAAACCATGATGCCCCCACCACCATACTTCACAGTTGGGATGAGTTTTTGATGTTGGTGTGCTGTGCCACTTTTTCTCCACACATAGTGTTGTGTGTTTCTTCCAAACAACTCAACTTTGGCTTCATCTGTCCACAGAATATTTTGCCAGTACTGCTGTGGAACATCCAGGTGCTCTTATGCAAACTGTAAACGTGCAGCAATGTTTTTTTTTGGACAGCAGTGGCTTCCTCTGTGGTATCCTCCCATGAAATCCATTCTTGTTTAGCGTTTTACGTAGATTCGCTAACAGGGATGTTAGCATATGCCAGAGACTTTTGTAAGTCTTTAGCGGACACTCTAGGATTCTTCTTCACCTCATTAAGCAGTCTGCGCTGTGCTCTTGCAGTCAACTTTACAGGACGGCCACTCCTAGGGAGAGTAGCAGCAGTGCTGAACTTTCTCCATTTATAGACAATTTGTCTTACCGTGGACTGATGAACAGCAAGGCTTTTGGAGATACTTTTATAACCCTTTCCAGCTTTATGCAAGTCAACAATTCTTAATCGTAGGTCTTTTGAGAGCTCTTTTGTGCGAGGCATCATTCACATCATGCAATGCTTCTTGTGAAAAGCAAACCTAGAACTGGTGTGTGTTTTTTATAGGGCAGGGCAGCTGTAACCAACACCTCCAATCTCATCTCATTGATTGGACTCCAGTTGGCTGACACCTCACTCCAATTAGCTCTTGGAGATGTCATTAGTCTAGGGGTTCACATACTTTTTCCACCTGCACTGTGAATGTTTATATGGTGTGTTCAATAAAAACATGGTAACAATTAATTCTTTGCGTGTTATTAGTTTAATCAGACTGTGATTGTCTATTGTTGTGACTTAGATGAAGATCAGATCACATTTTATGACCAATTTGTGCAGAAATCCATATCATTCCAAAGGGTTCACATACTTTTTCTTGCAACTGTATATCATTATTGCGATAAATTTCTTAATATCGTTATTGTGGGAATATATAATGAATAAATACAATACTTAATCGGGTTGTTAATTTTGTGGGTGACTTATAGTCATTTTTTGGGTTGCAAAACACCTCCTTTGCATCCGTCACACTGCAATAGTATAGTTAATCTCTGTAAATTCTGCGGGTGACATAAACCCATTTTTGGGGCGCAAACCATTTCCTTTGCATCCGTGACACCGAAATAGAATAGTTAGTCTGTTAATTCTGTGGGTGACATAAACCCATTTATTTGGGGTGCAAAACACCTCCTTTGCATCTGTCACACTGTAATAGTATAGTTAATCTCTGTTAATTCTGTGGGTGACAAACCCATTTTTGGGGTGCAAAACATTTCCTTTGCATCCATGACACAGACATAGAATAGTTAATCCGCCTGTTAATTCTGTGGGTGACATAAACCGATTTTTTGGAGGTGCAAAACACCTCCTTTGCATCCATGACACTGAAATAGAATAGTTAATCAGTCTGGTTATTCTGTTGTGACATAAACCCTTTTTTTGGGACGCAAAACACCTCCTTTGCATCTGTGACAAAGAAAAAATAAAAAATAAAATGAAACTGAAAAACAGTGTTGGCTACCTCCTCCGCCTCCTCTTCCACCTATACCGTCATGTCCACTTCCCCCTCAACTCGGACCTCCATATCCTGGTTCAAGATTATTATTTGTTATATTGGCAAAGTAGAGAAGTATACCAAGCGCAACCCAAAAAATGGCTATAGATTACTCACAGAATTAACAGACAAATAAAAACATAGGTAAAGAAAAATAATTAAAGAAAAAAAACAACAAAAAACAATGTTGGAAAGCTCCTCCACCCCTTCCACCTACACCACCATGTCCACCACCTCCTCAACCTCTTATTCCACTTGGACTGTTGCCTCAAAATTAATATTTTTTCTATTCTATGTTATTTTTAGAGATGAGCGAATCGAAGTTGACAAAGTGGAATTCGATCCGAATTTCAGGAAAAATTTGATTGGCATCGAATATGAATTTACTCACGCTTCGCGGGAACTAGGGATGAGCAAATAGACTTCGGATGAAACATCTGAAGTCGATTCGCATAAAACTTAGTTCCAATACTGTACGGAACAGGAGCTCCGTACAGTATTATAATGTATTGGCTCTGATGAGCCAAAGTTATTGCTTTGCGAAGTCTAGCAAGACTTCAGGTAATAACTTCATAAATTAATTTGTACTGTAAAAAAACATTTCCCCAACTCGTGATGTCACAGCCCTATAAATACACTCAGCCATTTTGGATTCTGACATTTTTCATTGTGCTTAGTGCAGGGAGAGATGTTATCAGGCTCTAGGGACAGTGTTATAAAATACTTTATTGTGCTGAAAAAATTATTTACAAGTTCAGGGAAAGATTATTCTAGGTGTAGGGAAAGCATAGGGAGGCATCTTCAACACTATAAAAGGAAAACAGGGTGCAATAGGAGAGTGTACAGTCTGGGTAATAGGAGCGATTCTATTACACCTTGGTGCACTTATTGGGGATCCAAATTGCTATTATACTGCTGCTTTTAGGTTTGCAGTAGATGATAACTCTGTAATTCCAGCAAACCTTGTTTGTTATTGGGGTGCAAGGGTGTATTTATACGAAATATACGTACATCATATTAACCGTTCTGTGGTGCATTTAAATTGTTCTACAGTTTTCTTTTAAGGTGTAAAAAGGACATATTATTTGCCGTTCTGCAGTGCAGTTAAATTGTACTTTAGCTTTTTTTGGGGTGTATAAGTGTAAAAAAAGTTTGTGTTGACGTCACTGATTAATTTGCCCTTCCTCTGATCCATCAGAACAATAACCCACAAAATACGGATCCTGTCTGTGGAGCATACTGCTTCACTCAGTCAGCATTTGCTCAATAACACATCAGTATTGCTAATACAAAAAAAAAAACAGGAGTGGAACTAAAACACAGATGACACTTGAGTGGAATATTTGCATGTCGTGTGTTTTGTACCCACTCCCGCTTTTGGCTACCAAATCATAAGCCAATTCTGATGGGACTATGCAGGTCTTACAGCTGCTACACAGACAGGATCCGTTGTGCGTCTCATTTTTCCTTCCTTCTGACAGATCAGAAGAAAGGTAAAATAAATTGATGTTAGCCAGGCCAAAAGGCAAAATAGTGGCCCAGTCATGAAGTGGGGAGAGTGTGAACAGCATGAAAAGACCACAGAGTGTGGAGGTGGCGGCAGCAGCAGCAGCATCAGGAGGAGGCCACAGAGTGGCACAATGACATAGTGTGGAGATGGCAGTAGCAGCAGCATCAGGATACCACAGAGTGGCAAGGTGACATAGTGTGGAGATGGCAGTAGTAGCAGCAGCATCAGGATACCACAAAGTGGCAAGGTGACATAGTGTGGAGATGGCAGCAGCAGCTGCATCAGGAGACCACAAAGTGACCCGGTGACAGAGTGGGGCAGTGGGTGGCAATACTAGTACCCGCTGACGAAGGTGGGTGAAAGAAGGAGCAATTGGCATCAGATGTGTGGCATCAGGTGGGCTGCAGCATCAGAGTAGTAGCTGAGGCAGGTAGTCAGAAGAAATCGGTCTCTTTGATCAAAGTGTTGGTGTGGCACCATGGATGATCTAGTCTGATGCATCAGGAATTGGTGATTGGAAATCCTGGCTGAGCCAAGCCTGATTCATCTTGACAAAGGTCAGTCTCTCCACATTTTGGTTGGACAGGCGAGTTCTCCTTGGGGTAACTATGGCCCCCGCCGCACTAAACACCTGCTCTGATACCACACTACTGGCCAGGCAGGACAGCTTTTCCAGGGCAAACTCTAGTTGCGGCCACAAATCCAGTTTAGCTGCCCAGTAGTCCAGCGGATCTTCAATGTGGGTTGGCAGGGTGCTGTCCAAGTATGGCCACCACCTGCTTGTTCGGGTCTACCTGCTGCTGCTAGTGAGTAGTTTCTTCACTATGCGGGTGAAGAAAGCTACTCATCAGCGACTGTATACTCAGGCTGCTGATAGAGCTGGTACTGCTTCTGCCACCCCACCCCTCCCCAGCAGCCATAGCAGTGGAATGTGAGCGCAAAGAGCTCCCCCCGTTCAGACCTGCGAGAGGATGGACGATGGCGCAGATAGGCAGCGGCAAACTGACTACATAGGATGTCTCTGTAGTAGTTCAGTTTGTCCTCCCTCTCAGTTGGTGTAAAAAAGGTCCCCATTCTGGACCGGTAGCGAGAGTCCAACAATGTGGAGAGCCAGAAGTCATCCCTCTGCCAAATGGTGACAATTCGGCTGTCACTACGCAAGCAAGTGAGCATGCATCAGGCCATTTGTGCAAGTGACTCCGGGGGGACTCCCTGCCTCCATCTCCACTGCATACTGCCACGGTGTGTCTGGGTCCTCTGTCTCGTCTTCCTCATGACCCTGTAGCTCCTCTGGCTGCTCCTCCTCTCCTGTCAGCTGAGTAGAAAAAACATCCATTTGGCTACACATTGCCTGTGCTCCAATGTCCTCCTCCCCCTCCTCCAGTTCAGCCCCCACAGGGTTCATGTGGCCTTGAGATCTGGGCGCCAGATCTCCAGTCCTCTGACCAGCCATTGTTACCACCATCTATTTCAGGACATGAAGCAGTGGAATGACGTTGTGCATCCCGTAGTCCTGTGCATCCCGTAGTCCTGGCGACTGACAAATAATGTGGCGACCTCAAAAGGCCTGAGCAAATGGCAGGTATCACGTATGAGCTTCCACTAGCTAACATCGAAGTTACACAGGTACTCCTATCCGCTTGCAGCATTAAGAAATCGTTTTGGCCTTTCTCTGTTCGTATAGTCGGTACAACATATGGAGGGTGGAATTCCAACGGGTGGAAATGTTGCATATCAGCCTATGTTGGGGTATGCCGTTCTGCCGCTTCAGCACAAGGAGGGTGTGCTTTGCGGTGTACGAGTGGCTGAAATGCATTCAAAGTTTCCTGCCAATTTTTAGGATCTCTTGCAGATGGGTGGAAGACTTCAGGAACCGCATGACAACCAGATTGAACACGTGTGCCATGCAGGGCACATGGTTCAGCCTTCCTTGTCACAGCGCCGACACTATGTTCTTTCAGTTGTCGGTCACCGTGGTTCCGATTTTCAGTTGTCGCGGAGAAATCCAGGATTCGATTTCTTGATGAATCACACCGGGCAGTTCCTCCCCTGTGTGACTCCGTTCGCTAAGGCAAACGAGGTGCAGAACAGCGTGACACTGCCGTGCCCTGCACATGTGGTATGCTGGAGGGGCACTGTGACTTGTCCCTGCAGTGGAGGCTGAGGACATGGTGGAGGATGAGGAGGCAGAGGCGGACATTGTCACAGGACCAACAGCGTGACAACATGGAGGCGGAAACAGTGTGACCTGGCCAAGTTGCTGGTGTGGCTGAGCAGGAACCACATTCACCCAGTGGGCCGTAAAGGACATGTAGTGTCCCTGACCGTAGTTACAGCTCCACACGTCGGTGCTGCCGTGTACTTTGGCAGACACAGACAGGCTTAAGGACTGGCCCACCTTCTGTTCTACATATGTGTGCAGGGCTGGTACTGCCTTTTTTGCAAAGAAATGATGGCTTGGGACTCTCCACCTCGGATCGGCACAAGTCATCAGTTCTCTGAAAGGTGCAGAGTCCACCACTTGGAAAGGGAGGGACTGCAGCACCAGCAACTTGGACAGGAGCACGTTCAGCTTCTGCGCCGTTAGATGCGTGCACGCATACTACTGTCTCTTGGCAATCGCTTAGGTGATCGATTGCTGATGGAATGACTGACGAGGAGTAGGAGGAGCAGGAGCATCTGGAACAACAGAAGATGGGAATGACAGCTCCCTTCGGCTGAGGTGGTGGAGCCTTGACTGGCTGAATCCGGGTGCGTGCCACTGGGTGATGCAGCGGTTACTGCGGCAGGCTGGACCACCACATTGGAGCCATGGTTCTCCCAGGCCACTGTATGGCGGTGCTGCATATGGCACCCTGGCCACGCTTCACCTTCTGCCCACAGATTCTACATATGGCCACGTTCACCTCCTCCGGCGGCTTAACAAAAAACTGCCACACCGCCGAGTAGGTGATTTTCCCCCCAACAGTCTGCACTGACTGACTGCTACCGCCGCTGCCTCCGTGAACCCCTGCACCACTACTTCCCGGGCAAGTAGGCTGCTGCGAAGCAGGTGATCTACCCCGGGCACGTTTGGCTCTCGACCTCCCACTGCTGCCACCCTGCTGACTCCCAGCCATGCTACCACCTTGCTGGCTCCGCCGCTGCCTCACGGGCAAGCTGACACCCTCTTCTGATGATGATGAAGCCACTTCTGCACCCGGCTCCCAAGTGCGATCGGCTTCATCATCATCGAGTAGTCTCTGCACGTCACTAATGTCCTCCTCAATGGTTTCTGGGTCAGGAGCTTGACCGCTCGCAACACCACCTCATACGCCAAGTGACGGATGTCTCCTCTAGATCTTGGCTGGGCAGTAGCTGCTGAGTGTCCTCTAGTAGTTCTTCCTCGCTGAAAAGTGGAGCTGAGCCTACAGCATATATTTCTCACGGTGAGTGAACAGAAAAGGACAGAGGCAGGTTGAGGACAGGTGAGGGCACAGGGCCTGCTCCTAGGACATGCCAACTAAGGGTTGTGTCTGACACAAGTGAAGTGCGTATATATTTTTCTTTCTGTACTGAAATAGGCCACTAAATGCTTTCAACACATATAACTGCAGAAGTGAATTGAGAATATATTTTTCTTTTTGTACAGAAATAGGCCAGTAAACGCTTTTAGCAGAAATAAATGCACCAGTGAAGTGCGTATATATTTTTCTTTCTGTACTGAAATAGGCCAGTAAACGCTTTCAACTCATATAACTGCAGTAGTGAACTGAGAATATATTTTTCTTTTTCCACAGATATAAGCCACTAAAGGCTTTTCAACATAGCACTTACACCCCTAGAACAAGAACAAATTGCTGGAATGCCAGAGCTGTATAATGGCTATTTGGATCCCCAAATAATGTTTCCCTGCACTTGTAAATAAAAAATTTTTTCACAATGAGGTTTTTCTAGCACTGTCCCTAGCGACTTATCGCTCTTCTGGCACTGTTCCTAGCGCCTTCTGACATCTCTCCCTGCACTAAGATGCTGTGAAATGATTCCTCCCTATCCTTTCCCTGCACTTATAAATAATTTTTTCAGTTTTGTTTTTTTTACAATGAGGGTTTTCCTATTGCTGTCCCTAGCGCCTTCTCACGTCTGTCCCTGCAGTCAGAACACTGGAAAATGTCTGACTCTAAGATGGTTGCCATATTTATAGGGCTGTGACATCACAAGGCTGGCTGGCTGCTGATTGGCTGCATGCATGGCATAATGGGTCAGCCTGCCTTCCCAAAGTTCCTTGCCCCACACGTGTAACTGCCATTGTAGCCGCCATTTTACGAAAAATTGCGATTCGTTACCGCGAAGCGCGAGGAAATTCGCATTAGTTGCGAATCGAATTTTTCCTGGAATTCCACTTCGGCAGATTCGATTCGCTCATCTCTACCCGCTACCTGTCCAAAATGGGGGCTTTTTTTTACACCCGCTGAAAAGGAGGACAAACTGAACTACTATCAAGACATCCTATGTAGTCAATTGGCCGCTGCCTATGTGCGCCATCGCCTATCCTCACGCAGGTCTGCCGGGGGGGGGGGCTTTTGCACTCACATTCCACTGCTATGGCTGCTTGGGGGGGGGGGGGGGGGGCAGGAGCAGTACCAGCTCCATCATCAGCAACTTAAGTCTAGAGTCGGTAATGAACAGTTTTCTTCACCCGCTTACTGAAGAAACGACTCACCAGCAGCAGGTAGACATGGAGCAAAACCTGAACAAGCAGGTTGTGGCATACTTTGAGTGCACCCTGCCACCCCACATCGAAGATCATCTGGACTAATGGGCAGCCAAACTCGATTTGTGGCCGCAACTGGCCGAGTTTGCCCTGGACAAGCTTTGCTGCCCTGCCAGCAGTGTGGCATCAGAGCGGGTGTTTAGTGCGGTGGGGGCCATACTAGTTACTCCAAGGAGAACTTACCTGTCCACCCAAAATGTGGAGAAAATGACCTTTGTGAAAATGAATCAGGCGTGGATCAGCCAGGATTTTCTTGGTGCCACACCTACACTTTGATAAAAGAGGCCTGTTTCTTCTGGCTAACTTCTTCAGCTACTATTCTGATGCTGCCACAACTGCTGCCAGGTGCTCCTACTGCTAGCCACCATCTTCAGCTGGTACTGGTATTGCCCCCCACCTCCCCACTATGTCACTGCGCCACTCTGTGGTCTCCTCATGCTGCTGCTACATCAACACTATGTCTATGGGCCACTCTGTGGTCTCCTCATGCTGCTGCCACATCACTACTCTGTGGTCTCCTCATGCTGATGCCACCCCAACACTGTCACTGGGCCACTCTGTGGTCTCCTTATGCTGCTGCCACCTCACCACTATGTCACTGGGCCATTCTGTGGAGATCATGCTGCTGCCACCTCACCACTATGTCATTAGGCCACTCTGTGGACTTCTCATGCTGTTCCCACCCTCCCCACTTCATGACTGGGCTACTATTTTGCCTTTTTGACCTGGTCGACAGAATCATTTATTTGACCCTTCTGATCTGTCAGAAGGAAGGAAAAATGAGAAGCTCAATGGATCCTGTCTATGTAGCAGCCTGTATGACATGGTCCCTATTTTGCATCAGAATTGGCTTATGATTTGGTAGCCAAAAGCAGGAGTGGGTACAAAACACAGAAGACATGCAAATATTCCATTCACGTTTCATCTCTGTTTTGGAACCACTCCTGTTTTTTTGGGGCTTTAGCAATACTGATGGATTACTGACCAAATGCTGACTGAGTCAAGGCAGATGCTCAACAGACAGGATGTGTTTTTGGGGGGGTTATTGTTCTGACAGATCAGAGGAAGGGTAAAATAATCAGTGACGTCAACACAAACTTACTGCTGACACCCTCTCCACTCTGTCAGGGGGGCTCTACTTGTATAAGGGTTTAATAGAACAGGTTCTGTAGACATCTATATGGAATCAGCTGACAAAGGTGCAAAAGTAGTGTGCTTATTCTTGATGCTAACATCGACCTGTAAGGCTGATCACACTTGAGTTAGTTGGTCAGTTTTGGCCCCGTAACTGCCCAAATAAGTGAAATGTGCAGTGATTTTAAGAGCGACGCCTGTCATCTGCATGTCATAATGACTCACAGTATTGTTTCACTACCACAGCAGACTCCGTATGCCTGTTACTGCAAGGCACAGTGTTCTACACCACTATACTGTACCTGCTCTCTGCAGCCAGGAAATAGCTGTTTTTTAACGCGATTTGCCACAAATAAATTCGGATCAAATCAAATCTTTTGGGAAAATTCAGCGAACCAACCAAATCGAATTTTGGAGAAATTTACCCATCTCTAGTTATTTTAAGTCATTTCCCTATCCACATTTGTTTGCAGGGCAATTGTCCTGCTCTTACCACCATTTTGCTTACTTTTGCAGTCCTCTAGCCCTTTCTATGTCTAATTTACAGCCATTTTACAGCACCAAAGTTTGGGTCCCCAGTTCAGGTTTGGGGTCAACTTCGGGTACCCGAACTGAACTATGAAACAAAGTTCGGTCAAACCAGTCGAACCCGAACATCCAGTGGTTCGCTCATCCCAAATCCTTACAGAACATTGTGTGCGAAGCAATTTAGTTAACAAAAGATGAGGTGGAAAGTGCCTAGGTGGTTGCACAAGATTTACAGTACGAAGACACTTCCAGCAACATTTTCAATGAGTTTGCCCAGGAAATTTGTGATTCCCTAACAGAACTTAAAGTATAACTGTCGTTTTTTTTTTTGTTTTTTTTGGAGTATTGGATTGTGGTGATTAACCACTTCAGCCCCCCTAGCTTAAACACCCTTAATGACCAGGCCACTTTTTACACTTCTGCATTACACTACTTTCACCGTTTATTGCTCGGTCATGCAACTTACCACCCAAATGAATTTTACCTCCTTTTCTTCTCACTAATAGAGCTTTCATTGGTGGTATTTCATTGCTGCTGACATTTTTACTTTTTTGTTATTAATCGAAATTTACTGATTTTTTTGCAAAAAAATGACATTTTTCACTTTCAGTTGTAACATTTTTCAAAAAAAACGACATCCATATATAATTTTTTCTCAAAATTTATTGTTCTACATGTCTTTGATAAAAAAAAAATGTTTGGGTAAAAAAAAAATGGTTTGGGTAAAAATGATAGCGTTTACAAACTATGGTACAAAAATGTGAATTTCTGCTTTTTGAAGCAGCTCTGACTTTCTGAGCACCTGTCATGTTTCCTGAGGTTCTACAATGCCCAGACAGTAGAAAAACCCCACAAATGACCCCATTTCGGAAAGTAGACACCCTAAGGTATTCGCTGATGGGCATAGTGAGTTCATAGAACTTTTTATTTTTTGTCACAAGTTAGCGGAAAATGCAGATTTTTTTTTTTCCTTACAAAGTCACATATTCCACTAACTTGTGACAAAAAATAAAAAATTCTAGGAACTCGCCATGCCCCTCACGGAATACCTTGGGGTGTCTTCTTTCCAAAATGGGGTCACTTGTGGGGTAGTTATACTGCCCTGGCCTTTTAGGGGCCCTAATGTGTGAGAAGCAGTTTGAAATCAAAATCTGTAAAAAAATGCCCTGTGAAATCCAAAAGGTGCTCTTTGGAATGTGGGCCCCTTTGCCCACCTAGGCTACAAAAAAGTGTCACACATCTGGTATCGCCGTACTCAGGAGAAGTTGGGCAATGTGTTTTGGGGTGTCATTTTACATATACCCATGCTGGGTGAGATAAATATCTCGGTCAAATGCCAACTTTGTATAAAAAAAATGGGAAAAGTTGTCTTTTGCCGAGATATTTCTCTCACCCAGCATGGGTGTATGTAAAAAGACACCCCAAAACACATTGCCCAACTTCTTCTGAGTACGGCGATACCAGATGTGTGACACTTTTTTGCAGCCTAGGTAGGCAAAGGGGCCCACATTCCAAAGAGCACCTTTTGGATTTCACCGGCCATTTTTTACAGATTTTGATTTCAAACCACTTCTCACGCATTCGGGCCCCTAAAATGCCAAGGCAGTATAACTACACCACAAGTGACCCCATTTTGGAAAGAAGACACCCCAAGGTATTTCGTGATGGGCATAGTGAGTTCATGGAAGTTTTTATTTTTTGTCACAAGTTAGTGGAATATGAGACTTTGTAAGAAAAAAATAAAATAAATCATCATTTTCCGCTAACTTGTGACAAAAAATAAAAAATTCGAGGAACTCGCCATGCCCCTCACGGAATACCTTGGGGTGTCTTCTTTCCAAAATGGGGTCACTTGTGGGGTAGTTATACTGCCCTAGCCTTTTAGGGGCCCTAATGTGTGAGAAGTAGTTTGAAATCAAAATCTGTAAAAAATGCCCTGTGAAATCCGAAAGGTGCTCTTTGGAATGTGGGCCCCTTTGCCCACCTAGGCTGCAAAAAAGTGTCACACATCTGGTATCGCCGTACTCAGAAGAAGTAGGGCAATGTGTTTTGGGGTGTCTTTTTACATATACCCATGCTGGGTGAGAGAAATATCTCGGCAAAAGACAACTTTTCCCATTTTTTTATACAAAGTTGGCATTTGACCAAGATATTTATCTCACCCAGCATGGGTATATGTAAAATGACACCCCAAAACACATTCCCCAACTTCTCATGAGTATGGCGATACCAGATGTGTAACATTTTTTTGCAGCCTAGATGCGCAAAGGGGCCCACATTCCTTTTAGGAGGGCATTTTTAGACATTTGGATCCCAGACTTCTTCTCACGCTTTAGGGCCCCTAAAATGCCAGGGCAGTATAAATACCCCACATGTGACCCCATTTTGGAAATAAGACACCCCAAGGTATTCAATGAGGGGCATGGCGAGTTCATAGAATTTTTTTTTTTTTGGCACAAGTTAGCGGAAATTGATTTTCTTTTGTTTTTTCTCACAAAGTCTCCCTTTCCGCTAACTTGGGACAAAAATTTCAATCTTTCATGGACTCAATATGCCCCTCAGCGAATACCTTGGGGTGTCTTCTTTCCAAAATGGGGTCATTTGTGGGGTGTTTGTACTGCCCTGGCATTTGAGGGTCTCCGCAATCATTACATGTATGGCCAGCATTAGGAGTTTCTGCTATTCTCCTTATATTGAGCATACGGATAATGAGATTTTTTTTTTTCGTTCAGCCTTTTGGCTGAAAGAAAAAATGAACGGCACAGATTTCTTCATTCGCATCGATCAATGTGGATGAAAAAATCTCTGCCAAAAAAAAAAAAAAGGAGGGGAAAGGCGTCTGCCAAGACATAGGAGCTCCGCCCAACATCGATACCCACTTAGCCCATATGCCCTGGCAAACCAGATAAATCATTGCCGGGATTTTATTTATTTTTTTTATATACAAAGTGTTTGCCAAAGTATATGAACACCGCCGCCTCCTCAGCTCATATGCCTCGGCAAACGTATCTTTTACTGCAGAGGAGAAATCTCGTCTTGCGGCGCCGCATACACCAACTTTTGTGTAATCTGACAGCAGCGCAATGCTTCTGTCAGAATGCACATCAGTGCTGCAGCTATAAAAAAAAAAATGAAAAAACCAGGCCGCAACGCAATAAATTTATTAACTTTATAATAAAATTTGAATGGAACATATAAACTTTATTTAACTTTTTGAACTGAACGTTAACTTTTTTTCTTACCGGTGATTTTTTTTTTCTTTACCTTTATAGGACAAACCTCTCCTTCCCCATGGGACAATGTGCAAAGCGCAAATCGCCCAAAGATGTGGCGAAGTACATTATGCACTTTATCCCAGGTGAAAGGAGAGGTTTGCAGCAGCTGTGAGTGTAAGGGCCCTAATAGCCCTGTGTGCCTGTCCTGTGAGATGCAATCCCTATGCTAAGTGTACCTGTGTGTGGTACTTCCGGAAACACTCCCCTAAGCATAGGGCAGGGTGGTCAGGGCAGTCAGGACAGAAATAGTGGGTGTCATGCCTTATTCCACTCCTGCTACAGACACGACATCTTTTTCGGGGTGACGGTTGGGTTGAGGTACCAGCAACGACATTGGGGAAATGTCGCTCGTGTAGACGGCTCACTACACTGGTGGATGGGGCCACGGAACCTCCTGGATACAGGAGGTTCTCGATGATCTCTTCCTGAAATTTGAGGAAGGATCCTGTTCTCCCAGCCTTACTGTAGAGAACAAAACTATTATATGCAGCCAATTGAATCAAATATACAGACACCTTCTTATACCAGCGTCTGGTGCGTCAGGAAACTAAATAGGGAGCCAACATCTGGTCATTGAAGTCCACCCCTCCCATGTGAAGGTTATAGTCGTGGACTGAGAGGGGCTTTTCAATGACACTGGTTGCCCGTTCAATTTGTATTGTCGTGTCTGCATGAATGGAGGAGAGCATGTAAACGTCTTTCCATTTCACCGCGAGCAGTTCTTCGTTACACAAGGCAGCCCTCTCCCCCCTTGCAAGACGGGTGGTAACGAGCCGTTGGGGGAAGCCCCGGCGACTAAGTCGCACGGTGCCACAGCAGCCAATCTTTTCTAGGAACAAATGCCTGAAGAGGGGCACACTTGTGTAAAAATTGTCCACATAAAGATGGTACCCCTTGCCAAATAAGGGTGACACCAAGTCCCAGACTGTCTTCCCACTGCTCCCCAGGTAGTCAGGGCAACCGACCAGCTCCAGGGTCAGATCTTTTCCCTCATAGATCCGAAATTTGTGGGTATAGCCTGTGGCCCTTTCACAGAGCTTATACAATTTGACCCCATACCGGGCCCGCTTGGGATGTATTGTTTGAAGCCAAGGCGCCCGGTAAAATGTATAAGGGACTCGTCTACGCAGATGTTTTGCTCAGGGGTATACAAATCTGCAAATTTGTTGTTGAAGTGGTCTTTGAGGGGCCGAATTTTGTGGAGCCGGTCAAAAGCTGGGTGGCCTCTGGGACGGGAGGTGCTGTTGTCGCTAAAGTGCAGGAAACGCAGGATGGTCTCAAATAGTGTCCTGGACATAGCAGCAGAGAACATGGGCATGTGATGAATTGGGTTCGTGGACCAATATGACCGCAATTCATGCTTTTTGGTTAGACCCATGTTGAGGAGAAGGCCCAGAAAAATTTTAATTTCGGAAACTTGGACTGGTTTCCACCGGAAAGGCTGGGCATAAAAGCTTCCCGGGTTGGCGGCTATAAATTGAGTGGCATACCGATTTGTTTCTGCCACAACTAAGTCCAAGAGCTCCGTAGTCAAGAACAGCTCAAAAAATCCCAGTGCCGAACCGATCTGAGCTGTCTCAACACGAACTCCAGAGTGGGCGGTGAAAGGGGGAACTACAGGTGCGGCTGAAGTTGGGGACTGCCAATCAGGGTTTGCCAGCACCTCAGGGACTCTAGGGGCTCTACGGGCCTGTCTGTGCGGTGGCTGCGACGGGGTAACTATTGCACGTGCCACCGTACCAGCTTCAACTGCCCTTCTGGTGCTCGCTACTTCACCATGTTGTACGGCAGTGCTGGTACTAGGTCCAGGATGGGCTGCGCTGCTGGTGTATGCCTCACTACGTAATCCGACAGCGCCAGCCCCACTCTGCTGCCCTTGAAACGGATCCTGCGCAACCTGTGGTCTGGGCCGGGTACGCCTGGTGCTATCAGGGACCTCAACCTCCTCGTCCGAACTTTGGGTCAGACTGCCACTGCTTTCTACAGGTTCATATTCTAACCCGCTAGATTCATCAGATGAGGGTTCCCATTCCTCAACCGACTGGGTCAGAATCCTGTAGGCCTCTTCAGAAGAATACCCCCTGTTTGACATTTGGACTACTAAATTTAGGGGTATTCCCTGAGACTACCCAAGAAAAAAAGCAAGCATATCTTACAAATGGGAGGCTAGCGAAGTACCGGAGGCCGCTGCGATTGATAAAAAATATCAAAACTGATTTTTTTTATCGCCGCAGCGCTTGTAAAGTGATTGTGCAGTGATCAAAAAAAATAATAATTTTTTGTCACTGCGGCGGGGCGGGCGTGGGTGAACGCACGTGTGGGCGACCGATCAGGCCTGATCGGGCAAACACTGCGTTTTGGGTGGAGGGCGAGCTAAGGTGACACTAATACTATTATAGATCTGACTGTGATCAGTTTTGATCACTTACAGATACTATAAAAGTACAAAAGCTGATTAGCAATACGCTAATCAGCGAATCAGTGACTGCGGTGCGGTGGGCTGGGCGCTAACCGATGCTAACTACCTAACCAAGGGGCCTAAACTATCCTAAAACCTATCAGTCAATACCAGTGAAAAAAATAAGTGACAGTTTACACTGATCACTTTTTTCCCTTTCACTAGGTGATTGACAGGGGCGATCAAGGGGTGATCAAGGGGTTAATTGGGGTGATGGAGGGTGATCTGGGGGCTAAGTGTGGTGTTGGTGGGTACTCACTGTGATGTCTGCTCCTCTGCTGGAATCAACCGACCAAAAGGACCAGCAGAGGAGCCATTTAACACCTTATATTTATAAATATAAGGTGTTAGATGGCTTGTGATTCGATTTTAAAAAAATCAGCAACCTGCCAGCGACGATCATTGGCTGGCAGGTTGCTGACGAAATACTCCTCTAACTTTTGCCGGCCCGCGATGCGCATGCGCGGGCCGGTCTGACCGAAATCTTGCTTCTCGCGAGATGACGCACGGATGCGTCCAGGAGGAATGAATCGACCGCCTCCAGGACGCATCCGTGCGTTAGGCGGTCCGGAGGCGGTTAATATCACCTTAGTGGCCCTATTTCAAATTTTCACTGTGCATTCAATTACCCCTTAATTCCACATTTTTGTTCCCTGTACTGCCTACTTTTACCTGTGCTTAAAATAGGGTTGCTAGGCATGTTCCGTCTATCTGTTGAAGGACGGAGGACACAGAAGCAGGCTTGCGTGCACATTTCTGACGGAGGACACAAGGTCACATTTCTGACAGCCAGGGACTGTAAGTAAATGATTAAAGCTAGGTCCTCCCCAGCAGCTGATAACAGTGCCTGGGCTGTGTGCATTTCTCTCTCTCCCTGCGCTTGGCAGACGCTCCCTCACTCAGCAGAGCTGGAGGATGCAGAGTTGAACCAGCGCAGACCAGGGAAGGGAGATCTGCCATCTGCTCAGTGTATAAATGAAAGCAACATGTGGTAAGAGGACCCCTTTGTGCTGCAGGAGATTAACCCATTAGGGGGGAGGGCTCTGGTTACTGACACTTTTGGGGGGCCTATTGTTACTGGCTAGTGAGGGCAGGCGGGATTAGCCTCAGGGTGAGGGCAGTGGCGGCCATCTTAACTGAATAGTGAAATTGCAGTTTTATGCAGACTGGTTGCTAAGGGCTGAATCTTATTAAATATGGGGTAAGTCAGTCTAATAGTAACTGATTCTGGAATATCATGTTATTAGTAACTACATATATGAAAATTGAAATTAGGGTCTAAATGTGACAGTTATCCTTTAAGGATGAGATCTCCCAACTGAGGCACCCAGGTAAAATGTGGCGGGAGGTCGCATCAGGCTGGGCAACACCTGTCAGTGCTGGAGGTGTGGAGAACTGGGCCACCTGGCCTAGACCTGTACAGTTTCTCATCCCCAGCCCCTCAACCAACTACCTTTAAAATAAGAGCTCCCACTGCTGATGGGCAAGCTTCGGGATCCCTTCCTAAGGGCCCTGGTTCTATCCCAGAGGACATTGTTGGATGTTGCCCTGTGGTTCAGCCATGGATAAATGGACTGTCAGTAAAGGGTGACCACATTTCCTAACTGCCATTCAGGGACACTTACTTTCAAAAGTGCATTTCGTCAAACTTAGTGCAGGTCTCAACTAGCACACGCAAGTAAATGTACAAAAACCAAGTAACATATAAAACCAGATTCAAAGCATAGATGGCAAAGCGGATTACTGTATACTGTACATAAAATGTATGGAGGTTACACCATGCCGGACAATATAACCTCTGTGACATGCTGTACAATAAACAGTATAACCCCTACACAGTGTAGAGGTATACTGTATAACGTGTGGCACAGTGTAGGCTATATGTGTATAACATAAACATACTCCACATGAAAACTTACAATTACTTGGCTTGGCCCTTGGGGATCTCGGACACCACTTCAACACTTTGGCCGGAGGCTCGGTGGAGCTGATGTGCTTTATCCTAATGAGAAAGATTTCATAATAAGGATTTGGAGAATGGGCAGAGGGATAGCAGAGCAGGGAGAGGCTGTGCTGCTACTAGGGGGTCATACCATGGGGGACTAATAATGCCCACCATAATGCCCCCCCAGTAGAAATAATTCTCCTTATAATGTGCAAAACATACCCCCTTGTAATGCCCCCAGTTGAGCTAATGTTCCCATAATGTGCCAATATAAAATACCCCTTCTTAGTGCCCCCGTAGATGACCCCATAGTGCTCCTCTCCCCCCTTCCCCATAGTACCCACCATAATGTGTCCCAGTATAAAATGCCCCTATACAGAGCCCCCCATATAAAATACCCCTTATTTTTAGCCTCAGTAGATGCCCCTATAGTGCTACCCAATAATGTGCCAGTAAGATGTGCCCCCATAGATGCCCCCTAATCATGTGCCAGTAAGATGTGCCCCCATAGATGCCCCCAATCATGTGCCAGTAATAAGAGCCCCCCACCATCTTGTGCCAGTAGCCAGAGTGCCCCCCCATCATGTGCCAGTAGCTCCCTTATGTGCCAGTAGCCCCCTATCAAGTGCCAGTAGCCCCCCTATCAAGTGCCAGTAGCCCCCCTTATGTGCCAGTAGCCCCCCTTATGTGCCAGTAGCCCATTATCATGTGCCAGTAGCTCCCCTTATGTGCCAGTAGCCCCCCTTATGTGCCAGTAGCCCCCCTTATGTGCCAGTAGCCCCCCCTTATGTGCCAGTTGCCCCCTTATGTGCCAGCAGCCCCCCTTATGTGCCAGTAGTCCCCCTTATGTGCCAGTAGCTCCCCTATCATGTGCTAGTAGTCCCCCTTATGTCTGTGCCAGTAGCCCCCCTTATGTGCCAGCAGCCCCCCTTATGTGCCAGTATTGTAATTTGTACATGTATATATACAGTGGGGGAAATAATTATTTGACCCCTCACTGATTTTGTAAGTTTGTCCAATGACAAAGAAATGAAAAGTCTCAGAACAGTATCATTTCAATGGTAGGTTTATTGTAACAGTGGCAGATAGCACATCAAAAGGAAAATCGAAAAAATAACTTTAAATAAAAGATAGCAACTGATTTGCATTTCATTGAGTGAAATAAGTATTTGAACCCTCTAACAAAAAAAGACTTAATACTTGGTGGAAAAACCCTTGTTTGCAAGCACAGAGGTCAAACGTTTCTTGTAATTGATGACCAAGTTTGCGCACATTTTAGGAGGAATGTTGGTCCACTCCTCTTTGCAGATCATCTCTAAATCCCTAAGGTTTCGAGGCTGTCTCTGTGCAACTCTGAGCTTGAGCTCCCT
The DNA here is from genome assembly GCF_905171765.1 of Bufo bufo. Taxonomy (NCBI): domain Eukaryota; kingdom Metazoa; phylum Chordata; class Amphibia; order Anura; family Bufonidae; genus Bufo; species Bufo bufo. The sequence continues at coordinate 314,534,125 of NC_053389.1, forward strand.
CTATAGGTTTTCGATTGGATTAAGGTCCGGAGACTGACTAGGCCACTCCATGACCTTAATGTGCTTCTTCTTGAGCCACTCCTTTGTTGCCTTTGCTGTATGTTTTGGGTCATTGTCGTGCTGGAACACCCATCCACGACCCATTTTCAGTTTCCTGGCAGAGGGAAGGAGGTTGTCGCTCAGGATTTCACGATACATGGCTCCGTCCATTTTCCCGTTTATGCGAATAAGTTGTCCTGAGCCCTTAGCAGAAAAACACCCCCAAAGCAAAATGTTTCCACCCCCATGCTTGACGGTGGGGACGGTGTTTTGGGGGTCATAGGCAGCATTTTTCTTCCTCCAAACACAGCGAGTTGAGTTAATGCCAAACAGCTCTATTTTGGTCTCATCAGACCACAGCACCTTCTCCCAGTCACTCTCTGAATCATTCAGGTGTTCATTGGCAAACTTCAGACGGGCCTGCACATGTGCCTTCCTGAGCAGGGGGACCTTGCGAGCCCTGCAGGATTTTAATCCATTGCGGTGTAATGTGTTTCCAATGGTTTTCTTGGTGACTGTGGTCCCTGCTAATTTGAGGTCATTAACTAACTCCTCCCGTGTAGTTCTAGGATGCTTTTTCACCTTTCTCAGAACCATTGACACCCCACGAGGTGAGATCTTGCGTGGAGCCCCAGAGCGAGGTCGATTGATGGTCATTTTGTGCTCCTTCCATTTTCGAACAATCGCACCAACAGTTGTCACCTTCTCTCCCAGCTTCTTGCTAATGGTTTTGTAGCCCATTCCAGCCTTGTGCAGGTCTACAATTTTGTCTCTGACATCCTTGGACAGCTCTTTGGTCTTTCCCATGTTGGAGAGTTTGGAGTCTGCTTGATTGATTGATTCTGTGGACAGGTGTCTTTTATACAGGTGACTAGTTAAGACAGGTGTCCTTAATGAGGGTGACTAATTGAGTAGAAGTGTCTAACCACTCTGTGGGAGCCAGAACTCTTAATGGTTGGTAGGGGTTCAAATACTTATTTCACTCAATGAAATGCAAATCAGTTGCTATCTTTTATTTAAAGTTATTTTTTCGATTTTCCTTTTGATGTGCTATCTGCCACTGTTACAATAAACCTACCATTGAAATGATACTGTTCTGAGACTTTTCATTTCTTTGTCATTGGACAAACTTACAAAATCAGTGAGGGGTCAAATAATTATTTCCCCCACTGTATATAAAAAAAAAACAACTTATACTTACCTCCTCCAGGATGCGATGCAGGCCTCTTCCGGCCTGTGTCCCTCGCTGGCTCAGGCGGCGCGATGACATCATCGCGCCACCTGCACCGGCCTCTGATAGGCTGCCGGCCTAGTGCTGGCAGCCTATCAGAGGAACAGGGAGGGGACACACCTCGCCCTCCCCTGCCGGCTGCCGCAGCACAGATATTTGTATCGCCGTCCTGAGGATGGCGATACAGATAACTATAGAGATGAGTGAGCGCTTCCACCGGCAGCGCTCATCTCCTGCTGTGCCCTGCCGGTGCCCCCCTTCTGACAGACACCCAAGAAACAGCCCTGGTCAAAGCAGCGGTCGGCGGCTCAGGTCATTCCAGGACACAGCATTGTCCCGGAATGAGGGTGACCGGGACCCGGGACAGACTCTCCAAATGCGGGACTGTCCCAGGCGATCCGGGACACGTGGTTACCGTACAACATGTCTGATAGATATAGGATCCTAAGTCACTATGACATTTAGTGAACTTTACCAGACTTGCTTTCAGAATCAATATGGAGAACTAGTCAAGTTGCTTACGAAAGAGCTGGGTGAGGGATACGATAAGCTAATAGACGTCACCCAAGAGGTACATCAGACCCTAATGCAGCTCCATCAAACATGTGTCCTGCAGAGCAGGTTTGCAGACATGGTAGGCAAGGTAGGAATAGTGATAGTCCCCTGCAAGTAGCGTGCACATTTAACCTCAGCAACAGGTCACTATACCCTTGTTTGTGGGTACTCATAACAAACAAAGGATAGCCACAGTACTGGTGGAGCTCTCGGCTTCTGTCATATAACAGTCCACCTGGGCTGTCGGACACACATTAGCAGGTTAAAATGCGGAATGAATAAATAAGAAAGAAATCCCCCTGCGCTCCTATTGTATAGATGTGTGTAAATCTACCTGTATAGGAAGATCCTGCTGCTTGATGTCTAATAAGGAGCTATTGTTCTCCTTAGGTAAGTGTATACAAAATAGATATATCACCCGTAGGGGATATGGGACATAAGCGCTGGTATACACAATCAGAAACAGCTAGTCCTTTGAGTTGGCACTATCAGTTAGTGCCGGCCTGAATGACTGAGTGGTTAGCTGCAAGAGTAGGTTATGCCAAGATAAATAAATATAAATAAATATGGGGATCGGAGCATATAGTCAATTGGTGAGAGTGACAAGAAGCAAATAAAATATAATATAAGTATTTGCACTGGGAGTTGAACGGTGAGGGAAAGATTAATATTGATATTACTAATATCGTTAGTACCTTGTCTTTCCTCCAAAATGATCCCTTGCTAAATGTTCCGTTATGCCGTTTCTTGTTTCTGAGTTTCTCTTGTTGTTCCTATCGAGATGCTATTATCCTTTCAAATCGCGGCGTACTTCTTGCTCACCTGCCAGCAGCAGCACGGCCACGGCCAGAAGCACTCGCGAGGGAGCTTGGTCTGTTACCCGGGAAACCGCTTGCGGTGACGTCACCGATACGAGTAGGACAAAAGACTGTTACCTACGCGTTTCAGAGCCTATCGAGTTCCTTCGTCAGGGTTAGTCTGCTAGTTGTGCATTGGAGGTTTAAATATCTCATCTGGTTTCCCATGGCAACGGACAAACATTGGTCTTGGAATAAAGGAGGTGCCAGTCTGTCGATCTGTAGTGGACATGCTAAATGCGATTTATTTCCCCATGGATTTTTTCAGATGTTCACTTATTTGTTTATTTGTTTGTTAATGCAATATTTGGGTTTAAATTATACTAGAGAGTGACGGCTACAATTTCTTTTGATCGTATATATATCCATAAAGCACCACCAATATATTATTATATATTTTTATGTAATTTTTTTTAATTTTTTTCTATTTGTTACTGAAATGCGAACAGTTCTTTTTCCTGGTTTAGTCCGTTTGGGGCTAAACTGTTGCATCTAAAAATCCATTTGCTCTCGGTTCTGGACATGGCTTTGATATAGTCGCCTCCCCTCTTCCCCCATGGCGGGCTCAGTGCGGGTCTGGTCCTCTGGAAGCGATTCATTGATGATATTGTTTTTATCTGGCAAGGGGACACCATATCCCTTGACAGCTTTTTAACTAATTTAAATAAAAATTATTTTTATCTGCAATTCACCCCATCTTATGATAAAGTTCAGATTAACTTTCTTGACCTGAGTATATTTATTGAGAATGGACAATTACACACCAAAACATATCATAAACCCACAGATACTAAGGGATTTATTCCCCTGGACAGTTGTCACTTACCTATATGGCTGAACAACATCCCCTATAGCCAATACATACGAGCACGTAGAAATTGCACCACTAATATTAACTATAAAGAAGAGGCCGAAATGCTAAACGCTAAATTCACAGAAAAAGGTTACAAACTAGAAACACTTATTCCTATTATAAGAACCGTAGAAGACTTGGACCGAAATACCCTATTAGAAGACAAAAAATCTAGGACAAAAGGAGACAGAAATGACCCTGAGGACCCTGACGAAATCAAAATCCCCATCATCACAACATACAGTGTAGGGGTTAATAACTTCAAAAGAATTATATACAAATACTGGGATATTTTAAAATACGACAAGATCATTGGTAATAAGATCCCCAATAACCCCACATTTATCTTCAAAAAAGCTCCAAACTTGGCCAACCTGGTGGCCCCCTCCGTCAAGAAAGATAAAGTGAACCCGAAAACATGTGCCAAAAAGGGCTTTTACCCCTGTAGACTGTGTACCAACTGCAAAATCCTGAGGCACCAGGTTAAACCCACACTCCAAATAGACACCCCACAAGGCAAACACACAATAAAAGACTACATTACCTGTCATACCAAAGGAGTTATCTACTATATTAAGTGCCCATGTGGTAAAATGTATGTGGGGCGAACCAAAAGAGAACTTAGAGTTAGACTAAGGGAACATATTAATAACATCAATAAGAAATCAGAGAATCATCCACTGTCACGCCACTACACAGAATTTCACCAGGGAAAATTCTTAGAATCCAATTTTGGGGGCATAGAAAGAGTCAAGCAAGATAAGAGGGGAGGCGACTATATCAAAGCCATGTCCAGAACCGAGAGCAAATGGATTTTTAGATGCAACAGTTTAGCCCCAAATGGACTAAACCAGGAAATAGAACTGTTCACATTTCAGTAACAAATAAATATATAATAATATATTGGTGGTGCTTTATGGATATGTATACAATCAAAAGAAATTGTAGCCGTCACTCTCTAGTATAATTTAAACCCAAATATTGCATTAACAAACAAATAAACAAATAAGTGAACATCTGAAAAAATCCATGGGAAATAAATCGCATTTAGCATGTCCACTACAGATCGACAGACTGGCACCTCCTTTATTCCAAGACCAATGTTTGTCCGTTGCCATGGGAAACCGGATGAGCTATTTAAACCTCCAATGCACAACTAGCAGACTAACCCTGACGAAGGAGCCCGATAGGCTCTGAAACGCATAGGTGACAGTCTTTTGTCCTACGGAGGCCCCTGTACTCGTATCGGTGACGTCACCGCAAGCGGTTTCCCGGGTAACAGACCAAGCTCCCTCGCGCGTGCTTCCGGCCGGGGCCGCGCTGCTGCTGGCAGGTGAGCAAGAAGGACGCCGCGATTTGAAAGGATAATAGCATCTCGATAGGAACAACAAGAGAAACTCAGAAACAAGAAACGGCATAACGGAACATTTAGCAAGGGATCATTTTGGAGGAAAGACATGGTACTAACGATATTAGTAATATCAATATTAATCTTTCCCTCACCGTTCAACTCCCAGTGCAAATACTTATATTATATTTTATTTGCTTCTTGTCACTCTCACCAATTGACTATATGCTCTGATCCCTATATTTATTTATATTTATTTATCTTGGCATAACCTACTCTTGCAGCTAACCACTCAGTCATTCAGGCCGGCACTAACTGATAGTGCCAACTCAAAGGACTAGCTGTTTCTGATTGTGTATACCAGCGCTTATGTCCCATATCCCCTACGGGTGATATATCTATTTTGTATAAAATGCGGAATGGTGGTGGTGCGGCTGGTAAATGTGAGCGAGGTGGAGGTGCACATCCCACCACGTATGGTGTAGGCTGAAGTCCGTGTGTTACAGACTGATGATATAGGTGCACTAGCTGCACCCCTGGATCTGTTGGCTCCATGTATAGCAGAAGATCATCAGTGAGATCCAGAGGAACTCAAATGGTTGTGGAAACAGCTGGGCCTGGAGAGCCCTCCCATAGAGAGAAGTCTAGTGGAAGCTCTGCATCAGTCACTATATGAGTTTCAAGAGGTCTATGCCTAGCATGATGAAGAGCATAGCAGTACCAAGGAAGTGGAGCATGCAATTGGTACCTGAAACACTGCTCCAGTGATGGAGAGGTACCAAAATATTCCTCTGGCCCTGTACTAAGATGTTGAAGGGCTCAAGTGCAAGATGATGGAAGAGTAGGTGATAAGAGAGAGCAAAAGTTCCTGGGCAGCACCCATAATTCTAGTGAGATAAAAAGACGGGGCCCTGGGGGGGCGTGGTTTGGCAGCCGAGCGTGATGGCCGCTTGAACTTGCTGCTCCTGCACACAGCGACTGATTAAGTAAGGTATTCCCTCTGAAGCACCCGGTGCCATTCACCCCAAAGTGCCTGAGCCGCTTGCAAGATGCCAAGGGGCAAGAGGGTGCACGCCAAACAAGGCAAACTGGATTTTTACTTTGAAAAGGATGCGGACGCCTCACAGCAGAGCCCAGCGGCCCCGCCATCTTTGCCTCATGCGGCTGAGAAGGAACCCACATCCTCTCCAGCTCGTCAGCGAGAATCACCGCAGCCAGCGAGGAGCGATTCCAGCTTACACACGCCTGAGAACCGCTCTACGCCGACAGGCAGCTCCGCTGGTTCATCTCCCCCCTCCGGTGTCGCAAAAGCGCAATCGCCACTCTGCTCCGACACAAGAAGTCCAGAGAAGCAGAGGCCTAAACTCCAACCGGCTGCAGACGTAGAGGTGAGCGCTGAGGGCCTGGATGCCCACTCTGTTACCAGCATATTATGCAAGTTACCCACCTCAGATCAACCTGCGTCGGGAAACCTCTTGAAGGAGATGTTAATCGCTTTCAGTGCTGCCCTTCATTCTGATTTCTCCTCCCTGATTACCCCGCTAAAATTGTCTGTTGCGGGCCTGGAGTCGAGAGTGGCGCATGTGGAAATCAAAATGGGGGAGTTTGCGACCTCGCACAACCAGCTGATAGATAATCAGGAAGCCATGCAAGCGGACATTGACCGCATCCAAGCCAAAATAAATGACCTAGAGGATCGCTCTAGGCGTAATAACATTGAATTTCGGGGCATACCAGAAGACATTAGTCCCTCAGAGCTAATGGACTATCTGAAATCCTTAATGAAAAAGCTGTTGCCTTCATGTGCGGATCAGGACTTGATCATAGACAGGGCTCATCGGATCCCTAGACCCCGGCACTTACCGGAGAACACCCACAGAGACACTCTGGCCCGGATACATTTTTCCCGCACAAAAGAAGCTGTATTAATGGCGGCCCGGCAGATGTCTGAGATGCCCGCGACTTTTCAGAAATTATATGCAGACCTGTCGGCTGCCACGCTACGACAAAGGCGCCTGCTGGCTCCTATTACCACCGTTTTTAGGGAGCACAGTATTGCCTATAAATGGGGGTTTCCTGTGAAGCTTCTGCTCACCCATAATGGCAAGCAACACAGCATCGCATCAGTGGAAGAGGGTCGTCGCTTACTGAGTTCCTGGAACTTTCCTTTACCCTCAGAGGAGGATCTTCTCTCCTTGCCCCCTCGCCACTTAAATGCAGAATGGCACACAGTAGGTGCCAAAAGGGGTACCAAGCATTGAGGTTATCTACTTTAATTTGTGCACTGGAGTGCATTCTAGTGCTTGGCATCAAACAGGACTAGTTTCCCTCTAAGTCCTAAAACCGGATATACACCTCCGTGGGTGACTATTCACTCCGGTTTGATTTGATGTTTGTTTTCCTTCTTTTTCTTTCTTTGTTATATATTTGTTCTTTTTTCATTTTCATTTGCCTTTACAGTCATGTATCAGATGGTATTGCTAGATGGGGCATGGAAGGAGTTGGGAACGGGCCTTTTATGGTATTCAGAACGATCCTAGCGGGTGTCCTTAGCCTTTTGACCATTTCTAATGGTTCTTAAGTTAGTCTCTCTTAATGCCAAAGGGCTAAATAGCCCTCAGAAGAGGTCTTTTATGTGGTCAGAAGCACTTGATCTCAAAGCTGATATATTATGTGTGTAGGAGTCTCATATAGTAAGCAAAGATGCGCATAGGATTAAACATCACCTATTCCCACATGTCGTACAGTCTCATTACCGCAAAAAGCAAAGAGGAGTCATACTGGCCTTTAAGAACACCATTGCCTTTTCGATCAATAACACACTCATAGACAAGAACGGCAGATTCATTATCTTAACTTGCACTCTAAATAATATGGCATATACCATAGTAGCCGTTTATGCTCCAAATAGGCATCAGCTGCACTTCCTTAATAAAGTATTAGCAACAACGGCGAAACTACGACAGGGCCATTTAATAATCTGTGGAGACTTCAACTTAGTGCCCGATGCCGAGATTGATTGTGTCAATCTTTTGAGACGTGAAGAGCTGTATGACATTTGGAGAATCCATCATGCATCTGAAAGAGATTACTCCTTTTTCTCACCTGTGCATAATTCCTACTCCCGCATAGACCTTTTCTTGGTTAGCAGATCACTTCTCCAGTTAGCCACGCAGTCTACGGTTGAAACAATAAAATGGTCTGATCATGCTGCTATATCTCTGTCGATACAAGAAACGTATAATATACGTGACACTCTCTGGCGCTGTAGCCCTTACATTGTTTCTAACCCAAGGTATAAGGCGGAAATCAATAGAGCACTAATTGACTATTTTGAGCTAAATGCGGGCTCAGTCTCTAATCCCTGTAGCCTGTGGAATGCCCATAAGGCTTTCATTCGAGGCGTATTCATCAAATTGGGACACCAGGCGAAAAAACTAAGGGAACAAAAATTACATGCCATAATTTCCCAACTTACCTCCCTGGAATCCCTTAATAAATCCTCTACGTCTGCAGAAAGGGTAGCCCAAATACATGCTCTGAGAACACAACTTAGGGAATGTCTGCTTTTCACTTTTGAGAATAACTTGAGGGCCACTAAAGCCCGCTACTATTCGCAGGATAATAAAGCAGGGAAACTATTGGCCCGCCGCCTAAAAACGAGAGCAGCCAAAGCCAGAATCCCTCCCTTGATTCACCCGATTAAAGGTCATAAGATTTATGACCCAAAGGCTATGGCAGATCAATTTGTTAAATACTACTCGGCCCTATACAATCTAAAGGACTCCCCTGAGATAGACTCTATTTTGCCCCTTGAAATTAACTCGTATCTGGAAAAACTAAGCCTCCCGGCCCTAAACGACCAACAGAGGAACAAATTGTCCCTCCCTATTAGCATCCCTGAGATTGCTAAAGCCATATCCTCGCTCCATCCTCACAAATCCCCTGGTCCAGATGGTCTATCTAATATTTACTACAACACTTTTCAAGACCAGCTCATTCCCCATCTATTACCAGTATATAATAAGGCATTTATGGAGGGTTCTTTCCCGGCCGAGATGCTAACTGCAACTATAGTAGCACTGCCAAAACGCCAGATAGACCCCAGAATTTTAGACCCATCTCTCTGTTAAACACGGATTTAAAAATGTATGCCAAGATTTTAGCAACTAGATTATCGGATATTATACCAATCCTTACATCTACGGACCAGATGGGATTTGTCAAAGGAAGGCAAATTACAGATAACTCCCGCAGAGTATTGAATATCATAGATGCTATAAATCGTAGGGGGACTTGTGCGCTACTGGTAACCTTGGATGCAGAGAAGGCGTTCGACTGATTGAACTGGTCGTTCGCCTTCTCTGTGTTGAAAACAATGGGACTAGGAGAGGCATTTATTGAAGCAGTACAAGCCCTTTACTCTAACCCCTCAGCTAAAGTGTTTATCAATGGGGCATTATCTACATCATTTCCCTTAACTAATGGCACGCGCCAGGGGTGTCCCCTTTCACCCTTGATTTTTATCCTGGCGATGGAACCCCTGGCCCAGGCCATTAGACTCAGCCCAGATATACCTGGAATTCAAATTGGGAAGATTAAGCATTGCATCTCTATGTATGCAGATGACGTGCTTATGACACTCATCACCTCAAATTGCCCTCCCGGTAGCACTTTCTCTTATTAAAGAGTATGGCCGCTTATCATACTATAAAGTCAATGAGTCCAAATCCCAAATTCTTCCTTTAAACATGGAAAGAAATCTGGTAGACTCCCTAAAGAGTGCCTTCCCTTTCGATTGGAGATATGATAGCATAAAATACCTGGGTATAAATTTACCTCCGACCTTTTCCAACATGTTTAATATTAACTACCTCCCCCTATTAGAGATGATCAAGCGAGACTTCGCCTCATATAGCAAATTTGAAATATCCTGGGTGGGCCGCATTGCGACCTTCCAAATGTTTATATTGCCAAAGCTTCTGTTAGTTTTTAGAAAAAGTCCCCAACTTCTTTTTTAAGAAGGCACAAGGCCTACTCAGCTGCTTTGTATGGTCAGGAAGTAAGCCTCGAATTGCAACAAGTACTCTCACAAAACACAAAACCAAAGGAGGTCTCAATCTTCCAGATCTTAGGGATTACTTCCTGGCCACCCAAATCCAGGCACTGAAGAAATGGTGGACTCTGGATGTTCAAACTCCCTGGGTACAAATTGAATCTACGTCAGCCCCAAGTGGTCATCTGAAAACTCTCCTGATTAATAGCTTCAGCGTCTCTAAATCTAAGGTTCTGCCTTTACCTCTTATGATGAAAACCTCAGTCTATCATTGGTGTCTTTTTCACAAGAATTGTGCTCCAACTCCAATCTCACTGTTAGAAACGTCCCCTTTACAGCTAGTGGAATTGCATATTCCGGAGATAGACTTATCATCATGGGGCCCCTTAGGCGTCAACACACTGAGTCAACTTTACTGTAACGGATCCTTAAAATCCTTCAGTGAGCTTCAGGAGGAATTTATGATACCCAGAGGAGATTTCTTTAAATACCTACAGGTTCGGCACCTCTTACAATCGGAATCTCCTCACCAAGTGATTTCATATAAGGGAATCTTTGATATGTGGGCCCTACCAACAAGACCAGACAGAAAGGAGGGTATACGATCATTATATCAAGCTCTAGGCTTGAAATCCACTTTCACCAAATCTGCACCACTTCAAGCATGGGATAGGGAACTAAATGTAATTATACCTGAGGTTGATTGGATTGAAACATTCAAATTTATTTCCAGGACCTTTCATAGCACATCTCTATATGAGGCAGCCATAAAGTCATGTCTGAGATGGTACTATACCCCTGACAAATTGAGCAGAATCTACCCTGGCACGTCTCATCTCTGTTGGCGTGGATGTGGACACACTGGCACACTGCTACACATCCTATGGGAGTGCCCTTTGATTTTAAAGATCTGGTCAGATCTGTTCGAAGTAGCCTCTAGACTCAGTGGTATTACGGTCAACAAAAACGTGTACATTGCTCTCTTTTTCAGGGGTATACAAGTTATCCCACCCAGGAGCAGGATCCCGGTTGCACATTTGTTACTTGTTACTAAATTAGCACTAACCAAATACTGGAAATCAGCAACTGTCCCGTCTGTGGCTGAAATACTTGCCAGAGTCCACAACAATTGTGATTATGAAAAAGTGATGGCATATAAGGATCACAGAGTGGACAAGTTCCTTGACCAATGGGAGTTGTGGATGTTGAACAGAAATAATGCGTAGTAGGACAGCACCACTTACTTGTAAAAGCTTAAAAATACTTAGCGGCGGTGCTCGTGGCGTCAGGTCTCGGCCTCAGAGACCCCCAAAGTTACCAGTAGAAATGAAGATAGTCACGGCACTCCAAAAGCTTCCTTAGTCAGTGTTCTTTATTCCACCAAAAGTACAGCAGCAACGTTTCGACAATAGTCTTTATCAAGCTACATAAAAGTTTACAAGTGACCCACACTACATTTTATAAGGGTACAAATCCATATCAATTACTCAGTGGGTGTGTTCCAAACAACAAACCCGCCCCCTCACAGGTATAGACAATCATATAATCCAATATACATAATCAAATTTAAGTTAACAACCACAGTGTATAGTAATATAGGGCATACCAGGTGTTAATGCGGAGGCTCCTAATCTTTAGCGTGTCCATGGTGTTCGGCGTCTTCCGCATACAACTGCGGCTGCGCGAGTATCCAGACGGGAGTCACATACATCACATGGTCGACAAACCGGTCATGTGATCAATGACGCTCCTGTTGGTCATCTGACTGGTGACGCGCCTTAGCGTCTAATTGCTGTCATGGTAACCACAGGTCCTGCACAGATAGTCTATTGTCTCGTGTGGTGCTCTTTATTTGATGCTATTTCAAATATGCGCAGCTGGTGTACAGACGCCGATCACCACGGGCATAAAGCCAGACAGGTGATATCAATCAGGAAGATATAATTTCATCTATTTTATTTTATTAAGCAACGACGTAGGAACCAATCACTGCAGGATGTCTAAAATAGACCCATATCAGAACTAAGGTTCAGTACCTTACCTGGCATGCGTAAAGCGGAGATGTGTAACCCCACATACGAGCACGTAGGAGACCCTCTCATAAGAACCCGGGGCTGTTCAAACAATGCGGCCCTATCAACCGATCGCTTTCAAGGGAATAGGTTAAAAATAGCATAAAGGGTGAGATCCCGTGTGTTTTACGGTATAAAGTGATCAAACCGTTACTCCCCATAAGTGAATACCCAGGGGATATATCGGCATGTAATACACAAGAATGATAGAGAATAAATTGGACTGGGAATACTAAGGCCACAACCATCGCCCCCCTCTATCAAAGAGAGACCACAGATGTCCGCCTTTGCCTGGTCTCGGTCCAACCGCTAAGTAAAAGACCCCTACCAAGCCTATCCCCATTGCCTCCTGTAAATATAACATAGTTTTATCATTCTTTGTATGAACATCACCCCATGCCAATGAACCTGAACAAAATCCACATATATAGATCAGCTCACCAGGTACGTGATCAAGGAAAAAATCCCGCACGTCGCATATGTGGTCCACATCCGCCACGCATACCCAGTCAATGTAATCCAAACCTAACATACAATCAGTACGATAATATAATAAACCTGCTGGATGGTTCCCAGGTCGCTGCTTCCAAAACACCTTGGTCCATCCTTTGCCCAGATCTCACATGGCAGCCTTATCTATAAGTGATAAACAGAAAAAAGAAAGAAGAAAGTAAAATTTGTTAATAATCTCGATACAACATCGGGTACTTCCACTTAATATATAAAAAAACCCTTATTCACATCCCCAATGGCGACTTAAAAGAGGGAGCCCACCTTGAACTCCCGGTTGAGCCCCTTAGGCTCAATGGTGTCCAGTTCAAAGATCCATCTGAGTTCCAGTCGTTTTAATAGTCGTTCCCGATCACTACCTCTCTGTGGTGTGGGGACGCCATCAATGATCCTGAACCTCAGTTGCGCAACGTTGTGTTTACATCTAAAAAAATGTTCCGGGACCGGGAGTTCACCTTCCAAATTCTCTGACATATTCTCCATCCTGGTAAACAATTTCCGGATGGAGTACCTGGGCTGGTTGATCCTCAGCTTGCATGCCTGTGTGGTCTCACCCACATAGATGAGACCACACGGGCACTGCAATGTATAGATCACATAATCAGAGGAACATGTGTAAAAACCCTTTATCTCGTATTTCTTTCCAGTATGTGGGTGAAAAAAAGTTTGTCCCTTCAATATATTATTGCAGTTGCAGCAACTGAGGCAAGGGTAACAACCTTTTCTGTAGATGCGCGATTTATCGGGCCTCTGCAGAAAAGAGTGTACCAACTGATCCCCCAGATTTTTTGATCTCCTATAGGACATGAGCGGTGGTGTCTGAAACTCAACAATATCTGGGAAAGAGCGTGTCAGGATCTGCCAATTCCGTTTAAGCGTACCCGCTATTTGTTTGCTTAGAACCGAATATGTGGACACAAAAGGTAATCTCCTATTTTCAGTTTTTGTTTTGGTCATGGTCAACAGATGCGTCCGCGTCTGCTGCCTGACTTTGTCAAGATGTCTCTTGACCAATTTTTTAGGATATTGTCTGGCTGTAAATTTTGAACTCATTACCTGCAATCTATTATCTACATTTTCTTCCTCTGAAATGATACGTCTCGCCCTAAGAAGTTGGCTGTATTGGAGAGAATTCAACATGTTTTTAGGATGGGCACTGTCAAAGCGCAACATATTGTTTCGATCCGTTGGTTTAACAAAGATGTCTGTTTGAAGACCACTCTCAGTCACATAAACCAATGTATCTAGAAATTGTATAGAGTGTGGCGAGTCCACTCTAGTAAATTTCAGTTGCGTGTGGATGTTATTGATATGGACATGAAACTCCTGAAGATCCGCGTCCGTCCCTGTCCATATGAGGAAGATGTCGTCTATATACCTCATCCACCCGGACACAAATCGGAAAAGGGTGGATGGGTATATAGACGACTCCTCCACATATGTCATATAGATATTGGCATATGTCGGGGCCATATTAGACCCCATGGCGGTCCCACGATTTTGGATGTAGAACCTATCATCAAAACTGAAATAGTTACATGTCAGTAGGATCTCCAACAGTGAACTAACAAATTCACATAGTTCCGCGGGATAGTCAGTGTGTCGTAAAGCCCATTGCACCGCCTCTAAGTCCCTTTCATGTTCGATGCAATGTATAGACTGGTGACGTCAATGGACACCAGTCTATCACCCGCACCGAATGTTAGCTGTTGGACCCCATTGAGAAATTCAGTAGTGTCCCTCACATATGACTTTGCCCCTGTAGCGGAAGTCCTCAACATTTTGTCGATGAACACAGCTGCAGGGGCAAAGACCGAGTCAATACCCGCCACTATGGGACGTCCAGGCGGATTACACAGGTCCTTATGTATCTTTGGCAAGACATACAGGGTGGGTGTAACAGGGTGTTTCTGTATCAGATAGCTATGGAGTTTTGAATCAATGATGTTATTGGCATAAGCATTATCTACCAGTATTTTTATCTTTTTCATTACTCCGAATTACGGATCCCCATTGACTTGTCTATAGACTTCTATGTCTTGTAGTTGTTTTTCTATTTCAGCAACATACTTAGTGGTATTCATCACTACAATTGCCCCTCCCTTGTCGGCTGCTTTGATCGTAAGCTCTTTTCGCCGACTAAGGGAGGTGAACGCAGCTTTTTCCTCCTTGGTCAGGTTGGATCTCACCCCATCATCAGTTTGTTGTCTCAATCTGGTGACATCCGCCCGGACCAAGGACATAAAGGTGTCTATTGCTTTATGATATACCGGGGGTTTAAAGTCACTCTTAATGTGTAACCCCAAATCCGTCAAGGTTAGGATACTGTGTTCAATATCGTCAGAGACCTCTGGAGGTAATCCATCCCTAGGTCTCTGAGTCTGACCATCGAAAAAAACTCTCAACTTAATTTGCCTAAAGAAATGTAATAAATCAATCTCATTTTGGAACCAGTCAACCATAGATGTAGGGCAAAAAGAAAGTCCCTTATTCAATACTCTTAGTTCCACGTCAGTGAGATCATAAGAGGAAATATTTACCACCAATTGAGTCCCATTCATGGTGTCTGCTTCTGTACACCTCTCTTCCCCTGTTGTAATACAGGAGTTTTGGTTCCCACTGGTGGTTTGGCTGACCGCGTTGACCGGACATTCCTGGATATCTTTTCTGTAGTGGCGATGTTTGCATCCTCCCCTCCGTCTTCTCCTGTGTCCCTTAGTAGTCCCAATCCTAAAAAATCAATCCCATTGCCGCGTTCCGTGGAAGAATCCGTATCCGTTAGATCTGTGCGTCGTCCCCTCGGCCTCTGAACTCTGCGGGTCTTCTGTGACCTAAATTTATTTATTTCAAGTTGTGTCCTTTTATAGATATTGCCTTTGGCATAATCCTCCTCATCTCTGGACCACTTTTGTCTTTTAGTTTCTTCAATGTTTAAGCGGTATTTATGTAGATCTCCTTTAGTTTGTTCAAGAAATTTATCATAGTCTTGAGCACTATTGGTTGATTTCAATTGCTCCTCGTGTTCCTGGATCCTTGTACTGATCTTTACTGTATCCTTCTGTAAAAATTCCATATTTAATAACATAATGTCCATAGAAAAACGGTTCGCTATTTCCATGAATTTATTAAGAAAATCTTGATTCTCAGGAAATAAAATTGGCCTCAGATGTGTCCTCAGACCACGAGGTATGCGACTCACCCTGTAATATTCTCTCAGGGTTAGGAGATGCAATTCCGCATTGATAAGTTGTTTCCTTTCATTCACCAGCCTACGCTTGATGGAATCAGCGGTTGGTTTGTTCAAAAAAGCTCCCTCTCCCTCGTCGCCACTGAGGATGTGGATGATCTGTTCACTTGAATAAACAGAGCTGTTTGGTGTAGCCATTATGCTAATGCCGCTCAATTCCATGACAAAATTATAGAAAAAAAATCTTTTCAATCCATGGACAGTGTGCACGTCCTCAGGCCCATGTAGAACAGAAATAATGAGTAGTAGGACAGCACCACTTACTTGTAAAAGCTTAAAAATACTTAGCGGCGGTGCTCGTGGCGTCAGGTCTCGGCCTCAGAGACCCCCAAAGTTACCAGTAGAAATGAAGATAGTCACGGCACTCCAAAAGCTTCCTTAGTCAGTGTTCTTTATTCCACCAAAAGTACAGCAGCAACGTTTCGACAATAGTCTTTATCAAGCTACATAAAAGTTTACAAGTGACCCCCTGGCCGGGGGATTTAGAGCCCTGGAAAAAAAAAATTCTCAGAGACGCACCGGTCGACCCAAACCTGGCGCCGTGCCGCGCGTGCGCAGTACAGAAAAAGGGACTCTGTCTCGCGGCGGCCCCGTCGTAAGGATGCGGCTGCTCGCAGAAAAGGAAGGGGGTCCGCCAGGCGCCCTGGCCGGGGGATTTAGAGCCCTGGAAAAAAAAAATTCTCAGAGACGCACCGGTCGACCCAAACCTGGCGCCGTGCCGCGCGTGCGCGGTACAGAAAAAGGGACTCTGTCTCGCGGCGGCCCCGAGGCCCCGCCACGGGCCTCGGGGCCGCCGCGGGGATGATTTACATTCGAAGCCGACGCTATGCTCGCGTGGTGGCGGGGGGCCGCACTCAATTTCAACCCTATAAGTAAGTGGTGTAACGTGGAGCACAGTGCGTACGGTTGTCCTCTGGCAAAATACTAACTACGTAGCGTACGCGCTGTGCTTTATACCCTCGGATCTCGGGACCGCCCCGGCATCGTCTAGGCCAATAGACGGATCGTCTCGTCTCGCGAGAACACAAAAGGGCCGCCTACCACATCGGACAGGCGCCTCGTCACCGGTGCCCGGGCGCAAAGACACAGAGTCTCCCACCCCGTCCTCTCGCCTCTCCACGCTGACGGGAGAAAAAACACAAACGCGCTTGCCTGGCCTGGCCTTGCTTGAGAAAAAAAACACAAACGCGCTTGCCGCTTGCCTCCTCGTCGTCTCTCTCTCTCCCTCCTCGCCGCTCGTCGTCTCTCTCTCTCCCTCCTCGCCGCTCGCCTCGTTTTTTTAGACCCCGCCGGCCTAAATACGCAGACGGGAGAAAAAACACAAACGCGCTTGCCTCTCTAAACACACGCTATTCTCTAAACACACGCTATTCTCTAAACACACGCTATTCTCTAAACACACGATTCTGCGATTCTCTAAAACACGCGTAAACCTTTTTGTCCTTGTTTCTCCGTCCTTTAGGCGCGTCTAATTTAAACCTCGAGAGTATCCGCGTAACCCCTCTCGTCCTTGTTTCTTCCTCGTCGCGTTTAAATAGCAAGAGTATCTCAACGACCGACCGTAGAACCTCCGCGAGAGAGCGCGGGAACGTGTAAAAGAATGAAACAAACCAGTATTTGAGCACATTGATTTATTAAACGGTTTACAAAAAAGTTTTTTTCTCTGTTTCTTCTGTTTCTTGTTCTTCGTCGTTGTCTTGAGAGAACGACGGTAACTTTTCAAACGTGCCGTGATCGGCGTCGGCGGGGTCTGTGGGCGCTAAAACTATTTCGTACGTGGGTTCGGGAGGCTCGCGTAGTTGTACTTCTATAACGCGATCCTGCAGCGTCTGTTGTTTCTTTCGTCGTAACAAATGTTTATTTAGGTAGTCGATATAAGAGGACAACAGCACTATGATTATGGTTAAAATGGCTATAAGCCAGTTATACGGCGCGTCGTTTCGTAGCGCCAATTTATAATGTAGAAAAGTGTGTCCTACGAGCGTTCCGTTTTCCACGACTTCGCATTTGTATACTGTTCCTGTTTCTTCGTTGGCGGTGGCACGGTTCAGAGTGATTTGTTGATTGCGCGTTATAAGTTCTCTCGATTCGTTAAGGAACCACATGAATCGCGTCAAATGGTTGTGCGGCGAGGTGGAACACGAGATCTCCGTGTCGGACAGTTTAGTTAATTTGACTGGTCTGGCCGGGATGGTTTTTACGAAAAAGCAGTTACGAACAAACACCGCCTCTTCCGACGAATAAATTCGTACAAACCGTTCTAACGGACTTTAAGCCCAAAAAACACACGGTGGAACGATTGCTGGCGGATTGTTTTCATCAATCCATTGCCGACGCCGACAAACCAAAACTTATTGCCGAATTTATGCGCACGCAAACGGATGTATCCATTGTTTGCGTGCGCATAAATTCGGCAATAAGTTTTGGTTTGTCGGCGTCGGCAATGGATTGATGAAAACAATCCGCCAGCAATCGTTCCACCGTGTGTTTTTTGGGCTTAAAGTCCGTTAGAACGGTTTGTACGAATTTATTCGTCGGAAGAGGCGGTGTTTGTTCGTAACTGCTTTTTCGTAAAAACCATCCCGTGCCGCTTGATAAATGGGAATTGGAAGACGTTACGCTCCACGCGTTCATGTTATTTATCGTAACGGATATTCTGTCGTGTTGATAAAACAGTTGAACGACGTCGGAATCGTCGATAACCGTGTGCTGTAAAAAACTGCGAACGAGGCGCAGTGTCCGACCCCTCGGTCTGAGGCAAGCGCATTCGTACCTTTGACTCGTGCACGATTGAAAAATATCAAAGCCCGTAAACACGGCCGTCGGTTCGTATCTAATTTGAACTTGGTTTTTAAAATTCAATAAACTGCGGGCCAGCGTGACGATAGATTTGTTTTCCGCTTCGTCCGTATAAGACATCGTTTCGATATTTTGACAAAAAGCGTACGGATAGTCCGCCGTTTGCATAGACACCGAAGGAGCGACGGCGTGAGTTAAAACCATGTTTGCGACGGTGCGCGGTTTAGCGGACGCCGGCACGACGACGCACTTGTACGTTATCGGTAGCCCTAACAACAGCGGGATTAACAAGGGATTGTGCGCCACGGTCGGCGTGCAGACAAATATTAAATTTGTTGTGTTGTGAAACAGCGCGTGACGATATAAATGTATACCCACGGCGGTGAACCATTTTGTTTGTTGGTCTAAAGACGAGGGAATGTCGTAGATTATAAACGGGCCGTGCGTTCAAACCCCTCGACGGTTAAGACGCGTGTACCCCACGATAGATCGTCGGGCGGGAAGACAATATACCGTGTTCGGATAAATCATAACATCCAGCGTACAGATAGATACGTCGACCGGTAAAAATAACATCTTTCGTGAGTATGCCGTTATGACGGCGGTAGACCACGTGTGATATTCACGAGTAAAGATATCGTAACCGAGAGGAATGTGCGGCGTATAAATCGTTCCGTTGGGATAACTCTCGCACACCACGCCCGTTGTATAAGCATCGTCAAAATAAACACAGGGGTCCGTCGTGGCAATTCTTGGAAAGACGGGGTTGCTTTTG
Organism: Bufo bufo; assembly: GCF_905171765.1. Taxonomy (NCBI): domain Eukaryota; kingdom Metazoa; phylum Chordata; class Amphibia; order Anura; family Bufonidae; genus Bufo; species Bufo bufo. Next base: position 314,553,467 of record NC_053389.1, read on the forward strand.
TTGGGTTTTAAACAGACGGTGTGTAATTTCGACCACGATTTATACGATACGTTATTTGGTATAATGTCGTATTGCGGAGATGTGCACAATTGAAACAGCTCCGATTTGTGCGCTTCCGTAAACACCAACATGCGAATGTTTGCTGCGTGATTTATATACTCGTGTAACAACAGCACCACGCGTAATAGTATAGCCGCGTTGATTGCGCTTAACGATTCACAATTAAACGCTATTTTGTAACCATTTGTAAAATTTAATGATAAAAGTAAAAATAAACATACAATTCTGTCTGGAACAGAAAATTTGCTATTCAAATATAAATAAACACGGTCCGTTGTTTCTAACCAATAAATAGCTTCGGGGTTGTCGTCATTAAATTGCAAATCCGTAATAAACATCTGATCCACAACGTCCACCACGATATCCACAAAAGCCGAGCAGACGAACCCGTACGGGTTGTAAATAAAACGGCACGTCTCTTTGTTCGTTAAACTGTCTTTGATGCTGTGATCCGTAAAGTATGTCGTTTTCCGTTTGTTGGGTGTATAGTGTAAAACAGAAATCGGCGTTAAGCCCACCAAACGATCCGCTATATTTAAACTTAGCGAGAGGGTTCCTAGCTTTGGGTATACTAAAAACTTTTTTTGGATCGTATCTTTCCAACGAGCCATGCTTAATTATTTAGTTAACACGGCGTGTTAATAATTGTGTTTGACACAAAGGTTCCATTTTGCAATCCTTGCTGTATTCGAGCCGCGGTCATGATTTTATTGTGCGATGAATACGTTAATAGCAGGGTCGTCAATCGATCGTACGAGGCGCAACACGTCTGCGTTTGTGTAATGTTGTTATAATTCGCAGACAATATATCTATTAACGAAATGCCGTTAACGTATACAGGATGTTTAAATTTAGAACATCGAAGGCACCAACTCATACGTTCGCCGAGAACGCTTGTTAAACGTTCCGTGCCGTGATGGTTGCAAACGGTTGTTTTATCGAAACCCATTGGTGTTGCGTTGCACAAAGGTGACACGTTTTGCATGCCTTGCGTCAGAGTTAATTCGTGGCGGGCCTTTGCGACGTTCACGGCGACCAACTCGGGTGTCTGAGACGTTCCAACAAAAGCCGTTCGATACACGCATAAAACGGGCCGCGTCGAAACCGCGTCGATGTAACTTTGCGTTGCTTGGTTTAACAATGTCATAATGCCCGTTTGAATGGTATTTTTTAACTCTGATAATTCCGTACGAGAAATATTCCAAACAACACCTTGCCACATAAGCCAATTCTCCGGGCCGGTTAGTAACTTAATGTCGTATTTCACGGTTGGAAATAAGGTAAACGCGGCTTTTAATAAACAGACGATTTTTTCCATGCCTTTAATTTCCGCTTTTCTTTTTAATTCTAAAGAATTCGTTGAAGAATCGGTAAAAAAGATTTTGTTTTTGATATCTTGCATCGTAATTAATTCGTCTATAAGCCAAAACAACAGTTTCGATGAAAACACGCTGTTTTTGATTTTTACAACTCCGGGAATCGATACGACGATACCATAACCGACCGTAAAGTCGTGCGCTGAAGATATAGTCGAAACCGTCGTATTGTTTTGACTTGTCGGCTTGTTGGATTTACGAAACACGGCAAGCAGCTGTTTAAGTTTCCACGTTCGCTTTTTAGCAAAGACTTTTGTTTGGTTCAACGGTCTGCGTTGTAGTTTTAGGCGATAATATTTTCTCTTGTTTTCCATTATATCTATTTAAAAAAAGAAAACAGTGTGTATTACAGTGTATTAACTTATTTTTCTGTTTTATTACAACCATGAATTTAGACGATCTTTTAGAATCATTTACAGACACTAAAAACGCGGCCGCTCAACAGAATGTTATTTTTACTAACACGGTACAAAAATTATCCGGATTGGTTTCGCTAGAGCTGGATACCGCTAACGACACGGTTCAAATAGCATTACAAAACGTGTTACAAAGGCAGAGCGCCGATACCGACGTACAGTTACAAGAACAGACGCGGCTGGCGACCGTGCCCGATGTTACTAAATCTTTGAACAAACCCACGTTAAGCGGGGCCGATTGGATTCAAATTAAAGACGAATCAAAAAACCCATCCGCTTCTGGTGCAATAGATCCTTCGGCTATACCCGATGTCAAACCAACGCTGCTCGAACCGGTGGCCGTGGTGCCCAACGCGTCGCCTAAAGAAACAGACCAAACAACGACTGTTGAAAAACCGCCCAAATTGGCGACCGCGTCACCAAACGCTACCACGCCGGCTCAACGGTCGTCTAACCTACAAACAGACCGAATCGCGGCTGTTGATGAATCGACCGTACCTAGCAAACAGCCCGTACCAAAACCACGCATACAGTTTTTAAATATTCCACCCAAAGAAACTAAAATCGACCAATCGGTCTCGACGAGTACTACAACCCAATCGACCGCGTCGACTACGACTGCTCGGCCAACCGCAACAAGCGCGACCGCTCAAGCGACGTCGTCTACGACCCCTACCGCTCAAGCGACGCCGTCGACAAGTACCGCTACCGGACCGAACGAGACCGTGCAAAAAACCCAGCCGGATGTACGGTCTAAAACGGTTTTCTCGAGCGAGAATATGTTTATTCCTTCGACTTTTAATTTTTCGACAACCAAAAGAAAAAAACCGCACCTTAATAAGCCTCCTTTTTGGTCTACACCGTCCGACCCCTCAACGTCCGCGCAGTTGTTAAATATGTCGGAAGAAAAATTGCAAGAATACCTTTATGAATGTATTAAAAATAAGCGGTACAAGCTTCTTGATTTATACGACTACGAGCTTCGTTTTAACACCATCAAGTTATCGATCAGGAAATGCGAGTTTTTGATTAATATGCTTCTAATATGCTTGTTGGACTTCAACAATTTAACACGCATCTGTGGGAACAAAAAAAAAAAGAAATTACCGATCAAAACAATAAACTTATTTTACTCAAACAAGAACTGTATCGCATGCAAGCGGCCACTACACCCATCGACGACACGGAACCGGAACAGATAAACGTTGATGAGTTTGGTAGGTTAACGCCGGCGGCCGAAGAACAACGTAAAAATAATATTTTAAAAACGCGGAAAAAAATACTCGACGGAGAATTTCAAGCGTTGTGTTTTAACAAAGAATCCTTCGATAACATATACTCGTTGTTTTATAAAGCGATAGATCCCAGGGTGCAATTTTATATCTGTAAACGATTGTTAATCGTTTATTCTCCGTATCTTGATTTTCTTGAAAAACATCCTGAATATAACAAAGACAGAACCCTGTTTCAAAATAGTAAAAACATGCTCGCGATATGTCACAAGCAAATTATAAATTATTCTTTTTTAACAAACGACAGGTATAGAATAGTACACATGTATCGACCTTCTAGGAAATATATCAACGCCATGCCGCAATTAGACTCCTTGGAGCACAGCTGGGTTGCCTATTTAACCAACAACAAAAATTTTGCCTACGACGACATCGTTCTTGGTTTTATAGCTGTCTTGCAACCAGATAACTATTTAAATTGTTTTCTGGAGGGCAACGATATGGCTCTTATCGCTATTACCGATAATCACGGACTTAAATAATCGATGCGAGTTTCTCTTGCTAACTTTTGAGATATATTTGCGTAAGTTAAAAAACTACGCGACGCTAAAACAAGCTATGCGACTAGCGATCAATTTAAAATATCTCAAGCCGTTGGAGTGCGTGTTAGCAAAAAATTTCAACGTTGAATCCGTAGACGAGGGAACGATTTTTGCCATGCCGAGTATTCCTATTTTTGACATCAACAGAGATAACGTTATTTTAACAAATCCTATTAAACCGCCTCCCGAATTGCTACGGAAATCTACCCAATGCATATTTCGCACCGACAGAGCGATCGTTACACCCGTTCTATTAATGATCGATCATTCTCAAATATCGTCGTTTGTTTTTGAGTCGCCCACTGAACTAATTATATCGTATCATCCGATCCGAGAAATACCGCCGATATTTAATATTATTACTGCGTTAGAAGCGATCACGGTCGCGGAAGCGAGAATCATGTTTCAGTTCAACGCCAATAACGTATATCATAAATTACCGGCCGCGGTTGATAACGCTCACTGTTTGGCTAGAATGTGCATCATTTATTATATACTTTATGATTTATTTTACGCCGGGTTGAACGACGGCGGAACGTTTATATACATAGACGTTCTTTTACGCTATGAGTTAACGCAACGAAAAGCCATTAATACAGGCGAAGGCAAGGGGTGGTTTAAGGAATTTATTACAAATCCCATCGTTCACGCCGTTATCAAATCCGTTAATTTTAACGCGTTGCCCAACATACAAACAAAGGAGGCGCTGTTGATTAAAAACGCATCGTTTGAAATGTTCTCCGACAAACCGATGCCCACGTTTCCGTCGATAAATGTTACCTTTTTTGTTTGCTTAAGAACAAGACACGTACAGGAAATTAACGAATTACGAAAAACCTACGGCGATTTGGCGTTAACGCTGTGTCTTTGGTCTTTATTTATACCTTATCTCATGTACGCGCCATATAAGAATATACTTCAAGAAGTAATGTACGCGTACCCATTTTTAATAGACTCCGCTCCCGAACTGTTTACGCTTCTAACTCGCGATCCGTTTACGTACGTTGATTTATACATAACCTATCAGAAAACATTAGAAAAACACACCGAATCGTTATTTAGTCAAACGGATCGTTTGGATGCGGAACCCACGTCTTCTTTGTTAAGCAATATCGTGATCAGTTAGTTTAGATATTGGCAAAACCTGTTTTCCACCGCTTGTCCGGCCTATCACCAGGGTGTTCCCAACGAAGAGCACGACGAGACGGGTCGAGAGGAACACGCTGTTTCTGATTTAGTACGTAAACGACGGGGTTTGTGTCAAACGTTTAACGACACGTTGTGGCATAGCATTATAGACGCGATCCCTTTATCGGAACCGTTTAAAAAACGTGCTAAGCAAATAGACGTGTGGCGCATCAGCCTTAATTATCCCGAACACACTATGATAAAACAAGCTGTTAAAGACATTCCATTTGAAATAGTGCCCATGTGGTATTTAAATCGTCCCGTTACCGCGACCGAAAGCGTTTCGTTTAAACGAAACAGGGGCACGCGTTTTGAATCCGGAAATGGAATATTCACCAGATTGGCAAATCTATTAACAACATTGTTTTTTTCTACCGCGATCGAGGATCCTTTCGGACGATCGGTTAACCAAAAAATACTCGATAATACCTTTCAACCGCCTCTCGCGATAACGGGGTCGGAAACCGCGACGGTCGCGCAAGAGGTACCGGTAGAAACACCGCAAGCCGCCGCCGCGTCCGTCCCGCTCGTAGAAACACCGCAAGCCGCCGCGCCCGTTCCGCTCCCGGAACCTTTAGCCGACGAGACGAACGAAACCCCGATACAAGTTACTAATCCGCCTGTGATTACCGAACCGGTTACTGTTACTTTTAACAATGCCGCGACACATGAAATTAGTAACAGCCCCGACGCTTCTGTGGGAACGACGTAGGCGATTACAATACGACGAGATATCCGAGGTCCCCGATGAACTGTCGGCGCAATATCAATACGACGATAGGTTTTCCACCTCCGACGAGCGGACGGCCCGCGACGTTTGACGAACGGCTCGACGACGCACGCGGGCGACGACGCGCTCGCGGGTCGGCTCGACGACGGGAAGAGACGTTAACGTTCGCAACGCATTCGGACCACGACGGGTTAGGCGAAGAATGCAAACCGTACGATAACGAAGACCGTTACGGTAGAAAAAACAATTACATGGAGAACGGTCGTAAACACGTACACTCGCGGGAAACAGACCTCGATTATTACACCGGCGATGATAATTATCAAGACACGGAAGACGAGGAAGACGAATTAGAAGCCCTGAATTTATTAACAAACGCCAAACATAAAAACCTTTCGAAAGCTATCTTACGGTATACTAAAAAAATTAAACAACTGCTCGACGAAAACGCAGACCTGCAAAGTACTGTTTTCGACCAAGCGGCGCAATTACGCGATTGTGAAATCGAAATACAGGCTAACAATAATTACGTTGCGTTGTTAAAAATATCTATCACAAAAGAAACGGCCGAATCCTTCCGCACCGCGTCGATTTGCGATAACTGTAACGTTCTAAAAGACCAACTTAAAAAAGCCGAAAACGATAAACTGGCGGCAACCTCGGCCTTAATGGTTATAAATAAACAGATTCGCGAACAAACCACTGGCGGGTTGGTCGACCGCGATAATAAAAACGCGACGACGCTCGACATCCCGTTCGTAGAATTGGCCGATCAAACCGCCCTGACGAACGCGCTCGCAAAAGCGTATAATCAATTGCTGGTCACCGTGCAAACCGCGCAACCAAAAATTAAACAGTTGCTGCTCGCAAAACCAGAAATACTTCACGATAAACATCTTAAGGTTTTTTTTAATATAAATCTTACGCCCGAACTGACCGGGTTGCACGTAATGTACGCGGTAGACGAAGTAACGAAAGACGAACAAATCGACATGTTGCAACGGGAAATCGACGGCTTGAAATTAAAACTTTTAACTAACACGACGACACCCGGCGCAGAAATGTCTAAAACGCCCGTTCAAAGAGACTGTGTGCTGTTGGCGCGACAAATAATATCAAACGACATGTCAACGGCAGATAAAATAAACAGTTTAATGACGTTAATTCAAAATCTTTACGCCTACAACCAAACGCATTGGCAAATGCTGTACTCGTACTTATGTACCCGGGATAACGCGTTGCAAATGCACATCATGACCGGACTCACAACATACACGGATATATTTTTAACGTTAAACGAACAGTTGGCCATGTTTATAACGTCTGCGTTTGCTTTGTGGTCTACGCCGCGATCCCCTAACACAACCAGATTGTTCAAACAGTGCATTCAAACGTTAGAGCAAGGCATCGCGTTGGCTAATAAAGAGTTTAAACAGGTGCATATAGATCATCAAATGCAAAAACGTTTATTGGGAGAGTTAGGCCTCATGCACGCGACCTTTGTGTGCGCCCGTGGCCGTTGTGCCGTTTTCCGTTTTTTTTCGCGGACCCATTGACTTTCAATGGGTCCGTGGAAAAATCGGAAAATGCACCGTTTTGCAGCCGCATCCGTGATCCGTGTTTCCTGGCCGTGAAAAAAATATGACCTGTCCTATTTTTTTCACGGCCAACGGTTCACGGACCCATTCAAGTCAATGGGTCCGTGAAAGAACACGGATGCACACAAGATTGGCATCCGTGTCCGTGATCCGTGGCCGTAGGTTAGTTTTTATACAGACGGATCCGAAGATCCGTCTGCATAAAAGCTTTTTCAAAGCTGAGTTTTCACTTTGTGAAAACTCAGAACCGACAGTATATTCTAACACAGAAGCGTTCCCATGGTGATGGGGACGCTTCAAGTTAAAATATACCATCGGATTGGAGAAAACTCCGATCCGATGGTATAAAAGGGACTCCAGACTTTACATTGAAAGTCAATGGGGACGGATCCGTTAGAAATGGCACCATATTGTGTCAACGTCAAACGGATCCGTCCCCATTGACTTGCATTGTAATTCAGGACGGATCCGTTTGGCTCCGCACGGCCAGGCGGACACCAAAACAACTTTTTTTTCATGTCCGTGGATCCTCCAAAAATCAAGGAAGACCAACGGATGAAAAAACGGTCACGGATCACGGAAAAACGGAACCCCGTTTTGCGGACCGCAAAAAAATACGGTCGTGTGCATGAGGCCTTACTGCGTTTTATAAACAGCTCATCAACACGGTGAGAAATATGTGCGCAGAGGATCGAAAGCTCGTCACTCAACTCGTACAAGTTCACAATTTAAATACCGTTTCGTAAACATTTGTTTAATAGCACGGTTGTTGAAGACCCGACCAATATATTAAAAGAATGTTTTAATTCCAAAGAATCTTGGCTTTTAATTTCTTTTACGAAATCCTCCTCCGTACAGTTTAATAAATTGGGCGTACAAGGCAAAACATTTAAACAGGATTCCGTCGTCTCTTTGATCATATCTTGAAGCTGCGAATACAGCGCGTCCGTTTGACGACATCCCCCAGTGATACGCGATCCAGCGTCCTCCCGAGACATGGTAGAAGCCTTCGGGTTTTTCGGTTAATTCTACAGAGATGGAGTTGTCGTCGGCTCTGCGCCACCCGTTTAATCCACCGTTATAGATTGTGCAAAAAGCATACACGTTCACGAAACTCCACAGCGTGTGCAACAACCATTGTAGAAACACGTTTGTTTCCAACGTAAACGCGGTGGGCCAACTTATATAAAAAAATTCAACGCCCAACAACGTATGTACAGTGGGGGAAATAATTATTTGACCCCTCACTGATTTTGTAAGTTTGTCCAATGACAAAGAAATGAAAAGTCTCAGAACAGTATCATTTCAATGGTAGGTTTATTGTAACAGTGGCAGATAGCACATCAAAAGGAAAATCAAAAAAATAACTTTAAATAAAAGATAGCAACTGATTTGCATTTCATTGAGTGAAATAAGTATTTGAACCCTCTAACAAAAAAAGACTTAATACTTGGTGGAAAAACCCTTGTTTGCAAGCACAGAGGTCAAACGTTTCTTGTAATTGATGACCAAGTTTGCGCACATTTTAGGAGGAATGTTGGTCCACTCCTCTTTGCAGATCATCTCTAAATCCCTAAGGTTTCGAGGCTGTCTCTGTGCAACTCTGAGCTTGAGCTCCCTCCATAGGTTTTCGATTGGATTAAGGTCCGGAGACTGACTAGGCCACTCCATGACCTTAATGTGCTTCTTCTTGAGCCACTCCTTTGTTGCCTTTGCTGTATGTTTTGGGTCATTGTCGTGCTGGAACACCCATCCACGACCCATTTTCAGTTTCCTGGCAGAGGGAAGGAGGTTGTCGCTCAGGATTTCACGATACATGGCTCCGTCCATTTTCCCGTTTATGCGAATAAGTTGTCCTGTGCCCTTAGCAGAAAAACACCCCCAAAGCAAAATGTTTCCACCCCCATGCTTGACGGTGGGGACGGTGTTTTGGGGGTCATAGGCAGCATTTTTCTTCCTCCAAACACAGCGAGTTGAGTTAATGCCAAAGAGCTCTATTTTGGTCTCATCAGACCACAGCACCTTCTCCCAGTCACTCTCTGAATCATTCAGGTGTTCATTGGCAAACTTCAGACGGGCCTGCACATGTGCCTTCCTGAGCAGGGGGACCTTGCGAGCCCTGCAGGATTTTAATCCATTGCGGTGTAATGTGTTTCCAATGGTTTTCTTGGTGACTGTGGTCCCTGCTAATTTGAGGTCATTAACTAACTCCTCCCGTGTAGTTCTACATAGTAACATAGTAACATAGTACATAAGGCCGAAAAAAGACATTTGTCCATCCAGTTCGGCCTGTCATCCTACAAGTTGATCCAGAGGAAGGCAAAAAAAACCCTGTGAGGTAGAAGCCAATTTTCCTCACTTTAGGGGAATAAAAAATTCCTTCCCGACTCCAATCAGGCAATCAGAATAACTCCCTGGATCAACGACCCCTCTCTAGTAGCTATAGCCTGTAATATTATTACACTCCAGAAATACATCCAGGCCCCTCTTGAATTCCTTTATTGTACTCACCATCACCACCTCCTCAGGCAGAGAGTTCCATAGTCTCACTGCTCTTACCGTAAAGAACCCTTTTCTATGTTTGTGTACAAACCTTCTTTCCTCCAAACGCAGAGGATGTCCCCTCGTCACAGTCACAGTCCTGGGGATAAATAGATGATGGGATAGATCTCTGTACTGCCCCCTGATATATTTATACATAGTAATTAGATCTCCCCTCAGTCGTCTTTTTTCTAACGTGAATAACCCTAATTTTGATAATCTTTCAGGGTACTGTAGTTGCCCCATTCCAGTTATTACTTTAGTTGCCCTCCTCTGGACCCTCTCCAGCTCTGCTATGTCTGCCTTGTTTACAGGAGCCCAGAACTGTACACAGTACTCCATGTGTGGTCTGACCAGTGATTTGTAAAGTAGTAGGAATATGTTCTCATCACGGGCATCTATGCCCCTTTTGATGCAACCCATTATCTTATTGGCCTTGGCAGCCGCTGCCTGACACTGTTTTTTGCAGCTTAGTTTGCTGTTTATTAAAATTCCTAGATCCTTTTCCATGTCAGTGTTACCGAGTGTTTTACCATTTAGTATGTACGGGTGACTTGCATTATTCCTTCCCATGTGCATAACTTTACATTTCTCAGTGTTAAACCTCATCTGCCACTTATCTGCCCAAGCCTCCAATCTATCCAGATCCCTCTGTAGTAGTATACTGTCCTCTTCAGTGTTAATTACTTTACACAGTTTAGTGTCATCTGCGAAAATTGATATTTTACTATGCAAGCCTTCTACAAGATCATTAATAAATATATTGAAGAGAATAGGGCCCAATACTGACCCCTGAGGTACTCCACTAGTGACAGTGACCCAATCTGAGTATGTACCGTTAATAACCACCCTCTGCTTTCTATCATTGAGCCAGTTACTTACCCACTTACAGACGTTTTCTCCGAGTCCGAGCATTCTCATTTTATATACTAACCTTTTATGAGGTACAGTGTCAAATGCTTTGGAGAAGTCCAGATACACGACATCCATTGATTTGCCGCTGTCAAGTCTAGTACTTACCTCCTCATAGAAACTGATTAAATTAGTTTGACATGACCGATCCCTCACGAAGCCATGCTGATATGGCGTTATTTGCTTATTTCCCATAAGATGCTCTAACATAGCATCTCTCAGAAAACCTTCAAACAGTTTACCCACAACAGATGTTAAACTTACCGGCCTATAGTTTCCAGGCTCTGTTTTTGGACCCTTTTTGAATATTGGCACCACATTTGCCATGCGCCAATCCTGTGGGACATTCCCTGTTAGTACAGAGTCCGCAAATATCAGAAATAAGGGTCTGGCTATGACATTACTTAATTCCCTTAGGATACGGGGGTGTATGCCATCCGGTCCTGGCGATTTGTCTATTTTGATTTTTTTAAGTCGCTGTTGTACTTCTTCCTGGGTCAGACAGGACACTTTTAATGGCGAATTTATTTCAGCATTCAGCATTTCATCTGACAGTTTATTTTCCTCAGTGAATACATTGGAGAAAAAAATATTTAACAGCTTTGCTTTCTCCTCGTCGCTCTCTGCGACTCCCCCCTCATTACTCTTTAAAGGGCCGACACCTTCAGATTTATACTTTTTAACATTTATATAATTGAAGAACATTTTAGGGTTAGTTTTACTCTGTTTGGCAATTAATCTCTCGGTCTCTAGTTTGGCCGCTTTTATTTGTTTTTTACATGTTCTGTTTTTTTCCTTATAGTTTTTCAGTGCTTCCGTGCTACCCTCCTGTTTTAGGCTTTTATATGCTTTCTTTTTGTCATTTATTGCTTTCTTTACAGTTCTGTTTATCCACATTGGTTTCTTTTTGTTCCTTAACCTTTTATTCCCATACGGTATGTACCTCTCACAATGAGATTTTAGGATGTTTTTAAAGATATCCCATTTTTTGGCTGTATTTTTATTTTTGAGGACTTTGTCCCAGTTAGTTAGGCCTATGGCCTCTCTTAGTTGGCTAAATTTAGCTTTTTTGAAGTTTGGTATTTTTGTTTCTCCCTGTAGAAACGCTCTTTTGAATGATAATTGGAAGGTTATTACTTTATGGTCACTATTTCCCAGGTGTCCCCCAACCTGCACGTCTGTTGTTCTGTCAGGTCTATTGGTTAATATTAAGTCCAGTATGGCCGTCCCTCTAGTCGGGTCCTGAACCAGTTGGGAGAGATAATGGTCTTTGGTTATTGCCAAGAATCTGTTTCCTTTATGAGATATACAAGTTTCAGTTTCCCAGTCTATATCTGGGTAGTTGAAGTCCCCCATAATAACCACCTCATTATGATTTGCCGCCTTGTCTATCTCGTTTAGTAGTAGATTTTCTGTGGACTCTGGTATATTAGGTGGTTTATAGTAGACTCCTATTAGTAATTTATTGTTGTTTTTAGCTCCATGTATCTCTACCCACAGTGACTCCACATGTTCATGTCCCTCACTTATATCTTCACGGAGTGTGGGCTTTAGACAAGATTTTACATAAAGGCAGACCCCTCCACCTCTCCGGTTTTGACGATCCTTTCTGAACAGACTGTAACCTTGTACATTAACTGCCCAGTCATAGCTATCATCCAGCCATGTCTCAGTTATTCCCACTATGTCATAGTCCTCCTCACACATCACTAATTCCAGTTCTCCAGTTTTATTAGTCAGACTTCTGGCATTAGTATACATACATATGAGAGGTTTATGTATATTTTTTACCCTACACCTTTCCTTCTGAACTGTTCTTGTCCCTCCTTCCATTTCTCCCCCAGTCCCACTACCTTGCCCCCGGTCTCTATCTGCACTATCTTCCCCTTCTATAGTGTAATTACCCTCCCCCCCAGTCCCTAGTTTAAACACTCCTCCAACCTTCTAGCCATCTTCTTCCCCAACACAGCTGCTCCTTCCCCATTGAGGTGCAGCCCGTCCCTACGATAGAGGCTGTAGCCGACAGCGAAGTCGGCCCAGTTCTCCAGGAACCCAAACCCCTCCATCCTACACCAGTTCTTGAGCCACTTGTTAATTTCCCTAATCTCCCGCTGCCTTTCTTGTGTGGCCCGTGGTACCGGTAGTATTTCGGAAAATACTACCTTTGAGGTCCTTGCCCTAAGCTTTTGCCCTAAATCCCTGAAATCATTTTTAAGGACTCTCCACCTACCCCTAACTTTGTCATTGGTTCCGATATGGACCATGACCGCTGGATCTTCTCCAGCCCCTCCCAGTAATCTGTCAACCCGATCCGCGATATGTCGAACTCTAGCGCCAGGAAGACAGCACACTGTTCGGCGATCACGGTCTTTGTGACAGATTTCCCTATCTGTTCCCCTAATAATTGAGTCTCCCACTACCAGCACCTGTCTGGCCTGCCCTGCTCTCCTGGTCCCCTGCTTACCGGAGCTGACATTCCCCTGACTGGCAGAGGAAGTGTCCGGCTGCGGCAGTGCCGTCCCTGGACTGACATCCCCCTCATCTGCCAAACGTGCAAACTTGTTGGGGTGTGTCAGATCAGGGCTAGCCTCCCTGGCACTCTTCCCTCTACCCCGCTTTCTAAATGTTACCCAGCTAGCTACCTCACTTTCCTCAGCCTCCTCTCTGTCACCCTCTCCCTCATCTACCCCAAAGAGTGCTTGCTCGGTGAGAAGCAAACTTTTTTGCAAATTGTCAATGCCTCTCAGTGTTGCAACTTGCCCATTTAGAGACTCGATTAGCGATTCCAAACGGGTAATTTGCTCACATCTTGAACAAAGAAATTCACCCTGGAACGGCTGTTCCAGGACTGCATACATCATGCAAGATGTGCACTGGACTGCGTTGTCAATTGTGCAACACATACTAAATGGGGATTACACCACAAAAGAAAAAAATACAATACAATGTAGTAATAATATACAGGCTAATTGCAGTCCCCCTCTGAAGTCCCTGAATCTAAAGTCACTTAATCTTAAGTCACACACTTACACAACCACACTTAATCAACCACGCGTCGCGGTCAAACTCGCGTTATATATCTGCTTTTTCACCTTTCTCAGAACCATTGACACCCCACGAGGTGAGATCTTGCGTGGAGCCCCAGAGCGAGGTCGATTGATGGTCATTTTGTGCTCCTTCCATTTTCGAACAATCGCACCAACAGTTGTCACCTTCTCTCCCAGCTTCTTGCTAATGGTTTTGTAGCCCATTCCAGCCTTGTGCAGGTCTACAATTTTGTCTCTGACATCCTTGGACAGCTCTTTGGTCTTTCCCATGTTGGAGAGTTTGGAGTCTGCTTGATTGATTGATTCTGTGGACAGGTGTCTTTTATACAGGTGACTAGTTAAGACAGGTGTCCTTAATGAGGGTGACTAATTGAGTAGAAGTGTCTAACCACTCTGTGGGAGCCAGAACTCTTAATGGTTGGTAGGGGTTCAAATACTTATTTCACTCAATGAAATGCAAATCAGTTGCTATCTTTTATTTAAAGTTATTTTTTCGATTTTCCTTTTGATGTGCTATCTGCCACTGTTACAATAAACCTACCATTGAAATGATACTGTTCTGAGACTTTTCATTTCTTTGTCATTGGACAAACTTACAAAATCAGTGAGGGGTCAAATAATTATTTCCCCCACTGTAAATTCAATTGCTTGAGCAATTGACGGAAACACGTTATATCTTCTATTGTAAAACGCGCTCCCACCCACGTGCCCACGGTATTAAATCGAGAGTTGATGGTCGAATATCTTTCGTCATAGACAAACAACGGTGCTAAATATAAAATAAAAAAATCGTTTATAATATCGTTGTGATTCTGTTTCAAGCTGGCCGCCGCTAATTTAGTTAAGCATTCCGTGTACGTTTCCGGAGTGTAAATAAAATCCGCTCGCACTGTTAAAAACGTTTCGGCAGGCCGTGCCCGTATCGCGTTGAAGTATATAAACGTTTGCAGTTGAAAAAACAATTCGTTGTGAACGTACTTGAAGGACGTTTTATCCGCGGCAGCCGCCTCGAGATGATATTTGTGACGGACGATCGTCTGTTTTTGCGCTTTAAGTTTCGATACGGCGGTCTGTTCTTTTATAATATTCAATAAAACATCAAAATTGATATGCGATTGCGATGTTTCGGGTAAATGACGAGGTTGCTCGGGCATTGCGGTAGAAGCGTTTAGCTCTAAATTGCATTTCCAGTGTTCATCTTCTCGCATACGCGCGGCCACGACCGTTTGAGTCGATATATCTCCTTCTAGCCACCGATCGATGGTGTCGCGGGGCTCAAAACAAACTTCTTTATAATGTTGTTGAACGGTGGTGGTCGAACCAGAAGCGTTGGTCGTGTAATCCGACAGAGACTCAAACGGCTCCGGTATTATGCCCACGGCGTAAAGGGGCATTACAAAATGCCGACACTGTGTTTCTAACAAAAATTTATTCAAACGGCTCGGATCCTTGTTACATTCGGCTAAACAAAAACAACACACGGCGCAATCGTCTAACGCAGACCGCACGAGCGGAAAGCGTAATAAAAAATAAACATATCGTTGCAATAACGCGATAGACGTTTTTGTTTCTTCCAACGTCAATAAACCGTATTGAGCGCACAATGCCGCGAATAGTTTTTCGTAATCGTGTATAGAAACAAGATTCTCTTTCGCCAGGTCTTCTTCTAGCGCCGTCGAAGAGTCGACTAAATGCGTAAGGGCAGCATGTAACGCGTACGCGTACAGGTACAACGCCGCTTCGGAACCCGGTTTGGTGCTTTCTATTAAGTTTAAAGCGACGGGTTGAATGCGTTTTAACTCGTCCGCCAACCAAGAAGACGTGGCGGAATCGCGTCGCCGCCTTACGACCCGGGTTTGTCACGTTGAATTCCGACAGCTCGCCCTGATAAATAATCGGCACTCTTACTCCCGGTATAAATGGCGCGGTGGGGTTATAATTACTGATGGAAGGCGTCAGCACAATCTGTTTTAACGCTGTCGGTGACGGTGCCGGCGGCAGCAGTACCGTTGCTTCAACGTTTAGTTGTTCGGGCGAGTGCACTTCGTTACAGAACATCAACAGGTCTTGAAACGATTCTTCGGTCAGTATGTTGTGCTCTTCGCTATTGTCGTAGTCAAAGAGCACTTCGTCCAGCGTATCGTCCAACCATTTGTCGTGGGGCAACACGTCGACATTCTGACGTAACAATTCGTTTAACGTTTTTATATCAATCGTTTGCAGCGAATCGTCGACCGCTTCGGTCGGCGTCGCTTCTGCCTCCGCCGCTGGTGCCGGATTGTCCTCAGGACAAAACAACCGAAACAGTAACGCTCGTACGTCCATGGTATCAACCTGTTCTCCGTTCAAGACATCCAACCAAGCTGTTTCACACGATGTCTCTGAACATACCAAATCGTTGCCGTTTAAAATGTTAAAATTTGCAGAAGAGACGGTGAGTTTGTTCTTAATCCATGGAGTTTTTGGTTTGGTCTGTGGCAAACAAAAATGTTGTGGTAATTTAAACCCGTGTGTGGAAGCGTACAACTGTAATAAATAACCCAACGGTTTATCAAAGGCCGTTAGTGTGTGTTTACACCTTAGCAATTGAGACGCCGCTTCGAAATTAACCAATCACCGACCTATACTCCACAGATAGAGGTTGTCGTAGTGGCACAATATACGTGCGTAAACGTGGCGATATAATACGGTATCGCTGTCTTTTTTTGCGTGCATCGCGACGATACGTTTCATGTCGTATCTGGTTACATACTTGGGTATAGCAACAACAGCGGGTCCGAGAATCCACGATTGGACTCTGGCGCACAAAGAACATGCTTTTTGCGAAGTTTGAAAAACGTTAGCAATAAATTCATGCTCGGATAATAATTTATAGAACCACAACACGCTTTCGATAGATTTCATATTGTTATTTATTCTTAATATATAAATTAAAAGGTGAAAAACACTGTACGGATTTTCCTTACGGATTAACAACGGGGTCAACTCGATGGAAAATAGCATGCACCTGTTGAACGCTGTTACCAACGTGCAAAAAACCGGGCGTCAATCGAGCCGTTTTTACTTTCGGAGAGAATGAACAAGAGGTTGTCGTTAAAGATATGGGGGTTGGTGGTTTAATTTGATGTATTTTATGAGTTGTGCGTAAAAGCGTTTCTTCTGCACGAATGGTATCTTCGATCGATTTACTTTTTATTCCCCGTATATAATCTCCGCATAAACACATAATAGCCGCTACGTGATTAAACATATATTCGCCTCCGTACAGGTTTACAAACAGCATTAAGGGGACAAACGCAGGAATACACATCGAATGCAGATGCGACACGGCCCCGCGTAATGTTTCTCGCAAGTAATCCGGACACTGCGTTTCCGATTCCAAAGTCCACGTGGAGAGATTTTTTAAGGAACGATCCGTGATGTCTTTAGGAAAAATAGCGTACATGTGAATAATGTTCTTAGCTCTAAATTGAAAAGCGACGCAAATACATGGCACGATCTGTTTGTGCGCGGGCGCACGAAAAGCATAGCTTAGCATGGTTAACAATTGCGGCAATTTTCTGTGCAACACGGCGACGTGTACAACGCAATATTGCTGAGAAGTCACGAGTTGTTTTTTCTTCGTTACGTTGAAATAGGTTAACCCGCTGTACTTCATTCCGACGCCGAGATTTAACATACGGTGGAGCGAATGATAATTGTTTAGTTGCATCTCGAAAGGATAATCTTTCACGCCGATGCTGTCCTTGTCGGTAAGAACGCCGCAGTCGGGTCCTATAACCTCAAACGGCGAACCGCCCGCAGATTTCATCGTCATGTTATACAGCTGCCATTTGGGGTCAACCGATATTTCATAACTGTTGTCCGTAATCGGAGGATACACGCGATTGTAACCGCGTACACATTGCGCGACGAATTGAAAATTTACAGGTAAAAATGCAATCGTGGAATCGTTTGTCTTCACGCGTTGTGTTTTTGAAACGGTGGCGGCAAACCGGTTGATTAACGGATGTTGGGGGTTGCACACGCGCACCGGTTTTCATTTTGCAAGTTGAATACAGTCCTCGCGCTGCCATTTGTCTAAATTAATGATACCGTGCTCCTTGTATTCGTCGAGTTTATTGTAATTTCCGATGCGATGCTCGTATCTCACGGCGGCTTCTTCCGTCATTTGTAAAAACAATTCTTCGTCCGTTTCGAACTGTTGATCCGAAGCGTCGAAAACATCGTCCACGACGTTTAACGTCTTGGTCTGTTGTTGGTGCGCATAAACGAAAGACGGTAATCCGGATGGAAACAATTGGTTATACCGGTTAGGACCCAAAACCATTTGTTCGATCGCTTTAATGAAATGTAAACTCGTACAAATATAAGGCGATGCCTTTTTGCACCACATGGGGCTTGTTTTAATTTCGTGAGGATCCGCTGTGGTGTTAACCATGATAAACGCCGGTTCTTCCATCATTACCAATTCCGATTCGCCGGTGGGATATACTTGAAGAATCCGCGTGCCGTACACCGTTTCACACACCGTTTCGGCTGGATACGGCAACCATTGAGCAAAATGTTTAAATTGCCCCGCTCGTTTCAATAAAGTTTCCGGGTTGGGCTGACGAGCGGTATCCGTCAGCATGTTACCGATAAACGATAAATATTCCGCGGGCACCCCTAACGATTTAAGATATACCGAAATGGGTGTTTTCATAAAATGTTCGTATTTTGTATAAATCGTTTTCATGGGATTATATTTTACGTCGTAACGAATGTTACCATAAAATTTATTGCTCGTTATAAATTCCGTCAATATAAGCCCTAAAGACCAAGTGTCCATGTTGTCTCTGATGGGTACAAAAACCGCCGTGGGAGGCGTTGGAGCCGCTTTCAAGAAACGATCAATTATTTCCGGAGCTACGTACGGCAACGAGCCCAAAAAAATACCCGCTTTATCTAAAGGCACGATAGAGCCCAAATCGCAAATCTTAAATAAATATTTATCGCTCGCTCTACACTCGACCACTATATTGCCGGGTTTTAAATCACAATGCGCGACCGCGAGCTGTTTCTGTAAATAATGCAATCCTTTTAATACGTGAACCGCTAAAGAAGTACCTAATTTTAACCGGTCATAAACCGTTATATCGTCCATCAGCTGTAACAGGTTTTTACTCATTCGAGGCATAAATAGATACATCTTAGCCGCTGTCACCACGTCCACCTGAACGGCTTCTTGAATAAAAGCGCAATTGCACAACAAGGACGCTACGCATTCCGGTAAAAAATATTCTAAATTATTGGACGTTTTACACAGCGTGCTTCTGGTCGCCGTATATAAAGCGTTCGTTCGGTTGGTAGTAATTTGGCTGGTGTTGGCCTGTTTGATCAATTCGACGTGCGTTGTTTTTTTATCTTTGGTATAATCGTAGGCGGAAATATTTTCCGAAGCGACGGCGAATTTCCCATTTTTGAGGAACAACAACGTGTTTGTATACTGCGGCGAGTTTTCAACCGACATTGTCACGGGAACGGTGTTGTGTCCGGGACGACAGGGTTTAAACAGTTTGAATAAAGCCAGGTGGTTTTCTTGGTCGTCTTCCGTCAAGAAGGATTCTTTTTGGTACTCTAACGCGGTGGCTTTCGTAAGCATCGTAGCGACAGTTTGGTTGTTGTGTTTTACATCAATCGACAGTGACGCGGCCAAGACGGCGGACAACTGTGGTATCTTTGTAGACTTGCATGTTTTATAGAGAGAATAAAAAAAATAAATGCTACTTAATAGAATATCGACAGAAGGCGGTTCTACAGAAGACATGTTTATTTAAAGCAGTAACAACATAATAAAATGTATAACAAGCATTAATATAGCACCATTACAGATATTACACACACTGCTTTCGTTCATTAAACTATAAATGTTAGGAACATCGTTTATGGTAGTATCCGACCGTGGATTTGTTACATTTGCCACGGGCGTACTGGGAGTAACTGTATTATCGTCGGCCGAAAAAATATAATCCGCAACGATACCATATTCATAGTCCGCATTAACGGTGTTTTCATCGGGCGCTGTGGGTATTTCTGCAGTCGGCGTCTTTGTTGTTGCGATGTTCTGGCGTGCGATAGCCGGCGATGGGGTGTTTTTCTGTATGTCAAGGTCGTCGAATGCAATTATTTGCGGGTAGATATCGGTCGGTTGTGTGGGTTCTTCGCCCGAGTTACCATCTTCTGGTTCTTTGCCCGCGATCGTTGGAACGGTGCTGGATATTTGTTCTTCGTCCGATACGTTTGGCTGCTCATCATCAACGGTTTTGTTAACGACAGGAATCAATGTTGCTGCGCTGGTTAATATTTCAGAGGTTTTCTCCGTGGTTGTACTGTCGGTGTCGGACCCGGGGTCTGTGTTGGTATCTGAATTGAGTACAGTTGTTTCGGTGGATCTATTGGCTTCAGCGACAACGTTGGCGTTGGACTCGACGCTAGCGTTGGACGTAGCGTTATCGAGCTTGATGATGCGTATGTTTGAAGACGTAGCGTTTGCGGATGTAGCGTTGTGAGCGTTGACGGCGGTCGATGTAGCGTAATCGTTGACGGCGGTAGCGTTTATATTGACAGAGGCGCTAATATTTGCTGTTTTTTGGATACTTTTTTCCATCAACGGCATCGTGGGCAGCGGGTTGGTTAGTTCCCGAGAGTTGGTATATTGATCTTTTGTTGCCAATTGCTTGGAGTCATCGACATTAGTACCGATCGATTGTTCCACCGCAGCGCTTGTAGGCAATGATTTGACATCGAGCGTCGGAGATTGTTTTCCTTCGTCGTCGGCGTTAGATTTTTCGTCGACGGTAAACGTCTTATCTTCGGCAGCTGTTTGGTTCGATGCGTGCGTTGGAGCGGCTGTGGCGCGTTCATTAATTACCGTTTCGTCGTCTTGTGTAACCTTAATATCGGCAATTGTACCGTGTAAACACATTAACACTAATAACACCAACGTCGCGTACATTATAGCTATAGGACCGTCTATATTATTCTTAATATTTAATAATGCTGTCCGTTTAAGTGATTATATGTTTATTTGTGGTCAGGACCTAAACGAGTGGAAGATGCCCAACCACCACCCCCCTACCTAATTGGCCTGAGGTGTGCCTTGGCCTCACTAGGTCGGTATGCCTGAAAAAGGGGGCATACCCTGAATGTGATGGTTGAATGACTGAATGAAGAATGGGAATGGGTGGGCAGGGGACGTCTGAATGCCGACGTGCTGCCTGGGAGAGCCAGACTGCTTAAGACAGGTACCGGCCCCTCCCACAAATCCAGGCTGCCTGGGAGAGCCAGACTGCTTAAGACAGGTACCGGCCCCTCCCACAAATCCAGGCTAGCCTGCGGCCAGCCTTAACACTTGTGGTCAGGACCTAAACGAGTGGAAGATGCCCAACCACCACCCCCCTACCTAATTGGCCTGAGGTGTGCCTTGGCCTCACTAGGTCGGTATGCCTGAAAAAGGGGGCAAAACCCACCAGTGAGGGAAGGATAGGCCTGAGGTGCTAGGTGCTACTCTGCCAATGTACTGAATGCTTGGACCAGCTCCGCTTGTGGCTCCGGGATATACCGTACAAAGCACCCCGAGCGGCAGCGCCCCAAGTGTTTAATGATATGCACAGGGACTCCATGCTTGGACGCTGCGGATGCCGCACCGATGCGGAAAGAATGCCCCGAGAATTGAGCCGGATTCAATCCTACACTGGTCAACAGGATGCGAATATGTTTGATGAACTGGCTGGACGTCAGTGGACCAACAGGGAATGGAAGTAATGGGTCGGTGGGGCTGTGAAGACTAAGGGCCAGCAAGAGGTTGTCCAAGACTGTCACTGGACACCATGCGTTTGTGGTCTGGAAGAACTTAACTACATGGCCGGGACCTACCTGCCTTGTTTTGTTGTGAGGCAACTGCAATGAGTTACTGCCCATCCTGACTAAATCTCCCTTGTGGAGAGCCACCGCCCCTTGTCTGGCCTGTGTCACTTCACCTGGTCTTAAAAACCCGTAAAACGCCAAGTACATCGCCGCCTTGATCACCAGGCTGGGAAGGACTCTGAATGGTGAGAATGTGAGAACTTCCGACAGGCTAAGAAACGTGTCCCCCTTAATAGGTCGACGGACCGACTTGACCGTGACCTGGCTCTTTTGAATGCCTCTGAGGATGGCCTTGATCGGGTGAGCTGAAAATATAGAGGGTCTGTCTGGCTCTTGAAGTGCCAAAAAATGCTGCACCCCAGCCAAATATAGCCTAATGGTGTTGTAGGATAAAGCCAATACCGAATGACAATAAGGCACGAAAGCCACCATATACTTGACCTGACCTGTGTCACCTCTAGGATATGCCAACTTAAAGTTCGAAAAAACCACCCACGCTCGGCGGTACGACCGCAACGTACTGGCCGACAAAGACTTGGTAATGAGTGAACTGGCGACCACCATCAGAGAGTCTAATCCAAGACCAGCAGCCGCCAGTCCGGTACCGGGGTGCCCACTGAGTCTGCTTCTGGGTTCTGTAAGAAAAAGCGAGAAAAATCAAAACGAGATAAAGCATCAGCTGCAACGTTGCTGACCCCGTCCAAAAACCGGGCATGAAAATGAAACCCCTGTTCCAGAGCTATCCAGGTCAATCTACGCATGAAAGACATGATAAGTAACGATTTAGATCTGCCCTTGTTAATGATCTCTGCGGTCGCCATGTTGTCAGTGTGGAAAACCACCGTGTGACCCGACCACCTATGCCCCCAGACTATAGCAGCTGCTACGATAGGATAGATCTCGAACAATGCCGACATCTGAGAAAACCCCGGCAACTGTAGCACGTGTGTGGGCCATGAGCCGGCGAACCAATGTGAGCCAATATGGCCGCGAAACCTACCGAGGCAGCTGCGTCTGAAAATACGTGTGGAGAATCAGAAGTGGCCCTCGGAATAAACATGGAAATGCCATTCCACCCACTGAGAAATCTGTCCCACATGAACAGATCTTCTCGGGCGTTAGCATTAAGATGCACTGATGCGTCCAAATCACTGGTCTGTTGTAATAAGACTAGCAATCTTGAAATGAATGATCTACCCTGAGGAATGATCCTCATGGCAAAGTATAACATGCCCAACAGAGACTGCAATTCTCTCTTGGTGCAAACCTGAGACATGAGCAAGGAACGGACACCTGATTTGATTCTGTCGCGTTTGTCTTGTGGCAGACTGGCTGACATGGCACGTGAATCCAGAGAGATCCCCAAGAACGTGACAACCTGCGCAGGCCCTTCTGTTTTGTGTTCGGCCACTGGAATGTTTAACTCCTTGAAGACCTGCAAGAGAACCTGCAAGTCAACAGGTGCCTGTGAGGGTTCTTCGATCAACAGAAAATCATCCAGGTAGTGAATGACACTCTGGCAACCCTGTTCCAACAAAATCCATTCCAGTGCCTGCGCTAACCTGTCAAACAGACTGGGGCTGCTCTAGGAACCAAACGTCAACTTGGTGGTGAAATAGTACGCATCTCTCCATTTGATGCCATGCCACTGCCAGAGATATGGGCTAATGGGCAGCAGTTTGAACGCATCAGAGACATCTGCTTTGGACAGCCAAGCCCCCATGCCTGTCTTGAAGAATGACCTGGATAGCCTGGTCTACGGAAGTATACTTCAAGGAAAATTCCTCGGACGGAATCAACGAGTTGAGACTAGGAACGTGGGAAGAATGTGGAGCAGACAAATCATAAATCAAACGAAATTTATTGGAATATTTTCCCTGCACCACCCCCACCGGGCTCACCCTCCAAGTGCAGAAAGGAGGGGACTGGAAAGGACCAATGATGAAACCCTTGTCCAGCTCAACTGCCAAGAGTGAATCCACCAGACCAGCATGTTTAGAAGCCGGCTGCAAGTTGGGACATTCATGAGTCTGCTGGGGCAAGGTGATGAGCCCAGTGTGAAATCCCCGTGAAAACCCTTCCACCAGGAATGTACGGAACGGCTGAACCGGATGAAGCCGCAGCAGCTGGTCTAGTGCCTCCACATTCACCCGGCTCAGTCACGCCGGCTTCAATGTGCAGACCGTGACCGGATGTGCCCTAAAACATGTGGCACAGACATGCAGGAGCCTGCACTGGCTGAAGTTGCAGATGGCGTAGACCACTGCAAACAACACAACAAACACCACAAAACAACAACAAAAAAAAAAAAAAACGAAGAAAGAAAAAGAGAAGAGAAAAAAAACAAAAAACAACCTGTTAACCCTACGACCTGCTGCCCGTAAGCTTACAAACAAGATGATGGAATCTAAGCCCCTCCCCTTCCCCCCCCCCCCCCCAGCAGCGTGAAACGATTGAACGAAAAGCCTTCGAGGCTGACAGGGAGTATGATAGTCGTTTCCACCGATGTATGAAGCGAGCCCGAGTTTGTGTGAATCTGTGACGTGGTAGATTAATTAAAAACGAATACTGCAGGCTAAAGAACCTACAGACGTGGTAGGTGATGTATGTAAGTATAGGATTTGTGGAAAACAGATCGTATGACGTATGACACTAGTCTACGAGATGAAACGGGGTGTGTATGTCGTGCGAGCGTGTAGCTGTATTGGCGGATGTACCTATGCTAGAGGTGTATGGATGAAGCTTGGTGGATAAAGGTTTTTTTTTTTTTTTTTCTTTATTTGAACAACCCACTTTTTTTTTTTTTTTTTTTTACTTTATTTAACAATCCACTTGTACCTTTTTTTTTTTTTTTTTTTTTGTCAAACTGCCTGATGTGCGAACTATGTGTCTAAGGTATGTATGTAGTGTATGATGAGTGTCAAACATGTGCACAAGCAGCAACCTTGTAAGTAATCAACTCAGTAATGGCACCAGGACCCAGCTGACGGAATCTAAGCCCCTCCCCTCCCCCCCCCCCAGCAGCGTGAAACGATTGAACGAAAAGCCTTCGAGGCTGACAGGGAGTATGATAGTCGTTTCCACTGACGTATGAAGCGAGCCCGAGTTTGTGTGAATCTGTGACGTGGCAGATTAATTAAAAACGAATACTGCGGGCTAAAGAACCTACAGACGTGGTAGGTGATGTATGTAAGTATAGGATTTGTGGAAAACAGACCGTATGACGTATGACACTAGTCTACGAGATGAAACGGGGTGTGTATGTCGTGCGAGCGTGTAGCTGTATTGGCGGATGTACCTATGCTAGAAGTGTATGGATGAAGCTTGGTGGATAAAGGTTTTTTTTTTTTTTTTTTTCTTTATTTGAACAACCCACTTTTTTTTTTTTTTTTTTTTTACTTTATTTAACAATCCACTTGTACCCTTTTTTTTTTTTTTTTTTTTTTCGTCAAACTGCCTGATGTGCGAACTATGTGTCTAAGGTATGTATGTAGTGTATGATGAGTGTCAAACATGTGCACAAGCAGCAACCTTGTAAGTAATCAACTCAGTAATGGCACCAGGACCCAGCTGACGGAATCTAAGCCCCTCCCCTCCCCCCCCCCCCCCAGCAGCGTGAAACGATTGAACGAAAAGCCTTCGAGGCTGACAGGGAGTATGATAGTCGTTTCCACTGACGTATGAAGCGAGCCCGAGTTTGTGTGAATCTGTGACGTGGCAGATTAATTAAAAACGAATACTGCGGGCTAAAGAACCTACAGACGTGGTAGGTGATGTATGTAAGTATAGGATTTGTGGAAAACAGACCGTATGACGTATGACACTAGTCTACGAGATGAAACGGGGTGTGTATGTCGTGCGAGCGTGTAGCTGTATTGGCGGATGTACCTATGCTAGAGGTGTATGGATGAAGCTTGGTGGATAAAGGTTTTTTTTTTTTTTTTTTTCTTTATTTGAACAACCCACTTTTTTTTTTTTTTTTTTTTTCCGTCAAACTGCCTGATGTGCGAACTATGTGTCTAAGGTATGTATGTAGTGTATGATGAGTGTCAAACATGTGCACAAGCAGCAACCTTGTAAGTAATCAACTCAGTAATGGCACCAGGACCCAGCTGCCAGAGTTTAACCTGCTGAGCCCAGATGACTCGCAGCCCCTGTATGAACTTAGATACAGGTTATGCTGAGACAGGCAATGAGCTCCAACTATGTGACAATGCTGCCCATTGGTGCCAAAAACTTGAATTGCATGTGCCTGAACGCAGTGAGGAGAAGCGATCCTCCGGCACACTTCCCCCTCTCTACACACCCTCCTACCCTCCTCCACGTTGCCACGCTCCCCAAACAAAGCAGTTATCATGGAAAACGACCTGAACAGCTTGCAGACTGAAGTGAAAGGTACACCCGGCTTCTCTGAGATCCGACTCGTGCAGGACGCTTGCTGATGACGTCACACCCGGAAGTAGCAGACGTCCGAATGCCGACGTGCTGCCTGGGAGAGCCAGACTGCTTAAGACAGGTACCGCCCCCTCCCACAAATCCAGGCTGCCTGGGAGAGCCAGACTGCTTAAGACAGGTACCGGCCCCTCCCACAAATCCAGGCTAGCCTGCGGCCAGCCTTAACACTTAAAAAAAGGGATTACGCACAAAATTATACGCGTTTTTAACAACTGGAACGGTGTTTACACACACGATTTTCACCGATAATGGTAACATTTCAGACAGCGTGACGCACGTACGGAGCAAATCGCTCTGTAGGCAGAATCCCATAAATACGGTTCGTTCGTCCATATAGAACACGTGGGTCACGCTGGAACTTTAAATTTAAAT
This sequence comes from Bufo bufo, assembly GCF_905171765.1. Taxonomy (NCBI): domain Eukaryota; kingdom Metazoa; phylum Chordata; class Amphibia; order Anura; family Bufonidae; genus Bufo; species Bufo bufo. The sequence goes on from NC_053389.1 coordinate 314,579,904, forward strand.
GGGATATCCAACGTTAAATTAATGGTGGGTTCCGGTTTTTGTGTTTTAATGACAACGAAATCCTTAAATTCATGTAGTATGTTCATTTTCTATAAAAGGAATTACAGACAATTACACAAAACAATGCAACAGTTATAAAATACGATGGCTTTTAAAACAAGAAATAATACAACCGCGCTTACCTTTCTTGTTTTCAAGACACGTTAACGCAGACTCATGACACTAACAAAAAAGCACCATTCGTCATGTTGATTGTAGACTCTGTAGGCTTTGTATCCCACGTGGCCGCGGAAAGCGGCGGACATAAGCCCCTTGTACTCCACCGCAGAGCAAAGGCGACGAACGTCCGCTCCGATCCGCGGTTTTAAGACCGGCTGAACCTAAGCCCCTTGTACTCCGCCGCGGAGCAAAGGCGACAAACGTTCGCGCCAATCCGCAGTCAATTTGTTGTGTTGGGTGGTGGTATCCCACGTCGTCGCGGAACGTCCGCGTAAATCCGTAGAAGTCGAGTTGTTAGTGTCTTTGGCGTAATCCCACGTCGCCGCGGAAAGCGACGGACCTAAGCCCCTTGTACTCCACCGCGGAGCAAAGACGACAAACGTCCGCGCCAATCCGCAGATTTGATAGAAAGCGACGAACCCAGGCCCCGTGTACTTTGCCGCAGAGCAACGGCGACAAGCGTCCGTCGCTATCTAATCGCGAGTTACGTCTTGGTGGACCTAAGCCCCTTGTACTCCGCCGCAGAGCAAAGGCGACAAACATCCGCGCCATTTCGTAAACTCACGTGTCGTCCCACGGCGCCGCGGAAAGCGGCGAACCTAAGCCCCTTGTACTCCACCGCGGAGCAAAGGCGACAAACGTTTGCGTCAATCCGCGGAAGTCGATGTCTTGTCTTTAGCGTAATCCCACGGCGCCGCGGAAAGCGGCGAACCTAAGCCCCTTGTACTCCACCACGGAGCAAAGGCGATAAACCTTCGCGTCAATCCGCGGAAGTCGATGTCTTGTCTTTAGCGTAATCCCACGTGGCCGCGGAAAGCGGCGGACATAAGCCCCTTGTACTCCACCGCGGAGCAAAGGCGACGAACGTCCGCTCCGATCCGCGGTTTTAAGACCGGCCGAACCTAAGCCCCTTGTACTCCACCGCAGAGCAAAGGCGACAAACGTCCGCGCCAATCTACAAGAAGACGAACCTAAGCCCCATGTACTCCACCGCGGAGCAAAGGCGACAAACGTTCGCTTCAATCCGCAACCTTTATCGTTGGTGTCTTGTCTTTAGAGTAATCCCACAGCGCCGCGGAAAGCGGCGGACATAAGCCCCTTGTACTCTACCGCAGAGCAAAGGCGACAAACGTCCGCTCCAATCCGCAGAACTTACCTGTCTCACGGTGATGCAGCAGTCATTGTTGGTGTTTCATTTCACTGATTGTAGTTTGTAGACTTTATCCCACGTCGCAGCGGAAAGCGGCACGAACCTAAGCCCCTTGTACTCCGCCGCGGAGCAAAGGCGACAAACGTCCACGCCAATCTGCAGAAGTTGAGTCGTTGGTGTCTTTAGAGTAATCCCACGTCGCCGCGGAAAGCGGCGGACATAAGCCCCTTGTACTCCACCGCGGAGCAAAGGCGACGAACGTCCGCTCCGATCCGCGGTTTTAAGACCGGCCGAACCTAAGCCCCTTGTACTCCGCCGCGGAGCAAAGGCGACAAACGTCCGCGCCAATCTGCAGAAGTTGAGTCGTTGGTGTCTTTAGAGTAATCCCACGTCGCCGCGGAAAGCGGCGGACATAAGCCCCTTGTACTCCACCGCGGAGCAAAGGCGACGAACGTCCGCTCCGATCCGCGGTTTTAAGACCGGCCGAACCTAAGCCCCTTGTACTCCGCGGCGGAGCAAAGGCGACAAACGTTCGCGCCAATCTACAGGAAGACGAACCTAAGCCCCTTGTACTCCACCGCGGAGCAAAGGCGACAAACGTTCGCTTCGTAGAAGTAGAAAGTAATAGTTGGTGCCGTGAGCACGTTGACTGAAGCGTTGAAAGCGTTATATCCCACGTCGCCGCGGAAAGCGGCGGACCTAAGCCCCTTGTACTCCACCGCGGAGCAAAGGCGACGAACGTCCGCTCCGATCCGCAGTTTTAAGACCGGCCGAACCTAAGCCCCTTGTACTCCGCCGCGGAGCAAAGGCGACAAACGTTCGTGCCAATCTACAGGAAGACGAACCTAAGCCCCATGTACTCCACCGCGGAGCAAAGGCGACAAACGTTCGCTTCGTAGAAGTAGAAAGTAATAGTTGGTGCCGTGAGCACGTTGATTGAAGCGTTGAAAGCGTTGTATCCCACGTCGCCGCGGAAAGCGGCGGACCTAAGCCCCTTGTACTTCGCCGCAGAGCAAAGGCGACAAACGTCCGCTCCGATACGCGGGTTTAAGACCGGCCGAACCTAAGCCCCTTGTACTCCGCCGCAGAGCAAAGGCGACAAACGTTCACTCCGGTCTGTACTTTGTCGCTGCGGAAGGCTGAACCTAAGCCCCTTGTACTCTACCGCAGAGCAAAGGCGACAAACGTCCGCGCCAATCCGCAGAATTCATTTTTAACGTTGGTGTCTCGTTCAGAGTTTCACGTGTTGCTGTTTGTATCCCACGTCGCCGCGGAAAGCGGCGGACATAAGCCCCTTGTACTCCGCCGCAGAGCAAAGGCGACAAACGTCCGCTCCGATCCGCGGGTTTAAGACCGGCTGAACCTAAGCCCCTTGTACTCCGCCGCAGAGCAAAGGCGACAAACGTTCGCTCCGGTCTGTACTTTGTCGCTGCGGAAGGCTGAACCTAAGCCCCTTGTACTCTACCGCAGAGCAAAGGCGACAAACGTCCGCGCCAATCCGCAGAATTCATTTTTAACGTTGGTGTCTCGTTCAGAGTTTCACGTGTTGCTGTTTGTATCCCACGTCGCCGCGGAAAGCGGCGGACATAAGCCCCTTGTACTCCGCCGCAGAGCAAAGGCGACAAACGTCCGCTCCGATCCGCGGGTTTAAGACCGGCCGAACCTAAGCCCCTTGTACTCCGCCGCAGAGCAAAGGCGACAAACGTTCGCTCCGGTATGTACTTTGTCGCTGCGGAAGGCTAAACCTAAGCCCCTTGTACTCTACCGCAGAGCAAAGGCGACAAACGTCCGCGCCAATCCGCAGAATTCATTTTTAACGTTGGTGTCTCGTTCAGAGTTTCACGTGTTGCTGTTTGTATCCCACGTCGCCGCGGAAAGTGGCGGACATAAGCCCCTTGTACTCCGCCGCAGAGCAAAGGCGACAAACGTCCGCTCCGATCCGCGGGTTTAAGACCGGCCGAACCTAAGCCCCTTGTACTCCGCCGCAGAGCAAAGGCGACAAACGTTCGCTCCGGTCTGTACTTTGTCGCTGCAGAAGGCTGAACCTAAGCCCCTTGTACTCTACCGCAGAGCAAAGGCGACAAACGTCCGCGCCAATCCGCAGAATTCATTTTTAACGTAGGTGTCTCGTTCAGAGTTTCACGTGTTGCTGTTTGTATCCCACGTCGCCGCGGAAAGCGGCGGACATAAGCCCCTTGTACTCCGCCGCAGAGCAAAGGCGACAAACGTCCGCTCCGATCCGCGGGTTTAAGACCGGCCGAACCTAAGCCCCTTGTACTCCGCCGCAGAGCAAAGGCGACAAACGTTCGCTCCGGTCTGTACTTTGTCGCTGCGGAAGGCTGAACCTAAGCCCCTTGTACTCTACCGCAGAGCAAAGGCGACAAACGTCCGCGCCAATCTGCAGAATTAATTTTTAACGTTGGTGTCTCGTTCAGAGTTTCACGTGTTGCTGTTTGTATCCCACGTCGCCGCGGAAAGCGGCGGACATAAGCCCCTTGTACTCCGCCGCGGAGCAAAGGTGACGAACGTCCGCTCCAATCCGCAGAACTTACCTATGTCTAGTGTTGGTGTCTTCACATGTTTTGTAGAGGTTGTAATCGCAGAAAGCCGCGAACCTAAGCCCCTTGTACTCCACCGCGGAGCAAAGGCGACAAACGTCCGCGCCAATCCGCAGAATTCATTTTTAACGTTGGTGTCTCGTTCAGAGTTTCACGTGTTGCTGTTTGTATCCCACGTCGCCGCGGAAAGCGGCGAACCTAAGCCCCTTGTACTCCGCCGCAGAGCAAAGGCGACAAACGTCCGCGCCAATCCGCATCTTACCAAGCAGTTGGTGTCAGCGTACTGCCGTTAACTTATGTGTCTACACCGGCATCGTTTGTTGCTTGTAGAATCGCATCCCGTTGTGGCATCTGCTGCAAAAATCATCCGCCGTCCTCACAAATACAAAGCTTGTTGCTAAAAAATGCTTATTTTCTTGTTTGCAACTGTATAATACCAGCCGTATTCAAGAAAACCACGTATGCGTACAAATTTTAAAACATCAACTTCCAAAATAATCATGCCTTGTGTGGTACTCACCAACACAAGCAAAGAGAAAAAAAATTTGCTCTTGTCTGATCAAGGGTTGGCAGCATAATGACTTTCAGTCCGATGTACAAGCAGTTATGACTACAAGCTAAACCACATCACTTTAAGGAAGTGATGTGGTTTAGCTTGTAGTCATAACTGCTTGTACATTCATTACATTACAAGTTCATTACATCAGACTATATTACAAATAACATTCTTGGCTCTAAACACACAAATACTAGAAAATACCAGTTTACAAGGAAGTATATTGTTATTCTCTAATACATACCTGCTTATAGTTGCCAAATATTAGAAAGATAATATATATCAGTTGTATCGGCTTAATGCTAAGAGCAGGTCAATAGCAAGGCAGATTAAGTAAAAAAAGGAAATGTTTCCTGTTTAAATGCTGTTTAAAAAAACCCAGAAAGGCTATATTTAACTTTTTAAAAAATAGAGTTGTGTCTCTTTAAGCCTTAAAGAGACACATCTACAAAATAATTGTTGGCTAAAAATACAATCAACAACAGCTTGGTTGGTTTTTTAGCCAATCAGCCCTAAGTTCTTGTCACATAATCATGCTTAAATAACATTACAAGTGGCAATTCTTCAGAAAAACAATTTATCTTCCTCTAGAAGGACATGAATAATGAAAAAAAGATCGCTGCCACTTGAACCTACTGCAAATATGACATTTGCTCCTGCTTATTTGACTGAAAAGTATATATCTATAAGAAATAGATCACGCAGCTGTGTAAAGGTAATTTATCAATTATTTTATAGTAAAAAAGGAATAGATTTCTGTATATTATTATATATTTTAACATGTTAGAAGAATATACTGAATATTATATTAGATAGCTATGTATACTGTAGCCGGTAGCTGTTTATTTGTAGAATGAAAAGTTATTGCTGTATGTATAGAGACAATACTTGTTATGCAAAGACTGCCTCCAATTTCCGGCTAGGCATTATGGGGTGTGGTTATAGAAAATCGATATAACATATTGCTATACTACCTGCTTGTATGTAGTGTAACCCTAGACAACCGCATTTGTTGTGTATAACTGTTGCTTTGCAAAAGCACTCACTGCTTCTGTCCGGGGTGCGGATGAACGTGTGCGCCTTTGCGAAGCCCTTGGTTGAAATTTTATGTTCGGTGGTTGAACTTTTACGTTCGGTGCACCCTCAAGTGCACCCCCGCCAAACGCTCTGCAAACGCGCGCACTGCTTCTGTCCGGGTTGCTGATGAACGTGTGCGCATTTGCTAAGCTTTTGATTGAATTTTATGTTCGGTGGTTGAACTTTTACGTTCGGTGCACCCTCAAGTGCACCCCCGCCAAACGCTCTGCAAACGCGCTCGCGTCTTCTGCCAGGGTTGCCGATGAACGTGCGCGCATTTGCTAAGCCCTTGGTTGAAATTTTATGTTCGGTGCACCCTCAAGTGCACCCCCGCCAAACGCTCTGCAAACGCGCGCACTGCTTCTGTCCGGGTTGCCGATGAACGTGTGCGCATTTGCTAAGCTTTTGATTGAATTTTATGTTCGGTGGTTGAACTTTTACGTTCGGTGCACCCTCAAGTGCACCCCCGCCAAACGCTCTGCAAACGCGCACGCGGCTTCTGCCAGGGTTGCCGATGAACGTGCGCGCATTTGCTAAGCCCTTGGTTGAAATTTTACGTTCGGTGCACCCTCAAGTGCACCCCCGCCAAACGCTCTGCAAACGCGCGCACTGCTTCTGTCCGGGTTGCCGATGAACGTGTGCGCATTTGCTAAGCTTTTGATTGAATTTTATGTTCGGTGGTTGAACTTTTACGTTCGGTGCACCCTCAAGTGCACCCCCGCCAAACGCTCTGCAAACGCGCACGCGGCTTCTGCCAGGGTTGCCGATGAACGTGCGCGCATTTGCTAAGCCCTTGGTTGAAATTTTACGTTCGGTGCACCCTCAAGTGCACCCCCGCCAAACGCTCTGCAAACGCGCGCACTGCTTCTGCCAGGATTGCCGATGAACGTGTGCGCATTTGCTAAGCTTTTGATTGAATTTTATGTTCGGTGGTTGAACTTTTACGTTCGGTGCACCCTCAAGTGCACCCCCGCCAAACGCTCTGCAAACGCGCTCGCGGCTTCTGTCCGGGTTGCCGATGAACGTGTGCGCATTTGCTAAGCCCTTGGTTGAAATTTTACGTTCGGTGCACCCTCAAGTGCACCCCCGCCAAACGCTCTGCAAGCGCGCGCACTGCTTCTGTCCGGGTTGCCGATGAACGTGTGCGCATTTGCTAAGCCCTTGGTTGAAATTTTACCTTCGGTGCACCCTCAAGTGCACCCCCGCCAAACGCTCTGCAAACGCGCGCACTGCTTCTGTCCGGGTTGCCGATGACGTGTGCGCATTTGCTAAGCTTTTGATTGAATTTTATGTTCGGTGGTTGAACTTTTACGTTCGGTGCACCCTCAAGTGCACCCCCGCCAAACGCTCTGCAAACGCGCGCACTGCTTCTGTCCGGTTTGCCGATGACGTGTGCGCATTTGCTAAGATTTTGATTGAATTTTATGTTCGGTGGTTGAACTTTTACGTTCGTGCACCCTCAAGTGCACCCCCGCCAAACGCTCTGCAAACGCGCGCACTGCTTCTGTCCGGGTTGCCGATGAACGTGTGCGCATTTGCTAAGCTTTTGATTGAATTTTATGTTCGGTGGTTGAACTTTTACGTTCGGTGCACCCTCAAGTGCACCCCCGCCAAACGCTCTGTAAGCGCGCTCGCGGCTTCTGCCAGGGTTGCCGATGAACGTGCGTGCATTTGCTAAGCCCTTGGTTGAAATTTTATGTTCGGTGCACCCTCAAGTGCACCCCCGCCAAACGCTCTGCAAACGCGCGCACTGCTTCTGTCCGGGTTGCCGATGAACGTGTGCGCATTTGCTAAGCTTTTGATTGAATTTTATGTTCGGTGGTTGAACTTTTACGTTCGGTGCACCCTCAAGTGCACCCCCGCCAAACGCTCTGCAAACGCGCACGCGGCTTCTGCCAGGGTTGCCGATGAACGTGCGCGCATTTGCTAAGCCCTTGGTTGAAATTTTACGTTCGGTGCACCCTCAAGTGCACCCCCGCCAAACGCTCTGCAAACGCGCGCACTGCTTCTGCCAGGATTGCCGATGAACGTGTGCGCATTTGCTAAGCTTTTGATTGAATTTTATGTTCGGTGGTTGAACTTTTACGTTCGGTGCACCCTCAAGTGCACCCCCGCCAAACGCTCTGCAAACGCGCTCGCGGCTTCTGTCCGGGTTGCCGATGAACGTGTGCGCATTTGCTAAGCCCTTGGTTGAAATTTTACGTTCGGTGCACCCTCAAGTGCACCCCCGCCAAACGCTCTGCAAGCGCGCGCACTGCTTCTGTCCGGGTTGCCGATGAACGTGTGCGCATTTGCTAAGCCCTTGGTTGAAATTTTACCTTCGGTGCACCCTCAAGTGCACCCCCGCCAAACGCTCTGCAAACGCGCGCACTGCTTCTGTCCGGGTTGCCGATGACGTGTGCGCATTTGCTAAGCTTTTGATTGAATTTTATGTTCGGTGGTTGAACTTTTACGTTCGGTGCACCCTCAAGTGCACCCCTGCCAAACGCTCTGCAAACGCGCGCACTGCTTCTGTCCGGTTTGCCGATGACGTGTGCGCATTTGCTAAGATTTTGATTGAATTTTATGTTCGGTGGTTGAACTTTTACGTTCGTGCACCCTCAAGTGCACCCCCGCCAAACGCTCTGCAAACGCGCGCACTGCTTCTGTCCGGGTTGCCGATGAACGTGTGCGCATTTGCTAAGCTTTTGATTGAATCTTATGTTCGGTGGTTGAACTTTTACGTTCGGTGCACCCTCAAGTGCACCCTCTCCAAACGCTCTGCAAACGCGCGCACTGCTTCTGTCCGGCGAGTAGAAGAAGATATACACGTTGATGACTATATTACTAATATTATTTTTATTTTTTACAGCCAAGAGCGGTTTATCGAGTGAACAGCAAAGACCGTCCGTTTCGACAACCGACCAACGTTTACAGAACGCCAGAGTTACACAGAGCGTTTCCTACAGAAGAACCTCAATATAAAAGAAAAAGATATGAAAACCGCAACGTGTCACCGAAACATCGAAACGATCTCAGCGAAAGCGAAGAATCGTCCAGGAAACGTAGCTCAAAACGATCGTTTGACTCCGCAAACATCGAAGAGACTATTAAGAACACTGTCAAAGTTACGTTAGATTATAAAAAAGATGATATTTGTGATCTTAAAAATCAATTAACAAACCTGACAACGTTGTTTCAAGCGGAACAAACCGCGAACAAAACCCAGTTGGCCACGTTGTCGGAATTGTTTCAAGCCGACCAATCGGCAAGCATGCAGCTGCAGAAGCTTAAACAACAATTGAATGATAAAACAAAGCATTTAACCCAGTGTAAAGAGCAACTTAACCAATCCCTTACAGAAACACAAGCATCCTTATCCACGACAACTGGGTATTTAATGTCACTGTTAGATATTATTCAACAGGATGCGTTAGATATTAATGTAGAAACACCCACGCCGCACGAATCGTTTTTAACTATATCTAATTTTGTACAAAATCATCAAAAAGAAAAACAAGCGTTTGCGGATATTTTTACCGTGGCAAACATAGAAGACTCGCTGACGTTTGATGATAAATTAACAAAATTGAAAAAACGACTTCGATTTCAACAGAAACAATCGCCAACTAAATCGAATGAAAAATTGAAAACGTCCTTAAAAACCAACGAACAAACCCTGCAAAAAACCACCACGCAACTTGAAAAAATCAACGCGCAACTTGAAAAAACCACAACTCATTTTGAAGCGTTGAAACAAGAGCGCGTGTCCGTTACTAAACAGTTGAAGGACGCTACGGTATACTTAGAGACAGAGAAAACAGAAAAAGCATCCGCCGTTGATCTTATAAAAAACACGGAAGCTCAATTAAAAGACGTTGTTACCAAATCCTCTATTACCAAAGCTAAACTAAAACCCTTAGCCACGTTGTTGGCGCTTTTAAAAACCGAACAACAAACGACACAAAACGCGTTAACGGTGGCAAACGACACGATTTCTAAATTAGAAACGCAGATTAAGGGACTTCAAGCCAAACACAAAACGGAGCTCGCGCAACTGGCAAAAACGACTAAAAAACCAAACGCAGAGTTAAAAACCATAGACGCGTTAAAAAAGGAAGCGGATGTATTGAAAAGTCGAATAAAAGAATTACAATCGAGGAACAGAGATCTAACCAAAAAAGCCAATAAAGCCGGCGACACGTGTGCTATGATCATTGCGGAAAAAGAAAAACTAATCGCCGATAATAAGGAATTAAGCGATACAAACAAAGAATTAATATCTGAAAATAAAACACATCAGTCTAAATTAGAAAACCTGCAGAAACAAAACGATATATTAGAAAACAGTTTAACTGTTAGAAATATTATCGCCGAATTCAGAAGCCGGGTTGTTAAAAGAAATTAATATTCTAAAGTCGTCAGTGACAGAACTTCAAGATCACAATGTGAGACTGAAGCAAGATAAAAAAAACACAGAGACCTCTTTCGGCGAAGAGCGTTCGGGTTTATTGCTTAAACAGTCCCAATTGTCCGAAACGATAAACAATATGACCGTGGAATTGGCGCTGGCGTCAAAACTTACTACCGATTTAGAGTGTAAATTAGCAGAAACAAAGACGGCGCTTCAACAAAAAACAAAGCAGCTCGACGTTCTATTGCTACCCCCGGCCGAAATCCCCACAAAAAGAGTAAACATTCTTCCTCTGTTGGGGGAAAAGATAGCCGAACTGCAACAACGGCCGTCTCGTAACGTACCGGCTTCGTACCAAAACCAACCCCAACAACAAACTCTGCACGAACAGCAGCCTCAGCAAGAGCAAGTCGATTCGGAGAATCAAATGCAAGTTCAAAATAGCATATCTTATTATTTCCCCCCTCCGCCGGCGCAAAATCCATCGCCGCAAGAATATCCTTTAATTTACACCCCCACGCCCCTGTCGGCGACGTTTGAAGAGTACAATCCGACGCACAATTATACGTTAACCAGAAACGATACGTACAATCCAATAACCAATTGCGAGTTAACGAACAACGCTTCGTATTAGTTTCCAGAGACATATCACGCGGTGCCGCCGCAGCAGTCTTATTACCAACAAAGTTATATCGAACAGCTGACCGACTCCAGAACATCGTTCGAACCACCCTCTTCGTCCTCTCCGATTAGAATTACAACTGCTCCGCAGGATAAATACAGCGACGAATCTCAATCGACCGTAAACGTTCAGGATTTTCAAGATATAACAGCGTGCGAGGCTTTGTTGACGCTTCAATTAGCACCGATTACAGAAACACAAATCGCGGTGCAGAGTTTACAGACTCCTCGTAAGATCATGATAAGCCCGGCGAAAGAAATGCGACAATCGCAAAAATCAGACTCTGAATCTTCATCTTCCGAGGACTCGGATGACGAACTGGATGAACGTGGTGATGGTCGACCAATCAACCACCCACAAATACGAATATTCAATTGTATTGTAATACATTTGATTATAACGCTGTGTTGAACACATACCGTGGAAAATATATAATAAATAAATAAACATTAAAATAACGTTGACATGTCTATATTTTTATCTTCCGTTTTGCTTCTTTTCTTACGACCGGCGCTGGATTTTTTCTTTGTTTTTTCTATCTCGACGGTCATAGCGTGTTTTAAAGAAGTTGGTCGTTTACGAACGGGTCTCTCCGTTGGTTTAAAAAGGATGTCTTGGTTTATGCAGAGTTGACGTTCGGACAGCACGTCGATTATATACGGGATGTACGTTTGTCCGCGATCGTACAGTCGGATGATGTCGGCGTTGATTCCCTTTTTCCGACTCAATCCCAACAACGCTAAAAGAGACACGGTGTTAAACGTATTGAGATACGTTATGCAATCTTTACTACCGGGCTCTGTAGCAAAAAGACCGTTTAGCACGCCTTTGGTCGGGGTGATGGGAGACGCGTGCAATCGAACCATCGTTTTGGCTATACAAAGTACCTGGTGTTCTTTCAACGTATCGAAATTTAGTTGCAAGCGCTCGTTGCTTCCCAATTTTGCGGCGTATAAACGACACGCTTCTGCGGTTTGTTGCGAAATCGTTGAAAAATTACTGCACGGGTCGCTGTTAACGGCGACGGCGGAGTTTTTTAAAAACGTATTGTACGTTTCCACGTCCAGCTTCATTTCTTTACACAGGGCCGTGTAATTTGTGGTATAACCAACGCGTACGGGAACGAATGAAAATTTACACAACGGCACAAACTCGGGTTCGGCGACGTCGGTTTCTCCTGAGTTCATGTACCCCACGCTCTGCTTGTTGATTGTTAATTTCAAAATGGCGTCCAACGGAATTACAACGACGGGTACTTTCAATACGTTCAACGCCGTGATAATTAACATAGATTTAAATTCTTTAATTCGATAGCACGGTAGTAACGCGTGGTTGTCTTCTGTTTTTACAGAAATCAAACACAGATCTTCGTCCTCTTCTATCGGGATTACGTTATCCGGCAACGGGGTGTTTTGCTTTACCACAATTAAGGGAAGCTGCAGTTTTGTTGTTCGAAATTCTGCGACGACTGGTTTTTCGTACATCGGAATACCGGTTATGTATTTAGTCGCATAGGCGTGAAAAGATTCCGCGATAACCGAAGTCATGTACGGTATTTTCATAATTAGCACAATTCTTTTAATGTGCTTTCGCGCTTCGTCGTTGTCGATAGTTTCGGCCAATTCCAAATTTAAAATATTTGAAATGGTCTCGATGGTTTCCGAGATGTTAGCCGACACGTTAAACCGAAGTTTGGTTTTGCTAAAATTTGTAGAGAGCGCTGTAGCCATGATCATGGTGCTGGGTTTTATCGCAATGACTAGATTCTCTTATACAACGACGGTACTTGAATGTAGTTTACACCACGCCCACCGATCGAATTGATTCCACGTCGCGAGAACGGCAACCGTACATTTATGCTGCACTGTTAATTGCGGATAGCTGTCGGAAAGTAAATGGAGAAACACGGCCCAAAAAAACGACGTGTTCGGTTCCTCGTGCGCCAGTTGAATGATTTCGTTCACGCTGTCTCGAGCGGGATTAGCTATAACGGCCGCGGCAGGTTGAGCCGAGTGAGATTTTGCGAGAATGGTATGAAGCAGAGTGACTATTTGAATTTTGTACGCCGTGAGCCGATCTTTGATAATATCGATATACGGAAACGCTAAAGATTGCTTGCTCGGCGACCAGCACGACGACCCGGGCGTTGGAACAACGGTGTACAATCGTCCGGTGTTAGCAAACTGTACCGCGTCTGTGAAAGGTTTGCTAAAATCCTCCGTCGACAACCGGTATGCAAAATAAATATAAACGTGATTTAACATCCACTTGCTGCCTACGACAACCGCATTGTCGTATAGTTTACGAATGGTTCGCAAAACAGTAAACACTGCTGTTTTATCCGGTACTGTAAAAGCTATTTTGTAAAATCCCAACAGCTAAGCATACAAACACGCTCCGGCGATCAAATGTTCTGAAGTAAAAGAGCTAATCTTAGCGGCCAGGGTTTTATGTCTTATGTTAATTTGTTGAATCTCTATTTTATCACCTCCACCAATGCGGTTGTCGTCCTCTACGACGATAAATGTGTGATCGGTGATATAAATATTTGTAGTTAGAAGACTGAACGCTAACGTGTGGTATGTTAAAGACTCGATTCCGTCTATCAGAGCCGTGCTCGTGGTGACAGCTATCGGATTGTTAGGCGGACCGACGGTTAGCGGCAGCATATCGGCCCGAAGAACGTCGGGAGAGGTTACAAACATAATTGTTTTTTTTACAATTTGCGTGCTTGATGTTTTTTCGCACCACACTTGATACGCTAAACACAGCGTTTCGAACGAAGAATAAGCCGGACAATCGGGGAGCGGCACCACCGCAACGGTCGGTTGCGGCTTTGTTTGTCCAACTACAAATTCAGGAGCGCAGGATAATTTTTTCAACGCGTCGTCGTTGTACGAATGTTCCCGAATATTGTTTTGCGCGCTGGGTGTTGCCGTCGCCGCTTCTAAAAACCAAAAAGTCCCGTCGTAACGCAGATACGGATTCAACGGATCGAGCGCTTGCACGTACGTATGATCTCCGCGCTCGATCGTCGACGTGTGTCAGGGATTTAACAAAGCCGGCAACGAGTCTATACGAATTCTATATGAATTGTTATAATGTTGCGTTGAGCTTCCACGGGTTCGGTCAAAGATAAAATAACGATACGTCGCAAAGAATAATTGTTCGCCGTCTGTTCGTTAAAAGAAGTGGTGTAGATAAAAAAATCCGTGGTTGATGGCGGCGGTCCATAAATGTATTTTATCAACTCGTCGTTTAAAGGCAGTTTTGTTATTAGCGCGGATTCCACGTAATATATTTTTATTTTCCGATCTACTTGTTTTAAGACGGCCGTTTCGGTCAACGGAGTTTCTGTTTTAGTAACGGTTCCCACGATGTCTAAAAACGAATGCATCGTTGTTTCCATCGTGTTGCCCGGTTCTACGAGATACAATATTTGTAGTTTACGCGCTATTAAACCAAAATATTCGTCGATAGACGGCAGCAACCGCAGTATCGCATTGATCGTTTGCATGGTGTCGCTGTAAACGCAAATTTCGCGATAATCGTGAAGCAGTTGCACTATCGCTAGAACACACTCGGTCGCCGTGAAAGTTACTTTTCGGTCGGGGCATGGCAAACAGTCTTTTCGTACGCTGCAGTCGGCAGCAAACACGGAAGAAGACGACCCGTCGCAAGCGTAAATCGTTGCGCAGGGGGACAGCGTCAGCGCGGCGCATTGAGCGTTTACCACGGGCAATACCGTCCACACAAACGTTCCGGTGGAAAACGTATACTCTACCGGCGAGGTTAAAAGTCTGGAGTAGAGCTGTTTGGCGTTATCGCACACGGTGTGTTTTTGCGATAACAACGCCACCGCGCGATCGCCTCATACCATGTCGTCCGGCGACCGCGCGTCAAAAACACAATAATTCGACGCGTTCGCTTTAAATTTGATTATAATGTGTTCCGCCGCGTCTTCGATCGTGCGCCTTCTGCGCTCGACTATCGCCGAGGGTTCTATCGGCGCCGCGATGGGTTACTGTAGGTTCTGGAAGTCTTAGAGTGGTGGATAGAAGACATGTCCCACAGTCGCTGGTTCTCCATAATTCATTTGCAGCACTCTCAGAATGTAAGGACAACATGGATATGGACCCAAGCACAGAGGGTGAGACACCATCGACTCCTATGTCTAATGTATGCAACAAAAAAGATAAAGTGAAGTCTCAAAGGAAGCAGCTGTTGCTGGGTGATTCAATCATAAGAAGTGTGGAGCTTAAAGAAAATGGTTTTGTGAGATGTCTCCCTGGGGCTACTGCTAGAAGAGATAGAAGACGTATTATTAATATTGTTAAGCAAGCAAAGCAGGAAGGGGACGTGGATGTTCTTGTCCATCTAGGGACAAATGACCTGGCTTGCAATGAAGTGTCAGAGGTGAAAAAATCTTTTATCACACTTGGTAATGACGTACAGGATTTTGCATCCACCATTTCATTTTCTGAAGTTCTGCCTGTGCATAATGTTCAGAATGATAGGCAGAGGCGCATAAAGGAGTTCAACATATGGCTTGGTAAATGGTGTCAAGAGCAAGGATTTGGCTTTGTTTCTCATGATAGCTCTACTTGGAATAGAAAGGAACTGTACAAAAAAGATGGTTTGCATCTTTCTCTCAAAGGAACAAATGTACTTAGTGAACAACTCCAAGAATTTGCGAAAGAGTATTTAAACTAGGAAGGGGGGGCAAAAGAGTGAAAATAAAAGGAGTCCAATTGCCCCCCGAAACAATGCCAGAACAGGTCAGAAGCACAGAGGTTAAGAAATGATAAGCTCAGAGTCCTGTCTACAAATGCTCGCAGTTTAGGTAAAAAAATCAATGAACTTGGGTCAATAATGGCATCTGAGAATGTAGATTTAGTGGCTGTTACGGAGACATGGTTTAATGAAAGAAATGACTGGGACATAACCATACCAGGGTACTCTTTATACAGAAGAGACAGAGAAGGCAAGAAAGGAGGAGGAGTGGCCCTGTATGTGAAAGATAGCATTAAATCTAACCTAATACAAGTTGGTGAGGCCAACATAGAGTCAGTTTGGGTTACGTTGCAGTTTGCTAACCATGCAGTAACTCGTGTAGGTGTGATATATAGACCACCTGGTCAAGTTAAAGAACTAGATGATCTACTAGTTGAAGAAATAGCTAAAATGACAATGAAAGGAGAAGTTATCATTATGGGAGATTTCAATCTTCCAGATATAAACTGGAAAACCAAAATAGCAAGTTCTACCAGGAGTACTGATATTCTAAATTCCCTACTGGGGTTATCTCTACAACAAGTGGTTGAGGAGCCAACCCGGAGGGAGGCCATTTTGGATTTGGTATTCACAAATGGGGATTCGGTATATGATGTCATTGTAGGCGAAACCTTGGGATCTAGTGATCACCAGTCAGTGTGGTTTAATATAAGAACTGTGAAAGAGTCCCACCACACAAAAACAAAAGTTTTAGATTTTAGAAAAACAGACTTTTCAAAAATGAAATTAGTCATAAATGAGTCCTTATCAGACTGGAACGGATTACATGGAGTCCAGGAGAAATGGGACTACTTAAAAGGTGCATTATTGAAGGCAACAGAAAATTGCATTAGACTTGTCAGTAAAAGCAAAAAAAGGAGGAGACCACTGTGGTACTCAGCAGAAGTGGCCCAAATCATTAAAAATAAAAAGCTAGCATTTTGTAATTATAAAAAAACCCAGAGCAATGAAGATAAGGAAATCTACAAGATTAGGCACAGAGAGAGGCCAAGCAAGTTATAAGAACTTCTAAAGCGCAGGCAGAAGAAAAACTAGCTCAGTCTATGAAAAAAGGGGATAAGACATTCTTCAGATATATAAATGAAAAAAGGAAATTAAAACAAGGAATAACTAAATTAAAAACAAAGGACGGAAGGTATGTAGAAGAGAATAAAGGGCTAGCCGACTGCCTTAATAATTACTTCTGTTCAGTTTTTACAAAAGAAAAAGGAGAAGGACCTCCACTAGAAAGGATGACTAATAAATCGTTTGATGCATGTATCTTTACAGAGGAAGATGTTCTAAGTTTGCTGTCTAAGGTGAAGACAAATAAGTCACAGGGGCCTGATGAGATACACCCAAAATTATTAAAAGAGCTTAGTGGTGAGCTGGCAAAACCGTTAACAGATTTATTTAACCAATCATTAGTAACAGGAGTCGTCCCGGAAGATTTGAAATTGGCAAATGTCGTGCCCATTCACAAGAAAGGTAGTAGGGAGGAATCGAGCAACTATAGACCAGTGAGTCTGACATCAATAGTAGGCAAATTAATGGAAACCCTATTAAAGGATAGGATTGTGGAACATCTAAAATCCCATGGATTGCAAGATGAAAAACAACATGGGTTTACATCAGGGAGATCATGTCAAACAAATCTTACTCTGGAAACTGAAATTTAATGTGGATAAGTGCAAGATAATGCACCTGGGGCGTAAAAACCCAAGGGCAGAATATAGAATATTTGACACAGTCCTGACCTCAGTATCTGAGGAAAGGGATTTAGGAGTAATTATTTCAGAAGACTTAAAGGTGGGAAGAGAATGTAATAGAGCAGCACGAAATGCCAGCAGAATGCTTGGATGTATAGGGAGAGGTATAAGCAGTAGAAAGAGTGAAGTGCTTATGCCGCTGTACAGAACACTGGTGAGACCTCACTTGGAGTATTGTGCGCAGTACTGGAGGCCATATCTCCAGAAGGATATAGATACTCTAGAGAGAGTTCAGAGAAGAGCTACTAAACTAGTACATGGATTGCAGGATAAAACTTACCAGGAAAGGTTAAAGGACCTTAACATGTATAGCTTAGAAGAAAGAAGAGACAGAGGGGATATGATAGAAACTTTTAAATACATAAAGGGAATCAACTCGGTAAAGGAGGAGAGCATATTTAAAAGAAGAAAAACTACCACAAGAGGACACAGTTTTAAATTAGAGGGGCAAAGGTTTAAAAGTAATATAAGGAAGTATTACTTTACTGAGAGAGTAGTGGATGCATGGAATAGCCTTCCTGCAGAAGTGGTAGCTGCAAATACAGTGAAGGAGTTTAAGCATGCATGGGATAGGCATAAGGCTATCCTTCATATAAGATAGGGCCAGGGACTATTCATAGGATTCAGATATATTGGGCAGACTAGATGGGCCAAATGGTTCTTATCTGCCGACACATTCTATGTTTCTATGTTTCTATAACAAGTCGTCGTGTTAATTTTCCGACGGCGAGTGTATTGGAAGGGGTGCCACAGGCGCGTGTTATGAACGATCGTGCCCGTTTCCGACGTTAACAACGAATCCATCGTTGGCATAAAAAAATTATAAAACGCGTCGAGCAATTGAGTCGAGGAGAACAGCACGGCAGGGTCGGGGATCGATCCTTTGCATTTTTCTTTCCAGCCTAATTCCATCGCGGCTTCCAACGTAAAAATAACATAAGTGCTGTTATACGGCAGGTTGTATTTTTGCAATAACGCGTTATAACCCAGTTGCGTTAAATCGACCGCAAACTGGCTGTTTGCGGTAGCACGGGAGCAAGGCAACGCTACGGTTTGCGTACAAACGGATGTATCCATCAATTGCGTGCGCATAAATTCGGCAATACGTTTTGGTTTGTCGGCGTCGGCAATGGATTGATGAAAACAATCCGCCAGCAATCGTTCCACCGTGTGTTTTTTGGGCTTAAAGTCCGTTAGAACGGTTTGTACGAATTTATTCGTCGGAAGAGGCGGTGTTTGTTCGTAACTGCTTTTTCGTAAAAACCATCCCGCTTGATAAATGGGAATTGGAAGACGTTACGCTCCACGCGTTCATGTTATTTATCGTAACGGATATTCTGTCATGTTGATAAAACAGTTGAACGACGTCGGAATCGTCGATAACCGTGTGCTGTAAAAAACTGCGGAGGCGCAGTGTCCGACCCCTCGGTAATGCCCCGTGGAAACCTCCGGCCGATACTCCATCGTCGTTGTCGGTTGTAAAAAAACAAGCTTTCTGCAAACTCGCGCCCTCCAACTGCAACAAACAGGGCCGTTAGTAAGGGTATATGCCGGGCACCGCGGGACACCCTTCGCTCGCCGTAGCGCGTCACATCGTCGCCTAGTGACCAACACAACAATAACACGCGCGGCCTCTAGCGGGCGCCCGGCCTGTCGCGTCGCCAACAACAACCGACATTTTGTGATAGGCGCGTTGCGACGCTATGACAACGGGAACCATCTTACGCGCCGCCGGCGACGACGCTACAAGCGCTGAACCGCGGCCAGCGACGGCAAGCGCGTTTGTGTTTCAAGCGCGTTTGTTCAAAAGCGCGTTAGAACGGCAAGCGCGTTTGTGTTTTTTCTCCCGTCGGCGTATTTAGGCCGGCGGGGTCTAAAAAAACGAGGCGAGCGGCGAGGAGGGAGAGAGAGAGACGACGAGCGGCGAGGAGGGAGAGAGAGAGACGACGAGGCGAGCGCGCGAGGCGCGGGGGGGAAGGGGAGGCAAGCGGCAAGCGCGTTTGTGTTTTTTTTCTCAAGCAAGGCCGCCCAGGCAAGCGTGTTTGTGTTTTTTTCTCAAGCAAGGCCAGGCAAGCGCGTTTGTGTTTTTTCTCCCGTCGGCGTGGAGAGGCGAGAGGACGGGGTGGGAGACTCTGTGTCTTTGCGCCCGGGCACCGGAGAGGAGGCGCCTGTCCGATGTGGTAGGCGGCCCTTTTGTGTTCTCGCGAGACGAGACGATCCGTCTATTGGCCTAGACGATGCCGGGGCGGTCCCGAGATCCGAGGGTATAAAGCACAGCGCGTACGCTACGTAGTTAGTATTTTGCCAGACAACCGTACGCACTGTGCTCCACGTTACACCACTTACTTATAGGGTTGAAATTGAGCGCGGCCCCACACCACCACGCGAGCATAGCGTCGGCTTCGAATGTAAATCATCCCCGCGGCGGCCCCGGGGCCCGTGGCGGGGCCTCGGGGCCGCCGCGAGACAGAGTCCCTTTTTCTGTACCGCGCACGCGTGGCACGGCGCCAGGTTTGGGTCGACCGGTGCGTCTCTGAGAATTTTTTTTTCCAGGGCTCTAAATCCCCCGGCCAGGGCGCCTGGCGGCCCCCCTTCCTTTTCTGCGAGCAGCCGCATCCTTACGACGGGGCTGCCGCGAGACAGAGTCCCTTTTTCAGTACCGCGCACGCGCGGCACGGCGCCAGGTTTGGGTCGACTGGTGCGTCTCGGAGAAATTTTTTTTCCAGGGCTCTAAATCCCACGGCCAGGGCGCCTGGCGGCCCCCCTTCCTTTTCTGCGAGCAGCCGCATCCTTACGACGGGGCCGCCGCGAGACAGAGTCCCTTTTTCTGTACCGCGCACGTGCGGCACGGCGCCAGGTTTGGGTCGACCGGTGCGTCTCTGAGAATTTTTTTTTTCCAGGGCTCTAAATCCCCCGGCCAGGGCGCCTGGCGGCCCCCCTTCCTTTTCTGCGAGCAGCCGCATCCTTACGACGGGGCCGTCGTCGCGCGGGTAAAAAAGCTCCGCTTTCGCGAAAAGGCTCTCTTTTTTACGCGCTTTTTCTGTACCGCGCACGCACAGCACGGCGCCAGGTTTGGGTCGACCGGTGCGTCTCGGAGATTTTATTTTTTTCCAGGGCTCTAAATCCCCCGGCCAGGGCGCCTGGCGGCCCCCCTTCCTTTTCTGTGAGCAGCCGCATCCTTACGACGGGGCCGTCGTCGCGCGGGTAAAAAAAAAAGCTCCGCTTTTGCGAAAAGTCTCTTTTTTACGCGTACGCCGGCGTCCGAGCGAGGCCGGGGAGCGATATTCGGCCCGCGCGGTCGTAGGAGGGCCGGTTTCGAGCGAGAAAGGTTGGGCGCGGAGCGCGGCGGCCGGGCGCCGAGGGGAGAAAAAAGAAAGGACGCCACGCGGCGTGTTCGTGGTTGAGACGAAGAAGGGTTTATTGTTCATAATACATTTACAACAATAAATGGCATTTAACCCAAGTGCGACAACTCGGTCAATACTTGCAGTAAGGCATGTAAGACAGACGGTGCGGGTAAATATCTACGAGCAGCGACGAGGCGGTTTGTCGTTCGTCGTCGTTGTTGAGAACGAATATCTGGTGTCTGGAGAGAGAGGAGATCGTAAACTGCACGAGGATACAGGTCCTGAAGTCGTGGCAGGCGTGAGGCCTGGGACAGCCACCGTTCTTGCGTCTGAAATACGTATAATAGTCGTACAGCGTTTCTTGTTTTCCGTACAAATCCAACATCACTTCTTCCGTATCCGGCAGTTTATTTCTCGCCATGTTCAAATATTTCTCGGGCTGTATGTTTCGTTTGGTTAATAAAAAAACAATATTTGCATTTATGGTTTTCTTCTTTTTCTTCTTCTCGGGTTCTGGCGCGATCAGTTCGTCGTCCGTTGGTTGACGTAGATCGGATAGAGATCCGTCAGGGCGTTTACGTATAACACCGGTATCGTGGGAGACAGTTCTTTCGTGGTGGTGGTGGTGGTGGTCACAACTTTTGTCGTCGTGAAATAATCGTCTTTTGACGGATGCGCGGGAGGCAGCCGAGGGTATCGGTTTGCGTTGGTTGTTTTTGACTGGAGTTCGCGGGCCCAAGAGAAGCGATCGAAACGTTTGCACGTTTTCCTCATCATCGGATGGTTGGGGGGACGGAGTCCGTAAACCAGGCTGGCTCTCATCGGCAGCGCCACGAAGAGCAGTATCACCGCTAGAAGAAAGAGTATCGACAGGCAGCATTGATACACGCGGTCGTAGAACGGATCGTATCGATAATAGAGATAGGCGTAGAGAGTTATATCTTCTGGTATAAATTCCGTGTAGCCTTGACAAATGTAAAGACCGGTTGTAAAAAGTCTGTCTGACAGATCCAAATCCTTTAGCTGTTTGATGTCTGAAGTTAAATACAAGCCCGCGGGTATTTCGGGGCCGCCTTCGTGCGTCATTGGCTCCAATTCGTACTCTCGTCCCGTCGACGCGAGCTCGTCTCGATCGAGGTGGTGATTTCGAGGTTGTAAAAACCAGACCGTGATGGGTTTGAGCACCCCGCTGCCTCTGCAGCCGTATTTGTTGTTTCCCAATGGAACGATGTGAACGGCCGTTGGAAAATAAGAGTCTACGTTTTTCAGCCCGGTGTGTCGCGTGGAAACGATCCTGTAGCTCAACTGCGAAAATTCGAGCGGCAGACGGAGTCCGGCCTGTCGACGCGAGGGAAAAACTCGTCGACGGAGGTCAATAAAGCGACCGCTTTTACCGCGACGGATTCGTTGTGGGAGCTTGGCGTCACGGCTCGCGATTCGAACCGCGCGTAATAGTCGGCGTTCGCGTCTTTGCTCGCGACATCTCTCGTATCGTCCGTTGTCCATTCTACCGCGAGCCGTCGTCCCGATTGTTGAGCCGGTAAAGAAGCCGTGCACACGGCGACGATCTGTTGCAGCCGCGTGTGTTTACGGAGCTCGGGCAGGAATATGTTTATTTCGAGCGGTTGGATAACGTAGAGATCCGTCTGCTGCGAAACGATGGTGGACGCGTTGTACTCGCGCATGCACACAACCAGGTAGCTGTTTTCGTCCGCAAACGTTAGTCTTTTGATAAACACGGATCCGTCTAAGTCGGGGTTGCGGATTATTCGCTCGTTTGTGGCGTACCAGCCTTTCTGTTGATCGTACCACGCGATTAATTGTTTGCGGTTTCCCGTTCCGCAAAACCAACGAAACATGTTAGCGTTGGCGCATCTCGGTCCGCCGTCGAGGTCGGCCACGCCGTCGAGGTATTTAAACTGTACGATGAGAGCGGAGTCGCAGATTACGGATTCGCCGCGGTTGTAGCAGACGGCGAGGCAGAAGAAGAAGAAAAACATGGTAGATTATCCCGGTCGCTCTGTCGAGATAATTGCTGGACGCGTGCGAGTTCTGATTCCCTCGGGGGCAGAAGGCCGAATTTAAAGGATTCTTCTTCTCATTTACGATGCGGAGAAAACATATTGTGTGTCGGGGGGTCGTCGTCGTCGTCGTCCGTCGTCCTCTTCCCGATTTAGCAAACGCTTGGCGTCATTGTAGGCGGCGGTTGAGCGAGGCCGTCCGATCTCGCGAACAGGGCTAAAAAGGCACTATAGGCCGTCTCGAGGTTCTTCCATCGCGTCAGCGTCGCGAATATTCGACGCCATACGTCGGGACACAACGTATCCGTTGTTAAATATATACACAGCGCCAACGCCAACGTGGTTTGGCACACTATAACCACGATGCGCGGGGTATTGGAACTTTGATAGACGTAAGCGTGCTCGGACAGTAAATACTTTCCTTCTCTGGTTTTACATTCGTACAAATAATTGGGTTGTATAAAAATCGTTTCGCTGGTAAAATACCACCAGTTCTTGTTCGTCGTGAGGTGCAGCCCCACGTCGTCTTGCGTCCACTGTATTTTCGGCGTCGAAAGGTATTGGATGCGATGGCCGATCGCGGAGCACCGTAATCGTACTCGTCGTCGTGAAACAGCCGGATAGACATTTTGAAGGGTATGGTGCGATATAGCGGTACCGCGTACTGTACGATAGAGCTGCTGGTGTGATGCCGTAAACTATATTGCAAGTTCATGTTCAGGTGCGTCTCTGTGCGCAGCACGTCCGCGTTTATATTCAGCGCTACGAAAAACACGCTCGTGGGTCCTTGGGTCTCTATGTTGAGTTTAACTAAAATACCGCGCGGCAAAAACTCTTCTTTGGAACGAGCGTTGACGATGTTCCACGTGTCTACGTTTAGCGAGATATCGTTGTCGTGTATCAACGTACATTCCACCGCCGTTATGACGCCGTGTCTGCTAACTTCGGGATAGTTGCAGAATAGCGTTATGCGCGTTACACGCAACCAAAAACCGTAAGTCAAAAACACATTGTTTCGCATGCACGTCATCGCTTAATTTCCTTCGTCGGCCTTCGTTACGTTATTCAACCAAACGGTTTGGTTGTCGTTTACGGAAAACCTTTTATCGGAGACGTGCTGGCTGTTAGACGCGCTCAGGAGCGCGTACGTGGGATTACGACGATATCACCAGATGATTTTAACGTTGTCGAAGCCTTGACACGCCGTGTTACGCCACACGAGGGGCGCCCCTTCCGCTATCACACGGATCGCTTCGCCTTCATTGACGTTGAGCGAGTTGGTAGCCGTCGTAAGCAGCAGAATGAATAACGCTCTTATGATGCCAAACTGTTGTTTAAATGATTTATTGTAGGAGCGGGTGGTTATCAATAAGAGGCGGCGTGGCTTAAACAGATTTTACCAGACGCTATAATGGCGTTTGTACATATTACAACAAATAAAACTGTAACGATGATGGCTAATAAAACACACGCTATATAGCCGACGCGTAACTGCTCCGCGCAATGGTAAACAACGTTTTCCGCCGTGGCGTTGACGAAACACAGAGCGTTAAATCCGTCGACGATGCGCGCGTCGGTAGAAGGCGGGATAACGAGGTGCCTTAAAACAACTTGCCTTCGGGTGGTGGTGCCTTTATTGTTCCACGGAGTGCCGATCCAGATTTCGATCGTAACCGCGGCGTTCGAATAACGTTCTTCCATAGGTAAAAACAGCGTGCTTTTAAACACAACCGATCCTTCGGAAGAGGTTTGGGCCGTGGTCACGCTAAATAGCGAAGTCGATTCGTGGCTCCAATTTACGGCTACGTAGTACGACGTCGCCGAACTTATGCATGCGACGACGGGCTGCGGTTCGGGGTTTGTAAAGTTTGGTAACAACAACCCGCACGTCCAGTTGGTCGGTTTTACGCCCGTTAACCAGTAGCCGTGAGGAAAAGTATAATCTTTTGTTCCGGCGCACTGTAAGCTGTAGTGTCCCGAAGTTGTAAACTTAAAATAAAACTTCATCTCTTCGCCTTCGCGGTACAGTATATGTATGGTGACTTGTTCGGTCGTGCGTTCGTCGAAAACAAACCATTTCATGTTCGGATCGCGACAGGTCGTCGTATAGGTTACAAGCGTATCGAATTCTTGAATAGCGACGTTATGTAACTGCGTCAGGGTCGTTTGCGCCGTTGCTACCGCGATTAAGGCTACGAAAGACGCAAAAACGCCTGTCCCCAGCTCCATGTCTGCCGCGACTTCGGGGCCCGTATCCTCGTGCGGGGTTACGATCTCTCTCTCCCGGGCAGCATATATTCGTCGACGAACCGCCTCGTCGCCGCTCGTAGATATTTACCCGCACCGTCTCTGCACGCCTTACTGCAAGCACTGAACCCGGCTTCTGCGTGTGTTTTATGTGTTTTGCCTCCGTGCGAGCCGCGCGTTCCAATAAATACAATTTCGTTGTAAAAATCAGTTTGATCGTGTTTATTGTAACCAAGAAATCTTCGCGGTTAACACTCGCACGATAACCAATTGATTTTAATATAGTCAAACCATTAGACGATTTAATTACACAAGGTGTCGCACGAACCGGTCGGGATCATAATACGAAGGAGGGGTTGTCGGTTTAAACGCTCGTGTTCGTGCAACGGCGATTGTCTACGAGAGGCCTCTCGGCGAACATTCTTGTTAGCGGTCTTCGCGATGTTCGGCCATCGCGTCGCAACGGTTTAACAACAACGTGTGCTGCGTGTTTTCGGTATTTTTATGATAGCGTAAATTATAGCGAATTTCCATGCTCAAATGTATGTTTTTGCCCAACACATCCGCGCATATCGTCCACGCCGCGAAAAACACGTTCACGGGGCCCCCCCCCGTCTGTATGTTGCGTTGAACGAGAGATTTGCCTATTGTTGGCGCATACTTGGTGTCCGTGTCGACGACGGCGTAGTCGGTGATATTTATATTAATATCAGAATCGTGGGATAGCGTACACTCCACCGTCGTTATGGCGTAACGGTTAGAACAAACGCACGATATCGGAATGCGTATGACGCGCAACCAAAAAGAATAAGAAACAAAAACGTCGTTTCGCAGGCACGTCATCGTGTATTTTCCTTCGTCGGCCGCCGTTATGGAATCCAACCAAGCGGTTTGCCGATCGTCCGAGGAGATCTTATTTTCGTTCTTGGAAACGGTTCGATGGTTTTTATATTCCATTAAAAGCGTATACGCGGGAGCGTGACGATACCACCAGATGGCTTTGACGTTGTCGAACCCCTTGCACGCCTTGTTGCGCCACAAAAATGTATTCCCTTCTACCACACCCGCATGATTGCAATTATTATTTCATTTATTAGACACAAGTAGTTATTAGCACGAAGACGTTGTACTATGATGAGTCAAACAAAATCGAACCGATGCTCTGATGGCGTCTATGTTTATCACAGCGATTTGAATTACAATAATAACAGCTAGTACAATACATGCCGCATAACACACGCTTGTTTGCGTCGCGTAATAGTAAACAACGTTGTCCGGCGCGTCTTTGGAAAAACACAAGGCGTTGAATCTGTCGGCGCACCGAACAATCGGAGTCGGGATAATAATGTTCTTTAAAACGACGGGGACGGACGCTTTGGTGCCTTCGTTCGTCCACGGATTGGCGATCCAAATGTTAATCGTAACCGTGGCGTTCGAATACAGCGCTTCCATCGGTAAAAATAGCGTGCTCTTAAACGTAACTGTTCCGTCCGGGGTTCTTTTAGAGGTAGTCAAGCTCGAAAACGAGGTCGATTGCCCGCAACTATGCCACTTAACAGTTACGTAGTAGGCCATCGCCGAGCTTGTGCACGTCACGACGGGTTGCGGGTCCGGGTTTGTGACATTCGGCGATAACAAATCGCACGTCCAGTCGGTCGGTTTCGTGCCGATTAACCAGTAGCCTTGATCTAGAAACGTTGTGCTTTTGCGTACGGGCGTATAGCAGTTTAAGTTGTATCTGCCCAAAATGGTAAAATGGCAAGAATACAGCGTTTCTTTCTCTGTGACGTTAATCACCGCAATTGCGACGTCCTGGTAGCCGTCGTTGTTTTTAACGAAGAACTTGGTCGGATGACGACAGTTCGTCGTCGGGTACAACAACGCTTTTTCTTTAATGACAACTTCCGACAACGTCGTCGGGATATCGGTTCGTACGACCGTTACCATTAGTACGAGCAGAAAAATGCCACCGATCCTCCGAGACAACATGCTTCTACGACTTCAGGACTTGTCTACTCGTGCGAACCTTCGGTTCTTTTTCATTAAGTGCCAGATATAATTTATACACGCTACAACAAATTGACTTATCGTAATAACGATTAATACGATACACAATATGTAACCGGGGCTCGATTCCGAGACGCAATGATAAACAACGTTATTCCGCGGCGCTTTGTTCGCTTTGGCAGCGCGCGGAAAGCCAGACGCCCGGATACCGATGTTCTTTAAGAAGACGGGGGGGAGGACGCGTTGGTGCCTTCGTTCGTCCACGGGTTGCCGTCCTCCGTTTTCCTAAGCGCCATACAATCCGTCGTAAGGTACAGCGTAGTTTCTTCTGTAATAACTTCTTGCAACGTTGGTAGGATGCCGGCTCGTACGACTACTATCATTACTACAGACAGAAGAGCCCTGACGGCTCGCGGGGACATCATTTTCTTTCTCCTCTCTGGTCGTAGAGCTTTACCAGCGCCGTCTGTCTTACACGTCCTTACTGCGGACACTTGTATCGTACACAATAAATACACTTCCTTGTAAAATGCAATCGATACGCTCGTGTCATACGAACAATAGACACGCTTTCGTTGTAATGTCGACACCTCTCGCTCACCCTCCTTCGTCTCAACCACGAACACGCCGCGCGGCGTCCATTATTTTTTCTCCCCTCGGCGCCCGGCCGCCACGCGCCTTGCCCAACCTTTCTCGCTCGAAACCGGCCCTCCTACGACCGCGCGGGCCGAATATCGCTCCCCGGCCTCGCTCGGACGCCGGCGTACGCGTAAAAAAGAGCCTTTTCGCGAAAGCGGAGCTTTTTTTTACCCGCGCGACGACGGCCCCGTCGTAAGGATGCGGCTGCTCGCAGAAAAGGAAGGGGGGCCGCCAGGCGCCCTGGCCGGGGGATTTAGAGCCCTGGAAAAAAATAATTCTCCGAGACGCACCGGTCGACCCAAACCTGGCGCCGTGCCGCGCGTGCGCGGTACAGAAAAAGCGCGTAAAAAAGAGAGCCTTTTCGCGAAAGCGGAGCTTTTTTTACCCGCGCGATGACGGCCCCGTCGTAAGGATGCGGCTGCTCGCAGACAAGGAAGGGGGGCCGCCAGGCGCCCTGGCCGGGGGATTTAGAGCCCTGCAAAAAGAAAATTCTCAGAGACGCACCGGTCGACCCAAACCTGGCGCCGTGCCGCGCGTGCGCGGTACAGAAAAAGGGACTCTGTCTCGTGGACTCTGTCTCTTCCTTCCAGAAAAGGAAGAGGGGCCGCCAGGCGCCCTGGCCGGGGGATTTAGAGCCCTGGAAAAATTTTTTTATCAGAGACGCACCGGTCGACCCAAACCTGGCGCTGTGCCGCGCGTGCGCGGTACAGAAAAAGCGCGTAAAAAAGAGAGCCTTTTCGCGAAAGCGGAGCTTTTTTTACCCGCGCGACGACGGCCCCGTCGTAAGGATGCGGCTGCTCGCAGAAAAGGAAGGGGGGCCGCCAGGCGCCCTGGCCGGGGGATTTAGTAGCGCCAATTTATAATGTAGAAAAGTGTGTCCTACGAGCGTTCCGTTTTCCACGACTTCGCATTTGTATACTGTTCCTGTTTCTTTGTTGGCGGTGGCACGGTTCAGAGTGATTTGTTGATTGCGCGTTATAAGTTCTCTCGATTCGTTAAGGAACCACATGAATCGCGTCAAATGGTTGTGCGGCGAGGTGGAACACGAGATCTCCGTGTCGGACAGTTTAGTTAATTTGACGGGTCTGGCGGGGAAGGCAGAAGCCGTGGGGTTTCTGAGCACGATTAATTGAAATTGAAAATACAATTGGTTTCCTTGTTTCAATTTGCACAGCACGCCGTACGTTCCGGAGTCTTGGTTTTGTAATTTCGGCAGGATGACCGTAAAAGAGTCGACGGCGATATGTCGTTCGGTTTGTTTTTCGAAGAAGCGTCCGTTGAAATAGCTGAGTATCATGTTGGTTTTGCGGTATTTCGTTATACGCCATTCTACGTTTTGTTCGACATCGCATTCGGGATTCAAGGGCCACGTAAAATCTAAATTTTCGAGTTCTTGCACGGTGGGGAGTTGTATGATCGTGGTGGCGTCGACGACGTCGCGGGGTAGACAGCAGACAATCAGACAGCAAACCCCGAGGGCGTTCATATCGACGACGAGGAGCCGGTCGTCGTATGAGAGCGGATCGTACGATGTTGTTGCGGTAGTTTTTCCACTGGTGTTGTTGTTACCGGGTTTAAGAGCGAATGGTTTATGTTTCCACCGGGCGTGTGGTTTTCTCCTTTATGAAAGAACGAGAGAGACTCTTGTAGTAAAAATTTTTTTCCAATTTTTTATTGATAAGTATACAACGCGTACGCTGTGCTTAATAATACAACAAATGGGGGTCGATTTATACAGGGTATAACACCGCACGGTTGATTAAAAACAATATCGATCTTCTCATAGTACACACAAACTCCGCACGGTTGATTAAAACATCGATTTCAAGTTTATACATTTTATCGTACACAGAATATAAATACGCACGTTTAAACCAATATGGATTTCAAGTTTATACAGTTTATCGCGCGCGCACACACACACACACACACAAACACAATATAACTCCGCACATTTGATTTAAACCAATATGGATTTCAAGTTTATACATCGTGCGCGATTCATAGCACACGCTATAGCGGTGCGCTCTTGATTGAGTTATAATACAGAATCGCTGGTTACCGATCTCGTACCCGGCGAGGCATAACGGCATGCGGTTAAGCTTGTTTAACCTTGTTTTTACGCGTTATGCCCCACACGGTACCGATGGTAAAAATACTGAACGCGATCGAGCATACGATAATTAAATCTCCGTGACCGTAATAGAGATAACTTTGCGAACATCCTACGGTATTACAAGCTTCGCATTTGTACATAAACCCTCCCCTCCACCAGGTAATCATATCGGTGCGACTCAGTACGGCAAGTTCGTCGTTAACCGTCCATGTGTAGTGCGGCGGCGGGTTACCTGCGCAGCGGCATACGAGTTTATAAGAATTCAGAGGGTGATGAGAAATAAACACGCGGGGCGAAATGTGCTGTATGTTGGATAAGCGTCCGAAAGTATTTTTTACAGTTGCGCGTCGATAGATCGTTTTGCACATGATGAAAGCGTTCAGTTTATCGGCCGTGGGTTGAGTGATCAAATCGCTCGTAAGGGTGTACGTTCCGTTTTCGTGCTCTTGCACGGTCGTGTTTGTTTTATAGTTGTAATTGAAAACCCAATCTATGTCGGGTTGCGGATGGCCGTGCGCGGCGGAGCACCGCGCCACGACTCGCCACTCGTTCGATGTGTTTACGGGAGGCAGTGTAAATTCCGTGGAGGGCGTGTTGAGAATAACCAGCTGAACGTGCTGCAGCAAGGTTCCCGAATCCGTGTGGCAGACCATGGTATAGTAACCGGCGTCCGAGCGGTCGACGGAGGATACGATGAACAATCCGTTGTTAATAGACCCTTCGAATGTTATGTTTCTGGCGTAGACGGTCCGTTGTTGCTCAAAGACCGTGGTGTAGTCGGCCAGATGAACGGCGTGCTTGGCGGAGAGAGAAGTTAGGTTTGCGGTCAGCTGTTTGTACCACGCCAGAGATGTGCAGTTTGATGCTGAGATAGGCCATGTAAAAGCCGTGCCGGCGTCTGTTGATATCCTGAAGATATTTCCTTGTTGGGAGTACAATGTTTCTTTTCCTTGCGCCGCGGCTAAGGCTGTGTTGAGCAGTACCAGCCACAGTAGCCTTTTGGTTGTTCCAGGTGTGCTCATAATGGTAGGAATACAGGTAAACCCCCGGGAGTACTTTTATAGCTAATAACAGGTTTCATTGTCCTTTGGTTACCTGTGCCAGCTGGCAGCCGATCGTGTTGTGCAACAGATGTTGAAATTATACAACCGGGTTGTTGTAGTAAAAAAAATATAAGCAGAGGATTCTCGCTACTACCGGGGCGGTTGCAGTAAAAAAAATATGCATCAGACTGTTTGCGAGATCACCGGTGGCATAACCAAAGGATCGGCAGAAGGGACGCTATTAAGGCGATGCAATCATACACGGCGCCGGACGCGTTTAGT
This sequence comes from Bufo bufo, assembly GCF_905171765.1. NCBI lineage: Eukaryota > Metazoa > Chordata > Amphibia > Anura > Bufonidae > Bufo > Bufo bufo. The sequence continues at coordinate 314,610,783 of NC_053389.1, forward strand.
TTTAAAACAACGTGCAGCGTGCTGTTTCTAACGCCGAGCGCGTTCGTCGCTCAGCACAGATAGGTAGATTCTTGAGTTAGCAGCCGCGATAAAGACAGCACGTTGGAATTATTAACGCGCGTTCCGTTTAAAGTAAACCACGAGTACGTAGCCGGCGGAACGCTATCTATAAACGCTGTAAACACGTCGTTCGCCTCTGTGATTTGTATGTCGCGTAGATACATCACGTTGTGAACCGTTAATTCTTTTCTCGTTGCTCCGGCCGCGTTGCCGAAATTATACCAGGCGGTGATTGTTAATGTCGCGCCTAGCAGACGGGTGGAAGCGTTCGCCACGTACATCGACGTTACGTTCGGTCGCTCGGTGGTCGAATAGTCCGTGAGTAGGGTTTTTACGTCCGCGCTCATGGGGCTCCATTTCACGGCTATCGTGTGCCGTCCTCCGCGTTACACTTAGCTAACGGTCGACGCTCGCCTTCCGTAACGTAAGGTTGCTCGCACGTTAATGTAATATCGTCGTATACCATCAGCCTAAGTTTGTGTATCGCTCCGCCGTTGCCCCCGCCGCCGCCGATTTTATGTTCTATCACGTTGTAAAAACCTGCGTCTGTAAATTGGATGCTGTCGAAAGTTACAAAAAGCGCGCTCGCGGTCTCGTTTACCGCCAGTCGACGGTACGGTCGATAGCTAAGATCCTTGCTCCACGACACCAGCGCCCTGCCGTCTTTCGTTACCGTGGTTAAAATATTAAAGTAATATAAGTAATATAAGGAAGTATTACTTTACTGAGAGAGTAGTGGATGCTTGGAATAGCCTTCCTGCAGAAGTGGTAGCTGCAAATACAGTGAAGGAGTTTAAGCATGCATGGGATAGGCATAAGGCTATCCTTCATATAAGATAGGGCCAGGGACTATTCATAGGATTCAGATATATTGGGCAGACTAGATGGGCCAAATGGTTCTTATCTGCCGACACATTCTATGTTTCTATGTTTCTATATTATATATATTCTTTTTTGATACTTTCCACGTAAACTGCGTTTTCGTTTTAGCGTAAAAGGTCATCGTTTCCGCGTAGGATAACAAAAATATAATTATATAGAACATCATAATTATACCATTTGCAATGTTCTGGTTAGGTGTCTATAATGTTACCGAGAGGCGGGAGGAGGAAGAGGTCCCGGGAGGGGTTTAAAAGAGGAACTTGCGTTTTATATATAAGTTGTCGGATTGCTGAGGTTTTTTAATTGCCTTCATAATGACGCCTGTAAACGTGCTGTGGGTCGTGTTGATTCTCTGCAGTTTCGAATACGGATTCACCAGGCGCAGAGACGAATACGGCAACCCGTGCGATCCTTGTCCCCCCGGAACGCGTGTGTTGACGCCGTGTACCGCCGACTCAAAAACCGTGTGCATCCCTTGCGACGAAGACAGTTACAGCCCGGGAAACAACTTCCAAGATTACTGTAAATGGTGTACCGAATGCGGCGATAATACAGTCGTAGAGCTAGTCTGCAACCGTACGCACAACGCAAAATGCAGCTGTTTAGACGGTTTTACAAAGGAGCCCTACGAGACGCGTTGTAGAAAGATACCAACTTGCGTGAAACACGAAAACAGCCCGTACTCCGAAGGTAATTGTAACGCAAAATAGTATATCGTGTATGTATGTGTATGTATGTGTATGTGTGTTATATATATTTATATATTACATTTTTTTTATCAGATGTTCAAGAATGCGCCAAACTGTTAGCCGAGGATTTACAAAGCGTGCCCGCCGACGACTTTACAAAACTCGAGAAATTGCTTCTACGGAAAATACGTAAAACCCTACCCAGACCAGAACGCGTCTATCGTTTTCTTCAGCAACTTCGAAACCAGGATCATCAGAACGTAACAAACCCCTATTTGTTATTGCAAGAATTGGTCAACAATTTTAAAAGAAAGAATCTTAAAGCGCGCTTTAATAATCTTTTCCCAAAATAATTGTATACCGAAAGCGGGTTTGTAATAATTACAACTAAGAAATGTCTTAAATTTTTTTATTCAATAAACGGTATTAACAACAAGAATTATACGTGTGGTTTATATACAATATGTGCAAACAGTTTAAAAAGGTTTCCCCTAAAATAATTGTATACAGAAAACGGGGTTGTAATAATTACCATTTAACAAGAATATCTTAATGTTATGCAATAACGGTATTAACAACACGAAATATACGTGTGGTTTATACATACAATATAATGTGCAAAGTTAGAAAAAGGGGTTCGAAAAAAAGAGGTATTAATATTCAGGATTGTTGTGAAAATCCAAACCGCAGTAGTTATACGTAGAAAAAGCAGACGATTGGTTTGATGCCGCTTCGTCGTTTAAATTATTAATATTGTCAAGTATGATCTGCTGCTGTTGTTGATAATACAACAAAAGGTTTTGATAATATTTATAATTAAAAGCGTTGTCTTTACGGCCGGGTGTTTGAGCTTGAGGATATTTGTCGAGTTTATATTTGCGCTTGGGATTAAACATAGAGGGGTCGGTGTATCTTCTGTAGCGGCGTCGTACGAAGACAAAAATCGTTTTCTTGGTGGCAACGGGATAGGTCTGTGAATAGTCGGTCTATCGGCCTCTGTTGCTATACTAGGTTCAAAGGGTCTGAAAAAAGACATGGGGGATGCGGACGAACTTTCAAAAGGTCTGAAAAACCTTACCGGCTCTGCGGCGAGGGATTCTGTCGTCGCGGCGTATAAATCTTCTGTTGAGCAGGATGCGTCCACCATCACGCTTCTCTTTTGCAGTAAATTTTCAAAATGATCTATGAGTTCAAATTGCGTTACGATAATTTTTTCATACACCGACGCTTTCGTAATGTTGGCTTTACGAGTGTTTTTGCTTTTTGTTTTCTTTTTTTAGACGTGCTCGTATCGTCGGATGGTTCTTCGGTCGACTGCATGACAGCGGTCGAGGCGTCTTTTTTTGTTTTATTCTTCCGGACGCCGGACGCGCGGTTTTTGGTTGTAGTCTCCGATTTATTTGTACCGCCGGACGGAGGATCCGTCGTGCTTCGGTGCGACTCGGAGGTGTTTGTAGCCTCCGATGAAGAAGTCTGCGGTTCTTCGTGCGACGTTTCGTTCGGAGGGACGATTGAAATAGTCGGGTAAGTCGGTGTCTCTACTATAGATGGGTCGGTCGACGGTGCGTAAGGAGAAGAATGCACGTAGGGAGGAGGTTGCATAAACAATTCGTTTGGAAACAATAGCACGTTTGGCGCGTTAAAAGAATTGATTAACAGCGGAAAGGTTATAGTGGTTTGTAAAGGAGCTATGCGTTTTACAGCACGGGACTTTTGTTTGTTGGTGAGCAGCGCGAGCGCGGACATGTTTTCCAGAACGTTTGCGTCGACATCCATCGTGTTTTCTCTAGCCGTGGTTTCTGAAGCCGTAGATGTGATAAATGCCACAGATGGGCAACCGCCGTCTCGATAACCCTAACGCATAATTTAACGATTGTACCGAAAATGGATTACCAGGTGGGCGCTCATTCGCTTTCCATATCGGTTCCTTTTTATTTACAGGCCGTGTATTTAACGGTGCTTTGCTTAATCGTGTTGTTAATTTACATTTTAATAAGCACGTTCCACACGCAATTGACGACCACGCGTAAGTTTAACAAAACGCTGGCTCAATTTATTATACAGGTGCATTTCCCTACTTACGTATCGACGACGTCCGACGCGGTAGATTTGCTTACGCGTTTAGTTAAAATAAAGGATTTACCGCGTCCCACGCCGTCGTTAAAAGGCATCGTCTCTGAAGGTTATTTAATGGACAACGTTAACCACCTGTCTCCGTTCACGTCGCCCAACGACGATACGACCGAAGCAACGGAATCTGATACGGTCGAGTGGCCTCCCGCGCCGTTGCAACCGGTCTATTGTTTTAAATAAGCGTTCTAATTCACGCACAACTTGCGCGTTCGATGAATTGACCGATTACCGCGGTAAGCTTTCAATAAATATTTTTATTTGTAGTATAACGGCTCGCAGTGTGTTTTGCCATACGATGTTTTAGTACGGTATATCCGATGAACCAAATAATACGAACTTCTACAGCAGAACTTCTGATTATCGTTCAGATTAAACTCCAAATCCGTCGCTGTATAGTGTGTTTGTATCGCGCTGTACAACACGTCCATAACATTATCGGTCCCGAAGACCGTCAGCAAATTGGCGTGCTTTGTAGAAACTGTTTTTTGATCGCGCACACCGTTGTACGCCGGGACTAAAAACGGATTGGGCGTTTTAAATTGCTGCACTTCGTAAGCGTGATAATGCGTCGAGTATACGTAATCGCACATAACGCGAGCACGTTTTGTGAATTCGTGCGTTTGAACTATCGGTCCGTACATACAGGGTTTGCTATAAACGGGTGTTATACGAAAACACGTGTGCCAAAGGCAAATATTAACAATATACGCGTGCGATAATATCGATAAAATAACCGCTCTACCGGAGTACGACGTAACGCGTATAATTCCTTTATCTTCGGCGAGCGTTTTTATGTGCAAAGGAGTGTTGGCGTCGCGCATCGTTGGATACCAGCCGTAATCCCATCGTCCCTGGGTATCGTGTTTATCCGGTAATTTATATAACATATATACAGAAGAAGACCCGTTCTTTATATTTCTATTGTGATCGTCGGCTATACGAGTATTGGTTAGTTGAACGCCGAGCGATTTAACGGCCAAATACGTGCAAATAATTTGAATGGGGGAATTGCACGTGGTACTTTCATAGGGGCTGTGAGCGCACATGCCGGTCAGAGACAATATTTTAATAGTCGGCAAGCCATATCCTGTGTGTAGTAATCGCAGCATAAAAAGCAGAACAAGCTTCATGGTTCATCAGTCTTAACATGTTAAGATACAGTAAATACTCGGTGGTGGTGGATTCTCAAGAGGCATCCGCCGACCGTCGCAGACCGTGGATCAAGAAAACAGGTTAGTTCTGCTTCGTTATCCACAAACATTGGCCTCAAGACCGTTGCGGCAAGTAACTGACGCATTTTTAAACGAAGCATTATTTTAAAAAAACCGACTCCACCATCGCGCTCAGTTTTAGTCTAGATACCTATTTTTCATTACTTTATACGATTTTTGGGGGCATTTTTAAAGGACTTTGAAAATATTCCTATAGTTTAACATGGTACTTCTAAAAGGCCTAAATTTTAAAAATAGGCGGGAAATTCTCAATGTTAAATTTCTATTGAATGTAATGTTGGTTTTAAACCACTTAGGGTCGCTATTAGACCACAAATGAATAACTAGATTTTATGACAAGACACGGAGGCTCCTATTGCATCAACTCTCTTTACTGTTACCATAGCAGCATAGAAGAAAACCATAGTAACCAAACTCCTCCCACCATCCCAGTATATAATGGCTCAGCCCCTGGGATCATCCTCTTTCTTTGCTGCTGCCATGGCAGATGAGTATCCTTACTATCATATGTTTTTTCTTGCATTGTGATTTTGCTTATTTTTCCTCAGGGTTAATTCCTATTATTGTCGTACCGTTATCCCGTTCCCCCCATGGGTTAATTTCGGTCCTATTTTGTATTACATTGTTTTAACCTACTTTTATCCCTATATCAGCCAGCATACCTGGGGGTAGCTCCCCACATCTTTTCGCCGCCTTGTCTCCACTCACCGGACGCTCCGGTCCCCCTTAGGCCCTCTATTCGTCTTCCCCTGCTCTCCGTTCTCTGCCGGCCGAACTCCCGCTATCGCGAGACTTCGGCCGCCATCTTGGTACTCCCTCATTCTCTCCCTGCGATCCCGCGGGATTTCGCGCTCTTTTGCCGCCGTTTTCACCGAGATCTCGCGACATCTCGGCTCCATCTCCTCAGCACTGCACGGCACCCTTCTGGAGTCTCCGGTCGCCGCTTTTTCTCGGTAAGTTCTCCCCTCATGCGCTTATACTTGCGCTTATTTACATCTTCAGGCCCTCATTGCCTTTCTTTCTTTCTTTCTTAGGTCGTTTTTCTGCTGCAGCTTCTGGTGGTCTGGGGTGAATTAATCCTGCCACTTTACCCACCATGTCCCGCCGCAGTGCTAGTTCCACCCCTAGACAGAGTGACCCCTCTGTCCCCACAACTCCTCCTGCTGTAGATAACCGCATAGAAACTTCCTCACAGGATAGGCAGAATGCCGTTTTACAACAATCTATTTCTAATGCGATCAGGGCAGCCATGGGATCTATGTCCTCTGCCCTGTCACAGTCTATTTCCCAGGCCTTATGCTCTCAATCTGCACAAAATGCAGGGCTTGATACTAACTTGCCCTCAGCCTCCAGAACCTCTATGACTGATGGTGAGCCATCATATGATCACGCGGTTGTCCCGCGTAAAAGAGCCTGCTCGCGACAGGCAGAACGCACTCGCGCTTGGAAGACGGCCAGGACCTTACCTGAGCCTGTGTCTGATTCTGATAAAGAATCCATAGAGGAGGCTCAGAACGAGTCCAATTATGACTCTAATGAGGAACTTGAGGATGTGATTCTTGATCCTCTTGACCTGTTGCCTAACCCAGCCCCCACTACGGCAACGGCGGCTATGCCAGAAGGGCACCCCACTCGGGACAATCTTTTGGTTGATCCCCTGGGCGATCCATTATTTAACTCTGATGAGCTCCATCACCCCCGCTCTGCAGAATGGCTCCCAGCTACTCATGTAGCGCAATATCTGGAATCTAAGATCCGCACTCCGTTAAGTAAAGAGTCACGCAATAAATTGCGAGCAGAGTGCCCACGTCCTCTCATTCCCCACAAAGTGTGTGAGACGCTGACAGTGGACCCTAAGATGGTCCAATTCCTGTCGAAGACGGGGTTTAACCCCAAAAAAGGGTTAGATTCGGCCCTAAGAGCTGTACAGGATAAACTCCTGGATATTACGGGCCCACTTGCCAGGATATTTGACATGGCGGAGTCCGCCAAAGCAGAAGGTACATCCGTGGACCCCATTGAACTAGGGGGATGGATTCAGAGGGCCATTTGTATTACGGGTAATGTAAACAACTCGTTGGCCATAGAGAGGCGGAAGGCCATTTTGATTAAGGTGGAGCCAAAACTCTCCAACCTTGCCCTGTCTGAGGCGGGCAAAGATGCGCAGGGTCTCCTATTCGGGGATTCATTTATAAAAGAATTGGGCAGATATGTCGGGGCTTTCACGGCTCTTGACAAAGCTCAGTCCTCAATGAAAAGAGTATTCAATAACCGTTTTTCCAACAGGGCCGGCAGCTCTAGGGGCCGTCTGTCCGGCCGCTCTAACCTCCATCCCCGCGGCACGGGGAGAGGCTCCTTTAATTACAGATCCTCCCTTCAGGACCCCAGACACCAACCTTCCTTTTTCCCCTCCCGGGGTACACCAGGACGTTCCAGAGGTTATCGAGGAGCACCCTCCTTCCGCCGTCCAGTCGGTAAGTCTCCATCCCGCTCTCAAGTTGTCTTCTTCAACAGATTGTGTCGGAGGAAGACTCCGTCTCTTTTTCCATGCTTGGTCCGCGATTACCTCAGACCGGTGGGTTCTCAACACCGTCAGAGGTTTCACTATAGATTTGGTAGCCCCCCCAGACCTCTTACCTTCTCCCCACCCTATTCACCTATCCGGTGCTCTCCAATTACACCTTCACAGGGAACTTATGGAGTTACTCCACAAACAGGCAATAGAACGTGTCACGTCTCACACCACTGGTGTGATCAGCAATATGTTTCTAGTACACAAAAAAGGAGGTCAGATGCGCCCAGTCATCAATTTGAAACCCCTCAACGCGTTAGTTCAGTATCGTCACTTCAAGATGGAGGGCATCCATCTGTTAAGGGACATGCTCCTGGCCGGCGACTGGATGGTCAAACTAGACCTAAAAGATGCGTATCTCACAGTCCCAGTGGCCCCGGCATCCAGGGATCTACTCCGTTTCCTTTGGAGAGATCAGATCTGGCGGTTCACCTGCCTACCTTTCGGCCTGTCCTCCGCCCCTTGGTGCTTCACCAAGGTAATGAAACCGGTTGTTGCTTGGCTCCGCAGCAGGGGTGTACGCATGATAATATATCTAGACGATATTCTTATCATGGCACAAACCCCGTCCCTTCTCCTCAGACATCTTTCCATGTCCATCAACCTTCTCTCAGGGCTGGGTTTATCATAAATAAGGAGAAATCGTGCCTCACACCAGATACTTCGATAGAATTTCTGGGGTTCAGGATAGACTCCTCTTCCCTGACCCTTCATCTTCCCATATCCAAAGTCCGGTTGATTCGCAAGGAGCTGCGCCATGCTCTGCTTCGACCGCAATTGTCTCTACGACACTTGGCACGACTAATAGGACTTCTGGCATCGTCCATACAAGCCATTTTTCCGGCCCCCTTGCATTACAGGGCCCTACAACGGCTCAAGATTGCCCACCTCCAGGCAGGAGCCGCCTATTCCGATATGATCATTCTGGACAGGGAGACGAAGGACGAGATTCAATGGTGGATCCAGAACCTATCGGTCTGGAATGGCAAAGCCCTATTCGGCCCTCTTCCGGATCTGGTTATAGAGTCGGACGCCAGCTTGCACGGATGGGGAGCGCACTGCAATGGGGTATCCACAGGAGGCCCCTGGTGCCCCGAGGAGGCTCGTCTCCATATCAATGGTCTGGAACTGCTAGCAGGGTCTTTGGCGATTCGCAGTTTCGCCAACGACACGGTCACAACCTGTATCAGACTACGGATGGACAATGTCTCCGCGGTCCGTTACGTCAACGGTATGGGAGGCACACGCTCTTCAGTCCTGACCTACCTGGCGAAAGACTTTTGGGAATTCTGTCTCGACAGGGGTATCGTGGTGATTGCAGAACACCTCCCGGGTCTTCACAATGTGTTAGCGGACTGGAATTCACGATACATTTCGGATTCCAGCGATTGGAAGTTAGACGAGAGGATATTCCTAGCTTTGTCATCTCGGTGGGGTTCCCCCTCTGTGGATTTATTCGCGAACCGTTTGAATACCCAGCTTCCCAGATTCTTCAGCTGGCGTCCAGATCCTCTGGTGGAAGCTGTGGACGCGTTCCTGCAACACTGGGGAGGAGCGTTAATGTACGCTTTTCCCCCATTTGCTCTGATCCCTCGAGTTCTCCTGCAGGTTCAATACCAAGCAGCGGAACTCATCTTGGTCCTACCCCTATGGAGGTCACAGTCTTGGTTCCCGCTGGTTCTGGAACTATTGGTGGATTTCCCGCTTCTCCTTCCGGACCAAATCTCCCTCATACGGAGTCCGTCGGGGGAAGCCCACCCCCTTCTACAAGCAGGTCTCCTCCGTCTGCTAGCTTGCAGGATCTCGGGTGTCCCAGCTCACTGTCTGGAGTTTCAAACACGACTATTTTTCTACTGGAAAGCGCATGGGCCCCCGGAACCAGACAGGCTTATCGTTCCGCCTGGGACGCTTGGGCTCGTTGGTGCGCAGGACACTCTCTGGATCCCTTTCGTGCCCCTGTAGCTTCTGTCTTGTCCTTTTCGTCTTCCCTTTATGATTCAGGTAAGGCCTATCGCACGATTAACCTTTATAGGTCAGCGATTTCCTCTAGACACGAGGGTGTTGAGGGATCCCCGATGGGCCAACATCCTTTGGTGTGTCGCTTGCTCAAAGGCTCTCGCCTATCTCGTCCTCCCAGACCTCGTTTTTCTACAACTTGGGATGTAGAATTGGTGTTAAATTTCTTATCCTCTTGGTCTCCTAATGCTCAACTATCCCTACGCCAATTATCGGCGAAATTAGCAACTTTGTTATGTCTCATTTCTTGTAAGAGGGTTTCGGATGTGCGCGCCCTAGATTATGATGCGCGGTCATTTATCCCGGAAGGTGTCCAATTTAACATCTCCAGACGTACTAAAACAGGCATCCGTTTGGTATCCTACCCTTCCTTCCGACAGCTCCCGCAACTTTGCCCAGTTGTTTGCTTACAGGAGTACGAGTCCCGTACTTTGGCTCTGCGTTCTCCAGAATTTCCGCATTTATTTATATCTTTTCGGAAAACTTATGCCCCCGTCTCCAGTGTCACCTTATCACGCTGGGTTAAAGAGATTCTGGGTCTGGCAGGCATTGATACTAATACCTTTACGGCCCATTCGGTTTGTAGTGCTTCCGCTACGTCCATGTCGGTTTCTGGAGCCCGTTTGGAAGATGTAATGCGCTTAGCGGATTGGTAAAGGGTATCCACGTTTCGGGAATTTTATTTCCGTCCCATGTCACATGCATTTACTTCTGTTGTTTCTCAGCTTTAAACTTGCAATAGGAGCCTCCGTGTCTTGTCATAAAATTTCATGATTTTCCTATTCCATGATGTAAAGTCATGATTTTTTTAAAGACACGGAGGCGAGTATTGCCCACCCTACCCTCCCTAACTTAGATTGTAGGATGTTCGGATTGTATTATGTATCCTCGTCTCTCTTTCATCTCAGTTATTTAAGTGAGTTATAGTTTAATTCTGTTTGGTGCATTCCTTTACCTTTTGATTCTATCGCTGCCGTGTGTTTGATTCCACAGGTTGAGACGACGATTGGTTTCCAGAGTTGGTTCCAAGAACAGGTCCCGTGTTACTACGCCGTCAAGGTTCGTTTTCCTTTCTGTTGAAGGTGTTATCCTGTCTGCGTGGTCAAGAGTTTCGGTCCAAGATGACCAGTTTCGCAAGGTTTACAGTTCGGAGCAGCTGTACAAAGAAAGAGGATGATCCCAGGGGCTGAGCCATTATATACTGGGATGGTGGGAGGAGTTTGGTTACTATGGTTTTCTTCTTGTGATTGACTGTTCATTCTTTGCTGCTATGGTAACAGTAAAGAGAGTTGATGCAATACTCGCCTCCGTGTCTTTAATAAAATCATGACTTTACGTCATGGAATAGGAAAATTATGAAATTTTAATGCTTGTAGTTTACCATAGGCCATAGCCGGCCCAATGTGGTTTCTAATAGTTAGAAAAAGGGGGTTCCCGACGAGCTAGCTCCACGCGGCCGGTGGTATTCAACAGCGCTCGAGAAGGAGACCCCATTAGAGTCACAAATATAGCCTAAAATCAAAATCTTCCGTTCGGTGCAACGGTCGGTGCAACCTCTCGGATCGGGCCGAAACTCGGGTCAGAGGTGCCCCTAGGCGAGCCCGTCTCATGCCGCTATGCACGAACGGCGTGAAGCGCGAAGGGAGCGCGCCAGAGGCGAGAGTTTGACAGATGAAGCGCCGAATCGCGCGCCGAGGGTTTCCGCGCAGCGTAGACACAACCAGCCGGGATTAAATCACATAAAATCAAATTTCGGTTCGGTGCAACGGTCGGTGCAACCTCTCGGATCGGGCCGAAACTCGGGTCAGAGGTGCCCCTAGGCGAGCCCGTCTCATGCCGCTATGCGCGAACGGCGTGAAGCGCGAAGGGAGCGCTCCAGAGGCGAGAGTTCGACGGATGAAGCGCAGAATCGCGCGCCGAGGGTTTCCGCGCAGCGTAGACACAACCAGCCGGGATTAAATCACATAAAATCAAATTTCGGTTCGGTGCAACGGTCGGTGCAACCTCTCGGATCGGGCCGAAATTCAGGTCAGAGGTGCCCCTAGGCGAGCCCGTCTCATGCCGCTATGCGCGAACGGCGTGAAGCGCGAAGGGAGCGCGCCAGAGGCGAGAGTTCGACGGATGAAGCGCCGAATCGCGCGCCGAGGGTTTCCGCGCAGCGTAGACACAACCAGCCGGCATTAAATCACATAAAATCAAATTTCGGTTCGGTGCAACGGTCAGTGCAACCTCTAGGATCGGGCCGAAACTCAGGTCAGAGGTGCCCCTAGGCGAGCCCGTCTCATGCCGCTATGCGCGAACGGCGTGAAGTGCGAAGGGAGCGCGCCAGAGGCGAGAGTTCAACGGATGAAGCGCCGAATCGCGCGCCGAGGGTTTCCGCGCAGCGTAGACACAACCAGCCGGCATTAAATCACATAAAATCAAATTTCGGTTCGGTGCAATGGTCGGTGCAACATCTCGGATCGGGCCGAAACTCGGGTCAGAGGTG